>NC_138102.1:78364616-79675866 GCF_964146895.1 Miniopterus schreibersii
ATCTGTGATGGCACTGGCTACCATGCTGACTCACCTCCTCTGGCCTCAAGACACTGCTGACATTCTAGCTTCCTCTATGTAGGCTTTATGGAGTGTGTTCATATTCAACTCCCTCAAGCCACCAACTCAGGACAATCACCATTTTAATTAAATTCATCTGCCTCCAATACTCCCACCACCTCCTCCTCATAGCCTGAATATGCCCAGTGGGATTCACTCCTATGACTTTCTGACATAACAGATATTCCTTCACAAAATGAACAGGTCTTTGTTGGCTTAAATGCAAAATGAAACAAACAAAACAACAGCTAACAGGACATATGCAAGATGGGGGAAGCTTACTGTCACAGCCATGGCTGCTGTCAGAACACATCTGCAGGCTGTCAGAAGCCTGCAACCCTCTAGCCTCCAGCTCCAGCCCAGTCACTGTACTTACGATCAGCTCAATGTCGCCATCTGAGCCTGTGTAGTCTTCCATTACTGTTGCCCCAAAGCCCAAGTTGTGGATGAGCTGAGCTATCTCAAGTGGCTGGATGACTTCTGGATTGTATTTAATCTCTGCCTTTCCAGCCATCAAAGCAACCAGCACAGAGAGAATACCTGAAATCATCAAGCTACAGCTGTAAAACTCTAGGCAACATAAACTGCCAAAAAACAAACAAAATATCTGCCCCGAAAGTCTCTGGAACAGTGGTTCTCAAACTTGGCTGCACATAAGGATTGCTTAGGAAGCTTTTAAATACTACCATGCATGACCCTTAACCCAGACCAATTAAATCAGAATCTTTAGGTGAGTGCCACGCATCTTTTTTAAAGCTCCCCAAGTGATTCTAATATACAGCCAAGAGTGTGAACCACTGTTCTAGAACAATGTTTCTCACACTTTAATGGGCATATGAATCACCTTGAGGACTTTATTAAACTACAGATTCTGGTTCAGTGGGCCTGGGTGGTGTCTGAGGTTCTGCAGGTCAGCTACCTCTCTGGTGATCCCATGCTGCTGACTCAGGGGGCCACTTTGAGTCGGGCTCTAGAAGACACTGATGGGTGCATGCATCTGAAAGTAAGGGATATAGTCTGCAGCTAGCAATTGCTGTTACATTAAAGATATACTTTTTCTTCAGTAGCTTTCATATAAACAAAAATAACTTTCAAAAGTGGTTTTCCATACTCTTTTTCAGTTTCGGATCACTTTCAGAAGTAAAAAAGAGGCCCAGCCAGGTGTGGTTCAGGGGTTGAGCATTAACCTAGGATCCAGGAGATCGGGGTTCGATTCCCAGTCAGGGCACCTGCCCGGGTTGCGGGCTAGGCAGCTGATCAATGACTCTCTCATCATTGATGTTTCTATCTCTCTGTCCCCCTTCCTTTCCTCTCTCTGAAATCAATAAAGATATGTTTAAAAAAAAAAAATATCCCACAGACTATTTTGCTAACACTTTTGTATCTGTTTAAGGGAGGAAAAGGGTTTATTGAAATAGATGAAAGTAATGATGTGCTTTAAGAATGCCATAAGGGATAAAAATTAGGGATTCAAGTCAGGAACAGAAACATAGGCACTGTGAGATCCAGATTAATTTTATGGGCAGTGGTTCCATGGATGACAAAGGAAGTCCTGTAACACCTGAATTTGAGCATGGTCATTCTAAAGCTCCAGGGAGGTAAAAAGAGGCTGGAAAAAATGTCATCCTAATTAAGGGTTGATTCTAAGAGCCAGGGAGACGGATCAGAAAGATACACGAACCACTGAAGCAAGAAAAGAGAAAAAGTTTTCTAACTCTGGTGGTATGGGAGGGTCATGGTTAAAATATTTTCGAACAAAAAATCGGGACAGGTTTTTGTTGCACTTTCGAGTTTAAGAGAACATTGAAAATGTAGTTTGGAGGAAAAGACTTTGGTAATTTCACAGCACTCTACAGTTTACAGGGACAAAAGAATGAAATATTTGAAACTGGAACTTCACAAAATGCAGGTTATTTATTCACTTGATAGTAAGAGGTTGATGGAATTGGAGGAGAAAGATAAAGATACTACTAGGACAAGCTAATTGAGGAGGCTACCCATGGAATGTGCCACGACCTCTAACCTGGAATTCCCATGGTTAACTTTACTCAGAGACACATTTTATTGTAAACAAACTAAATACTTTTAAAAGAACAGATGTCAACTGCTCACAAACATTAGACAAACATCTATACTATCACCTAAGGAACCTGCTACCAGCTTATCAGGGCTACTGATAATCAATGCAGACTGAAGGGACAGCATGGTGCCCCATTTTGCTGACTATATCTGGACAGTCCAGACATATCATTCCCAGTGTAACATGGATATAGGTCTCTTACCAGCTTCTTTCTGCAGGTTTCTCTCTATGTTAGACACACAGGATGCACAGGTCATGCCTGTGATCTGTAAAAAGCACTTCTGTGGGGCCACTGTTGCGGAGGCTTGCAGGGACTTCACTGAGAGGTCAGGGCTGTGGATTTTAGGCGGCCCCCCAGCGTGGTGAGCCACTTTCTGTGCAGACACAGGTGTGCCAACTGTAGTTTGCACTGTGGAATTCACCACACTGTGCTCTCCAACATGGTTGCCAGAACAGCTTCCTGGAATAAAGTATCAGAAATCATTCAAATTAGAACAAATAGTTGAGGTTTTCTTCACAGCAGGAGGGTCAAGCCTGACAATATTCAGATGAAAGCTTGGAAAGGCAACACGGGTTGCTGTTCTCATCACTGTCTCTCTTTTCCCACAGAGACAGAGGCACACAATTACAGACACATGAAATATGCCAATACTTCAAGAACAGAATGATCTGGCTAGATGAATGCTCTAATTAGATAACAATAACAAGAACTCACCAGGCACTCTAAGCACATGTGTGACCTCCTTTAATCTTAAAATACCAATTGGTAAATACTACTATTATTCTTATTTTATAGATGAAGAAATGAGTTACAAGAAATTAGATAATTTGACCCAAACCCCTCAGGTCGTAAGTAGTGAAGCTAGCTTTAAACCAGGTCTGTTTCATTCCAGGATCTGTCTCTTTAACTGCTATCACATTCTAGTTAGCAGAGGTTCGCTCCCTCCTCATGAGAATCAAAATGACACCTTTACTGAGTTGTCTTTTTCTTACTGTTGGCAGAAGTTCTACATATATTCTGGACATGCATCCTTTGTCAGTGGAATGAACTACATATACCTGCTCCCAGTTTGTGGTTTGTGTTTTCACTCTCATCTAATGGTGTCTCTTTTGATAAAAGAAGTCCTTAATTTAATAAAGCCCGACTTATCAATCAAATAAATAACTTTAATGATCAGCGTATTGTGCTCTATCAATATATTTTCTACATCAACACTGTGAAAATATTCATGACATTTTCTTCTAAAAGCTTTATTATTTTAAGAAACTTCTACTTCAGGTCTATGATACACTTCAAATTAACATTTGTGTTAGTGCGAGTTGATAGACAAGGTTAATTTCTTTCCACTTGGATATCCTATTAATCTGGTTCTACATACTGAAAAAAAACATCCTTTCCCCACTAAATTCCAAGGATTTGGGTGCAGACATTTTGGGAAGCCATTGTTCTTCCTTCTGCATATGTACATATAAATATAATTGATTTTGTCAAACAGATAGATACAGAATGTTTTCATCACTCCAAAAAGCCACACTATTTTGATGACACAAAATACCTATAAGAGGATGTAGAAAAGATAATCACATCATTTAATGATGAAATCCCATTTGAAAACCCATAGCTGCAGAAGGTAAAAGTTGGTATTAACCTGCATTGAGAACAGACCATGACTTTTAAGTTTCCCTTCTGAATAAATATCATATCTTGGGATGTTTTGCTCATTTCCTGAAATATGCTCAAACAACTTCTACTCACTTTAAGGGTCCAGTTAATCAACACTTTCAGCATCATTGTGGAAGACCCTCAGCACCCTTGCCTTCCAGGATCCCTACCATATTGAAAGAGACATCACCTCACCCACCAGCATGGTTTTCTTTCCTGGACTTTATCATTGTTCAAAATGACTCTACCCTTGGAGTCTCAAACTCACAAAATCTATTCTATGGTCACCTCTTAACATTCCACCTCCTGTACCCACTGGCCCTCTGCATCTATCCAACCTCTCCCTATTTTCCCAGACCATCAGCTATTTTCTGGATTCACCTGCCTTTCTATCCAAATATTGTGGTCAACAATTTCAATAATATTTGTGCTATTATAAAGCATCTCATACCCTTACTAACCTACAATTTACACATTGTTATTCTTCAACATTCAACTAAATTCTGGGCTTCTGGAGATTGCTAAAGAAAGTTGAAATAAATTAACACAAACCTAAACAAGCTTATGCTATTGGGATCTTTATTAATCTATGTGAACACTATGGGTGAGCATATAAATTGATTAGGCTTCCTGGAAGTCTACTTGGAAATATGTATTATTAAAAACAATACCTCTAACTGCTTGCTATTTAGGAGAGGCATAACAAATATTTGTGATGGAATTAAATAATGTTTATACCCTGTGACCCAGCATTTACGCTTTCAGATATTTAATAAAGTATGTACACAAATATTTAGCCTGAAAGATGTCCATCAGTATTGTTTACAATCACCTGCACACAAAATAGATGGCAACAGTCTAAGAGGAAACTGAGTAAGTTACAATACATCCATATGATGGAACACTATGCAGCCACTGAATGTGTAGTATTGCAGACATAAGAATGGAACTAACAAGGGTGATTATGATAAATTGCAGAGAAGAAAAGAAATTACAAAACTATGTCTAATACAAACCTACCTATTTCTAAATATAAATTATATATGCTTTGGGAAAAGTCTACAAGACCATATATGAACTAAAGTAAACCATGTGAACTTTGGGGGAAGAGAATTCCAGACAGAGAGAACAGCAAGTACAAGACCTTAAGGGGAGACCAACCAGATATGAGGAATTGAAAGGGGCCCAAAAGGTAATGGGTATCAGAGGGGGCTTTTAGATCAACATAAAGGCTCTTCCTCTTATAGTATGAGAAGGGAGAGTTTTGGAGCATCACTAGAATAACAAGATCTCTATAATGCTGGGCAGGGGACACATAGCAAGGTTGAAAATCAGCTAACAGAGGCACCAGTTCAGAGCCTCTTGAAGGATCTGGGAGACATATGATGGTGGCGTGGACAAGGGGGCTGACCTGTCCAACCTTATCTCCCATCAATTATAACCAAGCTCCATCCAAGCCAGACTGCTTTCAAGATATACCTGGAGGACTCCTACTTGTGGGCCTATGCTTATGCCTTCTCTGCCCAGTGTGCCTGATGAAATCCTATCCACTCTGAAATCCTATCCAAGCCCTGCTCCAACATTACCTCTACCATCAAGTCTCTGGGAGCCCTACAACCAGATGCTGGATTTTCTCCTTTACCTACACCTTACTTGTCGCAATTATTCTAAACCTGCCTTGGATGATGGGTCTCTGTGGTCTGCTACCCTGTATGAACCACATACAGGCAATTGCTAGACTCCTCTGAGCAATTCATGGCAGCCAGCAGAGGGCCTGGGACCCATAAGATCCTTAACACATGCTGCTACAAGAGAACCATGCCCTAAAAGTGGCATTACACATTTACAACAGTGAGAGGAATACGTTATACACAACAGATGACGTTTCCTCACAATATACTCATATATCCACCTCTCCATCCATTTATTCATTAATTCAAAAAACAGTTACCATGCAAATCAGTGAACAGATGCAGAGCTGCCTTCTAGATAAAAACCAGGTCTAAATGTATTTTCAGCTGTCAAATTGTAACGACACAGAAACCTTATTTTTTTTAATCTGGACTTTTATTTTGATTTTTCCTTTGACTCAAACTGGCCTCACCCAGTGCCCTGACTCACCCACCTCTTTCTTCCTTGCTTAATTATTAAGCCCTCAGGACAATGAGGCTCTGGGCAATCCAGTAGTCTTAGGAACAAGGTAGTGGGTCTATTGACTATTGAGACAGTTTTAAATCCTACTAAAGACCATATCTTGGCCTCGGTTGTGTTTTAGCTCCTGACACAGGAAAGTAGAAAGATCGGACAGAACAAATACATGTGAAGTTGGACAGAGCAATACCACGGCTGGTATCAGGACCAAATGCAATGATCCATTACTCCCAACTTAGCACCAACCAATCAGTAGAGACCACGACTCTAATTCCTTTAGTCACCATGACTAATGATTTTTTTCTGTATATAATCCATCCCCTGGAAGCCACCGAGGAGCCAGGTCATCAAGCACGAGCTACCTGTGACTCTGGGCATGGTGCCACCTCCTTAATAAATCCTTACTTTCTTGGCTGCAGACTCCTGTTCATGTCTTATTGGCCTTTGATGTGCGTAGGCAAACAAACCCCCCTTCAGTTCAGTAACAAAATAAGCTGGTTGAAATTCAAAGCCTGTCACTTGCCTATGTGTTTTCACAGGCCCTTCCCTTCTTGCCCTTTGCTCCATTATCAAGGGTTCTGACCCCTGCAAATCACTTTCCCAGGCTCCCTTGTCAACTGGTTTCTGATTAAATTTGGCACCCAGGAGGTAAAAAGTGGGAAACAATAGTACAGAAAGGGGGGAAAATGAAAGTGTTTCCCATCTGTCTACTGTGACCCCAGCCCCTGCCCAAAGCCTCTTTTTGTTGTTGTTAATTCTCACCAGAGGATATTTTTTCCATTGATTTTTTTAGAGAGAGCGGAAGAGAGGGAGAAGAGAGAGAGAGAGAGAGAGAGAGAGAGAGAGAGAGAGAGAGAGAACATCAATATATGTCCATTGGTTGCCTCCCACACGCACCCCAACAGGGACTGGGGAATTGAACCTGCAACCCAGGTACATGCTCGTGACTGGGTATCGAACCTAAGACCCCTCGGTCCATGGGGCAATGCTCTAACCACTGAGCAACACTGGCCAGGGCCTGGCAATAGCCTTTCCCTTCTTAGTTTCAGTGGCACCAGTTGCTGTCAGGCAACCTCAACCCTAGGCTCTTCCCTCAGACCCACCTGCCTGGAGGTGGTAGCTTCTGCTATTACTAATCTCTTGGGTTTCCTTCCCATTCTCTTTGGTTTTTCAGCTATCATCTCTGTAAACAGTTCCCTGGGTTAAAGCCCTCCATTGAGCTACCTCATGACCCTGCTGGTAACAGCCCATTATTTTCTGTCTCTTTCATTTCCTTCACAAATACCTACTATGTGGTGGGTGCCACTGAGTCAAAGGAGAAATGAATCACATGGTTTGAAGACTGTCCTCAAGGAGTTCCTCTTCAATCTAGGATGAATAATCGAACACAACGATGCCTGTTTAACATTAAGTGGCTCTAAAGGGTAGTCATAGCACACTTAGGGTTTATCCTAAACTAAGATTGACAGGTAAAATACAGAATGTCCAGCTAAATCTGAATTTCAGAAAAACAATGAATAATGTTTCAGTATAGGTATATCCCATGCAGTATTTGGGGCACAGTTATACTAAAAAATAGTTATCTATCTGAAATTCACATTTAACTAGGTATCCTATATTTTTATTTGGTAAATCTGATATCCTAAATACCTCTTGGGTTTATCATAACTCGTATAACTCTGGGCAAGAAAAATCATTGTGGTTTTCTTTTTTTTTAAGTTTAATTAAATCCAAATATTCTGGATTATGTAGTTCAATACAAATGTCTTTTTACTGCCAATAACCTGATTCCATTGTTAAAAGACCTTAAACCTCACGCAAATATAGCAGACGATTACTCCATACTACATTTCTCCCCTTTTGAGTACAGATTTACTGTTCTTTTGTGTTTTCCTTATTTATTTTTATTTTTTAAAAACAAACATAGACCAAAGACAACAACACAAAAACACCTCCTTCTTGAAACTTGGTACAAAGACAAAGTACAGATGGGGCCAAGTCACTCCACCTGACTTATCCACTCCTTTTAAAGGGTGGGTGTGTGCAGGAAAGTATCACAACAGAGCAACTTTCCTGGGAGAAATATTATATCTCAGTGGAGGTTGGAAAATGGGGAAAATGGACATGGGTAACTCAAGTCCACCTGGCCCTGAGTGTGGTCAGTGGGCTTTGCCCACAATCTCTTTTTAGTGATGAACCAGTCTCTCCCTTCCAGCATGAAGCTCTAGCCAGAAGCTGAGAAACTGTCCACATCCTAGTCCAGCCTGCGTTTGCACTGACATGCAGGGCCTGTATCTTGGGATCTAAACAGTAAAAACATTACCACCCCATAGCTGTCCTTCACAAAATGTCCCACACTCCCTCATCTTCAGCCTCTCTCTCAATCATCCCTCACTATCTTCTACCCCATTCCGTCCCTTCCAGGCCTAAGCTACTGGAGGTCTGCACCTCCTTACCACCATGTAGGTGGTGAGCAACTCCTGCCAATGGTCTCCTCCTAGTTAAACCTTAGCCTCTCTGGACACTCTTCCTTTATTTCCAGGACTCTTCCTCTTCTTGTGTCACTCGCCTGAAGAGCAAGAGGTAGATTTGAAAGACACTCAGGTCAGATCCACCAAGTTTGGTGTCAAATTAAGAATGTGTGTGATGGGGGCAGGTGCTCCTCTTTCTTTCACACCAGAGCCACCACATTCCTCCTCTGTTCCTCCCCTTCTCACACTCACTCTTCCTGCGTCTTCCATCATCTCAAGACCCTGGCTCCAACCACTCAAATGTGCATTTCCAGCTCCACTCTCCCCAAAATTCAGGACTCATAAACCCAGCCAACGTCCAGCATCTACCTCAGCTGGGGCTCATCCCAGGCTCTCCCTAGCCTCCGCCCATCACACACACCCTTAATCTGACACCAAACTTGGTGGATCTGACATGAGTGTCTTTCAAATCTACCTCTTGCTCTCCAGCCCACATCATTTCTCACCCAGCCTCCTATGTGATCTCACTGCCTCAACCCCCACTGATACTGACTGCTCTTCTAAAACATAATCTGATCTGGGCTTCCTCTGGTAACTCCCCTTGCCTTTATGATAAAGTCTAAACTCAGCTTGACGTGCAAGCCCCATTTGAGGTGGCCCAGCCACTGTCTGCCACCCTTCCCAAGTCCTCACACTCAGGCCACTCTCCTCTCCTCTGCAGCTTCCCCAAACACTGCACTGCCTCTCAGGCCTTCAGACCACTGCCAGGCTGTTTTGTCCCTGGTCACTTCCCCATCCCTCCTGCCCCACCCCAGTCCCCTGTCCGACTGGTTGACTCCCACACACCATCTCAGAGAAGATCTTCCTAAGCCTAGACCTTGGCTCAGGTGCTCCTTGCCTGGGCTTGCACAAGATTTGTCCCACTACACTGCAATGGTTTCCTCCTCTCAGAACCCCTCTCACTACAACTATAAGCTCTCAGGAGAAACTGTGTGGCACTCATTCAGTAGCCTACAACTCACACAGTCCTGGCACATGGCAGAAGTGATGCTACATTTGCCAAGCTCCCATGTAATGAAAATGAAAGAAAATCAGCAAGTAACCGGTCATAGAGAAGAGGGGAAAGCAGGGGCGGCCACAACCCTGGAAACTCTGTCTAGTGAGGTGACAACAAGGTATGTGGACACCTTGTGTTTTGTGGAAAATGTCACCACACCCATCTTCTCATAGTCATTAAGGGGGGCAAAGGAAATCATCATTAAATCCTTTCTTTAATTCCCACTTACAAGACAATGGGCTCTGGATGGTGAGACTATGTGACATTATTTTTATGATTTTGTTCTGTTTAGCAGAGAAATCTTCAGAGAAAGTGATAATGATTTCTTTGGTCAGAGAAGGGCCTGGTGTTCCTATTGTACTCTTTTTAAAAACAAATAAAAACAGAATCAGGGTTCTGCTCAGAAAAGAAGCCAAGACTCTAAGGACCTCAGCAACTTAGTCCCAGCTGCATGAGAGGCAAAATCTAAATAAATACTTGGAAATTATATTTCCTCTAGCCTGAAAATCTTACCAAGGGAAAGTTGCAGAATTTTGTTATCAAGGTCCACATGTGGGGCAGTGAATGTGGCTCACCTGTCCAACCACACAGGTACGATGCCATAAGACACAAAGAGAAAGGAGACAACCCCAGGGTGCTCATTAACGGTATTAATTACATACCAGAAATGACCGAAACCTCAAATCCCATGTCTTCTACAGCAGCTCGGAGTTCTTCTGGGTTAATTACAGAGGGATCATAGAGAATTGTTCCAGTCCCGTCAGCCAGAGAGACTGATACTTGCTGCACCCCTTTCCTTTGGGAGATCAGGCCTTCGATGGACTGGACACAGGATGCACAGGTCATGCCAGCAATAGCAAGCACCATGGTACAGCACGAGCCTTGCACCTGGGTTCTCTGGGTGAGGGCAGGAGAGTGACGTGTAGAAGATCTGTTATCTGTCCCACTTCCTTCTGCTCCATCAGGAAGAGAAACTTTAAAGTTCCCTGGTGGAAGAGCCTCAATGGCCTTTTGCAGGGCCCCTGGGGAGATGTAAGAAGGGTGGTACTGTATTTGGGCAGTTCTGTTCTCCAAGGACACCTGAATATTTTGAACCCCTGGGAGTTGGCTGATATTTCCTTCAATATTCTGGACACAAGACTTACAATGCATTCCACCTATTCTCAGTTGCAGGGTGACCACATGGCTCCCTTGGTGCCCCAAGGCCTGAGAGTTATTGACATTCTGATTAGAAGTTGAAGGTGTCTTTGAGCTGGTGCTCTGTAATTGCCCAATATCAATTTGTCCCAGGCTTACAGGAGCCACTTTGTTCTTGATGACAGCTTCAAAACCCATGTCGTTGACATGGTCTCTGAGGTCTTGGGGTTGAATAAGATAAGGCTGATAAGTGATGACTGCCTCTTGGTTGCTGAGTGAGACTCTGACTCTCACTACTCCTTGCAGCTTCCCAATCTTGCCTTCTATGGAGCTGACACAGGACTGGCAGGTCATGCCCTCCACCCGAAGCTTGACCACAGCCTCCAGGGCTTGCGAGGACCTTAAAGGCCAGGAACCAGCTTTTCCTTCTGCAATGCTGGCCTCGAAGCCCATGTCCTCAATTTGACGGCAAACCTGTGGCAGGCTTATAACCGATGGCACATATTTCACAGCTGCGCTGCTTTGTTCCAGGGAAACCTTAACACTCACAATGCCTTTCAAACTGGAAATCCTGCCCTCAATAGATTTTACACATGACTGGCAAGTCATGCCCAAAATGCTGATGGTGCCGGTGGTTGCCTGTGAAGGGCACACACTGTCCAGACTACCTTCGTAGCCAACATTGTCAAAAGCGAAACTCTGCTTCATTGCTGGTTCCCAGCCACGAGCGGGCAAAGAAAGTTTAGATAGAACCTAAAAGAAAAAGAAATAATTTGTTTTATTCTTAAAACTATTTTTTCCCTAAAATATCCCAGCTTGTCTGGCACTGAGAAAATGGAAAACAATGCCACTGGTGTCAAAACATCCCAAGAGTACAAGAGCATAAAATGCAGGGAAACAAAGCTATATAGACATTACAGTTGATCTTGAACAATGCAGGGGTTAGGGGCACCAACTCCTACAGTCGAAAATCTGCTTCAAAAACTTGACATCTGGCCTTCCACATCCATGAATTCCCAATTTCAGATCTAAAAAGCTGAGCCTTGAACACAGATCCACTTATCTGTGTTGTTCAAAGGTCAACTGTATTTATCAAACAAAAGGGTTCAGATGGGTTCCTTTTAGGTCTGACATTCTGTGATTCTGAACCTAGAAGTCAACTTGTCTACCTCAGTGAAATGTTTTTTCTTACCCAGAAAACGTGGAGGTGACTGTGGGAAAGGAGAGCATGACACAGTTTACAAGCACAGAACAAGCATGCAGGCCTATGAGAGAGGCCGCAAGCACAGCAGCCCACAGGTGTCCCAAGTGCGCCTCCCCCAGCACTGGTAGATAACTGAAATTGCAACCCTCCCCCACCAAAACTTGGTCCTTTCAGCTGTAAGTTTAGGGGTCCTGCTGCAGTGCAAATACAAAGATTAGGTAACACCTTAATTCTCTATCTCCTTCTAGGTGTGTCTGTACAATCTCTCAGCAGGGATTAACTATCCTTAACAACCACAGAGCACATGTTCCAAATGCAGACCTTCCAGGCCCCATGGGGTCAGATCACATATCCAGTGAAAAAAGATCTGGAAGTATGCCCCCTGAGTCAGGGCAGCTGAGCTGGGCCAAGAGGGGCAGGAGGGGGAAAGCTGGAAGAACAGGAAGTTGGGTTTAATATGGAACTTCTCAGTTCTGCCTTCGCTGAGTGTCAGTGACGTCCTGGGTGCTCAGGACAGCTTTACTCATTAAATAAAATTACAAGTGCATCACCAAATTAAATGGACCCATTTTCTTAATGTATCATAGTACAAGTATAATTTCCTGATTTCTTCTCATAATGATGTGGCCTCAGCGATTCTATTAACATGTCATAATTTTCTTTAACAGGGTCCCAGCCTCAGCACTCTCTTAATTAGATATAGTTTTTATACTAGTACTATTACATATTTTAGAAATTTGGGAACAGGCCCTTATATATAGTACATGATAAAAAAGCATGTTACTCTCTATTCCTATACATCATACTTATCTTCAGATGAATCTCAAGTACATGAATTGATCGCCATGTTATCTAACTTCAGCTTTTGAGCAGCTTAACAAGTTGAAAGTTTAAACAACTGTTAAAAGAGATTATAAATGTTAATTTGTATATCCACGAAGGAAATCATATGCTAGCTTGAGATTAATAATTATAAAGAATTGTTTTTAAAAATATTCACTATTTCCTAAAATAGCATAGAAAAAAAGGAATAATTAAGTAATATAAGGGACAGCAACTAAACAGGGTTGCTGGATTCAGTAAATAAACTGAAATTATATATGGTTTAAATATGGAAATGTATATGAGGATGACATGGCTCAACAGTATAATTAACAACTGGATAGTCACCTCAGAAACCTATCTGGAAAAATATAAATCTAGAACCTATATATCAAAAGGCATTTCAGATAGATTTAAAAAGAAGCTATAAAAAGCAAAATAATAAAATACTAGAAGAAAACATAGGGAAATATATTATAATCTCAGAGTGAGGAAAGTCTAAATATGACAAGACAAGAACAAGAAAATCCAGAAGCTATAAAGACTGATATATCTAACTATAATAAGAGAAAAAACTGCTCAAACCAAGGCAAAAGATAATTAAGAAACTGTGGGGAAAAAAGCTTTGCTTCACATTAAGCAAACTAAGAGCTAATGTATTAATATACAAAGAGCTCTTTCAAAGAAGAAAAAGGTCAACAATCCAACAGAAAAAAGAGGGCATGTCATTAAAAAGGAAATGCAAATGGCTTTTTAATATATAAAAATACTACTAAAGGAGAAATGTAACATCCTAGCCTCACTGTGGCAGTTTCATCACTCAGATTGGTACCCTTTGACTGGATCCTCAGAGCTAGTAGGAGTGTCACTTTTCTGAAAGGCAACTTGGTAATACCTATTAAAACTACAAATTCACATATTCTTTGACTCAGCACTCTATATCTAAAAATTTAGCCAATAAATATTTATGTTCATATGTAAAAGACAGCATGCAACAAAGGATTGGAAATAACATAAATATCTGTAAATAAGAGAATGATTAATTAAATTATTTCACAGACATACAATGAAATATTACCCAGCTTTTAAAAAGAATAAGGCAACTCTGTAAACACTGAAATAGACTGATATCTAATATATCGTTCAGTGAAAAAAAGCAAAGCACAGAATATCTAGTACCTTCAGGTATCTGCTGCTGCATAACAAACCAAGTTTAGTGGCTTATAACGAATGCTCACAGTTTTTCGATTTGGACAGGGTTTGGTATGGAAACCTAGATCTCTGTGCCACATAACATCTTCTGGAGTGGACTGCAGGGGCTGGAGGTTCCACTTGCAAGACGGTTCATTCATCACACGACTGGCAAGTTGATGCTGGCTACAGTCTGGAAACTGTTGGCCACAGGGACCTCAGTTCTCTTCAAGCAGCCTCTCTATTGGCTAGGTTGGGTACAGCTCACAATTGGTGGTTTGTGGGTTCTGAGAGGGCATGTCACAATAGTGAGCATTCCCAGAGAACAGATGCCAATGGGCAAGCACATATCAATCCTGTCCCTGCATCACACTTACTAGTTCACCTCAAATCCAGTCACATGGCCAAGTTCAGTCAATACGAGAGGTAATTACGTAAGGACTTAAATACAGGGAGGTGTAGTTCTTTGGAAGGGCTACCAAAATGAGTCTATCACAGTATGCTAGCATTATTTGTGTGAGAAAAAGACTATTATACACACAGATTCTTATACATGCTTGGGTTATCTCTGGGACAATATATAAGAAACCAGTGCAGAGTTTGAGGAGGATTGAGCAGCTGAAGGGATCAAGTGACTGGGGTACAGGAGTGGGAAGGAAGAGTTGCTTTTCACTGTACAACTTATTATGCAGTATGTGTTACCAAATTCTTTTTTTTTTTCAATATATCTTTATTGATTTCAGAGAGAAAGGGAGAGGGAGAGAGAGAGAGAAAGAAACATCAATGATGAGAGAGTCATTGATCGGTTGCAGCCCGCAACCCGGGCATGTGCCCTGACCGGGAATCGAACCCTGATCGCCTGGATCCTAGGTCAAAGCTCAACTGCTGAGCCACGCACGGCTGGGCCCAAATTCTAATAATTAATTTAAAAATTAAAATAAAATAACATGAGCATAAAGGAGATCTAGAACAGTGACTTGATTGTAATTGATATTAATTAAATACCTGTTTAACTGAAAAAGATGAAGGAAAAACTAAGAAAATATTCAAGGACATTCACTTTAATATAGTGTTAGATGGGCCTGGTACAGGGGCCAGGTACAGAAACTAGGTTTCAGAGACTCAACAGGGCAGGAAGCCCTAGATGCCCACTGAGGGGCGAAACTGGGAAAGTAAGAATCTTGTCCCAGGGTAACCTATCCTCCCCCAGCATATCTCTGGTCATAAGGTTTAAGTCCCCCTGAACGTACCTCTCTAAAGATAACATCTAGGCCTCAGTTGTATTTCCACTCCAGGCCCAGATAAGCAGCAGAAACCAGACAAGTGGCACCATGGCTGACTCACGACCAGATACATTGACTAATGAACCCCTGCCTTGGCCTGGGCCAATCAGTGGAGACCACAACCCTGAAAGAGGAACCTGGAAAGCTGATGAATATTCTATTGAGACACTTGTCTGAGACCCTCCCTAAAAGTTCCACCTGCAAGAGATAAATACACTCAGGACAAAGGACCCAGCATGTGCTCCCCACCAGCGCCATCGCCATCCCTCTGAGGGGATCCCATGAGACTTGCACAGGGGAGCAATGGGCAGGGGCTTTACCCCTTGAACCTGTCTCCAAGGCCCCTTTCTCTCTCTGACTTCTCAGTGAGCCAAAGCAGCCCAGCCTCGGCTCTCCTGTTGCTTCTTCTATGCTCTGTCTTGTTTCACTGTCCCAAGAATATTTTTGCTGCCATCATGAACCCAATACCCTTTGGCTCAGTGCTATGTAGCCCTTCTTTTTGGGTATACCCATCCCCTTTTAATAAATTTAATTTTTCTTTATTCACCCATCTAAGATAGCTATTTAGCTTACCCATGTACCACCACCGACCATTAACCTTTCATATAGTATATCTTAGTAAGCAGAAATTCCCTCCTTATAATAAGTCATAACCCTCAATCACTCAGGCTGTTGGAAAAATAAATCCCTACCCAACTTCATTTTCTTGGTCTTAGGTCTAGCTACAATTCATCAAACTCCAAATCACAATGCTGGCTCTTAATCCCTGGATTACTGATTCTATGTTTCTGTCAAAAGGGTTAGCAGACGTGTTGGGAACTATTTCTTTGAAGCAAACAATACTCAGAGGCCCCAAACCCCCACTGAGGAAGAATCAAAGTCTCCATGTTAAGCCTATCTACATATAGACTTACAGGAGTATATACTTATGTATTAATACATAAAACTGAGATTATTTATGGGTAAACTACGAAATTCCGATTTTTTACTATCTATATAGGGTGGGGCAAAAGTAGGTTTACAGTTGTTCATATGGAGAATAATACAATAATAAATAATAATAATACAAGAATAAACTCTGTTTCACATACAACTGTAAATCTACTTTTGCTCCACCCACCCTGTATTTTCCAATTTTTAAAATTTAAATTAAAAAAATAAACAAGTATTACTTTCTCTTTTTTTGCAAGAGAATATTTATTTGGTAAATCACAGAGTTAGAAGAAGCAATTATTAGAAGAAATAGGCTTAGGAAACAAGTATAGAGGCAAAGGGAGGGCCCTTGGAGCTTAGGGGGAAGGGAAGGAAAAGGGAAAGGCATTTTTGTGTGATAAAATAAAATATTAACTGCATTATTTCATCAAATCTGACAACCATATGAAATTTATCAATAATAACAACAAAAATAATATCAAGTTCAGTGACTTCTGTCATACTATGTAAATATCTGAGTTATCTTAATATCATTGGTATGACATTTCTTCTAATCAGTGATAATATTGCATGTATCTAATATAGGTCTTTTAGATCATGATCTTATAATTCTGTGGAATGACATAAGGGAATTATGATTCTATGCTTCTGACATTCATAGTCACCTGGACTCGTGCATTGAAATTTTTCCTAGATGAAGTCTAGAACCCACACACTACCGGCTGGCCCTATGCAGATCTGCTCAGGGACAGGTTCCCTTTCCAGAAACAGTTTGTGCTTATAATTATAGGTATGATCAGCTAAACATAAAAAAATGTATATTCCTTTGAAAGACTTAGGTATAAACCTAATGTTCCTAATTTATGCTACTCTATAAATGCATGATAGGAAATTCCTACTTAAAATAATTGTTAGAAAAAGAAATGCAAGTGGTTGACAAACCTTTTTAAAAATAATAATATAAGAACAAGATGCAGCATAGGCAAAAGCAGTACCCACCACCTCCCATAACCACATCAAAATTACAACTAAAATACAGAACCACCAACATTCAGAACCTCCTGAAATCTAGCTGAACAGAAGTCCTACAACCAGGGAACTGAAGAAACAATGAGACCAGTAGAAGGGGTGAGGACGCGGGGCGGAATCTGGGTGGGCTGAATCGTGGAGACGTGAGACCAGGGTGCCACGGTTTAAAACCGGGAGGGATATCTTGGCAGTGGAGGTTTCCTGGAGGAGTGAGGGGTCCCGGTCCCAGGCCCATATCAGGCTCCCCAGCCCAGGGGTCCAGTGCCGGGAAGAGAAGTCCCCACAACTTCAGGCTGTAAAAACCAGTGGGGAGTGTGGCTGAGGGACGTGAAGGCGCTGGAGTTCCAGGCATCTCCTCTTAAAGGGCCAGCACACGGACTTACTCAGGTGTACTCCCTCTGTGCTCCAGTGCATCGCAGCAGCTTGAAAGGAACCTGGGACATTCAGGGAGGAACTAATTTGCTGGGAATCAGGGTGAGAGCTGGAGGAGCAGCTTTCTCCCAGAAAGAAGAGCTGGCAGAGGCGATTGCTCCTTTGACAAGTCCTCCCCACACAGAGTGGGCAGGCAGGTGCCTTCTCTGAATCTCCATCAACCTGACTCACATTGCTCCCCCTCCCACCCTGGTGATTCCTGGATACCCCACCACTCCCTACTTGCAGGCTCATCAAAGCCATTTCCAGTGGCTTTTCTATGCAAGTGGCCTCTCTAGCCTCATGCTTAGGACTTTCCTAAAATCTCTCAAACAAGCAGCAGCTAGCCTCAGTGTGCCCCACCTATACCTTTTGATAAGTGGCCCAGGCTTGGCACTAGTGGCAGCCTGCACTGCTTCATAGCTTGGCCTCTCCTGAACACCTCCAAGCCCAGCACAAGTAGAAGCCATCTACGGATTGCAGTGCAGCTCATGCTGGGTGGCCCTGAGTGGGGCACAGGCAGAGGCTGACTTTGCACCTCCCACGAGGCCCAAGAGACAGTGTACTTGGTGGTAAGCTTCAACCACGCTGGATTAAAACCCTACCACATCCACAAGTGACACATTCAAGAGGCACACTCGGTGAATGCCAAAGCTACATTGAAGTAAATCCTGCTCCATAGGGGTGTCACAGTAGCTCTTTGGCTGTAGTTGCAGCTGGTCCTCAGCCGACTGGCCTGGGTGTCAGTTCCTCTCAGTGACACCAATAGCAACCAAGGCTCAACTACAACAGGACAGTGCCCACAGGCCATTCAGGGGAATGCCTAGAAGGCCCAGCTCAGGTGACTGGAGAGGCTGAGCTACTGGACCCCACAGGACACCTACTACACAAAGCCACTCTACAATTTCCAGGAGACATAGCAGCTCTACCTAATACATAGAAACAAACTGGAAGCAGCCAAAATGTGGAGGCAAAGAAATATGTCAAAAAGGAAAGAACAGAAGAAATCTCCAGAAAAAGAACTAAATGAAATGCAGCCAAGAAAGCTACTAGATATAGAGTTCAAAACAATGGTTATAAGGATGCTCAAGGATCTTAGTAAGACTATTAAGGAAACAAGTGAGATCATAAATGACATAATAGAGAACCAGTCAGAAAGGAAGGCTACAATAACTGAAAGGAAGAAAAATTTACAGAGAATCAACAGTAGGGGACGCCAAGGATCAAATCAGCAATTTGGAATATAAGGAAGCAAAAAACACCCAATCAGAAGAGCAAAAATAAAAAGAATCGAGAAATATGAATATAGTGTAAGAAGCCTCTGGAACAATATCAAGTGGCCCAACATTCACATCTTGAGGATGCCAGAAGGAGAAGAAAGAGAGCAAGAAATTAAAAACCTATTTGAAAAAATAATGACAGAATAATGACAGAAATTAAAAACCTATTTGAAAAAATAATGACCCCTACCTGGTGAAAGAAATAGACTTATAAGTTCAGGAAGCACAGAGAGTCCTAAACAAGAGGAACCCAAAGAAGCCCACAGCAAGACAATATAATTAAAATGCCAAAGGTTAAAGACAAAGAGAGAATCTTAAAAGCAGCAAGAGAAAAGTAGTTACCTACAAGGGAGCACCCATAAGACTGTCAGCTGATTTCTCAACAGAAACTTTACAGGCCAGAAGGGAGTGGCAAGAAATATTCAAAGCGATGAAACGCAAGAACCTACAACCAAGATTACTCTACCCTGCAAAGCTATCATTTAGAATTGAAAGTCAGATAAAGAGCTTCACAGGTAAAAAAGCTAAAGGAGTTCATCACCACCAAACTAGTACTACATGAAATGTTAAAGGGTCTTGAAGGAAGAAGGAAGAAGGAAGGAAGAAGGAAGAGGAGGAGGAGAAAAAGCAGGAGAAGGAAAAATAAAAGATCAAAAATATGAACAGCTATAGCCAGTTTTGCTCAGTAGTTAGAGCACTGGCCTGCAGACTGGATGGTCCCAGGTTCAATTCCAGCCAAGCGCACATACCTTGGTTGCAGCTTTGATCCCCCGGCCTGGTCAGGGCATGTGTAGGAGGCAATCATTTTATGTGTCTCTCTCACATCGATGTTTCTCTCTCTCTCTCTCTCCCCCTTACACTCTCTCTGAATAGCAATGGAAAAATCCTTGGGTGAGAATTAGAATATATATATATATATATATGAACAACAAAATGTCAATAAATGCATATCTATCAATAATTGAATTTACAAATCAAAATAAATGAACAAAGAATCTAATGCACAAAATAAACTGATGAATAAAATAGAACCAGAGGCATGGAAACATGGAACAGACTGATGAATCTCAGAGGGAAGGGCGGAGGGGGGCCAGCTAGAGATTAACCAAAGAACTAATTTGCATATATGCATTACCTATGGACACAGACAAGAGGGTGGTGAAGGCCTGGAGTGGGGTGGAAACCGGGTGGATGGGGGTAACGGAGGAAAAAAGGGGGACATCTATAATACTCTCAACAATAAAGGTTTAAAAATAAATAAATAAAATAAATAAATAAATAAATAAATAAATAAAAAGTCTGATAATACGGTAAGCAAGAGTGAAGAGAAAAATAATTCTCAACCATTATTTGCAGAAAAATAAATTTATACAACCTTTCTGGATAGCAATTAAGCAGTATCTATCAAAATATTAAATGCCCAATGCCTTTGTCCCAGTAATTCCACTTCTGAGAATTTCATCATAATTACAGGAAAATGCTCATTGTTACATTTGGATAGTGAACCTGGAAACCATCTAAATATTCTTCTATAGAGAACTGGCTACATAACGTATCCACCCAAAGAATTGTATATAATGTGTGGTGTTTTTTTAATGTAAGTTTACATTTACTGATGTCCTGGCCAGTGTGGCTCAGTTGGCTGGGCATCCTCTCATGCACCAAAATGCTGCTGGTTCGATTCTGGTCAGAGAGCTCCATCCCTGGTAGGGGGTGTGTAGGAGGCAATCAATCCATGTTCTGCTTTCACATCAATGTTCCTCTTTCTCTCTTCCTCTCCCTTCCTCTCTCTCTGAAAATCAACAAAAATATTTTTTTTAAAGTAAGGTTTAAAAAAAAATTTACATTTATTGATATGGAAAGACATCTATGATAGATTAAAGGGAGAAAGGCGCAGGAATCTGTGAGTACACAGTATACCCTATTTGTCTAGAGGGGAAACAAATTCACACTTTTATAACTATTATTGATGTTTATATCCAGCAGATACTACTCTTAGAGAAAACGAAATTAAATACAATGTTAAGTTCTCTAGAAAAGCAAAAAATATTATAGTTTATGATTCCATGACATGCATAGTGACTTAAGTGACTAGATCACACCACTAATTTTTTTTCTCTTTATTTTTAGCAGGGACATTATACCTGTGCAAGCTGAGTTATCTTGAATAAAATCCAACCTAACCACCCCTCATCCAACATACAATTCTGTATCTTGCTTTCTAAAATGGTTAAGTGCACAACCTAACAATATATATCCACTTCTCCTTTACTTGTTCACTCATTCAACAGCTTGATTACTGTGGACTGATACACTGTCAGAGATACAGACTATAAAGTCAAATAAAAACAGCCGCCAATATCAGTCAAAGTAGTCAGTGGGGCCATGGGTAAGGAGTCCTGGTCTATTGTTTCTGGGAGAAAGAGGAATTCTACTCTCCAACTGGAACCAGTCCCCAATAACCTCTACTCTCTCCATTCCCCCAAGAGGGATTCTGAAAGGCAGGAGCTTGTTCCTTTTCAGTCCATTGTCCTGGACCTAGGAAGAGAACAGACCCTAAAAAGAGACCAGGCCCAGGAAGGCAGCCTGGAGGTCTGTGGAAGCTGGGGCCTGAGCACACAGGCCAGGCAGTGAGGCCCCTTTGAATAGCCTACTTCTGTTGTGGGGAGGGGAGTAATTCTCTAGAAACCTCACCAGGCTTAGCCCAACCTGCTGAGCCTGCTAATAACACAGGGGGAGGCAGGGAGGCCCTCTCCAGACTTCATGTTTTCACCAGTTATGCCTTAAAATACATTTTTCCCCTTCTGCAGGTCCAAAACACAGAAACTTACAACTTGCTCAACATCATGATCTAAATCTAAATTGTACTGTATAAGAAATATAAAATATAAGCACACAAAACCACTTACCACAACCACAACTTTGAAATGCTTTATTCACAGCAGCTACCTGCATCTTTGCGATTGATGCACCACCTACAAGCTAACTTTCCATTCATGATAAATTAGCAACTCTCCCATATTCAGATATTTTCAAAACTCTATCTTACCCAGTATATTAAATAATACTTCATGTCCCAGTAGAAAAGCAAGGGGCTTGTCCTCAGGCAGACTTAGGAATAAATCCTTCTGGCAAATTACCTAACCTCTCCATCTCAGCTTTCTGTCTGAGAAAGGGGATGATGATTTAAAGAGGGATGGTGACTAAATGAAGTGACATGATCAAGGTCACTAAATAAGTTAGCTCTCATACCAGGTAGTACTAAATAAGTTAGCTCTCAAAGAGATCCAAAGTTTGATTTATAACAGACTGAGTCAATCCACTGTTAACTGAACAAATACACAACTGAACTGATGTTTAGTTTGGTTTTTATCATCATAAACCAGCCACTACAAATTCCCCCATTTGAGGATAATTTAAATTCTTTCTAAATATAATCCAAAATTTAAAAGTGGGACTATAAATAAAACTGATGATATAGATGTGTATGTGTATAATTGTCCACAAAATATTAAGTAAAAAATACAAGGTATATTATGCATATTATGAATATTATGCATGACCTGATCCTATATTTGTAAAAAAATAATAATACATGCATGTACACATACAAAACTCACATATAAATACACATATTCATAGGTATAGTGGGGAAATGGCTGAGGCATTAGGTTGCTTTCATTTTCTTCTTATACTTTTCTATACTCATGCCGCATCTTAAGTTTATTTTGTATAATACGCATGAGTTACTTTCATAATCAGAGCTTTAGAAGAAAATAGGTACAACTGTGTTCAGACATTAATTGGCTGACACAGTTCTACCAGACATTCATAGAGAACCAAACACATCTCCGTGGTGGGAATTCTACTGAAAATCATAATTTTGGCAGAAAACAATATCAACACAGTACTCTACAAAGCATTTTCACAATCCTATGAGGCAGGACATATTCTACTTGGCAATGAGGAATGTGAAGCTCGGGGAGTCCAAAATTCACCTGCCAGGTCCCACAGCCTGGCAACAGCAGACTGTGAGTCCAGGGCTGCCACAGCCTTTACCAGCCAGCTTCCAATGACTCCTCTAGTTATATGAGATTAGTACCGACCATTAAAAATCATTAGAATATTTCACATTCAAATACCTCAGACAAAGCAGAAGTTTGAACATTTTAAAGAAGTGTTCTCAAGAATTTCCCAAAAAAATATTTACTATTCTGCTATCTTAGACACTGAACCAAAAATATAAAAGCTGAAAGCCTTCTTTGTATCTAACTAGTCTTTTCTCCCCCCCCAGGTACCAAGGGGAATAAAAAAGACCCCCTACAGACTATCAGTCCCATCTGGAATTCCTACTAAAAAACATCATTTTTACAAAATGTTACTTTTGAATATTACCAGACCTTTAGGTTAACAAAACTTTCATTGGCTTAAGAGCAGCTTCACTTTCCAGAAACATTTTCAAAATGTTTATTGAGTTGAAATGTGGAGGTTAAAATAAGGTACACATTAAAAAAAAAAAAAGAGGGGAAAGATCCATTTTTGTCTGGTTTACATTTTGGAAAATGTTTCCTCTATAAAATGTGCTGAAAATAAGAAGCAATAAAACCCAAGTTTTATCTACCATGGACTTAATCTCTGGAGAATTCATCTTGACTGCTGGGTCTCAGGGCTATATTCATACTCTTACTCCCCACCCCAGACCTGCACCCCTGACCCCTCATATGTAAGACATGGAAGAAGCCTCCATCCTAAACCAGATCCAACCCCCTCTTGGCTTTTTAGCCCGTCTGCAATTGCACTGACCTGACTGGAACTGATTTCCTGTGTTCCATTCAAAACTTTCTGGGAAAATTCTCCTTCCTCTGATGGGGGAGAGCCTTCATCCTCCAAAGGCATTGGCCTGGTGGAACCCCTGGCTCCAGGGTCCCTCCAGAAGGACCACCGCTTGTGGACAGACAGCAGAGTCACCTGTTAGTCATGCAGAGTTGCCAGGAAGGACTGGTCAGGGCTTCCCGCCATCTCACTCCCAGCTTTCTCCATTGCTGTGTCCAGGGTCATACCTTCACCTCCCCTAAAGCAGTTCACCTTCACCAGACTACTTGGGCACCTTAGAAGGAAATGCTTTAGAAGTGTCCCCCTAACTAGCAATGGGGAAGGCACCTTCTGTGCTCAGTCCTTCAGGTTCCGCTCTGCTCCTGAGCCGGCCCAGGTAAGGCTTCCGTGAGTCTTCAGTCTCGCAGGCAGCCTCGGGAATTCAAGCAGACTGCACGCCACTGTACATATATTTGCTCTTGTTTATCTCACTCATCACACTGCATTCAGCACTAGAGCTCTGCACACGGCCCGCTCATGCCCTCACCCAGGGCTGCGGGAACACCTGGAGGCAGGTACAGGAGCCCAAACAATCATCTCCCAAAGCTGAGCAAGGTTTCCTTCTGGCCACTTCCAGAAACCCAGCCTAGAGGCAGGGAAGAAAGGCCACTTTTATTTACGAAACTTCCAGCACTTTCTTGGAATCAACTTCAGCTGCTTCTTCCATAGCTCTAGTTCTGGCGGTGTGAGCACCAAGGGAGAGAAGTATTTCCTAGGCAATGTGACTTGAATTTTCAAGGCGTAAGTAAGTTCCATGTTTCCTGTAGCTTTGTTTTCCCTTGAACCAACGAATGGCTTGACCTCAGTAAGAACTGACTGCAGAAACTCACTGGATAACAAGGCTTACCCGTGTTTTATATGCGGCAGAACAGCCAGGAACTACCACACAATTCAGGCTTTTCAGGCTACCCTGTTCCACAGGAGGATTAAGAGGAGACACTAGACCTTGAGGTAATCGGGCAGCCTCCTGCTCCGTGAGCAGCATTGCCTCCCTTCCTGTGCCCGCCCCCACCCCTTCATAGACAAGGGGAAGGAGGTAACCTCATCCCTCCATGGGGCACAGCTCCACCAGGCACTAATCCTGGCAACACCTCCTGGAGCAAATTAGTGTGGAGTGTCCACACTGAGGACTGAATGGAGCAGGTTGGTAAAACAGTCACTGTGTCCTCTGCATTACTCTGCCCCCACCCCTCACAGTGTGCTGCTGGGGGCTGGGGGGAGTCAGGGGTGTGCACCCAATGAGGACATTTAGAACACATACCCTTCTGCTCAAGGTCACCGAGGATTCTGCCTCTTTAAGGGTTGCCTACAATGACCATTCCTCCCTAAGAACTCCTGACCAAGAGACCTTTTTTTGAGGGAAGGTGGCCTCACCACTGGTCCATTCACTCTTGGTGACTCTTCCCTATTCTTCTGCCTCCCATTTACTCTGTGGGGATGTGACCACTTGTTTGCTCCACTTCTGGAACATACTCAGGGCAGCCAACCCCAAAATGTGTGTAGGTTGGCTTCCTATCTTCCATGTGCTCAGCCAAAAAAGAACCAGTCTCCATTTCCAAGAAATGCCATTTAAATCAGTGACCTGAAAGGGATATTTGATGCTAAGGGCCTCAGGCCCCAATCCCACATAGAAGCCAGCAAAGATGAGCCTAGTGTATGTATGATTTCTTTCTTGCAATCACTCAACGCTTGTTTGCTTACCTATGACCTTCTTGTTTCCTGATAGGATGTCAGGATTTATGGATGGCTGCTGACCCCCTCAGATTTCCTTTATTGGGCATGATAAGTAGGTCTTCCAGATACCTGAGTCTTATTTCTTTAAGTGCCAGATTTTTTAAAAACTATTTGCCACTATGAGTGGAAATCTCCCCAAAGTTGTCATTTATCTTTCTACTACCTTTTAAAATATGAGTTATTAACCTTATTTCAACTTTTCCTCGGTGATATGAGATCATTATAAGTAAAAATGCTTCTTCTATGCTGTGGCTGTGAATAGTTAATAAGGAAAGTACGCTGGCACCATACATCGCAAGTGCTTTTGAATAGTCTATCCTGTTAGCAGTGTGAATTATGGAAAATGTAAATACTTTTACTATAAGATACTTTTACTTCTCCTAAATGGTTACTCAGACCCAGAGCACAGCCAGAAAAAGGAGGCAGGGGCCAGGTTATAAAGGGCATGGAGTTTAGACTTTGTCCTGTGGACAGTGGAGAATCTTCAGTTTTTAAGCAGAAAACTTACATGATTATATTTGTAACTTAGAAACAACAGTTTGGCAGACAGGAGAATGAAGACTCAGGGGAAGGGGATTATAGGGTTATAAGGAGCAAAGAAATTAACAGTAGAGTGGGATTAAACAAATGAGGAGGTCCTTTAGGCTCAGCATCAACTGATCAAAGAAGGTGACGCAAAGGGAGGACCTGAGGATGACAATGCCACTTCCAGTTTGGCAGAGATGAGGAGAAATGAGGGCTGGGGAGAAAGCATGTCTGGGGGTGAAAATGATAGATTCTCCTTTGTTCCCATAGAATCCTAAGAAACAGCTGGGGCTCCAGCCACTTTTCCAGGCTAGAGAATCAAGTCCAAACTCCTCTTTCTGGCACCTTCTCCTTTCCTCACACCTGAGCCCTAGGTGTCCACCCCCTCCCCATCTAATCCTCTTTATCCTTTAAGTCCAGCCTCTCCTTAGAGGTGCCTCCACCCTAGCAGGGCTCTCTCCCAATCTAAATCCCAGTATCACTAATGTCAAGGCTAGCAGTCTTTATGGACACTAGAGGACAAGTCTCCCCTCCAATGTGGCTGTACTCAGATCAGGCCATACTTTATCAATGATGCCTAGCTCACACTCAGCAGCGGGAAACCCCGTAAGCTCCTGGAAGATGAGGTTCTTCTGTCTTATCTGCCCACAAACCTAACAAGGTGATGAACAAATATCAGATGTTAAAGAAATACTTGCTGAGCTGATCTACAGACATCAGAATGCACTTTCTACTTAGAATCTCACAGTGCCTTTAGTCCCCCTTATCACGATCCAAGGGCAAACTCCATTAGTCTCTCACATATTCCTCCTAGAACTACAGGTCTTCACTGTCTCCGTGCACTAAATTATTTTGCCTCTCACGTGTGCAAATTTTATTTTCCAAAATAAAATTCATCTTGTTTATCACCTACCCACCTTCTCAGTTTCTGTGAATGTTTTCTGTATAAAAGCAAAAATATCTTTGGTGTCCTAAACAATCCTGCTGCAACCTGAGAAGCCTGGACCCAAAGGCAGATGGGCAGCTCATGTTACCATTAACCTCCAGGACAAAGGACACTCTTTGGAGGGGGGACATCTGATTCAAATATTTCAATGCTCACAAAGATTACCTGCTCAACCCAGGTAGAGGCTAACACTGGGCAGGGCTTCTCAGAAAAAACACTGGGCCAGTCTTCCTAAGGCAGGCAGAGGAGTCCCGGATCCTATGACAGGACAGAATGACAGAACCTGACACTAAGCTGCATGCTGGAAAGCAGTGGCCCAGAAGGTTCCCAGAGAACATGAGCAGTACTAATACCCCATCCTTTACAACAGGGCAGAATATTAATAAATAAATACAATTTAGAGCCTGAGAGCCAAATATGTAAGTGCTATGCACAAAAGAAGATACTTTCTGCCCTCAGGAATTTATTAGCAAGTTAGAAGAGAAGAACGGTACAGGCCAGTATTAAAATACTAAAAAAATAATTCAAACATTAGGTGATGGGATGTGGGAGGGGCTGCTGCAGGCCAGAGTTACCCTGGAAGATTTGCCAGGGGAAGGACTGGTGGGCCTGGAGGTCGGTATGGCTGCTCCTCACACACTCAGGAACTGGTGATTTCAAGACTTAAACCATTAGCTATGCATGACTTTTACACTATTCTATTAACAGGAGACAAACAAAGAACACCTGGGAAGCTCACTAGAGGGAAAGTGCTTAAATAAAACTGCAATTGGCTAAACAGCCTAGAGTAAAAAAAATCACAGTGGTTCTAAATTATGAAGAGACTGGACAGGGCCATAAAGAGAAACTGAGATCATCAAAGTGTAAAAACCAATACTTCAATTCCACAGTTAATTATATCTACCTTCAGCCTCCTTGGCTGCCCTCTTCATCTGGTACCCACCTGGCATACCACCAATACAGGTTACCTCCACCTTCCAATAGACTCCAAGTCTGTCTCCCTGCAGTGGAACAAGGAGGAGTCAAAACACACTCAGGCTGGCTGGCCGACCACACAGATCCATGACTACTAATCTGGAGAGAGCCCTGACACCACCAGCAGTCCAACTATCTTTGCCTAGTCCTCTTCACTATCCTGGAATGTTGGGGGCAGAGATGTTGATCATGCTCTGTTGACAGTGATTATAAAAGGGGGGAGGTCACCTGATAGGAATAGAACCATAGTTGTTTAATGATTATTCACCTTACTAACTATAGGTAAGTTTTCCTACAGACCCTGGGAAACTGCAGGATGTGCTGCAAGAGGAAAAACAGCTATAAAAAAATGAGACACCTTGGGGCCTGGATGGGTCCATTGCTCAGAAAAGAAAATGCATTTTGAGAACAGAAAAAATGATTGCTGTGCCTGGAGCGTCACGCCCCCCTCCACAAGTTTGCCTCAGGAATGTTGATGATTCTCAGGTCCCAGGAACTGGCAGAACTGTGTTTTAACACCATTGAAAAACAATTTTTTTTTAAATATATTTTTATTGATTTCCGAGAGAGGAAAAGAGAGAGAGAGGAAAAGAGAGAGAGAGAGAGAGAGAGAGAGAGAAAGAAACATCAATGATGAGAGAGTCATTGATCGGCTGTAGCCTACAACCTGGGCATGTGCCCTGACCGGGAATCAAACCCCGATCTCCTGGATCCTAGGTCGACGCTCAACTGCTGAGCCACACCAGGCTAGGCAACACCATTGAAAATTAACTACCTTGTTATCAGACTTCAAGATCCTGGAAGGAGATAAGTGACCACAGACCCTGTGGCCATCCTCCCCACCTACCCTCCCTCCTTGCACGCAATCTTTCTTCCTCTTCCCTATATAACCAGCCAACTAATAAGAGAAGGGGAAAGCATATTTTATGTGGACAAATCCCTCTGCTCTCTCATTTTGCTGGCAATAATGGAATAAACGCTCATATATGATTCAACCTTATCTCTGCTTAATTGGCTGAAGTAGCAACAGGGAGCCCGGACTCGTGTCCAGTTTCAGGATGACAATCCACCACCCTGCTCCTCAGAACCCTACTCCCCCCACCCCTCAAGCTGCCCTGATAAGCCTACTCCCTGCTGTGCTGAAATAATAGAAGCAATCAGAAAAGAACTTGCAAACATCTCAACCACCACCTGAATGAGTGCCTCTCATTGCCCAAGAAGCTGTCTCAGCTCCCAAGGTCAGTCTCCATGTACCCACCCCCCTCCTGGTTTTCCTCCTACCCTCCTGACAGCTCCTTCTTGAGTCCCTCACAAAAGCCTTCTAGTCCCTAAACTGCTGGAGTGGCTCTGGCTCAGCCCTTGGATCTAACTCTTCTCTGTCTGTACTCATTCTTTGGTGAACTTGTTCAGTCCAGAAGAAATACCACCTACAACGAACAACTCCCAAACTCCACACTTTTAGACTCAAATGCTTAAACATCTTCTGTTGGATATTTAGCATGCATCTCAAACATTAACTTATCTAAAACTGAGCTCCCAATATTCTACCTCTTTCCTGCTTCTTCATTGTAGTAAATGGCAACTCCTCCCTTCCACTATCCCAGGAAAAAAGTCTTGGATTCATCCTTGATAATGTGAACAAAAAGGGGCCACATACTAAACCTGAAAAGTTCAGGACAGGCCTGCATGGAGGCCTTGCAAACTCTGAGACCTAAAATAACCACAAAAGATGGTCTGAAATTAAAACTTCTTAAACATAAGCAGTTAATGGTGGGTAGCCACGTTCTGAGGCAGTATTTTTCCCTAACAAAGGTTAATTTTCACCTTAACTAAGCCTGTAGGTTGTCTTTTGCACCTGAGATAACATACTCGGTTAACACATGACTTTTCAAAACAAAGTAATCTCCCCTTTTTCTGGGCCCTCAGTGCACCTCGTCAGAGACCACAATCCTCTCATTGTTATTAATATCTTATTAACTGTTGATTGTTAACTATCCTGTACCCACCTATGTAAAAGAAGTATGTGTGTATCATTTTACTTTTTATCCAATCCCAGAAGTTTTCCCGCTTTGCTTTCTCTCACTTCCCTAATCTATCACCAGTGAATTTCCTCTAACCTATTTGTTTCTTCTCCTTTGATTATACTCTATAAAGCAAGGTGCAAAACTACCATTTTCTGGAGTATTTCAATCCATTGAGATTTTGGCTCCCCAGCATATGTCAACAGTTTGGCTCAAACCAACTCACAAAAAAATTCTTCACAGGTTTGAATGTTTTCTTACATTAAGAATCATCTCCTTTCAAACCACATGTAAATGTCCAGCAAATCCTGTCAGTTCTATCTTCCAAATATATCCAGCATCCAACCACTTTTCAGGACCTCTGAAACCAGACAACAATGGGTGTGGGCTGCCTGTTACCACTTGAGCAAATTAAACAGAGACAGGGTTGAATCATACATGAGCATTTATTCCAATATTGTGGGCAAATTTGGACAGCAGTAATGGTCATCCATGAAAATCTTCTCTGCCAACCCCCCATAAGCCATCTGCTTATATTGGGTAGAAGGACAAAGATTACATGGGAAAGTAGGAACTGTAGGCATGGGGAAGTAGGCAAGGTGGGCTGGGGGTTGCAAAGGGCTCACAAAGGATGGGTGCCTCAGATTACAGGCAATGTGGGCTGGGGGTTGCAAAGGGCAGATGCCTCCAGGATTCCATCATTCCAGGAACAAGATTGTTAATGTTTCCATGATGACAGGTAGTTCTTGGAAAAGGAGAATGGACCACATTCCAAGGGTAATTCCCATGTCCCAGGGTGTAAAACTCCCAGCCAGGTTAGAAAGTGCTTTTTTTTTTCTAATTCAAACAGAATATTCACAGTTAACAGAACATGATTAATATTTCTTATTATTTCTTAATATTATAGCTAACAATCATGGTCAACAGAGCATGATCAACATCTCTGTCCCTAACACCTCCACTATAACAATGGTCCAGCCCACCAGGATATTTCATCTGCATTATTAAAATAATTTTCTAAGTGACCCCCCTGGCTTCTGCTCTTACCCCTAAAGTGTATTCTCAACACAAAAGCCTGAGGAATGCCCTTAAAGGGGAAGTCAGATGAGGACATTCCTCTAAAAACCCTCCAGGGAATTTCCTTATACTTACGAGTAAAACCCAAATTCCTTCACATGACCTAGAGAACCTTATAGAGTCTGCCCCACCATTACCTGTCAACCTATCCTCACACTCCTCATTCTCACTCACTCTGCTAAAACCATTTTGACCCTGCTGTTCCTAGAACAAAGTAGGGCATGCTCCTGCCTCAGGGCCTTTGTACTGGCTGCTCCCTGATTTAGAAATATTCTTCCCCCAACACTCCATATCTAGATGGCTTATTTTCTCACCTCCTTTAGGTCTTTGCTCAAATCTCAGTGGCTTCCCCCTAATTATCCTGTTTACATTTCAAAAATTCCCCACTCCCTATTGTACCCTTTCCTGCTTGTTTTTCTCCAGAACACTCAACTACCATTGGACACTATATATTTTACTTATTGGTTTACTATCTCCCAATTAGGATGTAAGTTTCACAAGTGCAGGAACTCTTTGTCTGTTTTCTTCACTCACAGCTGTGTTCCCAGCACTAAAATAGTGCTTATACTTAAACTTCTCAAAAAATACTTATTGGGTGTCTTGGCCAGTGTGGCTTAGCGCTCAGAGAGTCAGCCTGTGCACCAGAGGGTTGCAGGCTCGATTCCCAGTCAAGGGCGCGTACCGGGGTTGCAGGTCAGATCACTGCCCTGGTAGGGGCACGTGAGGGAGGCAACGAATCAGTGTGTCTCTGTCACATCGATGTTTCCTTCTCTCTCTCTCTTTCCCTCACCCCTCCCTTCCACTCTCTAAAAATCAGTGTAAAAAATATACTCACTCCTTGAGGATTATAAATAAGTAAATAAATAAATAAATAAATAAATAAATAAATAAATAGTTATTGGATAAATTAATTACAGAGAATACCCAACAAAAACGTATTTGCTTGCTATAAAACACAGACAGATCAGAATGGGACCTGTGCTATAAAACTAAACTTTCAGACAAATATTCAACATTTGGAAGATGCCCCATGCAAAACTGGCTCTGTCCTCCTTTACTTACTCATTCCTTTCTGCCTCCAAACTCAAATACTGTCAAGAGGAGGCACTCTGACCTAAACGACCATAATTGGTGAGGACTTACAACAACTTTAATATTGTAACTTGTGGCCCAAAATTTGGATATTTGCAACTTGAGCTCTAAAACTGCTTGCAAGGCATGACTGCCCTTTTGGTACTCCTTGCATGGTTGACAATAAATAACAATCCCTGTACTATAAATGTGTGATAAAAAAACAATACAATACCTTTTTGTTCTAAAGGCCTGGGTTGAAATTAGGACTTGGCTAAATGCTTAATCATATATTACCCCTTGTTCTCATCTCACAACCCCATTTGCTTGACCACTGAGTCAGTGAAGTATGTAGTTTTGTTTCCCCTAGCAACCCATCTCTTTGATCATCAGCTCCTTGCAACCTGTGCTTTTAAAAACCTCGCCCTATTCCCTCCATTTTGGAGCGTATTCTTGGTTCACATCAGGGATTTGTTCCCTGGTTTGCAAATCATTCTCTGAATAAACTCCCTGTTTAATTTCTTTTCTTCTTTTCTTTTCTTTTCTTTTCTTTTCTTTTCTTTTCTTTTCTTTTCTTTTCTTTTCTTTTCTTTTCTTTTCTTTTCTTTTCTCTTTCTTTCTTTCTTTCTTTCTTTCTTTCTTTCTTTCTTTCTTTCTTTCTTTTTTTGTTAATCCTCACCCAAGAATATTTTTTTCCATTGATTTTTAGAGAAAGTAGAAGGGAAGGAGAGAGGGAGGGAAGGATGGGGAGAGACAAGCACAGAGAGAGAAACATCAATGTGAGAGAGACACGTCGATTGGTTGCCTCCCACACACATCCCAAATGGAGCTGGGGATCAAACCTGCAACCCAGGTACATGCCCTTGGCCAGGATCAAACCTGGGACCCTTCAGTGTATAGGCTGATGCTCTAACCACTGAGTAATACTGACCAGAGCTCTTTTTAATTTCTTAAAAGGATTCTCTGGACTTGACTTTATGTAGATTGGGGTAGGGGTTTATGGCCACATGAAGAACTCCATCCAACAAAGACAGTTACTCCTGGATTCCAGCCACTGTTGTCAAATGACCTAGAGTCACCAGAGTTTTATGGATAAAAAAGGGGTCACATACTAAACCTGGCAAGCTCATGGGAGGCCTGCACAGTGGGCCTTACAAACTCAGAGACCTAAAGGAACCACATAGGATGGTCTGTAATTCAAACTTCTTTTATTTATTTATTTATTTCTAATATAGCTTTATTGATTTCAGAGAGAGGAAGGGAGAGGGAGTGGGAGAGAGAGAGAGACAGAAACATCACTGATGAGAGAATCATTGATCAGCTGCCTCCTGCACACCCCGTACTGGGGATCGAGCCCGCAACCCGGGCATGTGCCCTGAGCAGGAATCGAACCTCAATCTCCTGGATCATAGGCTGACTCAACTCAATCACTGAGCCACACCAGGCCGGCTGAAATTCAAACTTCTTAACGAAAAGCTGAGTCATGGCGAGTAGTCATGACCTAGGCAGATATCTTCCTTGACAAAGGTCAATCTTTACCTGAACTGAGCCTGTCTTTTTTCATCTATGATAATATCACCTTGCTGACTGGCTACTTCAAGTCAGAACTCACCCGTGCAGCTGGCTACTTTGGTCAGCAAAGTGTTTAAAATTACTTAAATTAATGTAACATGAGTTATCTCGTGACCGGTCAGCAAGGTATTTAACATACCTTTGGAATGTCAGAGTAATCCTCTTTTTTTCCAGACCCCTCAGGGCATAATCTCCCATCAGACCAAGAACCCCTCATTGTTATCTTGTTCCCCAAATACCATCTCTATGTGCTGTAAATGTTAACTATCCTATACCCACCAATGTAAAAGAAGTATGTGTCTCTTCCTTTTACTCTTTATCCAATCTCAGATTTCCCTGCATTTTTTTCTCCCACCTTTCTAATCAGACACCAATGAATTTCCTGCCTCCTCCTTTGATTGTAACAAAGAAGCTGGAGTCTTACACAAAGTTGTTAAAAACTGCTACAAAGTTCTGGCCAGTTAAATATAAGGAAAAGTTCTATGTCAGGACTGCTGAGAAGGCTTCTTAAAAGAGAGACCAGATTTGTCCCTACCTCTCCTTCATTTCTGCTGTGTGCAACATGAATTAGATGGCTGGGGTCCTAGCAGCCATCTTAAGGCCATGAGGTATCAAGATGGGAGTTGTGTCCTAGCTTGCTAAAGCAGAGAGAGTCAGAAGTCTGGGGTCCCTGATGAAAGTGGAGATGGCACACCAATCTTGGACACATACCTCTAGACTTCACCAACAGCCCGATTGTTTGGGGTTTTCTGTTATACACAGACAAATATAATTCTAAATAACACAAGTCAAATGCAGTGGAGTTCCTTCTTCTGGCATGACAATAGGAGGAGCTCTGCAGACCAGCTCCCCAGTGAAACTGGTGAAAAGTATTCAAAAAAATAAAAGCATGGAAGTCTCTGGGAATGGTCCTAAAGACATATAGCAAATGATGAAACATTTATTCATGAAAACCTACTACACTTTGGTAAGAATGAGGCAGGATAGTAAGAAGCTAGGAAAATTCCTTGCCAAGTGGAATGGGAAAACTGAGACAAGATAATTAAACAAGGCTAAACAATTTGACCAATTTACAGCCAGCTAGTGGATCAAAAAACCTTATCTTCCCTGATCAAAGATACTTGAGAGCAACTGGTTTATACCTCTCCTCCCTAACCAGAGATTAAGCAGCTTAAATCATCCTTGTCAGGGAGATAGGTAACAGAGACCCAACTAGTGCCATTTGTGCCAGCCAAATCCAAGGACAGATGAAGTCAGGCGAACAAATAACAAAAATCCTGATTCGAGCCAGGCAGACCCAACATTAATAAGTAAAGCAGTGAAGCTGACCAGAGAATGATCCTAAACTCCCCGATATGCTCATTTTAATGAATCAACATATGGAAGGACACCCCTGGAAAACTAATGAATATTCTGTTAAAACCCTCCTCTGAGAACTTCCCTAGGATTCCCACCTGCAGAAGAGAGATAAAACCCTCAAGACAATAGATGCCAGCAAGGGCTCTCTCTGTCTCTCTAGAACACACCCATGCCTTTCTTTCTTCTCACGGGTACATCTTTACTTTTCTCTCCTAAACTCTAAGGGTCCCCACTAGACTTGCAATCAAGGAAGAAGCTGGCAGCTGCAGCTCCTCCCAGGCTTACCCCTTGAACCTGTTTCCAAGGCTGCCTTTTCTTAGACTTCCCCGTGAGCTAACAGCAGCCCCACCTTGGCTCACTTCTTTTGTATAACGTTTCCAGGGAGCCAAGGCATAGCACCACCTAGGCTCTCCTATTGCTTCTACCCTAAGTCCTTCCTTAATTTCACTGTCTCCAGCTTTAGTAAACCTACTCTCAAAACCATGTGGACTTGTCTTGTGAAATCTTTCCTGCACAAAGTCAAGAACCCACACACTATTGGCCCGCCCAAGGCATACCCACTCCAGGCCCAGTCCCAGTCCAGTGACAAGGACAGAGACAATCTGTAGCATTTGAACCATGACCCTCCCCTCAGAAACTCCACTCCAGCCCTGGTCAGGTTGCTCAGTTGTTTATAGCATCACCCCCAATACAGCAAGGTTGCGGGTTTGATTCCTGGTCCGTGCATATAAAAGTATCAACCAATGAATGCATAAATAAGTGGAACAACAAATTGATGTCTCTCTCTCTCTCCTTTCCTCTGTCTCTCTAAAATCAATTTTAAAAAAAAGAAGAGGAAGAAGAAACTCCACTCCAGACTTGTGCTCCCTCCCCCCCCCGCCTCCCCCCCCAGTCTCAGTCAGAGGGTTTTCTTCCCAGGAGGGACAAGACATCAGCATTTCTCATGCTGCCCATCCCATCCTGATGCTGAGGCTAAGTCACAGGCAAAGCAGCCAAGAGTGAGGCTCCCTTCTTCCATCCAGCCCCCACTGGTAGAAAGAAGATACTACCTTGGACACAGTGCACCCAGAATATGGGGCCTGACTGCCCTTGCCCTTCTACACAGAGAGGAAAGCTGAGCAGCACCGCCAACACCACTCCCTCCCCAAGCACTCCATCTAAAGTGGGGGAATAACTCTGGAGGGAAGTGTGCTGTCATCCCCATCCCCAGAGTCATGGCTCAGCATAGCTCAGCAGAAAGGCAACTGGGTAGACTGGTAGACTGTAGACTAAACTGTATACTGGCTAGTTTGCTGGAGTGAACCACGAAGAAATGACAGCTAGGGAAAGCTCACCTGGCTTAATAAATCTCAAAACACAGATCCCAAGAACTATCCCATCAGATATTTGGATGCACAAGTCTGTGGAGTAATTTACACACCAGGGATGTGTTGAAAACAACAGCTTAGCCTGCAATTAGTGGAACTTAAAAATGTTGTGGTCAGGAAAAAACAAACACAAAATAATGTCATCACAAGGTGACTGTGAGCATACACAAAGCTGTGCCCCTAAGGAGCAACATCAACATCAGAGGCTTAATGGGGGTGGAGGAGATAGACTGTACTAAAGTAATCTAGTCAGATTTTTATTTATTTTAAATAATTATTATTTATTTTAAATAATAAAAAAGCAAGTAACAGTAACAAACTCTTTGGTCCTTAAGCAGGTGGGAGTAGGGAGTAGTGTTAGGACGAGGGTCTCAAGGTTTGGGTGATTCTTGCTAAATGCTATTCTTGCTAAATGTTAAAATGTAGCACAATAATTTGCAGATGCAGCTCTAAATAGAATGAGCTTGACAAGAACTCAACCAGATATATATAGCCAACTGCAAAGAAGGAATCAACATGTAATTGACCAAATAGTATATATATGCAATGGATAAAGTTCCCTTGAGAGACAGAGCTTTGGATGTGAATCCAGTCTCCTTTATTTGCTGCAAGTAAAGAAAACCACCTGTGACAACCACATCTCATTCTTTAATGGAACACCCCAAGTGAACCCCTTGAGTTCAGTAACAGTAGCAGTACCCAGAGTTATCTAAAATGTCCAGTTTCCTACAAAAAATTGTGAGACATGCAAAAAAACCCCAGGAAAGTATGACCCATACACTAAGAAGGAAAAAAAAAAAAGCAGCCAAGAGAAACTAGCTGTGATTGCAACCAGATGTAGGATTTAATTTGCAAAGACAGAAACCGTTAAAATCCTATTTTCATATAAGACCACATTCACAGGTACCAGGGTTTAAAACTTCAACGTATCTTTTAAGGAACAAAATTCAACCAACAATAGAAGAAAATAAAATAAAGACTGGGGAGCAGGGGGGAACAGATTAACAAAATTAAAAAATTTTTAAATTAAATAAATAATAATGCATTCAATGTCCAAAAATAAAAAAAATAAATAAGAGGAGAACACTATTTGTAATTCGTGCCCATTTTACAGACAAAAGAGATTAAGCCAAGTATTGGGAGCAGATGCTGGGATCCAGTTCAGCTCCATCATGGGCAAGTTGCTTTATGCCTCCATATCCTCATACTTCAGAACATTGCCTTGAGGACAATCACATGGTAGATGACATGAAACACTATGTCAATGGTTTGCTAATATTATAAAGATAAGGAATCTGAGGTGCTTGCAGAGGCTTTTGAAGTTTGAAAAAGCAGAGCCAGGCTTCAATCCCAATTCTGTCTGACATACCACTGCAATTTCCTTTTGTAGGTTTTTCTGCTCTGTACACCTGGTATATGAATGTCAAGAATAGTGGAGTCAATTGTTAACCCTTTCCTTTAGTCATTCCATATTTCTGTGATATGCCCATTCAGCATTTCCCTGTTTCCCAGGTTGATGTCCTTCAGGGTCAAGAAGCAGCCTGTCAGAAGGATGTGCTTCCCCAACTTAACCCGAGGAACAGAGAGGATCCAGTGAGTGGGCCCTTCCTGACAGTGGCAGCATTGAAGTCTTCTTACTAAACTGCTAAAAAGAGACATGCTATTTGGCCACACACACACAGAAAAAAAAAAAGTGAGAGAGAGAAGAAGAAGAAAGAAGTAAAAAGACATGGTCCAGAAGGGAACACACTGGGAAATCAGTGCAGCGCAATGAGGAGATGGGCACAGAGGGGGAGCAACAATTTTTTTAAAAAATAGAGTGGAAATGAATGAAATAGAGAATAGAGAAAATAGTCAATACCAAAAGCTGATTCTTTGAAAAGATCAACAAAATTGACAAGCTTTTATCTCAGGGGTGGGGAACGTCCAGGCTGCGAAATCATTTGGTCTGGCCCTGCCAAGGCAACCACAAGTGGAACTTGAAATTCAATAAATCTAGGAGCTTTTTTCATAGCTAGTTTTCAAGTTGGTAATTTTGTATGGCCCACAAATGAGGTTATAAATATCCAAATGGCCCTTGGCAGATAAAAGGTTCCCCACCCCTGCTTTGACTAAGAAAAAAGAGAGAAGATTCAAATTATTAGAATCAGAAATGAAAGCAGGATTATTATTTCTTATCTTATAGAAATAAGGAGTACAAAGGAATACTGAACAACTGTATGCCAACAAATTAGATAACTTAGAAGAAATGGACAGTCCATAATTCCTAGAAGGACACACATTACCAAAGCTGACTCAAGAAGAAATAGACAATCTGAATCAACCCATAACAAGTAAAGACACTGAATTAGTAATAAAATAAAAAAAACACCTCCCGAAAGAAAAGCCAAGTTCAGATGGCTTCAACAATGAATTCTATCAAACACTTATTAAGAAGAATGCCAATTTTTAGTAAAATCTTCAGAAAAACAGAAGAGAAGGGAACACTTCTCAACTCATTCTGCCAGGCCAGTATCACCCTATACCCAAACCAGACAAAGATATCACAAGAAAACTACAGAGCAATATTTCTTATAAATATGAACACAAAATTCCTCAACAAAATAGTAGAAAGCCAAATTTATCAATATATAAAAGGATTGTATGCTTTAACCAAGTGGGATTTGTCCCAGGAATGCAAGTTTCGTTCAACATCCCAAAATCAAGTAATGTAATATACCAACTATGCCAAAAAACAAAAGACACATGGTCATCTCATTAGGCACAGAAAAAAACATTTCATAAAATCTATCCTTTCATGATAAAAACACTCAATGGGCTAGGAATTAGAGGGCAACTGATAAAGGGCAACTATAAAACTCAACAGCTAACACCGTACTTAATGGTTAAAGACTAGAAGCTTGCCCCCTAAGATCAGGAACAAGACAAAGATTCTGTTTATATGAAATGTTCAAAATAAGCAAATCTATAAAAACAGAAAGTAGACTAGTGGTTGCTTAGGCATGGAGGTCATGGGGAGATGAGGAGTAATAGCTAAAGGGTACAGATAATAATTCCTTTCTCAGGTAATAAAAGTGTCCTAAAATCAATTGTGGTGATGACTGCACACATCTGTGAATTGAATGGTATGTGAGTTATATCTCATTAAAGCTGGTTTGTTTTTTAATGTAGTACACCATTAGAACTAGAACTAGAAAAGATATGCCTTTGTCATACATGGAAACCTAAAAAGAGGTTTCAGGAAAGTGGTGAAGCAATAGGAACGGAAGTGGATAGATTGCCACTGTATGCCAGAAGACTGCTCGAACAGCAAAAACCCACAAACCACCCAACATCCTTCAAGGAGAATGAATAAACTCTGCTATATTCCCAAACTGGCATAATGTACAGCAACGAATCTTAGAAATGTAATGTCTAGTGAGAAAAGCTAGTCCTAGAAGACTAAATACACTATATCATTTTATTAAGCTCAGAAACAAAACTAAATAATGTATTATTTGGGCATTCATATATATGTAATAAAACTTTACCAAAAAAAGCTGGGTTACAACAAACACAAAATTGAGAATGGAGGTTACCTCTATAATGAGTCTTTTATGGGTGACGCAAGAAGATGACGAAGAATAGTTGAAAGATGCCATGGCACTGATAATATTCTCGTTCTTGGATCAGGTGGTGTGTTCACAGGTGTTCTCTATTTCATTTGTTTTATTACTGTGTATGCGTGTGTGTGTGTGTACAGTACATCCTTATATATATTTCCTTTATAGCCAATAAACTGATAAAATAACAAAGGAAAAAATCTTTTAAAAATGAGGGAGTAGAAACACAAACGCAAATGATTTTTTCTGGAAAACTAAAGATGGGGAGGGGAGAAACAGTACAACAGCTATTGGGAGACACAAGGTAATGGGAAAGATTTTAGAATGAAGGCAAATCAGATGGCTTTATAGGCTGAAAAGAGAGGGAAAGCCTAGAAGTGAAGAGAGAAAACCAATAATGGCTCCTGAACAGGCAACAAGGTGTAAGAGTCAAAGACACTGGTAGAAGAGATAATCTTAAAAGGAGGGAAGGCCAGCCCTAGCCAGCGTGGCTCAGTGGTTAGAGCATCTGCCCATGGACTGAAGGGTCCTGGGTTCCTGGTTCAATTCCAGCCAAGGGAACATACCTCCAATGCAGGCTAGATGCCAGCAGGCTAAGAGGACATGCAGGGCAACCAATGTCTCTCACATTGATGTTTCTCTCTCTTTCCCCTTCTACCATCTCTGAAAAACAATGGAAAAAATATCCTCAGGTGAGGATTTAAAAAAAAAAAAGAAGGCAGGCCTGTCCTGAGACTAGAGGTAAGGAAGTGAAAATAGTTTGTACATTTAAATAAAATTTGGGGAGAAGGTGGGTAGAGATAGGCAGCAAGTTGAAGAAAATCATAAACAATGGTATCAATTTTCTGACATTAAGAATTGAGGCCACTTGTTGAGAATTAAGGAAGGCAGGGATTGAGCACAGGGTTGGCTACAAGTGGTGATGGTTTATAAGAATCACAAGAACTTGACAAAGAACAAGTGAAAGGCACTTGCAGCGACAATTAGAGACAAGAAATTGCCAGCAGTACCAACCACATGATGGCCTGAATTTCCCTAGCAATTCCGTCCCTCTGACGTAGGAGCACAGAAGGCACTGGCAGCACTGATGCTGGCACAGCAGGATAGAGGACACAGGAATCCAGGGGCAGGTAAGAGAGACTGGACCAAAGATGTTAATTTTGGTTATCTTCGAATTGCAAGAATATTTCTTTTATTTCTAAAAATTAATAACTAGATGCAGAAAAAGCAAACAATGAAGGAAGTTTACAAATATACTAACAACACTCATCCTGAGTGGTAGGAATAAAAGTAAATTTCCCCGCTTTGGCCTTTATATTCAAATTTCTGTTATGGAATTAACTTGCTTTTATAATAATAACTTTTAAAAATAACTTTAAATGTTTCTAATGTCCATTGCAGAGTAATTTTTAGTTTTTGAAGGAACTGAGGCTTCAAAAAAACTGCTACATTCTAAAAGCACAGATTTCACAATTGCTGCTTTTAGTCTTATTTGTTATGTTAGTTACATCACTCTCTGCTTTGCCCTCTATTTTATCTCCTCAACCTTTGATCTGTTCAGATTTTCTCCTTTAAGTTAGTTTAAAAAAATAATAAACCCACAGACATTCCAGAATTTCACTTGGCAATAATTCCAATCCTATAGATGAAAATAATATTGCACATATTTGAACACAGACACTTTACCTATGCTATGATATCAGTGAAGAGGAATATATCACTGGGCCACCTCCATCCTTACAAAGGAGAAGAAAATGCATGTCAGGTAAAGAAGCATTTAAAATCTAGCTCTCTCACCCCCATATGCTATCTCCCAGTTACTCATGTACCAACTACGCTGTGTTGTTGTTAGGACTACCACTGGCCTCTGACACTCTGGACACTGAGGAGGCTCTAGAGAGCCAACTCTCTATTGAGAAGACAACTCCACAGGGAATCAGGCACAAAAAAGCTGACCCCCAGTTCTTTCTTAGCACCTTCAGTCTGAATAGGGTTGGTCACTGTCAAAGGTCTGTAGCAGGTCTCCAGCAGCCTCATTCCATTTACCCTCTTCTTTGGAAAAGTACTTCATACTGTTTTCCTATGCTCAAACTCTCCAGTCTGGGATAAAATCCAAACTCCTGGACTGAAAAACAGGGCCTTCCGCAATCACTTTTCCTGCCTTGTCAAGCCACTCATACCCTCCCTGAAACTCCCCCACCCCATGCATCTTTCCATTCCCATCCTTTGGGCCTTTGCACATGCTGGTCTCTGCCTGTGCCTCCATTCTACTGTGTGACCAGCCAATGCTTGTTCCTCCTTTAAGACCTCACTCAGGCATGATCTCCTTTGAAGCTCTTTTGCATCTCTTCCCCCCAGGGAACACTAACCAACCATTCTTGCCTGTGGGTGCTGTACTATGTAGATATACCTCTGCTCTAGAACCTATAACTGTCAGCTTCAAGAGTATGGGGGCTGACCTCTATTCATCTTTGCATACCCCTGCTGGGCCCAGCACCAGGCAGACAGAAAGTGCTCAATAATGTTTGTGGACTGAAGGCTGAATGACCCAGGTCATGGTTCACACCCCTTTCAGGATCACTGCTGCTCCACAGAGAGCCCTCTGAAGAGAAAATGAGAGGGAAATCATACTATAAATCACTCATTCAAGAACAACTATGGTGCATCAATTGCACACTATAGAGCATATTTTTAAATAATGCAAACCTGGTCGCCACTGTTAAGAAACAGAGTTGCAAAGAAAAGCTATTCTGTATTCAGAAAAGATGGTATGACCAAGTATCAAGTAAGTTTGAAAGATAATACTTATTTGAAAAAGTCAGACAGGCCTAGCAAGGACTCAATGCCAGATCTGTTTCCTACTAGCTGTATGACCTTTGGCAAGTTATTTACCTTCTCTCTGCCTCAGTTTCCCTATCTGTAAAGATGATTAACCTCATATTCTACTACTTCTTCCCTCTGCTTCCAGCTATTCTGGATTTCTTACTGTTCACTAAAAATTCAGGTCCCTCCTTAGGACCTTGACACCTTCTGGTTCCTCAACCTAAAACACTTCCCCCAAATAGAATCACATAGGTTTCTACTCAAATGCGACCTCCTCAGAGAATTCCCTGAACACCTTCTTAAAATAGTATCGCCCCATCCCATGTCATTCCTAATGCCCCTGATTTACTTCATAGCACTTATCAGTACCACAAATAACACTACAGCAGTCTCCCCCTTATCCACAGAGAATACGTTCCACAATCAGCAGTAGATGCCTGAAACCACAGATAGTACTGAACCCTATGTATATTATGTTTTTCCTATACACACATAGTTATGATAAAGTTTCATTTTTAAATTAGGCACAGTAAGAGATTAACAACAATAATAATAAAATAGAATTATAACAATATACTATAATAAAAGTTACATGAATGTTCTCTCTCTCTCTCAAAATACTTTATCGTACTGTATTCAACTCTTCACTTAAAGGAAGCTCTTTATGGCTCCTCTTTTGAGTATCGGAATTGCCAGCATCACCACTTTTGCTCTTTGAGTTCATTATTAAGTAAAATAAGGGTTACTTGAACACAAACACCTATAACCAAGACAGCTACTAATTGACAAATGAGTGAATAGCAAATACAGTGTGGAGAGGCTGGGTAAAGGGATGATTCACGTCCTGGTGGGAGGAAGCAAGAAAGCAAGATGGTGTAAGATTTCATTTCATCACACTACTCAGAATGGCTCACAATTTAAAATTTATAAATTATTTCTGGAATTTTCCATTTAATGCTTTTGGACCTCAGTTGACCACAAGTAACTGAAACTGTAGAAAGCAAAACTGTGGATAAGGGGGGGGCTACTGTATTTGTTTACTCTTCTTTCTTTTCTGTATCTCCTACTAAGATATACACTTCTTGAAGACAGGGTTTTGGTCTTAGCTGGATCCCTAGTGCCTAGAATTCCTGGCACATAGTAGATACTAAAAAAAACATTGGTTGAATAAATGGTGACAACATGAAAATAATACCTACATCAAAGGGTTTTGTGAAAATTAAATGAAAGAGTGTACATAGAGGAGAATAAAGTGCTTAACACAGTACCTAGCACACAGTAAGCTCAGCAACATTGGCTAATACCATTATCAAAGGAATCCAGAAGAGGGTGAGGTCAACAAGGGCAGAGGCAGTTATAGAAAGTTTCAAGAAGAGGCAGGTCTTAAGCTTGATCTGGAAGGATAAAGATTTTCCTGAAGGGTAGAAATAGAAAGGTGGGGACACTGCAGGAGGTTAGAAGGCTCTCCCATTCCATAGAAGTCACCCCTCCCCACATGTATTCTCCTCATACCTCCATTAAATGCAGTCATCACACTAAGAATCATCTATTGAGCAGACTACCCATCCATCAATCTAGTTCTTTCATTTCTATACACCAAAGCTTAGATGAATTTCACAATAGGACATGAAATAATGTTGAATTAATTTCAGAAATCCATAAAAAAGGCACAGCTTACTCTTCAGACCAGCAAACCAGGCTTAGGTGTCTATCCTAAGGAAATACTCAAGTGTCAGCATTAAAAAGTATGTGCAAGGACTACAACCTGACTTGTGAGGGGGGGAAAAAAGAAGCAACCAGAATGTCCACACACAGAGAAACAATAAGCACGATAAGGCATCCATACTGTGTAGAGGTTAAACTGAATACGACAGAAACATATGTACTAATGTGAAACAATCTCCAAAATATATTGTTACATTGAGGGGAAAAGATTGGAGATTACACACTATGTGATCTCGTTTATGTAAAACAAAAATTTTAAAACCACACATATAAACCCTAAATATTTCTCCAGATATACATATATATACATATATTTCACCACTGTATTTTCAGCTCTTCAACACCGCCTGAAACTTGGTAAGTTTTCAATAATTATTTGCTGAACGAATGAAAACATGTACATCAATACAAAAGGATTAGAAAATTGATCTGCTTTTCATGCTAAATATTTCTGTACTGTTTGCATTTTAAGAGACCATATTAATGCATTACTTGTATAATTAAAATGAATTGAAAATAGTTCTTAAAAAAAAGTGCAGGACCTCGATAGACCACAAAGGGGTCTGAGCACCAACTCTGAATAACTTATCCAGGTAACTAACTTAATCGTCTTGAGCAATTAGGGCTCTTAAACAGCAACTCAACGCTCAATTTTCCTCTCCAGCATAAAAATGAATAGAAAAGTGCCGGGTTTTAAATTGTTCCTGAAAATCAGTTAATGTAATGGCATGCCGTTGCTCAGTGGTGGTCTTCTAACAAACCACGACTGCCCCGGGGGTGGGGCTCTCGCGCACCGCCTTCCCAGCACACCCTCGGGCGCGGAGTAGGGAGGGCAGGTGAGCAGGTGAGCAGGTGGACGTGGAAAGTCCTGGGGCAGGTGTGCCCGCACGGCGCCGGGGAGGAAACTTACTTTTCTACTGGCCCCTTCTCGAGCTGTGATCTGTCTCTCCTCCTGTTCAGGCATCATCTCCCAGAGAAACCAATTTCTTCTGTGATCCGGTCCAGAGCCCAAGGTCACCTGGTTAGTGAAAAAGAAGCGCGCTGTTAAAATGCAGGGAGGAGAGGAGCGAGGTGTGGATAGCATCTTTGTGATTCCGCTCTAATCAGAGGCGGGGTCTGAGAACCGACCCCAGCATTTCGGACGAAGGATCTGCAGTTCTCACCCCACCGACTAATTCAAAGTTACGTGTCACCGAACCCCTGGCCGCTGGGGCGGGGCAGGAGAGCCAGAGGGGAGGGCGAGCCTCAGACCCTCACCCTTGTCCCGGAGGCCGGCCTGCCGATGCTTCAGGGTCATCGGCGGAGCCGGGACCCCCTAGAGGGGTCCATCCTCCCTCCCGGGTCTCTGCTACCTCGGGCCGGTGCACTTCGGACTCAAGTCTTCAGCTCCGACGCGTGCCGGGGAGGGAAGGAGGGCGGGCGAGCCGCGCAGACCCTGGCAGAAGACGGAGATCCCAGGGATCGCCCACCGCGGCGAGAGAGACGAGGTGTAACCGGCGCCCGCGTGGGGTCCGCTCTCCGGTTCCGCGCCTGACTCTTGGACACCGCGGTCCCCAGACGCCGCAGCCGCCTCGGCAGTGAACTCTGCACCCAGAAAATCGATCCGAGACTCGCAAGAGCCTCCCATTGGTCTCCAACGGGTGGCAGGCTCTGGGCTGGGGGACCGGGACGCGGGAGCCGGGGCTTCCAGTGGGGGAGGGGGCCAAGAGCTGGAGCGCCGCTGTCCATCACAGGCCACGCCCTCCCCAGCCCACCGCCCACCCAGCGGCCCAACTCTTTCTGGATGCGCCCAAAACTTGTCTACGCCCCAGGGGAAACTATTGGCTGGAAGGCCGTGGGAAGCTGCTACCATCAACCAATTGAAACGCAAAGTCGGCCACCTCACGCTTCCTCAGTAGCCAATAGAGAAGAGAAACAACGCAGCGCTTCCCCGAGTTCCGGGGTAGACTGAAGATGGCGGCCGCTGACAGGGGCTGGTGGTTGTGCGAGTTACTGAGGTGAGGAGTTGGTGGGCTCGCAGGTTTCTGTATTGCAGTGGTATTGTCCGCCCATGCAACTGAAGTTCGCGGGGAAGGGCTTTCTTTGTCACGTAGCTACACTGTTTTCTTAAAGCCAGTGAGCGGCTCTTTCACTTTGGTGTCTTCTTAATAGACTGGAGCCGACTGGGTTAAAAAATATTCATGCTAAATATTTCAGTTTACCTCCTTCGCCTGCCCCACTGTTTGCTGAGGGCCTGAGTTTCCGTCCCTGTTTCAGCTTTTTCTTTCTCTTGTTTGCACTCCAATTCATCTGTAAAATTATTCGTATTTGGTCATTTTCCTTTATTATGGAGCCACGAATCATTTTCCAATCTGTCATGTCTGTCTTTTTGGTAAAGAAGAATCTGGATCTTATTTCTCACGCCTTAGTTTCTCCTTGTTCACTCACCAGAACTGTCGTCGTTAACATGTTATTTAAATGCAAAGTTTATGTTGAATCCCCTGCTTCTTGACCGTCCATTGATTTTTATTTCTGATTAATGTAAGAATAGTTAATATAAAATATTATTGCATTTATCTTTGTTACTCAGGTAATAAACTGTTTCTTATAGAAAAATTAGGAAATAGATGAGCAAAAATGAAAATTCACTAAGAATGCTACCCATTGGGAGATAACGGCTATTAACATTTGAGTGAAAAAATTTCTAGACGTTTTCCCCACACTTGTTATTGAAATAGTACTATATTTTACTTGTCTTGTCCTACACTAATAAAACAGAAGGACCTAGTCTGTACTACCTAACCAGTTCTTTTAACACCTGCATACAAGGTGTGGCAAAAGTAGGTTTACAGTTGTTAGTATGGAAAATAATACAATAAATAATAATACAAGAATAAACTGTTTTACACACTCACAATTGTAAACCTACTTTTGCCCCCTCCCGTTTTAGTTCAGGTTGAAAATTTATAATTAACAAAATAGCATCTTGAAGAGCAGTATTTATGTATTCTCTCCAAAATTCAGGTACTCTGTTCATTTTTGTCCCTTCTACTTCAAATTCTATAATGATTTTTTAAAACATTTTGAGCAGGAAAGTTTATTTTCAGAGCTTTCATATCCCTCCCTTTCATTTGAAATATCCCTAATTCAGTGCTTTGCACATTGTAATGGCTAAATAAATGTTTGCTGAATGAATAACTTTTCTAGTTCTGTAGAGTATCACAGAAAAATATCCCCAACTATCTGAAAAGGCTGTTACAATATGCTCCCTTTTCCTAGTATATATCTGTGTGAGTCTGCATTTACTTTAAATACTTGAAATAAAACAACATATCACTACAGGTTGAATGCAGAAGCAGACACAAGAAGCCACTATCTTCTGTTAAGCTAGACATCAAAGAGATTTGCAAAATAAAACATTGACACCCTTACTAATTTTCCTTTTTTGTTTTGGAAAATACAGGGTTATTTAAAATAAAAATGTTATAGGTCCCTGCCAGGTAGCTCAGTCGGTTAGAGCATCATCCCCATACGCCAAGGATTTAGGTTTTTATCCCTGATCAGGGCACATACAAGAATCAACAAATGAGCCCTAGCCGGTTTAGCCTAGTGGTTAGAGCGTCATCCTGTAGACTAAAGGGTCGTGGGTTTGATTCCAGCCAAGGGCACATACCTGGGTTGCAGGCTTGATCCCCGGTCAGGGTGCCTGCGGGAGGCAACCAATTGATGTGTCTCTCTCAGGTGGATGTTTCTCTCCCCCCCCCTTCCACTCTCTATGAAAAGCAATAGAAAAGAGCATCTACCCATGAACCTGGAGTTCACAGTTTCATTCCCAGGTCAGGGCACATGCCTGGGTTGTGGGCTCATTCCCCAGTAGGGGGCCTGCAGGAGGCAGCCGATCAATGACTCTCTTTCTAATGTTTCTGTCTCTCCCCTTCTCTTCCTCTCTCTGAAATCAATAAAAACATTAAAAAAAAAAAATAAGAATCAACAAATGGATGCATAAATAAGTGGAATGACAAATCATTGTTTTTCCCTCAAAATCAATAAAAAAAAATTTAATAATTAAAATGTTATAGGTTTACATGTAATGGATTCGTCATTTTTAAATTAATTCATAAATATTTTTTTAAGTCCTCAGCTTTCATTTCTAATATGTTAAAAAAGTGGTAGATATAATCAGTTTAAACCAGTGGTTCTCAATAGGGGTGATTTTGCCCCTGCAGGACATTTAGCAATGCCTGGAGACAGTTTTGATCGGCAGGATATTATTGGCATCCAGTGGATCAAGGCCAGGAGTATGGCTAAAAATCCTATAATATATAGAACAACCTCCACAACAAAGAATTGTCTGGTCCAAAATATCTGTAGTGCCAAGATTGGAAAAACCTGATGTAAACAAAATCTGTATGAGGTCTTCAGTAATTTTTAAGAGTATAAAGGTGTCCTGAGACCAAATCTTTTTATTTTTTAAATCCTCACCAGAGGATATGTTTATTGATTTTTAGAGAGAGAGGAAGGGGGAGAGAGGGATAGAGAAACATCAATGTGAGAGAAACATCAATTGGTTGCCTCCTGTACATACCTGGACCAGGGATTGAACTGGAAACCTTTTGGTGTACGGAATGATGCTCCAACCGAGTCACCCAGCTGGAGCAAGACCAAATAATTTTAATAAGTGAAATACCTCTTTAAGTAATGGGCTTGATCACAATAAGGAAATCCCACATGAGAAATTTATTTCAAAACTGAGTATCATTGCCCTGGCCGGATAGCTCAGTTGGTCTGAGCATCGTCCCAATACGCCAAGGTTGCAGGTTCCATCCCTGGTCAGGGCCCATACAAGAATCAACCAATGAATGCATAAATAAGTGGAACAACAAATTGATGTTTTTTTCTCTCTGTCCCTCTTTCTAAAATCAATAAATAAAAAAATTTTTAAAGCTGAATATCAATATTTATTTTCTAAAGAATTTGTGTGTTCTCTACTTATGGATAGTGAAAAGTATGTAACTACACACTATATGCCCACATTTGGTTTGATCATTAAGCAGCCCAGAGTTCAACTTGCTGATCAGTACTATGTACAGGCTTAGAACCTGTATATCTATTCCCCACCAGCCTGTCTTCTCTCCCCGCAACATACTTTAACTCTGTATTTACTCTGTTCCCTGACTTTTTATTTAAGTCTTAGTATTTTACTGTTTTCGTGACTTACAAGTCCCTCAAATCCGTAAGTGTAGGCACAGTATTACAAATACTAAGGTAAGTACCGATCCTAAGAGAGAAATACAACTTGAGAAATTATTTCAACATAATTTAAGAAACATCTAAGGAGGTAATAAGATTTTGCATTCAGTCAATAGATATTATATGCCTTCTCTCTGCCAGGTATTATGGGATATGGTGGTGAACAAGTTTGGGTCCTTGCCTTTGCAGAGCTTCAGTTGACATGGCAATAATAGAGAGCCTTTTAGCAGTGAGTGTGGGAGTGAGTTTACTAATGTGCATGAGGTAAAATATTAGTGGGTTTTTGGCAGCTCATTCAGAGGCAAATAAGGGAAGGCAGTGATTTTAGGGTCATGTAAACAGACCAAATGGAGAAATTAAAATTCTGTTCCGCTTACCTCAGAAATTGTTCTACTTGATGTGAAGTGAGAAAATAAAAATGACTTACTATCTCACCAAACTTTTACCTAATGGAATATTGATCATTAAATAAGACATATTTTGCCTTGGCCAGTGTGGTTCAGTTGGTTGGGCATTATCCTGTGCACCTAAAGGTTGCCAGTTTGATTCCCGGTCACAGCACATGCCTAGATTGCAGGCTGATTGATATTTCCCTTTTTCCCTCTCCCTTGCTCTCTAAAAATCGATAAACTATTCTTTAAAAAAAGAGAGAGAAGAAGACATATTTTGGGGGGGGTTACATATTATCATTTCGTGGGTCAGATGATATTACTAATGTCTTATTGAGATTAATAATTAAATCTTTCTTAATCCTTTAACACATATATTGAGTTAGGAGAAAGGTGGCTCAACATTGATCTTTTAGTACTAATTAAGAAGAAAAAATAAATTGCTAACATTACTGTAGAGACTGGAATTAAAGGGGACTTAAACTTTTGTCACTAGATATTTTGTAGCATTAGAATTTTAATAATTGAGTACTTCGTTAGCAGACTCCCAAGCTATAAAAATTTTCTCTGCTACTAATATATAAAGCAGATATGTAAAGGTAGACTTTACTTTGTCGTCCTGTTTTTAATGGGCATTATATCAGTTTTCACCTTTTCCCTCTTGTTTCAGGTTTTTTTATTCATTATTCTTCCCTGGGCTAATTGTATGTGGAAGTTTATGTTTGTGTTTGGTCTTTATCCTTTGGGGAATCAGAGTGCTACTACAAAGAAGGAAAAACTCAGCATCAACTGGCAAAAAAGGGAAAGATCAAATGGTGATTGCGTTTTTTCATCCATACTGCAATGCTGGCGGCGGAGGAGAAAGAGTTTTATGGTGTGCATTAAGGGCCCTGCAGAAAAAGTAGGTATGCATCTTTCTTAGCTAATTTGCTATATTAACATTTTTTTAAAAAAATCATTACCCAGAATTCATCTTTCTCTAATACCTTATTCATAGCCAGGAATTCATTTTTTAACTATTCTTCAACAAGGAAATACTTCTCTCATATGCCAACCTGCCTCACAAGATCCTATTGAACTTTAGTTGCTATGATAAAAAAATGGAAAGTATCTGCTCTTTTATGGCATAATTTAAACTAGTCATCTTGGAAGAGTGTATGGAGAAGAGATTGGATAATAAACAGAAAGTACTGTGGTGCACTTTTAGTCAGTGATGGCATACCCAAAATAATCTTTATGAAGCATGTATTTGATTCTAATTCTGATATTATTATCAATTGGATAGTCTTAAGTAAGTTACCATGTTAGAAAGAATATGGTGTTACACATCAGTTAATGTTTTAGGCTTTTTTTTCTCCCCACCTCATCCCCAAAATATTTATGATTCCCTTTTAGAAAGGAAAAAGCATAGTAAAATGCAGGTTTCATTATTATTTTATCATATATGGAAAATTATTACCTTTCCACGGTTATTCTGCTTCCTGTCACATGCCCTTCATTTAGTTCCAAAGCTTTCACAGGGTATAGCTGTACATTTCTATATTCTTGGCCCATCCTGGCTTCTAGCCACCACCCCTGTATTTCCTCTTCCATCTTCCATAAGTCCCTAAATCCAAAGAATTTTCTTAAATCCAGCTTACTTCCCACTACCTTGCAGCCCTCGCTACCTTAATCTGTACTATTCTTCTTATAACTCTGTGTATTACCTTTGTCTCTTAAGGAGATTATCTAACTCTGGAAGGCAGTGGTAAAGTTTTATATCTGTACACATACTCCCCACAAACCCCTATTACTCCTAACTCACCTACAAGAAAAAAAATCCAAGTAATTAGTATGACACAGGAGATACTTTTTCATCTTGGCTTTGCCCCATTTTGTTTCTCATCCCTCTCTGCTCTTTCACATCTACTGTGTTCCAGCATACTGAACTGGGAGCATCATGCTTTCTCTAGATTCCTTGTCTTTGCATATAGTGTTCCCTTTTTTCTGAAATAATCTTTTTCTCTTCAGTTAATTTCTACAAGTCTGTCCTGACTCAGCATAAGCTACAGTATACTTTTCATTCGATCTAGCAATATTTATTGGGAACCTACTCTGTTTCAGGCACTATGAAGAGTTAAGAGTAAATGGTGAACAAGATAGATCAAGTCCCTCTTGTAGACCTTAGATTTTAGTTGAGAGACAGAAGATAATAAGCAAAGAAGAAAAATATCAAATGGTAAGAAGTGCTATATAAGAAATTAAAATAGGAAAATATAGTGTTTAGATTGTGCAATTAGGGAAATTCTTTAAGGAAATACTTTTGAATGACAGAAGTAGCTAACATTTACTGAGCTTTTACTATGTGCCAGGCATTGCTTAAAGAATATTTTACTTGTGTTAACTCACTCAGTCCTCATGACAATCTTGTGAGGTTGTTACTATTATTCAGACAGACAAGGAAACTGAGTTACTAGAGCCCCTGTTCTAAACCCCATGTTATACTGCCTACCTTATGAAAAGATAGTGACGATGAGAAAAGAGAATTCAAGGCAGAGGGAACAACTACTGCAAGCTTCCTAAGACTGAAAGAACAAGGCTTGTACAAAGAAAGGACTGCCAGTTTGGCTGAACGCTGGTAGGCAAGGGAGAAAGTAGAAGAGGACGTTCCAGAGGGAGGCAGGACCCAGGTTACACAGGGCTTGAGTGAACAGGGTAAGAAGTTTAGATTTTATTCTAAGTGCTGTGGAAAATCATGTGAGGATTGACGACGTTAGAAACATCTAAACCTTTAGAGAATTTTTATGAGTTTATTTCAACCAAACTGACAACATATGCCAGGGAGCAAGATTCCAAATGCTTCCAAGAAATGAGTTTTCAGCTTCTTTTATGCATTTGGAATTAAGGGGGGACCTTAAGGAGGATTACATGAAGGTGAGAAAAAAGGAGGTACAGGGTAGTTAACAAGATTATATGCTCTTGAGGATAGTCACCATTTAGAAGGAGGGGTCTGAAAAGAGGCATTTCAAAGAAGCATTAACCTAGATGCACAGAAATGATGGACAGGGCTGGCTTAAGGCAAAGATAAGCCTTTTAGTAAAGAGGTTATATGCCTGGGGCATGACTGACTACCCACCATGACCTGTCCAGTTAGGAATTTATAATCAGATCACCCTGTGAGGTTACTTTCCATAGAACCCCTTTTTCAACCACAGGGTTTTAAGCAGAGAGATGATATTCTGATTATATGTTGCTGCATAACAAACTACCTTAACATTTAATGGCTTAAAATAAGACTGTATTATTATTTCTCATATTTAGGGGTTGATGGGCCCTGTTTGGAATCCCTCATACTCATACATTACAGTTAAGTGGCAGCTTTGCCTGGAGTCATCTGAAAGATTTTTCACTCATATCTGGTTCCTGGGCTGAGATAACAACAGCTGGGGGCCATTGGGCACCTCTGTCACCTGGCAGCCTCTGTATGTGACTACCTTGGGCTTGCACACAACATGGAGGTCTCGAGATAGTTAGACTTCTTGTATGACCGGTGACTCCCCTAGAATAAAATAGAAGCAGTATAGCTTGGGTCCAGAAACTGAAACTGTCACTCTTGCCATATTTTATTGGTAAAAGCAGTCTCAGAGCCCAATGTTATTCCAAGGGAGGGAACATAGATCCCACCTGTTAATGGAAAAGTGGCCAAGACTTGTAGCCATCTTTAAGCTACCAGAAATGACATTCCTTTTTACATTTTAAAAGGGTCATTCTGGATGCTGGGAGGGGACTAGGGAGGAGCAGTTAGATGCTCCTCCTATAGCCTTCCACAGCGTACTGTGGCTGTCTTTATCAGTACATATCATGCAGTTTTGTAGCTTATATTTCTTTTCTCCACTGGACTGAACTCCTTGAGGATAAAGACTCTCATCCTTGAATCCCCAGAATCTAGTAGCTCATACTAGGTACTTAATAACTTTTATGACTTAAAGAATAATGACAAACACAATCAGAGGGAGGCCAAAGCATTAAAAGTCATAAGAGTATACTTTTATATATTTCTATTATAATTATATATTTAATTGCATTGCAGACACAAGATCTAGCTTTTAAAACCTTTTTGTATTTCTCAGATAACACTAAGAAATGCTTTAGCATTATGATTCTACTTAAAAATATCTTTAGTGAATTTTAATTCATTTATTTTATTAATATTTTACTACCATTTTTATGCTGAGAAAGTTGTCAAAATAAAATTTTTTAATATTTCTTGAAAATGAAACGTCTCATTCATAAATCAGTTTTTGTTTGTGTCTGCTCTATGCTAAATTTAGTGGAGGAGACAGCAAAGAACTAGAAGACTCATTTGAAGGACTAACATTTTAGTTGTAGGGCAGGAAAGAATGAGGTCAGTAGTCCAAATGCAATGAGTGGAAAACATTTTTTTTAGTCTAAAAATGAGCTTAAAATTGTAAGAAAAAAATATCTACAACTTTTTGCTTGATTTTAACCTAAACTAATGAAATTCTTAACTATTGTATTCTACTTTAGGTATCCTGCAGCAGTTTATGTTGTTTATACTGGTGATGTTAATGTCAGCAGTCAGCAAATACTAGAAGGTGCATTCAGAAGATTTAACATCAGATTAAGTCACCCAGTGAAGTTTGTTTTCTTAAGGAAACGCTACCTTGTGGAAGATTCACTCTATCCTCACTTCACACTGCTGGGCCAAAGTCTAGGATCCATCTTTCTTGGCTGGGAAGCTCTGATGCAGTGTGTTCCTGATGTTTACATTGATTCAATGGGATACGCTTTCACACTTCCTCTGTTTAAGTATTTAGGCGGTTGCCGAGTTGGAAGCTATGTTCATTATCCCACTATCAGCACTGACATGCTCTCTGTAGTGAAGAATCAAAATGCTGGATTTAATAATGCGGCCTTCATTACCAGGAATCCTTTTCTCAGCAAAGTAAAGCTCATCTACTACTATTTATTTGCTTTTATTTACGGACTTGTTGGTTCTTGCAGTGATGTAGTCATGGTCAATTCTTCTTGGACACTAAATCATATTCTGTCACTGTGGAAGGTTGGGCATTGTACTAACATTGTTTATCCACCTTGTGATGTACAGACATTTCTGGACATTCCCTTACAAGAGAAAAAGATGAACCCAGGACATTTACTGGTTTCTGTTGGCCAGTTCAGACCTGAAAAGAATCATCCTTTGCAGATAAGAGCCTTTGCTAAATTGTTGAATATGAAGAAGACTGAGGCACTTCCTTCACTTAAACTTGTCCTCATTGGAGGTTGTCGTAACCAAGCTGATGAATTTAGGGTAAACCAACTAAGGAGGCTTTCTGAGGAGCTAGGAGTTCAAGAAGATGTGGAATTTAAAATAAATATTCCATTTGATGAATTAAAGAATTACTTGTCTGAAGGAACAATTGGTCTGCATACCATGTGGAACGAGCATTTTGGGATTGGTGAGTTTGTCCTTTAACTTGTTTGGTGCTATGAGATGTACATTTTAGGTTGTTTTGATAAAATAATAATACTCTGGAAATTTTTCTATTTTATATATAAACTCAGATACAGAGAGGTTTAGAACGTGCCCAAGTTCAGTCACAAACAGTTAAGAGATAGAGCCCACATTGTAACCCAGATAGCCCCTGCTCTGAACCACCACATTATTTTCTCCCTACCTACCCCAGTCTACATGCTGGTACAGACTCCTGGGCCCTACCCTAATCCCACTGAAGAACCAAGTCAATCTCTGGGAGGGGCCCAGGAGTAGGTATTTTGGTAAAGTTCTTTAAGTGATTCTGTTTTGCATCAAGCTGAGAACCACTCTCTTCAGTTGGCCACCTCACAGAAATTCATAGCTGCTTTTATTGATTCTGTTCTCATTATGGGAATGGGCTCTCCTTTTCTTTCTGCCAAATCCCATTATAAGTGTTTAACTTAAATCTCCTTGCCCTTCAATTTAGCTTTATTCCAGCACAAATTACTTTTCTCTGACCTCCTGTTATGTACACATTTTGGTATAAAATCAAGTACTGTTTTGTGTCTGATTTGGTTCAACATATGTCTCAAGTGCCTACTTGTGCCTTGTACTGCTAGGTGTTAGGGGAAAATAGAAAACCATAAAAGTGAAGTTTCCTGCACTAAGGCTACAATTTCTCTTATATTCTTTTCTGTCCCTAGTTAGTAGCACAGTACTAAGTTCAGACATACAGCAAGAACTTGCTGATCCAAACTTTCTGCATGGAGTCTTACTTCCCATGCTTCCTGCCACAGTTTATTGAGCATTTACTGTGCCAGGCACTGGGGTGGGTGCTGGGATTCACTGTGAGGTAGGAACTGCTCTTACCTTCAGAGGCTCACAGCTCTGTGAGTGATACAGACAAGTTAAACAGTCATTAACTGCACAGTGTGCTGAGTGCTCTGCTGGGGCAAGTGCAGGATGATAGGAAAGCACCTAAGAGAAACACCTAACACAGACTTGTGAGGTCAGGGAACAATGCCCAGGCAATGATGTGACACTTAGGCTGGGACCTGAACAGTAATTAGAAGATAGCCATGCAAAAGAGGGGAGGGTAGTTAACAAAGGGTAGATACAAGATGGTGACAGGCATCACAAAAGGAGCTTTAGCAGGCACATTCAAGGGACATGAGTTCAGTATGGCAAGGAACAGCAAGACAATGGAGGAGTGACCTGTGGCCAGATCACATGGCCACGTTAAGCCAGTGGGAAAAGATAGATTTTAAGTATTGGATTTAAAAGCTTTCTGTTTCCTAGATTTCACTGTGGCTGCAATATGGGGAATAGATTGGTGAGATGAGAAGCAGGAAGAGAAAGACTAGAAAGGCAGGAAGATGAGTTGGGCTGCTACAGCAAACTGGATGAGAGGTGTTGGCACTCCAAACTTGGTAGGTGAACACACCAGCAAAATTCTGAAGAAGGATTGAGCAGGATTTTGCGATTAATTGGATGTGTTAAATGAGGGACAAAGAGGAGTCAGAGACAACTGCCTAGGATTTTTAATTTGGATGACTGTGTGAATGGTGATGGCTTTTACCGAGAGAGGGCATCCAAGAGGAGAGGCAGTTAATGAGCCAAGTTTATAGCATGTAGAGTTTGAATTGTCTGAGGGACATGTACATGTTTGCATCCAGCAGGCACTTATATATATGAGCCTGAAGTACAGGAGAGGGACCTGATCTGGGAATACAGATTGAGGATTTTGTTGTCCAGGTAATTCTGCAGGCCCCGCGGATATGGGTAAGATTGCCTACAGAAAGTGTGTAGAGACCCATAGTACAAATTGCTGAGAACAGTAACAGCTCAGAAGTGGGCAGAAGAAGAGGGGCCAGACAAGCAGAAGAGAAGAAATGGGGGGAGGAAGAAAACCAGTATAGTGCAGTGTCGTGGAAACCAAGGAAGAGAGTGTGTGGGGAGGAGGAGTAAGGGCAACAAGTTTCCATGCTTCCCAGGTGCGGGGCCAGATAAGGAAGTCACTGGTGACCTGGGCAAGAACAGTTTAATGGAGAAGTGGGAGCAAGAGTTGAATTGTGGTAAGTTGAGCATTGAGTATAGGTGAGCAAGTAGAGTGCAAACCACACTTTTCAGAAGTTTATGTGTGAAAGGGAGAAGAAAGATGAGACAATAGCAATGGAAGGACTTATGACCTGAAGAGGTGGAAAATCCTGGAGAGAAGGGATAAAATTGATTAGACTGAGGTCTCTGAGAAAGTATAAAGGAATGGTGCCCAGACATGAACAGAATATTATGGTATAATCCATATTTTTCAAATAAGAACTCAAATTATAACAGTAGCAGAAAATTCTGTTCCATAGAGATTTTACCAGTGTCCAAGGAACAATTTTAAGGATTTCATTTCTTTACTGTGCATCTAAAATATCAGTTCTCTAGTCAACTCACTTTCTAAAGGCCTTAATTTTCTTTAGAAACACGGTTAAGAAACGCTGGCTAGAGTAACTTTTATCCTTACCTACATTATTTGGCAGAAACTAACCAAAACTTTCATTTAGTTCACTGCTTTTGGGCACACAGTATCAAGTTTTCCAAAAATCCAGGCTTATTACTGATGAGCATCGGTAATAATATGCCTCACTGAGATGGCTTTTTTCTTTTTTTCTCCTAATGCTCTAATTTGAACTGTGATATTTTTGCTTCTGATATCTTTTTACTCCTTTTATGTTTCAGTACCCATTAATTATCTACCAATTTGCTAACTTCTCTAGTCTTCTACTTTATTATCCACAGCATATCTATTTTAAATAGACTGTTCTTCCAGCTACTTGTCTGTTTTAATTAAGAACAAAGCAGCATTATTGTGAAGGTTTGAAAATTAAAAACCTTAAAATGATTTTATTTTGCACCATGGAGGTTAAATGAGCAAATTCATAGACATAGACATATAATTAAATTTCTCATAAGTCTCTTAAAATATTTAAAGGTTCCTGCTCTTTCTTGTTCTTATGAATATATTCAAAACTTTAAAAACTACATGCTTTTGTTTTTTCCTCAGGAGTTGTTGAGTGTATGGCAGCTGGCACAATTGTCCTTGCACACAATTCAGGGGGCCCGAAGCTTGACATTGTCATTCCTCATGAAGGGGAAGTAACTGGATTTCTGGCTGAAAGTGAAGAAGGCTATGCCAAGACTATGGCTCATATTCTTTCCATGTCTGAGGAAAAGAGACTCCAAATCAGAAATAATGCTCGTGCATCTGTAAGAAGATTCTCTGATCAGGCTTTTGAAGTGACATTCCTATCATCTGTGGAGAAGTTATTTAAATAATGCCAAATCTGTACAAATTAAAGATATTTAAGTAAAATAGGCAAAAACCTTCACATGTTAATATTTTTCTAAATTCATTCCCTCTTGTAATAAAGTCAGCATAAGCAATGTTCTTTAGATATAAAGGAAAACTATTTATTTCAAGGGAAAAAGGCAAAATTACCTAAATAGAAAAGGTAACCTTATATGTTTAAATGTAAAAATTTAGATTAGTGCTTGGTCTCAAAATCTGAAAAATATGGATCTGAAAGAAAAAAAATGAACAATCTTAATTTTGGTATAGTCCGTATTTTTCAAATCCCATTTGTCAAATCACTTTTTACTTTAGTAACCAGGAAGGAGAATTTCCTTTTAGAAAAAAGGAAATGTTGAAAGAAAAGTGGATGACTGATAATTGATTAGTACTTTAGAATTGTTCTGACATTTTTGGAAAGAACATAGAAAAATTCTGGTACATTTATATTTTAAATGGTATTGTAGAGGACCTTTTTTGAATATATCTAATGAGTTTCTTAAAAGAAAAAAGAAACTTCAAGCAGGCTTAATCATATTCTAAAAATCAAAAGATGACTGACTGCGATTGCTCTCTGGGTGTGCATAGGCATGTAGAGGTCAAGGTACTGCCAGTAATCTTTTCCATAACTAAGTATTTGTGAAAATAGTTTTTTGTTTAGTGCTGTCAGTATATTTGTATGAGCCTTTCATTATTCCTTAACATTTCCACATCTCAGAAGCTAGAAGTTAGCTGTAAGTCATTTAGGAGGTCTGAGTAAGAACATCACAATTACTTGTTTTTCCAATAGTGATGATGTAGCATACAGATCCATGTACACAGTCCCTACGATCAGCATTGTGCATTGTAAGATGACAAGGTGGCGTTCTAAAGAGAGCACTGGGCTAGCTGTTAGCATACCTGAGCCGGGCCTCAGCTTCATCATTTTACAAACATTGATCTTTTGACATTAAAGCTTTTCCTTAATCTTTCTGAGTCTCATCTATAATTCTTCATCTATAATCTGGACATCATGATCCCTGTCCCCACTCCCTTTTCGAGTTTTGATACTAACATAGAAAATATGTGAAGGTACTTTGAAAATTATAAAAGTTACTTTAATTAAAGGTAACCGCTTTGGCCAGGTGGCTGAGTTAGAGTGTCATCCTGTATACCAAAAAAGGTTGTAGGTTCATTCCCCATTCGGTGTGCATACGAGAGGCAACCAATCAATGTTTCTCACATGGATGTCCCTTTCTCTCCTCCTCCCTCCCCCGCTTCCTGTGTCTCAAAAATAAAAAATAAACATATCCTTGGGTGAGGATTTTTTAAAAAAGTAGCAATGTATAGTAAATATCTTCTGTAATCCTATCTTTATCACTGCATTAGGACCCTGTGTAGATTCTTGGTTACTAAGCCAGTAGCTAGGAATCAGTATTATTTAGCAGGACTTCTAAATATCTAGCATTGTAAAGTGAATATATGTATATGCGCAGCATGGCTATAGAGACATACAACTTTTGGCATTTTCTGCATACATAGTCAGTTCCTTCTAGTTCAGTGAATTGACCTCCTTCCCAGTCTGATACCTCTTTGTGTTAGGGGCACATTAAAGAGGTATGTTTTTCCTTTTCAGTCTTCTCTCCATTCATGATCCAGCCGTTTTATTATCTACTCCCAATCACATTGTTGATTTGTCTGCAGTTAGATCAAAAAGCAGCAAAACCGAGTCCCAGGATATTCTGACACACCAACGTAGCTTTGTGTTGGAGATTATTCCATTTATAAAAGAAAGACTGGCAGAGCTGGAAGGAATGCTACAAATTCTCTAGTCCAGTTTTCTTTTATTTTCAACTTTACAGATGAGCAGTTTAAAGAATTTAGACTCCTTCAGTATCACAAAGCTATTTAATGACAAAATCAGGATGAAAACCTGCGTGTTCCCAGCCCAGTGCTATCTCATTTCTTACACCTAGTCTTTGAGGTAGGACTCATACCATTGTCCATTCCATCTACCCAAAGAAAATCATGGGGCAAAGACAAAGAAACTGAAATAGAGCATGAGTAGCGAATGTAGTAAGGAAGGATTCTGAAATTCCATGAAACATTTTTCAAGCTTGTTTCTTCAGAACTATTTTTATCAAAAACATTGGAAAATATAAATTGCATATATGTTTACTTTGATGTTCCTAATGTGGTTTTTCTGTTTTGTTTTTGTTTTCTGAATGATTGATACCATGAAAAGTGTCAGAACAATATGTCAGCTACTATCTGGAGAAGGTCTGAGGGACTATTCCTATAAGACACTGCTTTTGAGTGTGCTGTCTTTTGAACCCACAGCAGTATCGATTCACATTCTTATTTCCAGTTGTGCATGTTTGTTGAATAGTAATCTATTTGTATCTAAATATGATCTAAAGAAGTAATTTTCATTATCTTGGATACTCTTCCCAGTAATGATAGGTTTATACCCCTCATGTACTCTTCCAATTCTGAGTTATTTATCTATCTACTAATATTTCAAGCTTCACATGCCAAGAAAAAAATTTTTTAAAGGGGAAAAAAAATTTTAAGGCAAAACAAAACCATCTTGTCTCGTACCCAAGAAGAATAGGTTGACAGGTTTTTAAAATAACTTTTAAAAAATATTTCATTACTTTCTACATCTATAAAAAGGAAGCTATTGTAATATTTATCATATTGTCCTGTGAAAATTAAGTGAGTCAAGAGTATCTTTGTAGAGTTTTGATAACACAGGCATACAGTATGTGTTTGTAATGTTAGCTTATCTTTAATGTCACAATAATTAGAGAAGCAATTCTCAAGCTTTTTGGTCTCTATATCCCTTTATTGAGAATTTTAAAGAGGTTTTGTTTAAATTGGTTATGTTTATCAATAATTACTATGTAAGAAATTAGAGTTGAAAAAAATAAACAGTAATGTTTACATAAGTAAGAAATAATGCATTGTATGTTAAAGTAAATAATATATTTTAGTAAGAAATAACCATATTTTCTCTCCCCCAAGAAATTAATGAAAAGAGTGGTGTTATTTTATATTTTTTACATCCTCTTAATGTCTGGCTTCACAGAAGACAAGCAGATGCCCATATTTGCTTCTGAACTCAATCTGCCACAGTACGTTCTTTCGGTTGAAGTATATGAAGAAAATCCAAACTCACATAGATATGTAATTGGAAATAAAAAGAATGTTGTGAAAGAAAAAGAAAAATTAAATAAAATGAATATTTCAGACATACAAAACATTTTTGTGAAGCAGAGCTTCATATACTTTTTAAATAATTTTCAGGGTATTTTACAAAATCACCTTGTAGACAAAATTATGAGATAGGGGCCAGTATGATTATCAATGCTTTCAGAATATTTATTTAATTATGTAAATGTACCCTAGACTCCAGAACTATGATATGAATAGAGTATGTCAGTGCTAAATCTGTTAGTGGATACAAAAAAAGTTACTACTAAAGGGGTTCAGAGCAGAACTCCCCAAGATGTGTTACTTTGGCATGTGAATTATTTTGAGATGAAGGCAATCGGGACCCTGCAGGCCCACAAGAAACTTTTACCTCTCCCTGAAAGAATTTAAATTTGAGGCCTTGCCCATAATAAAAGTTATCACCAGAAATAACGTTTTATGACCTATCTATAGGGCAGGGCAAGCTTATAATTACTGAACATCTGCTCTTATGCCCTGCAAATGACCTTGCTCCCCTCTGAAGCCCCAGGGTGCCTTACTGAAACCTTAGCTCAGAGTGCCATGTCTACCTCACTTTCCCTTTTTGTCTCTGAACCTCTCCTGTATGTAGGATTCCGTACATACATGTGTAATTAAATTTGGTGGTTTTCTCTTTTTAATCTGTCTCACATAGATTTAATTATTAGACCAGCTGAAAGAACCTTGAAAGGTAGAGGAAAGTTTCTTCCTCTCCACACTTGTGTAAAACCACAAGAAGTTCTGCAAATACTAGAATCAATTATACCCCTAAAATTTATCATACCTCTCCTACTGTTCCTATGCTACCTCTTTTTCTTCTTTCCCCACCCTAAATCTAAGGCCAGCTTTCATGATGGGGAAGTATCAGTTCTAATGCTCTAGTGCTTGCTTCGACTATATGTAAGTGTTATAAGACATTTAGAAGGAAAGTTAAGACTTGATACTCTTATTGGTACCATTTAAAGAGTGATCAGTTTGATAGCTATCATACATAAAGACGCATGATTTTTCTAATGAAATTTATTCTAAAACCACATGCAGGTTTGATTAATAGTTTCACTTTAACAGATGCAGCCAAGCCTAAAAGCAGAGAAACGGAATCAGAACTGTGTCTCTAGAACATGATTTAGGTAATGTGTGTAAGATGGGTAAGATGAATTAGGGGCTGAAGCAGGTTGAAAAACCTTGCAGATATGTATACTTATCACAATGAATTTACAGCAGAGAACTCAAAATCTTTGAATGATAATCAGGCTTGGTGGCTATTACCTAAAGGAGACTTTAGCCAAGTATTCTGCCATTGGAGCAAGCCTAATATCCTTAAATATTGACCTTAAACATTCATTCCTTTTATTTTTCTTGCATACTATAATTGACTGCTCTTTGGATTTTTTGGATTTTTAGGAACTGTGTTGCATTTCCCATGCTTTCAAACACTGTTCAGACAGAATGAGGATCACCTGAAGACACCGGCAGATTAGATATGTCTGAACCAGATAATGTCCTAAAAGTAAATTAGATATGTATACACCAACCACTGAAAGAGGTGTAGAATTATTGATGCTCTAATCCCTCAGGGTATATGTTACTACCTAGTTTGAAGTTAACAGAATGGTGAGAAAATTTTAAATATTCCCAGCTTCATGATGTGACCACATTGAGCACTCTCCCTAAAAGTAGAATCTAACTCTATACACCAAACTTAAGAGGAGTCCCCTCAAACATCACCAGGAAAGTAAAGGCATAAAGACTAGACACATCCCACAGTTAGAGGAATCCTGATACACGCATTCCCCACAGTTAATAAAATTATACCAAATGGAAATACTAAGCAGACCTTAGAAATAATCTGACCAACCCCTCTTCATCTTTGTTTTCTTGTTTCAGCAGTATCAATGTGCAACTTTGGTTTCATTTTTATTATAGAGCAGATATTTCAGGCAGAATTCTACCACTCAGAAATAGAACAACCCTGCCCTGGCTGGTGTAGCTCAGTGATTGGAGTGTCAGCCTGTGCACCGAAGGGTCGCAGGCCTGATTCCTTGTCAAGGGCTTATACCTGGGTTGCAGGTTCGATCCCCAGCCCTGGTTGGGGCCAGTGCGGGAGGCAGCCAATCAATGTTTCTCTCGCTCCCCCTCCCTCCCTTCCACTCTCTCTAAAAAAAAAATTAATGGAAAAAATATTGTTGGGTGAGGAATAACAAACAAAACAAAAAAAGAAATAGAACAACCCTGTCCTCCATAGCAGCAGGTAAATCAACAATATCTACTAAGCTTCAGGCAAATGTTCAACACTGGGATTGCTACAATCAATACAAAAACGTCTTGTTTCCTAACAAAAAGTTTACATACAGTCTTACTGAGGAAATTGTATTAGCATTTATTTACTCATTTAGGAAACATTTCTGGCATTATGCTAAGCACTACATATAAAAAGACCATTATAAGAGTTTATAACCTATACATTTGAAACTGTCAGAAAATAATTCAATAAAACATAATAAAATTATTATTTGGTGTACAATTAAACATATGCTGTTCCTCTCTTTGCTCAATTGCCTTACTCCTATGTCAACATGAGCTTTTTAAAGTATACTCAATATAACAAGAAATTTCAAAATCACGGTTTTATAAAATGGCAGATTCCTTATTTTAAATGAATATTTGTTTTCTATCATTGTCTTAACATTACCACAAACTAAGTTAAAAACAACACACATTTATTATCTTAGAGTTCTGTAGGTCAGAATCTAAAGTGGATTTCACTAGGCTAAAATCAAGGTGTTGGCAGGGTTTGGGGGGAAAATCCTTTTCCTTGCCTTTCCCAGTTTCTAGAGACTGTCTGCTTTCTTTGGCTTTGGCCCTTTCCCCTCCCTGACTTCAAAGCCAGCAGCATCAGTCCAACTCCCTCTCGTGCCACCATTTCTCTCTGATTATACAGTCTCCCTCTTCTACTTTTAAAAACTCTTGTGATTACATTGGGACCACCTGCATAATTCAAGAGAGCATCCCTATTTTAAGGTCAGCTGATTAGCATCATTAATTTCATCTGCAACTTTAATTCCCCTTTGCACTTAATATATTCACATTTGGGAAGGGGGAGGCATATTACTCTGCTTACCACATATATTATATGAAAGTTTTAATAGAAATTTTAAAGTAAAAAGATTAGTTTCTACACTCAAAAATTAGTTCTATCATCTATATTTAGAAAGAAAAATAAGTAAATCCTTGGGTTTACTGGAAAAGCCTTATAATAAATGAGTATCTATGACTTGTACCCAAAGAGATGTTATAGTTAATTGATACTAACTTACTGCTTAAGAAAAAGTACAATAATCACACTTATATTTTTACTGGTTGTTGATGTTCCTTGTTCTTCATCAACAATAAAACTTTTGCCATTGGATGGAGTAGAAATATTCTCCAAACCTTCACTTAATTCTGCACATTTCTGCATGCCTATCCCCTTAATCCTAACTTCTCAGTGTCCTTAGAGGAACCGGAAGCCTCTTCTTTTTCCCCCTCCTCTTTGGAAGTAGTGAGTTTTTCCAGGGATTCTACTACTTCATTTCTCAACTCATCTTCAGATTCTTCAAAATTTCTGAAATAAACAGTAAAAATCAACTTCATGATATCAAAACACTCAAGAATACATGTGAAAATTAGTTCCCCTTCTCATGTTCCACCCCTACTTTAACAATATGAAAGTTACATTTTCAGTCAGGTAATAAATTATCATACCAGTCTGGTTTTTCTAAGAAAGATAACCAATGTTAGGAGAATCGGTATTCTGTTTAGCTGGACTTGTATTCAACAGCCTTTATTATATTTATTAATACCCATCTACTCTAATGTGTAAAAAGAGGCAAGAAGACCAAAAAAAAAAAAAAAAAAGGCATATATTGAGCCCTTACTATATGCCAGTCACTGATCAAGAGCACTTTACACACTCTGTTTCATCTACTATTAACAAAACTTGAGGCAGACATTATCATCACCAAAATGTGCCCAACGTCTCACAGATACTAATTAGTAGGAACAGGAATTAAAATTGTGTCTAAGACTGTAACACTGATACATTTAGAAGGGAAGAAGTCAAGGGACCAAGAAAACCATCTCGAAGATCACTAATATTTAAGTCACAAGTGAAGTAGACTGAGGAAGAGCTGGTAAGAGCCAAGAATGTTTATTATGGAACAGAAGGGAGCAGAGAGTTTCCAGAAAGAGGGAGCAGCCAAATAGGATGAAGACTGAGAAATGACAATCAGACTTGGCAATTTCAAGATAATAAATGACCTTTGTAAGAATATTTCAGAGTGCTATGCGGCAGGAGCCATCAAGAACGCAATGAGAGGTAGGAAAGTGGTAACAATGAGGTTAAACTCCTCTGAGGGGGCAGGGGGCAGGCAGCTCTGAAAGGACAGTGTTACCTCCAGAACATGGGGGCTTGTTTTTCTTGGTGTTTTTCAAGAGGAGGGAGATTTGGGCATGTTTATATGCTGAGAGAAAGTAGGTAATAGACATCAAAAATATAAGGAAAAGGTCACTGAGAAAAGGGCTCGGAGTTAGAGCACCTGTGCAAGGATGGGCATTCAGTCAAAAGAGAGTTTTTCCTCTAAGAAGGAAGACAGGAGAGAGGAGATAAGCACTCATGTGGACATAGAGAAGCAACTAGACAATCAAGATGATTCTACCTACACACCACATACTGTACTGTCTCTGTTAATTAGGAGGCACAGTCATATGACAACAGCAACAGCAAGGTGGATGGGGGTGAGTGCGAAAGGCTAAAGGTTTGGAAGGAGCTTGACCCATCATAGGATTAGCAGATATCACAGAGGTCCCCATTAATATTGGAGATCATAAATTTGGGATGGACCAGGAATTAGAGCTGCTGTTTGTTAAGCTATATTTACTGAGGTGTGTGGTTACACAAGACCCTCCCTTTGTCCTCATTCCTCTACATTTTAAACAAAGATGTGTCTAGGTGTGAATTTCTTTTCAATGTGCCTGCTTGGTTATTGTTTTATTTCCCAGATATCATGATTTATGCCTCTCGATAATCATAAAAAGTTCACTGCTCAAGTGCTTTGAGTGTTGCTTTTCCCTGTTCTCTCCTTCTGGAACTCTTTTTAGATATATATTGGAACTTCATGCCTCTTAACCGCTTTTACCTTTTCTACCTTTTTTTTTCTCAGGTAATATCTTCCAGTTACTAATTCCTTCATTAACTGTACCTATTCTATTTTTTAAACTGTCAAATTTTAATTTCTATTGGTAGATTTTCTCACTTCCAGAAGTTCTATTTGGTTATCAAACCTGCCTGCTCTTTTTTGATGGATCTGCTTTTTTCTCATGTTTTCATTTATTTTAATTAAATAATTTTAAATATTCAATATAAATTATTATACAAATATTAAATATTCATAAAATAATTATCTGAAGTTCACTAGGGTCTAATTCAGCTCTTTGTTATCTCTCATAGTGGAATCTGTTTTTAAACAGAGATGACTGCTGAGTCATCTTCAGCAATGCTTTAGTAAGAAAACTCAGTGTCACCTGGGCTGAAGTTTTATCTCTCCAGTGTGTTTTATATTTACTACTTCTAGAGATCCCAGAGTATTCTACTGAATAACATTCTACTTAGCTATCTTCTATGTATCAACAACAGTGTTTGAACTTTATACTTTCATTTAGGCATCTGGATATGACCTACTTACGTATCATCATCATCAGATCTTGGTTCTGGTTGTCTCTCATCTACTTCAATGCCAGAGGCCATGTCCACCTTCCCCTCATTTTCTTTAGGAAGCCATTGTTTTAATGTTCCCACTGTTAAAGAAATGACAGAGAGGTTAAAGCATCCCAGTCAATACACCAGATGAAGGGTGTGTACCAAAAATCCTATAATGAACATCAAACATAATGGTAAAACCTTTGAAAGGTTTTTAAACAAATAAGACAGGGATGACAATTAACACTCCAACTATTTTCAGCATTATACTGAAGCTAGTAGGCAACACAATAAGACAAGAAAAAGTGAGAGGAATAGGATCAGTGACAAAGAAAACTCAAAACACACACAATTTTATCTTTTTTGGTGGTGGGGGTGGATTTATTGCTGTTATTTAAAATGTAATTTTTTTCTCTCTTGGAAAACAGATCAGACAGAAGATAATACAATATTTTGTTTCCTTATGGCAATGCGGCATCCTCTCAATAACTTGATAAGACGTACTTTTATTTTATACACCAATAGCAAATAAAATGTTCTCATAAAATGACACAATGTTTTCTTACCCTTAAAATTTATATTTTACAGGTATAAATTATAATAAGAACTATTTTAGTCCTTTCTAAGCATATATTTTTCATCTTATTACTTTTTTATACTCATAAAAAGAAAAATATAAGTGAAACAAATTGGATAAGATATAACTAAAATTCCTCACATTCAGAGTCTTACTCCTCTGAATTACTTATTCTTTTACATCTCAGTTAAACTTTTATGGATCCTGATTCAAAGAGACCATAATAAAACAATGAATGAGACAAACAATTCTGAGTGACTTTTTAAGTCATTGATGTCTGTGTGTTTTTTTATGGTAAAAAATACATAACACAAAGAGGAAAACCTATTTATTAATGAAAAATATAACACGTATAAAGAAAAAAATACATAACAAATTTATCCACTCAATTTTTAAGTTAACAGTACTGTGTTATTAAATATGTGCATATTGTTGTACCATCTTGCATGACTGACACTTTATTCTCATTGAACAACAATTCCTCATTTCTCACTCCCTTCAGCCGTTGGAAACCACCATTCTACTTTCTGTTTCCAAGAATATGACTATTTTAGATACTCCATGTTAGTGGAATCATGCAGTATTTTTTTGTGTGATTAAGTTATTTCACTTAGCATAATGTCCTCAAGTTTCATCTATGTTGTAGCATATGACAGGATTTTCTTTTCTTTTTTTAAAGGCTGAATATATATATATACCACATTTTCTTTATCCATTTATCCATTGATGAGCATTTAGATTACTTCCACTTCTTGGCTATTATAAACAATGCTACAGTCTACATGGGTGTGCAAAAATATCTTCTGAAGATCTTGCTTTCAATTCTTTTGGAAATATACCCAGAAGGAGACTTGCTGGATCATATGGTATTTATTTATTTATTTATTTATTTATTTATTTATTTATTTATTTATTTATTTATTTCGGAACCTCCATACTGTTTTCTATAATGGCTGCACTATTTTATTTTATTACTTTATTTTTTATTTTTTTGGAAGGGTACCAAATTACCTTATTTGAAGGAATGGTACAAATGAAAGAATATAAGTAGATGATTTGATACAACTTATAGAAAAGGTAAAGGTGACTCCAACATGTATATACTGCTTTAGTGACCAGGGAAGTCACTCCCATGGTTGTGGGAAGCCAGCCTAAGGCTTAATTCTCATCACTGTCTCCCAGAGTGTGCACTTCAAACAGATACTCTGACATGCCAAATTGGGTCAGGGGAGAGGGCATCTTGTACAAATTGGTTATATGGTCACCCAGTCTTTGATGGGTTTCACCTCCTCATTCAGGTAATGATTCTCAATGAAGTCACACAAATAGAGGTGGTTTTTGTCAATGGCCAGTTTGTGCAATTCCGATAGTGACTGATTCACAGGTTTTTCCAAGTGTAACACGCATTCCATTGCATTCAGACCATTCTCCTAGTCTTCACAGTCTGGTTTCTTGATATCCTGAAGGAAGATTCCGCCATCTCTTTGGATCTGCAGCTTCATCAGTTTCTCAGCGTGTTCCCTCTTCTTGTGAGACTGGTGAAGAAAATATTTGACAAAGTTCTTCAAAGCCACATCTTCACGGTAAAAGTAGTTAAACATGGGCAGATGTAGGAAGCGTAGAGTTCCAGGTTGATCTGGTGGTTGCTGGAGGCCTCTGGGTCCTGGTGTTAGTTCTGGTGCACCTGCGAGGATGCAGGTCTGTCATCATGGTAGTCCGTCCTCATGGGGGGTGGCTGAGGAGAGGCAGCAGCAGAGGTGGCAGCTGAGCACACTGGGGCAGTGGCCTGGGGCCCTTGGTTTGTCCAAAGGTGCTATGAGGAGGTGGTGGAAGACTGGATATGAGTGGCTGGCTGGGATGGGGAAAGAACACCGGCTCAGTCCAAGCATTGTTGAAGCAGGAAATCCCAGTGACTCTCTATGAAGACTGTACAGCTGCACTATTTTACAATTTCACCAACTATCTGTACACAGGGTTCCAACTGTACTATATCTTTGCCAACAGTTATTATATTCTGGTTTTGATAGCAGCCATCCGAATGGGTGTGAGGTGATATCTCTTTGAGGTTTTGACTTAAATTTCCCTGATAATTAGTGATGTTGAGCATCTTTTCATACGATTGTCATTGATGTCTGTTTTTTTTCTACCTAATTTCAACTTCATTACAATCAAGAGCATTATTGAGATAGATTTTCTTTTAAAAATCCACAAAAGAAACTAAAAGAATTCACAAAAATTGAAAGTGCTGGTTTCTTAAAATTATTTAGAACTAGACTACTTTCAACTACCACTTTGGGAATTCTGCTATGTCTATATTAGTTAGCTTTTGCAGAATAATAAACCACTATGTAACTTAGTGGCTTATATTTTGGTTACAATTCTGCAGTTAGGTAACTTGGGCTGGGCTCAGTCGGTTAGCTCTTCTGGTATCAGCTGGGCCCAGACATGCATCTGCAGTCACTTGCCAGGCCAGCTGCAGGCTGGTTGGTTTAGTACAGCCACACTTGGATGGCTTGTCTCTTTGTTCCACATGGTCTCTCATTTTCCAGCAGACCAACCCAAGCTAGTTGAGAGCTAGACAGGGTTCCAAAGGGAAAGAAGGGAAGTTCCTTGAATACTCAGACTTGGTACACCACCACTTCCATTGCATTCTACTTACCAAAGAAAATCACAAGGCCAGTTGAGATTTAAGGGATGAAGAGGAAAAAAAGTTAATGCTGGAGGAGCTGCAAATTCTGTTGCAAAAGCCATGGACACAGGGAAGAATGATGGACTGTGCTCATTTTTGTAATCTACCATAATCTACCTCCCCCACATGCACTCTACAACCATCTGGTTCCTAAGGGCCAAAAGAATGTTTCATTTTAGTCTCCATGAAAAAAATCAAAATCACTGCCCAATAACACCCATTATACAAGTTTTAATGTTCATTGAGGTGCAGACAATAATAATATGTCAGAACTACTGCCTGGCCTACAGTGACTATAAAACACCATTGACTGTATGCTGTATCCCAGGATCAGAAACATTAAAAGGGGAAAGAGGGTGAATGTGCATCTCAGAATTGGTGAATTTAAGAAAACTGAGGCATGGAAGGGTTACATGACTGGCCTAAGATAGCGTGGTAATCAGTTGGAACCTGCATCAGAACCAGTATTCTTGGCCACTATTTTAAAAGCAATAACTTATTAAGCACCTACTTGGACAGGCCACTTGCAAGACACTTTACATACAATATCCTTTGGTACTATATTAATTCTGATTTTACAAAGGAGGACACTGAAGAAAGATTGGTTATCTTATTGAAAGTATCAGAACCAGAAATCACACCAGATCTGTCCAAGTATAGAACCCATTCTTATCCATTATTCAGTGTTGCCTGGCAATAGACTGCAGAGAGAACCTGATGTAAAAATAACCTTTATGTACTCCAAATGCAAATGTTTAGATTTTTTGCCTTATTTCTTCTTCATTAGCACAATACAACCTTTAAACATTTTTACAGAGGAAATTTATACTATCATAGTAAAAAAAAAAAATCTAAAAGAAAAATCAAGCAATGATTTCGGTGTAGGGAATTATATTTATGCATCAATAAAGAAGAAATTGCCTAGAAATGGATCCAAGTATATACAAAGATAAAGTAAAATGAATTTTGAGCCAATATGAAATCTATTAGTTAATAAACAGTTTTGGAAAGTTGGCAATTTGGAGAAAAAAAATAAAGTTACTTCCAACATTAAACTATATACCAAAATAAATACAAATCACTCTCATGAACAAAGGGGTTCCCGCCACAGTAATGTTCTAAATATGTTAATCATGTCAAGTTTATTAATTCTGTTTTTCAAATCTTCTACATCCTGCCCTGGTCAGATAGCGAGGTTGGCTAGAGCATCATCCCGATACACCAAGGTTGTGGGTTTGATCCCTAGTCAGGGCACATAAAAGAATCAACCAATGAATGCATAAATAAGTGGAACAACAAATCAATGTTTCTATCTCTCTTTAAAATCAATCAATAAATTAAAAAAAAAATTTTAATCTACATCCTTAAATGATTTTGTCTGTTTAATCACTACCGAGAAAGGTATGTTACATTTACCCACTAAGTGGTAGATTTGTCTATTTCTCCTATTAGATCTATCAACTTTTGCTTTATATGTTTTGACATTATGTTATTAGGTACATACAAATTTAAGATCATTATATCTTTCTGATGTATTCACACTTATTTTATTATGAAAAGTTTTTCTTTGTCTATAGTTATGCCACTTGCCTTAAAATAAATTTTTCTTTTAGTTAATGTCTGCATGTTATATTTTTTTCCATCTATTTACCTTCCACCATAATTTCCATACCTAACTTGATAGCAATACAAACATAGGCAATCATTTGCCTTTGCATAAACTAATACACTAAAAGCGTTCTATGGCAGCGTGCTCATTCACTATGGCCACCTATTAAGTCTAGGCACTATATCAGACACTAGGGGCAGAGAGGTGAAGTGGGGTGGTGAGTAGGACAAAGCTTCCACAAGTCTAGTGAGGAAGAAAGATATTATAGTGATTTTTTTCTTTTTTATCATCAGAGAATTAGTGTCTGTGGAATATTAAACAGGGGAATCAAACCTAGAGGATTGCAAGGAAAACATGCCCAGATACTTTCTCAACCACCTAAAACAGTGGTACACAAGCAGCAGTTTCATTGAGATCTGGGTCATAGCGATCACAAAAAGTTTACAATAAAATCACTACTGCATCTTTCTATGACCTGCAGTTAAATGATAAATATAATAATAAAGTGTCAGAATTTCATGCATTTAACAAATATTTGAGTGTGAATGAACTTAAGTATGAGAATGAATCAATGTGAAGTTTGTCAGAGGCAGCTAACAGAGAAAAGACAGTCGACAAACTTAAGGACTTACTAGAATTTCTTGGGTTAAAGAGAAGCATATTAATCAAGTTGCAGGCTCTTTCACTCATTCATTTAAATAGTACTTATTAAGAATCTACTATATTCCAAACCCCTTTCACAGCCCTATCTAGTGGTATAGGGGAAAGTAGGAAGGGAAGGGAAACTGCCAATAAAACATAATGACACATAAATTTATTTATTTTTAATTTAAAATAAAACATAATGACAGAAATGGGCACCAGGTTGCATCACAGTGCAGTCTTACAGGAGAGATTATTTTGGCAAAGGCTGGGAGGCATTCATTCTAAACAGAAGGAAGATGTTTGCTAAGAGAGAAAGAAGTGCTAATAGCTTTGTCACTGGGAGGGGCCTGCTGGCTGGGAGGGACCTTCTGATCTTTAAGGTGCTCAGAGTCTGCAGAGCCTGGATTTTATCCTGAGGGTAAGGGGGTATATTTTGCAGGATTTTAAACTGAGACAAGATCCATTTTAGGAGGATTATCTGGCAGGGGTGCAGAGTTTAAGCTGAAGAAAGAAAAGATGACAAGGGACAAGAAGTCAAGATTGCTGCACTGACAGGAAAGATGAGATAAGGCCAACAGAGTTAGAAGCTGAAAGAACAAAACAGATTGGGGGGGAGAGGGGAAGGGAGGATGTCAGCAGATTACAAAAGAAAACACCTGTACTTTGTTTTGAATGCCACCCTTTAGGGCAAGTTCCTATTTCTAATCCCACTCATTAGACAAATTGCTCATGTATGACTAATGCAAAACTGTCCATGGGAAAGCACAAGTTCCTTAATTAATTAATTTGGCATGATAGATCAAAAGAAGAGTTTTCTGTGACTCTCTCCAAGAATCCACAGGGGCAAATGTAAAAAGAGACATCGTATGTCTCTATCTCAGTGCCATGAAAAATGGGAAGCATCCCTCCCACTGGCCTGGGGCCCTGGCCTTTGATTTCCAGGCCAAGCAAGGCCTGCTCAATGCTTCCTCTGGCCACCTCCAGCCTTATCCTTAGAGACAAAACTTTTATCCCAGGTCACAAGGGAAGGGAGTAGATTAGCAGACAATTAACATGCAGTTTGTAGCTTGAAGGCACTTCTTTTTTCTCTTCAGTTTCCAACAGCATGTCAACTGGGATAAGCCATAATGCCAACTCCTAGATTTTAGTCAGATAGGTTTTCTCAGTCTCTAACACAGGCCTGTGTACCTCTGCAAGGCCTCCCCACCTGCAGTGTCCTTTCTTCTTGTCTCAAATTTTGTACATTGTTTAAGATCTAAATTTTCACAAAGGTTGTGAAAGTTGGGTTTTACAAGCTAGCAGATCCAACTCTACATTAAGAATCGGGTAACTTTGCATTATGCTTAGTGTATATATTTCTATATTCTTCTTTAACTTTGTAAGCATTTATCAGCCTCGGTTACTATCTGGTTCATTTCTATGCCTCCTTGCCGCCTCAAGCTTGCATCTCTGCAACACCAGGTCCCATACCTCGCACCTGTGCAGAGGCTCCTTGTTTGATGCCTGCCTGCCTGCAATGGCTTCTCTTGTAACAGTTCACACCTGCAAACCTGATAGAGGGCAAATTCCCATTGTGATAGGAATTTCTTCAAACTTTAGAAAATGATGGTTGGTTTCCCTTAAACACAAACATAATCTTGCTAAAAACTGGAGGCAGAAAACCCAAAAGCCAAAACACTATACATACTAAGATGTATTTTTATTGCCCATAGGATCATAATTTGAATAGCTGTCAGAAATAAACTGCCTCAGTTTAAAGCTAAACAATACTAGCTCCCCATCTACAAAGCCACTATCCTCCTTACTTAACTTTTCATCAGTTGTCAACTGATCACATTAAGCAAAATTACCCCCCTCTTCTCCGAAGTCCAAGTCTTTTGTTAATGGCATTTGGAACAGGCTTGTACAAAGCAAATCAGCTTCTGAAAAGGCTTAGACACCCTCCCAATTCTTTCTCCAGGCTTAAGGTATTTTTATCCCCTTTCTGCATTTATGAGTCTTTGACAGACTTCCCCAGGGGACTGGTTATGTTCTTAAAAAGAAACTACATACCAAATTCTCCTTCTGTGCCAGAAAATGAGCTACTTGTTAGATGAGCTGCTGCCAAAACACTCATTAAAGTTCCTGGAGCTTCATGCTGCCACTGTTTCCTATTTTCGGGAATGCCACTGATCACCATCACTTGGCCATCTGAAGAGGAGAATGAGTTTTTATAAAAATCACAGAATGTTACAACCTTGGAGGTAACCTCATCCCATCACTCCTTTTATTAGTAAGAAAACTGAGATATAGAAAAGTTTAGTGACCTATTGTCAGGTAGATGGTGGGTAGGAGAGTCACTTTTTGCTCTGTTAATTGGCCATTTCGGTGTGTTAAAATTTATATTCTATTTGCTTATTTTAAATTAGGTTTCCCCTCTTATTGACTCATTGACTTAGAATGAATTAAATTATACTTTGCAGGCCTTTTCTTGCAAGTTTGATGAGTTCAGTATTTTGTAATAGTATAGATATGTCAGTTCACACACTTATAATTACTAATTTCAGTTATATATTTACATGCTTGAACTTATAACACAGTTATAAATTTTAACTCTCCCCCAGCCCCATGTTATCAAGAGGAACATCGGAAATAAGTAATAAAAATCTTCACTACCCATAAAGGTAACACCTGGATGTTGCTGTAAACCTCTCCTAAGGAAAGACTATGCCAGACTTCAAATGTAAATGAAGGGATTTAGATTGAAAGTTGCATCACATACTAAACACTCCTAACATTTAAATAACACATTGGTTTACAAAGCAATTTTAAATGTTATCTTTGCACTGTTACCTCTCTACACCTTGTGGGAGAGCTATTATTTTAATTCCCATTTTATTGATTTAAAAAAACCAACCATTCAAGAAATTGTAACAAAGTTACTGGGCTAGCATTTGAAGACTGCCTTTTCTTGTATATTCTCTCTCACTATGAGGAAGGAGGAGTTCTGGATCTTTCCTCCTTTACATTCTCATAGCTACAGTAGTCAACTGCCTAGGATAATTAGCAGGCAAGTTTCTCTGGATGTAGGGGAGGAATCAAAACAGTATCTTTGGAAGGCATTTGATACCAAATCTATACGGATTGTACTGAAAAGTGAAAACCATCAGGTCACGGTGAGCACTAGCAGCATTTGGGGCCTTGGACTTCTCTTGCTGGCGATTTATGCCGGCTGGTTTAAATTCACCTTCAGGCCTGGTAGAGCTGGTGGAGATGATATCAGCCGCTGCCATCATCTGCAGCAGAGTCTGAGGAGCTCCAGCATCCCACTGTCTCCTGTTTTCTGCAGCAGCAGCATCCTGAATGAACAACTCTAGGTATAAGAAAATAACTTATTAATTTAAAAGCAGCCAAAGTGTGACTAATTTCAACACAGTTCTTAGGAAACCTAGAGACAGTCCATCAGCTGGTATATTCAAAAACAGAGAAATCACTATTGTCATTATAATATAGACTGCTATGGACTAAAAATTTGTTTCTCCCCAAAATTCATATTTTGAGACCTGATGCTCAATTTGACTGTATTAGGAGGTGGGGCCTTTGGGAGGTGTGTAGGTCATGAGAGTGAAGCCCTCATGAACAGAATTAATGCCCTTATAAAAGAGACCCCAGAGAGTTCCCTCACCCTTTATGCTATGTGTGGACACAGCAAAAAGATGGAATTGGACCCTCATCAATCACCAAATCTACTAGCACCATGATCTTAGACTTCCAGCTTCCAGAGCTGTGAAATAAATGTTTATAAGCCACCTAGTTCATGGTATTTTGCTATAGCAGCCTGGATTGACTAAGACATAGATCATATTTATAAGGCAGAAATTATGAACAGGTTTGAAATTGTTTTACTTTTATTAATAACATTTGATTGACTAGCCAGCCAATATATCTAAATGTTAAAGAAATATTAGTGACACAAAAGGACAAATTCCTTGAGGCATTTATGAGAACTTTTACTTTTTTTTTTTAAATATGTCTTTATTGATTTCAGAGAGAGGAAGGGAGAGGGAGAGAGAGAGATAAAAACATCAATGATAAGAGAGTCATTGATCGGCTGCCTCCTACACGGCCCCCCACTGGGGATGGGGCCCACAAGGCAGGCATGTGCCCTGACGGGGAATCAAACCACAATCTCCTGAATCATAGGTTGATGCTCAACCACTGAGCACACCAGCAAGGTGAGAACTTTTACTTTAGTCAGTTTCCTTGGAAATGAATTTTGGTCCAGTATCTCAACTTTAATATAACTTGTGTTAACCTTTTCCTTATTTATTCCCATATTTCATTCTAGGAAATTAAAAAATCAAGTAAGTAGAAGACTATAAAAATCACCCATAATTCCACTGTCCAGACTATTAGAAGTTCAAAAATTTTCCCCTGCATATAGTTCTTGCTTTGTTTTGAAACAAAAAATGGGCCACATACCATACACCTTTTTATAACTTGCTGTTTTCAATTAGCAATGTATCATATTCAGATTGTTAAATATTCTTCTATACAATCATTTTAAAGCAATAGTATTTTCTCACATATAATAATTGAATTTTTTTGCTGGATTTTTAAGTTGCTAGAGAGTTTTCACTATTACAAATAATATTATAATGAACTCATTTGTAGCTAAATTTTTTGTGGACATTTATGATTATTTACCCTAGATAAATCACTGAAAGTGACAGTTCTAGGAGCTGGTATTATTTGCTCTACCAAAGCTTTTCATTGTTAAAGTTGAATCTATTAATAATTTATTCTGTGATTTTTTTCCTATTTATTTTAGATAGCAAGTTCTTCCCTATCCAAAAAAAAGTACTCACCTACATTTTTCTTTATTTCATTTACTAATATATAACTCCTTTTTCTTTTTACATATAAACTGATTTTTTTGGAATTTGTTTTGCTGCATTGTTATATAGGTTCTGATTTCACAATTTTCCCCAAGTTGTCAACCAATTGAACCAGCAGCATTTATTTGAATAATCTTTTCTTTTCCCATTGACTTGTTACGTGACTTCTAGCATTCACTATATTATGATACATATTAGGATTTGTTTCTAATCTATCTTTTCTTTTCACTATTTTATCTATTCTGGTGCTAGTATTATATTGTTTAATGACTATGATTTACATATTTTGTCATTTAGAAGGGTAAGAGACACTTTACCGGTCTCCAAGATCCTCCAATCTGTCAAGATGTCCTCGCACCACAAATAAACAAACAAGCAAATAAATAAATACATAAATCCTATTGTGATTTTTATTGAAATTGTCAAAAATCCATATATTTGGAAAGAATACTTCCAATATATAACAGTGTTATTTTTCTCTATTTATTCAAGTGGTGTTTAAATACCTCAAGTTTTACGACTTTCTTCATATACTCTGAACAATTCTTGTAAAGTTTATTCCTAAATCATATATATATATGTATATATACACACACACATATACACACACACATTTGCTACTGTTACTGTAAATCAGATCTGAAGACCAATTGTGGAAAATATTTGCAATACATATTACAGGCAAAGGTTTAATTTAAATGTCTTGTTTTAAAAAAACAGGTCATTTTCAGAGGGAAAAATGAATAAGAGACATGAGCACATAACGCACAACAAAATTATAGATGGTTAATAAGCATATGGAAAAATTGTTCAGCCTGATAATAATGCAGTTTACTTTTTTTAATTTAAAAAAAGGGCACAGAAGATAAAATGAGGCTGTTTCTTATCAATTATATAAGCGCACAGCAGGTACCTTCTGAGGCTGACTTGGAGCAAAACAAAAAAGCTTTAACTGATGCAGGATGCAACCTTAATCCCTGACAGTGTATCAAACAGTGGAAGGCTTTTGCCTAAATGGCCTCAGCTCCTGCCAGCTATGGCAACACTACCACTAAAGCAATGGGTCTTTTATCGTGAGTCATGAATAGCTCACAATTTGTGATGGAAGGAGTGAAGAACCTGGTATTGAAACAGCAAAATCTTCTTGTTACTCGTATTTTAGACAATCGCGTGGAGATGAAGTCAAACCCTGAAACTGATGACTTTAGATATTTTGATCCCAAATTGCTATGGGGCAATGACAGTTCAGTTCTGAGGAACAAAAATCCATTCCAAGAGGCAATTGTTTTTGTGGTGGGAGGAGGCAACTACATTGAATATCAAAATCTTATTGACTACATAGAGGGGAAACAAGGCAAACACATTTTATATGGCTGCAGTGAATTTTTTAATGTGACACCGTTCATAAAACAGCTGTCACAACTTGGACAAAAATAGCACAGAAGAACCTTAACATGAGAGTCTCCTTGGACTTGGATAAATGTAAAAAGGGAAGTCAAAAGAGCCAGATGTTTCCTTCTCTATATCAGTGTCCTAACAGTGAAACTTAGCATTCTTTGTTAACTTTTAAGGAAATTCTATACTTAATATAATGTGTACTGATTAAAAGAATAAAGCATTTCAGGAAAGAAAAAAAAAAGCAGCCCTAGCTGCTTTGGCTCAGTGGTTAGAGCTGGCCTGCAGACTGAAGGGTCCCAGGTTCTACGCTGGCCAGTGGCAAGTACCTCTGTTGCAGGCTCGATCCCCAGTGCTGGTTGGGGCGCGTGAAGGAGGCGACCAATCAATGTGTCTCTCTGCATCGATGTTTCTGTCTCTCTCTCTCTCCTCCTCCACTCTCTCTGAACAGCAATGGAAAAAGTATCCTCGGGTGAGGATTACAAAAAAAAGGGGCAGCTATGTCTTTTGAGACATACAACCCACTCCTCTCTTCCCAGCAAACTTATGCAAAAAATAACCTTTGAATAAACCCTTTCACTGAACTGCTTTTACTGAGGCACTAAAGGCTCCTGATGGCCAAATCCCACGCTGTTATTCAACCTGCTTCACTTGGCCTTTCTCTTCCAGCTAATGCTGCCAACCCCTCTACCTCCTTCTAGAACTTTCTCTCTTTCTTTGGCTTTACTCTCCTGATTCTCTCAAAACTTGTCTAAATATTACTAGGGTCTGTCCTAAGCTCAAGTTCCTTCTCACTCTAGTTCCTCTGCTTAGGTATTTCCAACCATCACCAAGGTTGAAATACTGTGTATAGGCTAAAGAAGCCCTAATTAGCCCCAGGGCTTAGGTATTATACAGCTAGTGTCTTCTAAACATCTCCAACTAATGCTCTTAAAGACATAAATCTCAATATCTTCCAAATATAGATCATTACATGATCTCTACTGATCTTGCTGTACATGATATACAAGCATACCTAGTTTTATTGCACTATGCTTTATTGCACCTGGCAGATATTGCCTTTTTTTTTTACAGATTGAAGGTTTGTGGCAACCATGAGTCCAGCAAGTCTCTCAGCACCATTTTCCCAACAGCATTTGTACACTACATGTCTATGTGTCACATTTTGGTAATTCACACAATATTTTCAACTTTATTATTTGTTATGGTGATCTGTAATCATAATTTTTAAAAATGTAAGTATAGTTGGCATACAATATTATATTAGTTTCAGGTGTACAATATGGTGACTTAACATTTATATACCTTAAAATGTGATCACCACATTAAGTCTAGTAATCATCGGGCATCGTGCAAACTTATCATAACATTACTGACTTGTATTCATCGATCTTTGATGTTAGCATTGTAGCTATTTTGGAGTGCCACAAACTGCACCCAGATAAGGAAGTAGACTTAATAAACATAGTATGTGTTCTGACTACTCCACCTGACTGGCTATTCCCCATCTCTCTTTTTCTCCTCGGGACTTCCTATTCTGAGAAACATCAATATTGAAATTAGGCCAATTAATAACCTTACAATGGCCTCTAAGTGTTCAGGTGAAAGAATGAGTTACACATCTCTCACTTTAAATCAACAGCTAGAAATGATTAAGCTTAAGCTTAGTGAGGAAGACATGTCAAAAGACAAGATAGGCCAAAAACCAGGCCTCTTACACCAAACAATTAGCAACTTATGAATGCAAAAGAAAAGTTCTTGAAGAAAATTAAAAGTGCTACTCAGAGGACACATGAATGGTAGGAAACAGCCTTATTGCTGATATGGAGAAACTTTTAGTGGTCTGTATAGAAGATCAAACCAGCTACAACATTCTCTTAAGCCAAAGCCTAATCCAGAGCAAGGCCCTAATGATCTTCACTTCTTTGAAAGCTGAGAGAGGTGAGGAAGCTGCAGAAGAAAAGTTTGAAGCTAGCAGGGGCTGGTTAATCAGGTTGAAGGAAAGAAGCCAAATCCATAACATAAAAGTGCAGGGTGAAGCAAGTGCTGATGTAGAGGCTGCAGCAAGTTATCCAGAAGTTCTAGCTAAGACAATTAATGAAGGTGGCTAAACAACAGATTTTCAATGTAGGCTGAAAAAACAACAACAAAACAGCAAATGGAGCAGATGTTGTCAAGAGAACAATCTAAAACGAAGCTGGGAGGCCTCTGGAAACCTGAGCTAACCCCTTCCATGTGAAACTGAACTTTTGAATGTCCTGATACAGTTCCTGGAACTGGCTGTGCACACTGAACTCTCCATTAAAAAGTAAAATTTTTACCTACCAATAAACATAAGCAATTGATCATGTATGGCATAGTGTAAGCCTGCTTGCTAGCATCAACCACAGCTCTTTCAAAACAACTTAAGTAATCCTTTTAAAAGTCCCCCTTTTTCTGTCTTTATAAACTCTGCCCCCCCCACTGGAACACAGTTGGGGTTTCTACCCAAATGCGTGTCTCCTGGATTACAATTCCTAAAAAAGACCCCTAAATAAAGCTTTTGTTTGCCTTGCAGTTCTTAGTCAAAATTGATTGACAAGACAAAAGAACCTTATGTTGGAAAAAGATTCCATCTAGGACTTTTATAGCTAGAGAGAAATCAATGCCTGGCTTCAAAGCTTCAAAGGATGGGCTGACTCTCTTGTTAAAGGCTAACGTAACGCAGCTGGTGACTTTAGGTTGCAGTCAATGCTCATTTACCATTCCAAAAATCTTAGGGCCCTTAAGAATTATGCTAAGTGTACTCTGCCTGAGTTCTATAAATATAGCAACGAGGCCTGATGACAGCACATCTGTTTACTTAATCTGTTTACAACATGGTTTACTTAATATTTTAAGCCCACTGTTGAGACCTACTACTCAGAAAAAAAGATTTCTTTCCAAGTATTACTGATCATTGACTATGACTCACCCAAGAGCTCTGATGGAAATTTGTAACGAGATTAATGTTGTTTTCATGCCTGGCAACACAACATCCATTCTTCAGTTCATGAATCAAGGAGTAATTTTGACTTTCAAGACTCTTATTATTTAAGTACTACATTTCATAAAACTATAGTGGGCATACATAGCAATTTCTCTGATGGATCTGGGCAAAGTAAATTGAAAACCTTCTGGAAAGAATTCACCATTCTAGATGCCATTAAAAACACTTGTGATTCATGGGAAGAGGTCAAAATATCAACATTAACAGGAGTTTGGAAGAAGTTGATTCCAACCATCATGAATGACTTTGAGGGGTTCAAGATTTCAGTGGAAAAAAGAAAAGAAAAAAAAAAAGATTTCAGTGGAGGCAGTAACTGCACATGTCGTAGAAACAGCAAAAGAACTAGAATTAGAAGTGGAGCCTGAAGGTGTGACCAAATTGCTATCATCTCATGATAAAACTTTAATGGATGAGGAGTTGCTTTTTATGGATGAGCAAAGAAAATGGTTTCTTGGGATAGGATCCACTGCCGGTGAAGATGCTGTGAAGACTGTTGAAATGACAGCACAGGGTCTAGAATATTATGTAAACTTAGTTGATAAAGCCATAGCAGGATCAGAGAAGATTGACTCCAATTTTGAACTAAGTTCTACTGTTGGTAAAACGCTATCAAATAGCACTGCATGTTACAGAGAAATTGCTTGTGAAAGGAACAGTCAACCGATGTAGCAAATTTCACTGTTGTCTTATTTTAAGAAATTGCCAAAGCTAACCCAGCCTTCGGCAGTCACCACTGTGATCAGTCAGTAGCCATCAACATTAAAGCAAGAGCCTCCACCAGCAAAAGGAATACAGCTTGCTGAAGGCTCAGATGATGGTTAGTATTTTTTAGCAATAAACTATTTTTTAATTAAGGTATGTACATTGTATTTCTAAGCATAATGCTATTGCACACTTAAAAGACTACAAGTAGAGTGTAAGCATAAGTTTTATATTCACTGAGAAACTAAAAATTCTTGCGACTCACTTTATTGTAATATTTATTATATTGTGGTCTGGAACCGAATCCACAATATCTCTGTATATGCCTGTTTGGTTGTTGACAGCTTCATTCATATGAACTAGAGAACTGGGAGGATCCTTGACTCTCTTCTCTTCCACAAGCCCCCTACTCTGTGGTTCACACTCCGTGTCTATTCTCATTGCACTCTCCTGGCCTATGCACCCATCTTTTCCCACCTGGACTCTTCACCTGCCTTAGGTCCCACCCCTCCATTCCATCCTCCACGCTGCAGCCAGCATGATCTTTCTCCATCACAAATAGGATTTAATTCCCTTTAACTGAAAGTCATCACAAAAAGTAAAGTCCAAGCTCCTTGGCATTACAGGCTATGTAGGAGTGGGTATTTCTGTGAATCTCCAGCCAGTTCACACTCCAACAATGATTAGCCTTTTGGACTCAGAAGACATTTGTGCTTCCTTTCTTGGTTCATGACACCTCTGTGATTTTGAGGTCTCATTCACCTTTGAGATTCCCTACCACTGAGCACAGTCTATGGTACAGGGAAGATTATCAAGAAGCCTGCTGAATGGAATAAAGATTTTTCCAGATGGAAATGAGGCAAAGTGTATTATTCTAGGAAGTGGAAGTTGAGCCAAGCCAGAGTGTGTAAATGCTCACATAGTTACGTATGGATCCCATTGTCGGTGGAAGGAAAGAGGGGGTGCTGTGGTAAGAAAGGTGGGCCACCACAGGATCAGGCCACTCAGTGTCGAATGCGAAACTATATGGAATGGACTGTATCCTACAGGCATTATCAAAACAAAAAATAATTTTTTTGAGTAGGTTAATAGTATGATAACTAGCAGTCACTTAGAGAATGAAAGGGAAATACTAGAGAAAAGGACACATAGGCAATTTGGCGAGGGGAAGAGAAAGGGAAAATAGCATGGAATAAAGGAAGGGAAAGGAAAATAAAGGGAAAATTAAGCACCTAGCATGTGCCAAGTACTTCATATACAAAATTTCACTTTAGTCCTCATAGTAGCCTGTGTGGCATGAACAGTCATCCCTGGTCCTAGGAGGAAACTGAGATGCAGAGGGTTGAGAGGAACTTGTGAGAGGCCACACAATCAGAAAGTGGCCGTGCCAGCTGAGGTTCAAACTCCCGCTTGTCTCCAAAGCCCATGCATTTTCTACCACACACAATTCTCAGAGAAGACAGGACCCTAAACCAGAGGCAGAGGAGATCACCAGAGATATCTCAGAGTAGAAACCACCCTGAACAGCAGGAACTGTCAGCCTGGGGACAGCATTACCCAAAGTAAAGGATCACTGAGAAGAAAACGCACACAAGTTTGACTGCACACATGTTGAGTTTGAGATGCTAGTGGGACTTGTCCAGGGAGCTTTCCAGCAGTTAATGAAAAAAATAGATGCATGTGGAGCTGCTGGCTGAGAAAACTGAAGCTAAAGGAGCAGGTGAAAGCATCCAAGGAGACAGTATGGATGGAGCAAGAGAGGAGGGCTGAGTCTCAGGCAGCGTGGACCCTGTGGGGGTAGGAAAGGTCTCTGCCCAGCTCAGGGACAGCAAGGGGGCAGGTGACAGGGATGCTACAGGAGAGAATGTGAGATGAACTGCTAATAGACAGTTCCTTCTCATCTATAAATTTTAAGGTACACATACCTGCTTCTGAGCAGCAGAGTTTTTCAAAGGCTTCATCTGTATAATCATCACTCTCCTTTATACATTTATTTTCCTTAAGCTTCATTCCGTCCTCAAAGGTCAAAGTTTCATTTAGTATGTCCATGACCTAAAGCAATTCCATAGTGTTTCAAGAGAAATAAGCCATATTTTGAAGGGGAAAAAAATTGTGCTCCCAGTAATAACAATTACAAAGATATTTGGCAAATATTTAATATATCTATATTAAACAAATAAATCAGTAAAGTTTTAAAAGTGGAACTATGTTGAAACACGATAGGAACAAGAATATTTTCATTTATTTTCCTTGTCAGTAGTGACAACCACTGATCATATGGCAACTTATTTTTATCCAGACTTCCTGTCTTCAATATTATTCTACCACAGTTCATTTTACAGAATTCTCAAGGTTACCTGCTCTATGCCCTGTTTTAAGTACACAACATTCCTAATTGGGTCCCTAAAACTGCTTCTAATACATATTCCATAATCAATACAAAAATGATCACTGTGGTTCAAGCATACCTAAGTATAGAATAATAAAGGATGAAAGATCGGTAGATAAAACTTTTTTGACTCTCTTCTTTTATTCTAGCAGGCCAGCGTTAGCACCTCACTTCACAGAAGCACTGTGGGTGTATCACTCCTCAGGTTCCAACCCAGAAGCAGTCTCCATATCTGCTCCCCTCTGATACTCACAGCTCTGGGACACTTAGAGGCCTAATGGTTAAATAAGGGCAAGCGCTAATTATCACCACTCTAATGAAGTCTTATGTAGCAAAATATTAGTAAAAATCTGAAAGATAGGGGGAGCCCAGAGGGTTTTTATGGCAGTGAAAATACTCGGCATGATATTGCAATGGTGGGTACATGATACATTTGCCCAAACCTGTAGCATGTACAACCCCAAGAGTGAACCCTAATGTCATTGCCGGTTAATCACTTATAAAAATAACTGAGCTTTACCCAAAGACCAGTACAAAGACCTAAAATAAATGTGTATGGTTTCAGGGTACCTGCTCAATTTTTTTAGATAAGTATATTAGTTGTTGACTATACATTATGTCTTCTATTTTAATTAGGCTATGATTAAAAGTTAATATTGTAGGAAAGTAGATGCTTTATAAAAGAAAAATAAGTTAAATTGGAATGATCCATTTAAGGGAATCTTCTCAATTAAAAAAAGATTGGGAGGATGAAGTACTTGGAACACTTATTTGAACACCAGGAATCCTTCCAGGAAGATTTAAGAAAATTCCCCTTCCCCTATGAAAAAATTTCATGAAACATGCTACTAAGGCACTGATTTTCTCATGCCTACTAATGGAAATATATATTTAATGACATACCTCTTCCTCTTTGGGAGTATTTTCATCAGAAATACATTTGTCTAAATTAATTTCAAACGTTACCCCTCTCTAGAAGAAAGCAAGAAAAAAAATCTTAGTTCAGCAATCCAATAAAAACCTTCAAATTATGACTCCCTATTTGACATTATAGACACTTAAAAGCAATAGTCTAACATTATAGAATAAAGCAATTCCATAAACTAGTAGAAGAAAAAATCTTGTAGGCAACCCAGATTGCAAGGGATGGGCGGCCCCTGCCCCCAGCCAGCTTCTTAATATGAAACCAAAGACAAAATGTTTATTACCTTAGCTTTATATTTTTGTTCTGGAATTTTACTTTCCTTTATGTTCTGAAGTCTAATTTGTTTCAAGTCTCTTTCAATACCCTGAAAGTTTAGAGAAAAATTGATATACAGATTTAATATTGATCAAACAACTATGTTTTCACATCTCTTGAAATCACAGCATGGTATGTTTACATTATTTGATTTCTGGATTGAATGTGATGATTGATTTGAGAATATAAACATGCCGTTACTAATAATTCACTAGAACTTGGGGACAGTGTCCATTAACCCAAAATATACACTTAATACTGGCATTGCAATGGGTATAAATCCATAATGTAATAATGCTTATCACTCTAGTCTAGTTCAATACAACCTAAGTTAATTCAAAAAATGTAATTTTGACTATAGGATCCTTTCCTTAAGAGGTTTATGATCTTAATCAGGAAAACAAGAAAAGTACACAGCTCATTATAGTATAAAGGAAGGAGAGGGCTACAAACCTAAACCTTGACAAGAATTTCAAAGAGCCTGGCTGGTGTGGCTCAGCTGTTGAGCACTGACCTATGATCCAAGAGATCACAACTGGATTCCTGGTCAGGGCTCATGCCCAGGTTGTGGGCTCAATCCCCAGCAGGGGGCGTGCAGGAGGCAGCCAATCAATGACTCGTCATTGATGTTTCTCTCTCTCTCTCCCTCTTTCTTCCTCTCTCTGAAATCAATAAAAATATTTTTAAAAAATAATAATTTCAAAGAAACATTGAGAGGTGAACTTGAGAGGTGAACTTTAAATGCTGAGCTTTTCTAGGGTTCGGCCCTGGGCCCTCTGCCCCTTTCTCCCTCAATACAAAAGGGTCCGACTAATTACTATGGATTTAAGAGCTATCTTTATGCAATGACTCTTAAACTTGTATCTTCAGGTTTGATCCTTCCTCCCCTCTGAGCTTCAGACTCACATAATCAATTGCCAACTCAGCATCATCTTCACTTCAATATTCATTCCATAAATTCATATTGAGCACCCACTATGGCCAGACACTGTCCACAGGCTAGTGTAGTGAATATGACCAAAAGGTCCCTGCTGACACAGGACTTACTGGAGTAAGATAGGTAACAAATAAATTAACAAAGTAATAACATAATTTCAGAAAGTGTTAAGTGCCCTAAAGGAAATAAAATAGGGTAATGGCATAGAGTATGGGGGTGAGAGCAATGAGGGAAAAGACTATTTGGTATTTGCTTTAAGCCCTGGAATAATATTGGACCTTGGCATATGACAGTCTGGTGAAGCCTAGTTCATCAGAGGGAGCAGCAGGCCAAAAGCCTCAAAGCAGGTATGCAATCGCAGATCGTCTCTAATCAACATGTCCAATGAGAACTCTCTCTCTTTTTATTAAGATTTTTAATTGTTTTTTTGTTTTTTAGAGAGAGGGAAAGAGAGATATATAAATCTGAGAGTGAGACATGGATCAGCTGCCTCCTGCATGCCCCTCACTGGAGATCGAGCACAAAACCTGGGTATGTGCCCTGACAGGGAATCAAACCAGCAACCTTTCAGTGCACAGGATGATGCCCAACCAACTGAGCCACACTGGCCAGGGCCAAAGGGAAGCCCCCACCACAAGCTCACTCCCCACTCTCTTCCCCATCTTAGGAAATGGTACTATCCCTTTCAAGTCAGAAATGTATGACTCTCCTTGGTGTCTCTCTGTGTGTGTTTTTAATGCTCTCTTCTTTCCACCATTGCACAGTAGGTCTCCATCATCTCTTCTTTAGAATCAATTACTGCTTCATCTGTATTACCACAGCCTCTGTATACTTCACATAAAGCATGTGTCAGTTTGAATCATTATTAGTTGTTTGCCCTGCTACCTTGGAAGGGTGTTTTTCTGCCTTGAAATATTATGAACTAGGGAACAAGACTGTGACATTTTATCTTATTATAGTTGTGAAGTTGGTTGTCTGATTTGATTATGTAGTCTGGTTGTCTCAACTGTACAAGTATCATATTGCTTTATTTTCCTTAAAATACAACTATCTTAGACTCCTAAGTCCCATCCACTCACTGGTGCAAATTCAACCCCAGTCGACTTTAGATCTCTTTGGCGTCATGTGAAGGTCCCAGGGTCTTTCACAAATGAAAACATCCAAAGAGGCCTTTCGGCCTTCACTCAACACTGGTTTCTCTCACTTGCCCTTACTCAAGCCCTGAGGCACCTTGAATATAAAAGTAAAAGACCTCCAGGGAAAAAAAAAACTCTCTTAAGAGCCATTTGACAATTCAGCTCTGACCAGCGCTCCCTCCAAAAATGTAAGGTTGAAACAGAAGAAAAGTTAACTTTCAGATTTCCTGACCAATGTGTCTGAGATCCTGACTCAAATACCATCCAGAAAGCTGAATTTTCATACATTCGCGAGAACAGTTATGAAACTTGACTGCTCACTCAATCACCCACTCAGCTTCTGAAAGCAGGACACCTAGGCCCCACCCCAGACCAGGCATTGGAGTTTTTAAATGTTTTTCCACATGATTATACTTCACTCTGAGAGGTAAGAATCACCAGGCCAGGGAAACTCACTGGGAAACATATAGACATCTAACAATAACCATCACCTGCACAGGTGCTTCTTCCTCAGGTGTGTCTTGGTGGACAGGCAGGTTACTCTTCTTCACCAGATAAGTTTTATGACTTATTTTTGAGTCTTCCTTTAACACAAATTATACACAGTCAACAGATTGATTCTGCATCAGTTCTGAAGGCTACTTAATGAATCTTGGCCAGGGTTCAAATGGGATCTAGTGAGGAAATTCTTTTCACTTGCTGCACGATGGCAGTGGCTGGATAGAGCTCTCTTTATGGCTCCTTTTCACTACGACTGCCTTGGTACTCCCCAGTTTCCCAGTGCTTATTTCATGGTCTCTCTAGAAATATCCACTCCATCTTTCGACTCAGGTTTCCTATCACAGACCTACTTTAAAAATAAGGCTGATGATGGTATGAGGCTCCCCACAATTAACCAAGCCTCTGCTCTGAAGAGAACCACCTCCAACCCGCCCCTCCCAGCACCTCCCGTCTCCATTTGCACCTCTGCGTGGTTCTTTCAGAATGCCCCCTCCTCAGCCCTGCCTCTCTGAACTCTACTCCTTCTCAGACCCGATTTAGGCTCCACCTTTCTTCTTCCATGAAAACCCTCATCCTGCTTATCCTTACTCCTATGCACCTACAGAGCTTAACTACATTCAGTCTTATTCAAAAATTGCTTTATATATGTGTGTCTTATCTTTCCAACTATTTTTGAGGAGCATATGCTAGAAAGAGTAGAGGTTTTAGAATCAGGTGTTTATTTAGTCTGCCTTCTGTGGAGAGTTACTTAACTTCTCTGTATAGGGAGTAAATGAGATAAAGCATGTGAAGCTCTGGTACATACAAGTGAATTGTATCATATGCTCATTCCACCTGTATTAATTTATCTACAGGTTCTCAGGGGGGGTGGGGGAGATGGGGAGAGAGAAAAAGATCAATTTCAGCAAGCAGTGCGGATGGTTTACTCAATGAGTATGCAGCCCAAGTGCCAGTAAGGTGGGAGCCCAGCTATGTCTCGTCCAGTCTCAGTGCCCACAGGCCTCTCATAGGAGGAGCATTTCTGGGCACAGAGGGTGTTTCTCATATTTAAATATCATGCATTCTTTATATAACGTGGTCTCCAAACATAGGCCAGCTATTTCATCAGGAGTTCTACTGAAAAAGCAGTGACTTAAAAGGTGGAAGAATGAGTTCCAATGTGATGCCTTTAAGGGATTTTCAAGAATCATCTCAACTGCACTCAAATGTTGCCTTATACAAATTTTAGAATTTTACCCTGGCATATAAGACTATTCCAATGGTTGAATTCAGTAAATGCTAGTTTTTCCCCCACCTTATGGGCACGAATTTACTTACTGCATCTAATCCAGTTCTGGTGTAGTGTGGCTGCTCAGTCAGTAGTTATTGACTGATTCATGAGAGAGACACTTAACAAGCATTTTTCATAATCACCATTCCTAACTGAGAATGTCAGATACCCTCATCATCTGTGTAGCCTCAAGTAAACCACAACAAAGCAAAGCTTCAATTAGATCTGACAGCTTTCCTATTAAAAAGAGTTTGCATGATAAACTGTTGTCTTTTCTCTGAGATCATTACTTTTAATACCTGCTCAATTTAGTTAGCTCTAAATCAATAGTACGATTTTTCCTTTAGGAGAATGAACTTATTTACCTCCAGTTCACTCCCCATCTTCTTTCTAATTTCTTTCATGTCATTGTGGTACTGTTGGCGTATTTCTTCTAACTGCTTCCAATATTCCTAGAAAGCAATCCCAATCCAAAAATTTTAAATGTCTGTGAACAACTTAACAAAATAATCTCTATACAGCCTACAGTTTAAAAATGTGTGATATAGAATCAGAATTAGAAAACCTGTTGCTCCTAAAGATGATGACTGCCTTATGCTTTGACTGTGGTACTTCACTCCCTGTGATAGTTTTATATATAATCTCAAATGTGTTAGTGACATACAATTACTATATATATCCTACTTTTATATATAATCCTCTTATGGGTAGAATTTTCTCTCCCCAGAAAAGATATGTTGGAGTCCTAATGCCCAGTACCTTCAATGTGACCTTATTTGGAGAACATCATTGCAGACATAATTAGCTAAGCTAAGAGGTGGTCACACTGGAGTAGAGTGGGCCCCTAATCTAGTATGACTGGTGTCCTTTTTAAAAGATGGCCATGTGAAGACAGACACACAGGGAGAATGCCATGTGACAAAGGCAGAGAATACAATATGCAGTTATAAACCAAGGATTGCCGAAGATTGCTGACAAACCACCAGAAGCTAGGAAGAGGCAAGGAAGGGCTCCTCTATAGGTTCCTGAAGCAGCTTGGCCCTGCCAACACCTTGATTTTGGACTTCTAGCCTCCAGAGCTGTGAGGCAATAAATTTCTGTTATATTAAACCACCCAGTTTACTGTGCTTTAAGGCAGCCCTAGGTAACTAATACAAATTCAAAACTGTTAATGATGGCAGTTACTTTATCAATCCAAAGTAAAAAGCCTTATGAACTTAGCTACGCTGAATTCTCAGAGAAGGTGAAATATACATCTCTGTACCCCCTAAAATCCCCAGCATGGTGCTTCACACAAGCATATCCAACAAGTATTTGTGCAAAAGACTCTCTCAGGCACGTACCATAGACACTAAAAGTAACACCCTATTACAGTACAAAGACAATGATATAAGTACAAAGGTTGCCCTGGAACCAGACTGTTTTTAACCTGTTCCTTCATTTTGTTTCTCCTGAATGGCAGCTCCTGGAATCTAGGTTCTTCTCCATTACTTCTCAGCTCTTGTCTCTTGTTGTGATTTGACTCAGCAGAAGATAGACGAAGACCCTATTATTTGAATGAAATAATTTGTAAAACATACTTGCATTAGGAAACATATTTTGATCTGACCTTGACCTTTTCCTTTAAACAAGCATTATTATATCACCAATTAAACTCAATATTTGGGAGTTTTTTAGAGTGAGCAGTAAATTTTTCTTAAGTACAAAACATTAAAGAATTAAAGAAAATTGCCTGGCCAGGTGTGGTTCAGCGGTTGAGCATCAACCTAGGATCCAGGAGACTGCGGTTTGATTCTCAGTCAGGGCACATGCCTGGGTTTCCGGCTCAATCCCCAGTCAGGGGCGTGCAGGAGGCAGCCGATCAATGATGACTCTCTCATCATTGATGTTTCTATCTCTCTTTCCCTCTCCTGTCCTCTCTCTGAAATCAATAAAGATATATATTTTTAAAAATTAAAGAAAATTAATAAAACCATTTGTGTTGTTTACCCAAAGCAAGCAATACTTTATGCTATCATATACCTAGATTCATTTTCTGAACTGGAAAATTATAATTGTTAAATTAAAATTCAGTAAAAGTTGTCCTAGCTGGTTTTGTGCAGTGGTTAGAGCGTCGGCCCACGGACTGAAGGGTTCTGGGTTTGATTTTGGCCACGGGCACATACCTCAGTTGCAGACTTGATCCCTGGCCTTGGTCAGGGCACTTGCAGGAAGCAACCAATCGGTGTTTCTCTCTCTCTCTCTCCTTTCCCCTCTCTCTGAAAAGCGATGGAAAAAATATCCTCTGGTGAGGATTAAAAAAAAAACTCAATAAAAGTTTAGTAACCCCAGGAACATGAGAATAGGTTAGAGGAATATAACTGGAGCTTTTTAGAAGTTCAAAATAAGAGCAATACAAGTAGGATGCATATCCAGCCTCCCTTGACCCCCAAATTTTGACACTATACTTGATGGTAAAGGTTAACTTTCAATTCAAGTAAAAAAAATAGTCACTCTTTTTAATGTGTAGAATTCTAATAAAATAGAATCAAAGAATTGCAGCACAGAAGGGGAATTGGAAGCTCATCTACTCCACAACTATCATATATAGAACAGAAAATTGAGGTTCAGAGAGGTTGCATGACCTACCTAAGGTCACACAGCAAGTTATAGAGCCAGGGAAGAAACCAGGATTCCTAGACCCTAATTCAAGCCTATTCCCATTATTCTTCTTTAAACTATTAAAAACTAAGGAATGTGGAGGGTAGTCTTGATCTTCTATATGGAATGAACTTTGACTTAAGGATCCATGAATATTTGTGAACAGAAACACTATTAGGAATTCCTGATTGCCTCTTATATTTGGTATTTTACTTACCAATTGCTTTTCTACTTTCAACTTATATTGCTGAGCTTCAAATTTCCTCTGAAGGTATTCAGCAGACCTTGGGAAATAAAAATGTTCAGCTTCAGTGGAAATTTTAACTAGTCTTAGTCACGATTTGACAAGTAGATTTTTAGCTTAATAATGAGATTCACAATTCACCTGTGACTTGAAGTTCTGAGTTCAAGAGGTAGCTCAAAGATTCAGAATGTATACATTGGAAAAGAAGATCTTTAGAATCAAGAAAGGGAGATAAAAAAAAAATAGTAACAACTGGGGATACAGGAGAGAATAAAACAGAAAAATATTCTGATCCATAATATGTTGGAGGGAAGAAAACAAACTCATATCAGGATCTTCTCATGCTCTGTGCAGGTCTCTAATCTACAGTTGTCACCCCTGATTTGACTGATGTTGCTGATCTGTTTCCTCACTACACTCTGAGCTCCCTCAGAGCAGGATCGTGTCCCATCACTTTACCTCTACTCCTCATGCTGGCATACAAATGCATAATGAATAAAAAAATGAGGCTTTAGCTGTCTCTCACAATATTTAAGGTATTTTTCCAGCACAATTCTGGTCAAACCATTTTCAGGTTTATAACTATGCTCTCTCTATATATATTTAACTTTTTTGCAGAATTTCCTGCTAAGAATTTTTATAAGTTCTGATTGCTAAATAAAAACTATCACATTTCAGATCATAGTATGAACTATATGATAAAGTTCTTTGGAATATCAGTAAATTCTAGGACTCCAAAAACAGAACTATCATTTCAGAAATAACTACTTTAGGAACATCATGATGAGCAGTCCCCAGTTTATGAAGTATCATTTCTTCATAGAAATGATTTAGAAATATGATGAAATGGCAGGCTTGTTAGGACCTCTGGGCCTTAGTTCTTCATATATAAAATGGGCACAACGCTATTTCAGAGGGATTGATATAAGGATGACAGGAGATTTGGTCTGTTCAGGTGCCTGGCCAGTGTCTGATGCTTATAGTGCTGGAATCAAATGAGGCTAACATATAACTTCATATCTCTCAGAAACCTAAGTGGTGGGTATAACAATATCTATATCTCTCTGTCTCTTCTCTCCCTCCCTCTCTCTCTCTTTCACACACACACAAACACACACACACGCACACCCTATACAGATTCCTCTTTCTCCAGACAAGTATATCAACACTTGATTCCCATGAAATCAGAGCGCAGACAGAGAGAAAGCTGGGAGTGAGGGCCTGGAAGAACAATGAGGAGGGGGTTACTAGTCAAGTCATCAGAGAGGTATCCTGGGATACAGTAGGATGGGGCCTATGATGGGCAGCAGTATTCAGGAAAGAGAAGGCCTTTCTACCACGTTGTGAGAATTTGGGAGATAAAACCATCTATAATAAAAGTAATTGATAGTTTGACAGCTCTCATATCTAGACAAAAGGTGGAAGACATTTTCCCTGTGGCTGAGAAAGGGCAAGGGATATTGTGGCTACACCTAAGTAAAATATTTATTAGTTAAATCCTATATGAATATTATAATTTGAGCTAGTGGATCACACAACTTTTGATAACCATGGGCGTCACTGAAAATGTGTTATAAAGATGGATAAAACTATAACAGCACCCAATATCTTTTAAAATAAAATGTTTACTTTTCCCATAGCTAATCTTTCCATTAGCTATCTTTTGGGCTTACCATCACATAGTCTTTCATATTTTTCATTATTCGTGTAATATTCCAACAATAAAAAATAACCACAGTCACCAAAACTTAGCAAATTCCTACCCCTGGAAAAAAAACCTGTGATGGCAGAATCATTTTTTTTAAATGACTCTCAAACTTAGGTCTTCAGGGCTGTGGATAGGTATCAATTATTCTGAACACAGTAACACTGACATTGGTGTGAAATACACAATAGAAAATACTGTAGATTTGTAGAAATTTTTTATGGAGTAAACTTTTTGAAAGTCTGCCATACAGTAGTTTAATTATATTATTTTCTTTTTAATACATCCATATTCTGAAAAAATCCCAAGAATATAAATGCTGAATGAAGTATATCCCACTTTCCAATATATCTCAAATGATAATTTAATTATAAGTAAATTATTAATGATGAATATTAATAATCTCTTTGGAAAATGATACACATACAACTAACTTCATGAGTCCCAGGCAGTGAAATTTACTACAAAGAAGAAAAAATATTAAAAATTCAAGAGTAGGAATCTGTGCCCATAGTTAAATGGCTGTATGAATAAGAAGATACGCTACATCAGATCTGAGAGGAAAGGGTCAAGAAATTAATGTAGTAGCCACTTTATAAGTTATATAAATGTCTAATCATTATGTTGTAGACCTGAAATTAAATATAATATTGTATGTGAACTATAATTGAAAAAAAGTTTTAATAAAAAGAAATTTATTAATTAAAAGTGTCAAGGGAACTGTGAATTAAGTATTTGAAATGAGGAGTTTGGAATTTCTTAGATTATTTATTTTAGGAGAATTTGGAAGGATTGCAGAGTAAAGAATGTTAATATATCAAAATGTTTTCAGAGGACCAAAGTTTAAATTAGACAATCACATTACCATTGGCCTGGTGATTGACTGTGGCTTTCTTCCTGACTATAATTCTCCTTAACTCCGATATCTTTATGAGGAATACAGTGGTAACTTGGTTCATGGTGTCTCTTCCTCAACAAGTCAAGTTGAGCATAGTAATAATCATAATGGTCACACACTCCAGCATGTTTGGGCCTTTCTACCATTTTTATCTGAGGGATTAATAAGAGAGATTTTTTAAAATACAAATCTATAATAATTGACAGTCTGATAGTGACCTAGCTAAGACAAGGCATTGAAGGTATATTTTTGTTATTTTTGCTCTAGAATTGTTTTCAGATTAAAATAATTTTAGAATCTCCAGCCCTAGTCAGTTTGACTCAGTGTTTAAAGCATCATCCTGTGGACTGAAGGGCCCAGGGTTCGATTCCGGCCAAGAGCACATACCTCAATTGCAGGCTCGACCCCCAGCCCTGGTCTGGATGCATACAGGAGGCAACCAACTGATGTCTCTCTCACATTGATGTTTCTATTTCTCTTTCTCTCCCTTCCACTCTCTCTGAAAATCAATGGAAAAAACATCCTCAGGTCCAGCCAGCATGGCTCAGTGGTTGAGCGTCAACCTATAAAACAGGAGGTCATGGTTCCATTTCCCGTCAGAGCACATGCCTGGGCTGGCGGCTTGATCCCCAGGAAGGGGCATGCAGGAGGCAGCCAATCAATGAGTCTCTCTTATCATTGATGTTTCTATCTCTCTCTCCCTCTCCCTTCTCTCTGCAATCAATAAAAATATATTTAAATATATATATAGATATCCTTGGGTAAAGATTAAAAAAATAATAATAATAAATAATGAAATAATTTTAGAGTCTCCAAATCCTAGAATTAAAAAAGATTTTTTCCAGCTGGTGGAGGTAGATCTCAGGGTTCCCTTGGGACTTTTGCTGACCTGCCCCTGTGCTCAGAGCTGATAAAAACCAGTCTTGGTGTACAGCTTGATCCTTTCCACTCACACCCAGGCCCAGCAGAGTGAGGCAAAAACTGTGCATCACTTTGTAGCTCCAAACAGGTGTCTCAGGGCCAGTCACAGGCAGTATCTGATATTGGCCTGCACGAGAGTCCTGCACAAGAGGTCCCAGAACCAATACACCCAGTGGCCAGCTTTAGACAACATCAGAGCAGGAACCAATTAGTTTCATTAGTGGCATATTCAAAGGGAGATCTCAACAGACACAAGACCCTGCTGAAGCAAATTCTGCTCTGTGTAATCAGCACCTGCATAGCAGCCTGCACATGTGTCAGGGGTTGATCCTCACAGTCAACTAGTCTGAAGGTTGACCCCACACATGAAAGGGCCAATAGCAAACAAGACTCAATTACAACAAGAGGGCCCACATAACCCACACAGGGAAAATCATGGAGTACTCAGTACAGGTGATCAAGGAGACTGCACCACTTGGTACCATAAGACACCTACTACATAAGGCCACACTACAAAGACTGGGAGTCATGGCAGACTTACCTAATACATAGAAATAAACACAAAGAGGGAGCCAAAATGGGGAGACAAAGAAACATGCCCCAAAGAAAGAAACAGGATAAATCTCTAGCAAAAGACCTAAATGAAATGGAAGCAAGCAATTTACCATATACAGAGATGAAAAAATGGTTAAAAGGCCCTGGCCAGTGTGGCTCAATTGGTTGGGCATCATCTCATGCAACAAAGGGATGCTGGTTCAATTCCAAGTCAGGGCACATGCCTGGGTTGCAGGATCCACCCCCAGTAGTGGGTGTGCAGGAAGCAGACAATTGATGTTTCTCTCTTAAATCAATGTTTCTCTCTCTCTCACTCTGCCTTCCCCTCTCTCTCAAAAACATCAGTACAAACATATATTTTTTAATGGTTCTAAGGATGATCAAGGAACTTAGTGACAACTACAAGAAACTTAGAAATACAGCAGCATGAAAAAGACATAGAAACCATAAAAAAGAACCAGTCAGAAATGAAGACTACAACATCTGAAATGAACAATGCACAAGAAGGGAAAAACAGTAGGTTGGTGAAGCAGAGGATGAAATAAGGGATTTGGAAGACATGGTAGCAGAATACAAACAATCAGAGCAGCAAAAAGAAAAAAAAAATTTTAAGAATGAGGATAGTACCCAGCTGGTGAGGCTCAGAGGTTGAGTATTGACCCAGAACCAAGAGGTCACCAGTTCCATTCCCCATTAGGACACATGCCAGCATTGCAGGCTCGATCCCCAGTGGGGGGGGGTGTGTGTGTGTGTGCAGGAGGCAGCCCATCCTTGCTGTTTCTCTCTCACAGGATGCAGCCAATTGATGATATGTCTCTCTCATCGATGTTTCTATCTCTCTGTCCCTCTCCCTTCCACTCTCTCTCTACAAATTAAGAAAAACAATCAGCAGATTTCTCAACAGAAACACTTCTGGCGAGAAGGGACTGGCATGAAGTTCCCAAAGTAATGAAAAGCAAGAACCTGCAACCAACACTGCTCTATCCACCAAGGCTATCATTCAAAATTGAAGGTGAAATAAAGAGCTTCCCAGACTAAAGGAGTTCAACATCACCAAACCAACATTGTAAGAAATGCTACAAGGACTGCTTTAAGAAGAAGAAGAAGAAGAAATAGAGAGAGTAAGGCACATAGGCATAAAGGTGGGAAATGGTGTTAAACAAGTACATATCAATAATAACCTTAAATGTAAATGGACTAAATGGTCCAACCAAAACACAAAGGGTAGCTGAATGGATAAGAAAACATGACCCAAATATATGCTGTCTACAAGAGAACGACCTCAGAACAAAAGATTCACACAGACTGAAAGTGAAGGGATGGAAAAAAATATTCCATGCCAATGGAAACAACAAAAAAGCTGGGGTAGAAATACTTATTTCTGACAAAATAGGCTTCAAAATAAAGACCATAACAAAAGACAAAGAAGGTCACTATGTAATACTAAAGGGATCAATGTAACAGGAGAAAATAACCCTTATAAACATTTATGGACCCAATATAGGAGCACCTAAATATATATAAAAAATTCTTGGTGGAACTTAAGGGTGAGATGGACTTTAACACCCCACTCTCATCACTGGATAGATCATCCAGACAAAAATCAACAAGGAAACAGAAACGTTAAATGACACACTAGAGCTAATGAATTTGTTGACATTTACAGAACATTCATCCCAAAGCAGCAAAATACACATTCTTCTCAAGTGTAAATGGAACATTCTCAAGGATAGACCACATGTTAGGACACAAAACATGTCTCTACAAATTCAAGAAGACTGAAATCATATCAAGCATCTTCTCGTATCACAATGGCATGAAACTAGAAATCAACCACTATAAAAAAACTCAAAAATATTCAAATACATGGAGGCTAAAGAGCATGTTATTAAACAATGAATGGGTTACCAATGAGATCAAGGAAGAAATCAACCAATTCCTGGAAAAAAATGAAAATGAACATACAACCCAAAATCTATGGAACACAAAGAAAGCAGTCCTGAGAGGAAGTCCATAGCATTATAGGCATACCTCTAGAAACAAGAAAAAGCCCTAATAAATTACTTAACGCTGCAACTAAAAGAATTAAAAAGAGAACAGGAAGAAAAGCCCAGGGAAAGTAGAAGGAAGAAAATAATAAAGATCGGAGCAGAAATTAATGACATAGAGACTAGAAAAACAATACAAAAGTTCAATGAAACCAAGAGCTGGTTCTTTGAAAAGATAAATAAGATTGCTGAACCTTTAGCCAGACTCACCAAGAAACAAAGAAAGAGGACCCAAATAAATAAAATAAGAAATGAAAGAGGTGATATAACAACTGACCCAACAGAAATACAAAGGATTGTAAGAAAATACTATGAGCAACTATATGCCAACAAACTGGACAACACGGGTGAAATGGACAAATTCCAAGAAACATACAATTTTCCAAAGCTGAATCAGGAAGAGGCAGAAAACTTGAATAGGCTGATAACAACTAATGAAATTGAAGCAGTATTCAAAAAACTCCTAGCAAACAAACATCTGGGACCAGCTGGACTTACAGGTGAGTTTTACCAAACAGTCAAAGAAGAATTAACACCTATCCTCCTCAAACTATTCTGGAAAATTCAAGAAAAGAGAAGACTCCTAAGCTCATTTTATGAGGCCAGCATTATCCTCAACTCAAAACCAGATGAAGATACTACAAAAAAAGAAAATTACAGGCAAATATTTCTGATGAACATAGATGCTAAAATCCTCAACAAAATATTAGCAAATTGGATTTAGCAATAACCCAAAAAGATCATACACCATGAACAAGTGGGATTTATTCTGGGGAGGCAATACTGGTATAATATTTGTAAATCAATAAATGTGATACATCAAGTAAACTAACGAAAGACAAAAATCATATAATCAAATCAATAGATACTGAAAAAACATTCAACAAAATCCAGCACCCATTTTTGATAAAAATTCTCAGCAAAGTAGCAATAGAAGGAATATACCTCAACATAATAAAGGCTATATATGACAAACCTACAGCCAACATCATACTCAATGGGCAAAAACTAAAATCATTTCTCTTAAAAACAGGAACAAGACAGGGTTGTTCACTTTCACTGCTCTTATTCAACATAGTACTGGAAGTCCTTACTGCAGTGATCAGAAAAGAAGAAAACATAAAAGGCATTCAAATTGGAAAGAAGAAAGTAAAACTATTATTATTTGCAGATGACATGATATTGTACATAAAAAACCCTAAAGACTCCACAAAAGTACTACTAGATTTCATAAATGATTTTGTTACGGTAGCTGGATACAAAATTAACATCCGAAAATTGATGGCACTTTTATGCACCAATAATGAACTCTCAGAAAAAGAAACTAAAAAAAATACCTTTTACCATTGCAACTAAAAAATAAAATACTACCTGACCTGAGTGGCTCAGCAGTTGAGCATCGACCTATGTTTGAGGAGATCACAGTTCGATTCCCAGTAAGATCACAAGCCCAGTTTGTGAGCTCCATCCCCAGGAGGTGATGTGAAGGAGGTAGCCAATCAATGACTTTCTCATCACTGATGTTTCAATCTCTCTCTCTTCCTTCCTCTCTCTAAAATCAATAAAGACATATTAGAAAAAGAAAAAAAGATACCTAGGAATAAACTTAAACAAGGATGTAAAAGACCTGTACTTGAAAAACTATAGGACACTGGAAAAAAAAAAAAATAGAGGGAGCTACAAACAAGTGGAAGAATATACCATGTTCATGGATTGGAAGAATTAATATCATTAAAATGTCCATACTAAAGCAGTCTATAGATTCAATGCAATTCCTATTAAAATATCAACAGCATATTTCACAGGTCTAGAACAAATATTTCAAAAATATCTATGAAACCAAAAAACACCCCAAATAGCCACAGTAATCTTGAGAAAGAAGAACAGAGTTGGAGGGATCACTATACCAGATATCAAACTATACTACAAAGCCACTGAAATCAAAACAGCCTGGTACTGGCACATGAACAGGCATATAGACAAATGGAACAGAACAGAAACCCCAGAAGTCTATCTACACCATTATGGTCAATAAATATTTGATGAAGGAGTCAAGAACACACAATGAGGTAAAAATAGTCTATTCAATAAATGGTGATGGGAAAATGGGATATGTGCAAAAAAAAAGAAAGAAACTAGACCACCTTGCTACACCATACATAAGAATGAACTCAAATGGATTAAAGATTTAAGTGCTAGATTCAAAACAATAAAAATCCTAGAAGAAAAGATAGGCAGTAAAATCTCAAGACATTTCTTGTAGTAATATTTTTTCTGACATACCTCCTTGGACAAGGGAAACAGAAGAAAAAATAAACAAATGGGACTACATAAAACCAAAAAATGTTTTTCACAGCAAAAGGAAATCATGAACAAAATGAAAAGACAACCCACTGAATGGGAGAACATATTTGCCAATGATACATCTGATAATGTTAGGGCCAGAAATATTAATCATGGTCTGTCAAGCATGATTTTTAGCTATAGTTGTAAGAAATATTAATCATGCTCTCGTAACCATGATTGTTCTAGTCTGATTTGAGAAGGCACATTCTAACCTGGCTAAGAGTTGTACACCCTGGGATATGAGAGTTAACTTTGGAATGTGGTCTATCATCATGGGAAGATTAACAGCCTTGTTCCTGAAACAAAGGAATTCCGGAGGCAACTGCCCTGGAGTCCCAGAGGTGCCCACCCTTTGCAACCCTCACCCGACATTGCCTGTAACCTGTTAGCATTATACCTTGCCTACTTCCCCATGCCTGTAATTCCTACTTTCCCATGTAATCTTTGTCTTTCTACCCAATATAAGCAGCTGGCTTGGGGGGAAGTAGAGTAGATATTTCTGGATGACCTAACTGCTCTCCCATACTGCCGACATTATTGGAATAAATGCTCATATACGATTCAGTCCTGTCTGTGCTTAATTGGTTCATGTGGTGACAGGAAGCCCAGATCCACTGTTGTCCGGTTTCAATAATGGGTTATTATCCAAAATTTATGAAGAACTTATAAAACTCAGCACCAAAAAAACCAAATAATCCAATTTAAAAATGAGCAAAGGACATGAATAGATACTTCTCCAAAGATGTGTCAATACAGATGGCAAATAAACATACGAAAAGATGCTCAACATCACTAATTATCAGAGAAATTAAAATTAAAACAACAATAACAGATTATCTCATACCCATCAGAATGGCTACCAGCAATAAATCAACAAACAATAAGTGTTGGTGGGTAGTGGAGAAAAGGAAACCCTCATGCATTGTTGGTGGAAATGTAAATTGGTGCAGTCACTGTGGTAAACAGTATGGAGTTTCCTCAAAAAATTAAAAATGGAATTGTCTTCTGACCCAGCAATTCCACTACTGGGAATATATCTAAAGAAGCCTGAAACACCAATTTAAAAGAATATATGCACCCCTATGTTCATTGTAGGATTATTTACAATAGCCAAGATTTGGTACAGCCCAAGTGTCCATTAGTAGATGAGTGGGTAAAAAAACTGTGGTACATTTACACAATCAAATTCTTGGCCATAAAAAGGAAAGAAAGCTTACCTTTTGCAACAGCATGAATGGAGCTGGAGAGTATTATGCTAGCCAGTCAGAGAAAGACATATACCATATGATTTCAGTTACATGTAGAATCTAATAAACAAAATAAACTAGCAAATAAAATAGAAACAGACTCATAGATACAGAGACTAGACTGACAGCTGCCAGAGGTAAAGGGTTTAGGGGGCTCGGTAAAAAAGGTGAAGAGATTAAGAAAAAACACAATAAAAACCAAACTTATATGGGGAAACAAGATGGTGGCGTAGGTAACAGTGGTACCTGCTGCCTCCCACAACCACATCAAAATTACAACTAAAATACACAACAGCCATCACTCCAAACCTCCTGAAATCTACCTGAACAGAAGTCCTACAATGAGGGAACTGAAGAAGCATCGAGACTGGTAAGAGGGGTGGAGATGCAGGCAGATGGGGCTGAATTGTGGAGATGCGGCCACAGTCCCACACCAGGTGCTGCTATTTAAAACCTGAACACCAAAGGGATATCTTGGCGGTGGAGGTTTCCTGGAGGAGTGAGGGGTCCCAGCCCACATCAGGCCCCCAGCCCAGGGTTCCAGGGCCAGGAAGAGATGTCCTCACAACTTCAGGTTGTGAAAACCAGCGGGCATTGTGGTTAAGTGAACAGAGGTTGTGGGAGTCCCAGGCAGCTCCTCTTAAAGAGGTGGCACACAGACTCACTCAGATGTGCTCCCTCTAAGCTCCAGCACTGGGTAGCAGCTTGAAAGGAACCTGGGACATTCGGGGAGGAACTACTTGCCTGGAAACAGGGTGAGAGCTGGGGGTGAGCTTTCTCCCAGATCTAAAAGCTGACAGGGGCCATTGCTCCTTTGGTGAGCCCTCCCCCCACAAAGCCTGTAGGCAGGCACCGTATTTGAATTTCCAGCAACCTGACTCACACCTTTCGACCTGCTCTGGTGATTCCTGGAGACCCCATTCCTCCCTACTTGCAAGCTCATCAAAGCTATTTCCAGTGTCTATTCTATGCAAGTGGCTTCTCTAGTCTCATGCTTAGGACTCTCTTAAAATCTCTCAAACAAGAAGCAGCTGGCTTCAGTATGCCCCATACCTCTCGATAAGTGGCCCCAGGCCTGGCACTAGTGGCAGCCTCCATTTCTTCATAGCTTGGTCTCTCCTGGACACCTCCAAGCCCAGCACAAGTAGTATCCAAGTACAGTTTGCTGTGTAGCTCATGCTGGGCGGCCCTGGGAAAAGCACAGGCAGAGGCTGACTTTGTACCTCCTGGGTGGCCCGAGAGTCAGTGCACCTGGTGGTCAGCCTCAACCACACTGGATTACAACCCTACCACATCCACGAGTGACACACTCAAGGGGTGGATTCGGTGAACACCAAAGCTACACTGAAGTAATCTTGTGCCATAGGGGAGTCTCCAGCATAGAAGCTCTTCGGTTGTAGTTGCAGCTGATCTTCACATCCAACTGGCTTGGGGGTCAATTCCTCCCAGTGACACCAACAGCAACCAAGGCTCAACTACAACAGAACAGTGCACACAGCACACACAAGGGAGCACCTAGAAGGCCCAGCTAAGGGACTGGGGAGGCAGAGCCACTGGACCCTACAGGATACTTACTATACAAAGTCACTCTACCAATTCCAGGAGACATAGCAGCTCTTCTTAATACATAGAAACAAACACTAGGAAGCAGCCAAAATGTGGAGCCAAAGAAACATGTCACAAAGGAAGGAACAGAAGAAATCTCCAGAAAAGAAACTAAATGAAACAGAGCCAAGCAAGCTACTAGATATAGAGTTCAAAGTAATGGTTATAAGGATGCTCAAGGATCTTAGTAAGACTATTAAGGAAACTAGTGAGATCATAAATGACATAAAAAAGAACCAGTCAAAAATGAAGGCTACAAGAACTGAAAGGAAGAATAATTTACAGGGAATCAACAGTAGAGTAGAGGACGTCAAGAATAAAATCAGCAATTTGGAATATGAGGAAACAAAAAACACCCAACCAGAAATAAGAATCCAGAAATATAAAGATAGTGTAAGGTATCTCTGGGACAACTTCAAGTGGCCCAACATTCGATTATGGGGGTGCCAGCAGGAGAAGAAAGAGAGCAAGAAATTGAAAACCTATTTGAAAAAATAATTACAGAAAACTTCCCCTACCTGGTGAAAGAAACAGACTTACAACTTCAGGAAGCACAGAGAATCCCAAACAAGAGGAATCCAAAAAGCCCCACGCCAAGACACATCATAATTAAAATGCCAAAGATTAAAGACAAAGAGAGAATCTTAAAAGCAGTTAGTTACCTACAAGGGAGCACCCATAAGACTGTCAGCTGATTTCTCAACAGAAGCTTTGCAGGCCAGAAAGGAGTGGCAAGAAATATTCAAAGTGATGAAAAGTAAGAACCTACAACCAAGATTATTCCACCCAGCAAAGCTATCACTTATAACTGAAGATCAGATAAAGAGCTTCACAGATAAGAAAAATCTAAAGTTCATCACCACCAAACCAGTATTACATGAAATGTTGAAGGGTCTTCTTTAAGAAGAAGCTAATGAACAAAAGAATCTGACAAACAAAACAGACCCGGAAACATTGCAGCATGCAACAGACTGTCTGTCTCAGAGGGAGGAGGGAAGGGGGATGGCAGGCATGAAGAGATTAACTAAAGAATTTATATGCATATATGCATAACCCATGGACACAGACAATAATGGGGTGAAGGTCTGGGGAGAGGGGGAGAGGAAAGTAAAGGGGGGTCAATGGGAGTGAAAAATGGGACACTAGTAATACTTTCAACAATAAAGATAAATTTAAAACAAACAAACAAATAAAAACATTTAGAGACAAAAAACAGTATGGTGATTACCAGAGAGAAAGGGGATGTCAGGGGGTAGAAGAGGATAAAGGAGGGATAAGTGGTGATGGAAGGAGACTTGACTTAGGGTGGTGAACACACAATACATTATATAGATGATGTATTATAGAAGTTTATAGTACAGTAGTTTATCATTTTGCTATGGTGTGGATATAAATTATGCATTATTCATAACTAGTAGGTCAAAAATACTTAGTGAGTATGCCTAGCCAACCCAAGATCTGAAACAATATTGAGTATTATTATTTTCTAATTTTCATACACTTAGTTACAACTTATTGTACTTTATGGAATAATAAATGTACAATTCACGAATTTGGGGGTTTGTGACATTTTATGTTCTAATAAATTGACTAAATACAAATATCACCATGACTTGAAGAAAAGAGGATGCTGAGTTATTGTAATTCTTCCCCAGTAAATACAAGGAATGTTATATAACAGCTGAGACAGACATATTAACCATCTCAAAGCATACCTCACCATCCTTCCCACCAGGAACAGAATGAGAGGAGGAAAACCAGAAACAAATGCTTATCTAAGAGTTGAGTAGAGAACAAAGAGCTGGGAGACAAGAATCAAACCAAATTAACATATAAGAACCAGTCAAGACCTTGTTGCTAAATAACAAAGTAGGGTAAATTTAACCTTCTTGGGGACAAGTCTAGCTACTCAACAGCTGATAAAAAGAAAAAAGAGAGAATAAAAAGGTTAAACTATTGGAAAGACCTAGACCTGGCAGTTGTAAATATGAATAGCCAAAAAAAAAAAAAAAAAAGGTTAAAATTAAAGTTCCCTCACTGAATAAAGTAACATGCTATATTCTTTTTTTTAATGCTATGTGGTTCATATATATGTTAGATTGAGCCACATAGAATTATAGATATTGAACATCTTTACCTTATAAAAATGGCACTCTCATATAGTTCTATTTAAATACTAAACATAAAATTTGATTAGTCTAAACATAAATTATATATTTACTTATAAATCTTTGAAGTATTAAGTAGTTTTCTTAGTTTTATAATTGTACAACCCAAAAGAAGTTACCACTAATTACTTATTGAAAAATGGTTAGAAATAAAGAAAAATGTTAGAAGGAAATACATAGCTTCTTTAGAATTTTCTCTAAAATCCCAAATGACAAGGAGAATCAGAGATGCTTCCTGTGGTGACCCATTCATTTCATTGTATTAGCAGAAGCTTGGAATGGATTAGAAAAATGTCAGTTTGTTCTCCTAACTTAATCCACACTCAGATATTTTAGCTGTTTTTTTTTTGTGTGTGTGTTTTCTCTTACAGGTCTGCAACAGAGCATTCTAAATCATAACAAGTTTTAAAAATTTATTTAATAAAGTTAAGCCACATTTTATCAATATGAAGAGAAAGAAATTAACTAATAGTTCTGAAAATCTATTTATGCACCAACACATTTTTTAAAATGTCTGTATATCAAATAAACACTTAGTAAATATACTTGCAAATGGTCCTCTAATTATACCATGAGCCTTCTTTAAAAATACAACTCTTGCCCTAGCCAATTTGGCTCAGTGGTTAAAGCATCAGCCCGTAAAATGGAGGGTCCTGGGTTCGGTTCCTGCCAAGGGCACATACCTTGGTTGCAGGCTCAATCCCCAGCTCCAGTCAAGCCATCTGCGAGGGGCAACCAATCGATGTGTCTCTCTCACATCAATGTTTCTCTCTCTCTTCCACTCTCTCTGAAAAGCAATGGAAAAAATATCCTCGGATGAGGATTAAAAAAAAATAAAATTCTTCAATTAAAAGACAATAGTCATTTTATTATTTAAATTTTTTACTTTTTACTTTATTTGTTTGTTAATCCTCACTCAAGGATATTTTTCCCATTGATTTTTAGAGAGAGTGGGTGGAAAGAAAGAAAGAAAGAAAGAGAGAGAGAGGGGGGGGGAGGGAGGGAGGGAGGAAGGAAGGGAGGAAGGAAGGAAGGAGGAGGAAGGAAGGAAGGAAGGAAGGAAGGAAGGAAGGAAGGAAGGAAGGAAGGAAGGAAGGAAGGAAGGAAGGAAGGAAGGGAGGGAGGGAGGGAGGGAGGGAGGGAGGGAGGGAGGGAGGGAGGGAGGGAGGGAGAGGGGAAAGGGGAAAGGGGAAAGGGGAAAGGGGAAAGGGGAAAGGGGAAAGGGGAAAGGGGAAAGGGGAAAGGGGAAAGGGGAAAGGGGAAAGGGGAAAGGGGAAAGGGGAAAGGGGAAAGGGGAAAGGGGAAAGGGGAAAGGGGAAAGGGGAAAGGGGAAAGGGGAAAGGGGAAAGGGGAAAGGGGAAAGGGGAAAGGGGAAAGGAAAGGAAAGGAAAGGAAAGGAAAGGAAAGGAAAGGAAAGGAAAGGAAAAAGGAAAAGAGCCGGCCGGGCGTGGCTCAGCGGTTGAGCGTTGACCTAGGATCCAGGCGATCAGGGTTTGATTCCCGGTCAGGGCACATGCCCAGGTTGTGGGCTTGATCAATGACTGTCTCATCATTGATGTTTCTATCTCTCTCCCCCTCTCCTGTCCTCTCTCTGAAATCAATAAAGATATATTAAAAAAAAAAAAAAAAAAAAGGAAAGAAAGAAAGAGTGAGAGAGAGACATCGATGTGAGAGAGACACACAGATTGTTTGCCTCCCCCATGTACCCCAACTAGAGCTGGGAATCAAACCCACAACCCAGATACATGCCGCCAGAACCTTTGGTGTGCAGGCTGATGCTCTAACCACTGAGCAAAACCAGCCAGGGCTTTAATTTCTTTATTGATTGAATTTAGAGAGAGAGAGGGTAGGAGAGAGAGAGAGAAACATCAATTTTTTGTTCCATACTTCCATGCACATTGGTTTACCTTGGTATGTCCCCTACCAGGGATTGAACCCACAACTTTGGGGCACTGGGACAATGCTCCAATCCGGAGGATGCTCAAACCAACGGAGCTGCCCAGCAGGGCTAACCATTTTACTATTTATATACCTGAAGCATTTCATTAGCATGAACCAAAAGATTCAACACTCTGCTGAAGTGTATTAAAATAACTACGCATAAACAATCTCTAGGAAAAAAATAATTATATAATAAAAAATTCCCAATGATATATACCATCACATTTAAGAGTATGAAATGCATAATGTTTCTGCTACTATGCTACTCACTTGTCTTATATGGAAACTTTATTTATTTAAAATAAATTAGAAGAATTTTAGTTATAAAAAGAAAACTAATATATAGAATACTTGTAAGAAAATATAGAATTGTTTTTAAAAGTTTAACAACTAGAATTTGTCCAGTGAAGTACCACTCTAATGTTCATTACAGAAAGATTTTATTATAAGTACAAAACTAGTGGATTCCAAAGTAATGAGCTTGTACCACATAAACATGTGTAAGTAGGTCTGTAGAATATACTATCTGCTAAAAAGAAAACAAACAAAAACAAAACAAAACAGAAAAAGGGTTTAGTACAACTTACAGATATGGGCTTCTGGTCTCCAGCTGGTGGTCTCCATTCATTTCTATATATTATATCCTTCCTTGCAATTTGCACTGATATTCTTGATCTTGGTAGGTACTTACCCTGGAATCTCATTTTCTGTATTTTAGAATCTTATTTAACCAAAATAAAACAACATCGATTTTTAAAAATTGTTACATGTTTAATACTAATACTTGCATGAGTATAATCAAATAGCACATTTCCTAGCACAGTAAGTTTACTTTACCCAGAGACATTTATTCCCAGTGAGAAAAGTACTGATGAAAAATTATTATGCATTTTCTTTGAATGGAGAAAACCATTTTTCCAGGATCTCTTTACATATTTCTAGTAATACATGATACTATTTTTTTTTTAAATTAAAAATTATTGTTAACATTACAGAAACAATATGCATAAGGTAATGGCACAAGTAACTAAACACAATCATCACAGCTTGGATTACCAGGCCGCACCATTCATGTCACACTGTTGTTTGAAATATATGAGTAAGTTTTCTAATGTGTTTTTTTGGCTCCATCAAAATTTGTTCTTGTTTTCCTCTTTCCTATATTAGACATGTGGACAATGCACTTTCTCTCATCCTGTACTTACCTACTTTCTAAACATTCTCAATCTAAACCAATACATAACATATAAAGGGGTTAATTCATTCATTCTCCCTTTATAACTTTCCTCAATTTTAATTTCTCTACCACAGTGGATAGTATTTCACTATCAATGATACCTTAGGGAGATTTTCTATTCCTCGCCCTTTAAGTTCAGACTTTTGGTATGCCTCAATCCTGCTTGTTTTACTTTCACAACATCAATTGAATTAGTAATTTTCCCTTCTTTAATCTCTCTCGCGCTCTCTCGCTCTCCCTCTCTCTCTCTCTCTCTCACACACACACACACACACACACACAGCACTTTATCATGTCATCAGCTGATTCCTGACACTAATTTTTTTCCTACTTATCATTACCATGCTTTCTTCAGTGGTCACATAGTTGAGTTTCTCCAAGTTCCTAACTTCAGCTCCAATGGGTTGTTCCAAGAGAATTCTTTTTATTTATTTATTTATTTTTGTTTAAAATATTTGAGATGTCCCTTTTTCTCCCCAATGACCCATTCCATCCTGTCCCATCCCCTTCCCCAGTCCCTCTCCCAACCATTGTCCTTGTCCTTGGGTTGTGCATATATGCATATCAATTCTTTGGATAATCTCTCCCACCCGCCCACCTGCCCTCCTCCACCTCTGTGACATTCATCAGTCTGATCTATGCTTCCATGTCATTGAGTCTATTCTGTTCATCAGTTTATTAAGTTCTTTAGATTCCACGTATAAGCAAGATCATGTGATGTTTGTCTTCCTCTACCTGGCTTATTTCACTTAGCATAAGATTCTCCACCTCCTTCCATACTGTCCCAAATGGTACGAGATCCTTCTTTACAGCTGAATAGTATTCCATGGTGTAAATGTCCCACAGCTTTTTTATCCACTCGTCTACTGATGGGCACTTGGGCTGCTGCTTCCAGTTCTTAGCTATTGTAAACTGTGCTGCTATGAACATAGGGATGCATATATTTTTTCTGATTAGTGTTTCAGGATTCTTAGGATATATTCCTAAAAGTGGGATCACTGGGTCAAAAGGAAATTCGAATTTTATTTTTTTAAGAAACCTCCATACTGTTTTCCACAGTGTCTTCACCAGTCTGCATTCCCACCAGCAGTGTACTAGGGTTCCCCTTTCTCCACATCCTCACCAGCACATGTCGTTTGTTGATTTGTTGATGGCAGCCATTCTGACAGGTGTGAAGTAATACCTCATTGTGGTTTTAATTTGCATCTCTCTGATGATTAGCGACGTTGAGCATTTTCTCATGTGTCTCTTGGCCATCTGTATGTCCTCTTTGGAGAAGTGTCTATTCAGGCCCTTTGCCCATTTCTTAATTGGGTTGTTTGTCTTCCTCTTGCTGAGCAGTATGAGTTCTTTGTACACTTTGGAAAGTAGGCCTTTATCAGATACATCCTTGGCAAATATGTTTTCCCAGACCGTGGGGTTCCTTTGTATTTTGAGGCCATTTTCTTTTGCTGTGCAGAAGCTTTTTAGTTTGATATAGTCCCACATGTTTATTTTTTCTTTTGTTTCTCTTGCCCTAGGGGATGTATCAGTGAAAATTCCACTGCCTGAGATTTCTGTGACTTTACTGCCTATGTTTTCTTCCAGGATTTTTATGGTTTTGTGACTTACATTGAAGTCTTTCATCCATTTTGAGTTTATTTTTGTGTATGGTGAAAGCTGGTGGTCTAGTTTCATTTTTTTGCATGTACCTGTCCAATTTTCCCAGCACCACTTATTGAAGAGACTGTCTTTACTCCACTGGATGCTCTTGCCTCCTTTGTCAAATATTAACTGACCAAAAAGGCATGGGTCTATTTCTGATGTCTCTGTTCTGTTCCATTGATCTGTATGTCTGTTGTTGTACCAATACCAGGCCATTTTTATTACAATGGCTTTGTAGTACAGTTGGATGTCTGGTAATGTGATCCCTCCCACTCTGTTCTTTTTTCTCAAGATGGCTGCAATTTGGTGTCTTTTTTGGTTCCATATAAATTTTCAAAATGTTTGTTCTAAGTCTGTGAAATATGCTGTTGGTATTTTAATAGGAATTGCCTTGAATTTATAAATTACTTTGGGTAGTATGGACATTCTAATGATATTAATTCTTCCAAACCATGAGCATGGTATATTCTTCCACTTGTTTATATCTTCGTCTATTTCTTTTTTCAGTGTCCTATAGTTTTCCTGAGTACAGGTCTTTTACATCCTTGGTTAAGTTTATTCCTAGGTATCTTATTTTTTTAGTTGCAATGGTAAATGGTATTTTTTTAGTTTCTCTCTCTCTGAAAGTTCATTGTTGGTGTATAAGAATGCCATTGATTTCCTGATGTTGATTTTGTATCCAGCTACCTTGCCAAATTCGTTTATCAAATCTAGTAGTACTTTAATGGAGTCTTTAGGGTTTTCTATGTACAATATCATGTTATCTGCAAATAATGACAGTTTTACTTCCTCCTCTCCTATTTGGATACCTTTTATGTTTTCTTCCTGTCTGATAGCTGTGGCAAGGACTTCCAGTACTATGTTGAATAAGAGTGGTGAACACTCTGTGGTGGACATCCCTGTCTTGTTCCTGTTTTTAAGGGAAATGGTTTTAGTTTTTGCCCATTGAGTATGATGTTGGCTGTAAGTCTCTTATATATGGCCTTTATTATGTTGAGGGATGATCCCTCTATTCCCACTTTGCTTAGAGTTTTTATCAGAAATAGGTGCTAGATTTTGTCAAATGCTTTTTCTCCATCTATTGATATGATCATATGATTTTTGTCCTTCATTTTGTTTATGTGATGTATCACATTTATTGATTTGTGGATGTTGTACCAGCCTTGCATCCCAGGAATACATTCCACTTGGTCGTGGTATATGATCTTTTTAATCAACTGCTGGATCTGGTTTGCTAGTATTTTAGTGAGGATTTTAACATCTATGTTCATCAGGGATATTCACCTGTAATTTTCTTTCTTTGTAGTATCTTTATCTGTTTTTGGGATTAGGATGATGCTGGCCTCATAAAAAGAGTTTGGGAGTTTTTCGTCCCCTTGAATTTTCTGGAATAGTTTGAATAGAATAGGTGTTAATTCTTCTTTGAATGTTTGCTAAAACTAGCCTGTAAATCCATCTGGTCCAGAACTTTTGTTTGCTGGGAGTTTTTTTTTTTTATTACTCCTTCAATTTCATTAGTTGTTATTGGCCTATTCAGGTTTTATGCCTCTTCTTGGTTCAGCTTTGGAAGGTTGTATGCTTCTAGGAATTTGTCCATTTCCCTCATGTTGTCCAATTTGTTGGCATATAGTTGCTCATAGTATTTTCTTACAATCCTTTGTATTTCTGTTGGGTCGGTTGTTGTATCGCCCCTTTCATTTCTGATTTTATTTACTGCCCCTTTCATTTCTGATTTTATTTATTTGGGTCCTCTCTCTTTGTTTCGTAGTGAGTCTGGCTAAAGGTGCATCAATCTTATTTATCTTTTCATCCAAGAGAAGTCTTAATTGCCAGCCAATCCTCACTATTCCAAAAAATAAGCTTCATTTCCTCATCCCATGTCTGTCTGTGAATCCTCTCTTACTCTCTATACCTTCCTCACACAAAAGTTAAGTTTGGATTCTACCTCTTCATACAACTCTTCATTAGCAAATCCATTGCTTCATGAAGTTTTTCTGACTAATGAGAAGAGAGGAGATGATTCCTCCAGGTCATACATGAGCTAGATATATAGGCACATCCACTAGTCACCACTGGAAAAGATGATTTTTTTCTCCTGCAAATATTGTTCATGTTTTTTTAAATATCCATGTTCAATATATTTGGTGAGATTTTCCCTGCTAATGTTGTCACCCATATATTATAACTCATTATGTGAGATACATGTAATAAGTATTTTTGATTGCATAGTTAAATCATTCTTACCTTGGACTATCTTCCCAGTAGACTGAGAAGCTGATGATCTTGCTCTACCTATTAGGGTGTGATTGAATTCTTCTTGAATAACCTAAAACCAAACACAAGTGTCAAGAGCCTGCTAACTGAAACCTCTGTCAAAATCCAGACAGAATCACCTCAGAACTCACCTCAGGGGTCAAGTATTTGGCAATAAGATTCTCTAAAAAGGGTCTTTTCAAAATTGAATTAATAGATGGCCGATCTCGGGGAGATACTTTAAAAAGCTGTGATATCAAGGACTGTAGGTCACAGGAAAACCTTGGAGATACTGGGGCAAAATGTGCCTGACAAATCTTCAGAACCAGTTGGTGTAAGTTGTTACCCTCAAACTGGAAGGACAAGGAATAATAACACTAAATTAGGAGACAATTCAATACTAGTATTTAAAGTAATATTAAGAAACAAAATAATGTTTAAAGTTCAGTTGGAAGTACCATGGTACACCCTAAATTGTTTTCATCAACTAACATTTCATGAGGAGATATTGTAGGCAGTTACTCAATGAGATGTCATGTTATTTAAAACAATAATTTAGATATTGTAGGCAGTTACTCAATGAGATGTCATGTTATTTAAAACAATAATTTTTTTATTTTATTTTTTCTTATTATCAAAATAATATTTATGCATTCTAGAAAACTGGAAGGTACAGGAAATTTTAAATTGGTAGAAAAAATATGTATAATTTCACCACCCAGAGGTATATTTCCTCCTAGTCTTTTTCAAAATTAATGTTTATTTTATAGAGTTGAGGGCATAATGATATGAAATTTTACATCTTGCTTTTTAAATTAGCATAACACAAACACTTCCACAAAAATTCCTCATAAACCAGAAACACTTTAATAGTATAAAATCTTCAGTTATTTACACTTATAGCCATGTATTATGTAAGAATGTTTCAGTCAACCATGATCTGCATACACAACAATGGTCCAATAAGATTGTAACAGATTATAAGCAAAATATTTCTTTGAAATGTTGAGAGAGAAGGCTGAACCCAACTACGATGTTGATGTTACTACTAGCTTTGGGTGGTTTAAATAGATGAGGAGGCTCAGCGTGCTGTCCACCTGCCCTGTGCCTATCCATGGCTTGGAGTGGGCAATGGAGCAAGGGGTGTGAACTGGGGGGTAGGGGTGCCCAGGAACAGACCTCCTGCCGACCCACGCCCACCCTTACACACACACATGCATGTGTACACACACTTTATCTTTTATATCTTATTTTTATTGTAGCTTTTTTATGTTTCGATGTTTAGATACACAAATATCATTGTGTTACAATTGCTTACAAGATTCATTACAATAGGACCAATAGGCTATACCATATAGCCTAGGTGTTTAGTAGACTGTGCCATGTAGGTTTATGTAAGTGCACCATAATGTTCACAGCACAACAAAATCACCTACGATCGCATTTTGTAGAATGTATCTCTGACATTAAGTGATGCATGACTATAATAAAAATGTTCAGCAGCAAGGTGTGGCAGTAAAGATGCAGGTTTTAGTAAGATACTTACTAGCTGTGTGACCTTGGACAATAATAATGATGATGATGATGATGATGACAGCTGTGTAGAAAAGAGTTAACATAGCAGGCTACAACTGCTATCCTTAGAAAGGCCTACTTACAATATTGGCCACTGGCTGATATCTGGGAACTTAGATTTCAGGAGAGTTCCCACCATTCCCTAAATGTTAAGTGGCTCTCTCTGCCTACACTACTGTTTATATAAACAATATGTTTATGCTGAGCACCTGCTTTCTTCCTACGAGTCTGGAAGTTTGGTACATGCCAGACGGAGGGTGCCTACATGACAGGTCTGCAGTAAAAACCTGGGCACAAATCCAAGGTGGTGGCAGGCTGAGTAGAAACTACACTGACACTCTTCCAGGACCAAACTGGAATTACAACTAAAATAGAGAAAAACCATCCTGAATAATCAACTGAAGACTAGCTGGAGAGCACCCTCATAACCAAGGAGGAAAAGTGGAGACCACATAGAGACTGGTAGGAAGAATGGAGGTACAAGAGGGTTGGATACACAAACCCTCAGGTCCCACAGGTCCAGAAGATTATCTCAGCTGTGTGAGGTTCCCACTGAGAACTCTGGGGCCTAAACCCCAAGCTGGGCTTCTAAGCCCAGAGCACCAGAACTGAGAAAGGTACCCACATAACATCTGGCTGTGAAAAGCAGCAGGGTTTCTGTCTGTCAGGGAGAGATGGCTGGAAATGCAGGCACCCTCTTAAAGGACCTCACCTTCAGCTATGGCAGAGGGAGGGTGGAGTGGATTGGAGCAGTGTGAGAGGAATCTGGGGTTTCAGGCTCTGGAGACAGAGCTCAGAGGGTGGCTATCTGGATTCCTGTGCTGACTCATTCCCCCATACTGCAGAAGACATCCTTCTCAGGCAGACCTTTGCCAGCCAGGCAGCTTTTGCCTGGGGGGAAGGAATTGCCCCACCCTCTTGCTCTCACTTGTGGAGTCTACAGACTGAGGTTCATTAACAGATTAAGATCAATCAGCCGGCAGGGAGAGGCAAACCTCTGGGAGCTTTGAATCTTTACCTGATCTGCTTCTGGACCCTTGCTTTGGAAAAGCAGACTTTGGTGTGCATCTTGGTCCTGTCCAAATGCACCCATCCCCAGCAGAGGGAACAACAAGCCAGCCCAGCAGAGGGAACCACAAGCCATGGGTTGTCAATAACTCCAAACAGGTACTCAAGGCCAGTAACAAGGAGCATTTGACAGTGGCCTGCACCAGAGACCATACAAATGACTGGGAGACCAAGTAGATCTACCTAATACAAACAGGCAGCCAAAATGGGGAGACAAAAAACAAGCCCCACAGGAAAGAACACAAGAAGTCTCCAGATGAAATGGAGATAAGCAATCTATCAGATACAGATTTCAGTCTCTAAAAGAAATGGAGATAAGCAATCTATCAGATATAGAGTTCAGAATACTGAGTGTAAGGATGTTCAATAGCATGAGAAAAGATATAGAAACGATGAAAAATGATGAGTCAGAAATGAAGAATGACACTGCAGAAATAAAAAATACATTGGAAGGAATAAACAGCAGATTACAGGAAGCTGAAGATCAGATCAGCAAATTAGAAGACAAGGTAGAAAAAATCACTCAGGCAGGGATCCAAAATAGAAAAAACAATTAAAAAACAGGACAGTTTAAGGGATCTGTGGGACAACATGAAATGTAACAATATTCAAATTATAGGAGTACCAGAAGGTGGAAAGAATAAGCAAGGGATAGAGAATTTGTTTGAAGAAATAATAATGGCCGAAAACTTCCCTAACCTGGTCAAGGAAAAAGCCACAGAAGTTCAGGAGGCACAGAGAGTCCCAAGCAAGAAAAACCCAAAGAGACCCATGCCCAGGAACATCATAATTAAAATGCCAAAAATTCAAGGCAGAGAGAGAAACTTAAAGGCAGCAAGAGAAAAGCAATCTGTTATCTACAAAAGAGCTCCCATAAGGCTGTCGGCTGATTTCTCATCAGAAACTACAAGCCAAAAGGGAATGGCATGAGGTATTCAAGGTAGTGCAAACCAGGGTCTGAAACCAAGACTACTCTATCCAGCAAGGCTATCATTCAAAATAGACAGTGAAATAAAGAGCTACCCAGACCAAAAAAGGCTAAACGAGTTTATCTCCCCCAAACCAGCATTGCAAGAAATGTTAAAAGAACAGCTGTAATAATAAGAAGAAATATAGAGAGAAACCTAGGCATAAATAATTAAAATAGTGCCTGGCAGGGCGTGGCTCAGGGGTTGAGCATTGACATAGGATCCAGGAGATCGAGGTTCAATTCCTGGTGGGGGCACATACCTGGGTTACAGGCTTGACCCCTGTCTGGGGCGTGTAGGGGGCAGTCGATCAATGACAACTCTTTCATCATTAATGGTTTTTTTTCTCTCTCTCCCTCTCCCTTCCCATCTCTGAAATCAATAAAGATATTTTTTTTTAAAAAAAGAGTTAAAATGGCAATAAATAAGGACCTATCAATAACAACCTTAAGGACTTTAAGGGAGAGATCAACAGCAATACAGTCAGGGAACTTTAACACTACACTGACTTCACTGGATAGATCTTCCAAACAAAAAGTCAACACAGAAACAGTGACTCTAAATAGCACACTAGATCAGATGGATTTAATTGATGTTTACAGAACATTTCACCCCAAAGCTACAGAATATACATCCCTCTCAAGTATACATGGGTCATGTTCAAAGATAGACCACATGTTAGGACATAAAACAAGTTTCTACAAGTTCAAGAAGATTGGCATCATATCAAGCATCTTCTTGGATCATAGTGGCATGAAATTAGAAATCAACTAAAGCAAAAACACTCAAAAACATTCAAACACATGGAGGCTAAATAGCATGTTATGAAACAATCAATACCAAAGTGATCAAGAAAGAAATCAAAGACTTCCTGGAAACAAATGAAAATGAACACACAACAACCCAAAATCTATGGGACACAGCAAAGCATTCCTGAGAGGGAAGTTCATAGCAATACAGATCTACCTCAAAAAGCACGAAAAGTTTTTAATAAACTATCTAACTCTACAACTTAAAGAATTAGAAAGCTCCCCCTGTGAAGCCATCCAGACCAGGGCTTTTGTTTACTGAGAGGGTTTTTTTATTACTGCTTCAATTTCATCAGTTGTTATTAGCCTAGTCAGGCTTTCTGATTCTTCCTGATTCAGTTTTACATGATCTCATATGTGGAATCTAATAAACAAAATAGACTGAGGAACAAAATAGATCCAGAGACATAGAAGCATGGAACAGGCTGATGAATCTCAGAGGGAAGGGGTGTGTGGGGGGGTAAAGATTAATCAAAGAACTTATGTGCATATATGTATAACCCATGGACACAGACAGTAGTGTGGTGAAGGCCGGAGGGGGGGGGGGGATGTGGGGTGGAGGACTCAACGGGGGGGAAAAGGGTGACATTTGTAATACCTTCAACAATAAAGATAATTTTTTTAAAAAAAGATTTAAAAAACAACAACCCAGGCAGTGCATCCCTAATGAGCATCCGTGGCAGGTAGTATTTCACATGTGTTGTCACAGGTTGTTGCTGGAGGAATTAGAGCATCCTGTGTGACTACTGGGAGAGGCTCTTGGAAGCTTATGCCTGGTAACTACAGATTTCACCTCATGCAACTTTTCCTTTGCTGATTATATATATACACAGTGTATTTATTTATGTATTTATTAATCCTCACCTGAGGATATGTTTAGAGAGAAGAAGGGAAAGAGAGAGAGACTGATGTGAAAGAAACATCAGTCTATTACCTCCCATACATGCCCTCGACCAGGTATTAAACCACAACCTACCTAGGTATATTCCCTGACTGGGAATCAAACCTGAAACCTTTTGGTGTATGGGAAGATGCTCCAACCAACTGAGCCACTCAGCCAGGGCTCACACATTTTAGTTTTAATGAAAATATGCTACATATACTATTCTCCAACTTGGAATTTTTACTCTATAATATAGCTTGGATAGCTTTCCATGTCAGCATATATAGATCTATTATTCTTTTTAACAGCTATAGCTATGCACATAATTCTTTTGTATTTATTTTTATTTTTTTCCATCACCATTTTCCCCCTTTTCCACTTAATTTTTAACAAGTGAATAATATCAAACATTAACCTTTTTCTTTCAGAAGATAATATTATTTATATAGTTTCAATAGTTCAATATTAATTTGACTTAACATACTTACAGGATGCTTGAGTGTGCAGAGTTCATATAAAACACAGCCAAGGGACCAAATATCCCTGGAGGAGATAAGAGTTTACATGCCAAAAACATATCCATAGTTCTTAATAAAAGCCTTATTCTTACAGTGCTTTATAGTTGTGAATCTTTACAGTTTTATATAGGTTGACTAGTTTTTTGAAATGTTTTCAGATACATGATCAATTCTTATTCTAACATAAGAGGTAAAATAAAAACAATTTGTAGTTTTGTCAGAATCCTAAAGAAAAGGTATACAAATATGCTACCATCTGATGGCTCAATATTTACTTCATCACTTGCTCAAAGAAAATGTGTATGAAAGTTTGAGCACTTGGCAGAGGAAGGCAGGACTCAAACATGAATTTATTTTGATTCAAAGGGTAAAATTTGGTTGATTTAACAAGGTATATTCTACTCAAGACTACTGACAGAACCAAAGGCATATTAAGTGATGAACATAGTATTTGGTACTCAATAAACTTGGAAAATGTGCTTATAATATATGACTAGAGACTTGCTCTTTAGTACTTAGTATTAATATGTGATTGATTTAATAAGGAGTTACCTTATAGAACAAAAAGCATAAATATAAAAGATCAAAAAAATGTGTAATGAGAATTCCAGGAAATAAGGTGAGACAGGCCAGTAAGCCAGGATAAGTGGAATAGGGAAACTGAGACAGATAGCTGAACAAAATGGCTGAGCAATTTATAACAGATACAGGTCACCTCCCTAGAGATAATATCTAGACCTCAGTTGTATTTCAGCTGCAGGCCCAGAAAAGCAGCAAAACCAGGTGGGTGACCACCAGGACCAGCTGCAGTGACTGATGACCGCCTGCCCTGGCACTGATCAATCAGTGGAGATCTTGACCTTGAAAGAGCACACCTAGAAAACTGATGAATATTCTGCTGAAATCCTGCCCTGAGACCTCGCCTAAAAGTCCCTGCCTGTAAGAGAGTGATAAAAGCCTCAAGACAAAAGACCCAGAGCTTGCTCTCTCTCTGGTGAGCAGCCAGCCACTCCATTCCCTTTCCTCTCTTCTTCCATCTTTTCTTCCCTCACAGGCACACATCTCCTAAACTCTGAGTCCCCATTAGACTTGCAACCAGGGCAGCAATAAGCAGTGGCAGCTCATTCCAGGCTAATCGCCTGAACCTCTCCCCAAGACCCCCTTTTCTTTGAATTCCCTGAGAGCTAGGGCAGCCAGGCCTAGGCTCTCCTTTTGCTTCTTCTATGCTAAACTTCCTTGTTTCACTGTCTCCAGCTTTAATAAATGTTTCCTCATAGTCACCTGGACTCATGTTGTGAAAATTTTCCTTCTCAAAGTCAAGAACCAACACACTACCAGCTGGCCATAGGCAGACCTCAAGGCCAGGTCCTCTGTTTGGTAACAAAGGTAGTCAAAGAGTCAAAACACTAAGGATTCAGGAAAGTGAGGTAAATGGCTCCACTATTTCGCAACACTTCCTTTTAGTGTGTGCAGGAAGGGCAGAGAGATATACTAAAGGCTTGAGTACAGAATAGGTAGGGAACAACTAGTTTCTAGACTTTTTCTAGAGTTTCTAGAAACTCACTGACCACTTTCTACCACCACACAGAATTTTTTGTCTTTACCTAGTCTACCCTAGGCCCAAACTCCTCTTCTGTTCCAGAGCCCCCTTAATGGCCAGTGTGGGGAATTCATGTGCCTACAGAGGTCCTGTGGATGAAAAGGGGCCACATATTAAACTAGACAAGCTCAGAGGAGGCCTTTGTGGCAGCCTTACAAACTCAGAGACCAAAAGTAACTGGATAGGATGGTCTAAAATTAAAATTTTTAACCTAAAAGCAGTTTATGGTGGGTAGTCATGTCCTAGGCTAGAATCTTCCTTGACAAAAGTCAGTCTTTACCTTAATTGAGCTTATCTATTGTCTTTTTGAATCTATGAAACATACCTTTGGAATATCAGGGTAATATCCCTTTTTCTGGACCCCTCCGGGCACAACTACCAGAGCAGAGACCTCACTGTTAATTGTTGACTGTTAACTATCCTGTACCCACATATATAAAAGATATATGTCTATCAATTTACCTTTCATCCAATCCCATAGGTGTTCACCCCCAACCTTTGCTTTCTCCCGCCTCCCTAATCTATCACCAGTGGATTTCATGTAACTCAATTACATCTTGTTTTTTGATGAAATGTATAAAATAAGGTGCAAGACTGTCATTCTATGGAGCATTTTCTTAATCCATTGAGATTTTGCTTCTCAGAAGTTGTCATCAGTTTAGTTCAAATAAACTAATAAAAATTCTCTACAGGTTTGAACATTTCTTACATTGACAGTCCCTCAAATAAAGCCTCCCTGTGTGTGGTGAGAACTGTGATGAACCTGGGAATAATTTCCTGGTCTAGCCGAGGCAGCTGATAATTGCTAAAATCTAATTATCAGAAGCAGCAAGTCAACATATTTGAATGTTGACCCAAATTCTTAAAAAACAGCATGAGGTAACAAAACAGTGTTGCTAACCTAGGGCTCTGGGCCTGCAGCAGCACTAAACTCTGCTCTGGACAGCTTGTGCTTCCTACCCAGCCCTACACTAGCTGCATTCCTGCTGATCTGGAGGCCAAACCCTACTGGTGCCATGGGTTAACTCACAATCAAGCAAATAAATAAATGCCTGTTCTTTTGTTATGCAGAGGAATGTTTACTATTATTTTTGTAAATTTCTAATAACTGGGATTTGCCTTCCATTTATCTTTCAAAGTCAAATGCCATATATCCATTGGGTATTTTCCTAAACAAATGGACAGTTAACTCCCAAAAGGAATTCAGTCTTTCTGCTAGACCAACTGGTTCAAATGGCAGCCAAGCTTTGAAAAGTGAAATTTTTTTCCTTCTCCTTACATGACAGTAAAACCTACCTCACCTTCATCTTTTATCACTACGTATATTAATATTACTCCTGAGAAGAAGACTCTGTTATCACATGCATAAAAACTAGCTGGGTTTTTAAAGGTGGAGGACACCTTAAGGATTACCTAGCCAACATTCTTGTTGTTACAGGTAGGGGAACTGAGGCTCATAGAGGTCAACTGAGTTGGTCAAGCTGGTGACAGAGCCAAGTGTGGGGAAGGAAGAAACTTTCCTCTACCCTCAAGGTTCTTTCAGGTGGTCTAATAATTAAATCTACATGAGGCCAATTAACAAGAGAAAATGGCCAAAGTTAATTATCTATGTACATATGGGAACCCTGCAAACATGAGATGTTCGGAGACAGAAAGGGGAAATGACATATGTATGACATTCTGAGCTAAGGATGAGGTAAGGTACCTTGAGACTTCAGGGGGGAGGAAAGTCACTACAGGATAATAACATAATTTGAGTAATTAGAAGTTTGTCCTGCCCTATAGACAGGTCAAAAAGGTTATCTCTGATAATTTCTTATTATAGGCAAGGTCCCTAATTTAAATTCTTCTAAGTAATTAACGGCGTAGCAGGAGTTTCTCTTGAGCCCACATGGTCTTGGTTACCTTTAGCTCAAAAATAATCCACATACCACAGAAGCACATCTTGGGGTGACTCATTTGGAACTCCCATGTAAGACTAGGATTCTGAGCTCCTAATCTAGTGCTTTGTCACCAGACCACCTTGCCTTCTATCTTGCCCACCTACAATACTTTTCTGCAATAAAGTAAATAGTGCTTATGTTGGCGGTGGTGGTGTAGGGTAGGTAGCTAGTTATTGACATGAGAAAGATAGGTAGTTAATAATATAAGGAATAAATCAAAAGGGAACTAAATAATCTTAATAAACTGGGAAGCAGAAGTAGGTAACAGAATTCCATCTAGTTTACTGGTGAACAGACTTATTCACACACTCCAGGAAACTTAATCCTCAGAAAGAGATAGAAACCTCCCCAGAGGTGCTGAAAGTCCAGTACCAGAGGGAGGGGAGGAAATTCCTCTGCTCCACATGCACAGTAGGAACAAGATGATGGAACAAAACTTTTGGACATGCACAATGGGAGTCCAGGTGACAAAACAGAGAGGCAGGGCCTAGCCTGGGAACAATCGGAAAGGTCATAGGATGGACAGAGGACATGAAACCCCAAGAGAATTTACTGGGAGGAGTACCAAATCCAGGCCCAGGAAAAGTTAGGAATTTGGTTTGGATAGTTTGAATGGATCTTTGTCCTTTACCTGAACCAAGGAGATATATGACAATTAACAGGAGCCTCGTGGCAGTGCTTTAGAGCTGCCCACTCTCTCCGTCCCTGAGGGTGTATTAATTCCCCTTAATTCACAATAAAATCTTGCCATCACCTTTAAACTCCTCTACTTGTGTGCATTTGGAATTCCTTTCTCACATCACCGCAAAAGAACCTATCACATTCACTGGGAACAGCACCAAGTATTAGGCTGGTGGGGTCAGACCACACCTGGGTTCAGCAATCTCAATACTTGAATTCTGGCTAGGAAACAATTCAGAGCCAAGACTCAAACTATAAGAGAACATTTATTTAGAAAATCATAGAGGTAGAAGTAATTTGTAGAAGAAATGGGCTTAGGAAGCAAGTTATAGAGGCAAAGAAAGGGCCTTTGGAGCTTAGAAGTTTGGAAGGTAAAGGTGATGTGCCTGGGAGGATGGGGAAGGAAAGGGCGTGCTCCATGGAGAGAAAGCAAACTGGGTCCTCCATCCTAAGGATTTTTGTTGTTTTTAAATCCTCACCCAGGCCTTAGCCGGTTTGCTAAGTGGTTAGAGCACTGGTCCTCAGACTGAAGGGTCCAGAGTTCAATTCTAGCCAAGGGCTCACACCTCGGTTGCAGGCTCAATCCCCGGCCCTGGTCAGCACTTGAGCGGGAGGCAACCAATCCTTCCACTCTAAAAAGCAATGAAAAAATATCCTTAGGTGAGGGTAAAAAAAAAAAAAAATCAAGGAAAAAATATCCTCAGGTGAGGATAAAAAAAAAAAAAAAATCCCCAACCAAGGACTTGAGGACATGCTTAGAGGAGAGAAAAAAACACATTAATGTGTGAGAGAGAAACATCAATTGACTGGGGATCAAACGAGAAACCCAGGTTCCTGACTGGGAATCAAACCAGCAACCTTTCAGTGCACAGGATGATACTAAATCAGCTGAGCCCCTCTGGCCAAGCTTTCCTAAGGCCTTTAAGGGTGGAGAATTTAGAGGATGTCCTAGGGTACAATCTCAATAGACTATTCAGCATGCAGTTGGGTCTTGATGTCAGCTGTGGCTGGTGGTGTTGCTTTTCTGGGCCTGGAGCTGAAATACAACTGAGGCCTAGATATTATCTCTAGGAAGGAAAGGTCAGGGGGTCTAAGCTGTTTGAGCAGTGATATGCTAGGGGAGGAAAGGTCACCCTGGGACAAGGTCATACCCTACAATTGTCCATTGCTAGGCACCGGGGCTTTCCACCCTGATGACCTTCTGTACCTAGCGTCGTCCTCACTCTGCTCATGTCTAACCACACTTAGAAGGTATTGGTGTGGAGAAAAGGAGTTCAGAATAAGCATCTCCAGATGTGACTCAGTGGTATACCGATTACTTTGAGCTAAAGGCAACTTTATCCACAGGCTCAAGAGAAATTTCTGTTCCTCCCTTGAACTACTTAGAAGAACTTAAATTAGGAGCCTAGCCCATAATAAACTATTATCAGAAATAACTTCTTTTGACCTATCTACAGGGCACGGAAAACTTCTATTTACTAAAGGTCTGCTCTTATCATCTTGCAAGGATCCTCTGAAGCCCCTAAGACACCTTACTTCATCCCTAGCTCAGAATGTCTTAGATACCCATATTTCCTTTCTATGAACCTCTCCTGCATGTGGGGTCTCTGACTCTCATATATGGGGGTTCCAGTGCATATGTATTAAATTATGTTCTTTTTTAATTAAAAATTTTTTTTAATTTATTTATTTTAGAGAGGGGGAGGGAGAGAGAAAAAAAGAAATATCAATTTGTTGTTCCGCTCATTTATGCATTCATTGGTTGATTTTTTTATGTTCCCTGACTGGGAATTGAACCCACAGACTTGGAGTATCAGGATGATGCTGTAACCAACTGAGCTGCCCTGCCAGGGCCTGGTTATTTTCTCTTACTAATCTGTCTCATGTCTATTTGATTATTAGACCAACCAGAAGAGTTTTGAGGGTAAAGTTTGTTCCTCTTCCACAGTATGAAAATCAAATACACAGACAGATGTCACAATGACTAGAATTTTCAACAGTATCATTTCTCTCACTTGTATCTTTAAATAAAGAAAATTTGCTATTTTCTAAATAAGTTCAAAAGCTTCTGGGAACAGTGAAGTGGCTAGAGACAGTCACTGACATACTCATTTCGCACATGAAAAAAAAAATTACAAAAGTACCATAGGAAAGAGAACCCATCAGATTTTACAGAAATTTTCAAACCAAGAGTCAGCCACTCACGTTTTATTGTTGTAGGGTTTATTCTGACAAATCTCTGGAGACAGGTAGTAAGGTGTCCCAACATAAGTTTGAGCAAGTTCCATGGAACTAGTAAGTTATATTAAATAGTAAAATAACATGGTTTATTATTGGAGTATGAAAAGGCTTAAGATATGAACATGCAAGAAAAAAGTATAAAAATGAATAACAAAATTTGATGCATGCACATATTAAAATAAAGAAAAAATATTGTACATTAATAATAGAGTAATAAAAATAGTTGATTTTTAAACTTATAATTCACCTCCCAAAACTCTACACATTAAAAAAATTTTATGGCCTAAAGCTCCCACAAAGAGGTATAATTGTCATATCACAAAAATTTCCCAGATGTAGGAACAGTCTCCTCTTTCCAATTATCAAAGTAATGCAATCTCATAATTTAAATTTGGAAAATATGAAAGTGAATAACAGAAAAAAATTATCCATAAAATTACCACCCAAAAATGATTACATCATAGTTAAAATTCTGATATATATCCTTCTCATCTTTTTCCATGCACAGTTTTCACAATACTGTGATCATAATGTATTTAAAATTCAGAATTCCAATTTTTTACCTGATGTAACGAATATTTCCTCACATCATCAAAAAGTCTTCAAAATCATGAATTTTAGTGGTGATAATAATATTCAGGTACTGGCTATGCCAAATTCTATTACATTTAACCATATCCCAATTATTAGGCATTTAAATTATTCCAAATTTCACATTATCCCCTTAGAACAAATTCCCCAAAATAGAACACTTAAAAATCTGTTGATATTACCACCAAATTGTCTTCCAAAACAGTTACACAAAACATATTCTCCCCAACATGTGTGAATTTGTCTGTTTTACTAAATTCTCACTAGCTTTATGTGTATTAAAGTTATATCTCAATTGATAAGTTTAAATCACACTATACGACTTGCTGTTGTCATTCTATTATGCCAAGATTTATCTTGGGAATTTTAACCTCAGACAACATACCAGCTGAATGATTTTTTTTTCATCTGAATGACTTAATGGATTTATATAAACAGTTATCTAAAATTATTTGTAAACCAAGCCTTTAATATCTTAAAATATTATATATATATATATATATATACACACACACACACACACACACACACACACACACACACTTGGCTGTTATAAATAGAAAAAAATGATTTAAAAAAGAACTTACTTGTTCAGGACTCTTGCTATACCAAAGTCCCCAAGCTTTGCAACCACTCCATTCTTGCTAAGAAAAATGTTCTATAAATGAAGAAAATGCTATGTTGTTTGAGAGATTTCAAGAAAACAAAACATCAGTTCTGTCTCTGTCCTCTCTCTGAAGTGTTACCTGTGTTTTTATGTCCCTGTGTAAGATCTTCCTGTCATGAATATATTTTAGTCCTAGAGAAATCTGCACAAACCAACTCAGAATCTGTAGAGGAAACATAAACAAAACTTGTGAGTAGTCTGGTGGTCGCTAAAGTATCTGTTCATGATAATATGCAAAAAGAGGAAACAACATATTTATGTATGTGTGTTTATATGAATGAAGCTAACAGATATATTATCTAGAAAAATGGAAGTGAAAAAAAGCAATCCAAATGTGTTGATATCAAAGTGAACGCCAACACACAAAAGAAAAAGAAAAGACAAGTTCATAATTTTCATTTTTCTTAACACTAAGTTGCTAGCTGCATCAGGATAGTGGACAAGCAGCCCTGTTTCTTTATAACCCTGGTGTCACTGGTTTTTCTGTTTCAGTAGAAGGAGGATGCAAAGAGCATAGAGAAAAAGAGGAAGGAATGGATAATATGTAAGGTTATTAAAACTGTTAATGAAATACCAATATATATATCCATTATATAAAAACAAAAAATGTTACTTTTAAGCTTTTTAAAACTTAATTTTCTTAGTCATGATTTTGTTTACTTTAGCTATCCATGAGCCTCTTTAGTAAAATGTGTTCTATGCCTATAGAGATGTATTTAAACTATTCTAAAATTTCATTTATTCTTAGTTTACCAAATTATATAGAAAGGAAAAAAAACAATAGGAAAAAAAAGCTACATTCCAGCTACTAAGGTTCAGTTGTAATTTTAGTTCTAACCCAACTAAGGGAAACGTAGTTCAAAATTTTGTAGAGAAAAGTATTTTTTATTAAATGTGGAAAAATAATACCTAGATAGGAAGAAAGCAGGGTTTCTACAAGTATGGAATTTAATATACAATGTAAATGAGCATAGGAAAAATGCTTGATGAAGTTTACAAGAGTTAGAGATATTGATTCTTTAATCATTTATACATTCAAAATGATACATTTTAATTCAAGGAAGAAGTTATATGGGCATGATGCTCTTAAATGCTATAATAAATTAAAGAAAAAACTGACCTAAAGAAAGCTCTTGGGTCTTATCCAGTGTGGCTCAATTGGTTGGGCAAAGTGCTGTGCAACAAGAGGTCACTGATTCGATTCCCACTTGGTCAGGGCACATACATGCCTGGATTGTGGGCTTGATCCCCAGTGGGGGGCATGCAGGAGGCTGATCAATGTTTAACTCTCACACATCGATGTTTCTCTCCCTCTCTCCCTAAAAATCAATAATTTTTTTTTTTTTTTTTAAAGAAAGCTGTTGGGCCATTTTGGAGCACTGCTTGAGACAGTGACCTTTCCTATCAATTACACAAGGCCTTACTGGGATTCCTTTCTATACACACATACCTGTCTCCATTAGGAGTACAACTCCCAAGAGGTTTCCAAAGGAAGCTCAGAGTATAGAAGAAAAATGTGTTTGTGCAAAGAGAAAATGGGAATTGAGGCAATTATTTTTCATCTTTTTGCTCCTCTCTCTTAATAACCAATGAAACTAAATAGCCATTGATAAGAAGAGTTTCTATCCTCCCTAGCAAAGTGGGATGGCTCTTTTAACACAGAGCACCAAATGGTAAAAGGAAGAAGAGTGAACCTATAAATATGTCACATTTTAAATGGCTGAGTAACATCCACATTCAGATATTTTTTAGCTGTGAAAATTTATCTCAGGGGCATCCTACATGAGATTGTCCCATACTAAGACACTACCTTTTCTCAAGCAAACTTTACTCTCAAAAAGAGATTCAATTTAAGTTCAATTGTAAATATGTTCTGGACTAAATCAATCAGTAATATTGATTACTATTTTGTGGTTTGAAATCTCTACCAGAAATCATGCTTCATCTAAACACAGTCTACTACTTATGGCATTATAAATTTAATGCTCCCCATATAAATTAGAAGGCAAATTAGAAGTGTTTTTACCTGATCTTCACTAAATAACACTCCTCGTTGTCTACTGATTCTTTTCATGAGATCCCCTCCATCACAGTACTCCATCACAATAAACAGCCTGTTATTCTCTGTAAGAAAAGGCATCATTGGGTTTTGGAACCATTTCAGATATTTACTAATCCTATGCCTTTCAAGTTCTAGAGAATGGAGAATATAACAGAAAAAAATATAGTATATATAGTTAGAACCAAGATGGACCGATTTCTAATCTTACTTCACCACTTACATTTCTTAGCTCTGTTACACTAAGCAAGTTATTTTAATATTCTGTGTCTCATTACATCATCTGTAAAATGGACATAATAATATGGAAACTCCTCTTAAGATTGTTGTAATGATTAATTGAGTTAATCCATGTCAGATGCTTAGAACAATGCTTGCACATAATGACAGTTCAATAAATGTTAGCCATTATTATTAATATATTCCTGCAAGAGATTGGAAATCTGCTGTAGAATAGCAGCTGTGAGTCTTTCCCAACACCCCAAGAAGAATAAGTAGACTTGTTTTGAATTTGGGTATAAACATTTATTTATATGACACTTATTCAACCATGTTATTAAGCACAATAAACACTCTTCTAACTGACCTTTGCCTGACCTCATCAGTAGATTAATGGGCACACTTCATCCAGTATGTTTGCTCATTCAAGGTTACCACTGGTGGTTATTAGACTGTAGTATATCCAGGTACATCTGCTCCCACTTACTCTTACCAAGATCATTGTGTTTGTTCCAAAATCTGTTTATGCCAATTACACTTGTATTGTAATTATTATATAACTGATGAAATATGACTGAGAAACAAAATATGTGATTATTTCTACAACAACTACATTGAATGCTTTGAAGGATTCAGTAAAAGTAAATAGCTGAAAAAGGCCATTGACTTAAATACTGAATGGAACAAGTGGAAAATAACAGGGAAAGCTTTAAAAGAATTGTGCACACAGAGTAACTGTAAATTCTTCACTCTAAAGAAAAGAAATTATGAGATTCCAAGATGGCAGTAGATTGAGTGGAAGTTACAATGACACTCTCCCAGCACCAAATAGGAATTACAACTAAAATTGAGAAAAACCATCCTGAATAATCAAAGCAACTGAAGACTAGCTGGAGAGCACCCTCCTAACCAAGGAGGAAAAGTGGAAACTGCATAGACACTGGTAGGAAGTGCACAGGTGCGAGAGGGCTGGCTGGGTCCCCACAGGCAGCAGCTGAAGTTCCAGAGGAATATCTCAGCTGTTGAGGGATCCCACTGAGAAATCTGGAGTCTAAACCCCAGGCTGGGCTTCCCAGCCCACAGCACCAGAACTGAGAAAGGTGCCCACATGAAACCTGGCTGTGAAAAGTAGGAGGGTTTCTATCTGCCAGGGAGAGATGACTGGAAATGCAGGCACCCTCTTAAAGGGCCAATGCACAGTTTCATGTTCAGCCACTAACCCTGGGCTCTGGCAGAGAGAGGGCAAAGTGGACTAGAGCTGTGTGAGGAGAATCCAGGGGTGCTGGCTGGGGCAATAGAGATCAGAGGCTGGTGATCTGGATTTCTGTGCTGAGACATGTCCCCATATATCAGAGGACCTCTTTCTCAGGCAGACATTTACCTTTCAAAGACCTTTTGCTTGGGGGAGGGGGATGCAATTGTCCCACCCTGCTGGAAAATGTCTTGCCCCACCCTGTGAAGTTTCTACAGACTGAGGCTCATTAAGAGACTTGCTGCTTTGAGTCTTTGGCTGATTTGATTCTGGATCCAGGGCTTCGAAAAGCATAGCTTGGTGACCATCTTGGTCCTGGCCAAACACACACAGCCAAGCAGAGGGAACCACAAGCTGTGGAGTGCAGAAAACTTCACTCAGGGTACTCAAGGCCAGTCACAAACATCTGACATTGGCCTGAACCAGAGACCATCCAAAAGACTGGGAGTCCTAGCAGATCAACCTACTACATAGAAATAAATCCAAACAGGCAGCCAAAATGGGGAGGGGGGGAAAAAACCCCAAATGAAAGAAAATAATTCTCTAGAAGAAGAGTTAATGAAATGGAGATAAGAAATCTATCACATATAGAGTTCAGAATACTGATCATAAGAATGCTCAACAGCATGAGAAAAGAAATGAAAACTGTGAAGGAAATTAAGAATTACATAGTAGAAATAATTAAAAAAAAAAATTGGAAGAAATAAACAGCAGATTAGAGGAAGCTGAGGACTGGATCAGCAAATTAGAATACAGGGTAGAAAAAAATCACTCATAGAACCAAAAAAAAATCATTACAAAAGCAGGACAGTTTAAGGTAACTGGGACAACATAAACATGACAATATTCACATCATAGGAGAACCAGAAGATGTAGAAAGTAAACAAGGGTTAGAGAACCTGTTTGAAGAAATAACAACAGAAAACTTCCCTAACCTAGTCGAGAAAAAGCCACACAAGTTCAGGAGGCACAAAGAGTCCAAAGAACTCAAATAGATATGTAGGTTTTAAGAGATAAGATGGTGCCGTAGGTAACCACGGTACCCGCCACCTCCCATAACCACATCAAAATTACAATTAAAATACAGGACAACCAATATTCAGAACCTCCTGAAATCTAGCTGAATAGAAGTCCTACAACTAGGGAACTAAAGAAGCACATAGTGACCCGTAGGAGGGGTGGAGATGTGGGGTGGAATCTGAGCTGAATCACAGAGAGGTGGCTGTGGTCTCACAGCCAGGTGGCATGGTTTAAACCAGGAGGGATAGCTCGGTCAGTGGAGCTTTCCCAGAGGAGTAAGGGGTCCCAGCCCCATATCAGGCCCCCAAGCCCAGGATTCCAGTGCTGGGAAGAGAAGTCCCCACAACTTCAGGCTGTAAAAACCAATGGGGACTGTGGCTGAGGGATGCGGAGGCTGCTGGGTTCAAAGCAGTTCCTCTTACGGGGCCAGTGCATGGATTTACTCAGATTCACTACCTCTGAGCTCCAGTGCTGGGAAGCAGCTTGAAAGGAACCTGGGATATTCAGGGAGGCACTACCTTGCCAGAATCAGGGCGACAGCTGGAGGGGAAGCTTTCTCACAGACAGAAGAGCTGGAAGAGGCCATTGCTCCTTTGATGAGCTCTCCCCCCACAGAGCCTGCAGCCAGGCACCTTCTCTGAATCTCCATCAATCTAACACATGTTTTGCCCTGTCCTGGTGATTCCCAGACACCCCACACCTCCCTACTTGCAAGTTCATCCAAGCCATTTCCAGTAGCTTCTATGCGAGTGGCCTCTCAAGCCTCATGCTTAGGACTTTCCTAAAATATCTCAAACAGGCAGCAGCTGGCCTCAGCATGACCCATACCTCTCGATAAGTGGCCCCAGGCCTGGCACTAGCAGCAGCCTCAGTTGCTTCATAGCTTGGCCTCTCCTGGACACCTCCAAGCCCAGCACAAGTAGCAGCCATCTACAGATTACAGTGTAGCTCATGCTGGGTGGCCCTGGGCAGGGCACAGGCAGAGGCTGATTTTGCACCTTCTGGGAGACCCCAGAGACAATGCACCTGGTGGTCAGCTTTGACCATGCTGGATTACAACCCTACCACATCCACGAGTGACACACTCAAGAGGCACACTCTAGGGGAACACAAAAGCTACAGTGAAGTAAATCCTGCTCCATAGGGAAGTCTCTCCACAGCAACTCATCAGGTATAGTTGCAGCTTGTCCTCACAGCTGAATGGCCTGAGGGTCAATTCCTCCCAGTAACACCAACAACAACCAAGGCTCAACTACAACAGGACTGTGCCCATAGCACACAAATGGGAACACCTAGAAGGCCCAGTTCAGGTGACCGGGGAGGCTGAGCCACTAGACCCTACAGGACACCTACTACACAAAGCCACTCTACAAATTCCAGGAGACATAGCAGCTCTACCTAATACATAGAAACAAACACCTGGAAGCAGCCAAAATGTGGAGGCAAAGAAACATGTCACAGAGGAAAGAACAGAAGAAATTTCCAGAAAAAGAACTAAATGAAATGAAGCCAAGCAATCTACTAAATATGGAGTTCAATACAATGGTTATACGGATGCTCAAGGATCTTAGTAAGACTATTAAGGAAACTAGTGGAGATCATAAATGATATAATAAAGGACCAGTCAGAAATGAAGGCTACATAAACTGAAATAAAGAATAATTTACAGGTAATCAACAGTAGAGTAGATGACGTTGAGAATCAAATCAGCAATTTGGAATATGAGGAAACAAAAAACACCCAACCAGAAGAGCAAAAAGAATCCAGAAATATGAAGACAGTGTAAGGAGTCTCTGGGACAACTTCAAGCAGCCCAACATTCGTATTATGGGGATACCAGAAGGAGAAGAAAAGAAAGCAAGAAATTGAAAACCTATTTGAAAAAATAATTACAAAGAACTTCCCCTACCTGGTGAAAGAAATAGACTTACAACTCCAGGAAGCACAGAGTCCTAAACAAGAGGGACCCAAAGTGGCCCACACCAAGACACATCATAATTAAAATGCCAAAGGTTAAAGACAAAGAGAAAATCTTAAAAGTAGCAAGAGAAAAGCAGTAAGTTACCTACAATGGAGCACCCATAAGGCTGTCAGCTGATTTCTCAACAGAAACTTTACAGGCCAGAAAGGAGTGGCAAAAAATATTCGAAGTGATGAAAAGCAAGAACCTACAACCAAGATTACTCTACCCTGCAAAGCTTTCATTCAGAATTGAAGGTCAGATAAAGAGCTTCACAGATAAAAAAGCTAAAGGAGTTCATCACCACCAAACCAGTACTACATGAAATGTTGAAGGGTCTTCTTTAAGAAGAAGCTAATGAAGATAAGAAACTAACAAACAAAATAGATCTAGAGACACTGAAGCATGCAACAGACTGTCATATCTCACAGGGAAGAGGGAAGGGGGATGGGGGAGTGGCAAGAGATTAACCAAAGAATCTATATGCATATATGCATAACGCATGGATACAGACAACAATGGGGTAAAGCCCAGGGAAGTGGGTGGGAGCAAGGGGGAGGGGGTAAATGCGGGGGGAAAATGGGACACCTGTAATACTTTCAACAATAAAGATAAATTAAAAAGAAAAAAAGAAGAACCCAAAGAGGCCCATGCCCAGGCACATCATAATTAAAATGCCCAAAATTTAAGACAAAGAGAAAATCTTAAAGGCAGCAAGAGAAAGGCAATCTGTGACCTACAAAGGAGCTCCCATAAGGCTGTCAGCTGATTTCTCATCAGAAACTCTACAGGCCAGAAGAGAATGGCATGAAGTATTCAAGGTAATGCAAAACAAGGATCTGAAACCAAGACTACTCTATCCAGCAAAGCTATCATTCAAAATAGATGGTGAAATAAAGAGCTTCCCAGACGGAAAAAAAAAAAAGGCTAAACGAGTCTATCACCACCCAATCAGTATTGCAAGAAATGTTAAGGGACTGTTGTAATAAGAGGCTGAAATAGAGAGAATGAGAAACTAGGCATAGAGACATAAACTAGCGATAGATAAGTACCTATCAATAATAACCTTAAATATAAATGGATTAAATGCTCCAATCAAAGGACATAGGGTAGCTGATTTTTTAAGAAAACAAGACCCAAACATATGCTGTCTAAAAGAGACCCACAGAACAAAAGACACATAGCCTGGAAAAAAAACACTTCTGGAGGACTTTAAAGGACAGATCTACAGCAATACCATCGTATCATATGATCTTACTCATATGTGGAATCTAATGAACAAAATAAACCAATGAACAAAATAGAAGCATGGAACAGACTGACAAATCTCAGAGGGAAGGCAGGGGTGGGTGGGGAGAGATTAACCTAAAAACTTATATGCATATATGCAGAACCCATGAACACAGACAATAGTGTGGTAAAGGCTTGGGGGAGAGGTTCAAAGGGGAAGGGATCAATGGGAGGTGGGGGAAGGGGACACTTGTAATATTTTCAACAATAAAGATATAAAGAAAAAAAAGAAATTGAAAATTATAAGTGAGGGTAGCCTATGTAAAAAAGAGAGTTCATAATGTGCTCTTGCCTCACGCCTTTGCAGTGGCTATTCCTCTTGCCTAAAAAGCTCTTCTCCAGACATTAGCATGACTCTTCAAATCTTTGCTCAAATGTCACATTATGATGAAGGCCTATACTGACCATCCTATTTAAAATTGTTCCTTCCACTTCTGCCTCACCCTATTTTTTTTTTTATTGTTTATCTTTATTGTTGAAAGTATTACAGATATCTCTTTTCCCCCCGTTAATCCCCTCCACCCAACATCCCCCCAGCCCCCAGGCCTACTTCACACTATTGTCTGTATCCATGGGTTATGTATATATGCATATAAATTCTTTGATTAATCTCCACCACCCCCCTTGGCCTAGCCTCTAAAACTCATCAGACTGTTCAATGGTTCTATGTCTCTGGATGATTTTGTTCATCAGTTTATTTTGTTCATTAGATCCCACATATGAGTGAGATCATGTGATACTTGTTATTCTCTGACTGGCTTATTTCACTTAGCATAATACTCTACAGTTCCAGCTATGCTGTCCCAAAGGGTAAGAGATCCTTCTTTTTTTACAGCTGCATAATATTCCATGGTTTAAATGTACCACAGCTTTTTTATCCATTCATCTACTGATGAGCACTTGGGCTGTATCCAGATCTTAGTTATTGTAAATTGTGCAACTATGAACATAGGGTTGCACAGATTCTTTCTAATTGGTGTTACAGGGTTCTTAGGATATATTCCTAGAAGTGGAATCACTGGGTCAAATGGTAGTTTGATTTTTAATTTTTTGAGGAACCATAATACTGTTTTCCATAGTGGTTGCACCAGTCTGCATTCCCACCAGCAGTGTACTAGGGTTCCTTTCTCCACATCCTCACCAGCACTTGGCATTTGATGATTTGTTGATGGTCGCCATTCTGACAGGTGTGAGGTAATATCTCATTGTTGTTTTAATTTGCTTCTCTCTGATGATAAGTTATTTTGAGCATTTTTTCATTGCAACAAGAAAAATAAGATACTTAGTAATAAACCTAACCATGGAAGTAAAAGACCTGTACCCCGAAAAATACAGGACATTGAAAAAAGAGAGGAAGATATAAACAACTGGAAGAATATACCATGGTTATGGATTGGTAGAATTAACATCATTAAAATGTCCATACTACCCAAAGCAATCTATAAATTCAATGCAATCCCTATTAAAATGCCAAGAGTATATTTCACAAACCTAGAACAAACACTCCAAAGTTTAATATGGAACCGAAAAAGATCCTGAAAAGCCACGGCAATCTTGAGAAAGAAGAACAAAGTTGGTTGGATCACTATACCAGATATCAAGTTATACTATGAAAGCCCTGTAATCAAAACAGCCTGGTACTGCCACAAGAACAGGCATATATAGACCAATGGAACAGAACAGAGGACCCAGAAATCGACCCAAGCCTTTATGTTCAATTAATATTTGACAAAGGAGGCAAGAGCAGACAATGGAGTAGACAGTCTCTTCAATAAATGGTACTGGGAAAATTAGACAGGTACATACAAAAAAATGAAGTTAGACCACCAACTCACACCATACACAAGAATAAACTCAAAATGGACAAAAGACTTAAATGTAAGACATGAAACCATAAAAACCCTAGAGGAAGACATAGGCAGCAAAATCTCAGGCATCTCTCATAGCAATATGTTTGCTGATACATCTCCTAGGGCAAGAGAAAAAGAGAAAAGAAACAAGTGGAACTACATCAAACTAAAAAGCTTCTGCACAGCAAAAGAAACCATCAACAAAATGAAAAGTATGCCCACTGTATGGGAGAACATATTTGCCAAGATATATCTGATAAGGGGTTAATTTCCAAAATACATAAGGAACTCATACAACTTAACAAAAAGACTAGCAATCCAATTAAAAAATGGGCAAAGGACTTAAACAGACGCTTCTCCAAAGTGGACATACAGATGGCCAAGAGACATATGAAAAAGTGCTCAGTACCTCACCCTATTTTATTTCCCCAAAGCACTTATTACCTTCAAACATACTATTTAAATTGTATTTATTATTCTTACATTTACTGTCTGTCTTTTCCCACCTTTTCCCCCTAAAACATAAACTCCACAGTTGTAGCAAGATGGTTCTAAGATTGCCCCAGTGTACACACCTTGTATAACTCCTCCTCTTGAGTGAGGACAGAATCTATAAATATAATGGGATATCACTCCCAGGATTATGTTATGTTAATGGAGGGGATTTTGGTAATATAATAAAAGTTACTAATTAGCTGATTTTGAATTAATAGAAAAGGAGATTATCCAGGTGGGCCTGAATTAACCACAGGAGCCATTTAAATCTGGGTTTAGAGGTCAGAGACAGAGTAAATGAGAGATTCCAAACAGAAGAGGGTCTACTAAAGGGCCACCTGGTGGGAAAGAGAACTTGGCTTCTAGAAGCAGAGAACCACTCCCCAGTTGGTAGCCAGCAAAAAAGCAGACACCTCAGTCCTACAATTGCTAGTAAACGAAATCTGCCAACAGCCCGACTAAGTGTGTAAGAGAACTATGAACCTCAGATAAGACGGCAGCACCAACTGACATCTTGATTTCAACTATGTGAGACCTTTAGCAGAGAATCTAGCTAAGGCAAGCTCAGACTTCTGACCTAGAGAAACTAGATGATGCTAAGTGGGTGTTGGTTTAAGCCACTAAATCTGTGGTCATTGTTATACAGCAGCAACAAACAACAGTGTAGAAATTTTGCCTATTTTCATCACTGAGATATATCCTCAAGATTTAGAATATGCCTGGCATATAATAGGCACTTGATAAATATTTACTGAAGGAATGTAAGTGGCATTAATTTAGTCTTAGGAACATCTCACCACATTCTCCTTATTTTTCATATGTTGCTTCAAACCTGTAAAACTTTCATACTCTACAAAAAAATATTTAATTAACTAGAGCCAGAGTTCTGTTCAGAGATACGTGTCTGAGGGTAAACAAAGGCCTTATCTACAAATTCTAATAGGTGCTGTAAGGACTTCTGAGGCTTTCTGATAAGCTTGGGGTTTCAAGTCCCAACAATCTTCCGGGCAAACTCAAAAGCATCACAATAGCTCTAGTTTTGCTAAACACAGGGGTGCTCTAATACAAAAAAATTTTTTTTAAACCCTATCATAAGAAAATTTAAGCTTATAATATAAACAAACTCAGCAGAGTTTATTTATACTGTAAAAATGATCTCTAACTTTATAAGAGTATCCAGGGAAATATTGTCTTCAAATATCCATTCAGCATGATATAAAAACATACTCTAATCTATTAAAGTGGTACAGCTTATGCATTCCTTCAGCAAACATATATTGAGCACCTACTATATACTAGATGCTTAGGATCAAGGGTGAACAAAAGAATCCATTAAGTTTACTCTAAAAGGGAAACAAATATTAAACCAATTCATAATTGCTTATATAAACCGACATGTGCATGTAAGTACAAAGTGCTAAGCAAGATCAGGAAAGGGGGCTATAATTTGAACTGTGAGCTCAGAGAAGGCCTGAGGCTGAATAGGAGGTAGCCAGATGGAGGAAGTCACAATAACCCAAAGAGTGAGGAAAATAAGGATCATCTTATGGTGCTGTTATTAGGAATCAATGGACAGGAATGTACGCACTTTATTTAGTTGCTGCCCCTTAAGTTTTTGATACAACTGAATCCACTGTTCACATGTACTGCTCAGCTCCCAAAAAGAACTCAGGAGAGTTCTAAGAGTCCTTTTAAATACCCAGTAGTTGAAGAGGGCTACACAGAGAACTATTTTGAATGCAGTGGTTTTCATTTATAAAAACAAAAACAAAAAACAGTGCCCTGCACAGTATAAAAGTTCAAAATATAGTGTCTATATTTTTTTACTGATTTTTAGCCCCTGGTGGTGCTTGAAGATATCTATGTAACATTTCTGCTCCATTAAGCACTCAGTGCTGAGTGCTGAGGTGGGGAATGCCCTATGGTGAACCTGGGCAAGTACAGCCCTCTCATAGCCTATAAACAAACACCTGGCATACTGTATATGTGTTTATTGTCTGTCTCTTCCCACTAGAATGCAAGCTCCATGAGGACAGAAATGTTCACCTGCTCTGTTCACTGCTCTATTCTTGGCACCTAGAACAATGCCTGGCATGTAGTAAATTAAGTGAATGAATGATTTCTGACCAATGTTCTTTTCATATTTACTTGATTGCTTGTTTTGTTTTGTTCCTATCTTGGAATAGAATGATGAATGAAAATAGACTAGATCTTGTATTCAGGTGTGCAAATGAAGGAATTGCTTCCTTACAGTTTTCCCCTCTATTTTTGCCATTTGCTGGGCCATGGTGCACAACTGTTTGCTGCTTCTCTGCAAGAGAACTGTACAGCCCCACCCATTGCCACAGAGCTTTATGGGCTTATGTGGGCAAAGTATACCCTCCCCCCACCACTCCCTTATGAAGGTTAGCTGCATGGCTGCTTTGCAACAGGAATGTGAGTCCATGAGGAAAATGAGAGCCACACCACATCCTAGCAGGGCTCTGAGACTGATGGTGTGGTGGGCACTTGTATATTGCTCTTTTCCTTTGCTTAGAACAGTATGCTCCATATCGGGGCTGCTCCTTCAGTCTGGACCCCAGACTTAAGGCCCCAGTCCATCCAAAGCCAATACAGAATGAGTGAGAAATAGATGTGTATTATTGTAGGCCACAGAAATTTGGGTGCCATTGCTGTAGCAAAGCTAATACACCAATTACTAACTATTTGACAGAGTAAGAATTAAGGAGAGATGGAAAAACTTAGGAGAGGTGTCTACAAAAGTTCACTAGAGAAGAAATAAAGATTATGTCTCAAATGACAATTTAAATAAATGGAAAAAGGAGTCCATTCACAAAAACTATACAGTTCTCAGGAACATATATTTTACAGAAGTCTACATGCTGATACTTTATTAAAATTCTTTAAGAATGCTAGAAAGTCAAACCTTGAAATGAATTGAAGAAGGTTACAATGTTAGGATGTTTCATCTTTGCCAGGAGAATGACTTCTTTCTTTGAAGCTTCTTTTTCTTGGATGGACATCTAAATTATATTAAGAGACAGAATAGTCTGTAAAGATAACTTGCTTTTAAGAACATGTTTCCTGCTCACTCCTATTGTAATAGTGTGGAATTGTAACCCAACCCACCATTCTTTCAACATTGTTTATGTAAATTCTACTCTGACTAATATGTAGCTTGTAGATAAACAGCACGTTTGTATACGAATCCTAGAAACCAATTTCAGAAACCAATTTCAGAGGATGCAGAATCCAACCTTCAGTCATCCCAGTTTCAGGAGATTTGCTGATTTTCAACCATAAAACCAGGATGATGAAGACCAGAATGATGTACACCAGGCCATCACTTGACCAGTTTCAAGATCCTTATTGGAATAGACTGTACTGGACTGCACACAGAGAAGTTTTAAACTCCCTCCCCTTGATCACTTTGTTCTGCTTTCCCTCTCTCTCCTGATAAAAACCTCTGCCTGCAATGAAATGTTGAGATGGGCTTTGCAACAAGAGACCCCCATCTTCTCAGGTGTCCAGCACTTGAATAAACCATTTTCCTTTTCCACCAGCATCTGGCTCATGAGTTTGGTTTATGTGGCAGCAGGCAGCTGAACCTTGGTTTCAGTTACACTATCAAAAATTCTCCAGGATTTCACTGACTTTTAATGGCACTTCTGAAATCAATCTCTCAACATCAGAAAACAAAATTTCTAGAATCAGCAAAGTGCCCTATGTCTAATCAATGGTTTGTCACTGAAAATAATAAACAAAGAATAAATATTTCTGGTGAACTTTTGCTGTATTAAAAGTTCAGTTGGACAAGAAAAAGCTGAAGGACTTCATTACCACCAAACCAGTATTACAAGAAATGCTATAGGGTCTTCTTTAAGAAGAAGAAACTATAAAAAAGAAAATATCACAAAGAAAAAAAATCTCACTGACAAAGGCAAACACATAATAAAAGAAGTGGAACAACCAACACTAAAGCTAGTACAAAGGTTAAAAAGCACAAGTAGGAAGATCAAGTATAATTACAACAGTAAATTAAGGGATACACACAAACACACAAAAAAGAAGTAAAAAATAATCACAAAAACATAAACATGGAAGGGGTGAGTAAAAACGGTAGTGATTCTAAAATGTATTCGAACTTAAGCAACCATCACTCTAAAATGGACTGTAATAAACATAGCTTGCTATATATAAAGAACATGGTAACCACAAATCAAAAATCTACAAGAGATATACAAGAAATAAAGAGAAAGAAATCTAAATACAACACTTAGGCAGGTCAACAACATACAAGAGAAGAGAGCAAGAGAATAAGAAAAGAGCAGAGAAGAACTACAAAAACAATCAGAAAACAATAAAATGGCAATAACTACCTACCCATAAATAATTACTTTAAATGTAAATGGATTAATGTTCCAATCAAAAGACAAATAGATAAAGATGTGGTACTTACATATAGTGAAATATTGTTCAGCCATAAAGAAAAATGAAATCTTACCATTTGTGACAACATGGATGGACCAAGAGGGTATTATGCTAAGTGAAATAACTCAGAGAAAGACAAATACCATATATTTTCACTTATATATAGAATGTAAAAAACAAACAAACTCAGATACAGAGAACACACAGATGACTGTCAGATGGGAGGGGCGTTGAGGGACTGGGTGAAAAAGGGGAAGGGATTAAGAAGTATAAATTAGCAGCTACAAAATATTCACAGGATATAAAATACAGCTCATGAAATGTAGCCAATAATATTGTAATAACTATGTATGGTGTCAGGTTGGTACTAGACTTACAGGATGATTACTTCGTAAGTTATATAAATGTCTAACCACTATGCTGTACACCTGAAACTCATATAATATTAAATGTCAACTGTAATTGAAAATCTTTAAAAATGTTTTTAAAAGTTCAGTTGGGTTGGTGAGATACTATGTTAATTATTTAGGCATCTAGAGGAAAGTTACTTTAATATTTATCTTTCAGCAGCAGAGGAATTCTTTATAAAAATGCAATGGTCCAGCAGCAATCACCACTGAGAAGAAACAAATGAAATCTAAAATATGAAAAGGTACCCAGCCAGTATGGCTCAGCAGTTGAGCACTGACCTATGATCCAAGAGATAGAGGTTCAATTCCTGGTCAGGGCACATGCCCAGGTTGCGGGCTCGATCCCCAGCATGGGGCATGCAGGAGGCAGCCGATTAATAACTCTCTCATCATTTATGTTTTTCTCTCCCTCTCCCTGCCTCTCTCTGAAATCAATAAAGACATATTTTTTTTTAATTTTAAAAATATGAAAATGTGTCATATATCACATAAATCAGACCCAGTAAAGTTCTTTATTAGGATTACCACAGTTTTCATTTTCAAATAAAAATTCTCTTGTGACTTCATTTTTTAAATTTTTTAATCCTCACCTGAGGATATATTTATTGATTTTTAGAGAGAGAGATCTATGTCAGAAACATTGATCAGTTGCCTCTTGTATGAACCCTGTCTCAGAATCAAACCCACAACCTAAGTATGTGCTCTGACCAAATCTCAAACCCACACACTTTTGGTGTACGGGACAATGCTCCAACCAACTGAATCAGCCAGCCAGGGTGTGACATCCTTTATATTTGCTGTATTTTCTTATTATTCTATTTATCATCTATGGACAGCACTTTCCAAATGTTTTGGCACCAATGGCAGTGGCCATACCTCATTTCTCCCTTTCCTCCCTCATCTTGGCACTCTGCCAACTTGTCATTTGTACCCTAACTACCAACCCAGCTGCCTCATTTTTCTGGCCTCCATAAATTACCTGTTCCTCTCCACTGCTCCCTCTGTAATGTTTTCTATCATTGGCCCACACATAATGTGTATGAGTTCCCAAATCTCTCATTCTCATTTAGGAATAATTTTTTTTTTTTTAAATTAACACTCTCAATCCCAGCTAAACTGCCTCCTAGCTATGTATGTGTCCTTCAATAAGCTATTTAACCCTCTAAGCTTAGGTATTTTTCAACCCAATTTAAATTGTATAGACAATACATAGACGTTTCAAAACAAAAATTACTGAATTATTCCTACCAGACTGATAGATTTAGCTCCTTAAAAAAATTTTTAACCACTATTTTTCATAAGAATATTATAAACAGTCCTGGCTGGTTTGGCTCAGTGGTTGGAATATTGGCTCCCAGAGGACTGACGGGTCCTGGGTTTGATTCCAGCCAAGGGGATGTGCCTTAGTTGCAGGCTCAACCCTCGCCCAGGTCAAGGCAAATGCAGGAGGAAACCAATCAATGTGTCTCTCACATTAATGTTTCTCTCTCTCTCTCTCTCTCCCTTCTACTCTCTCTCAAAAAGCAATGGAAAAACTATCCTCGGGCAAGAATTAAAACAAACAAACAAACAAAAAGAATATTATAAACAAAATTAAAAGTAAACATAAGTTAGGTAAAAACATACTGGCAATATATTTGAAGAAGATATTGTATTTGTAATATATAAAGAATTCTGCCTATAAGAATTAATTAAAAATTGATTGTTGCAAACACCAATAGAAATACGGTAAAATGCATGAATAGGCAATTAGCAAGAATTAAAAGAAATAAAAATGGCAGGTAAACAAAAAAAATTCAGCTTCACTCAGTAATTAAAAAATAAAAGCTAAAACTAAATTTGATATAATATTTCATCTGTGAAATCAGCAAAGACAGTAAGAATGTTTATATCCACTGTTAGCCAGAAAGCAGCAAAATGGACACATATACTTCAGGTGTAAGTCTATAAATTGGTAAAATCTTTTTGGGAAGGCAATTTTACAATAGGAAATAAACTTTAAAATGTTCCCATTTTTGACTTATTAATTCTTCTGGGAATTTATCCAAAGCAAATAATCAGAAATGTCCCCTAGGATTCTCATACAAAAGCCATCATTACTGTGTTTTATTATTAGTTTTTTTAATTACTCTAAAAATACATGCTTGTGATTTTTAAAAATATTTTAAGCCAGGCAGAGGTAAATAAGATAAAAGTGAAATTTCCCCTTTTCCTCCCCACCCATTCCATGCATTCTTATTTTTTAGAGATAATTGCCATTAATTGTCAGATCCTTTTTATTTAATTCATATATACACATAAACATACTCTCAAAATCACCTGGACTTGTGTTGTGAACTCTTTCCTGCACAAAGTCAAGAAACCACATACTACAGGCTGGCCTGAGGCAGACTCGCTCCAGGTCAAATCCCAGTCCAGCGACAATATGAGAAAGTATTCACAATATATTGCTACATGTAAAAAGCTGCTATAAAAGACTATATCTACTATGACACAAATCATTCTAATAACTTATAAAAGTGCTACATTTATGCAATAAAAATAGCCTGTAAAGCAATTCACCATAATATTACTAGCAAATAAGAGAGAACTTATAAGCGATTTTTATTTTCCTCTAAATGGACTTATTATCCCTGTTGATTCTTTTCAAAATTTCTATGATAAAATTTTTAATTTTTATAATCAAGAAAACAACACTTTTATGAGGCAAGAAATAAAAAATAATGGGATGATGATGATAGAAAATGTTAGTTTTTTGGTTTCTGGTCAATATGACAGAATAGGTATGAGCTGGTCCCAACCAACGTGTAGCAGTTAAAAATCTGGGAGGGATATTTTGGCTTCTGTTTCCCCCTGAGAAGTGAGGGTTCCCACTCCCACACCAGGCTCCCCAGCCCAGGGTTCCCTTGCCAGGAAAATAAGTCCCCATAACTTCTGACTATGAAAACCAGTGGAGATTGTGGCTGAGTGAGACAGCTGTTTAAGTCCCAGGTGTTGCTCTTAAAGGGCCTGCTCACAGACTTATTCGCTTATGGATTCACTTGCTCTGAGCTCCTGCACTGGGGTGGCAGCTTGAAAGCTGTCAGGGCCATATGGGGAGGAACTGAATTTCCTAGCTTTGGAGTGAAGGCGGGAAGGGCAGCTTTCTCCCAGACAGAAGTGCTAGCAGAGGCTATTATTCCTTTGTTGAGCCCTCCCCCGAACTGTCAGTGGTGGTCAAGGGGGTCTCTGGGTGGAGATAAGCTCTGGCCAGAGACAGTAATCTGCGCCCCCAGTTCTTGTCTTGCTTGTAGGAATGAATTCAAACAAGAGCCAACAAATAGCAGCAAGAGCAGGTGAGGATTTATTTTGTAGGAAAGAAATACACTCAGATAGGACCTGAGCAGGCAACTCAGCCAGCTGAGACCAAACCAAGCGCCCTGATATTTGAGAGTTTAGAGGATTTATGCCCCTAGGCTGGAAAGGAGCCTGGGCAAGGAGCAAGTCACTCCCTCCCTCATGTCTCAAAAAAATGTATCTTTAAGCTATAACGCTCCTTCATCTAGGTGTTATGCTACTGGTTGGACCGCATCCTGGAGGGGCTCTGACTCTTTCCTGCTCACATAGGGGTCTGCCACCTCCATTGTCTATTTTTAGTTTGTCATGTCTCACGCATAATTCCTCCAAGCCCCAAATGCCTTTCCCAGCTCACATCTTCCTAGCTGCCTACTCTAACACGACCAGCCTGCAAGTGCAGGCAGGTGCCATGTCTGAGTCTCCATTAACCTGGTTAACACAGTTCACCCTAGCCTGGTGACTCCCTGAGACCTAGACACACCAAACTTGCAGGGCAACCCAAACCGCTTCCAGTGACTTTTCCACACAAATGGCCTGTCTTGGTTCATGTGCGAACTTTCCTAAAATTTCTCAAAGGTTCACAAACCCCAAACAAGCAACAACTGGCCTCTGGATGTTCCATACCTCTTGTAAACAGCTCAAAGCCTGGCACTAGTAGCAGCTAGCCTCAGTTTGCAGCTTAGTCTCTCCCAGCCACCTCAAAGCCCAGCACAAGTGACAACCATCTGCAGCTCACTTTATAGCTCATACCAAATGGCAACAGCAGGGCACAGGCAGCTGCTGACCTTGGTCTGTACCATACTCCCTCCCAAAAGGCCTCAGAATCGAAATATCTGGTGGTCAGCTTCAGGCCCACCCAACCATCTCCACAAATGACATATCCAAGGCAGTCACCAGAGAACTGCTAAGTCAAATCCTGTTCCATAGGGTCAGCCACTGCATAACAGCTACTCTGCTATAGTCATGGCCAGTCCTTGCATCCAACCAACCTGAGGGTTAATGCATTCCACTGATATGCCAACAGCAATCAAGGAGGTACGCAAGGGACATACCTGAAGCACCCAGCTCAGGTGACCAGGGAGCCTGCCCACTGGGCCCCACAGGACAACTAGTATATTAGGCCATTCTACCAAGACAGGGAGATGTAGAGCTCTATCTTATATATATAAACAAACACAGGGGAGGAAGCCAAAATGAGGAGAGAAAGAAAGATGTCCCAAATGACAGAACAGGACAAAACTCCAGAAAAAGAACTCAACAAAAACAAACAAAAAGAACTCAACAAAATGGAGACAAGCAATTGGCCAGACGCAGAGTTCAAAACACTGGTTATACGGATGCTCAATGGTCTCAGCAAAAACTTCAACAAAGAGAAAGGAAACATAAAAATGGAGATAGAGCATATGAAAAAGAACCAGTCAGAAATAAAGAACAAAAAACTAAAATGAAGAATGTATTAGAAGGAATCAATAGTAGATTAGATGAAGCAGAGGATAAAATCAGTGATTTGGAGGATAAGGTAGCAATTAAAAAGAAAAGAAATTTTTTAAATGAGCATAGTTTAAGGGATCTCTGGGACAGTATCAAGTGTACAAACATTAGCATCATAGAGGTGTCAGAAGGGAAAGAGAGAGGGGAAGGAATTGAAAATCTATTTAAAGAAATAATTATGAGCCCTAGCTGGAGTGGCTCAGTTTGTTGAGCTCATCCCATGCACCATGCTGGGCAGTGCACGTGCCTGGGCTGTGGGCTCAGTCCCTAGTAGGGGGCATGTGGGAGGTAGCCAATCAATGTTTCTCTCTCTCCCTTTCTCTCTCTCTCTAAAATCAATACAAACATATTAAAGAAAAAAAAGGTTTATCTTAAAAAAAAAAAAAAAGTACTAATGATGAAAATCTTCCCTAACCTGGTGAAGGAAACAGACATACAAGTCCAGGAAGTGCAGAATCCCAAACAAGATGAACCCAAAGAGGCCCACAACAAGACACAAGATAATTAAAATGCCAATGGTTAAAGAAAAAATCTTAAAAGCAACAAGAGAAAAGTAGTTAGTTACCTACAAGAAAGCTCTCATAAGACTGTCAGCTGATTTCTCAACAGAAACTTTGCAGGCCAGAAGGGAGTGACAAGAAATATTCAAAATGATGAAAAGCAAGGACCTACAACCAAGATTACTCTACCAACAAAGCTATCATTTAGAATCAAAGGACAGATAAAGAGCTTCCATGACAAGAAAAAGCTAAAGGAGTTCATCACAACCAAGTCAGTATTACAAGAAATGTTAAAGGGTCTTCTTTAATAATAAGAAGAAAAAATATCAAAATGTGAATATAAAATGTCAATAACTACATACCTATCAATAATTACTTTAAATGCAAATGGATTAAATGCTTCAATCAAAAGATATAGGGTGTCCAGATAAAAAAACAAGACCCTTAAATATGCTGCCTACAAAAGACTCACTTAAGATCAAAAGACACACATAGACTGAAAGTAAATGGATGGAAAAAGATATTTCATGAAAATGTAAACAAACAAACAAAAAAGCTGGGATAGCAATACCTATATCAGACAAAATAGACTTTAAAACAAAGGCTATTAACAAGAGATAAAGGAGAACCAAACAATTCCACTTCTGGATATTTATTCAAAGAAATCCAAAACATTAACTCAAAAATACATATGCATCCATATGTTCATTGCAGCATTATTTACAATAGCCAAGATATGGAAGCAACTTAAGTGTCCATCTATTGATGAATCGATAAAGAATGGTACATATATCAACAGAATATCACACAGCCATAAAAAAGAATGAAATCTTGCCATCTGTAACAACATGGATGGATCTTGAGGGTACTGTGCTAAGTAAAATAAGACAGAAAGAGAAAAATAAATACCATATGATTTCACTTATATGTGGATCCAAAATACAACACAAACTAACAAACAAAACAGACAAACTCATATCCAGAGAATATGTTTGACACTTGCCAGATGAGAGTGGGCTGCAGGGGATGGGTGAAAAAACTGAAGGAATTAAGAAGTACAAATTGGTAGTTACAAAATAGTCACAGGGATGTAAAGTATAGCATAGTGAATATAGTCAATAATATTCTAATAACAATGTATAGGGTCAGACAGGTACAAAATTGATGTGGGGGAATCACTTAGTAAGTTACATAAATGTCTAATCACTAGGTTGTACATTTGAAACTACTATAATATTGTATCAACGGTAATTAAAAAATAATTTTTAAAAAAGGAGTCAAAAACCCCCCACAGCCTGGCTGGGCATGGCTCAGTGGTTGAGCATCGATGTAGGATCCAGGAGATCGCAGTTCGATTCCCAGTCATGGCACATGCCTGGGTTGTGGGTTGGATCTCCAGTCGAGGGCATGCAGGGGGCAGCCAATCAATGATTCTCTCATTATTGGTGTTTCTCTCTCTCTCTCTCTCCCTCTCCCTTCCTCTCTCTGAAATCAATAAAGACATATTAAAAAACAAACAAACACCAACAACTTCAATAAATTATGTTCCCTAAACCTAACGCTAAATACTAATAAATGTATTTAAATGAAAAAAAGAGAAAATATTAGTTTTTTGGTACTTGTAACAAAATAAGCAATTTAAGTTCTGGGGTCTCGAGTTTACTGAGTAGAGAATCATTGGAAAGTTGAGAAGAACTGTAAATTTCTCAAGAAAAGAAGTAATGTAAAACTACATTAGAGTAGGAAGGAAGGAAGAAGTAATAAATATCAATACTGTGACACAGATAATGCTAGGCAAACTTGATAACACAAACAAGTATGGGAAAGTGAGAATAATGAGGCCTACTATAACATATTACTTATCTATGGCATGGAGATAAAGGTTGTTCATGAGTAAAAGGATGAAAAAAAATCAGTTCTATATTAGAAAAATATAATAAACATTTGATGATCTATATTAAAGAATGGGAGCGATACTATGAAATGCATTAATACAGGGTGTCCCCCCAAAAATATATACACATTTTAACAGCTGATAGCTCAATTTTGAAAATAAAATGTATTTTAATAAACACTGCCTTTATAATTATTCAAAGTGTGTGTATAATTATTTTGGGACACTCTATATGTATTTTTTTCTACAGGGTTTGTTAAATAGGTCAAGGGTATCAAGGTCTGGGCAGTTCTTACTAAATGCTATTCTTGCTAAATGTTAAAATGTAGCACAATATTTTGCAGAGGCAGCTGTAACTTGACCAGAACCCAACAGGTAGGTTTAGCTAACTGCCAAGAAGAAATCAACCTGTACTTGACCAAATAGTATATGTAAACAATGGCTAAGCCTCCCTCCCTGGAGACAGAGCTTTGGATGTGAACCCGTCTCCTTTACTGACTGGAAGTAAATAAAACTACCTAAGGACAACCACATCTTATGCTTGAATAGAGCACTCCAAGAGGCAAACTCCTTGAGTTTGGGTAACAGATTCATCTCCCAAATAGTTTTTTCTGTACTTAAAATTAAAAGTTTTATACTGATTGTATTCATGCAATTAAACAAATTAGAATATACTTTCAAGAGTTTTATTTAATTGTTAAACTTTGTTATCACTGGAGTTAAATTTGGCCGATACAAAGCTATTAATTATGAAATGAAATAGTCTTAAGTATGACATGTGGTACACCTGCATATAAATGAAAATGGAGAGCACAAGGACACTTCACTATGGGAGCTGTACTGGAAGATTTATGAAAGCATGTGAAATTGCACCTAAAACTGTGTTATTAGTGACTATACTAAATTTATTGTACTTGATGAATGAATATAATTAGTCAAGTTACTTTGGTTTAAATGCCTAAACAATGTCTCTCTTTTTTTAATGTGTAATTTGTACTATTAATGGGAGGTATTCTTGGACTGCAGGAGTTATTGTCAATGTGTGATTTTATTTTATAGAATCATCTAATATGATGTCGATTTTTATAAGTGATATTTAGATAATTCTAACTGTATATTTGACAAACTATTAAATGTTTTGCATTGGAAAAGTGGTTTTATTCTTAAGTATGCACTAGCTTAACAAAAGAGATGAAAGTATCTATCCATTGAATCATTTATCCTGTAAGAATTTACTGAATACCTGCTGATGCAAAGCATTATCATGTGCTGTATGGAATATCAAGACATATAAGACATGGATTCTGCCTGCAAAGAACACACAATTTAAGAAGGGGGAGAAGCCCGGCCGGGCGTGGCTCAGCGGTTGAGCGTCGACCTAGGATCCAGGCGACCAAGGTTCGATTCCCGGTCAGGGCACATGCCCAGGTTGTGGGCTCGATCAATGACTCTCTCATCATTGATGTTTCTCTCTCTCTCCCTCTCATTTCCTCTCTCTGAAATCAATAAAGATATATTTAAAAAAAAAAAAAAAGAAGGGGGAGAAGACACAAAATAAACAGATAATGCACATCAAAGTAGAAAACAATCAGTACCATAACAGCAGTACCAATAAAAAGCCATGGAGCTTACAGAGAAAGAGAGATTAGCATTTAGAGTGGGAAGGCCCTGTAAAGTATTCTGGAGCTCAGGCTTGAACAAGTGGGACCTTGATGGCTAGAGATAGGCAGGCAAAGACCTTCTTGGAAGAGCCCCATGGAAGAGCACAGAAGCTGGAGTGAAAAGGATTTGTATGTGAAGGAGCAATTGGAAATGGAATTTGGGAACAAATTAGAGAGGATATCTAAACTAATCTGAAGAGTGAAACAGTATACACACACACACACACATATATAATGTATATATTTTTACAAAGATTGCATCATTCTACACTTACTATTTTCTCAATTAGTAAAAGTTGTGGTATTTTCCATGTCAATACTTCACCTACAACATCACTTCTAAGAGCCACTTAGATTTTCACAAATTACTTAACCAATCCCCTACTGTTTGAGATGTTTCCTAACTGTCTGTGCATCTCTGGATATTTGCTTGGAATAAACTCCCAAAAGCAGAACTACTGGATTCTAGGAGGTATGCTTTTCATCTTTTCTTTTTCAAAATGAAGATAGCCTTTTCTGCATATACAAATAATAGAATTCATAATTTTAAAAGCATATTATATGCTCCATATTAAATTTCAGACAGTACAGAAAGACACAGATGAAATCCTACCACCCAGCAGTAATCATACACACACACATACACAAATTGTTGTGGCCTGATTTTTTCAGCTTTACAACATATTGTGGATCTTACTTCTTGTAATACAGAAAGGGACTGGTTCTTTCCAAGGCTTTGATACATCTGGATAAATTCCCCTCAGGGTGCTACCAATCTACTTTCCCATCAGTAGAATAAGAGAGTGTCTGCTTTCTCCCACTTTTATATTCTTTTTAGTCCTTCTCAATTGTATAAACAAAAAGTTATATTTATTGATTTATTTACATTAATTAGTTTACTAATGAATTTGAAATTGTTGTATAATGACCTCTTCAGTTATGGGTTTTGTTTTGTTTTTATTTATAAAAAGCTAGCACCCTTTAGTCAATGCTTGCAACTATTTTTTATATTTTGTGAATTTCCTTTCCATTTAATCATGGTGGGGTTGTTTGTTTGTCACACAGAAATTTTATATATTTATGTAGGTCAAACTTAGCCATATTTTCCTTTACAATTTCTGACCCAGTGATGGTTTGGGGGCATAACTGGAGCATTATCAAAATTATGCTATATGAAAGCTGGAGCCATGAGAAAGTTACTGAATGATGCAAGCAACTCAGGGCATGAAAAGGAATTCAAAGCCAAGGAAGAAAAAGAGTCAACAGTATTTAGCAAGAAATGTCATCTGGAAATGTTACAGGGCAGTGAGAAGCTAGGAAAATTCCAGGGCAAGTAAAATAGGGAAACGAAGACAAGAAAGTTAAAACAAGGCCAAACAGTGTGGGCAATCTGCAGCCAGCTTGTAAACTGCAAGCCCTTACCTTTCCCAAGGACAGCCTGAAAGCAAACGGTTAATGATTATCTAACTAAAAAATGCATGGAAGGAGGGGGGTAAGGGGAAAGGGGAAAAAAGGAGGGGGGGCAGTTTTATTTTTTACTGTCTAAACAGAGAAGCCAGAAGGCTTGGAAAGATAAAATTGCCAGGTGCTTCTCACGAATTCTGAGAAGGCCACAACAAAGTAAAAAGGGCGCTTGAAAATTAATCTGTACCAAGATATTCAGAAGAGGAATTTTTTTTCCCCATTGCTTTTCAGAGAGAGTGGAGGAAAGAGAGAGGGAGAGAAACATTGATGTGAAAGAGACACATCCACTGGTTGCCTCCTGCTTGTGCCCCAACCAGGACCGAGCCTACAACTGAGGCACATGCCCTTGGCCAGAATCAAACCCGGAACCCTTCATTCTGCAGGCAGATGCTCTAACCACTGAGTCAAACCTGCTAGGGCTTCAGCAGAGGAATTTTAAAAACCTATAGACAGGAGGGTATATAATGCCTCGAACCTCCCACCCAACTTGCTCCTCGGATTAGCTGAGTGATGCCCATCTGCACTCTGAGCTGGATGAAACAGATTTGCTTGTCTTGCTTCTTTAATAAATTTTCTTGCTTTAATTGCTTTAATAAATTGGATTTATCACAAGGCAGTCAGGGTGTCTCATTTAAATTCATTTATACGAAAAGACAAGAACCAGGGAGAGGACAACCCTCTCCCTCCAACTCAGAGGCCTGTCCAATAACACCTTTTCTGGTGTTTTCGGTGCCTTTAACAGAAAGAAAAAAAATTCACAGATGATCCCAAGGTTTTCAGCCTGGATAGCATAAGGACACTGATGTCATTAACACAATGCAGCACACAGCAGATGAAGTGGGTCTGCTTAGAAAGATGAGAAATTTCTACTTTGTTTGGGGTATGATTGTGGTCCCTTCCAAGATGGTCCTCAGTGATCCTCAGCCTTAATTCTTGATGCACAGAAACTGTGAGATAATAAATGTTTATTGTTTAAGCCACTAAGTTTGAGGCAATATGTTACACAACAATAGATTACTAAGAGATATTACCTGAAGATATCTAGCCAGCAGATGAAATGCAGAGCTAGGGCACTGGAAGATATCAGGGCTGGAGAGAGGGTTTTAAGAGTGACCTGCTTAGTGGTCAAAGTTGAAATGAGGTGATTATACAAAGTACAGAGAGATGATGATAGTAGCTGGTTATTAATTACCAGGAAAGGAGCAAAGGGAAGGCCAAATAATATAAGCATGCCACTTGTGCTAGAAAGCTACAGTTTAACACTCCTAGGTCTGTTTCCAGCAGATCCTGGAGGAAGGGACCAGAAAAGAAAGAATAGACACATGCCCAGTAAATCCTAGGTGACATAGAAAGGGTGCTTGCATGTCAGTCATACTAGGGAACAGGGCATTGGCCAGAGTAGTCATATAAGCGTGGCCACTGCAACTGCAGGAAGATTTGATATTTAAGCTCCTAAACAAAGAGACTCTTTCTTGCCTCTCTTGCTTGCCTGCACTCCTGGCTCTCTTGTTGTAGGGGCACACTCCCCTGCATTTGCCCACATGGCCCACCATCATGTGGACCATACACAATGGACTAATGGACTACAACTAGCCTTATGCTACATCAGACCTAGCTGCACCATGAAACGGAAACTCTGGACACTGGCTTTGCTTCTAGCTCTGCTGGATCCCTAGCTGCACCTTTTCTAGGCCTGGTTTAAGGGGAATGTGACTTTGGAAAATGAGGGATATCACTCCATGAAAATAAAGCTTTCTACCATATCTCATCCTCCCATGAGGGCCTCTGGAAATTCTTATTACAGCAGCACCCCAAGAATCCCACTTCCACTAGCAACGGAAAAATTCCACCCGTGTAATTCTCCCATAACAATGAGAGTCAGCAAAGGACATATAGAGGATGAATAGACAGAGAGGCCTGAGAAAGAGTAGTCAGGTAAACAAGAGAGTGAGCAGTATAATGTTATAGAAGGAAGCATTGACAGGACACTAGAATTAGTAGCCCTAGTCAGTTTGGCTCAGTGGTTAGAGGGCTGTCCGGTGGACTGAAGGGTCCTGGGTTCAATGCTGGCCAAAGGCATGTATCTCAGTTGCAGGTTCCATCCCACCCCACCCCCCACCCCTGCTCTGGTCAGGGGGCATGTGGGAGGCAACCAGTTGATGTCTCTCTTGTATCGATGTTTTTCTCTCTCTCCCTTCCACTCTGAAAAGCAATGTAAAAAAATATCTTCGGGTGAGGATTAAAAAAATTTAAAAAGAGGACATTAGTAGAAGTATGCCATACCATGAAAAGGGACCTACACTGGTAAATAAAGCATTCTCTTGAAAGCTAATCTATATTTTGAGCCTTGATGTAAGTTTGGGTAGTACTTTCTTCTTTTACTTTTTGCAATTTTAAAACTTGTGATAAAATAAATATAACAAAATGTATAACATTTTAACCGTTTTGAGGCATATAATTTAGTGGCATTATTCACATTGTGCAAGTTGAGTAGTCCATTTTGCATACATTATGTATAAATATTTTTCTGTTATTCTCATTTATAAATCCTCTAGAAGGCAACCTACAAGACTTGCCTTAAAATTAATTCTAGCACACAATGGACATTGTTGTCTCAATTTATTTTGAAACAACACATCACCAGAGGGGGGGAGACATAAACACTGACCAAGGGAAATTTAGCAAAAATGATTCCTTTTTAATGAAATGTATTCAATTATTCTATGAAGTCATTAGACTAATAATAATATATCATTTTCCTTCATTTATTTAATGCATTCAATAAGTATTTTTGAGCACCTATTATGTGCCAGGCACTGTTCTGCATGTTACAGGCACAAGTTTCCTGGGGCCAATGCTTCAAAAGAAAGGCCAATGTTAAAAACCGTGCTAGTTTGGAGTAAGGAAAGGTTTACTGATTGAGAAGGCCCAGCTCAAGAAAAAACCAAGTGGTGTGATAAGGAGTAATTGAGGTTAGGTTTTGGGGAAGGCCTCCTTGTGGAGGTGGCCTGAATAAGGTAAGACAGTCAGAAAAAGTGCACCACCCTAGGGCAAAACAGAAAAGTCAACAATAGAGGACAGCAGTATCTCATAGGCCTTGCAGGACACCCTAAGGAATGCCATAGGAGCCAAGGTGATGTAATTCTTTTCTTTTTATTCTTTTTTTTTCTTCCTTAAGATTATTTGTTGCTGTTTGGACAGTGGATTTAGTAGGTAAAGTGAACAAGAGTTAACTCATTCACACTTGTAAAACAAAACAAAACAAAATAAAATCTTAATACTGGATTGAAAGCCAGCAAATATTAACAGGAATTTGAACTTAATTTTACCTTTGCAAAATTGATCTCTTTTATAACACAGTGCTTGCTATCTGATTTCCCTCTGGCCAAGTATGCTTTCCCAAAGGCACCTTTCCCAATGGCCTTAATAACATCATATTTATCCATGGTTTCCAATGCGTGGAGGTTCCTGAAATTAGAGAAATGAAATTTTATCGCACACTTTTCATAAACATTAACAAAGTGAGAAAATTGATCACTAAAATGTAAAAACTCATTTTGCTAAAACTTTCCTTCGGACCTCAACCAAGACAGAATGAAAAAACTCTCCTGGTGGCCACAGGTAACAACCAAAATGAGACAGAGCTTCTTGGTGGGCTCAGAGAGCAGACTTGGGTTGTAGCTCAACTTTGGTACACTATAGTGTGATCTTGGGCATTGCCACCTCTATAAAGCAGGAATGTCCTTATGCTTGTGTAGTTCTACACTCCAACCTTTCTCAGTGATGAAGTACTGCCCCCTAGGGGACATTTTGGAAGTTTATGGAGGTTTCTTTTTTTCTGTTTGCAGAGATGAAGAGGCACTGTGGCATTTATAAGTACTTAGGGCCCAAAGGGGTGTGGCTCAGCGGTTGAGCATCCACCTAGGATCCAGGAGATCACGGTTCAATTCCCAGTCAGGGCACATGCCCCGGTTGTGGGCTTGATCAATGACCCATCATTGATGTTTCTATTTCTCTCTCTCCCTCTCCTTTCCTCTCTCTGAAATCAATAAAGATATATTTAAAAAAAAAAAAAAAAAAAAAAGCAGGGCGTGGGATACTAAGATGCCGTGTTACAAGGGCCGGTTCACGCAATAAAGGGTTATCCCGCGGCCCTACAACATTAGAAAGTCCCACACATTCATGTCTGTCGAAAAATCCGTTTATCTGCAGCTAGAACCCAACTCTATTCCACATCTGAATAGAAAATAATTTTTACACAGTTCTAATTAACAATTTTCGAGGGATGCAACTATATGTAAAGCAAAGCTTGATCGCACTTCTTTTTGTTTGGAACTTTACCAAGAACTGTTCACCGTTTTTGGAAAGTCACGCCTCCACTGGCCACGCTGTTCCTCGTAGCTGAAACCTTCAGTGGGTACACGGCTACGTCAGTGCTTGTTCCTGGGTGGCAGCACCACGCATTTACAGATGGAAATACTTTATTATAAATTGTTTCCTTGCATTTCCCCTTTATACTACAGTTCGGGCATAATACTGACTTTTTAAAATTGAATGCGCAGGCAGGTGGTTGTTTTCTTAACCATTTTTAGAGAGAGGAAGGGAGGGAGAGGGAGAGAGGGGGAGATTGATAGGCTGCCTCCCGCAGGTGTCCGGACCTGGAATCAAACCCACCACCCTTAGGTGTAGGAAAGACGCTCCGACCAACTAGGCACACTGGCCAGGACAGTATGTTTTTGAGTGATTTGTGTCAGGCTACGAAGGGGGTAGACTGGCTGTGACGAGGCTGTCCGCCAGCTCTGCACCCAGGGGAAGCTGCGGACGCCCGAATTTTGAGGGTAGCAGATAGGGAATCGAAACTCAAGGGCAGCAACGCGGGAACTAAGGGACACCCCCCCACACACACTCTCCCAAGGTGGCACCAGGGGTGAAAGCCCAAGGTGTTGGGAAAAGTCCTTCTCTCTCAGGAACACTCGGGAGCGAACTGAGCGCAGCGCATTGCCATGGAGAGCGACGCACAGGAGACCGCTCCTCCACCGCCCCGGTCTCCCGGTGTGGACTTCGCCCCTTTCCCTGGCGACCCCAAAGCTCTGGGAGCAGCTCGCTGAAAGGACAGGGTGACCTGCCCGCTGCATACCTGCTCCACCGGCTCCGGCGGGTGGGAGAAGCCTCCGGGGGACCTACGTTCCCGGGCGTGTGGCCTCGAGACCGCCGGGGCGGAGCCGCGCCAGGGAATGTGGGCGGGGAGCGGGCCGAGCCGGCTAGGACCCGTCCACACCCTCCACCAGGGAGAGGGTCAGAGGCCGGCGACTCTGGGGACCCGGGCGTCGCCTCCCCCTGCCTTGGGTCGGAACTCCTCCGCCGACCCTCCGCGGGCACCCTGCTCGCGGTCCTGTTTGCTGTGTACCAGACGCGTTGCATACATTATGTCTTGTCTTTGCAACAACTCAGCAAGGTAGAAGACTCCCAGTTTTTCAAATAAGCTAAACTGAGACAAAGTTTCTTGTGCAGGGTATCAAATACTGTCAAGATGTGGACACTTGGAACGGAGTCCTACTCTTTCGGCCACAGATGGTGGCCTCCCTTGGGGTCCTCTTACAAAACTGGCTGCTGCTCCCCTCGCCCTACCCTCCACTTCTCCTCGTTCCAGACTGCACACCAAGCTGCCTAAAACGTTTCATTACACATTTAGTAGTTGAAAAGGATGTAATTTCCAGCAATTATAAATACTGACACAAGTAAAACATAGCCAATGGAATCTAAATACCAAGGCAATTTGAAACCCACCATTATCTATTAAAAAATGAAAATAAAAAAGCTCGGCAGTTCTTTGGCCTGTGACACGTAGCGAAGAGGCCAGTTCAGGGTCCTAAGCGGAGCCAGGGGTGGGGCGTTGGGCTGCTGTAGCTATTACCTCCGCCTCCACGGTTGATCATTTGTAATGTCAGGCTTTGATAACTTAAACACGGATTTCTACCAGACAAGTTAAAGCATCGGTGACCAGTCACAGCAGTCCTATGATTATGAAAAGAATGGAAGACCCTTTAGCAAACAGTATATTGGCTATGAATACTCGCAGCAAGGCCCACTTGTCCCTCCAGACACAACAGCCATACACCAGGCAGATTCTCCAGCCAGCTCAGGCATATACTCCAACTACACCTCAGCCATTCTATGGAAACAACTTAGAGGATGAGCCACCTTTACCAGAAGAATTAGAAATCAATTTTGACCACATCTGGCAAAGAACAGTGTTACATACATTAAAAGAAGCAGATGACAGCATCATTAATGAGACTGATCTGGCAGGACCCATGGTTTTTTGCCTTGCCTTTGGAGCCACAGTGTTACTGGCTGGCAAAATCCAGTTTGGCTGTGTATATGGGATCAGTGCAATTGGATGTCTAAGAGTGTTTCATTAAACTTAATGAGTATGACAGGTGTTTCATTTGGCTATGTGGCAAGTCTCGTCTTCTTCCCATGATCCTACTTTTCAGCTTTGTGGTGATAGTTTCTTTGCAAGGAATGGTAGGAATCATTCTCACTGCTGGAATTATTGGATGGTGTAGTTTCTCTGCTTCCAAATTTTTTTATTTCTGCATTAGCCATGGAAGGACAGCAACTTATTGTAGCATATTCTTGTGCCTTGTTATATGGAGTCTTTGCCCTAATTTCCATTTGTTTGTTTTTTTAAAATATGTATTATTGATTTTAGCAAAAGAGAGGGAGAGGAAAAGAAAGAAAAAAACCATTGATGTGAGGGAGAAACATCGATCACTTGCCTCCCTTATGTACCCCAACCAGGGATCAAACCCACAACCTGGGCATATGCCCTGACTGGGAATCCAACTGGTGACCTTTTGGTGCACCAGATGCCACTCAACCAACTGAGCCACACTAGCCAGGGCTAATTTCCATTTTTTTAAAACTGAATTTATCTGGGATGTGAACATAATTGGGCCACATACACAAAAAGAACTCCGAACTCTTAAATCAGACCAGCAAACTGCTGCAGTGCAACTCTCATACAGATCTAACATTTTACTACTGGAACAATGGAAGTAAAGACGTATCTTTTGTTCAATTTTATAGAACTTTTACATATTATATTGGGTTTACCTACAGATTAGCTTTAAGTGTTTGTGTTTATACAAATAAGTGCTATTTCTGTCCTGTTCCTGCAGCCTTTAAAAAACAATTTTACTTGCAAATCATTCTCTCTCTCTATATATATATATATATATATTTAAATGTCTTTATTGATTTCAGAGAGAGGAAGGGAGAGAGAGACAGAGAGATAGAAACATCAATGATGTTACTACTGGGGACTGAGCCCACAACCTGGGCATGCGCCCCAACTGGGAATGAAACCTCAATCTCCTGGATCACAGGTTGATGCTCAACCGCTGAGCCATACTGGCTGGGCTCATACTATATTTTTGACATAATTTTATCAACTGTGGAACCTAACCACAGAGCTGATAATCTTTCTTTAAAAAAAAAAAAAATATATATATATGTTTTTATTGATTTCAGAGAGAGGAAGGGAGAGGGAAAGCTAGAAACATTCGGTCACCTCTTGCACGCTGCCTAGTGGGTTTCGAGCCCCAAATCCGGGCATGTGCCCTGACCAGGAATTGAACTGATGACCTCCTGATGCATGGGATGACTCAACCAACTGAGCCACACCAGTCAGGCTGATAATCTTTCTTAAAAACAACCCAGTCATAATAAAGAAGACACAAGACTTATTGCAGAAGTATTTTTCCAAGGAATTAGGAAAGAAAACCTCCTGTATTCTCAAATCAGATGCACTTCAAGTCAAAAAGTGATCCCAATGTAGGTTATGAATTTACACATCAAAAATCTGACATCCTTGCCCTGGCCATTTTTGCTCAGTGGTTAGAGCATCGGCCCCAGACTGAAGGGTCTCCGGTACAATTCCAGTCAAGGGCATGTACCTCAGTTGCAGGTTTGATCCCTGTGTGGGAGGCAACCAATCAATGTCTCTCTCACATCGATGACTCTCTCTCTCCCTTCACTCTCTCTGAAAAGCAATGGAAAAAATATCCTCAGATGAGGATTAAAAAATAAAAAAATCTGACATCCCTTTAAATTATCTCATGGAATTTTTGCTAAAATTCAGTGATACAGATGTTCACAGTCTGCCTTATCTTAGACATGAAATGTGAACACCTATTTCAATATTAGCATTAGGTAAACCATAGTGACCTAGACTGACCACATTAATGCTCATAGTTGGATCTGTTTCCCAGAAAAAAGAAAATCATTAACCTTTTTAGAGAAAAAGATCTAAAATGTCACCGTTACAGTATCAATATAAAGTACATTTGATACTTTTTTTTTTTAATCTTCACCCTAGGATACTTTTTCCATTGTTTTTCAGAAAGAGTGAAAGGGGAGGATGTGGGGGGGGGGGAGAGAGAGACATCGAACGGTTGCCTCCCGCACTCGCCCCAAGTGGGGCGAGGGGATTGAGCCTGAAACCAAAGTACATGTCAGAATTGAACCCAGGACCCTTCAGTCAGCCGGCCTATGCTCTAACCACTGAGCAAAACCGGCTAGAGTCATCTGATGCCTATTAATTAAAAATTTCCCAAGTAATTAAAAAATTAAGTTCTTCTTTAAGAATGAGAAAGCTTATAGTATTCTTTTCCTTGAAATCATATCTCCTCCATATGTAATGTTTTCCATGCTTCAAAGTCTTATTGATCACTCTATCATAAAAAAGGAAATTAATTTTTTTCCTGATCATAGGCTTTTTATTAGATTATTAAAATTCTAGTAGTACACAATTGGTAAAAATAAAATAAATTACACTGATACTTATTCATTATAAAAAGTAAAATTGTATCAGAAACTCATCTCTTAAAGACATGAAGGGACTTTCTTCTTCCTCCCTCCCAATTAGCTCAGTTAGGATCTGTAGAAAAATACTAACTTTTTGCTGGACTAGACAAGGTTTAACATTGATTCTCTTCTGTTTTTCTTTTTCTCTCTCTTTTTAAAGCTGTAAGTGCTGATAAACCATATCCATACAAGTAAATGGAATTGGAAGTTTTGTTAAGAGTCCCTCAATTCTTGCCTAGTTGTATGTCAAGAATCCAATAGTAACCTATCATTAAAAATGGTTTCTAACCATTGAGACTCTTGAAATTTTATTAAAAACAAAACCTTGCAAACCATCTGACTTTGAAAAGGATTTATCATTCAATTAAGGTTCATGCAGTCTCTCAATAACAATACATAATTTCAAGTTCCCTTTGTTTGATGGTTTGGGAATGTTTACACACCAGGGTAATACTACGATTTGAGATGACTAAGAGGTATAGATATAGTACTTACAGAAGCTGAGCATCTGCAAATATCCTTAAAACTATCCTTGCCAAACTTAACTCTTAAAGTCTTCAAGAATGGGGGGGGGGGGGGGGAGGAACTAACCTAAGTAACTTTGAGAAATAGTGTTTTGACTGGAATTATAAGATTAAAGACAATAAGAACAATACATAAAATCTATTCTAGTTGATAAATTTGTTCCTCACAAGAGTATGGGTTACTAATTTGGAAACTGCTTTACATGTATACTGATGTTGAACAACTAAGTGGATGGTGGATGGTACAAGCCAGGTTTCTTGCTGTCAGAGACAGAAGCTACCGAAAAGCAAGGGGGGAAGGCTAGAATGAACCCTGTGGTACTGGATTACAGTCATGGTATCAGTACGAACCGAAGCTTAGCTTAATATGCGTACAGATACAAAAATGACTAGAGATGTGAATATATATACATGATAGTATAACATACACATGCTTCCTAGTTCTTTCTGCTGAGAGGGCCTAGAAGCAATGACATCCCTGTAGCAACAAGCACACTCAGCACCCAGATCTCGGTTTCTAAACCAATGAAAGGACCAGGACTCGGAAAACAGCTGATTCTGGGGCTGGTGTAGTGAAGGTACAAGATGAGTCCAGACCATCTTCTTGTAGTGCCAGGAAGGAAGGAGGTGCTCAAAATACAAAAAGATAAGGGCATATCAAAGGGACAAAGGAGTCAACCTGAAACAACTCCCAATGGCCAAAGCTAGAACAATTTAAGCAGCGAAACGACTTACTGGGTTATATCCCCCCACTCAGGAGCTTAATTCCCCTCCACTTGAGTATGGGCTAGATGTAGCGACTGGTTTAGAGTGAAAAGAGCGTGGAACAGGAAAATTAGTAACTTTTCAGTGGAGAACCTGGCAGACACTGCCTTAACCAAGTAATGTAGGTTAACAATAGAAGCAACAGAAGAATATTGAGATCACACTCTCCCTGATACGATGTGGTGGGAAAAGCACTTTACTTCTGCGGTATTCTTCCCCCAAACCCTTAAGCTCAGTCTCATTATGAGAAAAACAGACAAACCCAAACTTAGGAACATTCTACAAAATACCTAACCAGTACTCCTCAGGATCTCAAGGTCCTGAAAAATAAGGAAAGACGGAGACACTGTCAGAGACCAGAGGAGGCTAAGGCTGACAAAATGTTGAAATATATAAATAAACTGTGGGGTGGGTAAAGTTCCATACCAGTTTTTGTATGTTAAGATAAAAACATGTTTAGATTTTAGAGAGAGAGAAAAGAAGAGGGGGAGAGAGAGGAAAACATCGATGTGAGAGGAAAACATCAATCAGCCTCCTCCTGCACACCACTAGGCTTTGATCCCACAACCTGGGCATGTGCCCTGACTGGGAATCAAACCTCAGGATACGGGCGATGCTCAATCCACTAAGCCACACTGGCCAGGGCAAAAATGTTTAAATCTTTAAAAGGTGTATGTAGTTCATATTTCAGCAGATTCTCATTAATGATCCTACTGCAGTTTCACAACTGTTTCCCTCCTATTCTTCACTTCAGCATTGTTCCCTGTACCAGGTCAGGCTTATGCTGTTCCCACACTTGCCCCTAAGGGGTCCCCTGGGTTGAGGCTGTTTCTTTTTTAGTAAAATATTCTCACCTCACTAACAGATCACATATTTAATGACAGGCCCCAGCACAGTGTGTCATGGTGACCCATATATGTTGGGATCTTGCCCCCTCCATTAGTTCCACAACATTCTAATTTCTGATACTTTCCATATTGATTTCTCACCATGGGCCCCATTCCTTCCTCATGTACAGGACTGACAACTTCTGACAAGATATGTAGCCTACCCTACTCTTCCTAGGGTGGATCCTCTGACCTGGGCTCTTTTGTGTGTCCTGTGAGGGGCTGTATTTAAGGATAGCTGGTAGTAAAGATCACTCAAGATCATTAACCACTACCCAGACAGGTCTTACTGAAAAACTGCACACATTATTATGTTATAATTAAATATATTTAGATCCTCAAATCTTTAGGAAATGTAGAGTTACATAGTAATAAACAAAAATCGTAACAATGCAAATAACATTATGGGCTGCTCTCATGCTCCATGATTAGCATCCCTATGAGACAGGCATTATTTTCCTCATGTTATTGTTGAGGAAATTTGGGCCAAAGAGGTTAAGTAATTTCACACAATCACACAAACAGTGAGCATCCAATTTCTGCTCTATCTGACTGCAAAGCCCGAAGCTCACACCCATTATTCTACACCGTCTCCTTGGAGTTCAAAAACTCACAGGAGTTGTAGATTTTTTAAACTAATCAGGAACAATTTTAAATATTCACAACCCCCAGCCCCCAGGCCCTATTCTGTTTCCAAGGGAAAATATACATTCCATTAACTAGCATTATCCAAATATTAATTCCTCACTTTAAACATCTACTCAGTGTGACTAAAGAACCTTTCCTTTGGCATTAGCCATCAGATACTCCTTGCCAGCCAGCTCGCTGCTTCAGTTCTGACACCCAGTCAAAGTTGTTGTCTTCCTCCTCAAAGTCCCTGTGAAAAAATGATACAGATATTAAGCCTCCAAATTAGAGGCACGCTAAGCAATTGTTGATGGGCTCAAAGCAGATCAACACCATAACAATATTTACATTTTTAAAAAATGAGCTCCATAAGGCAACTGAACAGAAAAAAAAATTGTTACTTCTTCCAAAAGAACATTGCTTTCACTCTTTCTATAAAATTTTCTTTCTTTTTTTAAAATTTTATTATTGCTTAAAAGATTACAGATGTCCTTTTTTCTCCCCAATGACCCGCTCCACCCCGTTCCTTCCCCCTCCCCAGTCCCTCTCCCCACCATTTCCATGTCCTTGGGTTGTGTATATATGCACATAAATTCTTTGGTTACTCTCTCCCCCTCCACCCACCCGCCCTCCTCCACCCCTCTGACAGTCATCTTTCTATAATATTTTCAATATGAAATCTAATATATTAATTAATAGTAAGTCCAAGCTGAACAATTTTAAACATAAGGCTCAGTCAGGAATTCAGTAATTACCATGACACATTGCCCACCTTGGACAAAAGTTCAAGTTATATACATATTCATTTATGGTGTAAAATAATATAACCAGCTCCGGTTAAACCTGACATCATTAAGGTATAATTTAAATTACACACACCCCCCACAACTAAAGCCTTCTCCTTCTAGGTATATCATAAACGTACGTGTCCTCCTCATCCAGTCCAGGCTCGAGTCTCTCTGGATCCAAAATGACAGAATCATAACCTCCATCAACACTGTCTGATGCTTCTGTTTCTTCAGACAGGGGACCTTTCAAGGAGAACCCTTCTGAACCTTCAGAGGAATATTAACAGAAATCATGCGAATTTAAACAGTATTTACTTATTTCTTGCATGTTGGACTAAAATCCTCCAAAAGCTTGTTGGCTAATTGAAGACAATGCCATATTCTATATTTCTTCTGCAGTACCTCCCCACATTACCCAGCCTGATTTCTGGCATAAAACAGGCCCACTAAGCATCAGTATGAGTATTAAATTTAAAAAATGCTACTTTCTTGGCACTGGCTGGGTAGCTGAATTAGAGTATCGTCCCAATACAACAAGGTTGCAGGTTCGATCCCCAGTCAGGGCGCGTACATGAATCAACCAATGAATGCATAAATAAGTGGAACAACAAACTGATGTTTCTTTCTCTCTATCTATAAATAAAAATTATTTTAAATACCACTTTCTTCAAAAGAAAAAGTTCAGAATATAATTAAAACCCTCAAATATAAGAACTTATATTAAAGCATTAAAAGTTATCTTTGGATAATCAGATTACAGTTTTTACTGTGATGAAGCCTGAACTGTAAAGTCACCAGTATACCTGCATAGAAAAAACAAGCTACTCTGCAAAGAAAGTAGTCACATGATTATGAAAATGAGCAAACAGGAGTAATATAGCTCTCTGGGAAATTTTAATTATAGCTTAAGACTATCTAGAAAAGATTCAAGAAAACCTAAAAGTACAGTGCTATGAGTTATTTTATAATTTGAAAATCAAAGGGTTTCTGGGAGGGGAAAATGGGGAGTTATTATTTAATGGATACAGAGTTTCAGTTTTGGAAGATGGGAAAAGTTCTGGAGATTAATGGTGGTGATAACTGCACAACAATGTAAATGTACTTAATGCCCCTGAACTGTACTTGAAAAATGGTCAAAATGGTAAAATTTATGTTATGTATATTTTATCACCATTAAAAAAGTACCAAAGGGTTTCCATGTTTCTATAACAGACATAAATCACCTGGTCTATATATTGTGTATGTTTGAAATGCCAAGCTGAGATCAGCATTCTTAAGGATGTTCAACAAGGTTTCAGGAGTCTCTTTGAGCCACTGCTTACGAGTATTATTTCCACTGTACTTTATTACCGAACCACCTAGTTGAGAAAAGATAAAAGTTAGGGCCAAATAAAAAATATTTTCAGCACATTCTCTTCCAGATCATATTTCAAGCAAAATTAATTATATTTACTCTCTACTAAAATCTATTTCACTCACCTGTGTGGCACCAAATATCCTTTACAGAGTGACATTTTAAAAAAATTTCTAGCCCATTAAACAACTATTAGAAAATGTTCCACAATAATAGTACACTTTCTGACTACTAACCTCTATCATCTTCTGCGGTTAAACTGGAGGTGAGTATGGAGGCATTTTCCAAAGCGGCAAGTGCTGTAGTGCATATATTTTTCTCCCACTGTCGCCTGAGAGGACTTGGTGAACTCGCTTTCCTCAGACAGACTGATTTACCACCTGGTTTTAAAATGTAAAAAAGGGTTAGTGGAGCATATTCTTTTTATTTATTTATCTATATCTAGACATATATTTCTCTAACAACAAACAGAAATATTTTTTTCCTCTTTCAAACTCAGATCTAACAACATGTTCTTCATGTCTAAGTGGTAAAGGAAATGAAAAAAATCTGGAAGAAAAGGCAAAACAAATCATTAAGGTGAATTTTAAAAAATAATATGTATATATTTACATATTATACACTGTATGAGATTGAAGCCCTGAGAGGACTTAGATACACACTGAATGCCATGCTTTTTATGGTGGAGGGCATAAAATATTAGTTTTTCTAAAGGCTCTTATTAATAAACACTATCCTCTCTCTTTTTCATGGGTAAATAAGACATTTCTGAAATAAGTTATTGGATAAGCAAACAAAAATCTGCATGTGTCCACTTGCTTATAACATCTATTGACCTAGTTATGTGAAAACTGGTACTCCCTTTCTAAATTTCCCAGCCCCACTTATACAATGATCAGAATTTGAATAACTTACCTTTCTCTTCTCTGTTTACGCTCCTCAGTGCACTTGCAACTGAATTTTTATTAATGCTTTCTAAATCAGGGAGGCTACACTTTCTACCTTGCTCTTCCCCTTGCTTTAAAAGAGATTAAAAAGTCAGATTAAACAATGCTTGAATTGCTACAAAAAGATAAACAACTATACAAAGTCAGCTATATTAATTTTAAATAAAGATTAATGAGTTAAGGACATTAATAATTATAGAACCCTATACATAGGTGTATATTAATAGCCATATACATCATACATATGAATATTAAAAATAATACACATTCATATATGTATAATAAATCAGACATGACTAGCTGTTAACAGCATTCACTGCAAATATGAAAAGGATATATAAAATGACAGGTATTTGAAAGGTCTTTTTTTTTTAAGTCCTTTTCTTAATATATTTTTATTGATTTTTTTTTTTAGAGAGAGAGGAAGGGAGGGAGAGAGAAACATCAATATGAAAGGGAAACAACGATTGGTTGACTCCCAAACAGCACCCCAACCAGGCACTGAGCCCGCAACCTGGGCACGTGCCCTGATTGGGAATGGAAATGGCAACCTTTCAGTGCACAGGATGAGATGCTCTCAGCCACTCTAGGCAGGGCTTGAGAGGTCTTTGTAGAGGAACTAAGTAATACAAATTTTTAATATGGTTTGCTATACTGGGCTTTACATGCTAGAAATATCAAAATGAGATGTTTTATATAATTGCTATATATGGCCAAAATATTCCCACTTAATTCAGTATTTTTCCAAATTATCTAAGCTATTGATTTCATGAAGTATAGCAACACACTAGTCTTTAAATCTGTATGTATTTTTAGAAGGAATACATATCCAGTGCCTTGACAGTCTCCATCATATAGGTTCTCAATTATTTGCTGAATGAGTCAATAAATTAAACAGTAGCCTGTAGCTGGCACCTTGTTTTCTTATTTCTAAATAGTGGTTCTCAAACTTCTCTTCCCACACATATAGGGAGCATGATTTCAAAGATCCCTCACACAGACAAGGACTTCAAAATCTTGGTGAGGTGGTTGTGATGAGCAGTTTTTAAAAGTGGCCGGGGGACTCCCATCATCCATATCTACTGAGAGTCACTGTCCAACAGACAGCAGCGTCTACCACCACTCCTGGCCCAGCGCCACTCAGCTCCACCTACGTGCCAGTCGAACCTTGTGGGCCTGCCCGGGACTCTCTTTCTCCCTCAATTCTTCTGTTACTTGACTTACTTTATGGCTCTTTCTCCATTCTTTTTACATATTGTACCCTTTTCATTTTATGAAAATATGTTGACTTATGCTTATTCTAGGTGGTTTTAAAATCACAATGGTGGCTGCCTGGGAAGAGCCAGGATCATCTACAAAGGGTGACAAGAAAATATTTTAGGGACATGGCATTTCTTTACCTTGATTGTGGTGGTTGTTATATGACTGTATAAAATTACCAAAATTCATCAAACTGAATGCAAAAAATAAGTAAATTTTATTGCATGTAAATTATGCCTCAATACAGCTGGGAAAAAAAAAAAAGATACTATCATGCAAAGAGAAAAAAAGTACAGAGGCAAGATATATTCCATTTGTAGCAACATAATGGTGGGATGTTGTTATTATTTACAATATAAAGTTCATTCAAAAAAATTTACAAGTTTAATTACTAGCACAATCCATAAATAGAATAATTTGTTGTCAGTACATCTTTTCTTTTTTGAGTTAAAAGATTGATTAAAATGCTGAAGAAGGCCCAGCCGGCATGGCTCAGCGGTTGAGTGTCGACCTAGGATCCAGGCAATCGGGGTTCGATTCCCGGTCAGGGCACATGCCTGGGTTTGCGGGCTCGATCAATGACTCTCTCATCATTGATGTTTCTGTCTCTCTCTCCCTGTCCTTTCCTCTCTCCGAAATCAATAAAGATATATTTTTAAAAAAATGCTGAAGAAGGAAAAATATCAGTAGGATACGATTTACTGAGAGCTGTGACAACACTAGGAAGTGGGTCAGCTGTAACTATGCATGACTTTATTGCAGCTTAAGCTGCCTAGGAATAAATAAGACAAACAGGACTTTGAATGCCAGGCTAAAAAATGTTGACTTGATTCATGGGATAATAGGGAGGTACTAAAAGTTTTTGAATAGAAAAATGTCAATATCAAAATAGTGATCTAAATAAAAAAGAAATTCTGATACATGCTGTAACAAGGATGAACCTTAAAAATATTATGCTAAGCAAAAGCCAGACATAAAAGGATAAATATTTTATGATTCCACTTACATGAAATATCTAGAATATGCAAATTATGTCATAGAGACAGAAAGCAGAATAGAGGCTCCCAGGTACTGGGTGGGAATGGGCGTGGGGAAGGAATGGGGAGTTATTGTTTAATAGGCACAAAGTTTCTGTTTGGGATGATGAAAAAGTACTGGAAACTGACAGTGCTGATAGTTACACAATTTTGTAAATGTAATTAATCCCAGTGAATTGTATTCATAAAAGTGGCTAAAATGGTAAATCTTAGGTTATATATATTTTACCACAATAGAACACAAACTAAAAGCCAGGCTAAAAACAAGAATTTCATGACTGAAAGTTGGACAAAGTTCTCTCACATCTATATTGAAACCACTTGTTATCAATAATTAAAAATGAAAAAACAAAATAAATAGTGATCCAAAGCGGCTCAGCTGGCAGTACAGGACAATAGCTACCAATTACTTCACATACCCAAAATTGACAAATTATTAAATTGGAGGGACCAGTCACAGTCTTCCAAATATCCCACAGCACCTAACGGTACCAGGTATCCAGGAAATGGTTGTTTCATACATTTAATTTTAAAGCACTTACCACTGTGCTTGCTTCTTTTTCCAAAGCGATCCTGACTCTGCTGGAGTCTGCTTAAAGAGAAAAAAGAAAAAGGGAAAGTATGTAAAGGCTCACATTACTGGCTCCTAATGTGATATGCATAAAGCCTGAGAGACAAATGAAGTTTGTTTGTTTTTTTAAATATATCTTTATTGATTTCAGAGAGAGGAAAAGAGAGGGAGAGAAAGAGATATAGAAACATCAATGATGAGAGTCATTGATCGGCTGCCTCCTGCAAGCCCCCTACTGGGGATTGAGCCCGCAACCCAGGCATGTGCCCTAACCAGTAATCGAACCCCGATTGCCTGGATCCTAAGTCAACGCTCAACCGCTGAGCCATGCCCGGCTGGGCGACAAATAAAGTTTTTAAAGTCAAAGAACCAAAGCATTAGCCTGATTGGTGATTACCAAGTTTTAGCCACCTAGTAATACATCTCACCTGTTTTTTGCTATTTTATTCCTAAACTTAACATCTGAAAGTTGACATCTCTATTTATTTATGCTAACCCATTTAGGCACTATGAAGTAAAATACTCTGCATACTAAGGAGGTCATTATCACCATCAGCCAAAGCTAGCTATAGTCTGTGCTTTTGCTGACCATTGTGATAGCAGGTGGAATAGGTGTCACTCACAAGGGACCAGCAGCAGGGAGAGAGCACTCTGGCAACCAATTCCTTTGTAAGGATGGCTCCTTCCTGATTTTTCTCTGGCAGAGGCCTGCAGTTCCTGTTCCTCATTCATTCAACACTTTAAAAACTCACTATTGAGTCTGATTTAAAAAAAAGGCTCAAGTAGAAAAGCAGTCCCATTCATATTAAGACAGTGTACAAAACTGTAAATAAAGTGTGTACAGTGAATTGTCTTTTAAAAATAAAAATTTGCTATTGAGCACCTATGATGACAGGTACTGAGGATATGACAGTGAGCAAATGAGACATGATCCCTGCCCTCACATAGCTTTCACTATTCTGATCTGTCTACAGAAGGGAGATGCCACCATACATATAAATAGCCCCGACATGGTGGCACCTCTCTACTGGCTTATTTCTCTCTTTTTAGGAATTGTAAAACTACATTTTTCCAAACTATCTTGAAACAGTGATTAGACAGTTTTTGTTGTGGTTGTTGCCCAGCATTTTAAAACTAATTTCCTACTACCCTGGAATGTGAACAAAAGCTACAAAATAGTACCAGAAGTAAAATCAACACTAAAACAAACTGCTGAAGAAAAGGTAACTGGCTACCTCTTAAGTAATGGAGAAAAGGCTGAATTATAAGGCTGAAAGGTTTGTATCACTAGAAGGGTTTAATATTCTTACAAAGATAATATTTAAAATGTAGCATTAAGAAAACAGTACAGTTTCCAAAGTGTATCTTTTGAAGTATCTAATACTAAGATAATAGGCACCAAACAGTGGAGGTTTTGCACCAGGTCTCTATAGTGGATGATCTATATGTCTTAACTATTTCTCTTATTCTGGTCAGATCTATTGTCTTTGTTGGATCTTTTCAGGTGGAAGATCTGCGTCACTAATGACAAATGAAAAAAATAGCTTTGAAAAAACTAAGAGATGACAACTTCCAAAGGGACAATAAATTACATTTGAAATTTGCTCAGGATTTACTATAGATATATGAAAATTTTGTGCAGCTATTATGTGAACAGTTCCAACTTTTGTAAAGGTTTGTTTTTAAATTTTTGTTTACAAGATGGTTCTTTGGGAACTTGGGGATACAATTTCTGATGAGATTAACGTTATAGAGGGAGGAGGGCCAAGATGGCAGCAAAGGTAAAGGCAACACTCGCATCTTCCCACAACCACAACAAAATTACAACTAAACCATGAAACAACCATCATTCAGAACGTCCTGAAATATGGCTGAATGAAAGTCTTACAACTAGAGAATTAAAGAAGCCACATTGAGACTGGTAGGAGGGGCAGAGGTGTGGAACGGAACGGTCCAACACTCACCTGTGGCATTTTTTAACCCTTTGTGGTCGTATTAAATTTGGACATGGGTGTCGTACTGGTAGGAATTAAGAGCTTTCAGAGAAATTATGAACTGATACATGAATGAATAGAGTTAAGATTCGTACGGTTCCTTGCTGTGGTGGCTGAGAGCAGACATATGACCGGAACGGTAAAAAAGCTTTGGTGGCTGAGAGTAGACATACGACTGGAACAGTAAAAAAGCTTTGGTGGCTGAGAGTAGACATATGACCAGAATGGTAAAAAAGCTTTTGTGGCTGAGAGTAGACAAACGACCGCAAAGGGTTAATAGAGAGGGACACCCTGGCCATGGAGGCCCCTCATGAGGACAAGGGGTCCCAGCCCCACCCCAGACCCCTCAGCTTAGGGTTCCAGTGCCAGGAAGAGAAGTCCACATAATTTCTGGCTATTAAAACCAGTAGGGAGCCCAGCTGGCATAGTTCAGTGGTTGAACATCGACCTATGATCCAGGAGATCAAGGTTTGATATCCTGTCAGGGTACATGCCCAGGTTGTGGGCTCGATCCCCAGTAGGGGAATGCAGGAGGCAGCTGCTCAATGACTCTCTCATCATTGATGTTTCTCTCTCTCTCCCCCTTCCTTTCTCTGAAATCATAAAGATATATTTAAAAAAACAAAAAAACAGCAGGGATTGTGGCTGAGTGACATAGAAGCTGTGAGAGTCCCAGGTAGCTATTCTTAAAGGGCCCACACATGGACTTACTCAGATTCACTCCCTCTGAGCTCCAGTGCTGGGGCAGCAGCTTGAAAGGATCTAGGGACATACGGGAGAAACTAAATTGTCTGGCATCAGAGCAGGAACTAGGGGGCAGCTTTCTCCCAAACAAAGCTGGCAGAGGTCTTTGTTCCTTTGCTGAGACTGTCCCGCTACAGTGCTGACAGGTAGTCGCCATATCTGAGTCTCCATCAACCTGGCCCACACTGCTCGCCCTGCCCTGATGATTCCCTGAAACCACACCCCACCCAGACTGTTTGCAATAGCTTTTCCATATGAATGGCCTGTCCTGGCTCAGGCTTCAGATTTTCCTAAAACCTCTCAGACAAGCAGCAGCTGGTTTCAGTGTGCCCCATACCTCTTGCTAAGTGGTCCTAGGCCTGGCACTAGCAGCAGCCAACCTTGGTTCACAGATTGGCCTCTCCCAGACCCTCCGAGTTCAAGACAAGTAACAACCACCTACAGATTGCTCTGTAGCTTGTGCCAGGTGGCCCTAAACAAGGCATAAGCCGTATCTGACTCTGTACCTCCCAGGAGGCACCTGGTGGTCATCTTCAGACTTGATGAGTATCAAAGCCGCACTGAAGCAAGTCCTGCTCCACAGGGGTGTCTCCTGCACAGCAGCTCTTCTGTTGTAATCACATCTGGTCTGCACAGCTGACTGGCCTGGGGGTCAATTCCTCCCAATGAGACCAACAGCAATCAAGGCTCAACTACAACAGGACAGTGCACACAGCCCAAATAGGGGTATACCTAGAGTGCCCAGCTCAGATGACTGGGGAGGCTGTGCCACCTGGCCCTAAAGGATACCTGTTACACAAGGCTACCTACCAATTCCAGGAGACACAGAAGCTCTACCAAATACATAGAAACAAATACAGTGAAGCGGCCAAAACGTGGAGACAAAGAAACATGTTGCAAATGAAACAAGAGAAGAAATCTCCAGAAAAAGAACAAAATGAAATGGAAGCAAGCAAACTACCAGATACAGAGTTCAAAACAATAGTTATAAGGATGCCCAAGGAACTTAGTGAGATCTTCAAGGATCTTAGTGAGAACATCAATGACATAAAAAAGGACCACTCAGAAATGAAAGATACAGTAACTGAAATTAAAAAGAATTTACAGGGAATCAGCAGTAGAGTAGAGGATGCCAAGAATCTAATCAGCAATTTAGAATATGAGAAAGCAAAAAACACCCAATCAGAACAGCAAAAAGAAAAAAAATCCAAAAAAATGAAGATAGTGTAAGAAGCCTTTGGGATAACTTCAAGCATACCAACATTCAAATAATAGGAATGTCAGAGGGAGAAGAGAAGGAGCAGGAAATTGAAAACCTATTTGAAAAAATGATGACAGAAAACTTCCCCTAGCTGGTGAAAGAAACAGACATACAAGTTCAAGAAGTGCAGAGAATCCCAAACAAGAGGAACCCAAAGAGGCCCACACCAAGACACACCATAATTAAAATGCCAAAGGTTAAAGACAAAGAGAGAATCTTAAAAGCAGCAAGAGAAAAGCAATTAGTTACCTATAAGGGAGCACCCATAAGACTGTCAGCTGATTTCTCAACAGAAGGCTAGAAGGGAGTGGCAAGAAATATTCAAAGTGATGAAAAGTAAGGACCTACAACCAAGATTACTACAACCAGCAAGGCTATCATTTAGAACTGAAGGTCAGATAAAGAGCTTCCCAAACAGAAAAAGCTAAAGGAGTTCATTACCACCAAATCAATACTACATGAAATGTTAAAAGGACTTCTTTTAAGAGGAGAGAAAGGAGGAGATAGGAGGGAAGAGGGAAGCAGGAGAAGAAGAGAGGAGGGAGGACGAGGAGTAAGAGGAGAAGGAGGAGAAATAAAAGATCAAAAAAATGAATAATAAGGTGGGATTCCAAGCTGGCAGCAAATTGAGTGGAAGCTACACTGACACTCGCCTGGGACCAAACTGGAAATAAAACTAAAATATAGAAAAACTACCCTGAATAATCAACTATAATGGAAGACTAGCTATAGATCACCCTCATAAACAAGGGTGAAAAGTGGAGACCACATAGAGACGAAGGAAGTGTGGAGGCACGAGAGGGCTGGATGGGCTCCCACAGGCAGCAGCTAAAGGTCCGGAGGGATATCTCAGCTGTGGGGGATTCCCACTGAGAACTCTGGGGTCTAAACCTCAAACTGGGCTTCCCAGCCCAGAGCACCAGAACTGACAAAGGTGTCCACATACTATCTAGCTGTTGAGCAGCTGGGTTTCTGTCTACCAGGGAGAGATGGCTAGAAATGCAGGCACCCTTTTAAAGAGCCAACACACAAAGTTTTATGTGCAGCTACTCACCTTGGGTTCTGGCAGAGGGAGGGCACAGTGGACTGGAGCTGTGTGAGGAGAATCCAGAGTTATTGGATTGGGGGATAGAGCTCAGAGGGCTGCCATCTGGATTCCTGTGCTGAGTCATTCCCCCATGCTGCAGAGGACATCTTTCTCAGGCAGACACTTACCTTCCAAGTAGCTTTTGCCTTGGGGGAAGCAACTGCCCCACCCTGCCAGAAAATCTCTCACCCCACCCTATGTAGTTTCTAAGCAGTTTCTAAGATCATTAAGAGACTGAATAACAATCAACCTCTGGGTGCTTTGAGCCTTTGCCTGATTTGCTTCTGAACCCAGGACTTGGAAAAGCAGACCTTGGGGTGCATCTTGGTCCTTTCCAAACACACCCATCCCAGCAGAGGGAACCACAAACTGTGAAGTGTGGAAAGCTTCAAACAGGGTACTCAAGGCTAGGCACAAACAGAATCGGACACTGGTCTGCACCAGAGACCATACAAAAGACTGGGAGTCCTCGCAGATCTAATTAATACATAGAAATAAACCCAAACAGGCAGCCAAAATGGGGAGGAAAAACAAAACAAGCCCCAAATGAAGGAACAAAAGAAATCTCCAGAAGAAGAGCTATGTGAAATGGAGATAAGCAATCCATTAGAAATAGAGTTCAGAATACTTATTGCAAGGATGAGAGAAGAACAGCATGAAAAAAGAAATGGAAACTATGAAGGAAATTAAGAATGAGATAGTAGAAATTTTAAAAAAAGAAATATTGAAAGGAATGAACAGTAGATTAGGGGAAACTGAAGACTGGATCAGCGAATTAGAAAACAGTAGAAAAAAATCACTCAATCAGAGAACCAAAAAGAAAAAACAAAAAACAGGAGGACATTTTAAGGGAGCTGTGAGACAACATGAATGTAGTAATATTCACATCATAGGAGTACCAGAAGATCTAGAAAGTAAGCAAGGGTTAGAGAATTTGTTTGAAGAAATAATGGCAGAAAACTTCCCTAACCTGGTCAAGGAAAAAGTCACACAAGTTCAGGAGGCACAGAGACGCCGAAGTAAGAAGAATCCAAAGAGGCCCATGCCCAGAAATATCATAATTAAAATGCCAAGAATTCAAGACAAAGAGGGAATCTTATCCATTACCTACAAAGGAGCTCCCATAAGGCTCTCAGCTGATTTCTCATCAGAAACTCTACAGGTCAGAAGGGAATGGCATGAAGTATTCAAGGTCACGCAAAACAAAGATCTGAAACCAAGACTACTCTATCCAGCAAGGCTACCATTCAAAATAGATGGTGAAGTAAAGCTCTTCCCAGGCAAAAAAAAAAAAAAAGGCTAAAGGAGTTTATCACCACCAAACCAGCACTGCAAGAAATGTTAAAGGGACCACTGTAATAAGAGGTTGAAATCGAGAGAATGAGAAACATAGGCATAAAGAAATAAAATGGCAATAGGTAAGTACTTATCAAAAATAACCTTAAATATAAATGGATTAAATGCTCCAATCAAAAGACATAGGGTAGCTGAAAGGAAAAGATAATAAGACTGAAACATAAGCTATCTACAAAAGACCCACCTCAGAATAAAAGACACATAGCCTGGGAGGGAAAAACGTTTGGAGGACTTGAAAGGTGAGATTGACAGCAACACACTCATAGTAGGGAACTTTAACACCCACTGACTTTACTGGATAGACCTTCCAGACTAAAAATCAACAAGACAACAGAAACTGTAACTGACACACTAGATCAGATGGATTTAATTGACATTTACAGAACCTTTCCCCTCAAAGCTTCAGAATAGGCATTCTCCTCAAGTGCACATGGGACATTCTCAAAGATAGAACATATGTCAGGACACAAAATATGTCTTTACAAGTTCAAGAAGATTGAAATCATATCAAGCATCTTCTCAGGCATTTAGACCATGGAATACTATACAGTTATAAAAAAGAAAGATCCCTTACCCTATGAGATAGCATGGTGGGACCTGGAGAGTATTATGCTAAGTGAAATAAGCCAGTCGGAGAAAGATAAGTATCACATGATCTTGCTCATATGTGGAATCTAATGAACAAAATACACTGATGAACAAAACAGATCCGGAGACACAGAAGCACAGAACAGGCTGACGAATCTCAGAGGGAAGGCAGGGATGGGTAGGTGGGGAGAGATTAACCTAAGAACTTATATGCATATATGCATAACCCATGAACACAGACAATAGTGTGGTGAAGGCCTGGGGGAAGGGGTGCAGGGTTGAGGGGATCAATGGGGGGAAAGGGAGACATTTGTAATACTTTCAATAATAAAGACAAATTAAAAAGTATGTGAATAATGGCAATAAATGCATATCTATCAAAAACTGAATCTTAATATCAAAATAAACAAAAAAGGAATCTAATGAACAAAATAAACTGATGAATAAAATAGAAACAGGGGCATGGAAACATGGAACAGCCTGACAAATCTCAGAGGAAAGTGGGAAGGGAGGGTAGGGAAGAGATTAACCAAAGAACTTACATGCATACATGCATTACCCAGGGCCACAGACAATAAATAGGGTGGTGAAGGCCTGGGGCAGGGCAGGATCCGGGTGCAGGGGGGAAGTGGGGGTAAAGAGGGGGAAACATCTGTAATACTCTCAACAATAAAAAGTTTAAAAAAATAAAATTCATTAACTAATTTAGTTAATTAATTTTAAAAAGATTAACATTGTATTTTTTTCAGTTATATTCCTAGGCTATCCCACAGAAGCTTTCTACTTTACCCATTACAAACCAGACTAAATATGGTACTAAGGATAAAACAGCGAACAATCTTTACATCACTAAAATCTCCAAACTAAGTTTTCTGATCCCTGGAAAACTAAGTACATAAGATTCAGTACAGAATTATGACTTAAGTAACAGAAAGAAAATTTTGATTTAAGGAGTATCTCTGAAAAACGTCTCTAATAACTTGAAAATTACATTTTTCTTTTTTTGTTACACTACATTTAGAAAGATCAGTTAACAAAAAAGCGTTCCAAAATTCTTACCTTTTTTTCTTGGTGTACTATGTGTATATTTTGTGGTTTCTTCTAATACCTGCTTACCATATTCTGCGATGATCTAAAAATTTAAAGCAGAGAATTTAACAATATGCAATAAACTTTTCTTTAGACATTGCCATGTCATTGAATTATCAACATTCTTCCCCAAAATAATACTGAACATTGAAAAGTAAAAATGCCATTTAAAAATACATATAATTTAGACACATGGACAAATAGGCACTTATGTGTGTCTAGAAAAAACTTGGGCCTGGCCGGGTAGCTCATTTGATTAGAGTGTCATCCTGATTTGCCAAGGTTGGGCGTTTGATCTCTGGTAAGGGCACATACAGGAAGCAACCAATGAATACATAAATAAATGACACAACAAACCTCTCCCCCCGACCCCATTCCTCTCTCTCTCTAAAAATCAATTAAAAAAAGAAAAAGACCTGAAAGGATATACAAAACTATACCTGTTATTACACTTGGGAAACAGCATTATGGAAGGGAGAAGGGGAGGAAAAGGAAGTTTTAACTTTTAATGTGTTTTTTTTTAATCCTCATCTGAGAATATTTTTCCCATTGCTTTTTCAGAGAGAGTGGAAGGGTGAAAGGGAGGGAAATAGAGAGAGAGAGAGAGAGAGAGGGAGGGAGGGAGGGAGGGAGGGAGGGAGGGAGGGAGGGAGGGAGGGAAACACCGATGCCAGAGAGACACATCAAGTGGTTGCCTCCTGCACATGCCCCAACCGGGGCCGGGGATTGAGTCTGCAACCGAGGCACAGATGCCCTTGGCCAGAATCAAACCCAGACCCTTCAGTCAGAGGGCCGGCACTCTAACCACTGAGCCAAACCGGCCACGGCTAACTTTTAATGTTTTTTATGCACTTCATAAAAACTACAGTTGAGTTTTTACAAGCATGTATAACATGTAATTGTGTTTAAAAGATAACAAACACTTGAAAATCCAACACGTCACATACCTCTGGGGTTAAGCACTTCTGGATAAGCCGAGCTAACGTGCCTCTAGAGAGAAGCGTGGTAGCTGAGGGGCGATGAGAAGGATTCCTTTTAAACATCTGCTTGATTAAATGCTGAAGCTCGTAGGAATAATGAGATGGCAGTGGGCTCATGGACCCCTGACATATTTTGAGAATAAGACTTTTCCAACTATTTGCCTGAAACTAAAAAGTAAAATTCAACTATAAAAGCAGATGCACGGAAGGAGAATGCAAATAAGAATATAACAGCTGAACTGAAATCATATGAATTATTTTAGTTTTATAAATGTTATCTGCTGCCTGGTGATTTTTCTTCCTAGAGGTGGCCTTAAGATAGTATTCAAAATATTATGGTGGTTCAGGAGAAAATAAAAAACTTAAATAGTAAAAGACTTCCCCATCTAGACAAAGTTTTACCATCAATGCCATCATCTATGGGTACATTATTATTTATAATCAATGTTTTTGCAGATATACATTTTTTTTAATCCTTACCCGAGAATATTTTTTCCATTGCTTTTCATGGAGAGTGGAAGGGGTAGAGAGAGAGAGAAACATCACTGTGAGAGAGACACATCGATTGCTTGCCTCCCACAGACACCCTGACCAGAGCTAGGGATCGAGCCTGCAACCGAGGTACGTGCCCTTGGCCAGAATCGAACCCGCAGGTCATCGCTGTCTGCAGGTCATCGCTATAACCACTGAGCCAAACCAGCTAGGGCTACAGATGTACATTTTTAATATATTTTAGAAATCAAAGCCGTACATACATACAACATTTTTTAAAGTCAAATGACACTAAAGGCTTACATAAGTGTAGTATTTGTTTGCTTCACTCCTCCCCAGAAATCACCAGACCTCCTTCCTGGCAAAACACACTTTAGACTTTTCCAGTTTTAAACATCTACTGTAAAATCCTTTTCACCTTTCATGTGGTCAAAGTAGCTTTTAAAATTTGACAATATGCCCGGGCCAGGTAGCTCAGTTGGTTGGAGCGTTGTCCCAACATCAAAAGGATGCGGGTTCGATTCCCCGTCAGGGCACATATGGGAGGCAACCGATCAATGTTTCTCTCTCTCTCTCCCTCCCTTCCTGTCTCTCTAAAATCAATAAAAATATATCCTTGGGTGAGGATTTAAAAAAAAATTGGAGAATAGAGTAGGATATAAAATGCCAGACCAGAATAACATTTTAAAAGTTTTTATTGTATAATAAATATATTAGAATTAACATTAGATTCAGCCTTGATAATACTTATGTAAGAACATGTTGGTATTCTGCCTTGGAAGAGCATTACCCTATTAATAAAATATACAAGTGCAGATATAAAAAAGGAAAAACCAACATATAGCAAAGGAAAAGTTCAGGTAATGAAAAATAAAATTGAATCTGCTGTCCCTCAGGTTTTTAACTATTTTACTGAGTTTTTCTGCATTTTCTGAAGGCTTGAGAACTACGTTTGCCTTAAAGCAGATGCAAGAACAAACTGTATGCCAAATATTCAGGGCACTATACTCCTTTATATTTATTCTTGCTAGAAAAAATAAGACATATATGTGAAAATTTACAAAAAAGACAAAATCAGAAAAATAAAGAATATAATCATAAATAAGACAATGGAATTTAAAAAGCAATTTTATTTGTATACAACAGTGGTTCTCCACTTGGGCCACACATTAGAATCACTATTTTAAAAATATTAATCTCCACCCAGCTGGTGTGGCTCAATGGTTGAGCACTGACGTATGATACAAGAGATCAAGGTTTGATTCCCCGTCAGGGTACATACCCAGGGTTTCAGGCTTGATTCCCAGCAGGGGGCATGCAGGAGGCAGCCAATCAATGACTCTCTCTCATCATTGATGTTTCTATCTCTCTCTCTCTCTCCCTTTCCTCTCTTTGAAATCAATAAAAATAGACTTAAAAAAAATAAAAAATAAAAATAAATACTAATATCCATGAACCCCTATGTTCACTGTAGCATTATTTACAACAGCCAAGATTTGGAAGCAGCCCGAGTGCCCACCAGTAGATGAGTGGATAAAAAAGCTGTGGTACATTTACACAATGGAATATTATGGAGCTGTAAAAAAGAAGAAAATCTTACCCTTTGTGACAGCATGGATGGACTTTGAGAGTATTATGCCAAGTAAAATAACGCAGTCAGAAAAAGGCATATACCATACGATTTCACTTAGATATGGAATCTAATCAACAAAATAAACTAACAGACAAAATAAAAATAGATACAGAGAACAGAATGACAGCTGTCAGAGGGGAGGAGGTAGGGAGGCTAGGTGAAAAAGATGAAGGGATTAAGCAAAAAACAAACTAAAACCTCAAAGACAACAGTATGGTGATTAACAGAGGGAAAGGGGGGTAGTGGGAGGTCGGAGAGGGTAAAGGGGGGATAAATGGTGATGGAAGGAGATTTGACTGGGGGTGGTGAACACACAATATAATATACATATGATGTATTATAGAAGTGTACACCTGAAACCTATATGATTTTATTAACCAATGTTACCCCAATAAATTCAATTAAAAATAAAATAAAATAAAAATACTAATGCCCAGGATACCCTCAGAGATTTTATTTGTCTGGTGTGGCCTACGCATCAATATTTTTTAAAGTTTCCCAAACTGTGCAGACAGCATTATAAGCTACTTATATTCAAGGAAGACAACCTCTCATTAACAGTGCATGCCTTCACTTTGAGTGACTTTCATCTAGTGGTGAAGGATTTTTCTCAAATATTCACTCTCATAAGCTCTATGTGCTCTCAAGTACATCTATGAAAATGCTTGCTAGATCCAAGTTTTAATCTGTGCCCAAAGAACAGAAATTATTTCCATTCAAAGCTAAGACCTAACAGGGATCAGTTCTGTGTAGTAAACAACTGCTGAGCAAGCTGGGCAAGTTATTTAACCTCTTTTTTGTTGAATTATTTTTTAAAATATCTTGAAAAATATATAATAGAGCAAAGTCTATTTTCTCATAAAAATTCAGTTAGAAAAGAAACTTACATAATAAGTGAAGTCTAACTGTAAAAAGATAAGTACAGGCATTAATGGGGAAATGACTCAGTACAGGAATCAGAGCTCTATCCCTAGAGCCCCTAATCCTGGATTCTCTTCACACAGCACTAGTCTACTCTGCCCTCCTTCTGCTGCAGCCCAAGGAGATGTATCAGAAAACATATTGCTATGAAAGATGTCTGAGATTTTGCTGCCTATGTACACTGCTGGCAGGAATGCAAACTGGTGCAGCCACTATGGAAAACAGTATGGAGTTTCCTCAAAAAATTAAAGATGGAATTGCCATTTGACCCAGTGATCCCATTTCTAGGAATATATCCTAAGAAACCCAAAACACCAATCAGAAAGAATTTATGCACCCCTATGTTCATAGCAGCACAATTTACAATAGCTAAGATCTGAAAACAGCCCAAGTACCCATCAGTAGCTGAGTGTATAAAAAAGCCGTGGGACATTTACACCATGAAATACTACGCAGCTGTAAAAAAAGAAGGATCTCGGACAGTATGGATGGACCTGAAGAGTATTATGCTAAGTGAAATAAGCCAGCCAGAGAAAGACAAGTATCACATGATCTCACTCATATGTGGAATCTAATGAACAAAATAAACTGATGAACAAAATAGATCCAGAGACATAGAAGCATGGAACAGACTGACGAATTTCAGAGGGAAGGCAGGGGTGGGGGAGTGAGGGAGGAGAAATAAATCAAAGACCTTATATGCATACATACATAACCCATGGACACAGAAAATTGTGTGCAGAAGGCCTAGGTGGGGGGGAATGCTGGGTGAAGGGGATCAATGGGGGGAAAAGGGGGACATCTGTACTATATAACAATAAGGATAAATTAAAAAAAAAAAAGATACGTATAAAACAGTGTGGTGGTTCCTTAAAAAGCTAAACTTACAATTACCATATGACCCAGCAATTCCACTCCTAGATATATACCCAAAGCAGTTGGAAACAGGGATTCTAATAGATATTTGTACACTCATGTTCATAGCAGGATTACTCACAATAGCCAAAAGGTGGAAAGAACCCAAATGTCCATTAATAGATGAATGGATAAACAAAATATAATGTAAACATACAATGGAATATTATCCAGTCATAAAAAGGAATGAAATTCTGATAGATGCTACAACATGGATGAACCTTGAAAACCTCAAGCTCTGTGAAGCCAGACACAAAAGAAAAAAATATTGTATAATTCCACTTACATGAAATATCTAGAATATTCAAATTCATAGAGACAGAAAGTGGATTAGAGGTTACCAAGGCTTAGGTGAGAGGACAATGGGATGCTATTGTTTAATGAGTACAGAGTTTCTGTTTGGGATGATGGAAATGTTTTGCAAATAGTAGTGATGGTTGCACAATACTGTGAAGTAATTAATGCCACTGAATTATACACTTAAAAATGGTTAAAATGATAAATTTTAGGTTACATATATTTTGCCAAAATAAAAAAAAAATTAACAATAGCCCAAAAAAAAGAAGAAAAAAGGAAGGGAGGGAGGGAAGAGAGGGAGGCAGGGAGGGGAAAGAGAGAGAAAGAAGGGAGAGGGGAAGGAAGGGAGGGAAACTAGGTATAGAACTACAAAAAATTAAGTAATGTGAATGTCCTATTAGTATATGCTACAAAAGTGACTCAAGGCAAAGATGACAGCAATAGAAACATGAAAACTTTTATAATGAATTCATCCTATGGAAGCAAACTGCTGGACTTTGGTACATGACTTATAACTTGGTCATATATGATGAGAGGCTGCCTTTCTGCCTTTCCATTTTGCCCGCCACACTTACCGGATGCTTCAGGGTACAGAGTTCATACAGAACGCATCCCAAAGACCAGATGTCACTAAAAACATAAAGAAGCAATGTGGGTTATGAATTATCATATGAAAATATATGTACTTTCCAATATTAAAAAATGAAAAATTACCTTTAATAAGAACACATATTGCAAGTAATTCCTAGCTATTAAAATAAAATATATGGTAATTTTTATCTAATACTTAGGTAGTTACTAACAGTAATGCTCACAATAAACTCTGCTCCCCAACCTCTACCTGCTCCAAATCAGGGTGGTTCAGGTGTCATTTCAGCAGTAGTTGGTGAAAGAAGGAATCTTTGTGGACTCCCACTGTCACAGCTGAAAGGACTTTAGAAGTCATCCATGCAGCTTACACTCAGACCATCTGTGCATAGCACCAGGCCTTTGATCACACCTCCTGATGGCCAGCAATCTACCTTGAGCATAGTTTATACCCCTGCTGAATGGCTCTAAAGGACAGTGTTCTTCCCTATCATAAGCCAGAACCTGTCTTCTGGGGACTCTCTCCACCCCTGTGTTAGCTCTACATTCCAAAACAAAGAGAACAAGACTAGTCATTCTCCCACAGAAGAGCTCTTCAAACAGAAGAGTTCTATAATTTGCTCTATACATTCACTCTTCATCATTCTCACCTCCTAGCTGTCATCCTCCAGACTTTTTACAGATGATACTCTTTATAACTAATGGCTTTTAGCAACCGTTTCCCCCAAGTTTTATTTATTTTAAAGTCTGAAACCTATAGAAAAGTTATAAATGCCCACATACTCCTTCCTAGTTTCCCCATCCTTAACATCTGCCAGGTTTATGTGCTGTTTCCCTCCTCCATCTGTATCTCAAGCTCTTGAAAAAAAAGTTGCAGACATCCCTCCACCCCCAAACACATGAGCATGTATCTCCTAAGAGCAAGGACACTCTCCCTCCTAAACACAATGCCATTATCATATCCAAGAAATTTAACCTGAGTTCAATAATATACTCTAATATTTTTGCAAAACTGAAATTTTCCCAATTGTCTTGGTAAGTCCCTTTATAACTGTTTTGTCGCCAATTCAATTTTACTCTTAAGGAACCATTTGGTATGGATGTTCATACCCTTTTCAGAAAGCAACTTGACAGAAGGTAGCAAGAGCCTTAGGTGTTTCTAATTCTAGGAATGTGATACAGAACAATGGCATATTTATACACAAAAGGTACATTAATAACAGCACTGTTTATGATATTGAAAATTGGAAACAACACCCTGGCCAGTGTGGCTCAACTGGTTGGGCATCATGCCATGCACTGAAAGGTTGCTGGTTCGATTCCCAGTCAGGGCACATGCCTGAGTTGCAGGCTCGATCCCCAGTAAGGGACGTGCAGGTGGCACCTGATTGATGTTGTGCTCTTCCATCGATGTTTCTCTCTTCTCCCTTCCTTTCTCTCTAAAAATCAATAAACTATCCTTAAAAAAAAGGAAAAAGAAAGAGAAAATTGGAAACAACCAAGGAATGTAAAGTAAATTTTGGAAGAGCCATGCAGTAAAATATTATGCAATCATTAACAGTATTTATGAAGAGTTTAAAATGGTATGAATGAATATGATTTAATATAAAGTGAAAAAAAACAAGATACCAAATTGTATACAGCGAACACAAACTAGGTTTGGGAGTGGAAGGGAAATAAATCGAAGAAAAAAAACTCCAAAATGTTATTAACAGCTGTGAAAAAGTGGGTGATTGTTATTTCCTTTCTTGTATATCTCCATATTTCCAATGTTCCCCTGCCCATCCACTCATTCAATGGGCACATATTACTTATATTCAGAAAAAGTTTTAAGTTTTAAATCACAAGGCTTTCATACCATCTTCTTGTAATCAATTAACCTATCAGTCAAGTGCTTATTACCTAGTCCTGTAAATATTAACTCAATGACATAATCCAGTGGTTCCTTAATTTTGCTGCACAATGGAATCACTTAGTGATCCTGGAAAAATTACTGAGGCCTGCTTCCCACCCATTCTTATTTAACTGGTATGATTGCAACCTATACTTTGCAACTTTTAAAAATGGGAACAGCAAAGTTTAAGAACCAGTGATATAATTCACACTGTCCCTAGAAATGACTAGCCTTTCTTTCAGCATTTATGTTTAGCTCTTCTCAACTCTTATTACAGCAGTTGGAAAACTATGATTTTATCTAGAAGCCTAGGAATTCAGATTTCACATATATTTTTTTAAAAACCAAACTTCATTTGTAGGCTACAATGCCTGTCACCATTCACCCTTGCACCAAATAAGTACATCACCTACCTTTTATTGTTATAAGGCATGTTTTCCCAAATTTCCGGGGGCACATAATAAGGTGTTCCCACATAACTACAAGCAAACGCCATGGGACTAAAACCAAAGAAAGGCAAAGAATGAGTACAGAGCATTCCTGAATAAAGGATGTTTTGATTACTCTCACTACTATAGAATAGATATACATACTTGGAGAGAAGACGGGCAGATCCAAAATCTCCCAGTTTTACTTTTCCATTTTGGGTGAGGAAGATATTCTGCATCAAAAAAAGAAGAGCTCAGATTATATATCTTCCATCATTCAAACATAAGGCAGAGCTGTCCAGAGAAGCTGTCTTTCAAAGCCTGCTGATGATGGAGATTAAGGACAGAAATGCTGGAAATGCTGATAGCCGAGTCTCCAAGTGGAACACAAAAAGACAAGATAGCCTCTTGACAGCTACACATCCCCCAGCTTGGGAATTCAGGACAACTGCTTAGAAATCTACCAACCAAGCTCCAGGTTGTATCAGCAGACCCTGATCAACTGACTGGGAACCTGTGTTGGTATAACTCTATATGGCAGGCCCAGATCTCAGTCATTTTCCATCTGAGAATATATGGTCTTAATAAGCAGTCACTAAGAGAGCTTGAAACATATTAACATATACCAAAGAAATTTAATAACTTTTTCAAATTAGTACTAATTACAAATTAGTACCTTATTTGGCTAGTATGAATATTAGGTTGACAAATATTTCTAAACTAAATAAAAATGTCCCAAAAGGAAATAGAATAAAACTGAAAAAAGACTAAATGAAATAGTTTTGGGTTTTTTTTTTTAAATCCCAAAAATGTATTCCACTTACCTTGGATTTGATATCTCTGTGTAACACACGTTTCTTGTGAATGTGATTTACTCCAAGGCACATTTGTGTAAACCAATTAAGTATCTGTAAGAAAAAAGCATGCAAATCTGCAAGAACGCAAAAACTGGTTCATGTTAACCAAAACTCCAAAGAATGGTCTTTAGGCCTTAGTTTTGCATAATGTAAATATAGAACTCCTAAAAATGACATAGTTCAACTAAGATTCAGTGTTGCCTGGAGGAAGTCAGAAGAGCTGTGAATCCGTTTCATCATTTTATGTGTGACCCAAATAGCAATTTATTTTAATAAAACTCCCACTATATTTTTCTTGTATTCAACCAAATATAAGTATTTCTTTCTTTCTTTTTATTTTTTTTAAACATATCTTTATTAATTTCCGAGAGAGGGAGGGAGAGGAAGAGAGATAGAAACATCAATGATGAGAGAGTCATTGATCGGCTGCCTCCTGCACGCCCCTCACCAGGGATTGAGCCCACAACCCCAGCATGTGCCCTGACCAGAAATCGAACCACAATTTCCTGGATCATAGGTCGATGCTCAACCACTTAGCCACGCTGGCCAGGCCAAGTATTTCTTAAATACACATACAAAGGTAGTTTACTACTCAGAAATGAATATGCTACAATTTTATAGTACAATCACTACATCAGATTTTCATTTCCTCTTTCAGAATATTCTTATATTAACATTAATAGATTTAATTGTATTGTAAATAATCCTTTGAGGTCAGTATTCTGCTTATAAATCCCAGTCAATAGCACCGAGAATTTCCAGGTGCCTACAATTAAATGTCAAACTAATTTTTTTCTTTTTGCTATGGAGATTCATCTATTTGAAGGCAAGGTTGAACTCCTTCTATGAAACCCATATTTTTAACAAAACAACTTCTAAATAAAAATATTTACACCAATACAGTTTTATAACATGTTATACCCTAAAACAAACTAAACCCCATTAAAGTTGTTTATTTAGTTTCCTTAGTCAATTCATTCAAATAATATTAGTATACAATTTTCTATTAAAAAGGCAGTAGTACTAGACTTAAGGAAATATGCCAAACTTTAGAAGGAAAAAAGACTGAGAATAGGTACTCCCAAGAAAAAGAAATGTGGCCTTCACTCTTTTTATGATCTAGAAATACAAAATAAATCCATCTGCATCTAAAGTTTAAATACAACAAAAATCAAAATTTTAACTAGTACAAAATATGACAAGTAACACAATTTTGAAAATGTTCTAAACATGGAAGTCTTATTCTTTGATATTTTATAAACTTATATCTATTTTACTTCCTGAAAACAACTCAGGCAGCTACATCCTAACAACAGTAAGCACAGATACAGAAACGAGGCCTTTCTAATTAGAGTGTCAAGTAATCACAGATATCAATGCTTTTATTTTAACTTACACAGATTTTATGAGAAAAGTTGCTTCTAAATCTTGAGGAAACCATGTAAGTCAGTCTCTTACCATATCTTCAGGAAACAACTTTCCTTTCTGATGTTTAATCTTTTGTATTAGGTCCCCTCCATCACAATATTCCATCACAATATAGAGATGTCCTTCAGCTAAAACAAATGTAAGATTCTTGACAAAAGCACTGTGGCCATAAATCAAATTCAGAAATGCATGTATCCGGAGGAATTCATATTTACCTTCAAATGATTCTTTAAAGGCAACAATACTGGGGTGTTTCATCTTGGCTAACAGAACAGCCTCCTTCCTAGAATTCTGTGTATCAGAGAAAGACTAGATTTTAAATCAGTGTAAATGTAATACTTCATTTGAAAGTAGACAGCTTCACAATAATACAGTAGAATTTATATGATACTTCAATGCCAGATGAAGTTTTACAGCATTGCACTTTGACCCAACTTAAATTTATCAAATTCTAAGAGACAACATGAGGTGATTTTTTTCAACTATGGCTATATTTTGCATGATTAAGCTGATATATCCTTACACAAGCATAGAACGTAACTAGTTTTAACATCAGCCTAAGCATAACCTGATTTGGAGAGCCAGTATACCATTAACAACAATAGTATATCCTTAAAGCAAAATTAGAGATTTCATGTTTTAACTGTCTGCATTACTTTGTCCACTGGCCCAAAAGAAAAAGAATACACTGGTGTATTACTACAGCATAGATGCACAAAGACCATATGCAAAGAAAGTTTCCAAAACTGTTTATCCCCTAACTTACTCTATGAGGATGAAGTACTAAATGATTTACCTTACAATTAAGAAACAAGGGTTCTCAAACCAGCAACATCAACCCTAACTGGTAACGTTAAAAATGCAAATTCATGGGCCCACCCACACCTCCTCAAGCAGAAACTGGGGGGTAAGGCTCAGCCACTGTCATTTTAACAAACCCTCCAGTTGATTCTGATGCCCACTCAAGTTTGAGAATCAGTAAATCAGGTCAAGAATGCAGTGTGGGGGGAAATAGCACTTTGGGATTTTATTAAAATGTATTTTTAAAAAATTGATCAAAACAGTATTAAGCAGGATCCATGGCTGGATTCTTTCATATACAACTATGATACACAGTGATATATAGTGATAGATCATCACCTTCCTCATCATACAGAGAAATAAAACCTATAAACTGAACCACAGAATAAGTTCCCTGATACCAAAAGTTAGCATTTTTAGGTCTTTGCTCTTCATTGTATTTTTATGTTCCTTTTTCATCAATATTGCACCTAAGTTGTTTTTGGCAAAGACTCCCTACACCCTTAGGTATACAAAATTAGAAATTATTACAAATTATTCTCATTGAGATAAACAGCGACAGTCACCTTTGACTATTTTTCTTCCTTTTTGTTAATTACAATAGCCTAAGAACCACATAAAATATATCAAGACCTTGTAAAGCTGGTGAGTAAACAAACCCATTACATATTTTGCACTGAGGAGCAATTCCATGTTAAATCTCAAGAAATTGTTCTCTTATACAAATTGCATGTACACTTTCAACATGAACTAATTTCTTTAGCAGTGACCTTGGAAAGCCTTATTTCCTTCATGGCAAACATCTCATTACTGCTTTCCTGCTGAACCAAAAGGACTCTGCCGAAGGAGCCCTCCCCAATCACTCTCAGGGTTGAGTAGCCATCCATGCTGGGCACCCCAACGCAGCCTGGCTTCACTCCCAGTCTCCTCGGCTCTCTCAAACTATATTCAAAAACAGAAACAATTGAGAATGACATTTATTATCAAAAGGCAGAATTAATTCAAAATAGTTCTAATCACCATGACAGGACAATAGCAACTTATTCCTTTATTCTTTCAACAGTTTGACACTGAGCACCTGCATCAGGTTTTATAATCCTGCACAAATCTCTCATCGTCCTTGCCATCACAGATGCTCCAATGCAGACAGGACCACAGATCTCAACAAAAGTAGGGTGGTGAGTCTTACAAATAGAGCTATGCTGGCATCCAGGTGAGATAGGAAAATATATTTAAGCTGAAGCCTGAAGGATGAATGGAAGCTGGATAGGCAAAGAGGGGGAAAAGAGTGATGGAGGCAAAGGGAACTGCATAGTTAAGAACAAAAGAGATTGTGTTCAGTTGAAGGAATTGGGAGAAAACTGTAACAGGCTGGTAAAGCAGACAGGACTGTCTGAAGGCCATTGTAAGCCAAGTTCAGGTTGCTGGGTTTTATTCTTGGGGTAACTAATGGGCTGCCTCTGAAGGGTTTTAACAGCAATACAATCATATCTGCATATTAGAACAATCACTCACTCTGGCTGCAGAGTAAACAGACTGAACCAGGAGGGGTCAGGAGGGCCAGAGTGGAGACTCCAACAATAGAAAAGGTAGGGAAATGATGACAGAATGGAATAGGGTGGTGGCAACAGGAATAAAGAAAATAGGAAGGAATTGTGTAGAAAGAATTGGCAAGATTTTTGGTGATAGATTTATGGACAAGTAGGGAGAATGTGACAAGGTATACTCCAGGTTCCTAGTGTAAACTGAGTTAATGATGGTATTATTCCCCAAAAGACAGGAAAGCCACAATGGTTGTGTGCGCGGTTTTTCCTTGATTTTTCTGGCCGTGGGAATGTGACAGGGATGGGAAAAGGCATGTGGAGTTGGAGGTGCCTGGCACTAAGAAGAGATATTAATCAGTCTTTGAACTTCAGTCTCCCCTTCTATACGTCCAGTATAAAGAAGCTAGTTTAAGTGCTTAATACATAAGAGAATAAATAGGAAATCCCTAATACTTTGGTACATAAGAAGCCCCAAATAAAGGGCAGCTATCAGCTATTATCATTGAAACCTTAGAAAGGTAATCCTTTTTTTTATTACAGAAAAAACACTGGATGGACTTACTTCGTTTTCAGAAAGCTTACTTGTAGTGTGCTTATATATATGACTTGCATATACTCTGAATGTAACAAAAGCGTCCCTCCGCGTGTCTATGTCAAGAAAAACTAATAAAGTGATGTGCAAATGCCAGAAGTGAGATCGCCGATGAGATACAGGTGAGGGTGAGAAGGTGTGCGCGGGGTGACGGCACCCCACACCATGGAGGCCAGTCATTCAGTTCACCCACCTCCAAATCCTTGCTTCTAGGGACCACGCCCCCAGGGAGCACCCCACCCCACCCCCACCCCCACCCCCACCCCCTTCGCCGCACCCGCGCGCGGGAGGCTGTGGGCGCCGGGCGAGCGGCCAGGCCCGGGCACAGCCTGAGCTTCGCTCCTCCAGCGTCTGGAACGCGTCTCCCGCCCGCTCCCGCCCGCTCCCGCCCGAGTGGGTGCCGCCCGCTCCCAGGGCGCCACACCGCCCACCCCTGGGGTCCTACCTCCAGAGGCCAGCCGCCCGACCGGACCGCTCACCCGCTTCTCCCCACCCGAGCGGGCTCCTCCGCCCCGGAACTGGCGCGGTTCCGGGGCAGGCGCCAGGTCGTCTCTCGGGTTGCTGGGCGAGGAAAGCTTCCCGGGTCTGGCGGGAGGCGCTGCTCTGGGAGTGGGCGGGCCTACGAAAGGCGCGTTTAAAACTGGTTCCGTGGAGCCTTAGCCGGATTGGCTCAGTGGCTAGAGCATAGTCCTGCGGCCTGAAGGCTCTTGGAGGGGTTCTTGGAGGGGTTCTTGGAGGGGTTCTTGGAGGGGTTCTTGGAGGGGTTCTTGGAGGGGTTCTTGGAGGGGTTCTTGGAGTTCGATTCCAGCGCCCAATCCCCAGCCCAGTCAGGAAGGCAACCAATCAATGTATCTCTTTCACATTGATGTTTCCCTCGCTCTCTCATCCGCTAACGATGTGGGAAAAAATATCATCTGGTGAAGATTAAAAAACAAAACAAAAAAACCAGCCACAGCTGACTTCAGGACCAGCTGCATTGGATAATGACCCTGACCTCCACCCTAGAAAATGTAGGGAAATGATGATGGAATGGAATAGGGTGGTGGCAACAGGAATAAAGAAAATAGGAAGGAAATGTGTAGGAAGAATTGGTGAGGTTTTTGGTGATAGGTTTATGGACAAGTAGGGAGAAGGGGACAAGGCAGACTGACCAACCAATCAGTGGGGACCACAACCCTGAAAGGACACACCTGGAAAGCTGCTGAGTACTATAATGAGATCTTACCCTGGGACCTCCCCTAAAATCTCCACCCTTAAACCTTAGAAGGAAGACCCAGTGTGCTCTTCCTCTGAGTTTTCCACTTCCCCTCAATCTTCCAGGTGCCCAGGTGCATTAACATTAGCTTCCTCATTCCCAAGCACCAAGGGCCCTTCCTTTGCCTCTATAACTTGTTTGCTAAGCCCATTTCTTCTAGAAATTACTTCTTCCACCTCTGTGATTTTCCAAATAAATGTTCTCTTATAGTTCGGGTCTTGGCTCAATCCAAGTACCAAGGTTGCTGAACCCAGGTCTGGTCTGACCCCACCAGACTAACACCCAGTGCTGTTCCCACTGCCTACAACAAACCCATGTACATAAACCTCAGGGGCACAGCACTCAGCTCAAGGGCTGTGACCTTCGCCAAGTGTGGGGGGGGCCAAACAATGCCCCCCAGAGATGTCCACATTCCACTCCCTAGAATTTGTGCATGTGTTAAATTATATGGCAAAGGGGAATTAAGCTTACAGATAGAATTAAGGTTACCAGCTAACTTTAAAATGTGGAGATTCTTTTGGATTATCCTGGTGGGCCCAATGTAATCTCAAGGGCCCTTTAAAGTGTGTAGTCCAAAAGGGGGCCACATACTAAACTTGACATACTCCCTTGACAAGCTCAGGGAGGCCTTCATGGTGGTTCTTACAAACTCAGACCAAATGTAACTGCACAGGATCGTCAGAACATAAAACTTCCTCACTAAAAGTGACTTATGATGGGTAGTCACATCCTAGGCCTGTAGCTTCCTTGACAAAGACCAGTCTTTACTTAAGTAAGCCTGTCGTCTTTTTGCATCTAAGATAACATACCCTTGGAGTGTCAGAGTGTTCTGGCAAGATGATGCTGGGAATAGGTTTTGACCCTGCCACAAATAAAGACACAAGAAATGGAAAGTAACTCGGCAGGCAAACTTCTACTTCTGCAGAAGGGTGCGGAGCTACCCAAATCAGAGAAGCAAGCACACTGAACAGGAAGTCCTTTCGACTTTTATCCCTAACACGAGTGCCACTGCACCATGACCTATTGGTTAGGTTGAGGCTTCACTATCTAAACCGATTGGCTAATTTAGAAAACGTGTGCACAGGGCGGACCCTTGGGTTGGACAATTGGGCACCTATGTACTGAATACAAAGTGGAGGATGCTGAGGTGGACATTTGTTCAGTTGGGCCTATTCTAATCCCTTTGACAGAAAAGATTATTTCCTTCTTACAGTGACAAGGAGATGAGGAGACCTCGGTTCTTGTCTTGAGGGAAAGATTTCAACCAAGGGACCAAGTGTAGAAAAGCAAGCAAGAATTTATTGACCACAGCAAAAACATACTTAGTGAAGCAAGGACCATTACTCCCCTGGTTGCAAGTCTCATGGGATCTCTTAGAGGTTAGGGCATTAGTGCCTGTGGGGGAAGGAAAGGGAGAAGGGATTGGCACAGGCCTGCTCCCTGGAGGGAGAGAGTGCTGGTACCTTCATTTTCAGGGGCTTTAAAGGCTGGGCATTTAGGGGAGGGCTTAGAATATTCATCAACTTTATGTTGATGTACAAAATGAGATTTATTCTCTTAATTTGTCTGTCCTTGGGTGTGGTTGGCAAATGGCACTAATTGGGTATCTGTCTCCCTGAGGAGGGTGATTTAAGCTATTTACCCTCCGGTTCGAGAGGAGAAGTACAAACCATTTACTCTTAAGTGTCCTTGGTTTAGTGAAGATAGGATTTACTAGGTGGCTGCAAATTGCTGTTGAACCGTTAGTTTTCCTATTCAGCTTGTTCTGGAATTTTCCTAGCTTCTTATTATGCTATAACAAGGGTATTCCCTCTCTTTTGGACTCCTCAGGGTACACCCACTGCACTAGAGCAGGAGACCACAGCACGCTCCTGTTGTTATCTTGCTGCCCAAATACCATCGCTATGTGCTGTAAATGCTAATTGCTAACTATCCTGTATCCACCAATATAAAAAGTATTTCAATTCTCCATTGTACTCTTTAATTTCAGAGATTTCTCCACCTTGCTTTCTCCTGCCTCCCTAATCTATCACCAATGAATTTCATGTAACCCTCTTTACATCTCCCCCTTTTATTCTAATGTATAAAACTGAGACAGTCCAGTAACACAGGACAAGTGGAATAGGGAAACTGAGACAGATAGCTAAGCAAAATGACAGAGCAACTTACAGCAAATATAGAAATAGCAACTAGGCCTTAGTTATATTTCAGCTCCAGACCCAGAAAAGCAGCAAAACCAGGTAGGTGACTCCAGGACCAGCTGCAGTGACTCACGACCCCCGCTCCCTGATGCTGACCAATCAGTGGAGGCCACAGCCCTGCAGGAGTGCACCCAGAAAACTGATGAATATTCTGCTAAAACCCTCCCCTGAGATCTCCCCGAAGATTCCCACCTGGAAGAAAGAAGTGAAAGCCTAAAGACAAAGGACCCAGAGCTTGCTCTCCCTCTGGGGAGCACCACCCCCTTGCCATTCCCTTTCCTGTCTCCTTTTCCCCCTTCCTTCCCTCACAGGCACACATCTCATAAACTCTAAGGGACCCCACAAGGCTTGCAACCAGGGGAGCAATGGGCAGTGACAACTCTTGCAGGCTAGTCCCCTGAACCTCTCCCCAAGGCCCCCTTTTTTCTGACTTCCCAGAGAGCTAAGGCAGCCCAGCCTAGACCCTCCTGTTGCTTCTCCTATACTAAGCCCTTTCTTGTTTTATGTCCCCAACTTTAATAAATATTTTTTCATAGTCACCTGGACTCATGTTGTGAAATTTTTCCTATATGAAGTCAAGAATCCAGACACTACTGGCCGGGCCCTAGGCAGACGTGCTCAGGGCCAGGTCCCCTTTCTGGTAACAAAACAAGCTACAAAATAGCGATTCTCTGGAGCATTTTCTCAATCCTTTGAAATTTTGCTTCCTGACGATTGTCATCAGTTGGTTCAAATAAACTCATAAAAATTCTCTACAGATTTGGACATTTCTTACATCAGCAAGTGGAAGAGAGGGGCAGAAGAGGTCAGAATAGAGTGACATTTGAAGATGCAGGTGGCTTCAAGAAGCTGGCCAAGAAACAAATTTCCCCCTTGAGTTTCCAGAAGAAACACAATCCTATTGATACCTTGATTTTAGTCCAGTGAGATCTATTCCAGACTTCAGACCACCAAAAAATAATAAATTTGTGTTGTTTTAATCCACTAACTTTGTGTTCATTTGTTACAGCAGCAGTTAGAAACTAATACAGCAAGTAGCTAAACCTCTCTGTCTCATCGGATTATTGTGAGGATTAAAATATATTAAATATATTAGGATATATATTAGAATTATATATTAGAATATATCTATTAGAATATATTATAAAAATATCTGGTTATACTTAAGTGCTAAATGTATGCACCATAACATATCAGAGTTAATATAGGATTATTCCATAGTGTAGTGAAAGAGTAGGAGTATGATGTTTTGAATGGTCAACATTGGCAACACTTGCACTGCTTGCTTTCTTTGTATGCAATAAAAAAGACTTTTTGCCTTGGCTGGTGTTGCTCAGTGATTAGAGTGTTGGCCCACGCACCAAAGGTTATCGGGTTTTATTCCCAGTCAAGGGTAGGTATTTGGGTTGCAGGTTTGCTCCCCTCCCCCCCCTCCGGTCAGGGTATCTGCTGGAGGCAACCAGTGAATGTGTCTCTCACATCAATGTTTCTCTCTCTCCCTCCCACTCTCTCTGAAAGCAATGGAAAAATATCCTCATGTGAGGATTAACAACAACAAAAAAGACTGGTTTCAATGAAAAAAATGAAATTACTATACATACCTATACCCAAAATGCTCCTACAGCTTAAGTTTCCATGAACAACTGCTCTTGTGGATTGAGCAACAGGCACAGACCTCAACTACCTTATACTGTATTCATCACAGCATCAGGGAAAAGATGGTAAAAGTGCCCAGCTCTTTTCTTTCCCACCCAATGTCCACTAGTGTTCCATCAGTGTATTAGTCTGCTAGGGCTACCATAACAAAGTACCACAAACTGGGTGGCTTAAACAGCAGAAATTTATTCACAGTTCTGGAGGCCAGAAGACCAAAATAAAGCTGTCAGCAGGACTGATTCTGAAGACTGAGGGAGGAACCTGTTCCAGGCAGAGCTGGGGTGCAAGTCCTCTTTGGCATGTATAATGCTGTCTTTTCCCTGCATCTCTTCACATCATCCTCCCATTCATATTGGATTAGGAGCCAACACTAAACCACCATGACCTCATCTTAATTAATCTCATATGCAATGACCTTATTTCCAAATAAGATCACATTCTGAGATACTGGGGGTTAAGACTCTAACATATCTTTTTGGAGTGACACAATTCAACCCATAGCAATCAGCAAGCATAGATTGGTGAGAATGGGGAAGAGGGGATATTGAGAACAGATCTCCCCTCTTTTCTCTACAGCTATAGGCAAGTGCAGATCCCAGCCAGGAGAGCTTCTGAACTGGGTAGTGATCAGAAATAATAAAGTGTTATTATTATAGATGACATATGCAAGTTACTAGGGGCTAGGCATTGTTTTAAGTGAGTTAATACATGTACAGTACTTAGAATAGAACTAGATAAGTGTTAGCTATTAACTCATTTAATTTTCAAAATAACCCTAAATGTAGGTACAATTACTATCTCTGAGGCACAGAGAGTTTAAGTTAGTTGTCTCAGGTAGAACTAAAATTAGAACCTAAGCAGTATGGCTTCAGAGTCTGACTCTTAACCACTACACTACAATAATGTTAGAGAGATGTTGTAGTAGTAAACTGTCAAAAGCTGACCGAATTACACATCTGAAGGGGCCCATTGGATTTAGCAACAGGAGGTCATGGGTAATCTTCAAGAGAGTAGTTTTAATGATGTGATGAGGGAGAAACCAGATTGCAGTAGTTGAGTTCGGATGGTCAGAAGGACCAAGGTGTGTAGGTACTTTCAAGAATCTTAGCCAGCCCTAGCCAGTTTGGTTCAGTGGTTAGAGTGTCAGTCTGCGCACTGAAGGGTCCCAGGTTCTATTCCAGCCAAGGGCACGTCCCTCAGTTACAGGCTGGATCCCAGCCACGGTTAAGGGTGTGTGTTGGGAGGCAACCATATGATGTGTCTCTCTCACATTCATGTCTCTCTCTCTCTCCCTTCCACTCTCTCTGAAAAACAATGGAAAACATATCCTCCAGTGAGGACTTAAAAAAAAAGAAAAAAAGAATCTTAGCCATAAAGGCAAGGAGAGAGGGAGGTAACTATAGGTAGAGGAAAATGCAGATTATGAGAGCATTTTATTAATGGGGAAACTGTAGATATAGTTGTATGTTGAGGGATAATAAACCAATGGAAGGAAAGAGAGGCTGAAAATTAACTAGAGGCAGATGGACCAGGAAGGTCTAGTTGAGACTAAAGCAATCAGAAACTAATACACCAAATAATTAAACCTCTCTATGTGAGAGTCCTGTAAGAGGATCAGCCCTGGACTGGATGACAGATTTGCTTCTGAGACCAGAGGATGGTCTCAGAAGTAAAAAAGGATGTGTGTGGATATAGACAATATTAGACAAGGAAGAGGAATTGTGAAAGCCTCAATTTTCTCTATGAAATAGAAAATTAAATTATCTCTAGAGTTTGGGTGTTAGGACAAAAACCTCAAAGAGGAAAGCTTTTTAAATTATTATTTTTATATTTGTTTATACGTTATATACAGTAAAATTCTGAGTAGCGAAGTTTTGATTATTGTTGTCAGAATACAAGAGGAGCCTAATGTGGACAAAGGCTACTGAGCAGCTCAGAGGTGATGTCAATGCATAGCTGTGCAATCATCTCTAGCAGTGAGAAGTCTGGATTAATCTAAAACTGAGATCATGCAGATAAGCAAAACAGAAGTACACTGGGATGAGAGAGTTGAGGGTGCTGCTGCAAGGATGGCTGAAGTGACGCATCTCGGTATCTAGACTGAATATCCCTGAAAGTGTAGGCTGGCACCATCCAGTATGTAGCCACTAGACATGTGCGGCTATCGAACACTGGAAAAGTGTCTACTGCGACTAGAAATGTGCTGTAAGTATCTCTCTCCTTCTCCCTTCCTTCTCTGAAATCAATAAAAACATTTTTTTAAAAATAATTTTGTATGTTGATTAATGCTGAACTGATATTTTGAATATATTGGGTTAAGTAAAATATACTGTGAAAATTAATTGTACCTGATTTTTAGTTTTTAAAACCATAGCTACTAGAATATTTTAAATTGCACATGTAGCTTGCAATATTTCTAATTCTAGTGCTGTCTAAAAAGTCATGATGGAGAAAAAGGGAGAATATGATGAGCCAGAGGTCTGAATGAAGTAAAAAAATATGTATAGAGAAAATAAGGGAGAAAGAAAGCTGGCAGGAGAGCAGTTGTGAAGAGAACAGGATCATAAGGTCTTAAGATTTCAGAAGTGGAGCAGTTCTTGGAATGCCAAAGTCCATGTTGTGGTCTAGGAATCAGTTGCTGAAGTTAGAGGCAATGTTCAATGGAATGAAACAGAATTAGCTAATCTAGTTCAGGGCTTCTCAGCACTGTTGCCAGTTTGGGCTGGATAAGTCTGTTATGGAGCAGGGCTGGTGGGTTTGTTCCGTGTTTTGTGGGTAGTTGTTTAGTAGTGTCTTTAGCCTCTTCCCCACCCCCTGCCCTCAGTCATGACAACTAAAACTGTCTTTAGGTATTTAGATATTAGATATTGAAAATGTCTCTGGGTAGGGATGGGGACGGGGCTGGGGACGGGGAGAGGAAGAGGCAATGCAAAATCGCCCCGGTTGAGAACCACTAGTCTAGTTGTATGTTCTGAGCCTCAAGCGAAGGTGGAAAAGTAATGGTCTTCAGGTGATAATAACAGAGTAGTCAATTGCAGACATCGCCTCTCAGTTTTGCAGTATATGGGGTACAATAAGCAGGTAGGAACTGATTAGAGACCTAGATTTCTCTGTTGGCAAACAGTATAGACACAGCAAATATTTTTAGAATATTAAACTAATAAGGAGCCCAATGACCTTTGAATCTCAAAGTTAATTTTCCTGAGTTCCTAATGAGGTAACAGGTTCAAATTCTAGGACTTGTTGAGAGAGAAAAAGAAGACTGTCATAATTTCATAAGTTCCCTCTTATGCATCAAGTGAGTTAGGTCTTGACATAGTTTCATGAGAAGCCATGTACATAGAAATGAACAGTGTTGTAAGGGCAGTTTCAAGCAGGCATGAAACACTGCTCTGCTTCTGAACATTGACAAAAAGGAGAATAAGTCAGGCCTGAGAACGTGCTCCACTTAGCATCAGGTGGGGCAGCTTGAAGGCTGGGAGCTACAATCATCAGAGAGTGAGTTCACTCATATCTGCCACTTGGGCTGGGAAGACTCAAATAGCTGGGGGCTGGAACAGCTAGGTCTCCTCTGTCTGTCTCTGTGTGGTTAACTCCTTGGAGTTGAAAACCCCACTGCACCCCCCACATCTCCATGGTGGTTGGAGTTATATATTCTATATATATATTTTTAATGGGTATCCTTATATTTTTAAAGGTAAGAGTATACTGTTTTGAGGAATAATTTACATATAATAAAACTCACCCATTTTAAGTGTACATCTCAGTTTTGGCCACGTAACCACTATTAAGATATAGAACATTAAAAAAAAAAAAAAAAAGATATAGAACATTTTCCAAATTGCCCCCCGCAACTGACCCCAGGCAACTACTGATCTCCTTTGTCAATACAGGTTTGGTTTTTTTGTTTTGTTTTTTCAATCCTCACCGGAGGATATTTTTCCATTGCTTTTCAGAGAGAGTGGAAGGGAGAGAGAAATATCAATGTGAGAGAGGCACATCGATTGGCTGCCCCCAGAACAAGCCCCGACCAGGGCCTGGGATGGAGCCTACAACCAAGGTACATGCCCTTGGCCAAAATTGAACTCAGAACCCCTCAGTCCGACGCTCTAACCACTGAGAAAAAATGGCCAGGGCTAGTTTTGTTTTTTCAAAATTGATTTTAGGAAGGCTGGAAGAGGGAGTGAGAAACATTAATCGGCTGCCTCCCATTCGAGCCCAAACCAGGGACTGAACCTGCAGCCTGGGTATGTGACCTGACCGGGAATCAAACCCAAGGCCTTTTGGTATATAGGACCACGTGCCAACCAGCTGAGCCACACTGGCCAGGGATGTCAACATAGTTTTATCTTTTCAAGAATTTCACATAAATGGAATCATATAGTATTTAATTTTTTTGTCTGGCTTTTTTTACCTAGTATGTTTTTGAGGTTCATGTTTATCAGTAATTCGTTACTTTTTTTTTTTTTTAAATGTTTTTATTGGTTTCAGAGAGAAGGGAGGAGAGATTGAAACATCAATGATGAGAGAGCCATTGACCAGCTGCCTCCTGCATGCCCCCTACTGGGCATCAGGCTCACAATCTGGGCATGTGCCCTGACTGGGAATCAAACTGACCTCCTGGTTCATAGGTTGACGCTCAACCATCGAGCCACACTGGCCAGGTTTTCCTTTTTCTTAATTTCTGTTTTCTTTTGCTTAATATCCATCATGTGAATATAGCATACAATGTTTTTTCATCACCAGTTGATGACTTTTGAGCTGTTTCCAGTTTTTGGATAATATGAATAATACTATGAACATATATGTTTGTGTATAGTCTTTGTCGGGGCGTATTTTCATTTCTCCTGATACTTAGGAATGGAATTGTTTATGTTTTATATTTTTAATATGTAAACCTCTAGTACTTAACAGACAATGAGAGTAAACATGATGTTCTGTATCCTGCTCCCAAGCATGACAAGCTGATTAGCAAAGTTAAGCTTTCTCTTTGTATCTGACACCTCTCCTGTTGAAATCATTGGACTATCTTCATTTGTTGTGCAATCTACAATTATGTAGACTTCAGTTTTATTTGATTTGATGTGCCTTTACACCTTAATTTACTTATTTCACTGGAATAAAACCTTATAGGAATACTTAAAGATGAGTTCATGAGCAATAAACTGAATCCTTGCATGCTTGAAAATGTTATTTGCTCTCAAACTTGAATGATACCTTGGGCATAGAAGCCTAGCTTCACATCCATTTTCTGAGATAATTGAAGATTCCAGGTCTGGTAACTGGTCCAGCTCCTGAATGTCTTGCACTTGTACCCAGAGGTGAAAACTTGTCCTGCTAATTGCTGTTGAAGCCTGTGTGCTCTACTACAACCTTCAATGTTAAAGATTCCTTCATAAAAGTGTCTTGCTTAAGAAAGTCCTCTTTATCCTAAGGGAAAAAATGTATTTTACATTTCCTTCTAATATACTTACTTAAATTTAACTTTATTCTATCTGGAACTTATTTTTCCAAGTGGTGGAGAGACTGAAATTTCTTGATCTCAAAATGGATGGCTCACAGCCATTTTCTCTACTGTACTGAAATGTAAAATTTATCATTTACTGAACTCCCATGTAGTCTTAGTGTTACATTGATCTATATCAATGAAAGTTCCTTGACTTAGTCAACTAGGTAAAAAAGCAAGTTGCAGAACCATACATGAAATATGGTGGGTGCCATTTATATCCAACAAAGCAAAACAAAACACACACATACACATTTATGATTTGTCTATGCATATGTAAATATACTGTACTTGGGGAACCTTTTTTCTGCCAAGGCCCATTTGGATATTTATAACATCATTCCAGGGCCATACAAAATTATCAACATAAAAATTAGCTATTAAAAAAGCTCCCAGATTTATTGAATTTCGAGTCCCGCCTGCAGTTACCTTGGCAGGGCCAGACCAAATGATTTCTTGGGCCAGATGTTCCCCACCCCTGTGAAAAATTTATATGGTCACCAGTGCCTCATATTTACATATTTTAGGTCTACCTACATAGAAAAGACTAACTCAGTTCTGATTCCAAGTACCTATGAAAAGGATATTGACAGTCCAGCTTGAGTCAGGTGTTGATTTTGGCTAATCAACCATGGAGATAGGCAGATAACATGGTACAAAACAACCAGAGGGGATTCTCCACTTTACCCTTCAGAAAGATGAGGTTCAACTAAGTAACTTCTCCATGGTCACATAACTTAAGAAAAGGTAGGAGCTGAGATTTTGCATATAGGTTTGTTGAACTTCAAAGTTCATGCACTATGGAGATATTTAGCTTGGAACAAACCTAGGTCAGACATATAACTGTGATTAAGCATCTGAAAAGGAGTTAGACCTGTATCTGTGAATGTTACAACTAGGACTATTTAGAGACAGATTTTCCTTCAGTTAAGGGAGGGGGGAAAAAAACTATGAAATTTGTGCAAACACAGAACAGTTTATCTTAAGTTCTCTTTTACAGAGGTACTTTAAGCTATGCTATATGACCAAATGAACCTTGTTATAGATATTAAAAAGTCCTGACCATAGGCCAACTTGAAGTTTATTTCAAAATGGCATATTTTGTGCCACTTGTACAAAGTATAAAAAGAACTAAAGAATTAAGGTAAAAATTAAGGTACAATTTTTGAGAAGTAGATTATTTTTCAAAAGAGAATAACCATTAAGCACATATTTATTTTAATCCTCACCTTTTTTCCATTGCTTTTTTCCATTGCTTTCCATTGGACATTTTTTTCCATTGCTTTTTCAGGGAGAGTGGAAGGGGGCGAGAAATACCGATGTGACACACATATCGATTGGTTGTCTCCCGCACTCACCCTAACTGGGGCGGGGATTGAGCCTACAACAGAGATATGCCCTTGACCAGAATTGAATCCAGACCCTTCAGTCCGAGGGCTGATGTTCTAATCACTCAGCAAAATTGGCTAGGGCAAGCACATACTTATTTTAAGTGTCAAAAACCTCAAGTCCAATCCTACTATAATGGCCCAGCTGGCATTGCTCAGCAGTTGAGCATCAACCTATGATCCAGGAGCTCTTGGTTCGATTCCCAGTCAGGGCACATGCCGGGGTTGTGGGCTCAATCCCCAGTGGGGAACGTGCAGGAGGGAGCCAATCAATGACTCTCTCATCAGTGATGTTTCTATCTCTCTCCCTTCCTCTCTGAAATCAATAGAGACATAAAAAAAACACAAAAATCCTACTATAATGTATTTCCAAAGGCGAGGCTTGAATTTATTCACTATGGTTAAACTACATTTCATATTTGTTGAAATAAATGGCACTGAAACATTATGTAGCTATTTTAATTTATTGTTTACATATTAGGCAGCTTAAAGAAGAATAAAAATCCTACTCTCTAGAACATGAGAAGACAATGGAAGGTACTGTTACGCAAATGGAATATATAAACATAAATAAGCCTATGTATGTGATTTTCAAACACATTCATATTACACAGTTTTAAAATGATCTAATCTCTTACAATGCCCAATTTACTTATTTGAAAATGTAGAATTGGTAGAGGATATATACTGTTTAAGTATCAGTTAAAACACAAACAATTTTATTAGTGGTATTTATGTGGGAAGAAGAGAACTGTTTACAGTATATAACTATCATGTTTCAGGGAACTTGATTTAACACTTAAGTTTTTATATTACAAAGCAAGTTTTAGTTATTTTAGAAATACCATGGAAAGTAGAATGACATTAATTATACTAAAAGAACATAGTAAACTAGTTGACAAAATTTAGCTACCTTAGAGAAAATCTTGTATGTTGAGATAGATAATATAGGATTTAGCTCTCTGACACACAGAAGGCAACACCTGCTATTATGTGAATGTTAGTAAAAGACTTTACTGTCATGAATAGTTAGGTAACTTGGCCAACTCCTGACCTAAGAGACATATGAAGCCACAACAAACCAATACCCCAAGAATAATAAAAACCTTATTTCTTATCATAGCTTCATTTCTCTTCTGTTGTTTCAGTCTCCAAATACATCCGGCAGAGTGCTGCATTAGGGCGGCATATAAAAGCATTAGTTTCATTCCCCAACTCTGTTAACTGTTCCAATGAAGACACCGAAGGATAATGATCTTTTAACATATCAGGCAATTTAGAAGTCTTGTCTTGAAGTCTTCGAGAACGTCTAACTGGTGTTAGAAACTTTAGCTCTTTAAATGTAGAATTTATTTCGTCAAAATGCATTTTCTTTTTTACACTAAAATAAATAAAACCCCATAAAATTATTCCCAGAGTTAAGAAACATGTTAACATTTTTACTTTTTGTACTTTGATGCTATTTATCATACCATAACTTGTATGTTATAACCAGGTGGTTGTCTTACAGAGAGGTACTACAAGCTCCTTGAAATAAGTAACTTATTTTTAATTTTTATTACAACTTGTACACAGGTAGATGCTTGAATATCTGTAGAATTGGCTAATTGTTGAATTCTAAAATCTACTGTTATCAATAATACACAATCAGCAATTAAAATTATGTAAAAATTTTCTTTTTCAAAATGGCAATATTTAGGGAAAAGCAAACAAATGCATTATTTAAAAGGTGATGTCCCAATGACATTTGTTTGAAACCCTTCTGTTAACAAATAGTTCTCACTGGAAGCTATCTTAAAGATCTTAAAATACCATATTTATTATCCCCAAGCATAAAAACAAATCACAGCACATTATATTTGAAAAAAGCTTACCTTTGCAAGTATGGTGTAGTAGACACATTATATTTAATTAAGCAACCCTCCATAGTTTCTGTATTGGGGGTTTTAACATCATTGGTTGGTTCTTTTATTTTGTGAACATGCTCTTTTTCACAATCTTGAAATACCACATTTCTATGATGTTTGTTTTCCATTTCAGGTTTTCCTGACTCTAGATTAACATCAGTATCTTCAATGTTGATTTCTTGGATTTGTTCCTTGGTTGCATAAGCCTCTTCAAAGTTTTCTCCTATAAAATACATTTACAGGTTACACTTTTGGTCAACTTTAAAGAACAAAATCAGAAGACACTAAAATTAGTCACAGGGAGCCAGATTTTCAAAATAAAAGAACCAAATCATCTCCTAACCATTACTTTTCCTAAGCAAATATTGCTGACAACTATTTAACAATATTTACTAACACCTGTGTGTCAGGGATTATAGATACAAATCTAAGAATGAAATCACCCCTGTCTTTTACGAAGTTCACATTCTGCCCTGGCTGGTATGGCTCAGTTGGTTGGGCATTGTCCCGTGTACCGAAAGGTTAAGGTTTGATTCCCGGTCAGGGCACATGCCAGGGTTGCAGGCTCAGTCTCTAGTAGGGAACGTCCAGGTGGCAGCTGATGAATGTTTTGCTCTCACATCAATGTTTTTCTTTCTCTAAATATCAATTAAAAAAATCTTAAAAGAAAAAAAAAGGTTCACATTCCATGAAAGAGACATGGTTGAAAATAATTATAAAACAAGAAAAAGGCTATAAATTAGATAAGAACCCATGAAAAGGAATAACTAACTTTGCTTGTGGGACAGGGAGATGGCCAGGGAAGGCGTCATGAGTGACATTTATGCTGGGTCTTGAAAAATGAGTACTTGACAAGACCAAGGAAGACAATCTTGGTATGAAGTTTAAAAAAATAAATAAAAGATCTATTAATAGAACATTTAAGGGCCAGTGTTCTTAGAATATAAAGTAAGGAGCAAAGTCAGTGGGGAGGAGGTGAATTCAGGTAAGTAGAAAGGGTCTAGACAATAATGAACTTTATGTGCAAGATGTTCGGTAATAAAAAAATTCACCAGAGAGAGAGAGATACAATTAGATTTGGTCACAATAAAGGATGGTTTAGAATGGCAGGGAATGAAAACTAATAATGTGTGATGGTAAGAAGACAAAGCTGTTGTAATAGTCTAAGGAAGGTGACAGAGTTAGATGATGAGAAGGAAGAGCCTGAGTTAATAGCTATTTCTGAGTTAGGAGTTAATAAATAAATGAATGCATGTGTATGTCTGAATGAGTGTATGTATTAGGGGCATCCCTTCAAAAATTTCTTGCTTTGGAATCTTTAATGACAGAGGGAGAATTTTTTCTTTTTCTTTTTTTTAGGAGGAAGAGATGGTGGTATGGGGAAGCAGCGAGGAAAATGCAGTTAAAAATACAACATGTTAGATGTGAAGTACTTGTGAGACATCTGGTAAATCTGTCAAACTGAGAAGAACTTTAGATTTGATTATTAGGAAATTATTAGAGATTTTGACTAAGAGATGTTTCAGTTATACAATAAACTGAATATGGTGTGTTTTTTTTAGCAAAAGGAATACTGAAGTGGGGAGAAGGAATATGGATTCTTATATTCAACAAATATTTAATCGCCTAACATATGCTAGGCATTGCATTAGCACTGGGGATACGATAGTGAGGAAGATCAGACACTGGTCCTTGCCCATCAAGTTTATAGTTTAAAAGACAAGACAAATAAGCAATCAAATGCATTAATTACTGCAGAGAAAAACACAGGGAGCACAAAACAGGTGGGTCTAATCTAGTTGGGTGGGGAAAGAAAGGTGGCTATCAGGGAAGGCTACCTCAAAGAATGACACTGAGGTCTAAAAAATAAGGAGGAATTGCCCGGCCGGGTGTGGCTCAGTGCTTGAGCGTTGACCTAGGATCCAGGCGATCAGGGTTCGATTCCTGGTCAGGGCACATGCCCGGGTTGCGGGCTCGATCAGTGACTCTCTCATCATTGATGTTTCTATCTCTCTCTCTCCCTCTCCTTTCCTCTCTCTGAAATCAATAAAGATATATTTAAAAAAATAAATAAATAAAAATAAATAAATAAATAAAAAATAAGGAGGAATTAGGTTAAAAGTAGAACACTGGCTTGGATAGACCCAGAGACAAGTTAGGTAATACAGCCCCTTCTAGAAAATAAAAAAAAAGTAAAGAAAGAAATTCGGGGATTTGAACGAGTGGGAAGCTGGAGTCAGGCATTTAAGCAGGTAAGTGACAGGGCATTTTGATTGCAGTGTTAAGAATGGATTAGAGCAAGAGTAGAGAAGCAGGCAAGTTAGGAGACTACTGTTATAGTCCAGGTAAGAGCTGTAGGTGATCTTGACTACAGTAACAAAGAGTAAGGATGAAGAGAAACAGGTGCATTTTAAGAGATGCTTACAAAGTTAAACTGAATTTGACTGACTGAGGAACAAGGGTGGGGATGTGGGAAAGAGGGCATGAAATATAATCCAAGATTTATGGTGTGGAGAACTGGACAGTGTCAGTTACTGAGAAAGGGAACCAAAAGAAAGATAAGATTTAGAGAAAAATGATGTGTTCATGTGGAAATGTGGGACTAAGGTATGTGACACAAGTGGTGCTAGTCTCTTATTATTTGTCTTCTGTTTCCCAATGCTATTTACAAACAATCTTAATTTGTAAAACTGATTTTATATCTAGTAATTACATATCTCAGAAAGCCAAGAGTTTATTGATAGTCTTTCTTTTTCCATCTAAAGACAAATATTCTACCCGCTAAAAAAGATTCCACTATTATTATTCTATTAAGGAAAAATAAGATAGAACCTACATATCTCTAGAGCCAGTAAGAATTATGAAGAAGGCTTTTGTTTCTTTTTTAAAATATATTTTTATTGATTTGAGAGAGAGAGAAAGGGAGAGGGAGAGAAACATCAATCGGCTGCCCCCTGAACGCCCCCTACTGGGGATTGAGCCCACAACCCAGGCATGTGCTCTGACAGGATACTAAGCCAGAGACCTCTTGGTGCATGGGACCATGCTCAACCAACTGAGCCATATCCGCCAGGGCAGGGGCTTTTAAAATGAAATACTTAATTCCACTTTGCTGTCTTTAGCATGTAAAACACAGGATTAAGTTGTTCTTTTAATTAATTTTTAAAAACAAAGATAATTATAATTGAAATATAACATTCTATTAGTTTCAGGTATACAGCATGATTCAGTATTTGTATAATTGTGAAATGATCACCACAATAAGTCTAGTTACATAGTCACAAAATTATTTTTTCTTGTGATGAGAACTTTTAAGATCTGCTCTCTTAGCAACTTTATATATGCAATATAGTATTATTAACTATAGTCACCATGCTGTGCATTACATCCCCATGGCTAACTTATTTTATAACTAGAAGTTTATACCTTTGGACCCCCCTTCATCCATTTTACCAGGTTGGGTTATTCTTAAACTTTTCTCCTCCTTTTGTCTGTGGTATGGTAGACTTCCCTGGTTTTCCCTCCTGTTTCCCTGACCATTCCTTCTCCAGCTTCTTCATTAAATACACTGTATAACTAGTAAGATCAGATCATATACATCTTCTGTATGTTCCCCTGGGGGCATATTAACAGCAACCAAAAACTGAAACATTCACTGTTGAACTAAACATACTGCCAGTAAAAGATGACCCCCTTGCACATAGATATTAACCTTATAAGCCATAAGCCTATTAACCTCACTGAACAGATATTTTTGTAACATGTAACCAAAACATGGTTAGAATTTCCATATAATCTTTAATTTTATTTAAAGTTTAGCCTTTGATCTAGATCTTTATATTTTAAATTCATTTTGTGTAGTGAAAATAAGGATACTTGTAAATAATTTGGAAAGCAATTTAGCAGCATTCATTAGGAATCTTAAAAGTTCAAACTGACACTTTTTAAAATTAATAAAAAATAAAATCAATTAAAATAAAATAACCAGATACAAACACTGACGATATATAAGTGCTCAAATATTTGTGATTGGCTGACACAGAATGTTATAGTAAAAAATTGGAAATAAAACAAGTAAACAAATTAGCTTACACTTATATGTAGTGATTTCTCCTCTCATCTAAGCTAGCTAATATTAACAATGGTTAAAGTTTAATGAACTTACTATGTGCCACAGAATTTGATACTTCTATACAGGGATGGGCAAAAGTAGGTTTACAGTTTAATACAAATAAATAGTATCATAATTAATAATACAAAAACAAACTGCTTTACACACTCACAACTATAAACCTACTTTTGCCAACCTCTGTATATTATTTCATTCAATGATCCCAACAATCTTGAGAACGATATTATTCCATTTTAGAGATAAGGGGTTAAATTTCTTGCAAAATTTCATAGTAATTGGCATAACCTATATCTTAATGTAGAAAATATTTACATTTTAGATACTGACAACTAATGAATCGCTTATCTTCTCTCAATCCTAGCAAAGAGAATTCCTAGAAGAGCTTCTCTCTAGCACAGAACATATGATAGAATTTAATAGGCAACAGGTTTTTAAGAGATCATTTAGTCAAACTGCCTCAATCTTAAGACAGGAAATTAAGGTCTACAGAGGTAAGGTAACTTTCACAGACATCCAATGATAAATCTGGGTTATGAACGAGGCCTCCTAATTAAAAATTTTTTATACTGTGCAATTGAATCTCAGAGGTATGTCAATAGAAGTATGAGGAAAAATCAACCTAGATATTTAAAAAATTAAAAATGATAAAAGAAAACTAATTCAGCAAAGAAATTTAATCAAGTCACAATTCACTTGAAGGAAACAAAAGAAACTAACTTACCAAACTTAACTTTTTCTTGACTCTTCATTTTTAGTATATCTACAATTGCATGTCTCATTTCTTCAATAGGCTTGATTTTTTTAAATGAAGAAAGCAGACACATGTAAGTTTTATATTCTCAGACACTGCGTTATCTAAGTTGAAAATATTAAATCCAGTAATTAAATTTTATATTTTAAAACAAGGCAGTGGTTCTTAGACCACTTATTTTGCTACTCAAATTGAAAAAATTGGTCTTTTACAATTTATAAAATAAAAATAAACTTAAAGGATAGAATTTCATCAGTTTAAAATTCCCCCCATAATTTTTCTTAAGGCTTGGTTAATGATTACTGCTTGACTGATATGAACAAAATTAGTAAACAAGCTGCAAATTAACATTATTAATATCTATTAAAAAGCTGATTACATTTAAGTTTTAAATTTATAGTAAGTTTACTCCTTTTCTCCTACATTCAAGTACATGATTATAGTTTTGTTTCACATGGTATTAAATGCATCTTTGAACAGCTCAAGGTAAGAAATTCAACAGTTCACTAAGTGTCCATTATATGCCAGATATTATGAGCACTTCCCATGTTCCTTTGAACTACCATGCCTGCTAATGCAATATATTCAAGATATATAAAAGGGATGCTCTGGCTCATATTCTTAGGTCTAGAACTTAGTCCTGAACTACTCACCCATCCTGCTTTCAGCTTTCTTGGCTAATTTTGATCTGTTTTCCAATTCTGCTCTGGTGCCATATCTTTCTCTTTACACTATTGCTTCCTACGTGAACCCTTAGCTCTAGTTACACATCCTAGTTATAATGCCGTAAGCCACCTTAAGTAATATCCCTTCTGGTTCAATGTAGTAGTGACCTAACTCCCTTCCAGGTTGGATTCTGTAAAATACAATTATCTTTCAGCAAAGTGTTTTACACATAATAACCATTGAGAGAACATCCACTGAACACTTGATTTCTGATTCAGGTAAAAGGTCAAATAGCATTTGCTGGCTTTGCCGAGATTATTATGAGTAGACCTTTTTTAAGGAGAGGCTAAACAGAAGAATTTTTAAAAACTTTTTTAAAAATCAGTGTGGCTCAGTTGGTTGAGCGTTGTCCCATGCACCAAGAGGTCACTGATTCCCAGTCAGGGCACATGCCTGGGTTGTGGGCTCGATCCCCAGTGGGTGCCGTGCAGGAGGCAGCCTATTGATATTTCTCTCTCATCAATGTTTCTATCTTTCTCTCTCTTCCTTCCTCTCTCTCTAAAATCAATAAAAACTTATTTAAAAAACCCCAAAACATGCCCGGCCGGCCGTGGCTCAGTGGTTGAGTGTTGACCTAGGATCCAGGCGATCAGGGTTCGATTCCCAGTCAGGGCACACGCCCGGGTTGCAGGCTCGATCAATGACTCTCTCATCATTGATGTTTCTATCTCTCTCTCTCCCTTCCTCTCTCTGAAATCAATAAAGATATATTTTAAAAAAAACAAAAACAAAACCCAAAACATCTCTTTGTAAATAATCTCCAAGAATGCATTTTTGAGGAACTTGGTCAAAAGGAAATATATTTTAGGAACATTTGCCCATAAAAAAAAAAAAAAACAAAAAGCCTCAAGATACAATTTGTAAATAAATTTTAATATTAAAATTCAATTTCCCAACAAGGAAATGTGCAAAATGACAAGATGTGCTAAAATATTTCTCCCAAGAAGTTGCATTAAATGTACATTTCAGCTTACAGTATGTCCATTTTCTAAGCTCTGATTTATCCCTAGTATGTGAGCAAGTTTTAGAAGGTTGAGAAACAGCTTTTATAATATGCAATTCTTGTGACCTTTAAACATTACTTCTCTCTATATAACCACAATTTTATTGTTATGCTCTGATGTGTCCCAAATAATTCTGAATAACTTACACTGTAATTAATAAAAATCAGTAAGTTTTAATCTCACCTGAGCTCCTGCCAGAATGGCCTGCTCATAGATTGATATAATATTTTCAATAGAACTTGTGAGTGGTTCAACACGTGCAAGGCATATCCAATATTTAACAAGTTTTTTGGCGTCTGGAATATTTTTAATTAGGTCATTCAGTGTATCCAATACTTCTTCTTTTGGGCATCCCTAAAATATCAAGAAATAAAGTGAGTGATATCTTTTAGACTAGAAAGTATGAACAATTAACTAATCTCACTATAATCAAGATCAATGAGAGAAAAAGTTGACAGAAAACTGTTCATAAAACTATTCATTATACACTCTTTATTCTGAATGGCTAGTATGAAGCATATCGGTCATAAGTACAAGGCACAAGAAAATAATACACTAGTTGAAAAAAATATTAGTAAAAAAATAATACTCTACTTGGTCTTGATATTTGTTCTCTTACCTCATATACTGCAGATTCAACTTGTTAATATTTAGATATTTTTGTATCTACCAAATGTTTATGAGTGAAAATAGCTTGTAGGTTTTTTTCTTTTTTAGTGTTTTCACTGAATTTTTAGAGAGAGGGGGAGAGGGATATAGATAGAGAAACACCGATGAGAGAAAAACATCAACTGGCCACCTCCTGTGCAGCCCCTACTGGGGATCAAGCCCACAACCTGGGCATGTGCCCTGACCAGGAATCGAACAGGGGACCTCTTGATTCATGGGTCGATGCTTAACCACTAAGCCACAGTGGCTGGGCTAGCTTGCAGGTTTTAAAATTATATGTCAAGTTTTACTTTATTTTTAAAAAAAATATATCTTTATTGATTTCAGAGAGAGGAAGGGAGAAGGAGAGAGAGAGAGAAATATCAATGATGAGAGTCGTCATTAATTGGCTGCCTCCTGCGCCCCCTCTACTGGGGATTGAGCCCGCAAACCGGGAATGTGCACTGACTGGGAATCGTACTGCAATCTCCTGGATCCTAGGTCAAGACTCAACTGCTGAGCCACGCCCAGCCAGGCAGGTTTTAATATTAAGGTTAAAATGAATCTATAATGGTTTATGTAAATAAGAGTTATATATAGTTTAGTAGGGCAGAAAAATCCCATAGTATCAATAAAAAATGCCAGCTGAGCAGAAATAAGAATTAAATCAATTTCCCTGATTGTAATTATCACTGGTCCTCAGAACTACAAAATGTTTAAAGATGCTCATGAAGACTAGAGTAAGGTTTGAAGTCATACTCTCCGTATTCAGTCTTGCTCTGGAACTTAGATAGTAGTGAGTGACCAAAGCAAGATTAAAGTGTAGTCAGGAAATAAATAAAATACACTGGAGTTAATTATTATAGTCCGTCAAGTCAAATTTTGGTCCTACAAACAGTAAAACTATAGTATATTCAAGACCATAATGATGTTGGCTGAGGTTAATGGGAGTGTTTGCAAATATTTTAATCAACTTGAATTTAACCTATGATAACAACTTACTAATTTGTACTGCTAGTCTTTCATAAATTATTAACATCATAGAGGAATACAATATTTATAACTCAAGTTAAAAGAAAATCTGTCCTTTTGATATATTTCTATGAACTCAATGAAAATGCAGTCCATTAAAGGCTGAAGAGAAATAATCTCACAATTAACAGTAAATCTATATAACACCACTGACACGTTACTTGGTGAAAAAAGATTGAGAATGTAATTAATGGGATAATATTTATCAAGGTAATTTGCAAATTATAAACTACTACACAGATATAAGATAAAGATTCTACCTCATTAATCAGGTTTAGGCATTCAGAAAATGTCTTGTTTACTTTCTCAGTAAATAATCTTTGTTCATCTTCTTCTGCCATGGTAGTCCAAAATGACCCAACTGGTTTTTCATTTTGTCCTTCAGGTTCAGGCTGGGTAACTACTGAAACAGGAGGCCTTTTCAGCATTCTTCCTTTGCTAGCTCTCCACTCACTCAGACGAGCTCTATAATTAGAAGCAGTACATTACTGTGATATTGCTGATATCATTGTTAAATAGAGGAAAAGTTAAAAAAAAAAATTTCACGTCTTTAGTTCCATGCTAGTGGCAAAATTTGAAGAAAAAAATTATTAAACATATCAATGTTAATTATATGCTCACAAACACAAGAATGAATTTTTAAATGGATAGGTTAAAAATAATTCCCAGTTTTATTAAGTATTTTAACTTCGTTACATAAAATGACCTAACAAGACACATTCAAACACAATAACTCAGCTCATATAAATTTGCTTAAACTTGTCTGCACGTGACAGTAGAGAATACACACACACAAAATTCTAATACATTCAAGGAAACCATAAACCAAATTCACAAATGTTACTCTATTGAAAATTAAGCTAATGAATTACATCTACTTACTTTCTTTCTTCTGCGGTTTCTTTGGGTTGAGCCCATCTACTATCGATAGTTGCTTTTGCTATAGTATGTCTGCGCTGGTCAATGGTTTTTGACTTTTCTGTCAGTTTGGTATTAGAAGATGAAGCAGGCCTGGCTATCATTTCAGATGTGATGCTTCTTGATATTGTCTTATTTCTTTTTACTTCCTGAGAAGAAATGGTTTTGACACTAGATAAAACTGTATTTAATTGTGGTAATTCTTTCTCATGAGACACTTTCTGAATTGTAACATTGGCAGAGGTTCTACTGATGCCTTGTTTCAGGGAGTCCTGGGTATTATGAGTATTATTGTGGTGACTTCTAATAGCAGGACGTAAAAGTTGTTTACTCTGAGATGCAGTCCTTACAAATTTAGCGGTAGTTATCATACTTGAGGCTCTGTGACTTTTCACTGTTACACAGCTGGTATTTATAGGCTGAGGTTTTATGGCTTTAGAGATAGTAGTTGAAAGTTTCTTTGTTGCTGCAGAACTCTCATCTTTGACTTGTACAGGTTTTCTAAATGAATTAACCTTAGATTGAACAATTTGGCCACGATAAGATCCAAGCACAGGTTTCTTGAGCATGTTAACATCTTGCTTTGGTTTTTCTGTAGTCACTTGTTTCTTTTTATTATTATTTTTAATGTGAAATGCTTGGCTTAACGTCATACGTTGACCTTGGAGATCATCTTTAATTGGTAATAACTTCAGAGTTTGATTATTCTTCTCCAAATTATGTGCATCAGTTGCTATAGTTGAACTGGTTAACTCATTAGAAGGTTTTAATGGAATACAATTTTTTTCCATTGTTATATTATTTTTGCTCCTTGTAGGTCCATGGACATTTTCTTTATCAGCCTGAAAGAGTTATTTGAGACAAATCAGTATTTCAGAATTCATTTCATTCAGAAAGAGTTTAGGAAAGGGAAAGGGGGAAAAGGGACAGTTTTGAGGCCTATGTCCATATCTTACCATTTCTGTATTAAACTTCAGAACTTTCGTTTCTTCTTGGACGTGACCCTCAGATGTCATCACTTCGTCTTTACTACTTAAAAAAAAAAATTTTTTTTAAAACTCCATACCAAAGAGGTCTCTTTTTTGGGGGAGAGGATGGAAGAATATTAACAATTACCTAACTTCATAATTTTAAATTGAGGTAAGAATTGAGAGATTTATTTGTCCTAAGCAAAACTTTTATTATAGGGTGAGTAAATGGTGTAAGCAAGATGGCCGAGGAGTCTAAAGATATTTTCTTAAAAGTTTTAACACCCTCTCCCCATAGAATATATAAACACTTGATAATCTATTCTAAACCATTCTGACCTAGTCATTAAAACAAGTCTTCAAAAACTTTTATTAAGCAACACTTTCTTTGGTTAGTTTTCATTTTAAGTCCTCGGTAACAGACTTAAATTGAAAAAAATTTTAAATAGTCTTCTCAAAAGAATCCAACATTTTCCATAGACACACTTATAGCTTAATTTATTAAGAATATGGACTTTTGTTTCTAGATGGCTTTGCATTTATAATACATATCCAAAGAATCGCTCAAGAATTTGACTTATACTCCTTTTTACATATATAGACTGGTAGGCCATGAGAATCTTTTAGCAAGTGAAGAAAGAAAAAAACAGGGTCAATTAGATGCCATTGATTCTAAGACAGAGCCCAAGTTCAGAGGTGTCAAAATGTGAAAAAAATGTACAGTTTTTTGTAAACAAAATTTGCAATCTATATAGTTGATAATTTTGGTTGTGATGCCTTTCACATCTATTTGCTTAGTCTGCTTGAAGAAGAGGCAGAACTTTGACATATCTTGTACTACACATTTTCAGTGATGGCAGAGAAGGGTCAAAATGTGTTACTGAACAGGGTATCTTGGTCATTAGCTTCTGAGTATAGGTGCTTCCTATTCCTTTCAGGCATTGCCAGTCACCTAGAGCACAGCAACATCTCCCATATTTAAGCTCCTATATTCACTTCCTGATGGCAATTACTCCTCTTGTTATTCCCTGGCCTGCTGTTTGGTGTGGGTGGGAGACGATGCTCAGGATCAACCTGATAGGTTGCTCCCAATGTGTACCTTCACTAATAAGGCCATTTATTGATCTCAGCTTCTATTACTTCTGGGCTTACAATATACTATGATGTTATCTCACTGAGAAAATTAGAAGCAATCTTAACAAGAATTAGTCTATTTTTCCTCCACTGAAGACTACAAGCCTGTCTCTGCACCCATATACTCTGTCTTCCCTCCGGTCTGATGCACGAACTGACATGACAATGTAGGCTCCATTTGTGCTCTCCCTCTTGCCTACTCAGAGACTTTGTTCCTGTGATTATTTGCTTATCCTTCTGCATCATTAATTTGTCCCTCTACCAGGTTATTCCTATCAGCATATAATCACTATGTATTATATCCCACTGGGGATTGAGTCCAAAACCTGGGCACGTGCCCTGACTGGGAATCGAACTGAGAGCTCCTGGATCATAGGTTGATGCTCAACCGCTGAACCACGCCAGTTGGGCTCATTTTAAAGTCTTAAACCTCAGTCTCTTTCAGCTACTGCCTCATTTCTCTTTTCTTTATAGCAAAACTTCTCAGAAGGAAATATCTATATGCACTGTCTCCATGTTATCACATTCCATTCTCTCCTCAGCTTTGTCTATCAGGAATTTGTCCCCACCACTACTAAAACTCCTAATGTCATCCACTTCCATGTTTCTGAACCTTTCAAAAGCACTTGATACACACAGTACTTCTTTCTTTAAAACACTTTCTTCACTTTGCTACTAATGGATCACCAATTCTTCTACTCTCTCTCCTACCTTAGTTCACTTCTTTTAAGTTTCTCTTCTTCCTGGGGCTCAAGGCCACATTCAAATTTTAAACTTTTCTTCTGCCTTTTTATTTTAGTTTTATACTTTGCAGGGACTCCTCTTTTTCTGTCAGTGCTGACAGAATTCTAGTGCTTAGTCTTGAAATTGTTGGCCTTTCTAATTGCTAACAAAAAATTTTCAGAATGAACAAAAACAGACTCAGATACAGAGAACAAACTGGTGGTTGCCAGAGGGGAGGGAGACAGATGAAATTGGTGAAAGGGATTTAGGAGGCACAAACTTCCAGTCATAAAATAATAAGTCACAGGGATGTAATGTACAGTACAGGAAATACAGTTAATAATATTGTGATAACTTTGTATGGTCACAGATGGTAGCACTTATTGTGGTGATATAATGTATAAAAATATCAAATCATTATGTTGTACACCTGAAACTGTTGTTGTATATCAACTATAACTCCATTTTTTTGAAAAGGGGAAAAATAAATAAAATAATTAAACCTTAAGAAAAAAAATCTCAGGATGATAAGGAGAATCTATCTTATTCATCTGTCCAGTGTGGAGACTTAAATGAAAATATATAATACTATTCTATCTTATTATGGAAAAATTGCCCTCAAAAGGGTTATTTTGAACAAAGGAGTCTTAAAATACCCACACTAAAGATTGTAAAAAACTGTTTAATTTTGAAAAACTACAACTCTGATTGGTTATCTATTTAATAATTTGTTGCTCAAGTAACTGGCATCTGTTTTCCAAAACGAGTAAATATAGTACTTGTGAGGTTTCTTGGTAAAGCCAGAACAGTTTTAGAATCTTTTTCTCATTGTGTATAAGAACATTATAAACCCCATGACCCAGTTGGATTCCCTACTTAAGTGAGAGTCACTGTCTTATTTGAATTAATATCTTCCTTGCCCATCCTCCAGTAATCTCATGCCACCCCTAGGTTTTAAATAAATATCATCTACACATAGACAATTCCAAAGTTTATATGTCCAGTCCCAATCTCATCCCTGGACTTCAGACACATAACTATTTGGCATCTCCACTTCGATGCCTTATTGGTACCTCAAACTTAACATGGCCAAAACAGAACCCCTAACTCCCCCACTCTTACTTGTCTTCCCCATTTCAACATATGGTATCACTATCAACTCAATATTCAAATCAAAAGCCTAAGATCATTTTTTTTGGCTTGTTTTAAACAAGGAACTGTAGGATTTATGAAAATATTAATTCTAAAGTAAAGCAACTTATAAATGTGAAGTTAAAATTAGAACTAGTTTAAAGAATATCCATATACATTTTACCCAGACTTGCCTACTGTTAACATTTTATCCCACTTGCACTATCATTTACACTCTTTCTGAACATGTATAATGTGTAGAGGATATAATTTTTTACCATTTTAATGTAAGTAAAGACTCAGAAAGGCCAGCTAACTCCCCTGAGGTTTATAGTTGTAGTGGCAGACTTACAAATTCCAGCCCAGGCCCTTATCACTGGAAAGCCTATGCTCCTAGATTGCACAGAAAGAGCCTGGAAGGATGTTAACTACTAGTTATCTGGAGAGAGGGAGGGGACCTTTTGACTCTCTGCTTATATACTTGTATGGGTTTTTGCTTTAGTCACAACCATGTACTAATTTTAACAAAACAATACAAACATATTCCTATGGCACACAGAGACTAAAACAAATGATTTCCAAACATTTAGGAGGGCCACCTCCCAAAGAACACATACACTCCCCACCCCACATATACACCCCACACATACACTCTGACAAAACCTTGCTAAATTATACATCTGGAGAACATAATTTTCAACATATGATCGAAAGGCAAGCTTTAGGAAACTAAATGGTAGAGATGAAGACACAAGACATCAAGCTCTAATTTACTAGAATTGAGTTGGTGACAACTGCTTTGTTCGGTTCCCCCATGTGTAGGCCAAAGAAATAACAATATTACCTCTGAAGACCTAGTTAACCCTAGATTTCCATAATGTTGAGGGCGTTAAATAGATAACATCATATGAGACAACTCCAACTCTCGAGAAACTCGCTCCCAGTTCAGGAGGTGGGACCGCCCAGCGCACACGCATTCGGTTCTTCGCGCGGACGCAGCCGGGCACCCGCGAGCTCCGGGTCCGAGTCCCCAACTCCGGTTCCGTTCGCAGCCTCGCAAGAACCCCCTCGATGAACGGAGTGCCTGACGGTAGGTCAGTCTCTGCCGCCAGTGGGCCACAGCCGGACAGTAAAGACTGAACGCGAAGTGCTCAACCTGCACGCTACAGCCACGGAGCGGGCACCACGCCGTCAAGCATCATGTTGCGAGAGGCGAAGTGACCCGTTAAGGTCCCACACGATTCGTCAGGGTTGAAGCTGGTCCGTGGACCCAAGGTCCGGACCGTTGAGCCGGAGCCGTTCACCCCCACCCCGGCTGCCAGCCCCCTCGCCGGCTCACGCGGATTTCGCCACCGCGGCCCTCACCTCTGAACACGAACTGGGCCCTCCTGCTCGCGGGAAGCTGCAGGTCGCGAAGAACTGGGGAGACAGCGCGAAGTCGGGGGACGCGCCTCCTACTTGACCGCCTCGCAACCCCTCAAACCCAGGCAAGCGCGCACTGTGCACCGCAGCAGACTCAGCTCTCAGAAGCCGCCCTCGCCGCCGCCGCCGCCGCCGCCCATTGGTGCGGGCGTGAATTGAATGGGCCAATGGGCGCAGGGGGCGGAGCTTGGGCTACGGTTGCTGGGGCGATCTTGTGCCCGCCGGTTGGCGTTACGGCCGCCGGGGGTGAGTGCTAGACTTTCAAACCTAAACCGCGCTCTTCGTCTGGGCTTGTAACTGGGTGGGAGTCGGCCTGCCAAGTCCCTGCTGTGCAGCAGGTAGGACTAATCCTTAGACGCCCGCTGTCCTTTAAGGAAGGCAGACGGGAAAAGAGTTGTTTGGCTGCGTTTCTAATTAAACATGGGCGTGCTCACTGAGGAGGCGGGAGAGGGCGGAAGGCCGCGACCGCGGACCGCGAGCCTGTGCGTTTCCCTTTCGCAAGTATCACTTCGCGGCCGCAGCCCAGCCCTGCAGTGGGCCGTCATCTTCTCCAGTTTCATAGATGAGGGGACAGGTTCAGAAGTTATTTGTCCACAAAGCTTGCAAAGGAGAACTGAAATTAGGATGTAAATTCTTTCGTACTACGCAAAAGAATTTTTTACCATCAGATGCAAAAAAGAGAGGAAGAGAAAGGGATTAAATGAGGATGAACCCTTCCCTTATAATCCTCCTGTAAGGTTAAAATAGCATTTGTTGTAGACATTTTGGGTGTGCGTTTAAATGCGCTGCTGTAATTTTTTAGTTCCCATCTAAAAATAACACCTTCATAAAAGGCTAGCAAACACCCACTCCACGAAACAAAATACTTTAGCTAGAAAAGTTGTGCGGGGGGGGGGGTGGGGTGAGTTTTTCTGAGCTGTGCCTTTCTGGTTTTAAGCACTGAATTCACAGCATTTCTCCACCTTGCCTGATTACTGCGTTAAGGCTGGGCTGGACTGTTTCAGCCAGGTGTGGAGACAGAACTGGGAGGATGCAGTTTTTACCTCCCTTGCCCAGGGTCTGTGGGCCTCCACGGCGGGTCAGTTTTTCCTGTCTTTCTCTGCTTTTTTTCTTCAAGCATCTTATGTAGCATCTTGCTAATGAGGAAGTGAGTTTGGGGTATTCTGTAGGTTTTTTTCTTGATAAAACAACTCTGGGAGAACCAACTGCTAAGCAGTGCTCATCACCATCCCTAAAATATAACTGCTGTTTACATACTACTGTTAATATTGTTGATTATTTACTAAAGTTTGATCAGACAGGTTGGGTAACCAGGCATTCCCATTAAGTGATAGAGAACATTTTAACAAAATGGAACAGTTAAAAAGTGACTCAAGAACCTTCAAAGCATTATGCTAAATGAAAGGTTACACAAATAGTATGATACCATTTATATCAAATATCCAGAATAGATACATTCATAGAGACCTAACGCAGATTGGTGTTTGCCAGGGGCTGGGTTAGAGAGGAATGGGGAGAGACCACTTAACAGATAAGAGGTTTTACTTTGAATGATGGAAGTGGTTACCCGACCTGGTTTGGAACCAGGTAGAGGTAGTGGTTGTACAACATTGTGAATGTATTAATGCCACTGAGCTGTTCACTTTAAAGTCGTTAATTTCATGTCATGTGAATTTCAGTATATATATTTTTAATCCTCACCTAAGGACATTCTTAGAGAGAGGAAGGTAGAGAGAGAGAAAGAGAGAGATAAACATTGATGTGAGAGAGAAACATGGATCAGTTGCCTTTCACATGTGCGGTGCACAGGATGACCTTCAACCAACTAAGCCAGTGCTTCCAGGCCCCATATATATATTTTAAGTGGGCATAGTAAAAAAAAAAAAAAAAGGAAAGAATAAGAAAGTGACTCAAAAGAAAGCTGGTGATCTCAATAGGCTGAGATAGTAAGTAGGAAAACCTACAAAACTGCTAGGTTTTCCAACATTACAATTCTCTAAACTTCAAGCTCACCTACTTCTAGAATGGTATCTTCTTAAAGACATCCTCCCACAATTCCACAATTATTGGAAGGAAGGCAGACTGTTTTCTAAGAGATCCAAAGAGGAGATTTTCAGAACAGGTCTTCACAGCTGACCATGAAACTCTAGTACTGTAGTCACCTGGAGTATTGATGATCAGCTTCAGTTGTTCCTCCTGTGGTCATGTGAAACGGGGAAAGCACCCATGAGAGAACCAGGGCAGAGAAATCCAAGGGATACAAGAAAACAGGAACTAAATGAGGACACATATTCCCTGGAGGAAGGAACCTCAAGAAAGAAGGAATGGCCTAGTGTTGGGTGCTAAAGAGGTCAGGTAGGATAGGACTGAAAGGAACCATTGGATTCAGAAGCTGGAGGGTCTGGCAAAAATCATTCTGTGGAAAGTACAAAAAATTGCTGAGAGAAGTTAAAACCCTAAATAAATGAAGGTAGAGAATATGCATATAGATTGGAGGACCCAATATTAAGATGTCTGTTCTCTCCAAGTTGATCTATTCAATCCCATCCAAATCAAAATCCTAGAAGGCTTTTCTATGGAAATTGGATTCTAAAATTTAAAAGGAAATGTTAAGTAATCTAAAGAGGAAAAACAGTTTAAAAATATATATATATCTTTATTGATTTCAGAGAGAGAGGAAGGGAGAGGGAGAGAGAGAGAGAAACATCAATGATGAGAGAATCATTGATGGGGGGCCTCCTGCATGCCCCCCACTGGGGATGGAGCCTGCAGCCTGGGCATGCGCCCTGACGGGGAATCAAACCACAATCTCCTGGATCCGAGGTCGATGCTCAATGGCTGAGCCATGCCCGGCTGGGCAACAATTTTGAAACAGAACAAAGTTTGAAGACTAACACTATCTGGTTTCAAAATGCATTATAAAGCCACAGTAATCAAGACAGTGTAGCATTGGTGTAAAGAACAACAAATCAATGGAATACAATAGAGATCCAGAAATATAGGGTGTGACAAAAGTAGGCTGAAAGCTGTAAGTACATGAAACAGTTTATTCTTGCATTATTTATTATTGTATTATTTTCCGTACGAACAACTGTAAACCTATTTTTGCCTCACCCTGTATACTCAAGCCTCTATGGTCAGTCCATTTTCTACAAAGTTTCTAAGACAACTCAGTGGAGGAGAAGGATAATCTTTCCAAAAAAAAAAAAAAAAATGGTGTTGGGACAACTGGCTATGCATATACTAAAGATTAAGCAGAAAGTAACCAATTCTCTCTCAACTGATGAATGGATAAACAAATCGTTATGAGTCATATAATTGACTACTACTCAGCAATAAAAAGGGACAAAATATGAGAAATGCAACAACTGGACAAGTCATAAAAACATGGCACTACATTGAAGTCAGATACAAAGGATTACAATACCTTATGATTCCATTTACATGAAATTCTAGAAAAGGCAAAACTATGGTGATTCAAAGCATATTAATGATTCTTAGAGGCCAAGAACTTGGGGGAGGAAATTGAATGCAAAAGGGTCAGAGGAAACTTTAAGGAGATGAAAATATTCTATATACAATTGTAGTCAAAACTCATCAAATTGCATATTTAAAATTTCTTATTGTATGTAAATTATACCTAACTAAATAAAGGAAGGAAAGAGAGGAAGGAAAGAAGGAAGGAGAAAGGAAGAAAATTGCTATTTAGTACTTAAGTGAGTTTTTGGACAAGATTCTAAATATGTCAAGAAAGTATTCATCTATCCTTAAGAAAATTTTTTTTAAATTAGGGATGTTGAATTGTGTCAAATGTCCTTTTACTATTCTTTGATGATCATTTGATTTTTCTTTTTTGACCTATTAATTAGTTAAATTTTGAATACAGATTTCCTAATGTTGAATTGTATTCACACTCCTTGGATAAACTCTACTTGGATTGTGCTATACCGTTCTTTTAATTTTTTTTTGTTTTTACAAATACTTTTTATAATATTTTACATTCATATGATTGTGTACCCCTCTCTATATACTTTTTTATAGTATTTTTGCTGGGTTTTGGAATCAGTTTTTCTGGCTTTATAAAAAGAATTTAGAAAGTTTATGCTCTGGAAAAGTTTAGGCGGTAAAATAATTATTTGTTCTGTCAAAATTTTAAAGAATTCACTTGTGAAATTATTTGGTCCTGAAATATTTGTTTGTTTATTTGTTCCTTTTTGATAACATACTCAATTTTAGATTTTAAAATTTTTTTCTGGGGTTAATTTGATTGTTCATATTCTCCAAACACCCATTTCAATCAAGTTTTCATATTCACTTGCACAGGGCTTTGTAAAATGTCTTTTATGAGAATCACATCTGTCAACCCATTCCATGTGGGATCCTAATAGGCTGCCCTGCATAGGTGTTGTGGGAATCCCACATACACTGATATATAAAGGCAAACATAACACTGAGGGAATAGTAGTGTGTGGAAAGGGAAAAATTCTCCCTTCCTTCCTCTGGTTCTTTTGGCTGGTTGGATAATCAAATCAATATGAGAAAGAACAACAAGCGAAAATCAAATTTAATTTTGTGCACACAGGTACCCCACATACATGAGAGTCAGAGACTTCACATACACGAGAGATTCATAGGCAGAGAGGGAAAATGAGGTATATATGACATTCTGAGCTAGAGGTGAGGTAAGACACCTTGGGGCTTCAGAAGTTCATTGCAGGGGGAGCACTAATTAGTAGTTTGCCCTGCAGCATAGGTAGGCCAAGAAAGGTTATCTCTGAAGACCGATGGTTGCCAGAGGAGAAGGAGGTTAGGGGACTGAATGAAAAAGGTGAAGGGATTAAGAAGTGCAAATCGGTGCTTACAAAATAGTCATGGAGGTATAAAGTACAGCATAGGGAATAAAGTCAGTAATACTGTAATAACTAGGTATGGTGCCAAGGAGGTACTGGAAGTATCGGGGAGAACACTAAGAAGTATATGATTGTCTAACCACTATGCTGTACATCTGAAACTAATACAAAATAATATTGAATGTAAACTGTAATTGAAAAATAAGATTTAAATGAAAAAATAATAGGAAAAGAAGAGTTATCTCTGATAATCTCTTATTATAGGCAAGGTACATAAGTTCAAATTCCTCTAGATAGTTTCTCTTGAGCCTATAGGGCCTTGGTTGCTTTTAGCCCAAAATAATCTGCATACCGTAGAGGCATATTTTAGGGTGACTTGTTCTGAACCCTGCTAACCTAATAAAAGGCCTTTCAAAGTGAGAGGCAACAATCATTTATTTGAGATCAATAAGAATAGCTATTTGGGATGCACTGATTCAGGCAGAAGCCCAAATAGTATTCTGATTAGGAGACAAAGGCAATGGGTATTTATGAGAAAGAGAAAGGGAACAATTACATCAATAGAAGGAAGGCATTTCTATTGGTGCAAATAACATAACATAGTGATGTTAATTCTAAAGAATGTTTTTAATTTTCAGTCCTATAGCCATCAAGTGGGTAGTCATAATATCTGCTTTCTTGTTATTGTTGTTAAGAATTTGGGACATCTGGTGGCTTTAGGCCCAGGTCAAAGGTAATTTTGCCCTGTTTTAACATTCCAAAGGTTTGAGGCATAATACAAGTAAGATAGTTCCTCTGGCATAGCAGCTCTAGCTCCATTTTAAAGTGGCTTTGTTTATATTATTTTTAAACCCTATAGTTAGTTGCTTAAAGGAGAAAGAACAGAAGAATTAGAATAGGAGGCTACTGTAAAGAACTCAGAGATGTAATAGAAGAAAACTTTATAAAAATATATAATGAAAACTCTAGTGGATGTAATTAGAACACTGAAGTGTTCCTGGAACTTAAAAATATTCTAGAGCCCTAGCCAGTTTGGCTCAGTGGTTAGAGTGTCTGCCCGTGGACTGAAGGGTCCTGGGTTCGATTCCAGCCAAGGGCACGTACCTCGGTTGCAGACTCGATCCCCGGCCCCAGTTGAGGCACGTGTGGGAGGCAACCAATTTATGTGTCTCTCTCACATCACTTTTTCTCTCTCCCTCTCCCTCTCTCTCCCCCTTCCAGTCTCTCTGAAAAAGCAATGGAAAAAATATCCTCAGGTGAGGATTAAAAACAAATAAATAAATAAAAATATTCTAGAACTTAAAAAAATTTTCCCTAACTTAAAAATTCAATAGAATAATTGGAAAAGTGAATGGTCACTGTTAAAAACACAAATTCAGTCCCCAAATATATTGAAATCGGACACCCACCAGACACTAATCATGTTTCTTTTCCTTGGTGACAGTTTTTTTTAAGTATCTTGCTGGACACAACAAGAGGCTGTTCCCTTCCTTTCTGCAGCATCAACCATAACTGACTAACAGCTGAAAATGGTCTAGCCAACCCAAGTCTGTGTAGTTAGCAGTTAAGTGACTCCAATATGACCTCAAGAGCTTGGTGAAACCAAAATTTACACTTCTAAACTAAAATTCTCAGACCCATTTTCAAAGTGCAGGGTGCCTGAAACTGTTGCCAAGTTGGAAAGAACACCAAATACCACAAGGAATGCATGACTTCAACCAATCAAACCCTGCTGAATTGTAATTCCTTTGTACTTTCTGCTGCTCTTCTCATATCTTACTTCAATTGGCTAAGTTCAGAATCACCCAGTCAGATCCTCCTAAATGAAAATTTATGAATATCTATAACCTCTTCTTAACCTCAACTCCTAAAACTTGCTTCCATCCAGCCTTTGTTAGATAAGACAGATTTGAGCTTTTGTCATACAACTGAACCAGAGTTCGTTTGCCCACGTGCACAAACTGAAAGAAATGTACAAGCAGGAGTTTACAGTGGTGAAAAGAATTAACTTATTAGGATTGGTGCCAATTTGGAGAATGGGTGAGCTCATGCTCCAAAATACCCAACTCCCCAATAGCTTACAGACAAAAGGCTTTACAGAGTAAAAATACAAGTCATCATGAGTAAGGGGTTTGGGATCCTGGGTGAACAAGTTCCGGTCAAGATGATGTAAACAAACTCTGTGCTCACCTCTTCCCCTTATCACATCAAAATTACAACTAAATTATAGAACAATAAACCTAGAGAACCATCTGAAGGCCAGCTGAACAAAAGTCCTATAACTAAGAATATAAAGAAGAGCCACTTTGAGATGGGTAGGAGGGGCAGAAATGTGAACCAGGCTGGGCCCACACTCAGGCGGGCGTGTGGCAGTTGAGAATCGGGAGGGATAGTTCAGTGGCAGAGGTCCCGCTTGAGGAGAAAGGGGTCCCAGCCCCACACCTGGCTCCCCATCCCAGAGAAACTGCCAGGAAGGGGTTCCCCACAACACCTGGCTGAGAAAATCAGTGGGGATTCTATCCAGATGAGATGGAAGGCTACTGGAAATCCAGGCATCCTCTTAAAAGGCCTGAGCACAGACTAACTCGCAAGCACTCACCCTGGACTCCAGGGAGGGATAGCAGCTGGGTCAGTGGAGGGGGGGACACGAAAAGCATGAAGGGAAAAACTGAGTTGTATGGCTTCAGGGCAAGGGCTGGAGGGATAGCCACCATTGCCTCTGTATTGAGCTCTCCTCCCACACAACCAAATCTGAATCTACACTAACCTGGTGAACACCATTCACCCCACCCTGGAGCTGAGCCTTACAGGCAGCCAGCAGGTGGCAGCAGATCTCTGGGCGCCCATCTGATGCATGGCTGGAGGCCTGGTACTGGTGGTAGCCAGTCTTGGTTCACTGCATGGCCTCTCCCACACATCTCCAGACCTAGCACAGGCAGCTACCAACTGCAGATCACTTTGTAGCCCCTATGAGGTAGTGCGGAGCCTGTCATAGGCTGAATGTGGCCTGCACCAGAGCCCCTCCCAAGAGGCCCCAGAAATAGGCCACACTCCGTGGCCGGCTTCAGACAGTAGAGCACTACCCGATTAGCTACACAAGTGGCACAACCAAAGGGTGCTCTGAGCAGGCATCAGAGCCTGCTGGGGTGAGTCCTGCTCTGTGGAATTAGCCCACACACAGCAGCTCGTTTGCCGTGGTTGTGCCAAAACTTAGCCAGCCAGAGGATCAACTCCACCCACTGACATGCCAACAGTAATCAAAGCTCAACTATAACAGGAGGGCACACACAATCCACACAAGGGACACTCCTGGAGTACTCAGCTCAGGTGATCAGAGAGACTACCACTGGGCCCCACAGGACACCTACTACATAAGGCCACCCTGCCAAGACTGGGAGATATAACAGATCTACCTAATACATAGAAACAAACACACAGAGGCAGCCAAAATGGGAGACAAATATGTCCCAAGTGAAAGAACAGGATATGACTACAGAAAAATAACTAAATGAAATGGAGGCAAGTAATCCACCAAAAACAGAATTCAAAACACTTGTTATAAGGATTCTCAGCAAACTTTGTGAGAACTTCAATAAAGATACAGTAAGCACAAAAAATGGACATAGAAATAATAAAAAAAAAACAGTCAGAAATGAAGAACACAATAACTGAAAGAATATACTATATCATGATAACTATGTATGTTTTATGGGGCCAGGTGGGTACTTAAAGCATGGCGGGGGGGAGGGGCTCTTTATAAGGTACGTAATTTTCTAAACCATTGCTATACATATGAAATTAATACAGAATAATATTGAATAAAAACTGTAATTGAAAAAATAAATTAAAAAAGAGAAAGAATACTCTCGAAGGGAATCATCAGCAGATTAAAAGAAGCAGAGGATTGAATCAATGATTTGGAAGACAAGGTGGCAGAAAACACCCAGTATTACAAGAAATGCTAAACGGATTTATTTAAGAAAAAGAATGGGGGGGAGAACATAAATGTGGAGAGTGGCTGAACCTGGAGGCTGGCCAGGACTCGGGCAGGAGCAAGGCTGTGCCCTGAAGACCCTGAGGGACCTTGTCCGGGGCAGAGGCAAAGCCGCGTCGTTCCCTCTCAGGGAACGTTCCCCCACTTCCCCACGCAGGTCACGGCATATAAATATAAATAAAATGACAATAACTATGTACCTATCAAAAATCACTTTAAATGTAAATAAAGTGCTCCATCCAAAAGACAGAGTAGCTAAATGGGTAAGAAAACAAGACCAATACATATACTGTTTATAAGAGAGCCACTTCAGAATGGAAGACACACAAAGACTGAAAGTAAAGGGATGGAAAAAGATATTTTATGCAAATGGAATTTAAAAAAAAGCTGAGGGAGTAATACTTATATCAGGCAAAATAGACTTTAAAACAAAAGCTATAGTGCTAGCCAGTTTGGCTCAGCAGTTAGAGCATTGGCTTGCAGACTGAAGGGTCCTGGGTTCGATTATGACCAAGGGCATATACCTTGGTTGCAGACTCAATGCCCAGCCTTGGTCAGGGTGTGTGTGGAAGGCAACCAATCGCTGTGTCTTTCTCACATTGATGTTTCTCTCTCTCTCTCTCTCTCTCTCTCTCTCTCTCTCTCTCTCCCTCCCTCTCCCTTCCTTCCACTCTCTCTGAAAATCAACGGAAAAAAAATCCTCAGGTAAGGGTTAAAAAAAAAAAAATCCTACCATTTGTGACAACATGGATGGACCTAGAGGGTATTATGTTAAGTGAAATAAGTCAGACAGTGAAAGACAAATACCATATGATGTCACTTATATGTGGCATTTAACAAAATAAATGAAAGAACAAAACAGAAACAGACTTACAGATACGGAGAGCAAACTTATGGTTGCCAGATGGGAGAGGTGGCTGGAGGTCTGAGTGAAAAAGTTGAAGGGATTAAGAAGTATAAGTTTATAGTTACAAAATGGTCATGGGGATATAAAGTACAGCACAGGGAAAATAGTCAATAATCTTGTAATAACTATGTATGGTTCCAGGTGGGTACTAGACTTATTAGGGAAATCATTTCATAAATTATATGAATATCTAACCACAATGCTGTATACTTGAAACTAATATAGAATAATATTCAATGTCAACTGAATTGAAATAAAAAATTTTTTAATTGTAAGGTAAGGGCAGTAAATCATTATCTCAGGTATTGAGGTCAGCTTCCCTATAAGTGGATTCATTAGGATTTAGGAGCTGAAATACAGCTCAGGCCATGATATCTTTAGCTTAACAAAACCCTTAACTGGCTTCCATTAGGCAAGGCATAGCCATTGTCTTGCTGCCTCAGGGGGTTAATAACTATAAGGGAAAGGGCTAAGGTTTACAGGGTATGCTGTGAAGAAAGTGAATAGAGTGCCGGGGCTACATATTAAATCAAAATCAGGACCTTCGGTTTCTACTGCATCTGTGTAAAAACAATCCAGGCCATAAATATTCATTTTGGGAAAAAAAGTTATTTTTTGCCTTTAATAAACATGGCAACATGCTGGAAGCTGACAAGAAAACGGCACAGATATGCAGGAATAATACACAATAAGGAACTCCAATCTGCAGTCCGGGTTCCACCAAGGTCCCTTTTATTCTCGGGGTTTGTGCCTCAGCTGGATAAAAGATGGGGTGGGCGTCCCGGCCGGCTATTGGCGGAAGGACCGCCAGGGGGCGCTCCAAGCACGTCTGTAAGTCCCTGGGGAACCCTCCTTCCGCGCACGACAGAGTTCCAGCTTGCCGCTCCTTCCCCGCCCGCCGACAGGGGGCGCCGCAGGCAGCCCGGCGCTCACTAGCTGCCCACGAGCGGCTGCGCGGGCCAGCGGCTAGGGCCGGGCCTGGAGGAGACCATGGACCGGTTCGTGTGGACCAGCGGCCTTCTGGAGATCAACGAGACCCTGGTGATCCAGCAGCGCGGGGTGCGCATCTACGACGGCGAGGAGAAGGTAGGGCGGCCGCGCGGCCCAGCCGGGCCTCGCTCTCTCGGGCCTCGGCGCGCAACTGGGCTGGCCCGCCGGGCCTCCCCGCGCCGTCGGCACCGCCCAGCGCCGCGCGCCGGCTCCGACGCCGGACCGCAGGTTCCCGGCGCGCGGACGGCGGCGGCTCCCCTCCGCTCCCCCAAATCCTCCTCGGGACTGCACAACCTGCGCGGGCCGCGAGGGGCGCCGGCGCTACGCCGTCGGGTCGGCGATGCCGCGCGCCCGCCCCCCTGGGTGGTCTTGGAGCCCCCGGGACGCCGTTGGCGGCGGCGGCGGCGGCCGCGGCTCCCCGGGGCGCTGCGGGGACTCCGGCCCTGCCCGGCCGAGCGGCCGACCAGTTGCTTGAGAGGATTTCTGAAAAGAGAAGGTCTCGCTGTCTTCACTTTGGGACGCCAAAAAGCTAGTTTTTTGTTTGTTAATTTTTTTTTAGAAAGGAATTTTGAGCGTTTGTTTTGTTAAGCGATGTAGTAGGCCGTGCCTTGTAATCCAAGCATAAACCTTAGGAGGTGGGCTTGCAAATTGAGAGGAGAAATAGTAACTATAAGCAAACGCTCCGCGGAGACTTCTAACGGCAAACTGTCATCCTGTTCTGAATGAAATGTGTGAGCTGGAAATAGAAAAAAATTTAAACACCCACTTTTAGTTTGCAGACGTTTCAGTTGCTATTTCTCCTTCCTTGTTCTGTTAATGAAACTTCCTTCTCTACCTTTCATACCTCCCACAGCTTTTCCTGGTCGGTGCTTACAGAAGCGTGAGGCGTCCTTCTCCTGGGGATTGGAGGGCAGGGGTTACAGGGCCACCTAGAGGCACTGCCGACCCAAGTGCTCGTCCTCCCTTAGGGCAAGTTCCATATCCTGGGTTGTCTCCATTATTGAGTCAAGGTCTTTTCCCTAAGTAATTTGCTTGGATTTAGCCACTTACTGCCTTAGCACTGTTATCCACTTGATCTTGCCTGGTGGAGACCATCTACTGCTTCGTGTGGACCGGCGGCCTTCTCAAATCGGGTTTGCTCGTTTTGGTTGGAGTGACAGCTAAATGTTTCTGTTTTTTAAACCAAGATTAAGGTTTTGGAGCTGCCTTAAATGGGGAGCCTGATTAACCTCAGATATGGTAATGCTCCAGTCTCAGAACTGAATGCTGACAAGGATAGATTGGTCTTCAGAGACTCCTCCAAAGCCACACCCCTCTGGAAGTCATGCTTTTGCAGAACACAACACTATTGTTCTGTATAATTCCAGCATGCAAATTAGGAACACCTTGGCTGACACATTATATAACTTTGATATATTTAAAACAATAAAAAATCAAAACTATTAGTACCAGTATATGAAAAACTATTATTAAACCAGCAATTTTTTTTTTTCCTTTAAATTTTTTGCTGCTTGTTTTAGCAGGCAAGTAGATAATAGGTATCAGAGGATTAAGAAAAACTTAGTTGAGACCGTTTGATCTAGTCAAGAATTCTTAACTGTTCTAAACACTTGGGATGGTGAAGGAAGGGTATAGGTGTCTTGAAATTGAAGCAGAGCTCTAAGACAAGCCAGCTCACTACTGTGGCCCCTGGGCTGGAAATAGTCACTTGCTGAAGTGTTACTGGTATGACCCAAGGCCAGACTGATTCCTGGGGGAAAGTGCTGTGTCCTGGCTTCCTCCATCTGCTGGAATGCTTCCAGACTTCACATGGTGTGAAGACTAGGAAGCTGCAAGTCAGCCTCCAGATCTGATCAAGTTCCCTTTCAGAATCTTTCACTGGCTCCCTTGACTGCTTAGACTTCATAGCTTGTATCCCAACACAATTCCCAGGTAGGTGTGCACATGGCTGTCTAAAAGACCAGTTGGACACTCTTGGAGGACGGGAAGTATGCTTTACTTATCCTTCTATCTTCTGGCTCATTGTGGATGTGAAATACATTTTTAAACAAAATCCTGAATAATCAGAGCACCTATTATGTGCCGGGAACTTTATATGCAATCTCATTTAGTTCTCTCAATGGGCATATGAGGTGAGTATTTTACTGAATGAGAAAAACTCTCAGAGAAAGTGACTTGCCTAAGATCCACTGTTATCAGGAGAGACAGGAGTTAAATCTCTATTGATTAGACTCCCAAAGCCTGTGCTTTGTTCACTGTGATTCCATGCTTCAAAAATACAGCAGTCACCAGTGCCAGACTTTATGTAATGTTTAATATAGTCAATCATCCTAAAGATAAGGACACTGAGACCCTCAGCTGATAGTTGAGAAAACTGACCTGTCCAGGGTCACACAATTAGTCATTGATGGAGCTAGACTGGACTGTACCCTTCCCATGAGCCAAGTGCCTCTTGTGAATAAATTCTTGCTTGCTTGTTTATACAGGCACGGTTTTCATGGGCCCATTATGAATGGATAATTTGTTGTTTTCATAAGCAGCATAGACAGGTTGTTTTCCTTCGCAGAATCTTCTGTAGCCTCAGCTAATTTAAAAAATAATGTGGTTAGTAGCATATGAAGTGGCAGGTTGGGAGCATGTACTAGAAGATTTAGAAAATATTTCTTTTCTTTCATCTAGCTATTTCACGTTTAGGAATTTACCCTTGGGAGATCATCAGAGATGTATAAAAATAATAGTGAGTGAGAATGTTCATCTCAGCATTATTATATGTTATATATTATTATGTATAGAGAAACATTGCAAGCAATCTGAATGTCCACCATAGGGATTGGTTAATTAAATATGACGTGTCCTAATCAGCATGAAGAATTGCTAATGATAGGCAGCTAAGAGACAAAAGCATGTTAAAGAACTATAAATATCATGACCTCTTTTTATTTAAAGATTATACACATATATACACATCACATATATACTCTGACTTGTATGATTGTGAGAGATTTCATTTTCTTTTTTTAGATTAAAATATATTTTCCAGATTTTTCAATAGTTTGTTACTTTTATAACAGGAAAAATGTTGAAAGAAACAACAGGGTAAGAACTTATCAAATGTCTAAGATCAACTTTTAAGTAGTTAAAATTATTTTAGTGGTAGAAGCAAACCAGCCTAAACTTGTCTGTCAGGTTTAGCTCACCATCCCCTGGAATCCCTGAGGAGAACTATTACACAATTTCTTCAGTTAGAGCAGCGACGTTTTTACATTTGCACCTTGTTAATTGGCATTGCAATGGAACATACTCTAGCTTCAGCTTTAAATTCACATCCTTATATGTGGATTTCAGTAAGTAGTTTCTTAATCAGAACTATTATGCTCTAATGTAGCATCATGTACTCTTAAGTTGATAAAATATTTGCTGTTAGAAAAGGGAAATCTTACTTATTGGCAAAAAGATTTAGAAAATATCTTAAATTATTTGGTTTTACATACACAAGATTAACCAAAAACCTTTGAAGCCAATCAGAGTTAAGTGCCACTAGTATGTATGTTTTACTTCTGATTCAGAGGAAAACATGGAACTCATAAAGTCTTTTCTTTGAGGTGTGGAATAATCTCTCACAGAGTGTGTTTAAACTACATAGTTCAGTAGGTCTCTTACCATTAAAGTTTATTAACCATATTAATTAATCCTTACTAATATTAAGATACTGGTAATACAGTAATACCTTACTCTTAGAAAATCATTTTTTAAATTTTAAGTCAAAAGTGTTGGTTTTTTATTGCACAAGGACTTTTTGGACAAAAGAATATTTTTGCATATGTTTAACAAAAATAATTTATATACATTTCAGAGTTATGCAATGTTATATATGACTGTAGAGAATTTTCTTATCTTTTTTATTAGAAAAATAATGAGGTGGTTAAATATGGTTAAGCAAAATGAAGAAACTTGAAATAATCAGTAATTCTACCACTAATAATTATTTTCAGCATATTCTGTGTGTGTGATTGCACGCACATGTGCATGCCGTGTGCGTATGTAATCATGCTATGTATGCTATTTTGAAACTTACTTTTTATATTAATGAGTATTTTGTAATATAAGTGTCAACTGCGTTATAGTTATTTTTACTTAGGAATGATATATAATGTTTGGTTATTTAATTGACAAACATTGAAACTACATTATTTTAAACCCAACAGGATTATTATTTGTAATAAACTGGACCCTCATTAAAATACTTTCATTGAGTTTGTGTTGTAAGGCAGTCTTATAAACAGCACCAACCTTGTAACTTTTGGAATAATGAATTATTCCTCGAAAGGATATAAACAAGTCCTACCTAAGGGCAATTTCTACTTTCTAATAATTAGAGTTAATAGAAGCTTCCAATATATTTTTGCTTTTAACAGAAATAAAGTGGCTTGATTTATTAATCTCTTGGGTTGTAAGTACAAAATTTGCTTAGTCACATAATTTTCAGTGCATAAAAACAAACAATGAGGATTAAAAGTTTGGTCCTAAAGACCTAGCTGGCATTTTTTGTGGTTGTATTATACAATCACAATGAAAAATAATTTTTCATTTACAGTTGATGTACAATATTATATTAATTTCAGGTGTACAACCCAGTGATTGGACACTTACATAACTTATGAAGTGATTGCCCTGATAAATCTAGTACCCATCTGATACCATACCTAGTTATTACAGTATTATTGACCGTATTCCTTATTCCATACGTACTTTATGTCCCCATGGCTGTTCTGTAAGTACCAGTTTGTACTTCTTAATTCCTTCACCTTTTGACCCAGATCCCCAACCTCTTCCCTGTCATCCATCAAAATGTTCTTTGTATCTATGAGTCTGTTTCTGTTCTGCTTGTTTATTTTGTTTTTTAGATTCCACATATTAGTGGAATCATGGCATTTGTTTTTCTCTGACTTATTTTAATCAGCATAATACCCTCTAGGTCCATACATGTTGTTGCAGATGGCAAGGCTTCATTCTTTTTTATGGCCCAGTAATACTCCATTGTATATATGTACCACTTTTTTATCCATTTACCTATTGATGGGCACTTAGGTTGCTTCCATATCTTGGCTATTGTAAATAATACTGCAATGCACATATGGATGCATATGTCTTTTTGATTTAGTGTTTTGGGTTTCTTTGGATAAACACCCAAAAGTGGAATTGCTGGGTCCTTTTTTGACTCTTGTTTTAAAGTCTATTTTGTCTGGTAAAAGTATTGCTCTTCCAACTTAAAAAAATTTTTTTCTCATTTCCACTTTTATGAAATATCTTTTTCCTTCTCTTTAAGTCTGTGTGTGTTTTTTGATCTGAAGTAAGTCTCTTGTAGGCAGCATATGTAAGGGTCTTGGTTTTTTATCTGAGACATCCTATATCTTTTGATTGGAACATTTAATCAATTTACATTTAAAGTAATTGTTGGTAGATATTTTTTATTGTACTTTGTTATTCATACTTTTGATCTTTTTTTCTTCTTAAAGAAGACCCTTTAACATTTATTGTAATACTGACTTGGTGATGAACTCCTTTAGTTTTTTCTTGTCTGGGAAGCTCTGTTTTTTCTATTCTAAATGATAGCTTTGCTGGGTAGAGTAATCTTGGTTGTAGCTCCTTGCTTTTCATCACCTTGAATATTTCATGTGTCCCTTCTGGCCTATAAACTTTCAGTTAAGAAACAGCTGACAGTCTTATGGGAGCTCCTGTGGAGGCAACTAATTGCTTTTCTCTTGCTGCTTTTAAGAGTCTGTCTTTGTCTTTAACCTTTGGCATTTTACTTATGATATGTCTTGGTGTGGACCTATTTAGATTCATCTTGTTTTGGAGTCTCTGCATTTCCTGGGCGTGTATGTACATTTCCTTTACCAGGTTAGAGAAGTTTTCCATCATTATTTTTTCAAATAGGTTTTTCAATTCCCTGCGCTCTCTTTTCTCCTTCTGGTATCCCCATGATGTGAATGTTGGTACACTTGATGTTGTCCCAGAGACCCTTTAAACTACCCTCATTTTTTTGGTTTCTTTCTTTTTTTTCTGTTCTGATAGGGTGTTTTCTCCTACCTTATCTTCCAAATTGCTGATTTAAACCTCTTCTTCGTCTAATCTACTGTTTATTTCCTCTAATGTATTCATTATTTCGGAGTGGGTCTTTTATTATGTTTTGTATCTCCATTTTTAAGTTTCCTATCTCTTTGTTGAAGCTCTCACTGAGATCATGGAGCACCCTTGTAAGTTATAACTAGTTCTTTGAACTCTGCATCTGGTAGATTTCTTGTCTCCATTTTGTCTAGTTCTTTTTGTGGAGTTTTGTTCTGTTCTTTCATTTGGGACATGTTTCTTTGTCTCCTCATTTTGCCTGCTGCCCTGTGTTTGTTTCTATGTCAGGTAGAGCTACCACACCTCCCCATCTTGGTGCATTTGCCTTATGTAGTAGGTGTCCTGTTGGACCCTGTGGTACAGCATCCCCAGTCACCCAACCTGGGTGTTCTGGGTGTGTGCTCTACTCCTGTGTGGGCTGTGTGCACCCTCCTGTTGTGGTTGAGCCTTGATTATTGCTGACACATCACTGGCAGGGATTGACCCTAGGCAGATCAGCTGTGAGGACTGGCTGTAACTACAGTGCAGGAACTGCTATGTAGGGACTTAACCCATGGAGCAGAACTTTCTTCAGTGGGGCTCTGGTGCCTGTCAAGTCTGCCCCTTGAGTGTCACTCGTGGAGGTGGTTGGGTGGTACTCTGGTGTGATCTGAAGCTGTCCACTGGGTGTGCTGGCTCTGGGGCCTCCCAGGAGGTGCAGCCAAGGTCAGCTGCTGCCTATGCCCTCCCCAGGACCACGTGGTATGAGGTACAAAGTGACTTGCAGATGGTTGTTACTTGTGCTGGGCTTGGAGGTACCTGGGAGAGGCTAAGCTGCTAATTGAGGCTGGCTGCCACTGGCACTGGGCTTCAGACTGCTTAGGAAGAGGTCTGTGGCATGCTGAGGCCAGATGCTACTTGTTTAGTGTTTCTGAACCTTTGAGAGATTTTAGGAAAGTCTGCAGCATGAACCAAGACAGGCTGGTTGTTTGGAAAAGCCATTGGAAGTGGCTTGGGTGGGCCTGCAAGCTGGGTGGGGTGGGGTCTCGGGTAATCACCAGTGCAGGGAAAGGGTGTTAGCCAGGTTAATGGAGGCTCAGATATGGTGTCCACCTGCACCTACATGGGGAGGGCTCAGCAAAGGAACAGTGGCTTCTTCCTAGCACTTTTGTCTGGGAGGAGGCTGCCCCTCCAGCTCTCACCCTGAAGCCAGATGATTTAGCTCCTCCTCATATGAGCTGGCACTTTTCAAGCTGCCACCCCAGTGCTGGAGCTAAGAGTGAGTCTGTCAGCGAGGAAGTCTGTGTGGATTCTTTAAGAGGAACTCCTGGGACTCCACTCTTTCCCACTGTCCCACTGTCCCACTCATTCACGATCCCCACTGGTTTTCACAGACAGAAGTTATGAGGACTTCTCTTCCCAGCACTGGAACCATGGGCTGGGGGTCCTATGTGGGGCTGCTTCTCAGGGGGACCTCCCCAGCCAGGATATCCCTCCCAGTTTTTAACTGCCACATACGGGTGTGGAACCAGTATCATATACCTTTCTATCTCTCCTACAAGTCTTGATGTGGCTTCTTCTGTATATCCTTGGTTATAGGAGTTCTGTTCAGCTAGACTTCAGGCAGTTCTCAGTGATGGTTGTTCTGTAGTTTATTTGTAATTTTGATGTGGTCGTGAGAGTATGTGAGTACGGTGTTTATGTATTTTGCCATCTTGACCAGAAACTCTGTATTACAATTTTAAAAAACATTTTTACATTTATAGTTTGAGTAGGTGACATAGTTCCATGATAAAAATTTAAAAAACACAAAAAATATAAAGTTAAAAGTCTCCCTCCTTCCCTGTCTCTTTGACATCCAGTTCCCCATTAAAGGCCACCAGTGCATCATTCTAGAGAGTTGTACATACATAGGTATTTGTGTGTGAAATATATAGGTATTTGTACAAAATATATTGTTTTCCATATTTATTTATTTATTTTGTAATCTCTCCCCACCCACTCACCCACCCCCACCTTCTCTCTGAGATCCCTCAGTCTGTTTCATGCTTCTGTGTCTCTGGATCTGTTTTGTTCATCAGATTATTTTGTTCATTAGATTCCATGTATGAGTGAGATCATGTGATACTTGTCTTTCTCTGACTGGCTTATTTCACTTAGCATAATACTCTCCATTTTCACCCATGCTGTCCCAAAGGGTAAGAGATTCTTCTTTTTTACAGCCACATAGTATTTCATGGTGTAAATGTCCCAGAGGTTTTTTATCTACTCATCTACTGATGGGCACTTGGGCTGTTTCCAGATCTTAGCTATTGTAAATTGTACTGCTATGAACATAGGGGTGCATAAGTTCTTTCTGATTGGTGCTTTAGGTTTCTTAGGATATATTCTTAGAAGTGGGATCACTGGATCAAATGGCAGTTCCATTTTTAATTTTTTGAGGAATCTCCATACTGTTTTCCATAGTGGCTGCACCAGTCTGCATTCCCACCAGCAGTGTACTAGGGTTCCCTTTTTTCCATATCCTCACCAGCACTTGTTGTTAGTTGATTTGTTGATGGCAGCCATTCTGACAGGTGTGAAGTGATTCCTCTTTGTGGTTTTAATTCGCACCTCTCTGATGATTGCAGACTTTGAGGATTTTTTCATATGTCTCTTTGCCATCTGTATTTCCTCTTTGGAGATTTGTCTTAGGTCCTTTGCCCATTTTTTAATTGGATTGTTTGTTTTCCTTTTGTTGTATGAGTTCCTTACATATTTTGGATATTAACCCTTTATCAGATGTGTCATTGGCAAATATGTTCTCCCATACAATGGTCTTCGTTTTCGTTTTGTTGATGGTTTCTTTTGCTGTGCAAAAGATTTTTTATTTTGATGTAGTCCCATTTGTTTATTTTCTCCTTTGTTTCTCTTGCCCTAGGAAATGTATTGGCAAACATGTTGCTACAAGAGATGTCGGAGGTTTTGCTGCCTATGTTTTCTTCTAGGATTTTTATGTTTTTATATCTTATATAAGATATTTTATATCTTTTATGTTTTTAAATCTTTTATCCATTTTGAGTTTATTTTTGCGTATGGTGTAATTTGGTGGTCTAGTTTCATTTTTTGCATGTACCTGTCCAATTTTCCTGACACCATTTATTGAAGAGACTGTCTTTATTTCATTGTATGTTCTAGCCTTCTTGGTGAAATATTAATTGAGCGTAATGACTTGGGTCGATTTCTGGGGTCTCTGTTCTGTTCCACTGATCTATGTGCCTGTTCTTGTGCCAGAACCAGGTTTTCTTGATGACACTGCCTTTGAAGTATAACTTGATATGTAGTATTGTGATTCCTCCAATTTTGTTGTTCTTTCTCAATCAAGGTTGCCGTGGCTATTTGGGTTTGTTTTTTTTTTTTTTTTGGTTCCATATAAATTTTTGGAGTAAATATTTGTTCTAGATCTGTGAAATATTTTAATAGGGATTGCACTGAATTTATAAATTGCTTTTGGTAGTAAGGACATTTTAATGATGTTGATTCTTCCAATCCATGAACGTGGTATTTTCTTCCACTTATGTCTTCTTTTTCTTTTTGCAACGTCCTATAGTTTTCCGAATACAGGTCTTTTACGTCCTTGGCTAAGTTTATTCCTAAGTATCTTAATTTTTTTGTTGCAATGGTAAATGGGATTTTTTTTTTTTTTAGTTTCTGAGAGTTCATTATTGGTGTATAAAAATGCCATCGATTTCTGGGTGTTAATTTTGTATCCTGCTACATTGCCGAATTCATTTATTAAATCTAGTAGTTCTTTGTTGGAGTCTTTAGGATTTTCTATGTACAATATCATGTCATCTGCTAATAATGACAGTTTCACTTCCTCCTTTCCAATTTGGATGCCTTTTATGTTTTCTTCTTGTCTGATTGCTGTGGCTAGGACCTCTAGTATTACGTTGAACAAAAGTGATGAAAGTGGTCACCCCTGTCTTATTCCTATTATTATGGGAAATGCTTTTAGTTTTTGCCTATAGAGTATGATGTTTGCTGTAGGTTTGTTATATATGGCCTTTGTTATGTTGAGGTATGATCCCTCTATTCCCACTTTGCTGAGAGTTTTTATTAAAAATGGTTGGTGTTGGATTTTGTCGAATGCTTTTTCTGCATCTATGAATATGATCATGTGATTTTTGTCTTTCAATTTGTTTATGTGATGTGTCACATTTATTGATTTGCAAATATTGTACCAGCCTTGCATCCCTGGAATAAATTCCACTTTGTCTTGGTGTAGTATCTTTTTAACATATTGCTGGATCTGATTTGCTAATATTTTGTTGAAGATTTTAGCATCTATGTTCATCAGGGATATTGGCCTGTAATTTTCTTTGTAGTGTTTTTTTCTGGTTTTGGAATTAGGCTAAAGCTAGCCTTGTAAAAAGAGCTTGGAAATGTTCCTTCCTCTTGGATTTTTTGGAATATTTTGAGGAAAATTGGTGTTAATTCTTCTCTGAATGTTTGGTGAAACTCCCCTGTGAAGTCATCAGGATAATGTCTTTGTGTGCTGGGAGTTTACTGATTACTGCTTCAACTTCATCAGTAGTTATTGGCCTATTCAGGTTTTCTGTCTCTTCCTGATTGAGTTCTGAAAGGTTGTATTTTTCTAGGAATTTGTCCCTTTCATCCAGCTTGGTGGCATGTAATTGTTCATAGTATTTTCTTACAAGCCTTTGTATTTCTGTTGGGTCAGTTGTTGCTTCACCTGTTTTGTTTCTGATTTTATTTATTTATGTCCTCTCTCATTGTTTCTTGATGAGTCTGGCTAAGGGTTCATCAATCTTGTTTATCTTTTCAAAGAACCAGCTCTTGGTTTCATTGATCTTTTGTATTTCTTTTTAGTTTCTATGTCATTTATTTCCACTCTGACCTTTATTATTTCCTTCCTTCTACTTACTCTGGGCTTTTCTTCTTGTTGTTCTCTTTATGTTGTAGTGTTAGAGAGTCTATTAGAAGGTTTTCTTGTTTTTTGACGTAGGCCTGTAGTGCTGTGATCTTCCCTCTCAAGACTGCTTTCATTGGGTCCTATAGATTTTGCGTTGTTGTGTGTTCATTTTTATTTTTTTCCAGGAAGGTTTTAATTTCTTCCTTGATCTTTTTGGTACCCCATTCATTGTTTAATAACATACTGTTTAGCCTCCATGTGTTTGAATGTTTTTTAATATTTTTGTTGTAGTTATTTTCTGATTTCATGCCATTGTGGTCCGAGAAGATGCTTGATATGATTTCAATCTTCTTGAACTTGTAGAGACTTGTTTTGTTTCCTAACATTGTGGTCTATCTTTGAAAATGTCTCATGTGCACTTGAGAAGAATGTATATTCCACATCTTTGTGGTGGAATGTTCTGTAAATGTCAATTAAATCCATCTGATCTAGTATGTCATTTAGGGTCACTGTTTCCTTGTTGATTTTTTTGTCTGGAAGACGTATCCAGTGAAGTCAGTGGGATGTTAAAGTCCCCTACTGTGACTGTATTGCTGTCAATCTCTTCCTTAAAGTCCTCTTGAAGTTTTTTTATAAATTTAGGTTCTCCTATATTGGTTGCATATGTTTATCAGGGTTTTATACTTCTGTTGGATAGATCCCTTTAATATTATGTAATGACCTTTCTTGTCTCTCATTATGGTCTTCATTTTGAAGTATATTTTGTCTGATACAAGTATGCTAACCCAGATTTTTTTTCATTTCCATTTGCATGGAAAAATTTTTTCCATTTCTTCACTCTCATCTTGTGTGAGTCTTTTGTTCTGAGGTGAGTCTCTTGTAGACCACATATATTTGGTTCATGTTTTCTTATCCACTCAGCTGCCCTGTGCCTTTTTATTGGAGCACTTAATCCATTTACATTTCAGGTTATTATCGATAGGTACTTATCTATTGCCATTTTAATTCTTTATGCCTATGTTTTTCTCTCTCTCTATTTCTACTTCTTATTACAGCAATCCCTTTATCATTTCCTGCAATGCTGGTTTGGTGGTGATAAACTCCTTTAGCCTTTTTTTTGTCTGGGAAACTCTTTATTTCATCATCTAATTTGAATGATAGTCTTGCTGGATAGAGTAGTCTTGGTTTCAGATCTTTGTTGTGCATGATCTTGAATACTTCACGCCATTCCCTTCTGGCCTGTAGAGTTTCGGATGAGAAATCAGCTCACAGCCTTATGGGAGCTCCTTTGTAGGTAACAAATCTGTTACCTACAAATCTGTTGCTTTTCTCTTGCTGCCTTTAAGATGCTCTCTTCGTCTTGAATTTTTGGCACTTTAATTATGATGTGTCTGTGCGTGGGCTTCTTTGTTTCTTTTTTTCCTTGGGACTCTCTGTGCCTCCTGAACTTGTATGATTTTTTTTCCTTGACCAGGTTAGGGAAGTTTTCTGCCATTACTTCTTCAAAAAAATTCTCTTACCCTTGCTTATTCTCATCCCTTTCTGATACTCCTATGATGCCAATATTGTTAGCTTTCATGTTGTCCCGTAGCTCCCTTAGAGTGTCATCCTGTTTTTTAATTGTTTTTCTTTTTGGTTCTCTGATTCAGTGATTTTTTTTCTACCCCGTCTTCTAATTCACTCATCCGATCCTCAGCTTCCTCTAATCTGCTGTTTATTTCTTCCAATGTATTCTTTATTTCTGCTATGTCATTCTTAATTTCTTTCATAGTTTCCGTATCTTTTCTCATCATCCTTGCATTCAGTATTCTGAACTCTATCTGATAAATTGCTTATCTCCATTTCACTTATCTCTTTTTCTGGAGAAGTCTCTTGTTCTTTCACTTCGGGCTTGTTTTTTTGTCTCCCCACTTGGCTGCCTATTTGGGTTTGTTTCTACCTATTAGATCTGCTAGGTTTGCAGTCTTTTTTGGATGGTCTTTGATGCAGGCCAATGTCAGACGCTGCTTGTGACTGGCCTTGAGTACCCGTTTGAAGTTTTCCTCACTCCACATCTTGTGGTTCTCTCTGCTGGGGCTCAGTGTGTTCGGACAGGACCAAGATGCATACCAAAGTCTGCTTTTCCAAGGCCTGGGTCCAGAAGGAGATCAGGCAAAGGCTCAAAACACTCTGTTTTTCATTTTTAAAATACAAATTTGGAATACACTGTGCATACAAGGTTCTGATTCTTGCTTTTTTCACTTAATGTAGAGAATTTAACAGATTTCATCAATTTTAATTGCACATTCCACCCCCACACATTTTAATAACTTTAGAATCAGTATGCATGTTACAATCAATGGCATCTTAAATTTTTTCAAATACAGTAAGTACATAAACAGCCTTCTCATTCTTTTTTTTGCATATATCTTTATTGGTTTCAGAGAGAGGAAGGGAGAGGGGGAGAGAGAGCTAGAAATTTCAATGATGAGAGAGAGTCATTGATTGACTGTCTACTGCTCGCCCCCTGCTGGGGTTTGAACCTGCAACCTGGGCATGTACCCTGACTGGGAATTGAACCGTGATCTCCTGGATCATAGGTTGATGCTCAACCACTGAGCCATGCTGGCTGGGCTTCTTATTCTTATTCATGACTGAGTAGTTGTTCATTATGTGGATGTATATTTCCCTGTTGATGGACATTTAAATTGCTTCCTATCTAACTACTGAGCCACAGTGGCCAAGGTACACATTTATTTATGTGTTTATGTCTATTTCTGGATTTTCTTAGTACTTAAAATTATTACTATTTTTAAAAATACATTTTATTGATTTTCAGAGAGAGGAAAGGAGAGGGATAGAGAGAGAGAAACATCGATGAGGGAGAAAAACATCAGGGAATGACTGCCTCCTGCACACCCCCTACTGGGGATTGAGCTCAAACCTGGGTATGTGCCCTGAATGGAAGTCTAAAGGTTACCTCTTATTTCATGGGTTGACGTTCAGCCACTGAGCCATGCCAGCTGGGCTAAATATTATTTTTTAAAAATTATACAAGTGTTATACATGAATTCAATCTCATGGAAAAATTTTAATTAATAGTGAAGTTTTAAAGAAGGGCCCTTTGTTTCTCCCTGCTCCTTCACACTTCTTCTGACATAATCACTAACAGATCACTGAGTATTCCATGTAGACCTTTTTCTACTATTTATTTGTATATGCCTGTAGTTTGAGGGATGTGGAGATTATATCTGGCTATATCTATCATCTATCACCTATCTATCTTTGTTTCATCATCTGTCATGTGTAATATGCTGTTAGTTGCTTTTCCCTCCAACTGACTCTATGTCTTAGAGTCTCATGGCCGTCCATGACACTCTGCCTATTTTTTTTTTTAATCTTTTTTTTTTTTTTTAATATGTCTTTATTGATTTCAGAGAGAGGAAAGGAGAGGGGGAGAGAGATAGAAACATCAACGATGAGAGAGTCATTGATCAAGCCTGCAACCAGGCATGTGCCCTGACCCAGAATCGAACCCCGATCGCCTGGATCCTACGTCAATGCTCAACTGCTGAGCCACGCCCAGCCGGGCTATTTTTCTTTTTAACCTCTGTATGGAGTCCATAGTATGAATATACCATACTTGGTTTAACCACTCTCCTATTGTTGCACATCTAGGTTGTTTGCAGTATTTTCCTAATTTTAGCAAGGCTGTATATATAGCTTACGAAGTGTGTATCTTTGCTTCTCTTTAATTTGTGATAAGCTTAATTCTAAAATATTTAATTGTGATTAACTTACTATTGTGTAATTTACGAGGAAGAAACATTGGACCATATTGAGTGATATGTTATTAATATTTTGTGATCTTGTCTTCCTAGATAAAATTTGATGCTGGGACCCTCCTTCTTAGTACACATCGACTAATTTGGAGAGATCAGAAAAATCATGTAAGATACAGTTTTTTTACATCTGTCCTAGGTTTTAAATCACTGACGTTTTCTTTCTTTTTTTCCCTTTCTGGCAAAATTATAAATAGATGCAGCAGATTTTCATTTTCAGAATGTCATCAGAGTGTGTGTGTCCCATATGATCTCTCTGAATGGAGAAAAGATAGAAGGGTTACAGTATTGTTCCTTCTTCAGCTCCAGAAAAAGTCTGTAGTTACTGAATAGAGAGTCATAATGACTCCTGATTTTTAAACACCAGTCAGATCCTACTCCATACCTGAGTGTTCCATGTGTAACAGGAATAATTCTCCCATCAGTTGTCAGGGGTCCTTAAAAAAAACCTCATTCATCCTCAAAAGAACCCATCCTTTTGATTGCTGTTGAGAATCAGGAGAATAGGTCTGCTGGCAAGTGCATGCTTTTACCTAGATATTGAGAACAGCCTCTAAGTCACTCAGTAAGAGGAGAAACCCCCGTTTTTTTTTTCATTTCTAGGGGGAGAGAATAGTTATGTGTACAGAGCTGATATCTTTATTCTAAAGAACTTGAAAGTGTGTGTATGAATAAATTTCAGTGTTGCCAATAACATAAATAACCTTTCTAATTATTTTTAGAACTGCTGCCCCCCCATGAAATTTTAATTTCACAGATAAACTGTATGCTGTACTAAGGCTCTTTGAAAGATCATTAACCATTGCAAAATATAAGGCAGTTTCTCCTCCCCAAGAACCAATTTTTGTCCCCTTAGTGGTGATATTTCTGTTGTCAATAATGCATGCCTTAGAACTGTTAATGTTTCCTAACTCTTTTAAAAGAAATATACACTCAGGAAAGAAATCTTCTTTGGAGGGATAGATGTCTTTAAACCATGTATATAAGTTAATCTTAGTATAATTTTTTGTTTATCTTATAAAGAGGCTAATTTAGATATCCTTAAACCAGCCACTGAATGCCAGTCATTTTCAATAATTCAATTAAATTTACTAATAGAGGAAAGCTACATTATTACTTTCTATTAAAAATTGTGAGTGGGTCTGTGAAGTATAGAAATTATAAAGAAGAAAAATGAGTAACACTCTTTAAAGTTGTTTTGATTTATCTGTTCTACGTTTTGTTTCCCATATAAAAATATAGTATATGTAAAATGTTGCATATGACTACTACTTTAAAAAGATTTACCTACTGTAAAAACAAAGGTAATTATATATGCTTTTAAACGTCTTATGTTCTTCCACATAGTAAAATGTCACCACAGTATTGTTTTCATTCAGTTTTTCCTTAAGTTTATTTATCCTTAAGTTTATTTAAGGAATAAAGTAACATTATTATTTTTTATTGTTTTTATTATTAAGTACCTTAAAGGTTTTTTGCATTCTATTAAGTGCTATAAAACAAGGATTTCTGACTGGTTTCATGAGTCATGTTTTCTGTTGATTTCCTCCTAGGAATGCTGCATGGCCATTCCTCTTTCCCAAATTGTGTTCATTGAAGAACAGGCAGCTGGAATTGGGAAAAGGTCAGGTCTATATATTACAGTCTTTATTCACAAAATACATTTACATTCAAGCTATTATAATTAATTTAGTTGATTTATTACTGTCTCATGACTGCATATGGGTACATGAATCTAATGATTGTGTTTGGGGGCTTTATAAATAACAGTCCTTGGTCAGGAGTTCCCCTAAGAAGGTATTGTCCTACCTTAAAATCACTGATAAATGGAAGCATTCTTAAAGCATGAATCAAGTACTGAGGTTTGCTCTAATATATAATAAATAAATTGATCCAGTTGTCATTGTATATATTTCTACAGACATTTGCTTTTAAACATCTGTGTATCTTATCAGTTAGTACTTAAAATCAGAAATGAGAAAAGGAACTGACTTTGCTCCTATTTCTAGATGATTATTTCTCACTTTGAATTTTTGAGATACTAGTGTTAGAGTATCATAATAGTTATTGTCCAAATTGGGACATTTTTAAGTAATGGGAGCGCTGTTTATAATTGGACCAGGGCAAGCAGAAAATGGGGCTATCCCAGGCAAACCAGGAGATATGGTTGCCCCGGTTTAAAACCACAGGTTAAAATGTTTCTGTTTATTCAAGTATATCAAAAATTCTGGCTTTATATTTTAAGTGCATGTAATTGAGGTCAACTTATGAATAAATATTGCTGATAAGGAATTTTTTTTCCGCATGGGCCCATTTTTAGCTTTAGCATAGTTAGATACTTTAATAGATGTTAAATAAATGTTGAACTGCACTGGAAATGCATTACATGCCCTAACTATAATTTTGTAGCTAACCTAAAAGATTGCTTATTTGACATAAAAGAAACTAACCAATGTTTTGAAAAGTGTAATAAACTATATATTTTTAGAGTAAGCAACTTCTCTGATTTATATTTTGCCCCTTGCCACTTTTTCCATCTTATATGTTCTTTTTAAAAAATTTATTTTATTTTTTATTGAGGTATAATTGACATACAACATTACATTAGTTTCAGGTATACAACATTTGATATCTATATATATTGGTTTTCTTATTAAATTCTACAAAGTAAAACTTTAAGGGTGTTCTAGATCATTTGAATTTTCCTCTGCTGTGTTCCAAGGAAACATAAACAATAGCAAATATATTCAAAATAGTTACATTCATATTAAGGCCTTATTTTTAAACACCTCCAGTGAGGAGGAGTTTAATAATTTGCCAGGTTAACTTTTCTCAGATATTCTCTTTAGTCCTTAGCTCCTCCAGCCCCAAACATTTACCATATCTCATTGATTCAAAGATGTATGCATGTTTTCACCTTTTAATGTCTCTGAACCCCAAGATACATCTCTGATTTGATGGATTTTATTTATTTATTTAAAATATATCTTTATTGATTCCAGAGAGAGGAAGGGAGAAGGAGAGAGAGAGAGAGAGAAACATTAGTGAAGAGAGAGTCATTACTGATTGGCTGCTTCCTGCATGCCCCCTACTGGGGATCGAGCCCACAACCCGGGCATGTGCCCTGACCAGGAATCGAACCGCTATCTCCTGGATCTGAGGTTCATGCTCAACCGCTGAGCCACACCGCCCGGGCTGGATTTTATTTTTTATTTGTTTATTTTTTAAATCCTCAGCTGGGTATTTTTTCCATTGTTTTTCAGAGAGAGTGGAAGGAGGGGAGGGAGGGAGAGAGAGAGAGAAAGAGAGACACGGAGGAACATCGATGTGAGAGAGGCACATCAATTGATTGCCAATTGATTGCCTCCCACATGAGCCCTGACCGGGGCTTGGGATTGCAACTGAAGTATGTGCCCTTGAAGAGAATTGAACCTGAGACCCTTCAGTCTGAGGGCCAGTACTCTAACCATTGAGCTAAACCAGCTAGGGTTGATTTGGTGGATTTTAAACTTGATGAAATAAAAAAAAAAAATAATGAGATAAACTTGAAATGTGCTATTGAATGGCTCATGAAATGAATATGTGAAAAAATTGGTATGGATCTTTTATGCTGATTTTGGGATTTTTAAACTTCACGTTGTATCACGGTATTTTAGCTTTTCACTAGATTTCCTTTGATTAAAATCTGATAGCAGGGCTCAGATTTTTTAGTTTTAAAGACTATATAATACTTTTGTTTAATTACCCTATCCTAATTGTCATAGTTTATTTGCTCTAGCTGACAGTTCACTTCAAACAGTCCTGTGATTCTGCTTGCAGTTTATTTGCTCACCACACTTAAAGATGTTCACCACAAAGAAATAGATGAAGAGTCCTTATAAAGTATGGATGGACCTGGAGAATATTATGCTAAGTGAAATAAGCCAGGCAGCAAAAGACAAATATCACATGATCTTGCTTATATGTCGAATCTAAAGAACTTAATAAATTGATGAACAGAATAGATTCAATTACATGGAAGCATAAATGAGACTGATGAATGTCAGAGGGATGGAGGAGGGCGGGTGGGTGGAGGGGGAGAGAGTAACCAAGGAATTTATATGCATATATACACAACCCAAGGACATGGACAATAGTGGGGAGAGGGACTGGGGAGGGGGAAGGAACGGGGTGGAACGGGTCATTGGGGAGAAAAAGGGACATCTGTAATATTTTAAACAATAATAAAATTTTTAAAAAACCCCCCAAAAAACCCAAACAAACAAGAAAAACAAATTGGTCTCAGTTCACTAAACAAAACATTTGTTACATTGAGGAGGCCTGACACGTCGTATTTCAATTTTACAGTGATATTTAGGTAACCACATGGGCCTAAACAAAGTAAAATTGAGTAATAGGTGAATCTGTAGTGTGGCCATAAAGAAAAAGCTTTAAGCTAGATATCCAAGATATGTTGGCTAAGTTTTTTGGTTTTGCTAATCTTTGCAGAAGATTGATTATTGAACAGGTTGGGGAGGAAAAAGAGGAAGAAAGACATATAACTGAATAAATATAGTGGTATTTCTAATAGCATAGAAGATAATGGTAGTCATAAAGATTAGTGTAATTTGTGTTTCTAGAGCAGCAATGTTTTGAGAATTGCTTTTGCTATTGGATATCTTTCTAGGTCATGCTGTTGATCAAGTGGCATTTTCCAAATATGACAGTAAAGAATGTTAGTTTTGGATGGTGTTTTAATAAAACATTTGTTGGCCAGTTTTACACAGATAAGTTTTTTTTAATATATTTAAGTCATTTTTATTTTTCAATTACAGCTGACATACAATATTATAGTAGTTTCAGGTGTACACCCCAGTGATTAGACATTATATAACTTACTAAGTGATCATCCCAATAAATCTAGTACCCACCTGGCACTATTCATAGTTATTAGAATATTATTCACTATATTCCCTGTGCTGCACTTTACATCCCCATGACTATTCTGTAACAACCAGTTTGTACTTGTTAATCCCTTCTTTTTCACACATCCCCCAACCTCCCTTCCATCTAGCAATGGTCAAAATGTTCTCTGTATCTATGAGTCTGTTTCTGTTCTGCTGCTTTGTTTATTTTTGTTTTTTAGAATCATTTGTTGATAAGTATTTTATTGCCATTTTATTGTTCATATATTTTATTTACTTTTTCTTCTTCGTAAAGAAGACCCTTTAACATATCATGTCATGCAATACTGGTTTGGTGAACTCCTTTAGCTTTTCCTTGCCAGGGAAACTCTTTATCTGACCTTCAATTCTAAATAATAGCTTTGTAGGGTAGGGTAATCTTGGTTGTAGGTTCTTGCTTTTCATCACCTTGAATATTTCTTGCCACTCCCTTATGGCCTGCGAAGTTTCTGTTGAGAAATCAGCTGACAGTCTTATGGTAGCTCCTTTGGAGGTAACTAACTACTTTTCTCTTGATGCTTTTAAGATTCTCTCTTTGTCTTTAACCTTTTGCATTTTAATTATTATGTGTCTTGTGGTGGGCCTCTTTGGGTTCCTCTTGTTTGGGACTCTTTGTGCTTCCTGGAGTTGTATGTCTATTTCCTTCACCAGGGTAGGGAATTTTTCTATCATATTTTCACATAGGTTTTCAATTTCTTGCTCTCTCTCGTTCTGGTACCCCCATGATGCAAATGTTTGTATGCTTGAAGTTGTCCCAGAGGCTCCTTACACTGTCTTCATTTTTTTGGATTCTTTTTTTCTGTTCTGATTGGGTGTTTTTTGCTTCCTTTTATTCCAAATTACTGTTTTGATTCTCAACATCATCTACTCTACTGTTGAGTTCCTGTAAATTATTCTTCATTTCAGTTACTGTATCCTTCATTTCTGACTGGTTCTTTTTTTATGATTTCCATGTCCTTTTTTATGTTGTTGAAGTTCTCTCTGAGTTCAAATACTCTTCCTCTAAGTTTATTGAGCATCCTTATAACCAGTGTTTTGAACTCTGCATCTAGCAGATTGCTTGTCTCCATTTTGTTTAGTTCTTTTTCTGGAGTATTGTTCTGTTCTTTCATTTGGGACATGTTTCTTTGTGTCTTCATTTTGGTAGCCTCCTTGTGTGTGTTTGTAGAGTTGCTATGTCTCCCGGGCTTGGTAGAGTGTACTGTAGGGTCCAGTGGCATAGCCTCCCTGTTCACCTGAGCTTGGCATTGCAGTTGTGTCCCCCTACCCAGGTAGGCTGTATACACCCTCCTGTTGTAGTTGAGCCTTGATTGCTGTTGGCATATCAGTAGGAGAGATTTACCCACAGGCCAGTCTGTTGAAAGGACTGGCTGTGAGCACAGCCTCTGGGAAGGATTACACAGATTAGTTTTCACATTTTGTTTTCAGATGAGTAAGGTAGTATGTTTTGACAGAAATTATAAGCCCTGTGGTAACCTCTGGGGATGACTCTGTAAATGGAAAACCCTAATCATAAACCAAAACCCTAAACCACCCCAAATTTTGCAAATTTATTTTGAACTTATTTCCTTAAACTCATATTTTATTTAATCTATAGACCTAGTAACTTGAACTTTTTCGTACATAGCTTGCAAGTTTTAAGTAGAGATATTTTTGAAAGGTTCTTTATACTGAATTAATACAAATTTTAAAAGGATTCCTTTCAGGATATTCTTTGTTTCTACATGAATTTTAAAAGTGACCTGAAATATATTAAAAGTTATGAAAATAGAATTAGTGATTTTTATTTTATTTTTAAATACTATTTATTATTTTTTAAAATTTATGTTGAAAGTATTACAGATGTGTCCTTTTTTCCCTATTGACCCCTTCTATCCTGCACCCCCCCCCAGGCCTGAAATAGTGATTTTTAAAAGCCAATTTACATTACATTTGCTTTTTCTTTAGTGCTAAAATAGTGGTTCACCTTCACCCAGCTCCTCCTAACAAAGAGCTTGGTCCATTCCAGAATAGTAAGAACTCCTACATTAAACTGTCCTTCAAAGAACATGGCCAGATTGAGGTAAGTCTTTATATGAATAAAATTGGACCAGAAATGTGTACTTGCATATATTTTTGTTGTTTGTTAATATGATGGAAGGCAGTATTGTTTCCGTATTGTTAATATGATGAAGGCAGTATTGTTTCCGTATTGTTAATATGATGAAGGCATTGTACCAGGTTTCACCACATGTTTACAATAACATTTTTGATATCTTGTATCTTATCAGTAGAGAATGTGAAGTTTAGGTGACAGTGGGAATGGGAAGCAAGAGTGCGTGGTCACAAGGAAAGACTGGAGGCTAAGTCATGCCATTAGGCTACTAGTAAAGTTTTTAGTGGTATATGTAGTGTGGTTAAAGACAGCCTATCTTTATTAACTGGAACAAATCTAATCACTTAAGTGCGTCTTTTTTACATATAAGCACTGGTGCCTTCCCATTTCTCAGCTATTCTGTTCCTGTGCCAATACCATACTATATTAACACCACATTGTCATAATCCCTGTAGTTTCAGAATTAAGAGAATTTCAGTTTCTCCACATTAATAATCTTTTAACATTTCATAAGGATAAGTCCACACCTCGTTTCTATTTTTCATTAGTGTCCTGTCTATTGTTAGCTCTTTGTTCTTACATTTGAGTTTTAGAATATAGTTTATATGTTCTGATTAATAAGTTGCTGTATAAGTATTTTTAGACATTTATAAGTGTGTGTTTATCTCCCCATAGGTGTCATAAATTATTTTTGTTCTTTTTCTACAGCTTCACACCCAGTGCTCTTCATACAATAGGCACTAAGCATATATAAATCACTAACTGAAGTCAGTTTCACTGTAGGTGAAAAATATAGTTCATTTTTTTGTGAGCAGAGGCATGTTTTGGCCCCAATTTCTTACTACGCATTTTATCTAGACAAATTATTCTTTGCTTTCTTCATAGATAATGGTTGTATATTTTTCTTGGCACTGCATCCGTTTCACTATAGGTTGAAAACAATCCACATAGGCAGAATTGTTTAAAGTAAGTCTATGTATTTCATTGTCACTCATCTCTTTGTTGAAAATAGCTCACTTAATATAGAAAGTCAGTTCCTTCTTTTTTGCTTTGTTCTTTCTGAAGTTGATCCAAGAAAAGAACTTCCTTTGATTTTCTTTGATGTCTCTGAGAATGTTAGGCTTGTTGAAATGATTGACTAGACCTTTCAACTAAAGAAATGTTAAGTAATGAATTCTATGAGGATGCCACAACCTGACTCATTTAAAGTGTATCTATGTGTATAACAGTTTTATAGGCGTTTATCAGAGGAAATGACACAGAGAAGATGGGAGAATATGCCAGTTTCCCAGTCATTCCAAACAAATAGAGGATCCCAGGTATTTTTAAAACTGTTTCTTAGTTTAGTGTTTTCAGCTCTGTACTTGCATCTTCATTAAGGAGAAGATATCTGTGATTATAGAACTTTCTAGAAATAAAATAATATTTGATTAAAAATTTATTTTCACAGAACCTAATTTAATGCTCTATAGACAGTAGACACTTAGTAAAAATAAATGACTACTTACCGGAGTAATTCCTGGGATGGTAGAAGTTAGATTCCACTCACTTCATCCTGTTGTTCATAATCAGTGTGGCATCTTAGAGAACAGACAATAAATACCACTGGAGGACATTTTCCAGGCCAGTCTAAATTAACCACCAACTGTGGACAGATGCTCAAATGTGTAAAAGTAGTTTGTGTAATAACTATCAAGTACCAAAATTTTAACTCCAATTTTTTGTACATTTGAGACCCTGTTAAATATCTGATGAGTGCATAATAAGTGGCCAAAGAACAAAAATGGCTAGGAAATTTAATTTATATCTGAAATCAAGAGTAAATATGCCATTTATCATATATTCAGTGCTTCTTTATAATAATTTGAAGATCATCATGTATGGCAAGAAGCTGACAAATGTTTTGAAAGGAAACTAGATGTAATTGTATGCTGTTTTTCTTTGGTTCTTTGTGGGTCCTTTCCCGTCATTGAAAACACAGTGTGGTGGGTTACAAAAGATTGCGTCCTTCCTATTTTTTATGTTTTATTTTCTACTTTTGTTTTTCAGCCAGGAAGAATAAGGGCTGTTGGAATAGTAGGTATCGAAAGGAAACTGGAAGAAAAAAGAAAAGAAACTGACAAAAATATTTCTGAGGTAACTCTTATACAAGTTCCGTTCAGCTGTCTTTTTTAGCCATTTGTGTTTATTCTTTTGGATTCAACTGTGACTAATTCCATTCTGCATATTGGAATATATTTAGTTTGCCTGAAGCTGCACAGTATCTTATTTCATTAACAGGTCCACTTCAGGCTGGCAAAATTTAGCCAAAATGTGTTTTAAAAACTTTTCCCAAAAAGGAATGAAAAAGCAATGCAAATTTGTTTTTGGTGATGTTAGAAAATGTCATGGATTGTGTGTAAATTTTAAAATCTAGATGGAATTTATTAGCGGATATCCCTAATGAATTCATGGTCCTCTATATAATTATTTTGGACATTTGGTTAACTTAATTGAGGGAAAAATGCTATTTGTGGCACTTAACCCTGGTCAGATTCCACATAATTTAATGCTGATGACCACTCAGGGATGAGACGGACACAGTTAGGAATGGATCAAACCAGCCCATCAACTAGGAGAACGACCCTGAGCATGTACATTAGAATGTTTCTGAAACTTTATCATATATGAGGAAATTCAAACGAAGGGAAAAGAACTGTAGTTAAGAAAACGAGTTGTGCATCCATAGGCTTGATCAGATTCATGTTTGATCCCTTTGGTAAGAGTAGAGGTTTGTGTTCGTTCATCAGGAGGCACATCATGTTTTTTTTATGATGCCAACAGCTGTTAATGTTCAGTGCATAAATCTGTTGGTTCATTGGTAGTGGCAAATAGTGATGATCTGTGATATATTTTTCGTTTATTAATTAGAATACTTTTAAAAGAGATGCTTCCCTTCATCTACTATTTGGCCACTCAGTGATACAGTTCATATAGAAAAGGCAGGATAAATGCCCTTCCCCCCCCCTTTATTATCAGGATAATAAATTGGTTCCTTATCCTCCAAAGGTGACTGACTAGGTTTTCTTTTTTTACGTATTACTATGAATTTATAAATTTTAATATATTTGATACATTTCAATCAATTGCAATTATTATTCTATTTAAAACTCAAATTGTCCCATCTTTGGCCAGTGGTAGGCTCTTCAGGTTGGCTCCTGAGTGCTTTTCAGGTGACCTGGTGGACTTTGATAGCTTACTTACAAACCGGTGTGACAAAAGTTCCAGGACCCTCTTGAACGTATCCTGCCCCAGATATGGAATCAACCATATCTAAGAAGCTCTGCTTGTCTTTAGTGGGAAATGGTATTTCAAAACCAGTCTGCCTGTTAAGAATATGCATCTCTATTGGATAGATCTTTATTTTGAGGCCTCTTCAGTGGAAAGATTTTTTTTTTAAATATATTTTTTATTGACTTCAGAGAGAGGAAAGGAGAGGGAGAGAGAAGTAGAGACATCAATGATGAGAGAATCATTGATCAGCTGCCTCCTGCATGCTTCCTACTGGGGATCGAGCCTGCAAACCGGGCATGTGCCCTGACCGGGAATCGAACCCTCACCTCCTGGTTCATAGGTCGATGCTCAACCACTTAGCTATGCTGGCCAGGCTAGATTTTTTTTTTTTAAATAAAAGTGCTTCATGAGGTCATACTGATACTTCCTATTCAAATTCAGGACTACACTAGCAAGTACTTATTAAAACAGTTAAAAAGAATTTTTGTGTGTATGTTCTTCCCATTCTTCCCATGTTTTAAAAATAGGTGTGCTGCATCTACACTGTCTGATCATTCTGCCACTATATACAGTTTCCCCTGTCGCTCTTATTTAGTCTCAGTTTTATAAGAAACTATTTGTGTAATACTATCAGTCCTTATGTTGATCTCTCTCTATTCATTTGGGTTGTCTGAAGTTCATTCTCTAATAGATTTTTTTTAAGAAGTGTTCATGGGAACAATATTCCTTGAGTTCTGGCGCATTTGTATTCCTTATATGTGAAAAAGTCAGTTTTTGGTGGATTTAAAATCCTTGACTCACATCATCTTTCCTTGAGTACTGTATGTTACTTTTAATTTTTTGTCTGGCATGAAGTGTTGCTGTTAAAGAATGATGCTCATCTAATTTTTTCACCCCCTAAAAGTCACTTGTTTTTTTTCCTAGATATCCAAAGGATTTAAAGATATATATATAATTGCCTGGTAATTTTACTGGATTGTGTCTATGTATTTACTAGAACGTGTAACACATTCTTGGCTGTTATCCAATATGCTTTCAGTATTTGGTTTCAGAAGTTTTAACTGTTAATTTCAGGGGAGTTTTTCTATATTATAATTTTCTTTCTTTTTTAAAAAATTAATTTTATTATTGAAAGTATTACAGATATGCCCTTTTCCCCCCCACTGATCCCTTTCACCCTGCATCTGCCCCCCCCTTCACCACAGTATTGTCTGTTTCCATGGGTTATGCATATATGCATATAAGTTCTTAATTAATCTCTCCCCTCCCACTCCCCCACCCTCTGCCTTCCCTCTGCTTGGAATCTTTTGACTGTATTATAATTTTCAATAACTGTTTTGATCTTTTTTTATTCTGAGAGTCCTATTAGTTGTATTTGTAGCTTTATTGCCTATTTTCACTGTTTGTGACCTCCAAACCCTTTTTTCATTTTTTTTTTTATTTAGAAAATTTTTCTTTTTTTCACCTGTTGTTTCTTTTAAGATATCTGTTGTGTTTATTCACTCTTGTGTTTTTTCTAGTGTAGTCTTTATTTCAGAAAGTAATAGAAAATTTTTCTCCTGAATCCTGTCACTTAATTTCTGATTTATATTGTCCTTTCACAGCCTGTGTCATTTTTTAAACATCTTTTAGCTCATTTTGAAATAAAAGGTTACATATCAATCTCATCTATGAACATGTCTTTCTGGCATGTTTTCATTGCCTGTAATATTATTTTGATCCTTATTTTTTTTCCTTTTAATTTTGTGTAGGATTTGACCTTGATACTTTGCAGTTGTGCATTTTCATGTGAAATTAGTTTTCCTGAACTTTTAGAGGAAGAGCTAGTTCAGGGTAACTTTTCTCACTCCACAGAGCTCACTCTTCTGCTGCGTTCATACAGTGTTAAAAAGGTGTAAATTTCTTTAAAAAATGACATTGGGCCCAGCCAGGCATGGCTCAGCGGTTGAGCTTCGACCTAGGATCCAGGCGATTGGGGTTCAATTCCCGGTCAGAGCACATGCCTGGGTTGCGGGCTCAACCAATGACTCTCTCGTCATTGATGTTTCTATCTTTCTCTCTCCCTCTCCCTCTCTCTGAAACCAATAAAGATATATTAAAAAAAAAATGACATTGGTATTTTGATGGGGATTGCATTAAATCTGTATATTGCTTTGGGTAATATGGCCATTTTAACTATGTTGATACTTCCAATCCATGAACACGGGATATTTTTCCATTTTGTTGTGTCTTTTTCCATTTCTTTTAATAATGCTTTATAATTTTCAGTATATAGGTCTTTCATGTTCTTTGTTAAGCTTATTTTTAGGTATTCTTTTGGTTGCAATTGCAAAAGGAGTTCTTTTCTTTTTCTGAAGTTTTGTTGTTAGTATACAGGAAGGCAATGGATTTTTTATTTTGTTAATGTGGTATATTACATTGATTGATTTGCCTGTGTTTAAGTAAACATATGCTTGTGCTCCTGAAATGAACCCCACTTAATCGTGATGTATTATTTTTTTGATGTACTGCTGTATTCTATTTTCTAGTATTTTGTTTAGGATTTTTGCATCTGTATTCATCAGAGGTATTGGTCTGTAGTTTTCTTGTTTTGTGTTATCCTTGCCAGGTTTTGGTATTGGGGGTTATATTGGGCTCATAAAATATGTTAGGAAGTATTGCCTCCTCTTCAGTTTTTTGGAAGAGCTTGAGAAGGATACATTTTAAACCTTTTTGAACGTTTGGTAGAATTCACTGGTAAAGCCATCTGGTCCTGGACTTTTATTTTTTGGGAGGTTTTTGATGATGGTTTTAATTTCCTCCCTGATGATCAGTCTATTTAGGTTTTTCAGTTCTTCATGATTTAGTCTAAGAAGTTTATATTTCTAGAAACTTACCATTTCTTCTAGGTTATTGAATTTGGTGGCATATAGTCTTTCATAATATTCTAGTATGATCCTTTGCATATCTGTGATGTCTGTGGTGACTTCCCCTCTCTCATTTCTGATTTCGTTTATATGGTTCTTTTCTCTTATCTTCTTAGTGAGCCTAGCCAGGGGTTTGTGAATTTTATTAATTTTTTCAAAGAACAAGCTCTTTGATTTATTAACTTTTTGTAGTCTTTTTGTTCTCTATTTCATTCAGTTCTGCTCTAATTTTTATGATTTCCTTTCTTCTGCTGACTTTGGGTTGCTTTTGTTCTTTTTCTAGGACTTTAAAGTGTAATGTTAGGTTGTTTACTTGGGATTTCTCTTGTTACTTGAGATAGGCCTATAATATATAAACTTCCCTCTTATTACTGTTTTTGCTGCATCCTAGAAGTTTTAATATATTGTATTGTCATTCTCATTTGTCTCTATATATCTTTTGATTTCATCGTTTATTTCATCTTTGACCCAGTCAGTTTTTAGTAGTATGTTGTTTAATCTCCATGTAGTTGTGGGTTTCTTTATTTCCTTTTTGCCATTTATTTCTAATTTCAAGGCATTGTGGTCAGAGAATATGCTTGATATAATTTCAGTCTTCTTGAATTTGTTGATGCTAGTTCTGTGACCCAACCTATGGTCTGTCCTTGAGAATGTTCCGGGTGCACTGGAGAACAATGTATAATCTGATGTTCTGGGATGAAAGGCTCTGTAGATGTCAATTATGCCCATTTGGTGTAGCATTTCATTTAAAGCCAACATTTCTTTATTGGTTTCCTCTTTGGTTGATCTTTCTAGAGCTGTCAATGGAGTAGTAAGGTCCCCAGCTATGATTGTATTTTGATCTATTTCTCCCTTTAGTTCTGTAATTGCTTTATGTATTTCGATGCTCCCTGGTTGGCTTCATATATATTAAGAAGTGGTATGTTTTCTTGATGTAGTGTCTCCTTTATCAGTATAAAGTGTCTATCTTTGTCTCTTATTATCTTTGTTGTCTTGATGTCTATTTTTTCAGATAGAAGTATACTTGCTTTTTGGTGGATGCTATTTGCTTGGAGAATCATTTTCCACCCTTTTACTTTTAATCTACCTTTGTCTTTGAAGCTTAGATGTGTCTCTTGTAGGCAGCATATGGTTGGGTTTTGTTTTTTGATCTGCTCTGCTACTCTGTGCCTCTTTATTGGTTAATTCAGACTATTTACATTTAGGGTAATTATTGATGTATGAGAATTTCCTGTAGCCATTTTATCTTTTGTTTTCTGGTAGCTCTGTGCCTCCATTGGTTCTTTTCCTTTGTACTTCTGTCTTTTGTTTTTGTTTGGTGGGGTTTCATACTTCTTTTCTCTGTGTCCTCTCTTTTTAAGCTATGTGTCTTGGTTTGGAGATTTTTGTGTATGGTTACCATTCGGTTTGTAAAAAATAAAATTTCACTGTATATACAATAGTTTTTTTTTCTTTTGAGTGCATCTGATGTTCATTCTCCTTTGCCAGTTCAGACCTTTATCCCCTCCCCTTTTATGTATTGTTGTCATAAATTATCCCTATTTGTGCTGCAAGTCTTTTGGTGATCTTACTGTATGTTACCTTTTGTTCTTTGTTTCAGGTAAGAATAATTCCCTTTAGTATTTCCTGCAATGTAGGTTTTCTGGTGATAAAATCTCTCAGCTTCTGTATGTCTGGGAACATCTTTATTTCTCCTCCTTCATGTTTAAAGGATAATTTTGCTGGATATATTTTTCGTGGCTGGTAATTTCTGCCTTTCAAACGTTTGACTGTTTGGTTCCTCTCTCTTCTAGCTTGTAGAGTTTCTACTGAGAAGTTGGGTGAAATTTTGATGGATTTTCCTTTGTGGGTCACTTCTTTCTTTTCCCTGGCTGCTTTGAGAATTTTTTCTTTGTCATTAATTTTTGACAGTTCTAATACAGTGTGCTTTGGAGAGGGCCTCATTGGATTGAAGTAATCAGGTGTTCTGTTTGCTTCTTGGAGTTGAGGAACTAGTTCTTTCCATAGGTTTGTGAAGTTCTCATCCATTATTTATTTGAATAGGCCCTCTGTCCTCTTCTCCTTCTCTTCTTCTGGAACGCCTATTATTCTAATACTTCTTTTTCTAATGGAGTCAGATAGTTCTTGTAGAGTTCTTTATGCTCCGATCTCTCTTCTTTCCTCTGAGTCATTTCTAGATTCCTATCTTTGATATCACTAATTCTTTCCTCCACCTGGTTGGCTCCTTTTTCTATGCTCAGTAGCTCCTTCCTAATCTCCTTAATTGCATGCTTCATTTCCAGGATTTCTGATTGGTTCTTTTTTAAAATTTCAATCTCTTTGATAAAGTACTCGTTTTGTTCATTGATTTGTTTTCTAAGTGTGCTGAATTGCCTGTATTTTCTCATATCTCATTGAGTATTTTTAGAACTGCAATCTTGAAATCTCTGTCATTTATATCACATATTTCCATGTGTTCCAGCTTGCTTTCTGGGAATTTTTCATTTTCTTTCTGATCATCCTCATTACCGTGGTTATTCATAGTATTTGCTACTTTCCTTTGTCTAGGCATAAATATCCCTTCTATATAGTAGCTTTCTCTGAAGAGGTCTTTGTATTATTTTCCAGTAGATGGTGCTGAATTGCAAGATTTTTTTACCTCCATGATCTCCCAGACTTGATCTCCATGGCTTCCCTAAGACAGTACAACTGTGCTGCTTGGGGGCAGGGTTTGTTTTGCCCTCAGTGTGATGGTGACTGCAGACCCCAGACCTCCATGGGGTCCAGACCCAAGCACCAAACCTGAGATCAGTCACAGAGGGAAACTGTAGTTCCACTGCAATAGCTCTTGGTTTACAGATAAAATGTTCCTTGACGCAACAAACACTGAGGGCAATGGGAAGCAAGTTTTGGGAGTCCAAGGAGCAGCAGGGCTCTGTGGTTTCTTTGTCAGAAACACCACCACCCAACAGTGGACAGCCTCGTGGCAAAACCTTGCTCTTTGTCAGGTATCTGTTGTTTCTGTCACTGTTCATTCCACTCGCCCTGCTGCACTGGCCCCCTGCAGCTCTCCCTTTCTCCTGAGTGAAGGAAGCACCTGCTACTGTGGTTACCTCCCCTCTCCCTGCTGTACTGCGAGTTCCTGAGCTCCCAGCTGCAGAGCTGTGTCTGAGGTCCATCTGAGCTTTCCTCCCTGCTTGTCTCCCTGCTTATTCCAGGTTGCCCACCTTTAGGTGTTTCAATGCATGGGTGTCTCAGGTGTGCCTCTGTATTGAGTAGGGAATTCTTTGTTGAATTATAGTTGGTTAACTTGTTGAAATTTCAGGGAGAGGTGTCAAGGGTATCTCTCACCCTGCCATTGTTCTGACATCACTTCTCCTAATTGTATCTTAGAGTTTTTGTGGATATCTTGTCACCTAGTTTTATACTGTATGCTGTCTGGGTTTTTGGTTCTGAAATATAGTTGCTCTGTCTCTTTTCATGTTGGGAATTGGAGAGATTCAAAACCTATACAGCCATAGCCACAATCCTCCCAGAATTCTTTATTCCCATAAAATTCCAGCACTTTAGCATTAGAAGGGTTCTTACTCACCAGAGAAGTGATTATCTCAGAGCTAGTTTTGAAGCTAGGGTTATGAGAACTCAGGTCTTTTGATTTGCAGGCAAGTGTGGTACACTACATCATGGACATTCTCTTTGCCACCCAGAAGGTGCTGTCACTCTTCTTTTTCAGCGACTTTTGTTATCTTTTTTGTGTCACACTTTTAGAAATGGCATCAAGCAGTGAATTAATTTTTCATTATTAGTGTTCCTTTTTCTGAATGCTGCCATACTGATTTAGTATTCAAAATCTTGTTTTTCTTAGTTTATGAAATGTTACTCTGATTCAATCTAATTTTCACAGAGTTGCATGACTCAGAGTATTCTATACAAGCAGGTCTCTCATGCAGGTCACTGATTTATTCAGCCGATAGTCCCTGCTCTTGCTCTCTACTTTGTGTGAGCCCTCCATCAGGTGCTTTAGATATTGTAGTGATGTGCCAGGCAGGAGGCAAATGGGCTTTCTCTACAATGTGAGAAATGCCACGTTATGAGAAAATAGTGGCTGCAATAGGAGCGCATAATGTGGCCCTCTTCTATTGGAGTCAGGGAAGGCTTATTAGCAGAAGTAATGGAAGTTAACACCTGAAAGTTGAGTAGCTGTTAGCAGATGACCAGTAGGGATAAGAGGATCCAGGTAGAGGGAATGGAATATGGAAAGGTACTGAATCAAGAATATTAAAACTGAAAATTTAAGAATATATTAATAGTTACTGAAGCTAATAATTACTGAAAGTCCATAAGAAATAATGCTACAAATCAGCTTAAGAGGGTACCTCCTGGTTTTAACGTGCATGCCACTTTTTTCAAAATTGGAATGGAAATTTGACTAAGGACATGGTAGAGGGATAGAAGGTTCTATAAACTGCAAAATGAAATAATAGAATGAGCACATGCATCTATTTTGCATTTTTGCTTATATTTTTTAAATTTTATTGTAGGTAGTTTCTTGGATATCCATTAGCCAACTATCCTTTTTTTTGGATAGTTGGCTAATTTCAAATTTTAGAATAATAGAAATAGAAATGAAGAAGCTTTTGTTTATATTTTATAATTATTCAAATTATTTTATTAATAATTTGGAAATTCTTCCATAAATATAAAATATTTATATTTATTTTTTGTGAACCATGAGGAATAAGGGCTAATCTATGTGTTCTGTGTGAATTCACTATCTAGCATTTTTAAATGAAAATATAAGAAGGTAAATAAAGTAATTTACCATATAAAATTTGAAAGTATTATCCTCCTAGTTTTCCTTAAACATTTTATCTTCAAAATAAAAACCTAAGTGTGTACAGTATTAGTGTGTTTTATTTTTGAATACTGGGTTGATGTGTGATTTGCCCTCCATTTAAGTGTTAGAATCGACTGTTTCAGAGCTGGTGCCCACAGTTTCCCACAGAAGGTTTCCTGCATCTGCTGGCTGTTGCTGATAAGAATCCAGTGTTTAAGCCTTTTGTTTATCTGAGGAAATTCCTGTTAGGTGTGTGCACATTCCCCTTTGTTTTCAGTATTAGCTTTAGTGAGTCGGCCATAAGAATCCTACACAACACTTATTTTAGCAAAGTCCTTTTGCAGATGGGGGATACTTTCCTGCATATAATTAAGATGGGAGTGAGCTAATCAGAACCTATTGATTAAAATTTTATGTGAACCGAAAGATTTTCAATTAATGCTATATTGCTTAATTGGTTTTTAAAAAATAACATCTGTGCACATCAATTAGACAGGAGGTATTCTGCACTGGAAGTATATTTTTGGTAATTTGAAACAAAGTTATTATAAATATGTCTGATTAAATTTGAAGAGACCTTTGAAGTGGATATTCATTGTAGTAAATTAAACAATTGGTGGGTTTTATTTAGATATGTTTTTGTGGTATTTTAATGTTTTTCTTTCAAATATTCATTATATCCAAAACCACATGTATAATCTGTTCAGTATTTAGAGGCTGAGATTAATGGTTTCAGTTAAATCACACCTGCTAGCCCTGGCTGATGTGGTTAAGTGGTTAGGGCATTGGCCCGTGCACCAAAGGGTCTCTGGTTCAATTCCCAGTCAAGGGCACGTACCTGGATTACAGGTTCAAACCCTGCCTTCTGTCAGGGTGCGTGTGGGAGGCAACCAGTCAGTGTCTCTCTCTCTCACGTTGATGTTTCTCTCTCTCCTATTTCTCTCCCTTTCGTGCTCTCTAGAAATCAATGGAAAAAATATCCTTACTCCTTGGGTGAGGATTAAAAAAAAATCATACCTACTATTAAAGCCAAAATTGTTGTGTTCAAAGTATTCCTGCAGCTGCATATTGCTGTTTTCAGCCAGGAAAGCTTTACAATGCCTCCCATCAGGAAGTGGTTCTGGGAAAACCAGTGACAAGTTTTCTTGCTTGTGTTAAAGAATAGTAAATAATATTTTCCGAACTATTACTTAAGTCACCTTTTGTTTCTTCAATCATCTTTTCTCTTTGAAAATTTGAAAAGTTGTTTTTGCAAGTTTGTTTTGGAAAGTTTTTGGTTTCTTAGCTAAGCTGACTTCTTAGAATAAGGTAGATTTATCACCTGTGTAAATATTTAAATAAATAAATTGACATTTGTAAGAAAATTTCATAAATTTTTATCATAGGGAAGAAAACAGAATGCTTCATTGCTTTAAAACATTTTAATTCTTTAGACAGATTCCAACAAAACTCATTTCTCATTTCAGGCCTTTGAAGACCTCAGCAAGCTAATGGTCAAGGTATATGTCATTTATATCTATTAAATTCATACCAATTATGATACAGTTTTGAAAATATACTTTGTTAGCAGACACTTTGTGTACAGTATTTCTTTTTAGTCTTTTACTGTTCTCTTGACAGGCTAAAGAAATGGTGGAGTTATCAAAATCAATTGCTAATAAGATTAAAGACAAGCAAGGTGACATCACAGAAGATGAGGTAAATAGGTTGCTTTTTAAGGCATTAGAAACTACACAAATAATGCAGTGGTGTCTTGGTGGTTTAATGTAGCTTGCTTTTTTAATGTAGTGTTTTATTTCTTTTAGGATTTGAGGACATATGAGAGTGCTAAAAAAAGTCAACCATAAAAACTTAATTCTATTAGGATTATAGGATATTTCAGTAGCTTTTCTTGGAATGTATAAAACATATATTGAAATATGTAAGGAGTGTCTATTTTAAGTCTATTTTATACATCATAAGTTTCATCTCTGTTTCATTAAATTTGTCTACAGTCTGGTCACAGCCATTTTGCTAAGTTCTCAGTTGTATCATTTGGTTGGCATTAACCATAATATAGTTGTTATTTAAATCACCTCTCACACCAGATTTGTGAGATAAAGGGAGTATGAGATAGCAAAATAGAAAAAAGGATAATTAGATTTATGCAGTAAACTATGAGAAATAATTGAGTAGAATTGAATTTATGATGGAAGGATTGCGAATGTTGCGGTGGAAAGACTAATTCTGAATTGTCTTTTTGTGCATTTTCTCCTCTTATTATAGACCATCAGGTTTAAATCCTATTTGCTGAGCATGGGAATAGCTAACCCAGTTACCAGGGAAACCTATGGCTCCGGCACACAGTACCACATGCAGCTGGCTAAACAGCTGGCTGGAATATTGCAGACACCTTTAGAGGTAAAAACCAAACCTAAATGGTTTTTTAAATTATGTTAAATTATTTCCATGTCATCAGAAATCTTAAGATCATAACTCCCTTCATGATGTGGGTACTATTCAACCATCATGTTATTTTCTTCTTTCAGGAATATTAAATTAGTTCAGTGTACTTATTAATGGGTTGTTTGTCAATGATCTTCTAAATTGTTTTCAATTTTCACTTCATATATCTGAAGTTTTTCTTATCTCTTACTATTTTTTTTTTTTTTAATATACCTTTATTGATTTCAGAGAGAGGAAAGGAGAAGGAGAGAGAGAGACAGAAACATCAATGATGAGAGGAGTCATTGATCGAGCCCACAACCCGGGCATGTGCCCTGACCAGGAATCGAACCCCAATCGCCTGGATCCTAGGTCGACGCTCAACCGCTGAGCCATGCCCAGCCGGGCTCTCTTACTATTTTTTAATCCTCACCTGAGAATGTTTTTTCCGTTGCTTTTCAGAGAGGGTGGAAGGGAGAGAGAGAGAGAGAGAGAGAAACATCAAAACATTGATGAGAGAGACTCATTGCTTGGTTGCCTCCTGCACACACTCCTACTGGGGCTGGGGATGGAGCCTGCAACCAAGGCATATGCCCTTGAATGGAATTGAACCCAAGACCCTTCAGTCCGAGAGCTGACACTCTAACCTCTGAGCCAAACCTGCTAGGGCTTATCTCTTATTTTCAAAAGGAAATATGTGATCTCTATATATTTAGATATATTTGTATATAAGTAGTCAATATACAGGGTGGGGCAAAAGTAGGTTTACAGTTGTTCATATGGAAAATAATACAGTCATTACTTATTAATACAAGAATAGACTGTTGCCCTACCCGATTTTGCTCAATGGTTAGAGCATCAGCCCTCGGTTCACTGGGACTGAAGGGTTGCAGGTTTAATACCTCGGTTGGAGGCTCAATCCCGGGCTTTGGTTGGGGGCGGGTGTTGGAGGTAACCAATCGATGTGTTTCTCTCACACTGACATTTCTCTCTCTCTCTCCCTTCCACTTTCTCTGAAAAGCAGTGGAAAAAAATATCCTAGGGTGAGGATTTAAAAAAAAAAATAGTCTCTGTTTTGCATACTCACAACTGTAAACCTACTTTTGCCCCAACTTGTATATGTACTATTAATTTCATAATAAGATTTATCTTCTAGTTTAACATTCAGGCAATCAGAACTTTATTTATTAAAGCACTTGTATTAAGAAATATTTCAAACATATGACAAAATAGAATAGTATAATGAATCCCTATGTGCCCACCATCCAGCTTCTTCTGTAAGCTGACCTCCACTCAGAATTACTGTAAAGCAGATCAGAAATATCATAGCATTTTATCTGTAAATATTTCAGTATGTAATTATAACAAATACACCTTTAAGTGTAATTATAATCCTATTTCATGACTAAAAACTTAAAAAATAACTTTTTAATATTAAATATCTAGTTATTGTTCACATTTTCTCTTATAGTTGGTTTGTTCAAATTAGGATACATTGCAGTTGGCTGATTGGTAATTCCATGGGTTCCCTTCTTTTCCTCCCCTCTCCCCCTTACTAGGAGAACCTAGTAGTTTACACATTGTTTGCGGGTAGTTTTTATCACACGCCCTACTACCAGTCAACGTAAAATGTATAAATACATTTCCCGCATACAGTGTGTTTATCTCAGCCTGGATTTTGCTGACTTGTATGTTAACATGGTTCCCTGTAAACTGGTAGTTCTAGCTAGTTCTTTTTTTTCTGACATGAATATTTCATACAAGTGTTGTACATTTTCATCAGAAGGTACATAATATCTGATTGTCTTTTCTTTGTGATGTTAGCAGCCATTGACAGTCACTGTCTAGATTATTACTTCATTAGGAGTAGCAAAATGGTGACATTCTTACTTAGTTCTATAGTTTCTTTGTTTATTAGCTGGAATAACTTAAAGACATTTTTAAAACATGGCCGAGAGCCCCTCTTTTCATTTAACTAAATGTTAAAAGTAATAATTACATTAAAGTCCAAATATTGAATTTGAATGTCTCATCGTACCTGAGTAAGTTCTCCTATGTATAAATAGTATTTTAAAAAGCTTCTTAAGAAATTTTATAATTCCTGATTTCACTCTGATTATGTTTTCTAAGAAATGCTAACTGGTGCTAATTATAACATAATACTTTAAAATTTTTCATATTTTAACAGGAACGAGGGGGTATAATGTCACTCACGGAGGTGTACTGTTTAGTAAACCGAGCTCGAGGAATGGAAGTAAGCATAGAATATTTAGATTTTCTTTTTTTAAAACTAAATTTAGACTTTCTGAATATAATACAAATTTCCCTACAGTGAATACAGTTTGAGGAAGGGTTGTGATTATTGAAACTATTTTGAGAAAAAATATGGTGCAGTGAAGAGAATACTACTGTGTAATCTAGGAGGTAGATTCTGTTCCTGGTTTTGCCAAATGAACTTGAGTAGCTTACTTAACCTCTCAAACTCAGTTTTCCTTCCCTTCAAATAAGGATTTGGACTGACAGCTTTCAGCTCTAATAGTCTGTGTTTGTATTGTGATTAATAAGGTTGTACATGATGCCCTTTCTCTGGGATAGTTAGCTGTTAGCTGTTTGACTTAACTGGGTTGGATACAGAGTGCCTGTAGATAATACAGAGGGAAAGCTGCCATTCTCCTTGGGCTATGAATCAACTGCGGCTATTCTTCAACTCTCATTGACCCTTCACACCCAGATGTCCTTGGCCTCCAAGGTTCTGGACATGCACTGTTTGTGCCATCACAGTCAAGTAGTCAAACACAGTTTTGTGGTGTCAACAGTTAGCTCCATCTTTCCAGCATACACCCCAGACCCACAAGTTAAGCCTATGTTCTGTGTTTTTATTTTTATTTATTTTATTTTTTTAAATATATTTTTATTGATTTCAGAGAGAGGAAAGGAAGAGGGAGAGAGAGACAGAAACATCAATGATGAGAGAGTCATTGATCGGCTGCCTCCTGCACGCCCCCTGCTGGGGATCAAGCCCGAAACCTGGGCATGTGCCCTGACTGGGAATTGATCCGAGATCTCCTGGATCATAGGTTGGTGCTCAACCATGAGCCACACTGGCCAGACTGTGCTCTGTGTTTTTATTTGAATAGTCATAACTGCCATCAGTGAGTACTTACCATCCACCAGGCACTCTGAAGTGTTACCTCATTTATTCTCCCAGTAACTCAGTGAGGCAGCTACTTTTTACTATCTCCATCTGGGGGTAACCTGGGTTAAGGAAATTGAGGCTTACAAAGATTAAATAATTTTACATAGGCTGCACCTGGAGACTGTGATTTGACAGGGATTTGGACCCAGGCTGGTTGGCTCCATAGCCATTCTGTGTGACTCAAAGCTGTGCTTGTCATCCACCACACTGGGCTTATTCTTTTAGGCTCCACAGTCCCACTAGCCAGCTACATGTGATGATTGTAAACTTGAAATGTAGTGAATCCAAATTGATGTGTTGTAAGTGTAAATTACACACTTCATTTCCAAAACTTAGTACAGAATAAAGAAATCTTAAATATCTCATTAATAATTCTTTATATCAATTATATAAAGTGGGGCAAAAGTAGGTTTAAAGTTGTGAGTATGCGAAACACAGTTTATTCTTGTATTATTATTTATTAATTGTATTATTTTCCATATGAACAACAGTAAAGATACTTTTGCCCCACCCTGTATGGAGAATTTTTTATCTATTGGATATATATGTATTAAAATTAATTTCACATGTTTCTTTTAATTTTTTAATATGGCTACTAGAAAATTTAAAATTGCATATATGACTTACATTCTATTTCTATTAGCTAGTACTGCTTTAATGAATAGAAGTTTTTGCTTCTTTGTTAACTTTTTGCCTTTCAGTGATTAAGCCACCTAAAATCCTTGATAAATGATAATTTTTAAATTTTCTCTTCTGTTTTAGTGATTGTTATAACTATATAGCATCACTCTATTAATTTGCAGTGTAAACTGGATTTTTCCCCCCATTAGTTGCTCTCACCAGAAGATTTAGTGAATGCATGCAAGATGCTGGAAGCTCTGAAATTACCTCTCAGGTAAAAGAACCTCTGCTGGAAGTTTGCCAACGATAGCCACTATTCTGCACTAATTAGACAGGAAAGCCCTGCCAGGTTTGCCATCCTGTAGGGTGAGCCAACATTTTTCCCCTCTTGAAATTATATGTAAACAGAATTCACTTGGCACTACAAGCACCTCTGTCATCTTGGCTTCCATCCTGTGCATGGCCTGAGATGGGTGACCGAGGTGCTTGCGGTACCAAGTGAATTCTGTTAACATATAATTTCCTTATCTTTAGGTTAAGAAAATTAGCCAGTCAGAGATGTACAGCATAGTGAATAATATTGTAATAACTATGTATGGTGTCAGGTGGGTACTAGAATTATCAGGTGATAACTTCACAAATTATATAATTGTCTAATCACTATGTTGTACACCCGAAACTAATATAAATGTCAACTATAATTGAAAAATAAAAAAATAAAAATTGAAAAAATAAGTAGCCAGACATAGGTATTTTTTTAGTATGTGGATTATAGTTCATTCATGAACTTCATAGTTATGCCATATTTGCTTGTGTTTAAGTTTTAAATGATGCTTGTGTTAATATTACCCTCATACCTGGGCATAAAAGAAGGTGAAAAATATTTGTGCCTCCTTAGTTGTTGAAGATCCTAGATATTCACAGCTTTGTTCTCCCATCTGCTGTTTTTAGGCTCCGAGTTTTTGACAGTGGTGTCATGGTAATTGAACTTCAGTCGCACAAGGAAGAGGAAATGGTGGCCTCAGCCTTGGAGACAGTATGTGAACCCAATTTCCTCCAGTCATTAGGGCTTGCAGTGAGGATCCGAATGCCTAGCAACTTGAGAAACAGGATTTCCTTTTGAACTTAACTTTACTAAAAAGTAATGGCTGTTGGCCCAGTTAAAATGGTTTATCATTAACAATGAATAAATATTAATCAAAATTATTCTTTGAAAGCTTTTTGAAACCTACTAACATGCAGAACATAAGAAGGGAGAATTAGAATTAATGAGGTATTCTCTTTTTGTTTGAAGCTCAGTCTTGAGAACATGTTTTTAGCTTTGTTAATCAGAATGTTATCCACGATAGAACTTTTATTTTCAGTAACACCTACACAAGTAGCATTACAAACACCAAAAGTTATTTTATGAAATAATTCTTTGAAAAAATATGAAAAGCAACTGTAGTTTAGATGGATTTTATGGCCAAACTGCTATTACTCATTAGGGTACTTGAAATATTACTACCTTCATAGCCCCTATAATGAACCTGTATAATTTGAATAACTCATATTTATTGTACTTTTTTTTAGACTAGATAAAAAACCCCACACTATAGACATTTTGACCACATATTTTATTTTTTAAATTTAAATTTAATTTTTAAAATTTATTTTGTTGAGAGTATTTCAGATGTCCCCCTCCACCCATCTCCCACCCATCCCTGGGCCTTCACCTGTCTATTGTCTGTGTATACATGGTCTACACATATATGCTTATAAGTTCTTCGGTTAATCTCTTCCCGCCCTCCTTCCCGCCTTCCCTCTGAGATTTGTTAGTCTCTTTCATGCTTCCATGTCTGTGGTCCTTTCTTGTTTGTCATTTTATTTTGTTCTTTAGATTCCACATGTAAGTGAGATCATGTGGTACTTGTCTTTCTCTGACTGGTTTATTTCACTTAGCATATTATTCCCTAGGTCCATCCATGCTGTCTCAAAGGGTAAGAGATCCTTTTTTATAGCTGCATAGTTTTCCGTCGTGTAAATGTCCCACAGCTTTTTTATTCACTCATCTACTGATGGGCACTTGGGCTGTTTCCAGATCTTAGCTATTGTAAATTGTACTGCTATGAACATAGGGGTACATAAGTTCTTTCTGATTGGTGCTTCAGGTTTCTTAGGATATATTCCTAGAAGTGGGATCACTGGGTCAAATGGCAGTTCCATTTTTAATTTTTTGAGGAACCTCCATATTGTTTTCTATAGTGGCTGCACCATTCTGCATTCCTACCAGCAGTGTACTAGGGTTCCCTTTTCTCCATATCCTCACTTTCACTTGTCATTTGTTGAATTATTGATGGTAGTCATTCTTACAGGTGTGAGGTGATATCTCATTGTGGTTTTACCTTGTATCTCTCTGATGATAAGCGACATTGAGCATTTTTTCATGTGTCTGTTGGCCATCTGTATGTCCTCTTTGGAGAAATGTCTATTTAGGTCCTGGATTATTTGTCTTCCTCTTGTTGAATTGTATGAGTTCTTTGTATATTTTGGAAATTAACCCCTATCAGATATATCATTGGCAAATATGTTCTCCCATATGGGTTCCCTTTGCATTTTGATACTGCTTTCTTTTGCTGTGCAGAAGCTTTTTATTTTGATGTAGTGCCATTTGTTTATTTTCTCCTTTGTTTCTCTTGCCCTTGGAGATGTATCATCGAAAATTCCACTATGTAAGATGTCTGTGATTTTACTGCCTATGTTTTTTTCTAGGAATTTTTGGTTTCACACCTTACATTTAAGTCTTTTATTCATTTTGAATTTATTCTTGTGTATGGTGTAAGTTGGTGGTCTAGCTTCATTTTTTTGCATGTACCTGTCCAATTTTCCCAATACCATTTATTGAAAAGACTGTCTTTACTCCATTGTATGCTCTTGCCTCCTTTGTCAAGTATTAATTGAGTGTAATGGCTTGGGTTGATTTCTGGGTCCTCTGTTCTATTCCACTTATCTATATGTCTGTCCTTGTGCCAGTACCAGGCTGTTTTGATTACAATGGCTTTGTAGTATAACTTGATCTGGTATAGTGATCCCTCCATCTTTGTTCTTCATTGTCAAGATTGCCATGGCTATTTGAGGTCTTTTTTTGGTTCCATATAAATTTTTGGAATATTTGTTCTAGCTCTGTGAAATATGCTGTTGGTATTTTAGTAAGAATTGCATTGAATCTATATATTGCTTTTGGTAGTATAGACTTTTTAATAATGTTAATTCTTCCAGTTCATGAACGTGGTATATTCTTCCACTTGTTTGTATCTTCCTGTTTCATTTTTCAGTGTCCTGTAGTTATCTGAGTACAGGTCTTTCACATCCTTGGTTAAGTTTATTCCTAGGTATCTAATTTTTTTGTTGTGATGATGAATTGCATTGTTTTTTTAGTTTCTCTTTTTGAGAGTTCATTATTGGTATATAAAAATGCTGTTGATTTTCAGGTGTTAATTTTGTATCCTGCTACTTTGTCAAATTCATTTATTAAATCTAGTAGTATTTTGGTGGAGTCTTTAGGGTTTTCTATGTACAATATCATGTTATCTGCAAGTAATGACAGTTTTACATTCTCTTTTCCAATTTGTATGCCTTTTATTTTTCCTTCTTGTCTGAATGCTGTGGCAAGGACTTCACATACTATGTTGAATTAGAGTGGTAAAAGCAGACAAGCCTTGACCACATAGTTTAAACTAAACCTACATATAAGGATTCTTCACTGGATCACATAATATGAATTCAATTAAAATTTGTTTTATGTTCCTTTACAGAATATCAAAAGTTTTTTTTTTTTTTTTTAGACTTTAGTACAGTGCCTTTGTTATATTATAGAGGGTTTTATGATATTTTAGGTGCTACTTTATTTGGTCTGTGCCCTTCAGCTTTTGTAGAATTAAACATTAGTGAAGAAGACTTAGTTCTACAGTGAATATTCTTTGTATTTTAGTAGAAAATTCAGTAAATTATTTCCTGCGTGTAACTGGTATACTTGCTCTCTAGGTTAGTACCTCTGTGTTCTAAATTATGACATTTTATTCTGTGTGTTTCTATTAGGTTTCAGAAAAGGGATCACTAACATCAGAAGAGTTTGCCAAGCTTGTGGGAATGTCTGTCCTCCTGGCTAAAGAAAGGTAAGTAACGCCCTTGCTCTGAATTACAACTTGTGGTTCTGAATGGACAGGTGATTATGGTTTTCTCCCTTGATTTCTAGGTTGCTTCTTGCAGAGAAGATGGGCCATCTTTGCCGAGACGACTCAGTGGAAGGCTTGCGGTTTTACCCAAATTTATTTATGACACAGAGCTAAGGGTTTTTTGTATTTGAAATACTGCTTATCCATATACTTGCATCATGTAGAGGTTGTATGATATTGAGCTAAGAGTAAACTCTGATAAACTGAAAATTCACTGGAACTTGCAGTATAATATAAAACCCTTTAAATTTCTTCCTAATATTATGGGGTAGGAAGTTAGGATTTAGGACGAATATAGGAAAATACAGAAAAATGAAGGCCAATGTAAATTTGAAATCATACTACAGTTGTATAGAATCCTCATAGTTTAACTTGAAATATGGTGGATTTTAACTTGATCATCAAATCTAACCATTTTTAAGAAAGGAATTTAATTCGTGGGGTAAGAAAAGGAGAAGTTGCATGTTTGGACAGGTTAGTTTCTTATTTTGGTATAACTAAAATTCACTGAATTATAAACAAGTGAAGTTTTTTTCTGTGTCTAATGTGCCCACTCTGGGGGGTTTTCATGAAGCAAGTCCTATGTACAATATAGTTTAAGAACCTTATCACATTGGAACAAAATACCAAACTGCAGAGTACCATAGTAGGCTCCTTCTAAGGCAGGGGTGGGGAACCTTTTTTCTGCCAAGGTCATTTTGATATTTATAACATCATTTGCAGGCCATACAAAATTATCAACTCGAAAATTAGCTATGAAAAAAAGCTTCTAGATTTATTGAATTTCAAGTCCCATGTGCTGTTGCCTTGGCGGGCCAATCCAAATGATTTCATGGGCCATATATGGCCCTTGGGCAAGACGTTCCCTATCCCTGTTCTAAGGGCTTTTCTTTAGAAGCAGTCATAGCATGTCTTCAGCAGACCAAATAAAGCACCTTAAAAAAGGAGAGAATTGTATTTGACTCACATATAAATTATCTGACTAGTTTTTTTAAGTGATGATTTCATGCCTGGCATTTAAAGAATGCAACTATGTCATTTTGTTTAAAAAATGCTGTGGATCTTGAAACTGAACTAAAGAGCTGTATAGACATGCCCAGAGATATGATTACGAATTTGGGAAGTAGATGGCTCAGGAATTCCCTAGGATTGTGTGTGGGTGGAGGGGCTGGAAGAACCTTTAACTAGCTTAGGAAGTTGTTGTTTTTTTACCTCAAAGCCAAGGATGGGAATAAAAGTGGAAAAGTAATATGTCTTCTTTTCCCTCCCTCAAGGAGTTTCACACTGAACTTTTAAATATCTTTCTCTCATATTCCAGCAATTTTTTTTTTTTTACCCCACACATGATAAGTTGTGTAGAGAAACTTCCTGCTAAAAAGTATTACTGAGGTAACAAAAACTGGCTAATACTGAATTTAGATTGCTTGAGTGTTAAAGTGGACTCCCTGACGTCATATGTTCCTGTTATATAGCGTACAGTATGCTGAAATTACTTCAAACTCAGGGACCCCACAAGCACAGAGGAGACTGTCTTTCTGAGACTGAGTCAGATGTGGAAGGCAGTGATGATTTTTGGCCAACCCTCCAGAGGCGATAGTATCTGTGTTGAGGGAACGATTGAGACCAGGAGGAGGTAATACCTGGCTTCACACTTGAGTGCCACTGCCAGAGGCTGCTATAGGTGCCCTTTGGGAGAGTTGCAGGGTTCCTGAGCTGCAGACCCAGGGAATCCCTCAAAGTGCACCCAGTCAATCCCTGATCCCTCCTGGAAAAGTGGCTGTTGCTGCTTCACATCCTCCAGTGACTCGGGAATGTTGTGCCCGAGGCATCCTGCCTTAGTCTTCATTTTCCAAACCTGTCACTGATTCTACATTGTGATGACAGATCCTCTATTTCCTTTATTGCTCAGCCTCAGGTTTGTTTTGGGGGAAATTCAGTGTCTGGCTGCCCAAGTCTTTCAGGCCATAGTGTAAGCTTGTTTGTATGTCACTCCTCTCTGGACTGCACAGCTAAGATTGTTTGAGTTACTGGGATCTAGCTCTAATGGTGTGGATTCATTACAGCCAGCTCCCATAATTCAGCACATTTGTTTACATTAGTGTGGCAACACATTAACAGAAGTGGAGATCTGAATTGTATGCAGTGAACTAAAGAGGCAGTACAGTGACATATGAATATATTTTGCAAAAAAAGTTAGTTAAAAAACAAATATGATTGCTTTCATTGTTTTATTTTTATTATTATTTTTGTTAATCCTCACCTGAGGATATTTTTTCCATTGATTTTTTTTTTTTTAGAGAGAATGGAAGGGAGGGAAGGAAGGGGAGAGAGAAACATCGATGTGAAAGAAACACATCCATTGGTTGCCTCCCACACACACCCTGACTGGGGCCGGGAATCGAACCTGCAACCCAGGTATGTGTCCTTGACCAGGAATCGAACCGGTGACCCTTTGGTATGCAGCCCTTCACTCTAACCACTGAGCAACACCTGCCAGGGCATTGTTTTATATTTAAAGTGGGCATTTTTCACATTTTTCAGACTTCAGTATATATATTTTTATCTTTTGTTGTTGTCAAGGTGTTATTTTGGTCCTCTATTAGTAGAGGTTATTTTGAAATACAGCCAATCAGGTCCTAAGTGCATAAAAGTTCTGTCTTGGTGCTTATTACTGGTATAATTGTTGTTTTTGCTTTCCTAACTTTGCTCTTAGGAACATTAACTGTTGGTCGCTTTATGGTAATGGAATATTTCTAGTCACATATACTGTCCAAAAATTTTTTACATTGTACAATTGAAGATTGTCTTCAGGGTTAAATGATTGGTATTAATGTATATAGAGTACAGTTATTGCAAAATTTAAAAATAATTTTTCTTAACTTGGTGTCTTTTTAAATACTCTTTGAAAAATATATGAAAATGATAAACCTTTAATCAGAATAAGTCGGTATGTTACAATTTGTTCTTTTAGATTTATAATCAAGAGTTGATTATAAATATTTATGACCTCAAGCTCTTACTATTTTAGTTGTTTTAAAAGAATCGCAAATGGCTCATGAACTTTTTCTTTAAATTCTTGATGTGAATTCCACTGTTGATTGACAGTGTGTATTTATGTGAATGTACTATATCTTGTTCCCTGTTACCAAACTAATATGACCAGATGTGGATTCATCATGTCATTATTCTCATGCTCAACTACTTAAAATGGTTCTTCTTTGTTGAACAATTCTCAGAGTTTTCATTTTGGAGTAGTAGAGTCACAACTTACAAGGTGGTTAGATTTTAAAGACTGTGCTCAAGTATGAAATCAAACGTGCTCATAATGATCCTTGAAAATCTCTTAAATTGCCAATAAAGTTCTACATATAGTCTTACATTAGAATCCTTGTGGTGATACATGGGTATGAATATTTTATGAATATAATAAGTACAATATATAATAAAAACTATACATCAACAGTAGACTTTTGTAGCACCAATAATTAAACTATTTAAATGTGTCTCCTTTTTTGCTGATAAGTATGGTTGAATTTATGTAAATTCATTGCTAACTCTATCCCTTATGATAGATCTAGAGTATAAGCTCCAGAGGGGCAGAGATTTTGATGCAGATTTTGTTCATGGACATAGCCTCAGAGCCTAGAACAGGGCCTGGCATACAGTAAGCACTCAGTAAGTATTTATTGAATGAATGAACTCTGATGTATTTACCTATTAAAATTTGGCTTCACTTTATCCTACTTTATCTCCCATTCAGTTCAATTAAGAAAACATTTTTTAATACATACCAACTTAGTGTGAGGAACTTTGTGTGGACCACTGGTGGGGGGTGGATACAAAAGTGAGTAAGATATAGCTCCTCCCGTTTAGAGGGTGGCCTACTTGGGGGAAGGGACATGTGAGCAAACTTAATCGAGGATGGAATGAAGTGCATGCCATGGAAGGGGCACAGGTACCATGCTGTGGAAGACAGGAAGGAGCCCTTAGCTCTGATGGAGGAATGTAAGAAGGCCTGTGGGATAGGAAGATCTTGGTAAACTAGGCTCACAAGGACCAAGTGATCAGCAGTGGGTGGAAGGCACTGGGTCAAGGGAACAGCACGAGGTGTGCCCCTTCCTACTTCTGGACCCATTTCCCTTGTCCAGATTTCCTTTGTTACTTCCCACTCACTTCCGCACCCCATCCCCACTAATCCCACCTGCTCTAGAAAAATTTGTTTGGGCCCGGCCGGGCGTGGCTCAGCGGTTGAGCATTGAACTGGGATCCAGACGATCGGGGTTCGATTCCCGGTCAGAGCACATGCCCGGGTTGCGGGCTGGATCAATGACTCTCTCATCATTGGTGGATACAATGACTCTCTCATCATTGGTGTTTCTATCTCTCTCTCTCCCTCTCCTTTCCTCTCTCTGAAATCAATAAAGATATATTTAAAAAAAAAGAAAAGAAAAATTTGTTTTCAGTACACAACTCTACTATTTCTAAACTCCATAAGAGTTATTTCCTGCCCAATATACTTGACTATATTTTGTATTGCTCTCTGTTTTAATGCCATAAGAAAATAGAGAAATTCAGTTTCTTTAAGTTCAAGGACTGTCATACAACACTTCTTTTGGCTTCCCACTGGCCTAAGTCAGTGATTGTATGTGGTATTGTCCTAGTTAAAGTATTACTTGAATTGAGTGATTTTGGGATTATAATGTGTGATGAGGTCACTTGTAAACCTAAATCTGTGGCCTTTACCCACTTCCCAAGAGGCTTCTCAACTAGACTTGTCTGGGCTCAGCCTACCTGAGACACACTGTTTTATTCAAGTTTTATTATATCGCCCATACCCATGATGCGGGAGCACTCCAGAAAAGTCAGGTTAACACACATGTAAGATCTAGTTATTACATTGAAAATTGGGTAATTCATGTTCTTCCTTGTGTCCTGATAATCATGAATCAGTTAAAGCTTTTCTCTCAATATTATCCAGGGCAATAAAAGATCTCTCTGTGTAAATGGATGTTATTGAGACAGTGAATAAATTTTTACACAATTTGCACAAGATCATTAGAGCAGTTGCTGACCCAGAAAGAGAACTGAAGATATCTTGATAGCCTGCTTGTTTTAGTTCAATACTGACAAGACCATACCACTGTTCTTTTGAAAGCTTTTTTCCCCTTCTCATCTATGTTGCTTGATTTTTATTTTATTACTTTATTTTTTTTGTTAATCTTCACCCAAGGATGTTTTTTTCCATTGAGTTTTAGAGAGGGGAAGGGAAGGGAAGGGGGGGGAGAGATATGTGAGAGAAACACATTGATTGACTGCCTTCTACATGTGCCCTGACTGGATTGGGGATTGAACCTGCAACCCTATTATGTGCCCTTGATTGTGAATGGAACCTACGACTCTTTGGTTTGTGGGCCAATGCTCTAACCACTGAGCCACACTAGCCAGGATGATGTTGCCTTCTTTTAGAAAAGCTTATTTTAACTGTTCAGTAAAGACAGTAATATAGTTTGGCAAGAATTCTAATTAAGGCAAAAATGACCAAGCACAGGATTCAACCATTTGTATCTGGATTTAGGACCTTCCACCCCTCAAGAATGGGTCTTTAAGGGAGCGTGTGTGTCTGAAAGATGAATGCAGAGCAGAGCAAGGTGCTTTCTATTTGTTTCACTCAGTCACCAAGGAACTTTAATAGAACTAATACTGTATGCCTTTTATAGTGGAGGAGAGGAGGGATTGTCATTTGCCCAAGGTTACAGAGACAGGGCTGGAATTAATCTCAGCTCTAACTCCATAGCTCAGTCTTTCCATTGAGCTTTTTGCTTTCAAATCTGAAAATGCCAGGGACCATGACATATAGTTGAAAAGGAATCTCAACTTGAGTTGAATGGATATTGAACTAGGTAATTCTACTGTTGGTGAAACTGAATGATAGCCTTAAAGCCTTTTTTGAAACTTTGGATAGATTTAATTAGAACTGCTAGAATTAGTTATTTGGCAAGATAATTACTTAGCAACTTTGGTACCTCTGTCAACCTCTGATAATTCTGATAATTGAGTAATTGTGCTACCTTTTAATCCTCACCCAAGCATATTTTTTTCCATTGCTTTTCAGAGAGAGCGGAAGGAAGGGGGGGGGAGAGAAGAAAGAGAGATGAGAAAGTCATCAATGTGAGAGAGATTGATTGGTTTGCCTCCTGAACACACCCTGACTGGGGCGGGGGATCAAGCCTGCAACTGAGGTACATGCCGTTGGCCAAAATCGAACCCGGGACCCTTCAGGACACTCAAACCGCTGAGCCAAACTGGCTAGGGCTCTGCTACCTTTAAAAGGCTAAGTAATGCATTCAAGGACCTGCAAATGCTGTTTTAAGAGTTTTAAAAATTGAGGTAAAATTTATAAACAGTGAAATGCACAGATCTTGAATAAGTTTTGACAGATGCATAATTTATATAACAGACACTCCAACCTGTAGAATTTATCTGCATCCCAAAAAGTCCCCTGGTGCCTCTTTCCAATCACCTGCTCCCCAGAAGCCACCTCTATGCTGTGATTTCTATTACCATATTAGTTTTGTCTGCTAAATGGTATATTTTGTGTAAAAGAAGAGCAAATGATAAACTGTTGCATTGTAGTGTACTCAAAAACAACCACAACTGTGAAACAAGGTGGAACTCTATCCTCACGTATTCTTTTTAAAAGGTCTTAACCTGCAGATTAGAGTTTTTAAAATTTAATTTAAAAATTAATTAAATAACCAATCCTGGCTCCTGAGAAGAAATAGAATATGCACCTTACCTGAACTGTTTTCTTTTGGAACTCTTCCCTGACATTTGGGAAAGCAAGTATTTTGGGAAACCATGTTTACAACCCACCAGTTATGTCACTTCAATGGCTTACTTTGTGTTCCCCCAAAAGAAAATGACCGGGGAGAGTAGTGATTATATTTGAAATGTCAGGAGACTCTTGGCTCACCCTTAAAGCCCGGCTCCCGCCTGTGGGTTAAGGGTGTGTGTGCGCCCCCTCCCGCTGGCCCTGGTGGGCCAGTCCGCGCTCCTTTCCTGGGGGATTTCCTGTCCCCAGCGGGCCGGCCAGGCGCAAGGCGGAAAGGATGCGCTGCCCAGGGCCCGAGGGCCGGCCTCGCTGGATAGCGCCGGCCCCGCCCTCGGAGGGCGGCCCGCCCCGCGCCGTCGGGGGCGGGCCCGGGTGGGGCTGCGGGCAGGGAGCGCGGCGGGCCAGGGCGGGCAGTCCCGGGACGCGGGATGCTCGGTGCGCTTCCTCGCGGGCCCTGAGGCTTCTGCCCGCCGCCCTTCTCTCCACCACGCTCGCCCGGGCCGGGCCACCGCTCCCACCAGCTCCGAGAGGTAAGAAGAGCCTCCCGCGACCGGCGGGCGCTCCCGTGCCGGGGGACTTCCCGGACCCTGTTGCCTCCACCCTGCCCGCTGCCCGAAAGCCCTGGTAGACGGTGCCAGTCCTGCGACGCACCCAGTCGCCTTCCCTCACGGCTTGGTGCTCATCCCCAGGCAAAACGCTCTAAAAGCGTGCGTCCCCGCATCTGCCGGTCCCGGCTCTAACCAGAACCCGGCTCTCCCCAGGTGCAGGTGTAGCCGAGGGACTGAGGCCGGCTGTGGACTGGGAAGTCCGAATAGTTGCGACCCTTCAGAGTAGCGTCTTAGGTTACTAAGCGTTTCAGAACACGTTAGCTCCTTTCCCCGAAAGAAATCTTTTCCGGGATATGAGACTATGAGAGAGAAGCATTTCAAAACGGTCCTCATTTTAAGAGTGCTTTCTCTGACGACACAGGCAGGGCTAGACTTGCAAGCGTGAACTTGACTTGCGGGCCTGTGGAAAGCTGAGTGGATGCGGGGAGCGCACAGCTTCCCGGGGAAGCAGCGTGCGCCCGGGGGAGCGGGGCAGAGCCGCCGGAGTGCGTACATGAATAAGGCCCGTTTACACGCGCGGCTTTGGAATTAGGGATTTCCTCCTAATAAATATTACTATTATAGGTATACACATACGAGCATGTGCAGGTTTATCAGAAGGGGCACAATAACTTTGCTTCTTTTTCTTTTCCCTTTTATTCTTTAATAAGCCATTGGTCCCCCGGCCTTTAGCGTAATTCATTGTCTTTTTTCTGCAACTACGAAGACACTGTAAGGGTTTATCTTGGCTGGTTTCACCAAAAACGTGGAATCTGAGCTTGGCGTGAAACCATTAGCCATTGAGAATATTCCACAACATCTGTTTACCCTGTAGTTGGTACATTTAGAATTTGTAAACAGTTATGTCTGTGAATGCTATATAGAAGTATTTTTAAATGTGTATAAAATATACCTAAGTTGTTATTTTCTCAAGACGATTCTCAAGTCAAACATAAGTAGCAAGTACTGTATTGGGAACAACACGTTGGGATAAATTAAGCAAGGTTACCAAAAACAAAAACAAACAAAAAACATGCTATTATCTTTTTTTGTTTTTAATGTGGTGCTTTTTACCCAGCAATTCATTCTATTTTGGGATGCTCTGTTAAAGTCTTCACATTAATGGTTAAGCTAGTGAAAATTCAGCATTTATTTTAAAAAACTTGAAAATATTAAAAAAAAATCTGTATTATGATTTCAGGTAGGATGATTTATTTTATTATTCCATTTCTAGTCAGTTCTAAATATAGATTATTACACTATTCCAGGCTGTACTGGTCATTGTATTAAGGAGGAAAATGTGTTATAATCACAAAATGAGCTGTAATTAGGAGCTTCTTTAAAAAATAGTTATAACGGGGAAGCAAGCACTTTGGGAAAAACCCTTTCAACTTTTGGGATCTAGGGATGCTTGTTTCTCCTGACTCTGGTTATTGAGTATCCCCGACTTAAAGGAAGATTTTTAATTGCTTGCTGGGGAGGTACATGATGTTCACCTGCTGTCTTCCACAAAGTTTCCCAGTCCACATTCAAAGAAAGGATTTAGGTCAAATCTGTGCCTAATTCTAGCAAAATTGAATTTTTTTGTCGTTGTTGGGAAGGGAAGGGAGTCCTAATCATCTGCATAATTACGCTTTCAATCTCTGCTTTCCTTTGAGGAAGTACAGTACATATTTCCTTTGTTCAACCGACTCCCACTAAAAGAAAGCTAATAGAGACATCAGTTTCTTTCCATTGAACTTTTTATTGTTCTAATCATGCCCTTTGATTCCATTATTTTCTGCCTTATTTGAATAGACATAGTGTATTATATTTGGAATAAAATATATTTATTAAAATTATTAACTGGACAATGGGAATATAAACATTAAGTAAATATATATTTGATTATGTTTAGTAGCCCATTTTTACTAGAGTTTAATATGAAAAAAGGGGGCACTTAAATGCCCTGTACCTTATTCTGTAGTCTAACAGTTATTTATATCAAAATGAGTGCCTACTCCCACAAATCATCCTGAAGCACAGGCCAACAAGGTCTTTCCTGCTCTCCTAGGTGGTCTGGGAAGATTGCTGTATGAAATCATCCTTCTCATGCATACCAGCAGCAACAAGTATTAGAAGACTGACAGATGATGATAATTGTTATTTCTCTGTTTTCTCTTTAGAGTGCCCTAAACAAGGGAAGTCAGGGCCACATGGAGTTCACATTTAATTGCAGTACTGTGGGCATCTCTTTTCAAAGATTTGATAGTTTTGATATAGTTCCTAGGCATTAAGAAATGAAGCAATTTGGATAACACACGGTACAAGAAAGATAGTACATCCATTTGTGGAAGCGAGGCAGGACTTTCTACACAGCACAAGGCAAAATGAAAGTTTGGCAAAAATTTAGTAAATTTACTAAAGTTTGGTAAATCAGTGTGAAATACCAAGCAAATAAATAAGTGAAGATATATTACCAAGATTGGCTATTAGACGCTAGCTGTTTTGGCTAAGCGGTTAGAGCGTTGGCCTGTGGACTGAAGGGGTCCAGGTTTGATTCCAGCCAAGGGTACATACCGCAGTTGCAGGCTAGGTCCCCGGTCCCGGTCAGGGCATATGCAGGAGGAAACCAATCGATGTGTCTCTCTCACATCAATGTTTCTCTCTCTCTCCCCCTTCCACTCGCTCTGAAAAGCAATGGAAAAAATATCCTCAAGTGAGAATTAAAAAAAAAAAAAGGTTGGCTATTAGCCTTGATGAAGTTAAGCAAATAACAAATTCTCCTTAAAGATGTGCTACAAAGATGTTCTGCAAAGATAAACTTGGTGTTGGGCATCCTGAACGTTCTTAACAGGTGAGCTATAATGGAGCAAAAGGGAAGTGTATAATTACAGATCATATCCCCAGTGAAAATCAGTGTTTTTTCTGTTTTCTTTTCAGTATTACCTAGGAAGTTTGACATCTTAGAATGATTTTTGTCATTTTGTGATGATTATTTTAAGAATCTCATTACTTTTCTGAGGTTCTAATTTCAGGTGTTTTTGAAAAAAAAAATTCACAATTTAGATGTGAGAAAGGACATGAGGAGGCCAAAGACCTGGGATTTTGCTGATCAGAATGAAACAAATGTTGAAAGACTTTTCAAATCTGTTGTTGGTGGTACTCTGTGACTGTGGTGAGTATTTTGAGTGTACTTAACACTATAGGACTCAATGAAGAAACATAATTGTGAAGTTTATAAATGCATTGATGTTGATGACCCTGCATGAGGAGGCAGGGCAGGGTTTATAGTTTAGTACCTTTTAAACTATGATTCTTACAACCCTGGGTTCTCTTAAGGTTCTGTATTATTGATTCAAATTTCACTTTAAATATATTTTTAAGTCTTTTAAAAGATAAACTCACTTTCAATTTAACAAATTGGAGACAAGCCTGTTATACACATGAAATGATGTTTTATACATTGGGGTTTGACATAAGATTTCACTTGACAGGAGAGTTTTGCTGCTAGATTATCTTTGGAACCAATTTGAGTTTCAGTCCTTGCCACTTGTATGCCTTAGATAAATTTTTTAATCTTTTTCAACCTTGGCAATAATATTGACTTCACAGCATTGTGAATAAAGTCAAGAATTTGAAACCTTAAATGGCTGAGCAGTAGGTATTTAATGTTAGTTTTCTACATTCAGTTTCAATTAAATATTGAGTTCATTTCTCAGAATGCAACTACTGAACCAATAAATTCAATAATATGCTAGTTTTTATGATTTTCATATATTTCATAAACAGCTAAGCAATTGATGGTATGAAAATAGAAGTTGTTTTCATTTTGATGAAAAAATTATGATCCAAGAGAAGGAGAATGCTTGTGTAATATCAGTGGCACAGCCAGTTAAATGGACTAGTGTGTGCTGGTCATTTTGTCCAGTAAATCTCCTTCCTCAGTCATTTCTTTTTTAAGAAGTTTATTTTAACAAATTTTTATGGAAAACCAATCTGGGATTCATTTCTTTCAGAGTCACTTAAAAACAGATTGCTCTGCATGTAACAGCCTCATACAAAAAATTATAAAAGTGTCCTTGGTTTCATAGTGGTACATAAAGACATAAAATCTTCCATTTAAATAAAGTCTGCAAGTATGTTTAGCAATGTTTTTTAAAAAATTTATTGATTTTGGAGTGTGTGTGGGGGAACATCGATTTGTTGTTCCACTTATTTATGCATTCATTGGTTGATTCTTGCATGTGCCCTGTCTGGGAATTGAATTCGCAACCTTCGCATATCGGGATGATGCTTTCACCAACTGAGCTACCCAGCTAGGGCCGTGGGTGTTTGTCATTGTTGAGCACAAAATATCTTACTAGAATATAAAAATGAAGATTGAATAAGCATAAAATAGAGCATAGAGCATTGAAGCTGAGTGCACAGGCTGCTACTAATGGAAGAGGAGGTGTTTTCATAGATCTGGGTTTTTATTTCCCCTTCTCCATTTGATGTTGATCAAAAATACCATTATCAAGAAGGTTGTTGTTGTTTTTTAAGCAACATGTTTATATTGATACAACAGTTCCTTTAAATAGAATAAAGGAATAGGGAGACAGGAAATGAAAGAATAGAAAAAACTATACTGTAGTAGTCAGGATGGTGTACAAATTGTAGTTTTCTAAATGAAATGGTATTCTTGTCTGTAAAAACAAGAGTTGAAGAATAAAGTAGTAAGCTCTCTCTTTAGTACACTATGCTGGAACCCACTGTATCTTTTTTCTCCACTTCCAACTGGTCATGTGTGTCTCTTTCATGGATTGGCTGCCCATCAAATCAGAATTTGATCTGCCTCACTGACAATCCCTGTCATTGACAATAGGCTTTCATTAGTTAACTAAGTGGTGTTTGCCTCTTAATCTTAATCCAGTGAGCACTGGAGTCTCTTTAGCCACCTTTTCACAAAAAGGTACCAGGTGAGCTATGAACCAGCACACAGGCGGCACTAGAATCAGCCATCTTTTTCAACCTTAACCTTGAATTGTCTCCATCCAAAAGAAAGTATCCCTCAACTTCTGTTTTGATTAAATAAATTTAAAAACAAACTTTATCCTACTAGGGTTTTCAATCAAGTGGTAATCAAGCATTCAGGACTATTCAAGTTTATATCTTTTATTTCACCTCATCTCAAATAAGAAATGAAAGAAGTGCAGAGCTAATTAAAAGAAAACTCCAAAATTTCTGTGTGCCATTATATTCAGGTACTGATTCTAATAATCATTGATTGAATACATGTAAGGGGGATTTAAAGACTACCAGCCTAAACAACACATTGAGGCCCTTTGGACATATATATGATATGATATGTATATCTTGTATGCATATGAGGTATACATAGTAAGATAATTGAATTCATACTTAACACATCTTGTTTTTCAAACCATAAGGGCACTGCAGTCCCTTAAACCTAGAATTGTTTCTTACCCTAGCCATGGGCCAGCCGATTGTGGCATTGCCAAATTCTCTCTCCTTTGATGTGTATTTGGATAGAGTTCAAAATAGAAACAAAGATTCTGTGTGTCTGTGTTTTATACAGTCTTTACTTCAGCTCTTCTGATGGATCTCTTTTTAAAAAGATAGGATTGGCTCTATCATAGTGATACTTGTGGGCTAGTAGTCATCTACCCTGCCTGGGTCAATAGCAGTTGCTGTAATGCCATTAAAGTTGCCAAGGATAAGCCTAGCTATTTCATAAAGTTTCACTCTTTCCTTGGATGACCCATGGAGAACAGTGTCAACATTTTTTATTTGTGTAAAAATTTCTGCCTAATAAGGGTCACTGGTTTCTTTACAGTGAAGATGTCCAAAAAAATACTTGTCTTGAATATCTGAAAATGATAATTTTCAAGTATATTTAGGGTCTTAAATTTTAAGTAATCTAGAGAAATTTATATTATATCATTTAAACCAAGCTTTCTCAGCTCTGGCCAGAGTGGCTCAGTGGTTGAGCGTCATCCTGTGCACTGAGAGGTAACCAGTTTGATTCCATCACGGCACATGCCCAGGTTGTGGGTTTGGTCCCCTGACAGGGTGCGTATGGGAGGCAACCAGTTGATGTTTCCCTCTCTCTCTCTCTCTCCTTCTCCCTTCCTCTCTAAAATAAATAAAAACATATTAAAAAAATAAGCTTTCTCTCACTTCACTGTAAATTCATTTCCCCCAAATACCTAAACACCAGAATATGATTAAAATGAGAAAAGTGAGGGAATGGATTTTTATCTTGAGAATTGTAAATTGTTACTCTTGCTTTATAGATTTTCATTGCAGACTTATTATACTGTTGAATGTTATGAATTCAGAGTATCACTGTTTATTTTAGATATAACCATAAAAAATGAAGATAAAGGAGCAGAGCCACTTTAAAATGGAAACAGTACAGTGCTCAGCTCCCAGAATCAGCACTCAGCATCATTTTATATCATCCTTGGCTCAGTTCAGACTTCACTTGTATCTATAATGATTTTTTTCTTTGATGTCTCTAATAGTGCTGCTCAAATATACCTTTGTAAAACCCATTCTGACCATTTCATTTCAGTTCTTGGAGAAGCTGAATATCTCCTCTTGGGAGAGCCAGGACATGTAGCCCTAAGCAACACCACAGTGTCTGTGGATTTCCAGTATTTTGATGGTGCTAATGGGACACTGAGGAATGTATCTGTGCTGTTGCTGGAGGCTAACACCAACCAGACTGTGACTACCAAATACCTCCTGACCAACCAGTCCCAGGGGACACTTGAGTTTGAATGCTTCTATTTCAAGGAAGCTGGCGACTATTGGTTCACAATGACTCAGGAAGTGACAGACAGCAGCACTCCAGTTCCCTGGTGGGAGAAAAGTGCCTTTCTGAAGGTGGAATGGCCTGTATTTCATGTTGATCTGAATAGGACATCCAAGGCAGCAGAAGGTACCTTCCAGGTGGGACTTTTCACCAGTCAACCACTGTGCCTGTTCCCTGTGAATAAGCCTGACATCTTGGTGGATGTCATCTTCACCAACAGTCTTCCTGAGGAGAGAACAAGTCAGGGACAACCACTGGAGATAAGAACCAGCAAGAGGACAGAACTCTCTCAAGGTCAGTGGATTGAGTTTGGCTGTGCACCTGTGGGGCCCGAAGCCTATGTCACCGTGGTGCTGAAGTTGCTTGGCCGAGACTCGGTTATTACCTCCACAGGACCCATTGACCTGGCCCAGAAATTTGGATACAAATTGGTGATGGTGCCGGAACTCACATGTGCGTCTGGCGTGGAGGTGATGGTGCTGCCCCCGCCATGCATTTTTGTCCAAGGAGTGATTGCCGTCTTCAAGGAGGCCCCCAGACGTCCTGGGGAAAGGACCATTCGGCTGGCTGAAAACAGCCTGACTTTGGGACAGAGGAGAACAGTGTTCAACTGCACTTTGTTCGACATGGGGAGGAATAAATACTGCTTTGACTTTGGCATTTCAAGCAGAAGCCAGTTTTCCACAAAGGAGAAGGAGTGCATGCTAATTCAGAGAAATATAGGTTGGTATTGAGATTTAAATTTTTTAAAATCAAATTGATGCCTTTATGCAGTCAAAATTATTATTTTGAATTCAGGTGAACTTAATTTTCTATTAACTATATCATCATTTTAATGGGTCACTTGTCATAATAGCACTAATAAATATTAGCTATTCCTACATCATATGGCAATTCCATGGCAGGTGTGATCAGAATTCAAAGCTAAATCCCAAGCTGTACTTAGTAATTTGCTGGCTTGCTCTAGCTGAGCATGTCTTTTTCCTCTTAAGTCTTTCATTATAAGAATGAAGCCTCTTTAGTGAGATTTCAAAGCAAGATTTCTAAAAACTTCAAGTTTTGTATTCTTTGCATAATGCCCTACCTGATCACAAAGAAATGGGGTTATTACAGTTCCACCCATGCCCCTCTTTACATTTCTTTCCCTTTTCCTGGGTACAAGCCTGGTCTTGGCAAGAGAATTAACCTGATAGAGATTGTCTGGCTCACTGACACGTTGCTTCTGTCTTCATCCCCACTGAGCAGCGTGCCACTTGACAGCCCAAGCTTGTGGCCATCTTTGTAACTCCAAGTGTTTCTTGATCCAGATTTACCCACTTCCTCTCCTTAGAAGTCCCTTTCCTTTGTCTGCCCATCTACTGGCCACTTCCCTGCTTGCATTTACCTCTCTCTGCAGCCCAGATTATGTAGCCCATCCCATCACTGTCCTACGCACACCCTAAACTCTGCTTTATTGTCCTTCTGATGTACCTGCCAGGCCACAGCCCAGCTCTGCATGGATCCAGCCAAGTGCTGGCCACCTATTGCACCGAAGCTGTACAAGAAGATAGCACTCAGGCCAGTGTGGGAGGGTCATGCCTCTACCCTCAGCTGGGCCGACCATTGTACCCAGCAAGGTGCTGTGGCTGGCTCTGCTTCTGTTCTCCGCAACGGCTCGTTCCACCTTCTCTGCTTGCTTCCCTCAAATCTCACCTCTGCCCCTGGTTAACTCTCAGAGCTGACTTTGCCTCCTACTACACTGAGCAGCTGGAAGCCATGATGTGCGAGCTCCCTCAGCCTCCCACCAAAATCTCTGTGAGTCTATAGGCATTGGTCCCATCCTCTTCATCTGCTGTCATTGGGGAAGAAGTGTCATTCCTCCCAGACAAAGTGAACCCTCCCTTCCACTGTGGAGCCCTGCCTCTGCGCATTTCAGGAACCTCCTGTTAATCATCATCCCCTCTCCTCTGACTTGAACTGTCCCTTCTTTACTGGCTTATTCCCATCATCTTTGAAAAGTACTTAACTCTCTTATCTAAAAACAAAACAAAATCACCCCTCATCACCTGGTTCTTCCACAGAAATTACTCTCTTAATGTCTTCTTCCTTTTATAGCCCATGTTCTTGAAAAAGTCGTCTATACTTTAGAATTCATTTCTTCACCTCACATTCACTTTTCAACCCACTCCAAACCCACACCCCTCCCCTGAAAATGCTCTCATTAAACCAGCCAGTGGATGACTTCCAGGTCCCAGAATCCCTGGATTTTTTCAGTCTGTATCTTCATTGACCTTGAGTCTTTGATGTCACACTTGCCTTTTTACATCCTTCCTTCTGGCTGTCCTTCGTGGTCTCCTTTGCCTGCCCATTCCACTGCCTCGTCTCATCCCTTAAGCATCAGACTTCTGCATCTCACAGTAGAGCATCTGCCTGCATTTCTTACTCTTCACACGTACTAGGCGGTTACTATCCTGATGCTGGTGACTCCAGATTGGCATCTCTCCCCTACACTCAAGTGTCTCTGAATATCTGTCACCCCTCAGATATTCCTGAGGCACCTCAGAAGCAACATACCTAGAATTGGACTCATCATCCTACCCCTTAACCCTGCTCCTCAGCACAGGACTCCACCACCCATCCATTGTTCAAAGCAAAAATCCAGGAGTCTTCTTCCTTTTCACCTCTTCCTATAAATTCACTGTGTCCTGTGGACGTTGTCTCCTCGAAGAACTTCTGAATGTCTGAATCTCTCTAGTGTCCCCAGTTTCACTGACACCAGTTGGTTTAAGCCTCCATCATCTCTTCTCTGCATTTCTGTAATAGATTCCTAAATGGTTCCCCCCATCCACTTCATTCTCATTATAGCCAGAGGGGTTGTTTAAAATTCAGGTCAGCTGAGGCTATTCCTCTGCTTAAAGCTTGTCAGTCACAGGACTTGACAGGAGGACGAGAACCCACAGGGTCCTCTGTGGCTGGACTACCCACCCTATAGTCACTCTGGGCTGGAGCCTGGGATAGCCTTGCCCCACCTTAACCTAATTAACATTAACCCCATCCCCCATCTCCACTTGGGTTACTCTTTCCCAACTCAGACTAGTTAAATTTCCTGCTGTAAGCTGGCACACCATCCTTACCTTGTCTCTCATGGCATTATCACTTTTGTTCAAGGTTTTTCTTCCCCTGATGCCCTCACTCCTCGCCCCCCCCCCCAAGATTGGGGACACTCATTTGGTGACAAACACCCTGTGCTTCCACGAAGCTATTTATGATCTTTATTTGGCTCACTTAGTATGTCTGGCACATTAACAGGTGTTAATACATGTTTATTAAAGTGAAAATTGAACTCACATGTGGCTAGTCTCATATTAGTAGGCAAACAATTGTATTAAACTCATGAAAAAGCATTCAAGAGGTGCTTGCCTTTTCAAAAGAAGTTAAAAAAAAAATTCTAATTGATTGAATTTAATGGAAACAAATCAAGGAGAGTAAAGACATTTGGGCCATTTGATGAAAGGCTTTGGAAGTCTATCTTGTTGGTTCTTCCAACTGTTGGGCTTTCCCCAGATTCTTCCACTCAATGTCTACAGACTGGATTTTCCCTCACAGCAGTGGGGGAAGACACTGGGAATGGGTATTACAGGGAGTGGTTCTCTGTGCATCCAGGCTGAGGGTGGTCAGGGGCTCCCTGTGGGGCTGCAGCAACCAGATACAATTGGAAATAGTACTTGGAAGGGCTAAATGCTCCTGGAGATCCCAGATTCTCTTGTGACTGCCCAGCAATGGCTCTGACTCAGTGAAATTTATGCTAGTGATAGGAAATTTAGTATCTTCCTGTGTTTTTAGTTTAGAAATATGTGACTTAATCAAGTTCTCTTCTTTTAATTTTCCATTTAAATTTACAGCTCTCATCAGTAAAGACTGTCTTTTTTGACTAATGGCATTATTCAGGGGCCGCATTGAATTTACCATGACTTATGTGAGCCACCGACTCTGCTGAGTTTCTTATTAGTTCCTTGTGAAAATGGAATAATAATGTGTTTGATATGTTTGTCTCTTTTTGCAAATATGTCTTAGGACCTTAAGATACTATGTAAATAACAATTTATAGCAAATATATAATAGATGTTGCCAAAAATGATTATTTATGATCTTCATTTATCCTACTTAGTGTGAAAGTTTCTGTTTTTCTCTGCAGAACTGTTAATGTGTTTGGTTATGGGATGCTGCCCGAGATCCTGCTAGGGGAGTGTTAGTAATATATGGCACAGACACTATAATAATTTACAAAAATCTAAATTGAGAAATTCTAAATTCTGAACACATCTGCTCCAAGAGCTTCAGCAAAGGAGTATGGACTCTGTATCTCAAGGCAAAAAATATATTTAGGGCAAAGTTGGAATTAATGATAAAGGGTAAAAATGCATATTTGCATAGTTTTGGGGGGCAAATAAAAATAGTATATAGTTAACACAGTTTTCTTGATAATTTAAATTTTTTGGCCATCTTCTTATGTCTCTAATTAGATGGTCTTGTTTTTCCTTCAGAATGACTTTTTACCAAGAATAGGAGTAGTCACCTCTGTCATTGTTTTTATTTTCAGGTGCTTGCAATAATAGTATTACTTTTACTTCTTTGCCAGAATCTTTTAAAGCCACTTGTCCACCTTGTGAGTTAGTTTACCTAAAATTAAAAAATATAATTTAAAAATTTCATATGAGCAGATTGTTGGATGCTTTAATACTCTACAATTCTCTGAAAGTGAATGAATCAGTAAACCCTTTCACCTGGTGGAACTCCTACTTTTCCTTTGGGATTTCTTTAGGACATCTGACATACTCTTTGTGACCATCTGACATAATAAAGCTCACATTGATACAGTGATTTCTTTGCTCAGGCACTGTTCTAAGTGCTTTATGAATATTAACCCACTTAATTCACATAACAACCGTATGAATTAGGATTATTATGTTGTCAGTTTTATAGGTGAAGAAATAGAGGCACAGGAGAGTTAAATAACTTGTCTAATGTCAGTGGTGGTTACGTGGCTTAACCACCACTTGTGGTTAGACTGGCTCAAGACTTCACTTTTCCACTAAACATACTCCCTCTTATACAATCACCTGTCCATCCATATATTTAACAATATAAAGCTCTTACATTGAATAAAAGTTCTGATATTTTTCTCTTCACTTTGCTGGTTCATCTTGTGCTATTCACCACTTTTATAAAACTTTTTTTTTTTTTTAATATATCTTTATTGATTTCAGAGAGAGGAAAGGAGAGGGAGAGACAGAGATAGAAACATCAATGATGAGAGAGTCATTGATCGAGCCCACAACCCGGGCATGTGCCCTGACCGGGAATACGAATCCCGATGGCCTGGATCCTAGGTCGATGCTCAACCGCTGAGCCATGCCCGGCGGGACTATTCGCCACTTTTAAAGACATATAACTCACTTTGGAGTTCACTGGCCCAGGCAGAAGCATGATAGTCCAACATGAGTGAGCCTGCATGGAAGGTCTGAACTGCTTATCCAGGTGCCTTTGCTCCTAGCTACTCATTCTTCTATAAGTATTTTTTGTTTAGTTACCTTCGTCTCCTGAGCAAAATGTCTTGCAGATATGAATATTTCAGAGGGCTGTATTACTTCAGATAGTCTTGGGGCTAGAAACAAATCTCCCTTTCCCTATTCCAGACAAATCTTCCTCATTTAGAATTAATATTCTCTAGAGTGGCCGGAAGGGCATTTGTCCTGACTGAACAGGTTTGTTATGTAGTGCGAGCACATGTATGGACAAAACAAAACTGCCTTTCATTCATGAAGTAAGACTTTTGGAATATTGGTCATCTTGCTTTTCATTTCTAATACATCAACTATAGTTATCTAATGAGTTCCCATTTTGCCAAGTATTTTCCTTAAAGTTATTAGAAATCTTTAGAGAACAGGTAGAGTTACTTAAGGCATTTTAAAAAATTGCCTGATTAAATTTGTTACTGCTTTATTCTAGTGGTTTCCTGTTTGAGTAATTTGGTTTAGAAATAAGAAGACATAAAATTTAGCTTAAGTATTTATTTTTTTATTGTTGATTTTCCTCCAAGCCAAGGGAAAAAGACAAAACATTTCAAAATGAGATTTTTGACATTAAGATTCATACTTTTCTCAAAACTTTGTTGTTGTTATTTTCTGGCCCCCACTAATGGAATTTTTGTTTTTAGTTTGACAGATGACTTTATGTATTTAAATAAATTATTTATATAAGGTATCGAAGAGGTAAGAATAACAAAAGGACTTAGCTTTTCTATGTCTACTTTTTGTGGTCTGAAATGTGAGCACGAGAAGGATAAACTATACATTGACTTATTTTTCAATTTAGATTTCACAGTAGTGGAATTCTCAGATTTAAAAAATAAATCACAGTATTTTAACTTGAGAGGCTTTACTATCAGATTCCCAAAGCTTTGGAAGTGTTGGGAGCTTAGTGTCCGAATAGCTCTGAAGCTTGAGGACAAAGCCAGCTCATTGTTGTGCCATTTGAGGAGCTGCAGTATGATTTGGGAGGCACAGAACCAATATTGTGTTCAACTGAACCTCTGGATGGAACATAATTACCACACCTCAGTTTATGTTGGTCCAGGATACTGATTTGTAATGTTCCTCCTCTTTCGTAAGTCTAAGAGACTTAATTGTTGTAAAGAACCCGTATTCCATGACTCATTCTGAAAATTGCACCACTTGACTCACCTGAGAATGTATCTGCCTTACACGCTCTCCTTGTTTTTGTAGTGCTTTGTGTACCTTTTACTACATTGTGAGATTTTGCTCAGAAAGGAAGAGAGGTCTTTATGCAGAGAATGTTTTGGAGTCTAGTGTTGGCATGACTAGTTGGCTAGGCCTACTGGGTCTTAAGGTTGGGTGGGTGCTGATAAAAAAGGGACTTAGGGTAATTCTTTATAGGGGACTAGTCAGTTATTCTCTGTGGCAGTGATTGCATATGTACTTGGGAGAGAAGTTTGCATTTATCAGTCAATAATAACTGTTCTGGGAGTGTTTTGTGTGTATTTTAAAGCTCTGGTGTTTGGTATATTACCATTTAGGGTTGTTAAAGCTTAAAGCTCCTTGCTGAGTTGACCCTTTTATCATTATGTAATGTCCCTCTTTATCGCTGATGATATTCCTTGTTCTGAAATCTATTTTGCCTGATATTAATATGTCCACTCCAGTTATTTTATTTCCTAAAATCTTTTTAAAATTAAGTTTATTGGGGAGACTTCAGTTAATAAAATTATGTAGCTTTCAATTGTACAGTTCTGTAATACATCATCTGCATATTGCATTGTGTGCCCACTACCCAAAGTCAAATAATCTGTCACCATGTATTTGGCCCCCCTTTACCATTTACTATCCCTCATCCCCCTTCCCTCTGTAAACCACCATACTGTTGTCTGTTTCTATGGGTTTCAGTTTTATATCCCACATATAAGTGAAATCATATGGTTCTGATCTTTTTCTGACTAATTTTGCTTAGCATGATATTTTCAAGATCCATCTGTGTTGTCACAAATGTCAGTATTTCATCTTTTCTTGTGGCTGAGTAGTATTCCGTTGTATATATGTACCACGTGTTCTTTATCCAATCATCTATCTCAGGACACTTTGGTTGTTTCCATGTCTTGGACACTGTGAATACTGCAGTGAACATAGTGGTGCATATATCCTTGAAAGTAAGTGTTTTCAAAATTTTCAGGTAGATACCCAGAAGAAGGATTGCTGGGTCATATAGTCACTCTATTCTTAATTTTTTGAGGAACCTCCATACTGTTTTCCACAGTGGCTGTACCAGTTTACATTCCCACCAGCAATGAATGAGGATTCCTTTTTCTCCACAACCTCTCCAACATTTGTTATTACTTGTCTTGTGGATAATATCCATTTTAACAGATGTGAGGTGGTATCTCATTGTAGTTTTGATTTGCATTTCCCTAATAGCTAGTGAGGTCGAGCATCTTTTCATGTATCTGTTGGCCATTTGTGTGTCTTCTTGAAAGAAGTGTCTGTTGTGTACAAATACAGTTTTCTTTTGATTAATGTTCATAAGGTATAATTTTTTCCATTCTTTTACTTTAAACCTATTTATGTATTTATATTTAAAGTGAGTTTCTTTTAAATAGCATATAGTTGGGTCATACTTTTTTAACCCAATCTCACAATCTCTGTACTATGACTGTACTTCTATCAATCTCTCCCTTTATGCTCATGAATATTTACTTTATATATTTAGGTGCTCCTGTGTTGGGTGCATAAATGTTTACAAGGGTTATATATTCTTGTTGGGTTGATTCCTTTGTCATTATGTAATGACCTTCTTTGAATCGTCTTATAGCTTTATTTTGTCTGATATAAGTATTTCCCTCCCCCCTCCCCCCCAGCATTTTTGTTTCCATTTCCATTAAATATCTTTTTCATCCCTTTACTTTCAGTCTGTATGTATGTCTTTCAATCTGGACTGGGTCTCTTGTATATAGCATATGTATGAGTCTTAATTTTATTATCCATTCATCTACCCTATGTCTTTTAATTGGAGCATTTAATCTATTTACATTTAAAGTGATTATTATGGGTCATAATTATTACCATTTTATTATTCATATTTATGTTTCCTTCCCCCCCCTTCTTCCTAAAGAAGTCCCTTTAACATTTTTTGTAATACTGGTTTGGTTGTGGTGAACTTCTTTAGCTTTTTCTTGTCTGAGAAGCTCTTGATCTCTCCTTCGGTTTTAAATGATAATCATGCTGGGTAGAGTAATCTTGGTTGTAGGTCTTTGCTTTTTTTTCCTTTATTTTAATGTTTTGGTTTATACGGGAAAATGTGGAGGCTTCAGGAGAGCCCATGTGCCCGCTCGTGGGGCCCTTAATTGGTCCCCTCATCTCTGAGTGCTGGGGTGTGGGCAACCTCTTACCCCCAGTGTAGGTCTTTGCTTTTTCATCACTTTGAATATTTCATGCCAGTCTCTCTGGCCTGAAAAGTTTCTGTTGAAGAAATCAGCTGACAGTTTTATGGGAGCTCCCTTGTAGGTAACTAACTGTCTCTATTTCTGCTTTTAAGATTTCTTTATTTGTCTTTAACCTTTGCCATTTTAATTATGATGTGTTTTGGTGCGGGCCTCTGGGTTCATCTTGGTTGATACTCTCTGTGCTTCCTGTACTAGTATGTCTATTTCCTTTGCCAGGTTAGGAAAATTTTCAGTCATTATTTATTCAAATAGGTTCTCAATCACTTGCTCTCTGTCTTCTTCTAATACCCCTATGATGTGAATGTTGTTATGTTTCATGTTGTCCCAGAGGTTCCTTAAACTCTCCTTATTAAAAAAAATATTTTTTGCTATTCTGAATGTGTTTTCTGCTACCTTGTCTTCTAGGTTGCTTGTTTGATCCTCTGCTTCATCTAATCTGCTATTGATTCCTTCTAGGGTATTCTTCATTTCAGTTATGACTGGTTCTTTTTTATGGTTTTTATGATTTTTTTAATGTTTACTATTTCTTTGTTGCAGTTGTAAGTTTCTTGAGCATCCTTATAACCAGTGTTTCTTTTCCAGTGTATCTTTTTTTTTTTTTCAATTACAGTAAGCATTCAGTATTATTTTTGTATTATTTTCAGATATATAGCATAGTGGTTAGATAATCAAATACTTTACAAAGTATTCCCCCTGATATTTCTGGTACCCACCTGGCTTCATATGTAGTTATTAACAGTATTATTGACAATATTCCCTATGCTGTATTTACATCCTCATGAGTATTTTGTAACTACCAATTTTTATTTAATCTCTTCACCTTTTTCACCCAATCCCCTGAAACCAGTGCCCTATGACATCATCCATAATTCTGTTTTTTAGTTTGTCCATTCATTTATTTTGTTTTTTAGATTCCACATATAAGTGCAATCATATGGTATTTGTCTTTCCCTGACTGACTGATTTCCCTTCGCATAATACCATGTAGGTCCATCTGTGCTGAAATCAGACAAGATTTCATTCTTTTTTATGTTTAAGTAATATTCCATTGGTATATATAGCACTGCTTTATTTAATCATCTATTGATGGGCACTTATTTGCTTCCATATCTTGGCTATTGTAAATAATTCTATGATGAACTTAGGTGTGTCTATATATTCTTTCCAGTTAGTGTTTTGGGTATAACCAGTGTTTTGATTTCTGTATCTGGTAGACTTCTTCATTTCATTTAGTTCTTTCTGGATATTTCTCCTCTTTTCTCATTTGGGACATGTTTATTTTTCTCCTCATTTCGACTGCTTCTCTGTGTTTGTTTCTGTGTATTAAGTAGATCTTCTGTGTTTCCCAGTCTTGCAGTATAGCTTTATGTAGTAGGTGTCCTGTGGTGCCCAGTGGCACAGTTTTTCTGATCACCTTAGCCAGGCACTCCAGGAATGTCCCTTGTGTGGGTTATGTGTAACCTCCTATTGTAGTTGAGCTTTGATTGCTGTTGGTGCATCTGTGAGTGGGATTGAGCCTTAGGCTGACTGGCTGTGAGGGTTGGCCACCACCACAGTATATGATCTGCTGTGTTGGAGCTGACTTCACAGAGCATGTTTCACCCCAGCAGGGTCTTGTGCCTGCTGAGAGCTCCCTTTCAGGTGTGCCACTTGTTGAACAAATCAGGTAGTGTTCTGTTGTGGTCTGAAACTGGCCACTGGATGTGTTCTGGGGCCTCTTGGGAGGGTCTCTAGTGCAGGTCCTGGGGCTACCTGTTAGGTGTTATAAAGTGATTGCAGTTAGTAGCTGCCTGTGCTGGGCCTGGATGCATATGAGAGGGACCAACAGTGCAGACTAAGGCCGGCTAACACCAGTATTGGGCCTGGGGCAGACCAGTAAAAGGTTCAAGGCATCTTGAAACTTGCCTCAGCCTCTAAGCTGCCCATAAGGCTTAGCTACTGAAAGAGCCTTGGGCAGAACATGAATTGGGTTAGCCTGCTCTCAGGGAGTCATCAGGGTAGAGCTAGTGGAGTTCATTAGACTAATGCAGAATCAAGTTTTTTTAACCAAAACACAGGTTTGGCTACCTGCCACACACAAGCTAAACTAGGGAGACAGGTACTGGTACAAAAGGAAATCGGTTTATTCAGGTGCCATGACCTGGGAGAATGGTAGACTCCTGTCTCAAACACCATTCCCCTTCCTGTTCAAGCCCATGGTTCTTACAGGGCTAGGGAGGGGAAGGCTTTTTTCCTACCTAATTATCTTGCTAGCTTTTGGCATGCTCAGGCCCTATCCATTCATCTTTCTAGCTTTTGGCATGCTCAGTGTAAGAACCTCCTCCTGCACCATCTTGGGCAATGTGGGAGACTCCCCAGTTCTCCCAGACTATCATGGTAGCAGAGTCAGTGGGGAGGGTGGTGGCTGCAGGACCTGCCATCAGGAAGTCTGGAGATGCAGCAGCCTTTAGCCCATCCCCCAATGCTGGACATGGTGCTCTGCATAGCCAGCAGAGCCATTTGGAGTCTGTGGGACACCCCTGGATCCCAGTGTGCCTGTGTCCTCTGTGCAGCCCCTATGTGGCCTGCCTCTCTGAAGTTGCCAGCCTGGCCCATGCTCACAATGCTGCTGGCTGCTCACATTCCAACTGACTGTCTAGGGTAACAATATGGCTATGTGGGGGAGAGCTTAACACAGGGACAGTGGTGGTGTCCCTCCAGCCTTTGCCCTGAAGCCATACAATTCAATTTTTCCCTGTATGTCTCTGGCAGCCCCGAAGCTTGACCAGAGGTTTTTTGTATTATTTTGCTTTGCCTTTTTTTTTTTTTTTAAATGGAAGATAGCAACTCAGACCCAGGCTGGTTGTACAAAAGAGCCTTGACCTGTGGGCGATTTGGGTGGGATGAGGTCTCTGCAAGTCATCAGGGTAGAGCTAGCAGGGTTCAGTAGGCCAGTGCATATTCAGATTTGGTCCGGCAGAAGGGCTCAACATGGGAGATATGGTCCCTGTTAGCCATGTGGAAGAAGGGTTCAATATAGCAACAATGGTGGCAGTCCCTCCACCCCCCTTGCATGGAAGCCACACAACTCAGTCTCCCCCTATATGTCTCTAGTGCCCACCAAGCCACTCTCCCTCTGCCCATACCCAAGGTGAGTGCCTGTGAGTGAGAGTTTTTGTGTTGACCCTTTAAGAGGACACCTGGGTTTCCAGCGGCCTTCCATTTCACTGGGAAGGATGGAGGAATCTCTGCTGATTTTCACAGCCAGATGTTATATGGGCTTTTCCTCCTGGCACTGGTGTTCTGGGCTGGGGAGCCCAGCAGATGGTTGAAACTCCTTGCTCCTCAGGGGGGACCTCTGCAGCTGAGATATTTCTTCAGATTCTTAACCACTGCACTTGGGTGTGTGGCCAGCCTGTTTTGTGTCTCCACCCTTCCTACCAGTCTTGACATGGCTTCTTCTTTATATCCTTAGTTATAGGACTTTTGTTCTGGTTATCCAGGTTGATTATTCCATAATTTAGTTGTAATTTTGGTGTGGTCATGGAAGGAGGTGAGTACAGCATTCACCTACTCCGCCATCTTGACCAGAACCCTTCCTAAAGGATTTTCTAACATTTCTTGTAGGGAAGATACGCTAATTAATTCTCAGTTTTTGTCTGAAAAGGCCTTTATTTCTCCTTTATTTTTGAAAGATATTTTCACTGAATATGGAGTTCTGGGTTGCTCATGTTTTTCTTTCAGAACTTTAGAGATATCACTCCATTATCTCTCCTTGCATGACGAGAAGTCTGCTGTTATTCTCATCTTTATTCTGCTGTATGTGATGTATTTCCATCTTTCCCCTAACCTTCTGCCACAAAGTTTTCTGTTTGTTTTTTAGCAGTTTGAATATAGCATGTCCAAGTTTTTTATTTGCTTTTTAAAATGTATATTGCTTGCTATTTTCCGAGTGTCTTGGATGTAGTTTGGTGTCCTTAATTAATTTTGAAGAATTTTTGGACATTATTCTATTTTTGTTTCTTCTGGGATTCAAATTACAAGTGTAAGAGACTATTTGATATTGTCCCACAGCTTTTAGGTATTCTATTCTGTCTTACTCACTCATTTTTTCCTCTTTGTGTTTCAGTTTGAGTGATTTCTATTGAGCTATATTCAGACTCATTGTTTTTTTCCTCATCTGCGCTGAGTCTACTGATGAGCCTGTAGGAGACATTCTTTTTGTTGTTGTTAATCCTCACCCGAGGATATTTTTTCTATTGATTTTTATTTATTTATTTATTTTAATCCTCACCTGAGGATATTTTTTCCATTGCTTTTCAGAGAGAGTGGAAAGGAGAGAGAGAGAAACATTGATGTGAGAGAGACACATCAATTGGTTGCCTCCCAAACTGAGGCCGGGGATCAAACCTGCAACTGAGGTACGTGCCCTTGGCTGGAATTGAACCCAGGACCCTTCACTCCTTGGACCGATGCTCTAACCACTGAGCAAAACTGGCCAGGGCTCCATTGATTTTTAGAGAGTGGAAGGGAGGGAGGGGAGAGAGAGAAACGTCAATGTGAGAGGGACACATCAATTGGTTGTCTCCCAAACTGAGGCCAGGGATTAAACCTGCAACCCAGGTACATGCCCTTGACCAGGAACTGAACCCGCCACCCTTCGTTGCGCAGCCTGACTCTCTAACCACTGAGCCACACCAGCCAGGGCTGGAGGAGGCATCCCGTCTTTGTTACCATGGTTTTCATTTCTAGCTTTCTGTTTGACTCTTTTTAGTGTACAACACTCTGATGAAATTTTTCATCTATTCATGTTCCTTGTTCACCTTTTCCACTAAAATCTTTAACATATTAATCATAGTTATCTTAACTTTTCTCTTTGATAGTTCCAATATCAGGGTCACATCTGAGTATTATTCTCTTGATTACTTTGTCTCTTGCTAGTTTATTGTTTTTTCTTGTTTCTCTGTGTGTTTCATAATTTTTGGTTGAAAGTTGGACATCTTACTTAGAACTGTAGACACCGATAAATGGTATTTGCCTAGAAATGGGCATGCCCTGTTTTTGCAGACCTTTGATATTGGGATAAGGTCAATCTAGTAAGGAATTGAGCTGTTTGGGTTTTGCTGTTGCTATGGCTACCTTCAGTGCATAACAGAGTTCAAAATTTTCTAATGTTACTTTTGTGTCCAGAGTAGGATTTGGGTTGCCAAAGGATTTTACTCCATATTTTTGTTGTACCCTCAGCTTTAGGCTTGAGTCTGCATATCAGAGAGGTTTTCACCTGTCACTATTACCCCTGCTGCAATAGTAGGTTTGTATTATTTGATATTTGGTAATTGCTGATATGATGCAGGGTTGGGAGTGAGCTATAGGGGTGGGAGAGCCTATCCTTGTGCCAGGTCAGTCTTAGTCTTAGGCAAGTACTGTGCCCCTGAGTCTCAGTGATGCGGCCTTCTTAATGATCCTGCCCCTCCCTAGTGGTAGAAGCCCTCTAACAATCTGGGCCCCAGATATTTTCTGCTCCTATCCAAGAATGAGGGGTTTTCTTCTTTTTTTATTTCCTAGCAACACTGGGTACTCTTAGAGTCATAGGGTTTTCTGCCTTGTCCCCAGTGGTTGAGGCTTTTGTTAACAGAGCAAATGGGGAGGAGGATCTAGGTAAGGTTTGAGTATTTCCCACAGTGCTGCCCTTTCCCTCCTCAGGCCTCTACCTAGAGAGGGAGGCTTTCCCTGCTTTTGCACCTCCCCTCAGTCCTTCTTGTGAGCATCTGGTGAGATCTGTGGCCTGCAAGTGGGTACAAAACCCCTTGAGTATGTAGCTCCCAGGGGTTCTGTGTTTTCATGCTAGCCCCAATTAGGCAGTTCATTACATTTTTAATGACTTCTCCTCACCAGCTTGTATGAATTTGGCACCTTCCCCAGGAAGCAATGTTTGTATCCTGCCTTTTCTTAGAGGAGCTGTCTTTCCTTATATTTCAGGCCATTTGGCTGCCCTGTAACTTTAGCTCTCCGATAGGTTCTAGAAAGGTTAATGTCTTGTAGTTTATACAGCCTTCCTTTGTTTTAAGAGTAGGAGCAACAACACCCTTTGCAGCTTTCTACATTTTGAGAATGTTTTTATTTACTGACTTTTCAAGGCCCAAGATTTGAGTTTTGCTGCTTCATTTGGGTGCAATTAAATTCTGATTCTCAAATGAACTAGCATTAAAAGCATGGCTAATGTCCTTGCAGAAACTTGGGGACTGTGGCAGCCGTGGAGCCAGTGTAGTGCCACATGTGGGGATGGTGTCAGAGAGCGTCGCCGCCTGTGCCTGACTTCCTTCCCCTCCAGACCTGGCTGCCCTGGAATGTCCTCGGAGACCTCCCGGTGTTCCCTGGAGGAGTGTGCTGGTAGGTATTCTTCTTCCTTTGGGAGTCTCTCCCAGAGAGATTGTTGAGGCAACGCCTGCCTGAAAATGACTAGTCTGAGTTTAGGAATCGACTTATAAAATTCTGTTATTGCTGTTGGCTGTACTGACCCTGTACTCATTAATGTGTCATTGACTGTGTTCAGTGAGATGATAGGGGACTTAACACTGTAGAAGATAGAGAAATGACAAGGAAATTTATCTAAATTAAAGATTCAGACATATTAAATTATTTTTAAAAATACAAAAATGGGAGAGGTGATCATTTTCCCCCAAGATTTTTGTTATGTTATTACTTTTGTTTTATTTCTCCATCCTTTACTTTTCCTCACCAAAATTGTGGGAAAACATTAAATTTTTTTTCTGCCCATTATCCCAGAGAAGCTCCATGGGACCACATAGACCATTGTTTGTCATAATGGGGCAAGGCTTATCCCCTGGATGGCCCTATATTTATTCTTTAGCAGCCCTAGGAGGAGAAGGTGGGGAGAGTTCTTGCCTTTCATCCTCTAAGCACCTTGAAGGCTCAAGGAGAATTTGATGTGAATTGACTCTAGATGTGATGCTCACATTGCTCAGTTAGGTTTGCTTTAGTTTATGGAGCAGAATCCCATTCATTTGCCACAAGTTACAGTAATAAAGAATCCTAGTTCTTCCCACACACCATTCTACCTTCTAATACATAACCAGTCACCTATTTAGTTGGCTGGCCTTTGCTCTGGTCTTCACCTTTAGATAAAATCCTCTTAAGCTCTGACTTTTCCCACTTTCCAATTCCAGGTTAGAAAACCGTACTTCCTTGTCCCATTCTCATCTGGAGAAGTTAGATGTTTTTCTGTGCTTGGATCTCAGGGTACCTTTTAGCCAAAACTATAGGCACCTGGCAACACCTTGGTTAGTGTCCAGGTCTGTGACCTTGGAAAATCATTCTTGCTCTCTTGTCTTGTAGCCAGTTCTACCATCCTTCTTTCCTTTATGCTTGTATCCTAAGGATGTTCTCCTCTGTGTCTTCTATATTACAGCTTCAGACCCGGGCTCTTTTCCCAGCCCTGAGTCTGCTCCTCTTTTTTCATAAGCCTTGGGCCACATCCTGAATCTGAATCTGTTCTTTCTCCAGTTACATCTCATACCACTTTCTAAAGCTCTCTTCTCTATCTGTTCTTTTCTTTATAAATTCCCTTCACTTTCACAGTTTCCTCCTTATGTATAACTTTCTTCAAATACACCTATTCCTTTGAATTATGGTATGGCATGTTGTGTTAAGATATTCTACCTAGAGTTCCATAATTCTCAAATTCATTTAAAATCAATTGCCACTGGCCTTTACTGCACTTTGATATTGTTGAAGTGACAACAGTATCAACCATTTATTGACCGTTTAGTATGTGCCAGCAATTTAAATACATCATCTCACTTAAAGCTCACAGCTCTACAAGGTAAGGATTATTATTATGTTGGGCTCAGATCTTGAGAGCTTGCTGCTTACCAGGCATTTTCCTAAGTGCTTTGTGCACATGAAGTAGGTACATCATTATCTTCATGTACAGATGCGGACTTTGTGGCACAGAGAGGGTAAGTGACCTTCCTAAGACCATCCATATAGCTAGAAAGCAGGGAACTAGATCTGACCCCATACTAAGCTACCTATCTTGAATACTTTGCCTTTATATACAGGCCAGTGTAGCTTTCTAGAAACATCAACAACCTGAAATTAGCAATCATTTTTGAGGATATGTACTGTTATTTCATGTTCTGGCATCTTAACTCTTTAATACGGGGTGGGAACTAGAAATTTGTATATTATAAATTAGCTAAAAGGGTAAGTGTTACAGGCACCCCTACTGCTTCTCTAAGGGGTCCTCAGATAAATGCTTATGTGGGTAAATATGATAACTTCTTTCAAGTGTTCTCTTTTTCCTGTTCAACCTAACTTCCACTCCTTGGAAATATGGAGATCTGTTCGCAGGCTACTTAGCATCAGGAAATCTCCTACACTTCAGGTGAAAGAGGAAAGACTAGATGAGGCAGAGATGGGTGAGGCCAGCAGCTTTTGGGCTTTTCTTCAGCTATAGTTTTGAAGGGGTCCAGTCAGGTCACAGATAACAGCTAAGTGAAGAGGCCTTCAGTGTGCAACAGCAATGCTGCTACCCCCTGACCTCAGCAGCCACTGCAGATGAAAGGAGTGATAAGTCAGGAAACAAGCCTTTCGTCATTCAACTATTTTAATTTGGTTGAGAGTTTTAGAGTTTTGTTTGGCTTTGAAAGGATGTTTTCATGCCAAAGTCTGAGTCTATGTTAATTTGGTCCATCTTGTTCAACACAAGAGGAGGAGGAGCCACTTGCCATTGTGCCCACATTCCGTCTGGTGGGTCTCAGTCATTTTGCTATTTTAAATAATGAATGAATTGATTAATCTTTCATATATTGAGTACCAGTTATGTGCAAGTTACTGTAACTGGGGCTGGGAATATATAGATAAGACATGTCCCTGTCTGGAAGGGGCTTATGATACAGTTGCTCAGCAGACATATAAATAGGCATAATATATAGTACAGTATAGAGCCTGCACTGATAGAGGTATCCACAGCTTGCTATGGAAGCTTTCACAGATGGTAATCCATGCTGGGAACACCTCTGTTCTTGGAGGAGGTGATATTTGAACTGAAGGTTGAGAGCTAAGTAAGTGCTACCCAGGTGAACTACCCAGGAGTAAGTGTGAAGGGGGATTTTAGCACAGGGATGAAAGCAAGATGGAAGAAGATGGCCCATTGAGACCCAGAGAACTGAAAATAGTTTAATGTGGCTAGAGGATGGTATACCAGGAGGGAGTGGTAAAAACAAGGCTGGACAAGTTGTCAGGGGCCAGATCCTGAGAGGCCTTAAAGGTTTGGACATGTATTTTAGAGGGGTCTCTCTGCTGCAGTGTGGAGTACAAATTGGGATGGGCAGGAGTGGCAGCAGCAAGGTCTGTTAAGAGTTTTCTAGTGACCCAGGTGGAAAATGAAGCACCAACAGTGGGGATGCAGAGGAGGGAAAGATTCACAGACTCTGGATGTGGCAAGGACAGAGGGAAGAATCAGGATAAAACTGAGGATTCTAGTCCTGGCCAGTGCATGGACAGTGGCACTGTGCTATTCCCTTGAGATCCGGTGTACTGGAGGAGGCACAGGCTCTGGGGGGGAATGGTGAGTCTTGGGCATGTGGAGCTGACAGTGCTGGTGGGACATAGGTAGAGAGAGCAAAGCTGGTGGAGCCAGAATGAGGTCTAGACCTCCCTGGCTCCAAAGCTCATGTTCTTCTCTCCAAATTAAATAAGCGAGTGTTATCATTGAAACCAAGAAAAGAAAAAAAAGTCACAGGAAGTATCAAACAGCACCCAGTGCTGCAGAGTAAAAGAAATATCAGGAAGGGACTCCTTTGGATTTGGCTATTAGGTCATTAATGACCTTGACAGAAGCCGTTTAAACCACTGGAATCCCTGGGGCAGGTTGCAGGAGCCAGAGGTGATGATGTGGAAGTAGTAAGTTAGCAAAGGTGGGCTTCTCTTTCTGTAAGCTTGGCTAGGAAGACAGGGAGCAAGCTATGGCTGTGGCAGTAGTGAGAGGGTTCCAGAGAGGTCTTTTTAAAGTGAGAAGAGCTTAAGCATGTTTCTGTGGAGCTGCATACAAGAGGAGCTAGAGATAATTGGTACAGAGGGACAATCACCCTGGAGAAGGGTGGCCTAGAGAGCACTTGGTATACTTGCCTTTACAGGAAGACACTTCTACTGATTCTGTAGAGAAAGAGGTAAATAGAGGTGCAGTTGCTGGTAGGTTTATGGTAGGGGGGGTGGTAGAAGAAGCTTGGGTGCACTTGCCCGATAGCTTCTGTTTTTGTGTTACCTAGCAGACTGCTGAGGAAGGATTAGGTAGGGGGATTGAGAAAAGTGAAACTTTGAAGCAGTATTGTAGATGTTGGAAGAGAGAGTTGCTTAGGAACTCATGGAAGGCTCTGTAGGCAGCCGAGGTTGGGCACTGTCAGCACACAGGCACTGGCTTTCATGGGTGAGTTATTTTATTCATCAGGGCCTGGCTGCAGCAACTGAGAATTCACATGTTTGAGTTTACCTAAGGATGGGCTTCTGCTGCAGAGCAAGAAAAGGGGTATAACTCAGTATTAGCGGTCAGAGAGTTGAGTTTGTTGGCAGGAGAATGGTTTTAATGGTGGATCATGGGTATAGGGAGAGAAGTGAGGCCAGGATGTGGCTGGCAGATTGGGAGAAAGTGGAGGGGATGCAGAATCAGAAGTTGCAGTGAGCTTGAATAACCAGTGTAATGACAGAAGGTGAGTGAGAGGGAAACATAACCAGAAAGTGGGCTGTGAAGTGTAAGATTTCAGAAGAGGAGCAGCTACAGACAGTGGGAAGGTATGATATGTTGGAGGGATATTGAAGTCGCCTAGATGGTCCTAGCAATGGGATGGTGAGGAAGATGGGGACCCAGGTCCTAGCAACTGAAGGCTGCTGCAAGGTTGGGAGTTGACAGTATTTAGGGAGGAGTAGGAGAGTCATCTAAGTGAATGGCTTGGGCATTGAAAGAGTAGAAGTTTCATATGGAGGTGAAAGAGTTGGTTGAAAGTGGCAATGAGAAAGAAGAGGGAGGACACACCTGTTTCTGGCCCTATTTGCTTATAAAGTATGTCAGGCTTCCCCCCAAGACAGTGTGGGGAGAAGCTGTGCCCTGTGGTCATCCAGCCCTCAGGTAAGGCAAGGAGGTGAAGGGACTGTCTGGTGGAAAGGTTCTAGATGTTGCCCAGCTGGTGTGGCTCAGTGGTTGAGTTGTCTACTCATGCATCAAGAGGTCCTGGTTCTTTTCCCTGTCAGGGCACATACCTGGGTTGCGGGCTTGATCCCCAAGCAGGGATGTTTCTCTCCCTCTCCCTTCCTCTCTTTCTGAAATAAATAAAAACATACTAAAAAAAGAAAAGAAAGTTTCTGGATGTTGATGAGCTTGTTTGTCAGGTACCCCATAAGTACCATAGGAAGGAAAGGGGAGCAGTGGGAGGCCAGGTCCAGGGCCAGTGGCAATAAGACTATGGGAAAAAAGAGATCAGACAGGTGACTGGAAGGACTTGAATGGTGGACAGTGACCAAGGAGGAAAGAGACGTGAGGCCTGATGGCATAAGCTGGTCTAAGGTTCCCAGGTATCTCAGTGACAGTACAGGCTGCAGCCTCAGATGGTATCTGAGTCTTGGTGAAACATTTTGCTGACTGTGGGACAGGTCAGTTTGAGAGAGCACGGAAGAAGAAGAAAAACCAGTGCCGCATAGAAGGTAGGAATGGGAGTGAGAAAGCAGAGGCTTAACACTTAAGAAAGACAGCTCCTGGATATTAGAAAGGAAAAGCGAGTAATATTGTCAAAAGTCTTATTTTCATGTATGAATTTCTCTTGATGTGTTCATTTAGGTACAATCTAAATTATTTTGTATTTTGAGTTTTACACTTGTAAGAATTTCCTAATGTACACCTACCTCAAAGGTACACTTAACTATAGATGTCCCATGTACCTTAAGTGAACACTTCCATTTTACCTTGAAACTTTCCTCCTGCAGCTTCTTTGTAGAAAATTTGAGGCAAGTGTCAGCAGGAGCAGTGAGCCCAAGCCACCTTTATTGTGGCTTATGTGGACACCTCACTTCTATGGGTCTCTGTTTTTTAGTTTGGCTTAAGTTGCCAGCAGAGACACATAGTCAAGACTACAAATCCTCGTTCTTGATTAGTTACTTCTTTCTTTAACTGCCACATAATTAGAGCAAGCCACTCAGAGATCTTAAAACCACGCAGAGAAAACAATTCTAGAGAATACATTTGCTCTTCCTGTTTTGTAGCTTTCCAGCCATCCAGTCCATCTCCTCTTCAGCCCCAGGGTCCAGTGAAGTCCAACAACATTGTGACGGTCACTGGGATTTCCCTGTGCTTGTTCATCATCATTGCCACTGTCCTCATCACGTTGTGGAGGAAGTTTGGCCGTCCCCCGAAGTGCAGCACCCCCGCCCGACACAACTCCATCCACTCCCCCAGCTTCCGGAAGAACTCGGACGAGGAGAACATCTGTGAGCTCAGCGAGCAGCGTGGGAGTTTCTCGGATGCGGGTGACGGGCCCTCGGGGAGCCGGGGGGACATCGGCATCCCCCTGACCTACCGGCAGAGTGTGCCGGTGACCCCTGACGACGAGGCCTCTGGCAGTGAGAGCTTCCAGTCCAACGCCCAGAAGATAATTCCCCCTCTGTTTAGCTACCGGCTTGCCCAGCAGCAGTTGAAGGAGATGAAGAAGAAAGGCCTGACTGAAACCACCAAAGTGTACCATGTGTCTCAGAGTCCCCTGACAGACACCGCCATCGATGCTGCTTCCACAGCACCCTTAGACCTGGCCCTTGACCTGGAAAGCCCGGAAGAAGCTGCAGCAAACAAGTTCCGGATCAAATCCCCATTTCTGGAGCAGCCTGCAGTCAATGCCGGGGAGAGGCCTTCCTCCCGGCTGGATGTCCCTGTCTCTCAGGCCAGTTGTGCCATAAGCCCCAGCCAGACCCTCATCCGCAAGTCACAGATGAGGCACATGGGCAGCCGAGGGGGGCTGTCGGAGAGAAGCCACCCCAGGAGTTTTCATTTCAGGAGGACTGCCAGTTTTCACGAAACCAAGCAGGCCCGGCCGTTCAGGGAGAGGAGCATGTCCACTCTGACTCCACGGCAGGCCCCGGCCTACAGTGCTAGGACACGGCCCTGGGACCAGGCAGAAGACAGACTTAGGCCCCAGAGTCGAGGTGCTGTTGTGTTTCCTGAGAAACTGGACCATTTCCAAGGAGTCGGTGGAACCAGTGCTCCATTAAGCTCTCTCCCTAAATCCTACACCTTTGGGCAGCCCATGAGGAAACCAGACCCAGGGTTTCGCCCCACAGGATTTGTGGCAGGAGGTGAGAGAACGGAGCCTCCCAGAGCTCGGAGGGGACCGTCTCCCAGTCACAGGAGTGTCTCAAGGAAGCAGCCTTCACCCACTGCCCCTAAAGATAGCTACCATAGGGTGAGTCCTCTGAGCCCTTCTCAATGTAGAAAAGACAGGTGTCAGAGCTTCCCGGCTCAGCCTGAGTTTGCCTTCTATGACAATACGTCATTTGGCCTCACCGAGGCTGAGCAGAGGATGCTGGACCTCCCAGGATATTTTGGGTCAAACGAAGAGGATGAAACCACAAGTACACTTAGTGTGGAGAAGCTGGTCATCTAGACCAAGCCAGCTTGAGACTTCACACAACTGGTGTCCTTTGCCCGACTCATGATATCAGCTGCTCACATTGTTCTGTGGATTATTTCATATAACTGTTTGTACAGTGGGATAGAATGTGGGCAGGAAGTAAGTTATGTGTATGTGCATGCATTCTAATTCATAAGGAGGAGGTTATTTATCCTGAATTTTCCCCTTTGTTATCCTGTTTCTATTCGTTTGTTACTAATAACTACAATAATAAAATTTAAACAAGAGTGAAATAGGGCTTGGTCTCTCACGTGGATATGAAAGATGACAAGATGTGATTTGTGAGTAGGATATGCTTTGAACACTTCATCGACAGTTTCCAACTTGAATCAAATTTGGGAGCCTCAACTCTAATAAGGACCGGAATAAAGTGAACTTGCTAACACAACTCTGAATTATAATGTATTGTTATAAATACTTAAGAATTTGATGCCAACAGAGGCAGTATTGAACATGTTTCATGTTTGGCTAATTAAGTCACTTCTCACTAGTATGTACTAGGCTACTGAGGCTACAGTGGTCTCTAGACATGGTAATACTGTGAGATATTCCAGAAGAACTTTCAGGCCAGAGTTGGGTGATATCTTACTTTTTTAAATGCAACAGAGTTCTGGTGACTTGACACAAAATTATGGAAGTTAATTCTGCTTTGGAGAAATAACATAAGAGGCCAGTTGTTCAGGTAGTGAGTCAAATGAAGACCTATCCATACATCCATCATTGCTCTGAGCAAAAAGTAAACATTTTGGAAAGGAAGGTATTGTCCCCTGAGAGAGCATCAGCAGTGGGTGCTGTCCAGGACCCTGCCTTCATCAGCTTGCTTACTGTGCTGCTGGACCAGCCAAGACCCCAGGGGCTGTCATTCTGAAACTGGATATGTGTGTTTCTGAAGATAGCTTTATCATATTAATCAGAAAGTATGTGAATTAATCTCAGGTATATGGAAAGCAGGGGGATTAGATTATGCTCTTACAGCTTAATCTTTTTTAATTGGAAGAAAGAGTAAAGAGGGAAAGAGAAAAGTCTTAGAAATTTAGAATCACTTTTGTTTTGCCTCCCACATTTTACAGATGAAGAATCTGAGGCTCAAGGAGGGGAATTAACTCCTGCAGGGTTGGATGAACATGGACTCATGTTTACTCTAATTACCAAACTCTGCACACTGACATCACAGCCTTTGCAAGTCTCTAAGAGTAGTAACTTCAGGAGAAAGCTGGCCCTTTGGCAGTAGGAAGGCACAGAGAGATGCTTTTACTAGCTTTTCCCAAAGAAAGGAAGCTTTCTGCTGCCTGATGTTAGAACTGGTTTTGCAACTTGCTTTGTTTGGAAGTGAGGGCTACACAAAAGGACCTAAAGGTTGGGCTCCTTCATTGGAAGTCTGCCATCAGGCCCCATGTGGGCACTCTGTAATAGGGTGTACTTGCTTTCAGCCCTTGAACCTGAAGCCTTATCTGCATACACTTGAGTAGCTGCACTTTCCTTATTGTTCCCCAAGACCTCTCTGGCTGCCACACCCACCCTGCCTGTTAGCCTGTTTTCCTTCTTCCTCTTCATGTTTATCAGGATGTCAGCCTGCTGGCGAGATTTTGGGGACCATTGGAGAGAGTGGAATTAGATGGGACAAAAAAATCACAAATGCAAATACTGTATTTTTAAAAGTTTCTCTTCTATTTGTTGCATTAGCGCTTCATTTGTGTCATTATTATTGAAAATTAAAACATACTTCCTTTTGGCAGTGCTCTAATAATGACTGTCTACCTTTCAGGAACAGGAGGAGTAGATTATTCAGTGGTGTCTGACAGCTGGTATGTGCTGATACAAAAAAGAGGAAACCAGACTTTTTAATTTCCATTTTCTTTGTTTATCATACCAGAAAGCTTTGTTCTCCTTCCAAGTTCACAGGCTTGTTGCCATCCTTTGAAGATAGAGGGTACATACTTATTTCAGACCTCGTAGTGAATTTCTCTACATGCCAGACTGAGACCAAAACAGCCACAGGGGATGTGAAGAGTCAAGAGAAACACTGTAAACGGAAGGATTTTCTGTTAAATTATGTTCTTCTTCAATATTTATGTATTTAAACTAATATCATGGTGACCTAATACCAGCAACAACGCATTTGCCGTCGATCTAGTTCAGTGTTCTGTGGCTCATACTAAGAGGTAATCTCTACATTTCTTTGAGTTAATTTGGCTTCACCTCTGAGAAACAGAAAAGTAGGCACTTTAGCATTGTCTTTGGTGGGTAAGTGCTAAACTTCATTAGAAATAATCTCCTATTCTGTGCTATGTGTCCCTAGGTCCTAGCCCCAGTGGTTGTCATTAGGTAGGAGCTCAATAAAGATCTGTGGGATAAAAAACTATTCAAAAACCCTCAAACTATTTTTGTGGTTGAACTAGAACAATTCTAACTCTGTAAATCTTAGACCATTGTGAATAGGATGTGTTCCTAAGAGATTTTGTGGAATTTTAATTTCTAGAAGTCCCCAAAAATGAAAGCCTCACCTTTTGGGGATATTACCCTGGCTGAAGGGGAAAGTATCTCTGGAGCCTATTGTAGTATCTGTACACAGTAGTCACTTATTAGGTATTGAATGTATATGAGAGAGTCGCATCCAAGTGAATGGGGTCCCCTGCCTTTCCAGCAAGTCTCTTCCATTCACTCGATTGCTCTGAAGTCTGCACCACCTCTTTGGGCAGTTTCTCCCCAATTGTGGTTTCTAAAGTGGATTTGATAGAGCTGAGAGCACTCAGTTTGCCAAGTCCTTGCCACCAGTACCTGAATGATAATCCAGCCCTTCCTATAAATTTTCACTCCTCAAACTCTAGTACACTCCATCCTGACTCACAAAATATAAAACAGCTGCTTTATGACTTTGATGATTTCTCATTTTATTCTAGATCTGTAACTTATAAAGCGTCATTGCACAGTTTGTAGTCTGTGCAGTTTCTGAGTCATTTCTATACACAAATGATATGGTATTTAAATCTTACAGTATTATGGGAACTTACAGTATTATAGTATTATGTAAGACCTCCAGGTCATACCAGCTGAGTCATGGTTTGGACAAAGAAAAAGTTTGGCACAGTCAAAAGCATACAAGTTGAACCCTGGAAGAGGGCTATACAAAAGGACCTAAAGTTCTCTTTCTAGCTGTGCGATCTTAGGCAAGTCATTTAATCATACGAGTCTTCATTTTTCAGATGTAAAATGAGATAATTTCTACCCTTGCTATTGGTTTAGGGTGGGGACTTGAGCATACATAATTATTTCCTCTCCCTCCTAGGACTCAATTAAAATTATAGAAAAGGTACAATACCTAAAACAGTTTAGAAAACAAAAGGATAAGTGATTTAAATGAATTTCTGTAAGACAGAGTGCATGGAAGAACACTGAGTGGAAGAAGCTGTAGCCCAGGATATGCTTGGAGGGTCATAGAGAAGATGAGGGAATCTCCCTCATGGTAGAACCTTGCAGAGGTTGGGGATTCTAGATTACTGGAATGAAGAGAAGACGAAGACAGTGAAGATCTATATATTAAATGGTCATCCTCCAACACTACTACTCAACTCCATTGCCAACAACCCCCTATTGCGACTAGGTGTTCGACCACAGACAAAAACAAAATCAACCAACCAGCAAATGACCAGATGGGACTTCTCTGAAGACACTGAAGGATATTTCTGAGAAAACTTGGGCATTTGGAGTTGTCATTGGTATTCTAGCACAAAGCCATCTACATTGTGGCATTTGAGAGGCCTTAGAACAATGATTGGATCTCTGACTATTCACCTTAAATGGAAGCCTTCCAATCAGTAAGTTCCACTGTGCTTAGAATTTCTAGTCAGCCTTTCTCCTGTCTCATTTTTAAGAACAGCCTGACAACTGAGAATCACCAAACATTTGAGAAAGGCTACAGTAGTATGATGAAGAAAGATAAGCAGAGAAAAACTGACCCCAGAGGAAACATATCATTCAGAAAATTTGAGAAAAGTCATATAAGAACTCTACAAAACTAATTACCACTAAAAAATATGAAATGATGTTACATTTATTAAACAAGAATATGATGCTATAAAAAAAGAATCAGAAAATGGGAAAGGACCCTTGGAAATGAAATGTTTAATAGATTGCAAGCTAAATTAGAGAAAATCTTTTCAAACTTGGAGCGAAAATATGTAAAATATGAGAATATTAAATACATGTACAGAAGATCAATCCAAAGGGGTTTAATAAGAGAGTAATAAGAATTCCAGAAAGATCAGAGAAAACCAAGGAGAAACGACATTAACACAATGAAAATTTCCAGAATGAAAGATGTGAGCTTTCAATTAAAAAGGGCCTTCTGAACTGTGATTAGGTGCAGTGGACTAGGCCTCACATCACTTGGAAGTTTTAGAACAATAAGCTATACAGAGAAATCCTAAGAGCTTTCTTGGGGTGGGGCAACACAAACTCCTACAAGAAACAAAAATCATGTTGGCATTAGATTGTTATTAGCTATGCTAGGGGAAGTGGTATAATAGCTTCAGGGGGGAATGATTTTCAACCTGGGAAGCCTATGCTTGTTAAATTACTAGTGACAAATTACTGAAGACATTGTAAAGACTCAGCTTGTTATATACATTTTTCTTGAGAAGTTATTTGAGCATGTACTCCATCAGTAGAAAACAGAGTAACACAAGGAAGACATGGGACTTAGAAAACAGGTATGACCAAGAATGTCAGCTGTGTGGGTGATTTAGCCATCAGTTCATATTCGAGCCAGAATAGGCCTCCAGGAAAGAAAGGAATTTCATAGAACATAGAGATGGAGGATCTTGAAGATATGCTATTGGCAAAAAAAAAATGCATGAAAATAAGTAAAATAACTAGAAATTTTTTAAAAGACTCAATACAAATATGAATCAAGTTAGAATTGGACATCAATGGTCTACAAAAAGCAAAAGTGGGGAACAGAATTCCAAACAATTGATAGGATGGGTAAGATGGTACCAGTTTCCTTTTACAACAAGAAAAGGAAACCCTAGGAAAAAAAAATCCAGCAATCGTGATTCTGAGCAGTTGAATAGCACAGGGTTGTGACACAGTTACAGGGAAGGAAACACTTCCTGGTTCTGTTGCAAAAGGAAGTTTTCATAAACATAGTGTTAGTGCTGTCTATAGGTTACTGTCCGTTAGGCTCTGACCTAAGGACAAACTATAGAAGACAATTATGGTTACAGAATGAAATGTAAATGTTCTGTCATGGAAATCTAAGAGCAAGAATATAGTTGGCCCTCTGTGAGTTCTGCATCTGTGGATTCAACTAACCATGGATTAAAAAAAACCCCAAAACAAAAAAGTATTTTCTACTCAAGTTTGGGAATCTGTGGATGGGAGGGCTGACTGTGCACTGCTCTACACCATTTTATGTAAAGAACTTGAATATCCATGGATTTGGTATCCGAGGGAGTCCTAGAACCAATCCCCCACAGGTCTGGAAGAAGAACAGTATAGCTTTACAAAAAGTTTGGAGATAGAAGTGGAGGTGGATAGTCTAGAAGTAAGAGCTCAAATATCCTCCTCTCACAAAATGAAGAACTAAGAGATGCTGTCTGTATTTGAGAGATTTAAAACCAAAAGTTTTAAGGAAATAAAAGTTGCAAAAGCGAACAATAGAACTAAAAATAATGATGTGATTATTGTGTGTTCTGGGCTGACATTAAGTAAGCTGAATCTTTATCATTGCAAGTCAACAAGTAATGTTATAAATAACAGCTCAATCAAATTTGTACAGTGTGTGAGCATCAGCAGAATTAAAACCCAGGAAGGTAAAAGTGCAAAGCAGAACTGAGGCTGGGAAGTGAAAAGCAAGGAACCATTGCTTTTTGTGGTAAATCCTTTTGTGCTATTTAACAAAACAAAAACTGACAAAACCAAACCAAACATAGCAATCCAACCTTACAGGGTTCTGAGAGTCAGGGATAATCTATTACTAATTCTTGGAAATTTAATCAGTGAGTTATCTTGAGGTTATTATCAGTAGAATTTGCTCCTGATGTTGCTACCAACCAAACACCCAAACTGCCCACTCTGTTTTGTTTTTCTTCCTTGGGGATCCCAGATGTCTCACCCACAGCTGCCTTGTCATGTCTACTGTTACTATTTATCTCAGTATTCCAGTGTTGGAAATTGTCTTCACTGCCCACCTCTCCTCAGGATGCCACCCCAGCTGCCTGTGTGGGTGCCCCCTTCCTGCCCCACTATTGATATTGTCAATTTTCCCCTCAACTGCTGCCAAAACACATCAAATTGCATCTTATTGCTACAAATTGATTGATATAAATTTATTTTACCAATTCAAATGCATGCACTTAGAAACTTAATTTTAGCTCATAATCATATACTCAATTAAAAATATAGTTTATCATAAACAAAACTATGTTTTTGCTGTTTCTAAGCTTTATACCATTAGAACTGTTTTAAAAATATTTTACCTTTAAAAATAAAGCAATATATGCTCATTATGAAGCATTTGAAAAATAGACATAATGCTCTATTCCACTTCATCAGCTTGGGGTACAGAAAAAAATCATTAAAAAAATTTCTAGACCTTTATTTCTCTGTGAAAAGAAAAAAGGAATAAAGTAAAAATGGCACAGTTGACACACAAAAAAAACAATGAAGGGGAGGAAGGAAGGAAGTGAAGTGGAGAAGTAGATTGGGGAGGGGACCAGCAGGAGCGGATGCTCACACCTTTTGCCCACAGGCTGGTGGGAGTAGCTCCTTCTTCCCAGTGTCACTGCCCTGTCTCATATTCTGTTCCCCAGCCCCTTGGGAGGTGGACAATGAGAAGTCAGACTTCAGGGCTAAGGAGAGGATGAACCATGCTGGGAGAAGATGACTCCAAGTTCCTAGACCACTTCTAAAGATCAGGTCTCTCTTTCCACTTTGAGCACTTTGGCCTGAAACACCTCCCCCCACCTCCCAAGGGATGCTTATGCCTCCTCTTCCTGAGATGTCACTATGCCAGAAATCTGGAAGTCATCCTAAACTGCTCTTTCCTCTTAGTTCTTCAGATCTACTCAATGCTAAGTCCTCAGAGAAGGTAAATACCTCACCCCGGTCACATAGCATCTGGTGGGTGGGCCTTAGGAACCCAAATCTAGTATTTAGGAGGTTTGTACTACAGCACACTGTTCTTAGATAGGATTATGCTTATTGGGGCAGTGAGGGTGGGGGGTCCCATGGCGGATGTGCATAGAATCAGGCCTCCTCCAGTTCCACTCCCCTTCCTTCCCAAGAATCTTCTCTTGGCATCCTTGCTGTCATATAGCTACTAAGTGTCATATAGCTACTAAGGATTCACTTCCTCCATAAGTTTTTATGACAAACATATTTTTCTTATTTTGTTTATTTTTTCAAATTTTATTAATAAAATTCTCAAATATCCAGGAAAGTTCAAGGACTAGTACAAGACATATATCCACCACCAGACTTTAACTAACAACTCTTAACACTTGCTATACTTGTTTTATTTGTCTATTTATTAGGCTGAGCCATATTAAATTATAATAGAAAATGGTTGAATAGAAACAATTTCCTGTAGTTCAATCTAGTGTGTGTGTGTGTGTGTGTGTGTGTGTGTGTGTGTGTGTGAGAGAGAGAGAGAGAGAGAGAGAGAGAGAGAATAAGAATGTGTGTGTTTGTTGCTGAAGAATTTTAAAATGTTGCAGATATACATGACTCTTCAAAATGTATCTTTTAAGAATAAGGACATTCTTTTACAAAACTATTTTACAAAAAGAATAAGGACATTCTTTTATAAAACTATTATTAACACACCTAAGACAATTCCCTAAAATAATCTAATATCCAGTCCATGTCAAACTTCCCCCATTGTCCCCAAAGTATCTTTTTCTGATTCAGAATCTGATCAAGATTCCTGCATTGCATTTGATTATATCTTCTTTTATACTAGATTATCTTTCCACATACCATTCTGAAGAGAATGACATTGACTTTTTAAAAAGTATATTTTTATTGATTTCAGAGAGAGGAAGGGAGAGGGAGAGAGAGATAGAAACATCAATGATGAGAGAGTCATTGATCGGCTCCCTCCTGCACCCCCCCCCCCCCCCCCGCTGGAACTGAGCCCACATGTGCCCTGACAGAATTGAACCGTGATCTCCTGGATCCTAGGTCAACCACTGAGCCACGCAGGCCAGGCGACATTGACTTTTTTAACTGACTGGGCCAGTTGTTGAATGTGGATTTGTCTGATTGCTGCCTGGTGGTGGTAATTTGTTTCTCTATTCCCTATATTCCTAGTAATCTGGAAGTTATGATCAGATTCTATCTGAAAACTCATAGGGAGTTTTTGTGCTTTGTGTTGCATCATATCAGAAGGTACAGGGGTCCCATTATTAGCGATGCTAGATTTGAACACTTGATTAAGATGTCAATGGCCAGATCACTCCATTGTAAGTATGTATGGGGAGAGAGTTCTACATCTGTCTCTCAAGTTTCTGTACAACTTGTGAGGGAGGCATTGACTGCCGTTTTCCCCTCTGGACTATCTTTTCAAGGAAGTTTGGATACCCAATAGCCTTGGGTAGAGATAGTGTCTCTCTCTCTCTGCAGCCATGGGCCGGCATACTTACTGTCCAGTATAAAAGATTAGGGTTCCCTAAGCTCAGGGTTCTTTTACTATTATACAACCCACTGTTTGAGGCATCATCTGGCCCTCTTCATTTTCCCATTTGGGTTTTGGGGAACCAGCACAAAAATGTCAATACATTATGAGGAATAAACTCTCACTAATTCAGGAGTCCTGTATCTTTTAAAGGCATTTGAGAAACTAGCAGGCTACCTTGTCAGTTTACAAATCAGGTTTTCTCACACCCTTCACTGTTGTTGAATAAGGTTTCTCTTTGCAGTTTGTAAGTAATCTGTGGGTTATATTAGCATGTGTGAATATCTTGTTCCACCACAACATTTTACCTAATGGTTTTAGATTCCATTTATAATTTTTGCCCAAATCAACCAATTTATCAGAGGCAGCAAATGGTGATTTTCTGTTTTTATTATTCTTCCTAAAATTTTAACTGTGTTATTCTGTAGAACTTGCTCTCATTCACTGTGAATGAACTACAGTTCCTACAAAAAAAGTAGGATAAATTCTTCCCTTTAATTATCAACTTTTAGAGTAAGGCATTGGTGTAATTTCTCTCCCTATGAACTCATGGAGTTTTTAAGCATTTAATACTTTATAATTATTCATTCCTTTTGTTGTCCAAATTGTATCTCTCCAATTGAAGAGTGGGAGGCTCTTCAAACTGGCTCCTGTGTCCTTTTGTGAATCCCTGTTGGTCTTTCTTGCTTTTTGTCACATTAAGATATCCTGGGCTCAACTTGTTTTTCTCTATCCAGAGCTGATATCAGCCATTTCTTTAAGGAGTTCTGGTTCTTTTTGGTGGGAAATAGTTTTTAGAGATCAACTCAATTGTGCCATTGTTTCTACGCCTTTCAAAGGACAGCACTAAAAAATATTACAGGGTGGGGCAAAAGTAGGTTTACAGTTGTGAATATGCAAAACAGAGTTTATTCTTGTATTCTTATCTATTAATTATTGTATTGTTTTCCATATGAACAACTGTAAACCTACTTTTGCCCCACCCTGTAATTTTAAAAATCGTGAGCTCATAGTACTATTTTGATTCAGATTTTTAAAAATTGTGATAAAATACTGATAACAAAATTTACGATTTTAACCATTTTTATCTGTACAGTTCAGTAATGTTAAGTATATTCACATTGTTGTGCAAACAATTTCCAGAAATTTTTCATATTGCAAACCTGAAATATGTGAAGCAAACTGATTAAGCAAAAACTCCTCATCCCTCCACTCCCAGCTCCTGGCAACCCCCTGATTTTTTTGTTTCTATGAATTTACCTACTCTAGGTACATCATATAAGCAGAATCATACAGTATTTGTCTTTTTGTGACTGGCTTATTTTATTTAACATAATGTCTTCAAGTTTCATCCATGTTGTAGCACGTACCAGAATTTCCTTTCTTTTTTGAGGCTGAAAAATATTCTATTGTATGAATATACCAAATTTTATTTATTCGTTAATCAGTTGATGGACATTTGGGTTGCTTTCACCTCTTGGCTATTGTGAATAATGCTACTATGAACATGGGTGCACATATATCTATCTATTCAAGACCCTACTTTTAATTCTTTTGAGTATATACCTAGAAGTGGAATTGCTGGGTTATATGGTGATTTTATTTTTAATTTTTTTAGGAGCCACCATAATGTTTTCCATAGCAGCTGCACCATTTTATATTTCCACCAACAGTGTGTGCAAGGGTTTCAATTTCTTCACATCCTCACCAACATTTATTTTCAGTTTTGTTTGTTTGTTTGTTTTTTAATAGTAGCCATCCTGATGGGCATGTGGTTTTGATTTTCATTTCCCTTATGGTTAGTGACGTTGAACATCTTTTCACATGCCTGTCGGCCATTTGTATGTCTTCTTTGGAAAAATGTCTATTCAAATCTTTTGCCCATTTTAAAAACCAGGTTATGTTTTTTTGTTATTGTTGAGTTTTAGGAGTTCTTTATATATTCTAGATAATAATCTCTTATCAGATATATAATTTATAAATATTTTCTTCCATTATATAAGTTGCCTTTTTACTTGTTGATTGTGCCCTTTGATGCACAGATTATTAATTCAGATTTTAACATTACATTTTTCTTAACTTTATAATTTGACATTTGTATACTGTTTTTCTTGCACTAAACCTCTTAGTTCCTATAAATATCAAAATATTTATTTGCTGTATCCTATATATACACAAAATAGTCTCAAAAATGCTACAATTGCAACTCAAAATTAAAAAAGAGGATGAAGTTTAAGATGCCTTCAAATTTTTTTTGTTCTTAGAATATATAAATGTACAGGCCCTGGGTAGCTCAGTTGGTTAAAGCATTGTCCCAATACGCCAAGGTTGTGAGTTTGATCCCCAGTCAGGGTGCATACAAGAATCAACCAATGAATGCATAAATAAGTGGAACAACAAATTAATGTTTCCCTTCTTCTCTCTCTCTCTCCCCTTCCTATCTCTCTTTAAAAATCAATCAATAAATAAAAATTTTAAAAATATGTAAATGTACAATCAGAGCATTGTGTTAAAAAATTCATTCAAAATTCTTGTCTCTTTGTGGTTATCTTAATAATTTCATGCACAATTTGTTTAATTTGTTTCAGTGTGTTTTTAATTTTAGGGTTGGCTTGGTTTTTAAAAAAATACGTAACACATTTACATGGATCACAATAAAAATTCTATAAGAGATATACTCAGAAAAATCTCTCCCTTCCATCTCTGTCCTTTCTAACCCATTTCCTATATCCCTACATATAGGAAACCCCTACATGAGAGGTTTCTGATTTGTTTTTCAGGTGTTTTTTATGCAAAATATAATATTTATCTATATCTATATACTTACATTTTTATTTCCCTCATTCCTTACCAAAAAAATGTAAAAGTTTTGATATCTTAAGGTTCTTCACTTTAAATGTATGGGTTTTAAATTCTCTACTTTTAAAATCTGTCAATAAGGCTCATGATAACCTAGTATATATAAACTTAAGAAATTGTTGCTTCTACAAGGTATAGAAGCAACATAAGGGCCCATCAATAGATGAGTGGATAAAGAAGCTATCGTATATTTATGCAATGGAATACTACTCAGTCATAAAAAAAAAAGGAAATCTTACCCTTTGTGACAGCATGTGCCTGGAGAGCATTATGCTAAGTGAAATAAGCCAGTCACAGTAAGACAGGTACCATATGATTTTAATTACATGTGGAATCTAATGAACAAGATAAATTAACAAACAAATAGAAACAGACTCGTAGATACAGAGAACAGACTGACAGCTGTCAGAGGGGAGGGGTTTGGGGGCTGGGTGAAAAAGGGAAGGGATTAAGAAGAAAACCATAGACACACACAACAGTATGGTGATTGCCAGAGGGAAAAGGGGGTGGTAGGAGGAAAAAGGGGGGGAATAAATGGTAATGGAAGGGGACTTGACTTGGGATGGTGAACATACAGATGATGTGTTATAGAATTGTGTACCTGAAACCTATATAACCATTGTCACCCCAATAAATTCAATAAAAGATTGCTGCTTCTAAATGATAAATGTTGGATACATATTTTAAAATAAAGATACATTCTGAAGGGTCATGTATCTCTGCATCTATCTCCAAAAACTGTGTCAATGTTATTATCCTTGCAAAACTAGCCCCATAGCACAGTCTTATCATTTCTTGCTTGTACTGTTTCATTAATTTTCTAAAATTCCCCTGCCTCTATTTTTCCCTCCTCTAATTCATTCTATACAGCCTCTTCCAAATGTAAATGTGACTATGCCACTCCCTTAGGGAGTCCCCTTTAGTGGCTCCCAACTCTCTTCGATAATCAACCCAACTTCTTAGCATGATACAGAAAACATTTCACGATCTGGCACACGCCCTACATTGACACAAATATCCTGCATACTATGTGCAGTTCCTTAAAGAAGCCACACTCTTTCTCATCTCCTAGACTTTGCACACGCTGTTCCTGATAAACAGATGCCCTTCCATGCTTTGTCCATCTGGAAAACTCCTACTTAGGTCCTTCCTAAGCCAGGGAGCTTCTTCTGTGTCCCCTCCCACCATTATGTACCCCTCTTACAGAACTGATTACATTGCAGTAATTGTTTTTTCACATGTTTGACTTACTCAAGAAAATAATCTTTGTTACCTAAGGGCTCAGGATAATGGCTGGCATAGAGTTTTCATTCAATCAAATTTATCAAATTGAATAAAAAGACTAATCATCATCATTTAACATTTAACATGATATTCTAATTTAATATGTTTCTAAAGCACTGTCTGTGTGGCCAAGCATTGGCCAATTATTATTTAATGCAGCAAGGAGAAAGCCATCGGTGTGCTTGGCAGAGCATGGCCTGTCAGGTCAGGAGCTTGAGTTCTTGTCTCTGCTTCTATGGGGATTTGTGGGACGCTTAACTGGTCAAGCTTCAGTTTCTTCAACTTTAAAATGAGAACAACCTGAGTTTTGGGAGCAAACAAAAAATGTAACTGGAGCTAAAGTAACAGCCACGACTCTGCTTTGACAACCAATTTATAAGTTTACCATCCCCAAATCAGCTCTGTTTTTGTAGAGCAATTGCAATTCCATTTATCTATTTTATGTCTAACAGAGTCACAGGTGGTTGTTTTAGACTGCAAACTCCTTCCTGAAGGGCAAAAAAACCTTATAACCTTCAGCATGTGGCTGAGCTGAGTATCTGGGCTTCATATATACGGGCTGAAGCCACTTGAACAGAGTTCAGAACAACTTTCGAGCAAGCTCAGAAATGATAATATTAGAGGCAGATTTGCTGTGATTTTACTTATAAGTGATAAGGGAAGCCATTCTGCTCCTGATAAATGGAAAGCATCAGTTTATTTAAAGGAATAAGAAAGGAAACTGATGACCTGATTTGCTAAACCCAAATCCTGTCAGTGAAATAGGGACTGAAAAATGGAAAAACCTGCCTAGATACTTTCGTGATGTTTGGTTATGCTCAGAGTAGGTACTCTCTAAACACCTGTCAAATGAATGCTGAATGACTTCAGTTCCACCACTGCATATTGCTTTAATGAGCTCCTAGGAGCAGCTAGCCACATCCCTTACTAGTGCCTTACTGCTGACAGCTGCAAGATGTGTATGGTGGTAGCATCATTGCTAGGTGATGGAGGAAGAGAAAGGGCAAACTTGAATAAACATCTAGGAATTCAGTAAGAGTAGTTTAACAAAGAACTGCATAAAACTGCAAACAAAAAGACTATATACCAATTAATGTCAATCTCATTCAGCTGGGTATACATTTAAAAAAACAGAAACAAAAGCTGACATCTGGTTGCCTGAGTGTTGACTTTGGCCTACAAAAAGTTTAATTTGAATCCTTTTTGGTGGGACCTATGGAATCTAGTTTTCCACAGTTGCTAAAAATCTCTATTATCTTGTTTTGTTCATTTACATAATCTATGAATCACCTAAAGACAGGAAGCCTTGACTTAGAGACAGCAGAAACCAGAGAGAGACCTTTGGATGACAAACTGGCCTAAAATTAGACTTCAGTCTTCAAAATTGATTGAACCTATCTTTCAGAACTAGTGGGCATTGTTTCTTCATCTGATTTATCAAAAGAGTTTTGTTGACTGCTACAATTTGTGAAAAACTTAAAGAAGGGCTTGTTATGAGTAATTTTCCAGAGGATCTTACAGATATGCATTTTCTCCAATAATCAAGAACCACTTCTTTTTTTGTTTGTTTGTTTTGTGTGTTTGTTTGTTTTTTAAACATATCTTTATTGATTTCAGAGAGAGGAAGGGGAGAGAGAGAGAGAGAGAGAGAGAAACATCAATGATGAGAGATTCATTGATCGACTGCCTATCCCGAAACCCGGGCATGTGCCCTGACCGGGAATGGAACCTCGATCTCCTGGATCCTAGGTCGATGCTCAACCGCTGAGCCACACCCAGCCGGGCGAGAACCACTTCTTATATACATTTTAGGTAGCAACCTAGGTGCATAAGTGTATGAAGTCTCATTGAATTTGCACAGTCATGCGAGGCTCAGGGACTAAGGACTTGCTCAAGGGTACACAACTGGCACTGTGGCTGAAAAGAACCTCCTAATGCCAAGACCCTGTCCTTAGTTCCCTGGTCCTTGAGGCAACACATGATTTCCTATCACATTGGGCACTATAAAAAAAGATAGTAATTTTGTAATCAATAAATGATTGGCCTGTAGGAATTTCTGCTGCAAGATTAGAATAAAATAAAAATACCTAATATTTATTGAGTGCCCACTATGTGCTGCGTTGTTTTACATGCATTGTTAATTTATTTCTCACATCAACTTTATAAGGTGTTCTCATTTTACAGATGAAGAAAGTGGTACAAGGAAGTTAAATAACTTGTTTGCCCGAGGGCACAGTTAGTGAACCGCTGAGCCAAGATTTGAACCCAGTCAGTGGAGCTCTGAAGTATATGCATGTGTGTGTGTGTCTGTGTGTGTGTAATAAACTGCATCATAGCTGTTTACCTTTTATTTAGAGATTGGCGGTGAGGATAGTTGGAGACATCACATTAAGCACTAGTCTGCGTCTAAAATCCCATGAAATATTTCTGGTATAAAGACAACGATGTGATCTTTATTGATATTTTGATTGACATTCAACATTTTATTACTATGGCATCCTGTGACACAAATATACAATTTGCTTGAGAATTCTAGAGATATAAAATATTTTTGATGCTAATTAGATAGAGCCATCTAAACAATTTCTTTGTTTTCCTAGTTGTTTATTATTATTAGGAAGACAAGGAAAAAAACATGGGATGAGCAACTCTCAGCAGAAGAGCCACAGCTCTCCTTCCATGAAGTCACCATCTGTTTCTACTCTAACATTGCTGAGTCCAGATGTTGTTATCCTCCTAGCACAATCCCCACAGTGAATGTTTTCCAATTGGAACTTTGTGTTCAAGCAAATCAAAGCAGAGCAATGTTTTATGTAGGTTGAACTTTGGCTGTTTTGAGCCATCGGTTATTAAAGGACATTCTGCTGCTTTTGTGCTGTGTTCTCAATCAGTAATATGTCCCCTTCATTCATTACATTAAACTTTGGCTTGTGCATGTCAGAAAAAATATTTAAATTTCCAGTCTGAGATGTTGTAGGAATTTTTTTTTCTAAAACATGAGAGATCACAGGAACTTGCTACGGGTTCCTTGCTCACGGTTCTAACATTATGACAAGGATGTTTGCTTGACCTAACATTTTAAAAACCAATTGATTTCCAGGATTCATAAGGTGATATTCATAAATAATGATTGTTTGAAAGTTATATGAACCAAAAGAAGAAAGTCATTAGTGAGTAATTTTAACCTAAATTCCATGTATTTAAAAATCTGCTTCAAGACTAAAGGAATCTTTTGAAGAAGAAAGAAAGATTTCCCAGATCCCTAACATTACTTTACATTTTGAGTGTTTCTTTCCAACCTATGACGTTGGTGAGTAATTAATGAATATAATGCAGGATACATTTGTTCTGCTGGGATAAACTATCCAAAGTTCTATTACTTAGTTTAATTTTTATAACCCATCCCATTAAGACCCATCCCATCAAGTGAAAGAGGAGCTTTATTTTTCCATTTAAAAACAATTTATAAATACAAAATTCACTTTCAGGGAATTTATTTTTTAGAGTTTGAGAGGGTGTGGTGACTATAAAAATCAACAGCTGTTTGTTGACTTTATGTAGAAGTTATACAGACTGGGAAAGCAGAATGTCTGGAAGAATTTAAAAAGCCAATCTCATAAGGCATCACAGCCACAGGACGCAGGACGAGGGCATGGGATGGGCTAGAAGCCTTAATGAGGCAGGATCTCTGCAGGTGGCCCTGATGTGCCACTGGGAAGAGAGGGGAACAGAGGACGGGAAGGAGGGACTAGATCCAGTTGGATTAAACTAGATCCTGAAATTTATATGAGGAATTACATTTCTATGAAGAAGTAGCTGTAAGGCCATATATTATTTATACTTAAAGTATTATAGGATGTTAAAGAAATAACTTGCCAATCTTTTTTTTACCAGATATTGGGACCACTGCACTTCTAAATATTAGAGATAAATGGGTATGATTTGGACATTCAAAAGTTAAGTTCAAAGAGGCTAGTGTGCTAGCATTTGTTGTCAGGGCACCATTGTATGTAATCCCAGCTAGTATTTGTTGAGAGCTTGCTACGTGGGAGGCACTGGTGAAGGTACTTGGCTTGCATTAAATAATTTAATATTTATACTAGCTTTGTGAGCTAGATGTCTCCAGACAAGGATGGTGAGACCAAGGGCAGTTAAAGAGCTTGTTCAAAGTCACACTGAGTAAATGATGGAGTCAAGATCATACCCTAGGCAATTTTCTCCAGAGCTCACATTTATAACCACTGTGGTGCAGCTGCCTCTCTGATGTGTAGAGCGCTGCCTGGAGGACTCTCACCTCCAAAAGGGCTCACAGCAAAGTTATTCATTACACTCCCTTCTAACAAATTCAAAATTAACATTACTATGATGGGTGGTTCACTCACTCAGTGTCCTCTTCAGCCTGAGTTTACGTGGGGGTACAATCTGATTTCTACCTGCTGAGTCCTCAGGCACTGTCTCTGAGCTCCCTGGGATGTCCTAGCCACCAGGATCAGCTCATACATTGGCTTATCCTTTGGATTTGCTTTTGAGTACTCTCTGGTCCTCTTAGTATTTGCCTTATTTTTTACCCTAGACTGACTAGGATAAAATATTCCTTTTGTCATAGCATATTTAGATTTCTTTTGTAGTAGCATTTTTATTTATTCTTTATTTTAAAATTTTTTAAAAAATTATCTTTTTTGTTGAAGATATTAAATGTCCCTTTCAACCCCCCATTGATTTTTCCATCCTGCACTCCCTCCCTCCAGGCCTCCAACACACTATTGCCTGTGTTCATGGGCTATGCATATATGCATATAAATTCTTAGGTTAATCTCTCCCCACCCACCCACCCCTGCCTTCCCTCTGAGATTCATCAGTCTGTTCCATGCTTCTATGTCTCTGGATCTATTTTGCTCATCCATTTATTTTGTTCATTAGATTCCACATATGAGTAAGATCATGTGATACTAGTCTTTTTCTGACTGGCTTATTTTGATTAACATAATACTCTCCTGATCCCACCATGCTGTCTCAAAAGGTAAGGGATCCTTCTTTTTTTACAGCTGCATAGTATTCCATGGTGTAAATGTCCAAGAAGATGCTTGATATGATTTCAGTCTTCTTGAACTTGTAGAGACTTGTTTTGAGTCCTAACATGTGGTCTATCTTTGAGAATGTCCCATGGGCACTTGAGAATGTAGATTCTGCAGGTTTGGGGTGAAATGTTCTATAAATGTCAATTAAATCCATCTGATCTAGTGTGTCATTTAGAGTCACCGTTTCCTTGTTGAGTTATTTGTCTGGAAGATCTATCCAGAAAAATCAGTGAGGTGTTAAAGTCCCCTACTATGACTGTATTGCTGTCGATCTCTTTCTTAAAGTCTTCCAGAAGTTTTTTGTTTTATTTTTCAGACTGTGTGAGTTTTTTGTTCTGAGGTGGGTCTTTTGTATACAGCATATATTTGGGTCTTGTTTTCTTATCCATTCAACTACTCTATGCTTTTTGATTGGAGCATTTAATCCATTTATATTTAAGATTATTATTGATAAGGATTTATCTATTGCCATTTTATTTCTTTATGCCTAGTTTCTCTCTTTCTCCATTTCTTCTTCTTCTTATAGCAGTCCCTTTAACATTTCTTGCAGTGATGCTTTGGTGGCTATAAACTCCTTTTTAGCCTTTTTTGTCTGGGAAGTTCTTTATTTCACCATCTATTTTGAATGATAGCCTTGCTGGATAGAGTTGTCTTGGTTTCAGATCCCTGCTTTTCATGACCTTGAATACACCATGCCATTCCCTTCTGGCCTGTAGAGTTTCTGATGAGAAATCAGTTGACAGCCTTATGGGAGCTCCTTTGTAGGTAACAGATTGCTTTTCTCTTGCTGTCTTTAAGATTCTCTCTTTGTCTTGAATTTTTGACACTTTAATTATGATGTGCCTGGGTGTGGGCCTCTTTGGGTTCTTCTTGCTTGGGACTCTCTGTGCTTCCTGAACTTGTGTGACTTTTTCCTTGACCAGGTTAAGGAAGTTTTCTGCCATGATTTCTTCAAATAGATTCTCTAACCTTTGCTTACTTTCTACGTTTTCTGGCACTCTTATGATGTGAATACTGTTACGTTTCATGTTGTCTCACAGCTCTCTTAAACTGTCCTCTTGTTTTTTCTTTTTTCTTTTTGGCTCTCTGATTGAGTGATTTTTTCCTACCCTGTCTTCTAATTCGCTGATCCGATCCTCAGGTTCCAATAATCTGCTGTTTATACCTTCCAATGTTTTTTGTGGTTTTTTTTTTTCCTACTATATCATTCTTAATTTCCTTCATAGTTTCTATTTCTTTTCTCATGGTGTTAGGCATCCTTATGATCAGTATTCTAAACTCTGTATCTGATAGATTGCTTATCTCCATTTAGCTCTTCTTCTGGAGAAATTTTTTGTTCTTTCATTTGGGGCTTGTTTTTTGTCTCCCCATTTTGGCTGCCTGTTTGGATTTGTTTGTATGTATTAGGTAGATCTACTAGGCCTCCTAGTCATTTGTATGGTCTCTGGTGCAGGCCAATGTCAGACACTGTTTGTGATTGGCTTTGAGTACCCTGTTTGAAGCTTTCCACACTCCACGGCTTGTGGTTGCCTCTGCTGGGGCTGGGTGTGTTTGGAAAGGACCAAAATGTGCACCAAGGTGGTCTGCTTTCCCAAGCCCTACATCCAGAATCAGATCAGGCAAAGACTCAAAGCACTCAGAGGCTGATTGTTATTCAGTCTCTGAATGAGCCTTAGGCTATAGAAACTCCACAGGGTGGGGCACCTGATTGTTATCAGTCTTTTAATGGGCCTTAGGCTGTAGAAACTCCACAGGGTGAGGTCAATTGCTTCCCCCCAGGCAAAAGGTGCTTGGATGATAAATGTCTGCCTGAGAAGGCTGTCCCCTATAGTATGGGGAATGACTCAGCACAGGAATCCAGATGGCTGCCCTCTGAGCTCTGTCCCCTGAGCCAGCACCCCCAGACTCTTGTCACACAGCTCCAGTCCACCTGCCCTCCCTCTGCCAGAGTCCAAGGTGAGTGGCTGCACATGAAACTTTGTGCATTGGCTCTTTAAGAGGGTGCCTGCATTTCTAGCCATCTCTCCCTGGCAGACAGAAACTGTGCTGCTTTTCACCTCCAGATGTTATGTGGGCTGTGGAGACCTTTCTTGGTTCTGGTGCTCTGGGTTGGGGAGCCCAGCTTGGGGTTTAGACCTCAGAGTTCTCGGTGACAAACCCCCACAGCTGAGATATCTCTCTATAATTCAGCTGCTGCCTCTAGAATTCAGTGGGAGCCAGCCAGCCCTCTCATATCTCCTCACTGCCTACCAGTCTCTATGCAGTCTCCACTTTATGTCCTTGGTTATGAGGGTGCTCTCTCCAGTTAGTCTTCAGTTAATTATTCAGGATGATTTTTCTATATTTTAGTTGTAATTCCAGTTTGGTCCCAGCAGACTGTTAGTGTAGCTTCTACTCAATTCGCCACTATCTTGGAATCTCTGTAGTAGCATTTTTAGATATTATCTACTGGGAAAATTGACTCAGAGTGTTTACTTCTCAATATTGCCCCTCAATTATCTGACATGCTCTTTTCTAATATTACTGTATAACAGTTTGGACTCCTTAAGGCCTACCTATCTCACCCAACAGCAAAAGGAACTCAGGATAGTAAAGAATGGTAGGTGTTACTGCTTTGGAGAGGCACACATTAACTAGAGCAGTGCCTCTCAAAATGTCTTGGAACCATAATTTTCTGGGCAACTAGTTTAAAATGAAAACCCAAGCCCTAGCCTTTTGGAGCTTGAGATTTAGGAGGTCTAGGGTGGAATCCAGGAAAGCCAGATTTAAAACAATCACCACCAAGTGCTTTTGATATAATTTGAAAAGCACATAGCTAGCTGAAGGTTAAGAAAAGCATAGTAATATGGAGAGTGGGCTATAGAAATTACGCTCATGGACTCTGAGAGATGCTTGCCTTTGGGAAGCAAAAACTTGGATTTTGAAACCAGATCAAAGGACTTGAACTTTGATCCATAGTAATTACCTATCCAAACTTGAGCATGAGTTGTCAACATATTTATACCTTAATTTCTTTATGTTAGATGGAGTTAATAATACCTTTCACTTAAGGTTGGTGTAAGGATTAAATGTGATAACAGAATAGAGCATCTTGTGGAATTTTGGCTAAAAGTAACTTTTAAACACATGCATATATTTTAACTCATGCTGAAATCCAACCAAAATGATAGTAGAGGAATCCAAAAATGCTTACACACTTAAGGACAGGAGAATGGGAAAAGAGATAACGGTAAACAGGAAATGTTACCAAAGTTTTGGAGAAAAGAAGTTGGATAGAGGCAGAGCAGGTATTTAATTGGTACTCACCAGAGCACACTCATGTGATCCTATTGGTCATTTATACAGGCGTGTCCATTCAGTGCTCATGCTCCTAGTGGTTGAGTATTTTCATGGTCACTCTGGCATAGAGGAATGATAATTGATTTAGCAAGCTGAAACCTAAATCTAAGAAGGGAACACCAATGAGAAAGAGCTGATATGCTCCAGAGGACACTGGGAAAGCTTAGGACTTGGCAGTGCCGACACCTGAGAGAGCAAAGGTGGAGAATAAGGGCTCCAAACAGGGAGACTAGCTAAAAAAGTGTGTTAGAGCCGATTTAGACTCAGAATCAGACTTCTTAATGGAAACTCTTTAGTCAATAAGATAATGAAACAACTCTTTCAAATTGTAGAGACAAAATGTTTTTCAATGAAGCATTCGATACCAAATCAAACTACCAATCAAGACATTTCAGACACAAAAGGTCTAAAAGTTTTCCTTTCTCTGTTTTCTTTCTGAAGAAGTTACTGGATAATGTGCTTTATGGAAATGGGTGCGTAAACCAGGATAAAGGAAGACACAAAGGGCAGGAAATGAGGACTCCAGCACAGAAGAGAAACAGAAGGGATTCTGAATGACGGGAAGGGAAGAGCCAGGATGGTTACACACAACCTGACTGGAGGACAATGGACACCTCCGGAAAAAAGTCCCCCTACAGGAAAAATGGAATTGACAGATGATCTGATGCATTTGACCATGAGAAAAGTAGTATTAAGAGGGATTTTTAAATGATTTTGAGAGTTTGGGAATAATATTTATACATAGAAAACAAAGCAATGAATAACGAGGAAAAACAAAATTTGCACAAGAATAAAACATCATGATTATAGTACTCTACTCAGCTTAGTAGTAAACAAAATTGTCATATACCCTATTGGGAGGATGGGAGAAATGAAGGAGGTGAGGCTAAATTCTCATAGTCTATAATAGGAAATCAACAAATACTGTCTAAAATAGAAAAATCAAGAAATAACAGGATAAGAATTTTATTTATAAAATTGGATGTAAATATTAGAAGAAAGTTAAATGAATTGGGGAACAAGATGGGATTAGAGAAAGGTGAGACAGGGGACTGCTGTTTTACATTTTAAGTCAGGTAGAACCATTTGCTTTTTAAACATAATGCAAGTATGACTTCGACTATGATTAATTTAAAATATAAATGCTACTTTCATATATAGATCTATATATACAGGGCCTGTCATTATTACTCAATAGTTGATTGGTAGTTATTTTTATAGTTTGTGGAGAACTGTGGTTGAAAACTAGGAGGACAGATTCAGAGGCTTCTCCAGAATTTCTTCAGGAGAGGCTTAGAGGCAGCAATAGAATTAGCAGGTGAATGAGGTGAGTTGAGTTGTGGTTCCAAAAAGGTATGCCCAATTCCTAACCCCCAGTATCTGACTTTATTTGGAAGTAGTTTTTTTGCCGGTATAATTAAATTAAGGATCTCAAGATGAGATCATCTTGGATTCAGGGTGAACCTTAATCCAATGATGAATATCCTTATAAGGAACAAAAAAGGAGAAGACACAGAGAGACATAGAAAAGAAGGCTATATGAAGATGGAGTCAGAGGTTGGAGTTCTGTATCTACAAGCCAAGGAATTGCTGGCAGCCACCATCTAGGAGAGCTGCATGGCAGTTTCTCCCTCAGAGATTCAGAAGGAACCAACCATGCCAACACCTTGGTTTCAGGTTTCTGGTCTCCAGAACTGTGAGAGAATAAACTGTTGTTTGAAGCCACTCACTTTGTGGTAATTAATTATAACAACCCTAGAAAAGTAAGTCAGTGGGGTTAGCAGACAGACCTTGAAGCTTTGTTTGTAGAGCATGTATTTTATTCCTTAGATTGTATATTTATTGGGAACTTTGATGGGGGGACTGAAGGAGAACATGGAGGGGACCAAAGCCGCCTTACACTATCCCTTGGCATTGCTACTGGCTAGATACCAAATTGAATGAGTTCAGTGAAGTAAATGTTTTCTTTTTTCCAGCTTTATAAAAATATAACATTGTGTAAGCTTAAGGTGCACAACATGTTGATTTGATACATTTGTATATTGTAAAATGATAACCACCAGTGTTAGCTATCCCCAGCATCACGTCACATCATTATCATTTTTTTGATTTGTGATAAAAAAACATTTAAAATCTACTCTTTTAGCAACTGTCAACTAAATAATACAGTGTTATTAGCTATAATCACTATGCTGTACATTAGATCCCCAGAATTTATTTATCTTATAACCAAAAGTTTGTACTCTTTGACCCAGTACCCCTCAATCCATGGTAATCACCATTCTACTCTGTTTTTTATGAGTTCAGCTTTTTTAGATTTCACATATAAGTGATATCATACAAAAGTATTTGTCTTTCTCTGTGTAACTTATTTTACTGAAATAAATGTGTTTTAAAGTTATTTCAGCTGCATACATTTATGTTATGAAGTGTATTTTGGGGACATTTGCACACCACTGTTTCCCTGTTTCATCAAAGAGGCAGATATGAGACCAAGAGAAAAAAAATAGGTTTCTGAGTCTTTCGTTCTAGTAAAGCTTAATGAGACTGGGCTGCAATAAGGCATCATTCATTGATATTCCACGTCTCTATTTTAGAACTGGCTCCTTAATACTTTAAATGAAATGAGTAATCTCGTTTACTGTCCCATTCTTTGCTTTTTAAATTTATCTTTTCTCCTTAGTTTCATTTATTTTAGCTTTTCTGGCAATACCTTTTAATGACTCACACAAAATCAACCCACAGGAAAATGATGATAAATTTAAGATTTCAAAAATAGGGTCTGGATATTTACTTAACAATTTGCCTCCCCCCCTTTTAACATAGAAATTCATTTGGTAGATGCCATGAGCTCAAATCCTACTTCTAAAATATACCTTAAAAATGCCCATGCTTCTCCATCTCTAGCCTAAGACCACACCCATCTGCAAGGCTTTACTGCAAGAACTTTGTCAGCTTCTCCCTTCATCCTCCCACCTCCTCTTCAGAGAATAACACTACTCAGCTTCCTAAAACCACTCACTGGATGTGCTTTAGATAAAAATCTAGCATGCTTAATGAAGCCTACTAGGCACTGCATAGTCTGACCCCAGCCATCCTAACCACTATTCCCTTTCAACAATCATGCTCCAGCCACATAGCCTTCACTCAGATCATCAAATACATCAAATGTTTTCTTTCTCAGGGCCTTTGCCTTCCATGCTCTTTTCTCCACTCCTTTCTTTCTTCTTGTAAGTATAGTTACTTTCACTTGCTTTGTCTGTAGTTTAATTCTAAAAATTAATAGTCACTCAATAACATTTAACAAGTGATTATGTATATATAAGTCTTATAAAAAGAAGTACTAAGATTGGACCCATTAAAAAATTCTACTCTTAGGTATTTACTTAAGTGAAATAAAAACATATGTCTAGAAAATACTTGTACCTAAATAATCATAGGACTTTATTTATAATAGCACCAAGCCGGAAACAACCCAAATTCCATCAACATAGGAATGAAGAGACAAATTGTGCCATATCTGTACCTAGGACGACTGCTCAACATAAAAAAGAATGAACCACTAATACACACAACAAGTTGAACCTTCAAAACATTATGTTGAACAAAAGAAGCCAGACATAGGAGAATACATGTTGTATGATTCCATTTATGTAAAGTTTAAGGGAGGCAAATGAGTCTACAGCAGTAGAAATCGAATAGCTGTTGTCTCTGGGTGTCTGCGGGGTGACAGAAAGATGGAAGTGTAGGCTTGACAGGGCCAAAGGGAACTTCCAGGGGTGATGAAATGCTCTATATCTTGCTTGGGGTAATGGTTACACAGGAATATACATCTGTCAGAATGTATTAAACTGCACACTGAAGATAGGTGCATTTTATTATGTATGAAATTTACCTCAAAGAACAGTATAATCTTTTGTTTTTGTAACTTGGTTGGTCAAAGAAACTTTTTCAAGAATGGAGTCCAATGAGTCACTTTATTTTCTTTGTAGCTTCCTTCACTTCTTTGGGATCATATACAAAGCTCATGTACGTTAATAATGTGAGAGGTTATCAGGCCTTCCTCTGGATTTAGAGACTTGCGTGTTATGCGGTGCTGTGATTCTAGATATCTCATTTGGTATCCTACATCAGATTAGAAGTAGCTGAAAAGTACACAAGCAGGCACATTGATAATCATGAATAAGCTGACATCCTGAAAGTGACAGAGAAAAAGAAAAGTATGAGCTAGGAGTTCTAAAGAGTGTGGGCCTGAAGTAATTGCAACAAGTTCAGATAATGCTATATATTACCTTAGGCACAGGCCTCATATGCTACAAGGAGTCCACCAGAAATGTCAGATTATACCCAGTATACTCTATTTTAAATATAAGGAAGGGTAAATACATTAACATTCCATAGAGACCAATTTAAACAATGTTTGCTTTGTTATTTGAAGTGATTAAACTTCAGGTATCTGGATTAATCCAGTCAGGGATTAAAGGCACTCCCTGGTAGAACCAAGGACTGGTGGCAAAGGAGCCACATTTGAGTATTAAACAATGCTCAAACTATATAGGTGACCATTAAACAATTGAGGGGGCCCCAAACAACTGTAATCCCAGCAAGTACTGATTTAGCACCCTTGCAACCAACCTGTAATTCCCTAAAGCTGTAAGGATGCTGAGTAATGCTGCAAGCATGTGCTTTCCTTGGGGCACATGGTTGTGAGCACTCCATAGGGTCAGGCCCATGAAAAGGTCCTGCTAGTTTTTTGAAAGAAAATTAATCCAAATGGGTTTAGAGAGTTTTCTGGGTGATTTATACTCTACAGAGATTTGATTGCAGAAAATTTTCAGTAAAATTAAAACCCTTAACTTCCTATAACACTTAGAAAATATATCAAGTGGGACAAAGTATCAAAAATAGTTGTTTGTTGCTTTGGAGGAGAATATTTTTTATTGTTACAGTATTACAGATGTCCCCCATCCCCCTTACCCCTCTCCACCCAGCTCCCACCCCACTCCAGGCATTCACCACACTATTGTCTGCATCCATGGGCTATGCATAATGCATATAAATTCTTTGGTAAATCTCTTCCCATCTTCCTCTCTGAGATCTGTCAGTCTGTTCCATGCACCCATGTCTCAGGACCCAGTTTGTTTGTCAGTTTATTTATTTATTTATTATTATTATTATTATTATTATTATTATCATCATTTTAATCCTCACCCTAGGATATTTTTTCCGCTGCTTTTCAGAGAGTGGAAGGGAGGGAGGGGGAGAAGAGAGAGAGAGGGAGACAAATATTGATGTGAGAGAGACACATCGACTGATTGCTTCCCCCACTTGCCCTGACCAGAGGCTGGGAGCAAACCCGAAACCCAGGTATGTGCCCTTGACTGGGAATCGAACCTGAAGCCCTTTGGTACTCGGGCTAATGCTCTAACCACTAAGCCACACTGGCCAGGGCTCCTCAGTTTATTTTGTTCATTGGATTTCACTTATAAGTGAAATCATGTGACGTTCATCTTTCTCTGACTGGCTTATTTTGCTTAGCATAATACTCTCCAGGTCCATCCATGCTGTCGCAAAGGGTAAGAGATCCGTCTTTTTTATAGCTGCATAGTATTTCATTGTGGTCATGTCCCACAGCTTTTTATCCACTCATCTACTGATGGGTACTTGGGCTTTTTCCAGATTTTAGCTATTGTAAATAATGCTGCTATGAACATAGGGGTGCATATATAATGAGTAGAACTTCGAAAGAGAAAAGGGTAGAATGATAAAGAGGACGACATTTTCTGATTGTCGGGGACTAAAGAAAACTTTGGGGAACTTGGAAAGTATTACGAAAATGGGATCCCTTCTAGTTTGCAGCATTTGTATCCTTGAGCTCAGATTCAATGTATCTTCAGGAATGAAGGGCCCACAAGAGAATGAGAACAAGAGGTGAGGCAGATACCATTGGAAGGGGAAAGTGTGGAGGCCTGTAGTGGTCAAAAGAAATGCACCTGTGGGTGTGTGGAGGGGTATCAAGGGAAATGGACACTGCCCAGCTGATTTGTTTTCTAACTGCCGAAGCATTCCTAGGACATTTTTCCTAGATACTAGGATTAGAGAGGTGGTGAGTTTCAACAATATGCTTATCTATTAGAAGTACAACCTTTTTTTTTTTTTTTTTTTGCAGATGTATTTTTAATTCCAAAGAGACAATGAAGATATTAATGAAACTTTGAAACAACATGACCCCTTATAATTCCACTGCTCTTTAACTGGTCATCTATTTTTATGTTTTCTTCCAGACAAAAATTCTTTTTTTATTTTTAAATATATTTTCACTGATTTGAGAGAGAGGGAAGGGAGAGGAAGGAGAGAGAGAGAAACATGAATGAGAGAGTCATTGATCGGCTGCCTTCTGCACGTCCCTGACTGGGGACCGAGCCCGCAACCCGGGCATGTGCCCTGACCAGGAATCTAACTGCTATCTCCTGGATGCTCAACCACTGAGCCACTCCCAGCCAGGCAAAAAATTCTCTTTCTTTAGCTATACTTTTGGGTGAGTAAATTTTCTCTTGGCATAATATCTAGTAGATCAGCTTCTGACCTCCTAACAAACTGGGAACAGGTCTCTAGTCCTGTGTTATTCTGCCATAAGCTGGAAACTTGAACTGCTCAGTTGATTACCTGCAATTATAATTTCATAACTGTTTTTAAGATTCCCCCTTTCAATAACTTCTGCTCAATGGTTATTTGGCCTGCTGAAGTAAAGGACAGCAAACTCTGTGGGTATATGGAGCAACTCTGAAGTCCTCCAGAAGGGGCTTAGTGATCATCTATCCTAATCCCTGTATAGCAAGGAAAGTGAGGCCCAGAAAAGTCACAGATCTAACAAATGCTAGAGCTGAGATTTGAACCAAACTCTTAAAATAAAACTTTTGCCCAGCCGGGTGTGGCTCAGTGGTTGAGTGTCCACCTAGGATCCAGGAGATTGCAGTTTGATTCTGGGTCAGGGCATATGCCTGGGTTGCGGGCTTGATCCCTAGTCGGGGGCGTGCAGGAGGCAGCCGATTAATGACAACTCTCTCATCATTGATGTTTCTGTCTCTCTCCCTCCCTCTCCCTTCCTCTCTCTCAAATCAATAAAGATATATTTAATTAATAAATAAAACTTTTAAATAATTTTAGAGTTACAGAAAAGTTTTTAAAAATAGTATACAGAGTTCAAGTATCCCTTCATCCAGCTTCCCCTGATGTTAACAATTACACAACCATAGTTATCCAAACCAGAAAATTAACATTGGTACAATAATATTAATTAAATTGCAGACCTTATTTGAATTTCATTAGTTTTCCTCCAGTGTGGCCCCCCCCCCATCATTCCAGGATCCAATCCAAATATCACATGTAGTTACATGTCTTTGTAGTTTCTTCTAGTCTGGGAGAGTTCCTCAGTCTTTGTCTTTCAGGACCTGATACCTTCAAGAGTACTGGCTAGGTATTTTGTAGAATGTCCCTCAGTTGGGGTTTGTGTGATATTTTCCCACAAGTATACTGAGGTAATGTATATTTTGGCGAGAATACCACAGAGGTAAAGTGTCCTTCTCAGTGCCTGATGTTAATATGTCTTATTACTGGTGATGCTAATCTTGATTAGATGGTTAAGATGGTATCTGTCAGGTTTCTTCACTGTCAACTTATCATTTTCATTTTATAATTGATAAATATCTTGGAAGAGATGCATTGAGACTATGCTAATATTCTGGTTTGTTTTCTTTTCTCAAACTTTCACCCAGGATTTTAGTATTTTAGTATCAGTGGATTTTGCCTGCAACAATTATTTTTGTGATATATGCCTAGTATTGATTTTGAAATTTATTTATTCTTATATGTGTGGACTCATGGATCTTTATTTCATTGTATGGATTATAATTTAATACTATAGTTGTTTATTTTGTTGCTCAAATTGTCCTAACTTTGGCCTGTTTCCTTTTGTCATGTCTCGTCATTGTGAGGTAGTTGTTGTTTTGAGGACGTCCTTATTTCCTGACATAAGATATTCCTGGCTCAATTAGGTTTTCCCTGTCTGGCCCTGGAATCAACTACTTCTCCAAGGAATCCTATGGATCAAGATCTTTTGATATAGACCCCTTATGCTCATGTTACATCTCAAACAATTTTGATTACAACACTATAAATTTTCTCAGGAAAAAAAATACTATAAAGGTAGGTGGGGTTTGTACTTGTTGAATTTGTTATAGTCCCCCAACATTGCCTTGCAGATACTCCCAGTGGTCCTCTGTTCACTCTATTTGTACCATGCTGATGACTCAGGCCTGAGGGAGCAGGAAGATGAGAAGACACAGAAGTGGACTGGAGTGTAGCTCAGGGTGTAGATGTAGAAAGAGATGATGTGATACAGATGAAGGTCTGAAGAGGAAGGCTGGGTGAACCCCTGAATGGGATTATAAATATACACATCTCAGTTCTTTCTGCTTCACCACTGTGCCTATCTAAAAAACACAAAGCTTCAGAAACAAGTCAGAATTTTTGAAGTTTAACTTTTTCCTGGCACTCTGCCTATAGGGAAGGTGCTCTTTGTGACTTCAGCTTTTCTCTTTCTCCCTCAAGTTGCCTCCAGCAGCTGTCTGGGATGATTTATGGGGTCATGGCAAGTCTGCTTCTCTGAGTCTAGGCCTTCAGTGGGAATGTATTGTACTCGTCATGTTAGGGACGGACAAAATTCAACATGTGGATGCTAAATGAAACCAGAGTTAGGTTCATGGTAGAAATTAAAAGGAAGACTGAAAACAAACTTTGAAAGTCTAGGTTTCTTATCTTTTGCATACAATAATGGAACTTAAAAGCAACTTAGAAAATTATTCCAAATAGATAAGTATGGTAACATAAATTTAAGTACCTGCAGTGAGGCCCATATTCCAATTCCAAGATTCAAGAAAACTTAAGGTGACAATTGCAGTTTCTTGGGGTTTCTTAGCAGTGTAAAATTGTTTTTCTGCTGTATATATAATCATCCTACATCTTATTTGCAATTTTCTACAAATGACACTACAGTTTTCTTCTCTGTACTTGTACCTATGTGTACGTGTGTGTGCATGTGTGCACGTGCACATGAGGAGGGGCAGAGAGAGAGAGATGACATACTTGTACAGGAAATTTAATACATGTCAGCACAAATCTGAGACTGTCATTTGGCAGGGAGAACTAGTCACATGCCAGAGTAGACAGAGAAAAGGGTGAGATCTCAAGAAGAGGGAAAGAGTGGGGAGGCAGTTTATAATTTAAGATAGCAGTAGAGATTCTTTATTAAAATTATTTTTAATTTCTCATAGTCATGTTAAATTTTTATCCTGACTGCTACAGTACTGATCTTCAACTATCCAGGACATTTCTTCCCCCCCCTCTAGTCCCCCAAATCATTTAGCCCAACCTATCTGGTGTCCTCCACATGGGGTACATTTATGTCCTCCTTCCTATCCCCACAAGGACTCACTTGGTTCAGGCCTTTATAAGTTCTATCTGTACTATTGCTATAGCAGTCTTCCCATCTCTAAATTATTCATCCTTTAAACCTCATCCCAGGCATCTCTTCCTGCTCCATGATAGCTACCCACCACTGAACCTTGTGTTAACCCACTCAATAGTTCTGCCCAAATGTATTCTAATTGGTAGTTTACATGCTTATCTCCCGACTTGACTGAGGCCTTGAGCTCCTCGAGAGTTGTGTCCGCCTTATTTCTATATCCTTAGTGCCTAACAGTGTTGAGCATACTATATGCTTGATAAATGCTTGGTCAGTGATTCAAAAAAAATAAACAAATGAGTGAGTGAATAAATGAAGGAATTCACTTAGTTCCCTAATGAACAGTTTTTAACTAGTAAACTAAACACTCAATCCCCAGCAAATATTTCTTCCTGGAGTTGACAATTCATTACATGGGAGACATAACTTATAATGTGACATCTTACAAGTGATAGTTTCTCTTCCACAAATAATTATTTTCTCAAAATATCGTTTTTTCCTTTTTGAAAGCATTGGTAATTATTATGCCTCATATCTCCACCTAGTGGAACAAATTGGTAATACAGCAATTAAGATCTCTATTACTTTAAGAAACATAATTGTGAAAGTTTTTCCTTGCTGAAATAACCTATTTCTACATGTCTGGACAGTCTCATGCTCCTGGAAAAGAATGTGAATATATAAAAAACTTTACAGTTAGCCCAATCTTTCACACTTTTAAATCAAAGAGCCATTCATATTTACTAAAGTTATTTCGATATTTTAAGAAAAACATTTTTGTAAACTATGCAAACAATTCCAGTAATTTAATATTTACTGAGCATTTTTTAATGATCAACATGTGCTTCGAGGTAAATGCCATTTCATCAGGGTACTCATTTTTATAAAGCTTAAAATAAATATAACAAGATAATATAGTTTAGGTAAATATCTGTCTATATCTATCATCTCTCTCTCTCTCTCTCTCTCTCTCTCTCTCTCTCTCTCTCTCTCTCTCTCTCTCATCTATCTATCTATCATCTATCATCTATCTATCTATCTATCATCTATCTATCTATCTATCTATCTATCTATCATCTATATCATCTATCATCTATCTATCTAATCTATCTATCATCTATCTATCTATCTATCTATCTATCTATCTATCTATCTATCTATCATCTATATCATCTATCTATCTATCTATCTATCTATCTATCTATCTATCTATCATCTATATCATCTATCATCTATCTATCTAATCTATCTATCATCTATCTATCTATCTATCTATCTATCTATCTATCTATCTATCTATCATCATCTATCTATCTATCATCATCTATCATCTATCATCTATCTATCTATATCTATCATCTATCTATCTATCTATCTATCTATCTATCTATCTATCTATCTATCTATCTATCTATCTATCTATCATCTATCTATCATCTATCTATCTATCTATCTATCTATCTATCTATCTATCTATCTATCATCTATCTATCTATCTGTCTATCATCTATCTATCTATCATCTATCTATCTATCTATATCTATCTATCTATCTATCTATCTATCTATCTATCTATCTATCATCTATCTATCTATCTATCATCTATCTATCTATCTATCTATCTATCTATCTATCTATCTATCTATCTATCATCTATCTATTATCTATCTATCATCTATCTATCTATCTATCTATCTATCTATCTATCTATCTATCTATCTATCTATCTATCTATCTATCATCTATCTATCTATCTATCATCTATCTATCTATCTATCTATCTATCTATCTATCTATCTATCTATCTATCTATCTATCTATCTATATCTATCTATCATCTATCTATCTATCTATCTATCTATCTATCTATCTATCTATCTATCTATCTATCTATCTATCTATCTATCATCTATCATCTATCTATCTATCTATCATCTATCTATCATCTATCATCTATCTATCTGTCATCATCTATTTATATCCATCTATCGAGATTATAAAGAAAAGCAAGGGGGGCCCTGCTGGGCGTGGCTCAGTGGTTGAGTGTCGACCTAGGATCCAGGCGATCAGGGTTCGATTCCTGGTCAGGGCACATACCCTGTTGCGGGCTCGATCAATGACTCTCTCATCATTGATGTTTCTGTCTCTCTTTCTCCCTCTCCTCTCCTCTCTCTGAAATCAATAAAAGATATATTTTAAAAAAAAAGAAAAGAAAAGCAAGGGGGTATAAACTTAACCTTCAGAAGAGTGGTCACCTCTATGGATCAGGGAGAATGAATCAGAGAGGAACCTCTCGTAGCTTCCGCGGGATTAGAAATGTTTTTGTTCTGTGTGAGGTCATGGGCTCAAGGATGTTTGTTTTATTTTTATGTTTTGTAACTTAGATGCACATATTCTTTGATACAGCAGTGCCACTTTTGAGAATAGCTCCTACAGAGTCCAAGTACCAGAATATAAGGATATTCATAAAAAAGGGAGAAAAGGTAAAAAAATAAAGAAGTGAATACAGTTACTCCATAAGTTCCAAGTGTACTCTACATGTGTGCTCTTATTTAAGTGTGATAACTATTGGTTTTTTATAAAAGTAAAATTTAATGATAAATATGAGTATTATCATATGATATGCTTCAATAAAAATTCATGTGTTAAACTTTTTTTCAATCTTTAGCAGTATTATACCAAACATATTGTTTGATATAAATAGATATATATGCAAAAATATAATAAGATATATCATGCTGATAAAAGAACATTGAATATGACAGAGTGGAGAAAGACTGGTAGCATAAAAAGAGGCAAATGAATTACAATGCTTTCATATAGGGATTTAAGAGGTTAAATTTTAAGTTCACACTTGCTGTATGTTATAGGAACACAATGGTCTATTTTCTTCAGCATATAACTTTTAAAAAATCATAATATGAACATCATTTCTTCTACTTTATTCAAAACATTAGTTTTTCAGAAGATGCAGTGACACCATTAGTTCTGTCTACCCAACATCCATTCCATCTTCTTCTTTTATATCTATTGGGGGTTTTGTTGCTGTTGTTGTTTATTTATTTGTTTTCACCTAGTCACCCCTCTTCTAAGTGGGTCAGGAGAAAGTGACCTCATCTTTAGTTCCAGACCTAGATCTTGAGTATTGTTGCCAATTACAACTCTTGCATTTTCCTGGTCAGGGACTGGCTTAAAAATGAACACTAAGACATGAAGGTCTATTGGCCCCTGGGTTCCCAAAAAGCTCACCTGGCTCTAAAGGAAAAGACAAATTAGAAGATGATTTTTTAATCCCCTTAGACATTTTCCTGTTTGAGCATGATGCATACAATTGCAGCAAGAACCCCCTTATCATTCCTCAGATAAAGCTAGTACTCATATGAGGGAAAATACCAGACATTTCAGAATAAGTTACATAAAGTAATACAGTTCCTTATGTTTAAGGCAATTCGAGTCAGGGTTTCCTTTATTTATCTATTTATTTTAAAATATTTTTTAATTTTTTTGTACACACCAGTGACCAGACATTACATAATTTACTAAGTGATCATCCCAATAAATTTAGTACACATCTGACACCATACATAATTATTAGAATATTATTGACTGTATTCCCTATGCTGAATTTTACATCCCCATGACTATTCTGTACTTCTTAATCCCTTCACCTTTTTTGCCCATCCCCCCAAGCTCCCTCCCATCTGGCAATCAACAAAAAGTTCTCTGTATCTATGAGTCTGTTTCTGTTCTGTTTGTTGATTTTGTTTGTATATTCATTGTTGATAGATATGTATTTATTGCCATTTTATTGTTCATATTTTTATCTTCTTTTCTTCTTCTTAAAAAAGACCCTTTAACATTTGACATAATATTGGTTTGGTGGTGATGAACTCCTTTAGCTTTTTATTGTCTGGGAAGCTCTTTATTTGACCTTCAATTCTAAGTGATAGCTTTGCAAGATAGAGTAATCTTGGTTGATGGTCCTTGCTTTTCACCATTTTGAATATTTCTTGCCACTCCCTTCTGACCTGCAAAGTTTCTGAGAAATCAGCTAACAATTTTATGGGAGTCCTCTTGGAGGTAACTAACTGCTTTTCTTTTGATGCCTTTAAGATTCTCTCTTTGTTTTTAACTCTTTGCATTTTAATTATAATGTGTCTTGGTATGGTCCTTTTTGGGTTCCTCTTCTTTGGCACGTTCTGCACTTCCTGGACTTGTACATCTGTTTCCTTTAGCAAGTTAGGGAAGTTTTCTGTCATTATTTTTTCAAATAGGTTTTCAATTTCTTGCTCTCTCTCTTCTCCTTCTGGTATACCCATAATGCGAATATTGGTATGCTTGAAGTTGTCCCAGAGGCTACTTACAACATCCTCATATTTTGGATTCTTTCTTCTTTTTGCTGTTCTGTTTGGGTGTTTTTTGCTTCCTTATATTCCAAATTGCTGATTTGATTCTCAGATTCCTCTACTCTACATTGATTCCCTGTAAATTATTCTTTATTTCAGTTAGTGTAGCCTTCATTTCTAACTGGTTATTTTTTATGCTGTTGAGGTCCTCACTCAGGTCTTTGAGCATCCTTATAACCAATGTTTTGAACTCTGGATCTAGTAGATTAGTTATCTCCATTTTGTTTAGTTCTTTTTATGGAGTTTTGTTCTGTTGTTTCATTTGGGCCATGTTTCTTTGTCTCCTCATTTTGGCTGCCTCCTTGTGTTTGTTTCTATGTATAGGTAGAACTGCTACATCTCCCAGGCTCAGTAGCATACCTAATGTAGTAGTTGTCCTGTAGGGTCCAGTGGCACAGCCTCCCTGATCATCCCAGCTGGGCACCCAAGGTATGCCTCCATGTGGGCTGTACATCCTCCTGTTGTAGTTGAGTCTTTATTGTTGTTGGCATGTCAATGTGAGAGATTTACCCGGGCAGATCAGCTGCAAGGACTAGCTGTAACCACTGACCACCAACCTCCAACCACCTTGGAGGATCAGCTGCACAGAGACCCACCACACAGAGCAGGATTTACTTCAGCAGAGCTCTGTTACCTATTGGGTCTGTCCCTGAGTATGTTGCTTATGGAAGTTCTTGGGTGGTGGTGCTTCAATGTGGTCTGAAGCTGTCCACCGAGTGCACTGGCTCTGGGGCCTCCCAGGAGGTCAAGGTCAGCCACCACCTGTGTTCTGCCTGGGGCCACCTGGCATAGACTACAAAATAATCTACAGATGGCTGCTTCTTGTGCTGGGCTTGGAAGTGCCCAGGTGAGGCCAAGCTGTGAACCAAGGTTGGCTGCTGCTAGTGCCGGGCCTGGGGCCACTTAGTGAGATGTATGAGGCTTGCTGCTGCCCATTTAATAGATTTTAGGAAAATCTGAAGCATAAGCCAAGACAGGCCATTCCTATGGTAAAGCCACTGGAAACAGATTGAGTGGGCCCCAAAGTTGGGTGAAACATGGTTTCAGGGAATCACCAGGGTGGGGCAAACAGTGTGAGCCAAGTTGATGGAGTCTCAGATATGGCTCTGTCTGCTGGCTCTGTGAAGGAGGGCTCATCAAAGGAACAATGGCCTCTGCCAGTACTTCTGTCTGGGAGAAAGCTTCCCTTCTAGCCTTGCCCTCATGCCAAACAATTCAGTTTCTTCCCGCATGTCCTAAGTTCCTTTCAAGCCACTGCCCCAGCACTGGAGCTCAGAGGGAGTGAGTCCGAGTAAGTCCAGGTGCTGGCCCAGTAAGAGGAACTGCCTGCAACTCCAGCAGCCTCCCCCTCCCTCAGCTTTCATTCCCACTGGTTTTTATAGCCAGAATTTAATGGGACTTCTCTTCCTGGGACTGGAACCCTGGGCTTGGGGGCCTGGTGTGGGGGTGTGACGCCTTGCTCTTCAGGATGGACTGCCACTGCTGAGATATCCCTCCTGATTTTTATTTGCCCTATGTAGGTGTGGGACCAGCCCTTTCCATGCTTCCACCCTTCCTACCAGTTTCAGTGTGGCTTCTTTAATTCTCTAGTTGTAGGACTTCCATTCAGCTCAATTTCAGGCAGTTTTGAATGATGGTTGTTCTGTAGTTTAGTTGTAATTTTGATGTAGTTGTGGGAAGTGGCGAGCACCACATTTACTTATGCTGCTTCTTGGACGGAAGTCCAGTCAGGGTTTCCTTCAGCCTATAACTTTATTATGAATTAGTGTGTGTGGAAATGACATTGGTTAATAAAAGGTTTTAAGTGCACAATTCTATAATACATCATCTGTATGTTGCATTGTGTGCCCACCACCCAAAGTCAAATCATCTTTCATCATCGTATATTTGACCCCCCTTTTCCTTTTACTACTCCTACCCCCCTTTCCCTCTGGTAACCACCATATTGTTGTCTGTGTTATGAGTTTTTGTTTGTTTGTCTTGTTTGTTCATTTGTTGCTTTCAGTTTTATATCCCACATAAGAGTGAAATCATATGGTTCTTTTTCTGACTTATTTTGCTTAGCACGATATTCTCAAGATCCATTCATGTTGTCACAAATGGCGGTATTTCATCTTTTCTAATGGCTGAGTAGTAGTATTCCATTGAATATCTGTACCATATCTTCTTGATGTCATCATCTATTGAAGGACACCAGTTTTTTTCTATGTTTGGCAATATTTTATATAAAGAGCGAATGCCCCAAACATAATGTGAATATTGCTATTAATCAATACTTTTGATTCATTTTATCTTAATAGATAATACCAAAACATAACAATATTTGCTGCTAGAAGGATAATTACATGAATCATCAAACTATAAAGAAAATCAGTTGTACTTCTATATGCTAGTAAAAAATTGAGAAATAAAATAGCCATTTTTCAGAGCATCAAATACATAAACCTGTTTATTAAAAAACACAAATCTATATAGATGGACAGGTAGGTCATGTTGATGGATTAGAAGACTCAAATTTATTGATCTCTCCAAATTGATTTATAGATTGAACACAATCCCTGTAAAAATCCCACAAGTACTTTTTGTAGAAAACAACAAACTGGCTCTAAAATTAATATGAAAATACAAAGCCACAAGAATAATCAAACTAATGTGCAAACAAAAGGAAAGTGCTGGAGGATTATGCGATTTTATTTAATACTTATTGTAGAGCTAGAGTAATCAAAACAGCATGGTACTGGCATAATAATAAAGAAGCCAATGGAACAGAAAAGAGTCCAGAAAAAGATGCACTTATAGTAGCCATTTTTGAAAATGGTGCTAAGGCAATTCAATGGGGAAAAAAGTCTTTTAAAATGGTGCTGTAGAAAATGGGTAAGTATATGAAAAAGAAAGAAAAGAAATGAAAATTACCTTACCTTATACACAAAAGTCAATTCGAAATGGATCATATATTAACACCAGTATTTCTCACCCTTATTTTTATTATCACCTTAGGAATATCTGTAGATATATTTAGCCAGTTACTCACCCCTACCCTGACCCATAGTGGTCAAAATGAAAAAGAATAAACTGTCCTAGTTTGGATTCCCACAGAAGTGGGCCCTGGTACAAGGATTTAAGACACCAGTAAGGAAGTGGAAAAGTGATTCAGGGAAAGCAAAGCAAGGCAACAGATAAAAGATATATTATTGCCCAGCCGGGTGTGGCTCAGTGGTTGAGTGTCAACCTAGGATCCAGGAGATTGGCGTTTGATTTCCAGTCAGGGCACATGCCCAGGTTGCGTGCTCAATCCTGTCGGGGGTGTGCAGGAGGCAGCTGATCAATGACTCTCTCATCATTGATGTTTCTATCTCTCTCTCTCCCTCTCCTTTCCTCTCTCTGAAATCAAAAAAGATATATATTTTAAAAAAGATATATTATCAAGCAAGTTGTCACTTTCCAACTGGAGCTTAATCCCATTGGGGGACTTCAAGAGCAAGTGTAGAACATGTGCTTCAGAGTTACATATGCAAAAGTCAAGGGACCTGAACTCTCATTAGTCATTGACTTCTCAGGATGTGTCAATCCCCCTACCCTTCTCACTTTTTTTGAATGGGGACCTATGGGGTTCTGGTGGCCTGGGAAACTCAGGGAAATAGTTTAAGATGCTGTGCACTAAAATGAAAAGGCTTTAAGGGAAATGAGTGTGCTACCAACAGCTTCTGCTTTAAATATTAGCTATAGGCAAGAACATGGAATAATAGAAAATCTCAAACTCTGTAACAATCACAGTGGAAAACTGGCCAGTTACATTGAGCATGTGCATACCCTATAACTCAGTAATTCCACTCCTAGCTACAGATCCAATACAATATGAGCATATGATCACCAAATAATATGTTTAAAATGTTCATATAAGGAATATTTGTAATAGCAAAAAATTGAAAATTCCCAAATTTTCATTAACAGTAGAATAAATACACAAAGGGTACTATATTTATACAATGGAATACTCTACAGCAAGGAAATTGAATGAACTAAGACTATATGCATTAATGTGGTTGAATCTCACAAACATAATATTGAGTGAAAGGAACCAGACACTGGAGTAGATACTGAAAAATTCAACTCACATAATTTCAAAACTGGCACAGCTAGTTATTCTGTTAGAGGTCAGAATGAAGCAAAGATAGTGCCTTCCTCAGGAGGTAGTGACAAGAAGGGGCCTTCTAGTTACTGGTAATTTTCTGCTTCTTGATCTGAATACTGGTTATGAGTACTAAGTACATACTGTACTATATATGCACACTGTGAATGCTCATTGAGCTTTATACTTATGGTTTGTGCACTTTTCATCATGTTGTTATGCCTCAACCAAAATTTTATACCACACAGAGCTTGACACCAGCATTCCTCATCTCTCCCACCTCCAGCCATAAAAGTATCCATTGTGGTACTCACATGATTTAATAGACTGACAGATGAAACAGAGCAGAATGTCTATAAATGGATCCCAATATATTTGACAATTTATGCAATGTAAAGGTGGCTTTTCAAATTAGTGAAAAATAGATGGATTATTTAATAGATGGTGTTGGGAAAAATGTGTAGTTATTTGGAACAAAAATGAGTACGGCTCTACTTTATGTTAGATTTAAATATTTAAAATACAATGATAAAATTAGTAAAAGAAACCTTGAGAGGATATTTTCATTATTTTATAGAAAGGTTTTTAAAGCACAACAACATAACAAAACATAAAATAAAACACTGATTGACAAAAATGTTTCTGTCCACATTAGGAGCTGATCTTAGGAATAATCACCATAAAAACACCAACAGCAGTAGGAGCACCCTGCTCTGAGCCTGGGCTTATCCCACACTCTTGCCTTGCTTTTCTCTTTTTATCCTCACAATAGCCTGGTGAGGTGAGCACATTATCTGGTTCAGCCTCAGAGAGGTTATGCAGCTCAGAGACCCAAGACTAAGATTGGAAGTAGCCACCAGGGAACTTGAACCCTGGGTTCCTTGGTGTGGGCTTGTAGTTCCTGAGGTCAAACTCTGGAGACACTAGGAGCAGAAGAGGCATCCTTTGATTGACTCCTTGATTTGAAAATGAGCAAACTGAGGCTGAGTAATCTAGTGCCTTGCCCATGGTCACATGGTTGGTGACTCGTGGAGCCAGGTGTTGATCCCATCCATTGAGCTGCAGCTTACACTCTGTTTCAAATATATATACAAATTTGGAGGCAAGTTTTTTAGAGGTTTCAAGATGGCAGTGAAGTAGGTGAAGCTTTCTAGTACCTCTTCCCAGAACCAAACTGGAAATAAAACTAAATTGGGGAACATTCACACAATTGGGGAACACTCTCAGCAGCAGCAGTCTAGGGAAAGGCAATTACTCCACCTTCTGAGATACAGCTTGCTCCACCCTCTGTAATCCCACTCATCCCACCCCGCACCTTGACCCCTGCTGAGGAGGCAACAGCAGAGGTTGGATCTACAGGTCAGGGCAGACCAGGGGATGTCAGTAACTGGCTTTGGGGCAGGGCTATTCCCCAACTTCCCCAGGAACCTGACTAGTGCTTTCCCTCACAAGAGAGTTGATAGAAATTTCTAGCTTCTGGCAGACACCACCCAACTGCCTATGAGGGGCTCTGCCCTGCAAAGATTAGGGAAATATTCTGGGACAGACTCAACTGTGTCGCTCTGGGATGGGGGAACACACCTACTATCTTCCCTTAAGTCTGAATGACAGCTCCCCCTCATGGGAGATCTAGAGGTCCCATCCTTCTGATTCCACCAAAAGCCCTTTCAGAAGCACTTTTCAGAGACTAAGTCTGACAGCTGGCAGCCAGGCGGAGGTGGGCAGAGGCGGATCCTGAGGTGCCTTGGGACATTTGCTGACCCACCCCTAGGCCCCGTGCTGCTATGAAGCTGATCTTGGAGCTCAGCTTGGTTCCTTCTGTGCGTAGCCAAGCCTAGCAGAGTCAGCCACAACCAATGGATCACTTGAAGCTTCTAACAGGTCACTGAGAGCCAAACACGCACAACTTCTGACATTGGCTAGCACTAGAGTACCTCCTGGAATCGGCACACAAAACAGTAAGCCTCAGACAACATAAGAGCAGGATCCAAAGGGAGATCCTGGCAGGCACTAAACTCTGCTGAGATGAACTCCACTTTTTTTTCATTATTTTCTTTATTTTTCTTTTTTCTTTCTTTGTTACTGTTATTTCCTCTCTTTTTTCTTTCATATCTCTTATTTTTCTCTCCTTTTTAACTCTAGTTTTATTTCTCTTTCTTTTCTCTTTTCCTTTTCTTAATTCTTTTTTTCTTCTTTCTCTTTTTTCCACTTCTTAATTTTTTCTTCTTTTCTTTTTTACCACTTTTCTTTCCCTATTCTTTACTCTTATTTTTTCTTTCCCTTCTTTCTTATCATATTCTTTTCCCTTCCATTTTTTCTTCATGTATTTTTTTTTTCTCTTTTATTATTATTGTCCTCTTTTCTCTTTCCTAATTCTTTTTTCTTTTGTGGTTGTTTTTATTGTTATTGTGTTATTTTGTATGTTTTGTTTTGTTTCTTGTTTTGTTTTGTTCTGTCAGCACCTGTACAACAGCTGACATGATGCAATCAGGGTTGACTTTCATAGTCAGCCAGTCTGTGGAGAGATCCCACCCACAAATGAGGCAACAACATTAAAGACCCAGTTACAAAAGGACAGCCCGAATAACCCACACAAGGGACATTCCTAGAGCATCCAGCTCAAGAGATCAAGGAGATGGCACCATTGGTTCCTGGAGGATGCTTACTACATAAGGACACTCCATGAAGACTGGGAATCAAAGCAGTTCTAATACACAGAAAAAAACAACACATACACAAAGAGATAGCTAAAATGGGGAGACAATGAAACAACCTCCGAATGAAAGGAAAACAGGAATCTCCAGAAAAAGAGCTAAATGAAATGGAGGCAAGCAATCTAGCAGACATAGAGTTCAAAGTAATAGTTAAAAATATGCTCAAAAAACTTAGTAAGAACTATGAGGAAGTTAATGGGAATTACCAGAAACTTAGTGGGAATTACATCAGCATGAAAAACAACAAATAAACTATAAAAAAGAACCAGTCAGAAATTAAGAATACCATACCTGACATCAAAAATACACTGGGGGAGAAACAAGATGGTGGCTTAGGTAACAGCTGCACCCGCCGCCTCCTGCAACCACATCAAAATTACAACTAAAATACAGAACCACCATCACTCAGAGCCTCCTGAGATCTGGCTGAACAGAAGCCCTACAACCAGAGAACTGAAGAAGTACAGAGACAGGTAGGAGGGGCAGAGATGTGGGCGGATCTGGACTGAATCAGAGACTCACCATGGGCCCACACCAGTGCCGCGGGGTAAACCTGGGAGGGACATCTCGGCAATGGAAGTTTCCCAGAAGAGTGAGGAGTCCCAGCCCCACACTGGGCCCCCAGCCCAGGGCTCCAGGGCTGGGAAGAGAAATCCCCACAACTCTGGGCTGTGAAAACCCATGGGGACTGTGGCTGAGGGTTGTGGAGGCTGCAGGAGTCCCAGGCTTTCCTCTTACAGGGCCTTTGCATGGATTCACTGGAACATGGTCCCTCTGAGCCCCAGCACCATGCAGCAGCTTGAAAGGAACCTAGGACATCTGGGGGGGAACTAACCTGTCTGAAACTGGGGTGAGAGGTGGAGGGGCAGCTTTCTCCCAGGCAGAAGAGCTGGCAGAGGCCATTGCTCCTTTGGCGAGTCCTCCCCACACACAGCCAGCAGGCAGGCTCCATATTTGAATCTCCAGCACCTGACACACCTTTGGCCCAGCCCCAAGATTCTGGGAGGTCCCACCCTTCCCTACCTGCAAGCCATCCAGGCCATTTCCAGTGGCTTTTCTATGCAAATGGCTTCTTGAGTCTCATGCTTAGGACTTTCCTAAAATCTCTCAAACAAGCAGCAGCTGGCCCCATACAGCTTGATAAGTGGCCCCAGGGCTGTCACTAGTGGCAGCCTGCATTGGCTCACAGCTTGGCAACTCCTGGATGCCTCCAAGCCCAACACAAGTAGCAGCCATCTACAGTTTGCTGTGTAGCTCATGCTGGGTGGCCCTGGCCAAGGCACTGGCAGAGGCTGACTTTGCACCTCCCCGGAGGCCCCAGAGACAGTGCACCTGGTGGTCAGACTTGACCACACTGGATTACAACCCTACCACATCCATGAGTGACACTCAAAGGGTGCACTTGGTGAACACCAAGCTCCACTGAAGTAAATCCTGCTCCATAGGGGTGTCTCCAGCACAGCAGTTCTTTGGCTGTAGTTGCAGCTGGTCCTCACAGCTGATTGGCCTGGGGGTCAATTCCTCCCAGGGACGCCAACAGCAACCAAGGCTCAACTACAACAGGACAGTGCACACAACCCACACAGGGGAGCACCTAGAAGGCCCAGATCAGGTGACTGGCGAAGCAAGCCACTGGACCCTACAGGACACCTACTTACTACACAAAGCCACTCTACAAATTCCAGGAGACATAGCAGCTCTACCTAATACATAGAAACAAACACCTGGAAGTAGCCAAAATGTGGAGGCAAAGAAACATGTCACAAAGGAAAGAACAGAAGAAATCTCTTGAAGAGGAACTAAATGAAATAGATCCAAGCAAGCTAACAGATACAGAGTTCAGAATTTTGGTTATAAGGATGTTTAAGCAGACTATTAGGGAAATAACTGAGAAAATCGATAACATAATAAAGTACCAATATGAAATGAAGGCTACAGGAACTGAAATGAAGAATAATTTACAGAGAATCAACAGTAGAGTAGAGGACGCTGAGAATAAAATCAGCAATTTGGAACATGAGGAAACAAAAACACTTAACCAGAAGAGCAAAAAGAAAAAAGAATCCAGAAATATGAAAATAGTATAAGGAGCTTCTGGGACAACTTCAAAAGGCCCAACATTCGTATTATTGGGGTGCCAGAAGGGGAAGAAAGAGACCAAGGAATTGAAAACCTATTTGAAAAAATAATGACAGAAAACTTCCCCTACCTGGGGAAAGAAATCAACTTAGAAGTCCAGGAAGCACAGAGGGTCTCAAACAAGAGGAACCCAAAGAGGCCCACACCAAGACACATCATAATTAAAATGCCAAAGGTTAAAGACAAAGAGAGAATCTTAAAAGCAGCAAGAGAAAAGCAGTTAATTACCTACAAGGGAGCACCCATAAGACTGTCAGCTGATTTCTCAACAGAAACCTTGCAGGCCAGAAGAGAGTGGCAAGAAATATTCAAAGTGATGAAAAACATGGAACTACAACCAAGATTGCTCTAACCAGAAAAGCTATCATTTAGAATTGAAGGTCAAATAAAGAGCTTCACAGGTAAGAAAAAGCTAAAGGAGTTCATCACCACTAGACCAGCACTACAGGAAAAGTTGAAGGGCCTTCTTTAAGAAGAAGCTAATGAACAAAATAATCTGATGAACTAAACAGATCCAGAGACATTGACCCATGCAAAAGACGATCATATTTCAAAGGAAAGAGGGAAGGGAGGTGTAGGGTGGGAATAGATTAACCAAAGAAGTTATATGTATATATGCATAACCCATGGACACAGTTAATAATGGGGTGAAGGCTGGGGAAGGAGTGGGAGCGAAGTGGAGGGGGTCAATTGGGGGGAAAAATGGGACACCTGTAATACTCTCAACAATAAAGATATATTAAAAAAATTTTTTTTTTAAAAAAGAATACACTGGAAGAAATTATAAGTAGGCTGGATGAAGTAGAGGACTGAATCAGTAATTTGGAAGACAAAGTAGAAAGAAACACCCAGTCGGAGCAACAAAACAGAAAAAAGAATTTTAAACAATGAGGACAGCTTAGTGGAACTTTAGCACAACATTAAGCGTAACAATATCTGCCTCATAGAAATACCAGAAGGAGAAGAAAGTGAGCAAGGATAGAAAATCTGTTTGAAGAAAAATGACAAAAAGTTTCCCTAATCTGGTGAAAGAAAAATTCACACAAGTTCAGGAAGCTCAGAGAGTCCCAATCAAGACATACCCAAAGAGATCCACACCAAGACACATCATAATTAAAATGGCAAAGGTTAGAGACAAAGAGAGGATTTTAAAGGCAACAAGAGTGAAATAACTAATTACCTAGAAGGGAGTTTCCATAGCCTGTCAGCTTATTTTTCAACTGAAACATTTCAGGCCAGAAGGATTGGCATGAAGTATTCAAAGTAATGAAAAGCAAGGCACTGAACCAAGACTACTCTAACCAGCAAAGCTATCACTTAAAATTAAAGGTGAAATAAAGAGCTTCCCAGACAAAAAAAAAAAAAAAAAAGAAGGAAAAAAAGAAAGAAAGAAAAAGAAAGGCTAAAGGATTTTATTACCAACAAGTTAGCATTGCAAGAAATGTTAAAGGGACTACATTAAGAAGAAAAAGAGAGAACACAAATATAAAGAATAAAATGGCAATGAATAAGTACCTATCAATAATAACCTTAAATGTAAATGGATTAAATGTTCCAATCAAAAGACATAGAGTAGCTAAATGGATAAGAAAACATGACCTATATATATACTGTCTACAAGAGACCCACCTCAGAACAAAAAGTTCACACAAACTGAAAGAAAAGAGATAGAAAAGAAATATTCCATGCAAATGGAAACAAAAAAAAAGATGGGGTAGCAATACTCATATCTGATAAAATAGACTTCAAAACAAAGGCCATAAAAAGAGACAACAAAGGACACTACATAATGATAAAGGGATCAGTCCAACAAGAGGACATAACCCTTGTAAACATATATGCACTCAATATAGGAGCACCTAAATATAAAAAACTCTTGGTGGACTTTAAGGGAGAGATTGGCAGCAATGCAGTCATAGTAGGGGATTTTACACCCCACTATCATCACTGGATAGATCTTCCAGACAAAAAATTAACAAGGAAACAGTGACCTTATACATCACACTGGATCAGATGGACTTAATTGATATTTACAGAACATATCATCCCAAAGCAGCAGTATATACATTCTTAATGATTTCAAGAAGATTGAAATCATACTAAGCACCTTCTTGGATCACAATAACATGACACTAAAAGTCAACTCCCATGAAAAAATTCTAAAACACTCAAACCCATGGAGGCGAAATAGCATTTTATTAAACAATGAGTGGGTTAACAATGAGACCAAGGAAGAAATAAAAAACTTCCTGGAAACAAATGAAAATAAACACAGAACAACCCAAAATCTATAGGACACAATGAAAGCAGTCCTGACAGGAAAGTTCATAGCATTACAGGCCTACCTCAAAAAGCATTAAAAATATCAAATAAACAATCTAACTCTACACTTAATAAAAACTGGAAAAATAACAACAAGAGAAGCCCAGAGTAAGCAGAGGGAGGAAATAATAAAGATCAGAATGGAAATAAATGACAGGGAGTCTAAAAAAAATTACAAACAATCAATGAAACCTAGAGTCAGTTCTTTGAAAAGATAAACAAGACTGATGAATCTTTAGCCAGACTCAGCAAGAAACAATGAGAGGATCCAAATAAAATAAAATCAGAAATGAAACAGGTGAAGTACCAACGGACATCACAGAAATACGAAAGATACTAAGAAAACCATGAACAACTATATGCCAACAAATTGAACAACCTGGGTGAAATGTGCAAATTCCTGGAAACATACAATCTTCCATCACAGAATCAGGAAGAATCAGAAAACCTGAATAGACAAATACCAACTAATGAAATTGAAGCAGTAATGAAAAAACTCCCAGCAAACGAAAGTCCTGGACTGGATGGCTTCACAGGCAAATTTTACCAAACATTCAAAGAAGAACTAACACCAATTCTGCTCAATCTAATCTGAAAAATTCAAGAGGAAGGAAGACCTCCAAACTCTTTTTACGAGTCCAAGATTATCCTAATTCCATAATCAGATAAAGGCATGACAAAGAAAATTGTAGGCCAATATCCATCATGAACATAGATGCTAAAATCCTCAACAAAATATTAGCAAACCAAATCCAGCAATATATTAAAAAGATCATACACCATGATTAAGTGAGATTTATTCTTGGGATGCAAGGCTGGTACAATATCTGCAGAACAATAAATGTTATATACCACACAAACAAATTGAAGGATAATAACCACATGATCATAACAATAGATGCAGAAAAAGCATTTGAAAAAATCCAGCACCCACTTATGATAAAAACTCTCAAGGTGGGAATAGAGGGACCATACCTCAACATAATAAAGGCAATATATGACAGACCTACTGCCAATGTCATACTCAATGGGCAAAAACTAAAAGTGTTTCCCTTAAGACCACAAACAAGACAGAGATGCTTGCTTTTAACAATCTCATTCAACATCGTGCCGGGAGTCTTAGCCACAGTGATCAGACTAGAAGAAGAAATAAAAGACATCTAAATTGGAAAGAGGGAAGTAAAACTGTCATTATTCACAGATGACATGATATCATACATAGAAAACCCTAATAATCACCAAAAAACTACTAGATCTAATAAATGAATTCAGCAAAATAGCAGGATACAAAATAAATATCCAGTAATCAGTGGCATTTTTATACACCAATAATAACTCTCAGAAAGAGAAACTAAGAAAACAATCCCATTTACTATTGCAACAACAACAAAAAATAAGGTACCTAGAAGTAAAAACTTACCAAGGAGATAAAAGACCTATACCCATTGAATTATACATCACTGAAGAAAGAGAGAAAGATGCAAACAAGTGGAAGCATATACAGTACCATGTTCATGAATTGGAGGAATTAACATAATCAAAATATCCATCCTACCCAAAGCAATCTATAAATTTAATGCAATTCTTATTAAAATACCAATGGCACATTTCAGAGATCTAAAACAAACATTCCAAAAACATATATGGAACCAAAAAGGATCCCAAGTAGCCTCAGCAATCTTGAGAAAGAACAAAGTTGGACAGATCACTATTGGATATGAGATTACTACAAAGTGAGTATAATCAAAACAGCCTGTTACTGGCACAAGAACTGGCATATAGATCAATGGAACAGAGCAGAGAGCCCAGAAGTCAACCCATGCCATGTAGTCAATTAATATTTGACAAAGGAGGCCAGAGCATACAATGGAGGAAAAACACTATGTTCAAGAAATGGTGTTAAGAAAATTGAATAGATACATGCAAAAAAAAAAAAAAAAAAAAAAGGAACTAGACCATCAACTTACACCATACACAAGAATAAACTTAAAATGGATAAAACACTTAAATGTAAGCTCTGAAACCATAAAATTCCTAGAAGAAAACATAGGCAGTAAAACCTCAGACATCTCTCATAGCAATATTTTTGGCTATATGTCTTCGAGGGCAAGGGAAACAAAGGAAAAAAATAAACAAATGGGACTACATCAAATTAACAAGCTTCTTCACAGCAAAAGAAATCATCAACAAAACAAAAAGGGAGACCACCATATGGGAAAACATATTCACTAATGATTCATATGATTAGGGGTTAATTTCCAAAAAAATGGAAATGCCTTTTGACCCAGTGATCTGACTTCTGGGTATATATCCTAAGAATCCAGGAACACCAATCAGAAAGAGTATATGCACCCTACGTTCATAGCAGCATTATTTACAATAGTTAAGACCTGGAAATAGCCCAAGTGCCCAATGGTAGATGAGTGGATAAAAAATCTGCGGTACGTTTATACAATGGAAAACTACATGGCTATAAAAAAGAAGGAATTCTTATCTCATGCAATAGCAGAGATAAACTTTGAGATTATTACGCTAAGTGAAATATACCAGTCAGAGAAAAACAAATACCATATGATCTCACTAATAGGTGGATTCTAATGAACAAAATAAACTGAAAAACAAAATAGCACCAATGGTATGGATACATGGAACAGACTGACAAATGTCAGAGGGGAGGTGCATAGGGGGGACTGGACAAAGGAAGGTGAAGAGATTAGGTAAAGAACATATATGTATAGCCAATGGACACAGAGAACAATGTGGTGAGGGCCAAGGGATGGGGGGGCTGGGGCTGCATGGAGATAGGCAAAGTGGGGGGAAATGGTGGACATCTGAAATAGTGTCAACAATAAAAAATTTGAATTAAAAAAACACTGATCAATTAAACCATATAAACTTTAATAAGTGTGGCAAAATTCAACATAAATAAGAAAGTCAACAAAGATGGAAAAAACTTCCAATTCATAATACATATAGATGGCTACTATCACTGGTATGAAAAAGGTCCCTTAGGTCAATAGAAAAAAAGACCAATAAGCCACCAGAAATCTAGACAAAGACTATATACAAATGGATCAATGAAAAAGAATTGAAGTGACTCAAATATATGAAAAGATGATCAACCTTACTGGTGATGAGTGAAATAAAAGTAATACTACAAATATATTATTCTGACAATGAGATACCACCTCACACTTGTTAGAGTGGCTATTATCAACAAGACAAGCAATAACAAGCGTTGGAGAGGTTGTGGAGAAAAGGAAACCCTCATCCACTGCTGGTGGGAATGTAGACTGGTACACCCACTATGGAAAGCAGTCTGGCAACTTCTCAAAAAAATTAAGAATAGAGCTACCATATGACCCAGCAATCCCTCTCCTGGGTATATACCTGAAAAACTAAAAAACATGTGTTCACAAAGATATATGCACCCCTATGTTTATTGCAGCATTATTCATGGTGGCCAAGACATGCAAACAACCAAAATGCCCTGCAACAGAGGACTGGATAAAGAAGATGTGGTGCATGTACACAATGGAATACTACTCAGCCATAACACTGCCATTTGCAACAACATAGATGGACCTTGAGAATATTATGCTAAGTGAAATAAGTCAGTCAGAAAAAGCTAAGAACCATATAATTTCACTCATGTGGGACATAAAACTGAAACTCATAGACACGAACAGCAATGTGGTGGCTGTCAGAGGGAAGGGGGTGGGGGGGTGAAGGGAGTCCTAATACATGGTGACAAGAGAAGATACAACTTTTGGTGGTGGGCGCACAGTGCAATATACAAATCTTGTAACATAAAAACCCATGCATGAAACCTATATGTTCATATTAACCATTGTCACTCCAATAAATTTAAAAAACAACAACAAAAAACACAAAGATATTATTCCTGTAGTTTTGAAAAACAAAAAAATGTTTTATAGCCCTGGTCAGCATGGCTCAGTGGTTAGAGCATTCACCTACACAGCAGAGTGTCATGGGTTTGATTCCTCGTCAAGGGCACATACCTGGGTTGCAGGTCCGAGTCCCACCCCCTGGTCTGAGTGAGTGTGCAAGGCAACAAATCGATCTCTCTCTCTCTCTCTCTCTCTCTCTCTCTCTCTCTCTCCTCCCTTCTACTCTAAAACTCAATGGAAAAAATATGCTCACTCCTAGGGTGAGGATTTAAAAAAAAAAGTTTTATAATACCCTGAGTTGGCAAGAGCATGGGAAAGCAGATACCCTCTTACATTGCTAGAGGGGAACTCTAAAAGTTGATGAAACTTTTATGGAAAACAGTTTATTTTGAAAGGCAATATCTATCAGTACTAGAGATGAATATAATTTTATTTTTAGGAATATATCTTACAAATATATTAGAATATGAGTAAAGTTAATAACATATGGTTATTAATTTCAGCCTTATTTGAAATAGCAAAAAAAACCCAAAAACCCTGAAAAAACAAAAACTCTAACATCTATCAAAAGAAAATTTGTCAACAAAATACAGCCATCAAATAGAATGAAAAATTCTTTTTTACAGGTATGGAACAACTTCAAGTGAAAAGAGCAAGGTGTAGATTGTGGATGAAAAAGGGGTTCTATGGAAGGTAACTTCATAGGGTGATCTGATCTTAAATTCCTAACTGGGCAGGTCATGGTGGGTAGTCACATCCCAAATATAACTTCTTTAGCAAAACATTTATCTTTGCCCTAAGCAAGCCCTGTTCATTGTTCTTATGCATATAGGTTAACATATCTTTGAAATGCTTCTTTTTTAGACCGCTGGGAAGCATAGCCGCCCTCAAGAGAGCATATAATCTTAGCTAGTCCAATACTCACCTTGCTTTCTCCCACTTTCATGTAATCTCCCTCATTTTTCCTCCTTAACTTCAAATGCATAAAAGAAATAACAAAACTGTCATTCTCTGAAGCATTTGAAATCTTGCTTCCCAGAAATTATTATCAGGTTGGCTCAAATAAATTCTGATAAATTTCTCTACAGGTTTGGACATTACTTATGTTAACAATCTCTAAAAATCAATCAATCAATCAATCAACCAACTAAACAAACATTAAGACAAAGGTAAATTTATACCAGGAATGCATGTTTTATAAGTATTAACTAAGTTTATCCTCACAAAACATTTTGAGGTTGGCATTATTATTATTATTATTATTATTATTATTATCCCATTTTACAGATGAGAAAACTGAGGCATAGAGAGTTTTAGTAAATTGTATAAGATCACACAACTGGTAAGTGGCAGAGTTTGGATTTAAATATAGGCTGTCTGGATCTTACCTCAGGCTGTCTCTCTTGGACAAACTGGAGACAAATGGTTAAAATTAATTAGAGAGTTTGACAAGTTTTCTGGATACAGGACCAACATACAAAAAATGGTTTCATTCCTATATACCAGGAAAAACCACTCAGAAAACATAATTTCAAAAGAGATATTATTAAAATAGTAATATAACCTTCATGGGTTCATAAAGATGTCAGTTCTCCAGATTAATAGGGAGATTGGTATAATTCTAATAAAAATTTCCAGGGGCTTTTCATAGTATTGGACAAGTTCCTCTTAAAATCTGTGAGGAAGAGAGTAAATTTGAAAACAAAGCACCAAAGTTGGGGACCTGTTCTACCAGACAAACAATTATAATGTTTAGTCAAACAGTGTGCACTGTGATGTTGGTGCATAGATAAATGAATAAGCTAATAGAAGTGGAAAAGAGTAGCTAGACTATGCCCGATGGATATATGAAAATATATATGACAGATATAACATCTGAATTCAGTGGAAGGTTGAAGTGTTCAATAAATGGTACTGGAATTTTTGGTTATCCATGTGGAAAAAATAAAATAGGATATCATTCTCAAAACATTTACAAAAATAAATTTGAGGTGAATTAAAGATTAAATGTGAAAAACAAAACTCAGAAACTTTTAAAAGAAAATATAGGAGAATGTTTTAATGATCTTGGATTAAGAAACATTTAAAGAAGACAGACAAGTTGCCTGGCCAGAGTGGCTCAGTTGGTTGATCACTGTCCTGTGCACCAAAAGGTTACTGGATCAGTTCTGGTCAGGGCACATCCCCTCTTGCACCTCTGCACTTCCTACCAGTCTCTATGTGGTCTCCACTTTTCCTCCTTGGTTATGAGGGTGCTTCCCAGCTAGTCTTCAGTTGCAGTTGATTATTCAGGATGGTTTTTCTATATTTTAGTTGTAATTCCAGTTTTGTCCTGGGAGAATGTCAGTGTAGCTTCCACTCAATCCACTGCTATCTTGGAATCCTCTTTCTTTTTTTAAAAAAAAGGTGTTTTGTTTGTTTGTTTGTTTGTTTGATTTCAGAGAGAGGAAGGGAGAAGAAACAGAGAGAGAGAACCATCAATGGTGAGAGATATTCATTGATCGGCTGCCTCCTGTATGCACCCTTCTGGGGATAGAGCCTGCAACCCCAGCATGTGCCCTGACCAGGAATGGAACCTTGACCTCTTGGTTCATAAGTGGACGCACAACCACTGAGCCACACTGGCTGGGCTTGACTTTCTTGTTGTATTTGTCATCTCTTTCTCCTTTTCTCTCTCTCCATACCTTCAATGTTTCCAACTTATTAATTTCTGCTTTTTTTCCTTCCTGTATTTGTACAAAGCTGTGATCCAGTTTTGGCCAATGAGATGCAAGCAGAAGCCTGTTAAGGAGAGTTCTGCAAAAACTTTGGTTTTCCTAATAAACTTGTAATAGAATGACAGGTTGCAAGGACATCTATGTTTCCAGGTTCCACAGAACATGAAGAGAGGGAGAAATGTCTTGGAAATAGGAGTTGAGGGACCCAGCTTCTTGTGTCTGCAGTGAGTGGGGGTGAGAACAATAAATAGTGAAAAGAGGAGTTAATTATCTGATGCAAATTTCTCCCATTCCATAAAGCTATTTCCGTCTCCTCTCTCTCCAGGGTGAACAGTATTAGGAAAGGTATAACTATGGGTATAATTCCAGCCATATCATCTATAACAATTACACATTTGTTTCTTTAATCCCAATATTTAGAATCACTCCTTTTTCTTTTCTCGTTTTGCAGTCTATGGCTTTCCAAAACAGTGCTCTTTCACAGGAAAACAATAGTTTGTCAATGAGTGTAGATATTTGAATTCTTGGTACATTTCACCAGATTCCCTTTCTAAAAAGTTTAACTAACTGCTATTCCTTTTAGGAGTGGATTAACGTGACCTTGGCTCCCAACATGAAGGTCGACCTCAAAAGGTAAAGGAATAAGTTTGTAAGCATTTATTTAACTGTTTTAAACTCAAAATATATTTTCAGGATATAAAAATATTTCAGGAATCATTTTAGTACTACATTTTATTTTTAAAGTTTTAAAATCAACAGAAATTATTTTATTAATTATTAAAAATTTAAGGAATAGATTTGAATACATTTACTGCTGTCTGAGGAAAAAGACAAATTAAGACAATTTAAATTCTGAATATAATGTTTTCAATCTACTTTTTTAACAAGCCTATAGCATTTGCAGCTTTGGTGTGATTAAAGGACATAATCTGGAGACTACATCAAGGGCAAGGATTATATAATATGAAGAATGGTGTTTTTTTATCCAATGGTTTCAAGATTGAATTTTTTCTTCTTTTACACAAATTGAAAAAATCTTCTGTATTCAAATGTTCCATCCCTCCTCCCTCCATGTGGGTGTGTGTGTATGTGTGTGTGTGTGTGTGTGTGCATATGTGCATGTGCGTGTGTGTGTGTAGGCAGGGGAACCATCAGGGAGGCTTGATCACCTGCCTGTCCTAGTGAAGAGTGTCTCATGCTTTATGGCCCCATTCATGGATTACCAATGGTTGCAGTTATGCATCATCAACTGTGGTCTGAAAATGTTAAATAAAAATCCAGAAACAAGCAATTTATAACTTTTAAACTGCACACTGTTTTGAGTAACATAAAATCTGAAGCGGTCTTGCTTCATTTGGCCCTTTTGTCTAGTGTCTCCACATTGTATATGTCTCCCCGGCCATTAAGTCATGTAGTAGCAATCTGGTTATCAAATTGACTGTCCTAGTATTGCAGTGCTTGTGCCCAAATAACACTTATTTTACTTATTAATGGCCTCAAAGTGCAAGAGTAGTGATACTGGCAATTGGAATGTGCTAAAGGGAAGCCATAAACTTTATCATAGGTATACATAGGAAAAATATTATATACAAAGTATTACCTGCAGTTTAGTATTACCTGCAGCTTCAGGCATCCACTGGGGGTCTTGGAACATATCTTTTGAGGATAAGGAGAGACTAGTGTATCCCTTTTCTCCTCCATCTTCTACTGCACTCACCACCACAAGAAGAAAATAGTGGAAGGGAGAGCAGAGGGAAGGTCTTAGCAAACCTGGGAGGGAAGGGAGGATATGCCATGTCAAACTAGAATAACTGTTCTCTACACATTTTCCAGGGGCATTCAGGTTACTCTCTAGCCTCTAGAGTAGGAACTAAGGACATGAAATTTGAACTTTGATCTGGACCAGCTCTCCTCTACCCCCTTTCTTAAAATAGGCCAGCTCCTAATGGAACAGAGGCAAGGATATTTCCTGAAAACAGTGCCAGTTTGCTTTTTAGAAAATTGCTTTTGTCCAGTGGATATTGGTTGAAGGGGTCATTGATTGAATGTGTGAGGTGGGGTGTGTGTGTGTGTGTGTGTGGGGGGGGTGATGGACCCTGTACCAGCCAGAACAGAGCCTAGAAACAACTTAGGATCTGCTTAAAGATCTGTTATGTTTGTGGCGTTCATCTCTCTGGAAAGTAAATTTGAAACAACTATGTATCCCCATTGAGTGAGTGCTTTGGGTTAGTGAAGCCCTCAAGGAGACATCTGTCTATCAATGGCTAGATTGTTTACTGTGCAATTACACAGCACCTTGGGGAAAAAGAGGCAGAAAATGAGGAATAGGCTCAGAGTAGAGTAAGTGGGAAAGGAAGAAAAAGAATGTAGGGGAAAGGAAACTGTCTCTATCATTCCTAAGCATTATCTTTCACATACGGTCCTTCATTTCCCCCAACCCCCAACTTCAGATATAACGTGACCAAAGCCCCACCACCTGAGGCTGATCAGGGCACTGTAGGTCACACTGCTGCGGTCCAGGAAGAAGTATGTATGGTAATTCTCTTTGAACAATGTGGTAAGCTTGGGGATTTAGGGGTTGACCAAGGAGAAAGATAACCATGAGGTAACAGTTGTACACATGAACTTTTGAGTGGCACTTTGACAGGAGAAGTGCTTCACATCAGGAGATGTTCCAGAAACACAGGCATTGGAGCCACCACCCAGAAAGGGAAGAGGGTAAGGGAATTCCTGGGGAAGAGAAAATCAGAGAGAGAGGTTACATGTCTAGCTAATGTCTCTCACCAACAAGATGTGGAGTCTCTAGACCAGTGAACCCTGAAAGGCAGCAGTGGCTTGTTTCCTTTTATAGTTTATCTATGACTAACAGATGTGAGGTGATGTTTCATGGGCTATGCAGAGCAGGCAGGCTCTAAATGGTTAAAACGTGCTTATTTGGGCTATATTTAAAGCAATTGGAGGTGTAAAAATTTAGTTTGACATCAGTGGGCTTTTGAACTAAAGGTGCCAGTCTGCTATGAAGAAGTAAACACCATAGGGAGAGTATACAGGAACCATCTTTGGCTCATTTATGCAACAACCATGAAGAAAATGTTAGTGAGGTTGTTGTTGAAGAAAGGTGATCTGGTTGCCTGCCTTACAGCCTCACTTGCTGGCCATGTGCAGGGCTGTGATCATGCACAGTGCATCTGCTAGCAGTTAGGTGCCACTTTGTGATCTTCATGTGTTTGGTGAGGATGCAGATCTCCTCCAGGCACACTGGAGCTCAGAGACCATTGCTGGGTTTTTTACCTTCTGTCAAGAACAAAGTGATTCTGAGACTTACCTTGGCCCCTAAAATCAAAATATCCAAAGGCGCTGTATAGATCCTTATCCTCACCTACACCCATGTTGTCTAGGTAAGGGTCACTAAAGGGCCAGGTGAAGTGGTTACTGGCAAAAAAAGATATTGAAAGGAGAAGTGACATCACCAAGATGACCAAATAAGACACCCCCTATTATATCCCCTCTGAACATTAATAATTTGGCATCCATCCACAGGCAAAGTATCTTTATGGGAGTTTTGGGATCCAGGTAGCAGGTTACAAAACCTTGTTGCAGTCCAAGACAGAGGAGGACAGTTTTGAAAAGGCAGGGTCTCACCCAAGTGGCTGACTTGCTAATCAGGGTCCCAGCTACAAGCTACAGACCTGGAAAAAGTTACATACCTCTGAGGACTCTGCTACAGTCCTATTTGGGTTGGCCCTGTCACCAGCACCATATATCAAGGGAGGGAAATGAAAAACAAATCACAAAAACATGGAAATTAAACAACATGGTCCTGAAAAACAATGGGTCAAAGAAGAAATCAAAATGGAAATTGGAAACTATCTTGAGAAATTAAAATATAAATACAAAAGCTACCGAATGCAGCAAAAGCAGTCTAAGAGGAAAATTTAACATGATAAATGCTTATATGAGGAAAAAATTAAGTTCTCAACAAATAACCCTATTTTTATCTCTAAGAATTAAAAAAGAACATTCTAAGCCCAAAGTTAGCAGAAGGTAGAAAATCATAAATATCAGAGGGAAAATAAATGAAACAGAGACTAGAAAGACAATAGAAAAGATCAATGAAAGTAAAAGTTGTTTTTTCTAAAGAGAAACAAAACTGATAAATCTTTATCTAGACTAATCAAGAAGAGAGGATTCAAATAAGCAAAATTATAAATGATAAAATGAAGAGATTAGCCAAAGAATATATATGCTTGGCCCATGGACACAGACAACAGTGTGATGAAGGCCTGGGGACAGGAAAAATGGGTGACATCTGTAACAGTGTCAACAATAAAAAATTATAAATGAAAGAGGGGACATTATAACTGATACCACAGAAAGATAAAAAGTATCATAAGAAGCTACTATGAACAATTACACACCAACAAACTGGACAGCTTAGAGGAAGTGAATACATTCTTAGAAACATACAGCCTGACAAAACTGAATCATGAAGAAATAAAAAATCTGAACAGGCCAATAATGATCAAGGAGTTTGAAGCATAATAAAAAACCCCTCCTAATAAAGAAAAGCTCAGGACAGGATGGCTCACTGGTGAATTCTACCAAACATCTAAAGAATCAATGTCGATTCTTTTCAAAGTCTTCCAAAAAGTTGAAGAGGAAGGAACATTTTCGAACTAATTTTTGGAGGCTAGCATTACCCTGATGTCAAAGCCAGATAAGGATACTATAAGAAAAGAAAACTATAGGCCAATATCCCACATAAACATAATACAAAAATTCTCAACAAGATATTGGCAAACCAAATTCAACAATACATTAAACGGCCATGATCAAGTGACAGTTATCCCTGAATGCAAGGATGGTTCAACAAATGCAAGTCAATAAGTGTGATACAGCATATTAATAGAAAAAAAATCATCTAATTCTCTTAGTAGATGCAAAAAAAAAAAGCACTTGACAAAATTCAACACCCTTTCATGATGAAAGTTCTCCAAATATTAGGTATGGAAGGAAAAAACCTCAACATGATAAGGAATATAGCTTAACATGCATGACCAATCCACAGCCAACATCATATACAGTGGTAAAAGGCTGAAAGCTTTTCCTCTAAAAATCAGGAACAAGACAAGGGTGCCCACTCTCACCATTCCTATTCAACATAGTACAGAAAGTCCTAGTCAAAGCAATTAGGCAAAAAAAGAAAAGAAAAAAAGAAAGAGAAGTGTGCAAATAGGAAAGAAGCAAAATGGACTCTGTTTGCATATGACATGAAAACCCTAAAGACTCCACCAGAAAACTGTTAGAACTAATAAATAAGTTCAGAAAAGATGCAGGATAGATAATCAACATACAAAAATCAGTTACATTGCCCTGGCTGGTGTGACTCAGTTGGTTGGAGTGTCGTCCCATACACCAAAAGGTGGTGGGTTTGATCCCCTGTTGGGGTGCATGTGGGAGGCAACCAATTGAAGTTTCTCTCTCACATTAATGTTTCTTTGACAGAAAAAGAAACTGAGTCACAGAGAAGTTAATACACATTTAGTGAGCTGGCTCAGAAGTTGGAACCAGGGGTGGAGAACCTCCTGGTGTTATGAAAAATAATCTGGATGCAAGTGATATAAAATACAATTCAGTGGCTTAAACACAAAAGGGAATATATTGACTCATGTAACTGAAAAGTTTGGATAATGACTGGCTTTAAGCAACAGCTGACATCATTAGGATTCAGCCTCTCTCCATTTCTTGGCACTCTGTCTTCTGTCCTGGTTTAAATCTCAGGCATTATATCATGGTAGGATGGCTGCCTTGTTCAGGGCAATATCGAAAAGTTTGGATAATGACTGGCTTTAAGCAACAGCTGACATCATTAGGATTCAGCCTCTCTCCATTTCTTGGCACTCTGTCTTCTGTCCTGGCTTAAATCTCAGGCATTATATCATGGTAGGATGGCTGCTTTGTTCAGGGCAATATCCTGCTAAGTTTATGCAGCTGAAAACATGGTGTCTCATTCACAGGGATCCAGGCAAAAGTTTTATTGTGCCTTAGTGGCTCAAGTTGAATTACATGCCCATTTCTTTTGCCAGGCCTGAGTCACATACCTGTTCTTGGTGCAGGGGTGTGATGGAGAAGACTATAATATCTGTACATAGACTGACGCTGAAGAATGGGAGTAATTCCCCAGAGGACAATAGAGATACTATTTCCAGGAAGGAGAATGAATGTTGAGTGTCAAAACCAAGCAAAACAGATGTCTACTACAGCCTTCTCTCACTGCTCTGTCGCTGCCATCTGGCCCAGAGCCACTTCATTGCCCCTTCAGGCCCTCAAACTTCAGTTGAAATTTTGATTCAAATTCTGTAAAGGCCTAGTTAAGGACCTTAAATAGGATAAAAATTTCTGGAGGATCCTAACCTCTATGTGATCGGACAATCCAATAACCTAAACTCTCAATTAATAAACTTCCTTCGGGCCTGTGTCCTCAGTATGCCATTTCAACCCATTAACTTTTCCACCTACTCCCGGACCATCAGCAATCTCTTGCATTCATTTCCTCTCTCTTAACTACATCCTAAACATATCTGCCCTATTCCTTTTTCGTTATTCCTGCGTGGCAAAATCTCAACTCTGTCTCTTCCAGATCTGCCCTCTAAAAAGCAGTTCAGCTTTTCTTGATAAAATCATACACATGTAATACTGGTGCTACCATAAATTCATGGTCCCAACTAGTGATCTGCTCCAACACCAAGTGAAAATCATTTATTCATTTTCTACTTCATTCATTCCATTTATATTAACTACCTTCTATGTGCTAGGCACTGTACAGTACTTAGTCCTTGTGAACCCAACACAGAAAGCTTCCTGTCTCGTGTTGTTTATATTACAGTCTCCTCATTCAACCCTCTCTTCTATTCTAATCAAGACTATTTCAAATATTTTCCAGTTTCCTTAAATGTCCCCCATCCCAGCAGATGGGCTGCAAGTGCCTGACCCCTTCACAGAAGAACCAGAAGCGACCAGATGTGAGCTTTCCTCAGCAAACCTTCAGTGAGACTTATATCCTACCCCTTTTTTACTCTTTCCTTGATCCTTCCTTTCTCCATCCCAGCAGTTTTTACACTGTGCTGTAACTTTTAACTTGGTTATCTGTGTTTCCTGAGGACGGGGAACCTCTCTGTCCCACCCACTGCCCTGTCCCTAGCATATGGAGGTCAGCGTGTGTCTAGCACTCAATAACCTTTTGGGGGAGTGAATAAACCACAGGAAGAATCTCTGGGAGGAGACCCCGCCCAGTATGTCCTGGGGTCAGGGCAAACCCTAGAGTTGGCACCTGACGTGCACCTTCCTCCTGGCTTCCTGGTAGAAGTTTCCACAGACTTCATCTGAGGAAACTGAATTCTGCCTCCATTGCTGTCCCTAGACTGGCTTTGGGCACATAACCTCCCAGATTAGGATCTGGCAGGCTTTCCCGGTGTTGGATTGTCCTTTCAGTCGGTGCCGCCTGAGGGGGCCGCAAGGCCTGGGAGCCAACTCAGAGTCCTCAATAGCCCTTGAGATTTCTGGTCTCAAAAGGTGCTCTAAGGCTAGCCCAGAGGCTGGGCCCCCAAGGTGCAGAGTCCCTCTGTGCTGGCACTCCGGGGAGACTGAAATAAGGTAGAAATAATAATCCTGACTGCTGTTTATTGAAGTATATTGCCTGCCAGAGTTTTGGCTAGTGGCAGAATCTAAGGCCCAGGTTTCATCTTTTCCATGGAAGTCTATTAATACCTATCTCAGGGTTGTGGCGAAACAAGGAATGAACAAGAAAAGCCCTGCTGTCATTGCCAGAAAGACTTGGGGAACAGCCTCAGACAGTCCCGAGAGAGACATCAACTCTGGTCAGAAGGACAGTGAGACCTCAACCCCTCAGCCTCTACCCCTCCCCCACAGATTGAGAGGTAAACTTTCTTTTTTAAATTTTTTTTTTTTTTAAATATATCTTTATTGATTTCAGAGAGAGGAAAGGAGAGGAAGAAAGAGAGACAGAAACATCAATGATGAGAGAGTCATTGATAGAGCCCACGACCTGGGCATGTGCCCTGACCGGGAATCGAACCCTGATCACCTGGATCTTAGGTCTACGCTCAACCGCTGAGCCACGCCCGGCTGGGCGAGAGGTAATCTTTCTTTGCAGGACACTTTTATTTATTTATTTATTTATTTATTTATTTATTTATTTATTTATTTATATTTTAAATTTATCTTTTTTTTGAAAGTATTACAGATGTCCTCTTTTTTTCTCCCTATTGATTCCCTCCAACCCACAGCCTCACCCTCAGCTCTTCCCCACACTATTGTCTGTGTACCTGGGTTATGCATATATGCATATAAATTTTTTTATTAACCTCTCCCCTCCCCCCCCCACCCTTAGGATTATTCCTAGCAATGGGATCACTGAGTCAAATGGCAGTTCCGTATATAATTTTTTGAGGAAACTCCATACTCTTTCCCTTAGTGGCTGCACCAGTCTGCATTCCCACCTGCAGTGTACTAGTGTCTCCTTTCTCCACTTCCTCACTAGCACCTGTTTTTTGTTGATTTGTTAATGGTAGCCATTCTGACAGGTGTGAAGTGATCCTCCTTGTTGTTTTAATTTTCATCTCTCTGATGATTAGTGACTTTGAGCATTTTTTCATATGTATCTTGGCCATCTGTATGTCCACTTAGGTCCTTTGCCCATTTTTAATTGGATTGTTTGTCTTCCTTTTGTTAAGTTGGATGAGTTCCTTATATATCTTGGATATTAACCTATCAGATGTATCATTGTCAAATATGTTCGTCCATACAGTGGGCTCCCTTTTCGTTTTGTTGGTGGTTTCTTTTATAGGGCAGATGGTTTTTATTTTGATATAGTCCCATTTGTTCATTTTCTCCTTTGTTTATCTTGCCCTGGGAGATGTATTGGCAAACATATTGCTATGAGAAATGTCTGAGATTTTGCTGCCTATGGTTTCTTCTAGGATTTTTATGAGTTTACAACTTACATTTAAGTCTTTTATCCATTTCGAGTTTTTTTTGTGTATGGTCTAAGTCGGTGGTCTAGTTTCATTTTTTTGCATGCACCTGTCCAATTTTCCCAACACCATTTATTGAAGAGACTATCTTTACTCCATTGTATGCTCTTGCCTCCTTTGTCAAATATTTATTGAGCGTAATGACTTCGGTCAATTTCTGGGTTCTCTGTTCTGTTCTACTGATCTATCTGCCTGTTCTTGAGCCAGTACCCGGCTGTCTTGATTACAGTGGCTTTGTAGTATAACTTGATATCTGGTATTGTGATTCTTTCATCTTTGTTCTTTTTTCTCAAGACTGCTGTGGCTATTCGGTATCTTTTTTGGTTCCACATAAACTTTTGGAGTATTTGTTCTAGATCTGTAAAATTTGCCATTGGTATTTTAATAGGGGTCCCACTGAATCTATAAATTGCTTGGAATAGTAAGGACATTTTAATGATGTTAATTCTTCCAATCCATGAACATGGTATATTCTTCTACTTGTTTATATCTTCCTCAATTTCTTTTTTCAATGCCCTGTAGTTTTCTGAGTATAGGTCTTTTTACCTCCTTGGATAAGTTTATTCCTAAGTATCTTATTTTTTTTGTTGCAATGGTAAATGGGATTTTTTTTTCTTCTCTTTCTGAGAGTTCATTATTGATGTATAAAAATGCCATTGATTTCTGGTTGTTATTTTGTATCTTGCTACAATGCCAAATTCATTTATTAAATCTAGTAGTTTTTAGGTGGAGTCTTTAGGATTTTCTATGTACAATATCATGTCATCTGCAAATAATGAGTTTTGCTTCCTCCTTTCCAATTTGGATGCCTTTTATGTTTTCTTGTCTGATTGCTGTGGCTAGGACTTCCAGTACTATGTGGAATAAGAGTGGTGAAAGCGGACACTCCTGTCTTGCTCCTGTTCTTAGGAGAAATGCTTTCAGTTTGTGCCCATTGAGTATGATGTTGGCAGTAGGTTTGTCATATATGGCCTTTATTATGTTGAGGCATGATCCCTCTATTCTCACTTTGCTGAGAGTTTTTATCAAAAATGGGTGTTGGATTTTATCAAATGCTTTTTCTGCATTTATGGATATGATCATGTGATTTTTGTCTTTCAATTTGTTTATGTGATGTATCACATTTATTGATTTGGGAATATTGTAGCAGCCTTGCATACTTGGAATAAATCTCAATTGGTCATGGTGTATGACCTTTTTAATATATTTCTGGGTCCTATTTGCAAATATTTTGTTGAGGATTTTAGCATCTATGTTCATCAGGGATATTGGCCTGTAATTCTCTTTCTTTGTAGTGTGTTTATCTGTTTGTTTGTTTTTTAATCCTCACCTGAGAATATTCTTTCCATTGCTTTTCAAAGAGAGGGGAAGGGAGAGAGAGAAAGAGAGAGAGAGAAACATCAATGTGAGAGAGACACATCACTTGATTGCCTCCCCCAAGTGCCTGGACCAGGGCCAGGTATCAAGCCTGCAACTGAGGTACGTGTCCTTGTCCTGAATCAAACCCATGACCCTTTATTCCCCCAGCTGATGCTCTAACAACTGCGCAAAAAGAGCTGGGGTTCTTTATCTGGTTTGGAATTAGGATCATGTTGGCCTCACAAAAAGAGCTTGGAAGTATTCCATCTTCTTGTATATTTTGGAATAGTTTGAGGAGTATAGGTGTTAGTTCTTTGAATGCTTGGTAAAACTCCCTTGTGAAGTCATCTGGGCCAGGGCTTTTGTTTGCTGGGAGTTTTTCTATTACTGCTTCAGTTTCATCAGCTGTTATTGACCCATTGAGGCTCTCTGATTCTTCCTGACTCAACTTGGGAAGATTATATTTTCCTAGGAATTTGTCCATTTCATCCACATTGTCCAGCTTGTTGGCATATAGTTGTTCACAGTATTTCCTTACAATCCTTTGTGTTTCTGTGGTGTCAGTTGTTACTTTACCTCTTCTGTTTCTGATTTTATTTATTTGGGTCCTCTACATTTGTTTCTTGATGAGTCTGGGTAAGGTTCATCAATTTTGCTTATCTTTTCAAAGAATCAGCTCTTGACTTCATTGATCTTTTGTATTTTTGTTTTAGTGTCTATGTCATTTGTTTTCACTCTGATCTACCTCTGATCTTTATTATTTCTTTCCTTTTGCTTACTCTGGGCTTTTCTTGTTGTTCTCTTTCTAAGTTTTTAAGTTGTGGGGTTAGAGAGTTTATTAGAAGTTTTTCTTGTTTTTTGAGGTAAGCCTGTAATGCTATGAACTTCCCTCTCAGGACTGCTTTCATTGTGTCCCATAGATTTTGAGTTGTTGTGTGTTCATTTTTATTTGCTTCCAGGAAGTTTTTTTATTTCTTCCTTGATCTCATTGGTAACCCATTCATTGTTTAATAACATGCTATTTAGCTTCCATGTGTTTGAATGTTTTTACTATTGTTGATTTCTAATTTCATGCCATTGTGATCTGAGAAGATGCTTGATATAATTTCAGTCTTCTTGAACTTGTAGAGACTTGTTTTGTGTCCTAACATGTGGTCTATTTTTGAGAATGTCCAATGTGTCTTGAGAAGAATATATTTTGCAGCTTTGGAGTGAAATGTTCTGTAAATGTCAATTAAACCCATCTGATCTAGTGTGTCATTTAGGGTCACCGTTTCCTTGTTGATTTTTTTCTCTGGAAGATCTATCCAGTGAAGTTAGTGGGGTGTTAAAGTCCCCTACTATAATGTCCTTGGCAACCTGAGTCCCTGGCAACCAAAGTCCAAAACTCCCCGCTCTGTATGAGCAGTCACAGAAGCAGGAACTTGGCAACTAATATGGATGTGGGAACTTGGCAACCGTCAAACCATAAAGTGACCACAAGCCCCTGCCAAACCATGAACAACTGGTGAGAACACCTGTACCTGACTCCAGGAATGACAGAAAGAACAGAGAAAAAAACAAACAAGATTGAACTCTTTACCCAACTTCGCAATCCCCACTCCCCTCCCATCCAACTAAGCCCTGTAAAAAACAGTCTCTACCTTCTCAGGATAGTGACTGCCCATTGAGCTTCACCCCAACTGCACCCAGGTGGTTTTCAACAAATCTGTTTCTAACTCTCAACAAGCTTCCTATGTCTCTTGCTCAGCAAATCCACCTACTATGAGTGTATCGCTGTCAATCTCTCCCTTAAAGTCCTCCAGAAGATTCTTTTATATATTTAAGTGCTTTATATTGGGTGAATATATGTTTACCAGGGTTATATCTTCTTGTTGGATAGCTGCCTTTTGTATGATGTAGTGACCTTTATTGTCTCTTGTTTTGGCCTTTAGTTTGAGGCCTATTTTGTCACATATGAGTATTGCCCCCCAGCTTTTTATTTTCATTTCCATTTGCATGGAAATATTTTTTCCATCCCTTCACTCTCATCCTGTGAGTCTTTTGTTCTGAGATGGGTCTCTTGTAAACAGCATATATTTGAGTCATGTTTTCTTATCCATTGAGCTACCCTATATCTTTTGATTGGAGCACTTAATCCATTTACATTTAATGTTATTTTTTATAGGTACTTATCTATTGCCATTTTGACTTTTTATGCTTATGTTTCTCTGTTTCTATATTTCTACTTATTACAGCAATCCTTTTAACATTCCTTGCAATGCTGGTTTGGTGGTGATAAACTCCTTTAGCCTTTTTTTGTCTGGGAAGATCTTTATTTCACCATCTATTTTGAATGATAGCCTTGCTGGATAGAGTAGTCTTGGTTTCAGATCCCTGTTTTGCATTACCTTCAATACTTCATGCCATTCCCTTCTGGCCTGTAGAGTTTCTGATGAGAAATCAGCTAACAGCCTTATGGAAGCTCCTTTGTAGGTAACAGATTGCTTTTCTCTTGCTGCCTTTAGGATTCTCTCTTTGCCTTGAATTTTTGGCATTTTACTTATGATGTGTCTGGGTGTGGGCCTCTTTGGGTTCTTCTTGCTTGGGACTCTGTATGCCTCCTGAACTTGTGTTATTTTTTCCTTCACCAGTTTAAGGAACTTTTCTGCCATTATTTCTTCAAACATGTTCTCCATCCCTTCTTCACTTTCTTCATCTTCTGGCATTTCTATGGTGTGAATATCGTTGTTTCATGTTGTACCACAGCTCCTTAAAACTGTCCTTTTTTGTGTGTTTTTTTTAACTGTTTTTTTCTTTTTGGATCTCTGATTAAGTGATTATTTCTACTCTGTCTTTAATTCATTGACCCAATCATCAACTTCTACTCATCTTGAGCAGAAGCTTTTTAGTTTGATGTAGTCCCATTAATTTATTTTTGACTTTATCTCCCTTGCTTATGGGGTCAAATTCACAATAACTGCCCTTGAGACCAAGGTCCATAAACTTAATATCTATCTTTTCTTGTATTTATTTCATTGTTTCAGGTTTTATATTTAAGACAATCAACTTTCAGTTAATTTTTGAGATAGCAGCCTAGTTTCATTTGTTTGCATGTAGCTTTCCAGTTATCCCAACATCATTTAATTAAGAGGAGTCTCTTTCTCCATTGTTTGTTTTTGGCTCCTTTGTTGAAAATTTGTTGCACATATAATCGTGAATTTATTTCTGGGCTCTCAATTCTGTTCCATTTGTCTGTGTGGCTATTTCTCTGCCAATACCATACTGTGTGTTTTTCTTTTACTTTACATTCCTTTAATATTTAGAAAAAATTTTAATTGCATTTATTAGGGTGACATTGGTTAATAAAATTATATAGGTTTCAGGTATACAATTTTGTAATATATTATCTGTATATTGTATTGTGTGTTTACCACCCCAAGTCAAGTCTCCTTCCATCACCATTTATCCCCGCTTTACTCTCTTCTACCTCTCCTGCCCGCTTTCCCTCTGGCTATCACTATACTCTTATTTGTGTGTATGAGGGGTTTTTTTGTTTGTTTGTTTTTGCTTAACCCCTTCATCTTTTTCACCTCAGTCCCAACACACTGATAGCTGCCCCCTGACAGTTATCAGTCTGTTCTCTGTATCTATGAGTTTGTTTCTATTTTGTTTGTTATTTTATTTTGTTCATTAGATTCCACATAAAAGTAAAATCATATGGTACTTGTCTTTCTCTGACTGGCTTATTTCACTTAGCATTATAATCTCCAGGTTTATCATGCTGTTGTAAAACATAAGATTTCCTTCTTTTTTATGGCTGTGTAGTATTCCATTGTATAAATGTACCACAGCTCTTTTATGCCCTCATCTATTGATGGACACTTGTGTTGTTACCAAATATTGGCTATTGTAGATAATGCTGCAATCAACATAGGGGTGAACATATTTTTTCCAATTGGTGTTTCAAGTTTTTTTTGGATATATTCTCAGAAATGGAATTGCTGGATATATGGCAGTTTCATTTTTAGTTTTTTGAGGGAAGTCCATATTGCTTTCCACAGTGTCTGCACCAGTCTGCATTCACACCAAGAGTGCATGAGTATTATGTTTTCTCACATCCTCACCAACACTTGTTGTTTGTTGATTTATTAATGATAGCCATTCTGACAGGTGTGAAATGGTATCTTATTATGGTGTTAACTTGCATTTCACTGATGATTAGTGATGTTGAACATCCTTTTATATGTCTATTGGCCATCTGTATGTTCCTTTTGGTTTATTTTTTAAAATGTATCTTTATTGTTGAAAATATTACAGATGTCCCTCTTTCCCCCCATTTACCCCCTATACCCCATGCCCGCCACCCCAGGCCTTCACCACGCTATTGCCTGTGATCATGGGTTATGCATATGTGCATATAAGTTCTTTGGTTAATCTCTTCCCCCTGATACCCCCAGACACATCTTCCCTCTGAGATTTATCAGTCTGTTCCATGCATCTAAGTCTCTGGATCTATTTTGTTCATGTTTATTTTGTTCATTAGTTTCTACTAGTCTGCTGTTTATCCTTTCCAATGTATTCATTACTATGTCATTTTTAATTTCCTTCATAGTTTCCATATATTTTCTCATGCTGTTGAGCATCCTTACAATCAGTATTCTGAGCGCTATATCTGATACATTGCTTATCTCCATTTCATTTAGCTTTTCTTCTGGAGAATTCTTTTGCTCTTTCATTTGGGGCTTGTTTTTTTGTCTCACCATTTTGGCTGCCTTTTTGGATTTGTTTCTATGTATTAGGTAGATCTGATAGGACTCCTAGTCTTTTTGTAGGGTCTCTGGTGTAAGCCAATGTCAGATGCTGTTTGTCAGTGGCCTTGAGTACCCTGTTTGGATCTATCAACAATCCACAGATTCCTTCTGCTGGAGCTGGGTGTGTTTGGAAAAGACCAATATGCACACAAAAGTCTGCTTTTCCAAGGCCTGGGTCCAGAAGCAGATAAGGCAAAGAGCCAAAGCATCCAGAATCTGCCTTTGCCTACCGGCTGATTGAGATTCTCAGTCACTTAATGAGCCTCAAGCTGTAGACCACAGCAAGGTACCAACTCCATAGGTTGGGGTCAGAGTTTTTTCCAATGGATGGAGCAATTGCTTCTCCCCCAGGCAAAACCTGCCTGGCTAGCAAAGGTCTCCCTGAGAAAGATGTTCTCTGCAGTATGGGGGAATGATTCAGCAGAGGAATCCAGGGGGCTACCCTCTGAGCTCTTTCCCCAGAGCCAGCACCGCTGGATTCTTCTCACACAACTCTAGTCCACTCTGCCCTCCCTCTAACAGAGCCCAAGGTGAGTGGCTGCACACAAAATTTTGTGCATTGGTACTTTAACAGGGTGCTTGCACTCCCTGCTGTTTCTCCCTGGCATATAGAAACCTTGCTGCTTTTCACAGACAGATGCTATGTGGGCACCTTTCTCAGTTCTGGTGCTCTGGGCTGGGGAGCACAGCTTGGGGTTTAGACCCCAGAGTTCTTTGTGAGGACCCCACCACAGCTGAAATATCCCTCTAGAATTCAGCTGCTGCCTGTGGGATCCAAGCCAGCCCTCTTGCGCCTCCTCACTTCCTACCTGTCTCTTTTCAGTCTCCACTTTTCTTCTTTGGTTATGATGGTTCTTTCGAGCTAGTCTTCAGTTGATTATTCAGGATGGTTTTTCTATATTTTAGTTGTAATTACAGTTTGGTTCTAGGAGGATGTCAGTGTAGCTTCCACTTAATCTGCCACCATTTTGGAATCTCATCCATATATATTTTTGTTTGATTGGCATATGTTTTCACTTTCAGGTTTACTCTACTAGGAATATGAGTGTATTTTTAATTTACAGCTACAGGCATACCTCACTTTTTTTGAGTCTCACCTTACTGCACTTTGCAGATACTGATTTTTTACAAATTGAAGGTTTGTGGCAACCTTGCAGCAAGCAAGACTTTCAGTTCTATTTTCCCAACAGTATTTACTCACTTCATGTCCCTGTCTCACATTTTGATAATTCTCATAATATTTCAAACTCGTTAATTAATATTATATTTATTTTGGTGATCTATGATCAATAATCTTTGATGTTATTACTGTAATTATTTTGGGGCTTCACAAATTGTACCCATATAAAATGGTAAATTTAATTAATGAATTGCGTGTTCTGACTGCTCTACCAACCAGCCATTCTCTCATCTCTGTCCTTTTCCTCAGGCCTCTATATTCCCTGAGACACAGAAATATTGCAATTAGGCCAACTAATAACCTTACAATGGCCTCTCAGTGTTCAAGTGAAAGGAAGAGTCACACTCCTTCACTTTAAATCAAAAGCTAGAAATGATTAAGCTTAGTGAGTAAGGCATGTTGAAAGCTGAGATGGGTTGAAAACTAGGACTCTTATGCCAAATAGTTAGCCGAGTTGTGAATGCAAAGGAAAAGTTCTTGAGAAAAATTAAAAGTGTTCTTTTACTGAACATATGAATGATAAGAAAGTGAAGCAGCCTTATTGCTGATACAGAGAAAAATTTAGTGGTTTGTGTAGAAGATCAAACGAGCCACAACATTTTCTATTTAAGCCAAATCCTAATCAAAAGCAAGACTAATGTTTTTTAATTCTACAAAGGTTGAGAGAGGTAAGGAAGCTGCAGAAGAAAAGTTTGAAGCTAGCAGATGTTGGTTAATGAGGTTAAAGAAGCCATCTCCATAGCATAAAAGTGCAAAATGAAGCAGCAAGTGCTGATGTAGATGTTGAAGCAAGTTATCCAGAAGTTCTAGCTAAGACAATTAATGAATGTGGCTAAATAACAGATTTTTAATGTAGACTAAATAACCTTATATCGAAAGACAATGTCATCTAGGACTTTCATAGCTAGAAAAGTCAACACTTGGCTTCAAATATTCGAAGGACAGACTGGCTCTCTAGTTAGGGGGCTAATAAAATTGATGTCTTTAAGTTGAAGCCAATGCCCATTTACCATTTTAAAAATCCTAAGGACCTTAAGAATTATGCTAAATCTACTCTGCCTGTGCTCTATAAAGTAAACAACAAAGTCTTGATGACAGCACATCTGTTTACAACATGGTTTACTAAATATTTTAAGCTTACTGTTGTGACTTATTGCTCAGAAAAAAAATTATTTTAAAATATTATTGCTCATTAACCAGCACCTGTTCATCTAAGCACTCTGGTGGACATTTATAATGAGGTTAATGTTGTTTTCATGCCTTCTAAAACAGCATCCATTCTGCAGCCCATGGATCAAAGAGTAATTTTGACTTTCAAGTCTTACTATTTATGAAATATATTTCATAAGGCTATATCTGCCATAGTGAGTGATTCTTCTGAAGGATTTGTGCAAAGTAAATTTGAAAACCCACTGGAAATGATTTACCATTCTAGATGGCCATCAAGAACATTCATGATAAGGCATTGCTTAGAGCCCCAGACAGCATTTAATCTGTGTGGCATGGGGAAGGGGAAGAGAGCCCTTCCACTGCCAGAGATGAACTGGAGCTGCTTGTGGAGATTGGTTCTCCAGCCACCTGAGCTCCCAGAGGGGTAGATATGGGATTTTTGACCCACCCTGAAGGGTGCCTGGATAGTGCTCAAGGAGCTGCCCCAGCTTTACTAAGATTAGCTATGCAGGGGAGATTAGCTATGCAGGGGAGCTACATGGGGCTTAGTTACCCCTCTTCCTTTGTGCCTAGGTGTGGGGTAATCAGGACCATGCAGGGCAGATTCTCTGCTTGTGTGTTGCTTTGTGCACTTTTGAGTTTTTGATCACTGACAGGGCATCCAAATTCCTGGCTTGCATTGGGAAGACAGACCAGTGAAAGCTGGGATTTATGTCTGCATTGTGGAAAGTTTGAAATTAGCACGCTCTTTGCAATCAGCCAGCCAGATCTGGGAAAGCAGGGGTGGAGCACACCTACCTCTCCTGCAGATTAGGAGCACCACCCCCAACAGGAAAGGGGCTGGTTCAGCTCACTGAAGCCCCAGATACCCCCTGCTGGGTACAGTCCTGAGGAGGTAGGGAGAACAGCTCACAGGAGGACATTACAAGAATAAGACTCTCAGGGACTATTGTTTGGGAACTGGAGGAAAAACTTAAAACCCCTGCTGGGGGCTGGGCAGGCAAAGTGCTCATTGGAATGCTTTTTAATCGAACCCACTGAGCTCAGGCTGCTGAAACTGCTCATACAGAAAAGACAACAGACTGACATCAATCTGAAACTGCAGCAAGCCATTGTATGGGAACTAGAATTGGAAGATAGAGACTGAGGAGCTGGCCTTGAAGCAGGGATTAACTTCCTCACAGTGAGTGCCTGACAGTGAAACCTCTAAGTAAAGAAAGTGATATCCTGAACTACACTAGCCGGCCTGCACTCCAAACTCTTCAGAAGACTCTGGAGTATGACCAGACAACCACAAGGGGGAGGCAAAATAGCTGACAAGTGAAGGTGGTCCACGGAGAGCCTCAGATCAGCCAACTACATTAGGACACCAGAGCCAAACTTAGACAGCTCCTGACATTGCCTGATACACAAGTACCTCCTAGGAGAACGAAATCAGCATACAAAACAGTGAGCTGCAGACAACATAAGCTGCCCAGATGAAATTCACCTGACTGACTTTTTTTCCTTAGAAAAGAGAAAAGAAAAAAGTATTTTCTTTTCAAATTTTTAAATTTAAAAAAACTTTTTAGTTATTTTTTAAAATTTGTTTTGCTTTGCTTGTTTTTTTTTTTTTTCTTTCTTTGTTTTGTTTTGTCTTTTGTTCTATTATCAAGATTTCTTGATGTTCTCTGCTTAATTGCTGGGACATTATTATTATAACCAATAAGTTTACTGCTTTTCTCTATCATTTCCCCCATATCTCTTATTGAGCTCCCTCCCTGCCCTTGATTTCTCTCTGTCCATTGGCATAACTTTTTTCTCTCTCTCTTTTATTTTCCTCTATTCTGTCTTCCTGTCTTTTTGTTTGATTGTTAGCTTCTGTTTGTCTCTTTATTGTATTTTTATTTTTTCATTTTCAACCATTTTTCTATTCCTATGCTTTACCCTTAATTTTTTGCTCTCCCATATTTCAGAATCTCTTCCCCTTTTATCTCCCAGTAGCTTCTCTATTTTTTTCATTACTAGCAGCAATAATATTCTCTTCTCTTTATTTTTTCTCTTTCTTTTTTTAATCTTTTTTATTTTTGCTTTTACATTTGTGTTCTCACTTCAGTCTCCCAATTCTCTTTTCACTTGGGATGTTTTCATTGTGATTGCCAAGATGTTTTGTAACATACTGCTTGTTTCCTGGCAGTTTGGTTGTGTATTGTCTTGCTTCACCAGCACCCATACAACAGCTCACATGATGTGATTGGGACTGAGACACAGCTAGCCAAATGGAAAGGAAAGTCCTTTCAAGAATGGGTCAAGAACAATACAGATCCAATCACAACAGGAGAGCCCAAAGAACTCACAAAAGGGACACCCACAAAAGGGACACACCTAGAGCAAAGAGCTCAGAAGTATAAGAAAAATACACCTCTGGGCTCCACTGGACATAAACTACAAAATCCACCCCACAAGACTGGGAGACAGCAAATATATCTAATATACAGATACAAACACTAAGAGCCACCAAAATGGGGAGACAAAGAAACAACCCCCAAACTAAAGAAAAGGAAAAATCATCAGAAAAAGACCTTGATGAGATGTACTTAAGTAAGTTTTCAGAAATATAATTCAGAGTAATGGTTATATAGATGCTCAAGGAAATTAATGAGAACAACACACTTATGGGAAGGTTGAGGGACTTAGTGAAAACATGAAAAAATAGATAAATATCATAAATCAGAATCAGGCAGAAATGAAGAATACTATAACTGATACCAAGAATACGCTGGATGGAATTAAAAGCAGGCTCAATGAAGCAGAGGATAGAATAAGTGACTTAGAAGATAAGGTATAAAAAATCACTCAATCAAAGCAGCGAAGAGAAAAAGCACTTCAAAAGCATGAGGACAATCTAAGGGAGCTTTGAGACAATATGAAGTGAAACAACATTAACATCATAGGGAAATTAGAGGGGGAGGAAAAAGAGCAAGGGCTAGAAAACTTGGTAGAGGAAATAATGATAGAAAACTTTCCTACACTGGCAAGGGAGAAAGGCACACAAGTTAAGGAAGCACAGAGTGTTCCAAACAAGAGGGGCCAAAAGATACCCACTCCAGGACACATCATAATTAAAATGGCAAATGTTAAATACAAAGAGAGAATATTAAGATCTGCAAGAGAGAGACAAGCAGTGACCTACAAGGGAACCCCCATAAGGCTGACAGCAGATTTCTCAACAGAAACTCTTCAGGCCAGAAGGGAATGGCATGAAGTTCTTAAAGCAATGAAAAGCAAGCACATGCAACCAAGACTGCTTTATCAAGCAAGGTTATCATTTAAAATTGAAGGTGAAATAAAGAACATCCCAGAGAAAAGAAGGAGAAAGGAGTTCAGTACCACCAAACCAGCATTGCAAGAAATGCTAAAAGGACTGCTCTAAGAAAAAGAAGATATATTGAGAGAAAGGTACATCAGCATAAAGGGGGAAAATGGCATTAAATAAGTATATATCAATAGTAACCTTAAATGTAAATGGAATAAATGTTCCAATCAAAAGACATAGGGTAGCTGAATGGATAAGAAAACAGGACCCAAATATATGCAGTCTACAAGAGACCCACCTGAGAGCAAAAGATTCACACAGGCTAATAGTGAAGGGATGGAAAAAAATATTCCATGCAAATGGAAATGACAAAAAAAAAAAGCTGGGGTAGCAATACTTATTTCTGACAAAATAGACTTCAAAATAAAAACCATAACAAGAGACAAAAATGGTCACTACATAATACTAAAGGGATCAATCCAATGGGATAAAATAACCCTTATAAATATATATGCACCCAATATAGGAGCACCTAAATATATAAAAATTATCTTGGTGGACTTTAAGGGGGAAATTGATAGCCACACAATCATAGCAGGGGACTTTAACACCCCACTGTCATCACTTGACTGATCAGCAAGACAAATAATCAACAAGGAAACACAGATCTTAAATGACACACTAGACCTAATGGATTTAATTGACATTTACAGAACATTTCATCCTAAAGCAGCAGATACACATTCTTCTCAAGTGCACATGGAACATTCTCAAAATTAAACCACATGTTAGGGCACAAGGCAAGTTTCTACAAATTCAAGAAGATTGAAATCATATCAAGGATCTTCTCAGATCACAACGGCATGAAACTAGAAATCAACCACTATAAAAAAACCTCAAAAATATTCAAATATATGGAGGCTAAATAGCATGTTATTAATAAATGGGTTACCAATGAGATCAAGGAAGAAATCAAATACTTCCTGAAAAAGAACAAAAATGTACAGACAACAACCCAAAACCTATGAGACACAGAGAAAGCAGTCCTGAGAGGAAAGTTCATAGCATTACAGGCCTATCTCAAGAAACAAGAAAAAGTTCTAATAAACCATCTAACACAACAACTAAAAGAACCAGAATGAGAACAGTAAGAAAAGCCCTGAAGAAGTAGAAGGAAGGAAATAATAAAGATCAGAGCAGAGATTAATGACTTAGAGACTAAAAATCTATACAAAAAGTCAATGAAACCAAGAGCTGGTTCTTGGAAAAGCTAAATAAGATTGATACATCTTTAGCCAGGCTCCCCAAGAAACAAAGAGAGAGGACACAAATAAATAAAATCAGAAATGAAAGAGGCGATATAACAACTGACCCAACAGAAATACAAAGGATTGTAAGAAAATACTATGAGCAACTATATGCCAACAAACTGGACAACCTGGATGTAATGGACAAATACCTAGAAGCATATAGTCTTCCAAAGCAGAAGTCAGGAAGAGTCAGAAAACCTGAATAGGGTCATAAAAACTAATGAAATTGAAACAGTAATAAAAAAAACCTCCCAGCAAAAGTAAGTCTGGGACCAGATGGATTCACAGATGAGTTTTACCAAATATTCAAGGAAGAATTAACACCTATTCTACTCAAACTATTCCAGAACATTCAAGAGGAGGGAAAATTCCCAAACTCTTTTTTGTGGCTAGCATCTTCTGAATCCCCAAACCAGATAAAGACACTACAAAGAAAAAGAATTACAGGCCAATATCCCTGATGAACATAGGTGTTAAAATCATCAACAAAATATTAGCAACTGGACCCAGCAATACATTAAAAAGATCATATGCCACAACCAAGTGGGATTTATTTTGGGGATGCATGGCTTGTATGATATTTGCAAATCAATACATGTGATGCATCACATAAACAAAATGAAGGACAAAAATCATACGATCATATCCATACATGCAGAAAAAAGCATTCGACAAAATCCAGCACCCATTTTTTATAATAACTCTCGGCAAAGCGGGAATAGAGGGATCATACCTCAACATAATAAAGGCCATATATGGCAAACCTATAGCCAACATCATACTCAATGGGCAAAAACTAAAACCATTTCCCTTAAAAACAAGAACAAGACAGGGATGTCCACTTTCATCACTCTTATTCAACATAGTATTGGAAGTCCTTGCTACAGCCATCAGAGAGGAAGAAAACATAAAAGATATCCAAATTGGAAAGGAAGAAGTAAAACTGTCATTATTTGCTGATGACATGATATTGTACATAGAAAACCCTAAAGACTCCACCAAAGTACTACTAGATTTGATAAATGAATTCAGCAAGGTGGCTGGATACAAAATTAACATCCCGCAATTGATGACATTTTTAGACATCAACAATGAACTCTCAGAAAGAGACACTAAAAACACAATACCATTTACCATTGCAAATAAAAAAAATAAGATACCTAAGAATGAACTTAACTAAGGATGTAAAAAACCTGTGCTTAAAAACTACAGGACACTGAAAAAAGAAATAGAGGAAGATATAAACAAGTGGAAGAATATACCATGTTCATGGATTGGAAGAATTAATATTATTAAAATGTCCATACTACCCAAAGCAATTTATAGATTCAATGGAATTCCTATTAAAATACCAACAGTATATTTCACAGAGCTAGAACAAATATTCCAAAAATTTATATTGAACCAAAAAAGATCCCAAATAGCTGCAACCATCTTGAGAAAGAACAACTGAGTGGGAAGGATCAATTTACCAGATATCAAACTGTACTACAAAGCCACTGTAATCAAAACAGCCTGGTATTTGTACAACAACAGACATACAGATCAATGGAACAGAAAAGAGACCCCAGAAATATACCCACACCATTATGGTCAGTTAATATTTGACAAAGGAGGCAAGAGCATACAATGGGGTAAAGACAGTCTCTTTAATAAATGGTTCTGGGAAAATTGGACAGCTACATGGCAAAAAATGAAACTAGATCACCAACTTACATCATATGCAAAAATAAACTCAAAATGGATAAAGGTCTTAAAAGTAAGTCGTGAAACCATAAAAATCCTGGAAGAAAACAGGCAGTAAAGTCACAGACATCTCATGTAGTGGAATATTCGCTGATACATCTCCCAGGGCAAGAAAAACAAACAAGCAAAATAAACAAATGGGACTACATCAAACTAAAAAGCTTCTGTACAGCCAAAGAAAGCAGCCTCAAAATACAAAGGAACCCCATGGTATGGGAGAACGTATTTGCCAAGGAAGTATCTGATAAGGGGCTAATTTCCAAAATGTACAAAGAACTCATACAACTCAACAAGGGGAATCCAAACAATCCAATTAAAAAATGGGCATATTACCTGAATAGGCACTTCTCCAAAGAGGACATACAGATGGCCAAGAGACATGAAAAAATGCTCAACTTCACTAATCAGAAAGATGCAAATTAAAACCACAATGAAGTATCACTTCACACCTGTCAGAATGGCTACCATCAACAAATCAACAAATGACAGGTGTTGGCGAGGATGTGGAGAAAGGGGAACCCCGGTACACTGCTGGTAGGAATGCAGACTGGTGCAGCCACAATGGAAAACCGAATGAAGGTTCCTCAAAAAATTAAAAGTGGGCCAGGCCGGGTATGGCTCAGCATTTGAGCATCGACCTAGGGTCCAAGAGATCGCAGTTCTATTCCTGGTCGGGGCACATGCCCAGGTTGTGGGCTCTGTCCCCAGTTGGGGGCATGTGGGAGGCAGCTGATCAATGATTACTCTCTCATCATTGATATTTCTATCTTCCTCTCTCCCTCTCCCTTCCTGTCTCTGAAATCAGAAAAATTAAAAATGGAACTGCCCTTTGACCCAGTGATCCCACTTCTAGGAATATATCCTAAAAATCCTAAAACACTAACCAGAAAGAATATATGCACCTCTATGTTCATAGCAATGCAATTTACAATCGCTAAGATCTAGAAACAGCCAAAGTGCTCATCAGTAGATGAGTGGATAAAAAAGCTGTGGTACATTCACACCATGGAATACTATACAGCTGTAAAGAAGAATGATCTAGTACCCTCTAGGACAGTATGGATTGACCTGGAGAATATTATGCTAAGTAAAATAAGCCAGGCAGAGAAAGAAACATCACATGATCTCACTTATATGTAGAATCTAAAGAACTTAATAAACTGATGAACAGAATAGATTCAGTGACATGGAAGCATGGATCGAACTGATGAATCTCAGAGGGAATGAGGGGGTGGTTGTGGGTAGGGAGACATTAACCAAAGAATTTATATGCATATATGCATAACACAAGGACACAGACAATGGTGTGGGGAGGGACTGAGTAGGGGGGTAGAAGGGGTGGAATGGGTCAATGGGGAGAAAAAGGGACATCTGTAATATTTTGAATAATTAAGGAAAAAAGAATGGGTGTAAAAAAATAGAAATGACAGCACAAGATCTAGAATATTACATAAACAGTTAAAGCGGTTGAGAGACTTGACTCCAATTTTGAAAGAAGTTCTGTGGGTAAAATGCTATCAAACAGCATCACATGCTTCAAAGAAATAATTCATGCAAGGAAAAGTTGATCAATGGGGCAAACTTCATTGTTGTTTTATTTTTGGAAATTGCAAAAGCCACCCCATCCTTCAGTAACCATCAGCTTGATCAGCGAGTGGCATCAACATTGAGGCAAGATCCTCCACCCGCAAAATTATTACAACTCACTGAAGGCTCAGATGATGGTTAGCATTTTTTAGCAATAACTATTTTTAAAATTAAGGTATGTACATGGATTTTTTTTAAGACATGATGCTATTGCACACTTAATAGACTACAGCATAACTTTTATGTGCACTGGAAAACAAAGAATTCATGTAACTCACTTTATTGCGATATTTACTTTATTGTAGTGGTCTGAAACTGAACCTGCAATATCTGTGAGGTGTGCCTACAATATTTGATTGTTTCCTCTCATTCCTATGAAATGATACCTTAAGTGAAATATTTTTTTTCCTGAGTCCTATATTAACCTTATCTATTTCAGTTAAATTTAACATTAGCCTGAAAACATTTAGCCCTCTGATTATTCTCTCCAACCTATAAGGGAAGCCAAAAGCTCCTTGTAACCTTCAAAATCAGAATATGTAAGAAGTACTCCCTCCATTAAATACAAAAGGAAAAGTAGCAGGTGACACAGTTTTCTCTGAAATTATTATCCTGGGATCTTGGATTTTGGAATCCCTCTACTCCTTATCTTTAAGAACAGTGTCTGTTTTTAAGTCCCTGCAGTCTGTCCTACTCCTCACTCTACAGCAATCTCAGGACCACCTGGAATCTTTTGTTTGAGGTTGCCATGGACACAGGAGTTCTTATTCTAGTACTGGCTTGTTACCAGCACAATGTAAAGACCTAGGGTGGTGGTCTCTAGACAAGGACATCCCATCCCATCCTCTGCCTTCTATGTTGTCTAATGTTGAGCTCTCTCCTCTCATCCTCACAGATTGTGGAAAGAGTATAGTGTTTTAGAGGTACATTGGAGGGTGGGGGAAGAGGAAGGGTGGGAGAAGGGGCAGGATGAGCATCTTTGGAGGCACAGACAGGATGGTTTACCTTGTGCTCAGCTGTGGAATCCACTAACTAATGTTGCTCTCCCCTCCCAGGCACCTCCCAGATGTACTCTTAGGGAAGGGGAGGGGAAGCACTAGGCCAGTGTAGGACAAAATAACAGTAACCTTGTTGCTTGACAGGAATTGGGCCAAGATATGACTTAACAGGCTTGGTTTGGGAAAATAAAAAAAAAAAAAAAAGTTTTAATGAAAAAAGTGAAAATATATTATCCAGAAAGGCAGCAGGAGAGAAAACTGCCAACAGGATCTCCAGGAATGTTCACTCCCACTTAGGAAAAGTTGTACCAGAGTCACAGGATCTGAGTCCTTCTGCGTTCCTCTGCTCCTCCAGTCCCCAACCCCTTTCAAGCCACAGCGCCTCAGCGAAAGCAGCCTTGCTTGCAGGTAAAAGGGTCTGGAGCTTACATGGAGGAGGAACCCCAGAAATATGGCTCTCCTTCAATTTCCCTTGGTTCTTAGGGCCACCTTTCCTGAACAAACAGTGGTAGCCTCAGAGCTTTGGGATTTGTATTCCAACTGTATATGAGTTGGTATCCCTTAAAGATACCAACAAGAATTTACAGGTGGCTCAGTCCCAATCTCAAAACTCAAAGTTTATGTCCAAATTGGTTTGTTTTTGAAAAAAGTATTTTTCTATTTATTTTCATTTTTCTTTTCTTTCCAGAATTTAGGGGCTTGTGGCACATCTCTGGCTGCCTCAGTGCAGGCATAAAGTTACTACTTGTTAACTTGGCAATGTACAATGTATTCTCCAATGACTTCCAGTTTTCTTGTATGACATAAATCTGCTCTGTGAAATGTTGAGGGGTACATGTCTTTGCTTTCCCATTCCTTTGATTTATTCTACATAATATTTCAGGATGGAAATATCATCGATCACTATGATTATGTAAAATTGGTTTGAAATGGGTTTTGTTTCACTTTCTGGGTCCTGTATAGCAAATGAGCAATCTTTAAAATGTTCTATACTTGAGCTAAACTTAAATTTTATTGAACATTCAAAAAGCATTTTCCTGTATTTCTTGAACTAAAACACTAAGAACAAATACAGAAAAAATTTCATAAGACTGATAAAATTGCACAGTACTGTAGATTTTTATGTTTGTGTATTCAAGACTTTGGAAATGCTGATCTATACCCAATAAGTTCTATATGTGACTTTTTAATTCTGAGGATAACATGTGTTTTAAACACTTTGAATATAAAATTCTTATGTGGTTTTCCTTCTCTTAGAATTAATTGTAGAAACTACCATGCAACGGTTAAAGAAGAACCTTTTATGTTGCTGGTTCGTGCCTCAAAATATTAACAAGTATGTAGTAAGACTCAAATTTACTGAATTTTAAGCATAAGACTCAGCCTTGGTTAATACAATAGGGAATATATGTGTACTTTCATAGTAAATGTAAACTGTATGTAAATTATTATTTTATTTTTATTTATTTTTAAACTTACCTTTATTGTTGAAAGAATTACAGATGTCCCCTTTTTGTATGTATGTTATTTTGACCAACTAACAATTTAAAGATTATGTTTATGCTTCTAATTTCCTTAAAAATACCACAGCTTAGGCAGTGTGCCAGTAATAATATGCATGTGCCCATCACAGTCGCTTTAAACTTCTCTAGGGACAGCTGGTTGCCCTAATGGAAGATACTTTGTCTAGGAGTGGTGGTCATTTTCCAGAGATGGCCACTACAAGGGCTTCAATTGTCCCATTTTGATCAACATCTGAAGCATTGTTAATTACCACAGTGGAGATCACAAACAGATTTTTACTAGTGAAATTAGTGGCTTACAAATCAGCATAATGGATGTTAGAAATATATAAATATTCGATATCTGTGATTTGGATGAAATAAATAATAATAGTAACTATCACAAAGGTTGTAATGATGACCACTTGAAGTATATTTGTGAAGCATCAAGACAATGCCTGTCATTTAGTAATTTAAATGTTTGTTAAATGAATTATCACTTCTGTGATATTCTTTCTATAATTCTGGAAAATTTATCCTTACTATTTTTAAAATATTTTCTCTTTCCTATTTTCTTTTTTCCACTTATTCTTAGATGTCTATAATCTAGGTGTTAGATGTCTCATTTTATCCTTCACATCAACTGGCTTTTCTTCTGTACCTTTTCTCTCTTTATTGTTTTCTGGTATGTTCTGTGTGAGTTTCTCTATATCTTTAAGTATATTCCTCATGCTTATTTAAAAATCTGCTTCAAATGGTTTATGTTGGTCAGTTGGTTGTATTTGTTTTTCAGTAAGTGTACTCCTCAGGTATCTAATTATTTGACTTGTGAGTTCACATTCCTTGTAGCTATTAGCTACTCTGTCTAGTAACTTGTATTAGGAAAGGGCTGAAGTTATGCTTGAGATAATCTTTGGCCGTTGTCTCATCATAGTTATTAATAATGCATCCTTTCCCTTTCAGAAATGTCCTGGCTTGGGTGAGGTATTATATAAGTCGTCCTCTTTGAAAAGTGGGCCCTAAAGTGTGTTTTTCTCAGTAAGTTTAAAATAAGAGGAGATGACGAGCCTGGGAACAATAAAGTCTCAGGAACCAGGAAATATTGTGACTAGGCAACTCCCCTGGTCACGGTATGTCACTTTTAAGCTCCAGGGCAAAGCAGCACTGGAGGCAGTCTCCCCAGGTTGTCGCCTGGGGTTTAGGAGATTGGTGGGGTAGAGGAGTGAAGGCCCAAGGATTACTCTTCAGTCCTTTCCTGTTTTTATCAACTAACCTAATACTTCATTAATTTTATCCTAACTGCATCTAGTTGCTACTGGTTTCTACTGAGAAAGGTAGTGATTGTCTCTAAACAACTAAGGAAAAGCAAGAACAGAATTTAAAATTTTCCCTTTCACTAAGCCCTTGGCAACTCTTTTCCTCAGTCTGTCCACAAGTTAGATTTCCCAGGAAATTATGGTAGTGTATTATTTTTATGAGAATCTTTACATATTTTTTAAATTTAAGTATGTGTCAGTTTATCTTGCTGTCACATACTGATTTTTTTTTTGCATAACATTTGGTGAAGAGGGCAGGCTGTCTAAAAAAACAATATTTGTAATTGAATATTCAGCATGATTTTATGGAGCTGATGGATGTAAAGCACATTTTCATGTGTCTTATTTTATATATGCAAAAATTAAGTTGTAGAGAAATTAAATTACCCAACCCAGTAGTTTGGTGGTAGAGTCATGATTTGAGATAAATCAAAGAACAAGAAATCATTCTGAACACATGCTCTACTTTAAGTTCAGAGAAACCTTTTTAAATATATTTTCTGTTGATTTCAGAGAGAGAGAAACATCGATCGGCCTGGGATCGAACCCGCACCTGCGTATGTGCCCTGACCGGGAATCGAACCCATGACCTTTCGGTGTAGGGATGATGCAGCAACCAACTGTACCACACTGGCTAGGACCAGAAATATCTTTTAAAATTAATTTAGGCCATCCTTGACCTCCCTCTTTGTTTCTTCTCTAACAATTGGTGACCAGGGACTAGCCCTTGACATTGCAATATTTATTGTTCTGGCATTTTCTTTTCTTTTTCTGTATCCCTTCATTAGCTAGTGCTTGGATTCACCTCCCCATCCCTACATTCTCAGATATCTTTCACATTTCCCAAATAGATTTTAGAGTGTGTGCACAGTTGGTAAAATGGGAAAGAAGAAAGCAGTTTTAATCAGGCAGAATGCTATGCCTCCCTTCCATCAGAGGATATGTGTGGGTGCACACGTGCGTGTACTCACACACACAGCCCAGAGGGTGTCTCAGAAGTCCCAATGCTATATACCCTGAAACTGTTTCTTTAGTTTCTGTCATGTTTCCTCATGATTTTACTTTTTGTGTACTGAAATTCTATAAGGAAAAATAACTTGATTGCCTTCCATAATGTCTCACTTTATTTTTTGTATGTTTTTTACTCTAGCAAAGTTATGGATGTCTCTTTAGGGTCCTTTCACAACAATGATAACGGGTGAGTTGACTTGACTGATCTTTATGGTGAAAGGTATTTAGGTATTTGGATCATCCATGGCAATAAGAGGTTTCCATAAGAGACTGTAAGCTTCTGTAGATAACTTTCTTTTGGGGCCTATGTGGAAAAAGAAGGGCAGGTCATAAGAGGGAGATTTCTTATTCATAGACTGTTTACTTACTACTTGCTACTTTAGTAAGTAGTAGCCTCTTAGAAACTCTCTGAATGTCTGTGTGTGAGACTCTACTAAAGTGAGCCAGGAGAGGAGAGAATCCTATTTGTAGTAAGGAGGAGGGAGCAGTGGAGCTCTCAAAAGAAAAGACTGGAACTAATAGACCTGGGCTCTGCCCCTCACCCTCCAGAGCTCTGTTACCATCTAAAGCTGGTATCACAAATATAGAATCACCATCATATTGGAGGGAACCCTTGGCTCAGGCTTGCAGTTATTTGAACCCAACTGAGAAACAGAAAAGACATAAAGAATATGTTTTTTCTTACATGAAGAATAAGGATGCTGTGAAGGGACTTGATAATCAGGAAATTAGACGAAGCTAGAACAATGCGTACTTATAAACTCAAGTTGAATTTTGAAGTAAATTCAACTCCAATGCGTTTATATCAGAGAGCCGAGCTTAGTAGTAAAGAACTGTCCTTGTCTTGATTCATTAGGCTTTTTGACAGATCTAAGATCTTCATTACAACAATATAAAGCTGGATTTCTAAGGAAAATTGAAATGCTGGTTTTCAAATAATTAATTTAGAAATAGTTTTTAGAGTTCAACCAGTTTACTGACTAAAGACTACTTGTAACTAATTTAAAACAAAAGTGTAATTTTTGAAGTCACTTGGAATCTGATCATCTATATTTTAATTTCTTAGAAATGACCCAAGTGAATTGACGTCAGTAATCTGTGATGGAACCACAAGTAAAAGGTGAGGTATATACTGAGAGAGGATGGGGTGGAAAAATTCAGTCTCAGAATTATCCATGGCTGTACAGAAATTTCTGTACAATGATCTAAAATTATTTCTAAAAGTTAGGATTCCAGTAAGCCAAGTCATGGGCAAAAATAGGTTTACTGCAGTGAAACAAAATTATTTGTTATTGTACTATTTGCCATACAAACAACTATAAATCTACTTTCTCCCTATCTTATATATTTTGATCAAGGAATTCTTGTTGTTGAAGTGAATTAATCACATCACTATTCCTTGTAAGAAACCTCTAATGATAAGTTTTTGTCTTTGTTGGTGTTTAAAGTAAAACAGAACAACTTTCCAGGCTTGATGATGGTGATGAAGACATTGACTTTCCTAATTCATATGAGTAAGTGAGTTTGAAGTTTGGAAGGAGGGAACCATTTGATGGATCTCTTATCTGTGGGAAGATAGGGCTATGCTGAGGTAAGAAGAAAATGGAAAAGTATGGAAAGATATACAAATGTTTGAGAGGGAAAAGTACACAGTAAATCATTCTAATTTAATTTACAGAAAAGTAACATGTTTCTTTTAAATTTCCACTTATCACAATTAAATGTTCTAGTTTGAAAATGTGAACATATTCTTAGTAGAGTGTAATTTTATTACAGTTTATTTCTTAATAGAGATATGTAGAATGCTACTTACACTTCAATTGTTTCTTTTTTTTAAAAAATTTTTAAACTGTTTCTTGCTCATTTTTCCTGGATATATATAGTGATTCCTGGTTTTGTTGATTTTGTCTATGAGCCAATTGGATTGCTAGCAAAAATGAACATGTTTTGCTGATTAAATTTTTTGCTCATTGGAATTTTATTTATGTATTTATTTGTTTGTTTATGTCAAGGATTTAACCATATTAACAGAAAGACTTTCATTACCTAGAACAGATGTTGACAAACTTTTTTTGAAAAGGGCCAGCTTTGTGGGTCACCCATATAGTCTGTCTCAATTACTCAACCCTGACATTTAGGTTGAGAGCAGTGTAGACAGTGTATAAACAAATGGGTATATTCCAATAAAATGTGACTTTCTAAAATATCTGGTAGTCTGGTTTGGGCCAAGAGCCATAGTTTACCATTGCCTACTCTAGACAATTTACAGTGGATACCTCTGTGTAAACCCTAGGGCTTCTTGGGAAACCCTTTGAAAATTAAGAAGTATTTTTTTGTAAGAACTATTTTTATTTTTAATTTATTCTTTTTTCAATAACTGGTACTGTTTTAGGCACTGGAGATAAAACAGTTAACAAAATGGACAAAATTTTCTTCCTTCATAATGCTTGTTTTCTTTTTGTGAAGACAGACCATAAATATAATAAATAAATAAATAACACAGTAAGTCATAAGATGGTAAGTGCAATAGAGATCATTAAAAACAGGACAAGAGAAATGGAGGAGTAAACAGCTTTGATATTAAGAAAACTAGGTAGTCATTGGGAAAAAAGTAGGTTCTTACATTTTATACCTTAATACAAAATAAATTCTGAACAGATGTTTTATTTAAGTGTAGGAAATAAATTCAAAACATAGAAGAAGAAATTTTGGTGAATATATTAAAATAGCAAGTAGAGAAAGACTTTCTGCATATGCTATGAAAGACGGATAATAAACAAAAATAGATACATTCAATTGCATGAAGATTATAAACTTCTATATATTGAAAAGCTAGACAACCTGGGAAAAATTACTTCCACTATATATATAATGGAAAAAGGATTGATAAATTTAACTTTTCAATCCAATGACAGCTATAAAACACCCCAATTTGAAATGGGTAAAGGTAGTTTTTAAATAGTGAAACACAAGTGCTATGAAAAGCATAAACAAAAGTATGTCAAAAAAATGTGTATTAGAAGAAATTTACTAATACTGAAAATATCAGAGAGATCCAAGATGGTGGTGGACTGAGGGGAAGCTACACTGACACTCTCCCTGGACCAATCTGGATCCACAACTAAAACACAGAAAAACCATCCTGAAAATCAACTGAAGAAGAGCTGGAAGAGGAAAAGTGGAGACCACATAGAGACTGGTAAGAAGTGGACACAAGAGGGCTGGCTGGGCTCCCACAGGCAGTAGCTGAAGGCCCAAAGGGATAGCTTAGGTGTGGGGGTTCCCACTGAGGACCCTGGGGCCTAAACTTCAGGCTGGGAGCCAAGAGCACCAGAACTGAGAAAGATGCCCACATAACATCTGGCTGTGAAAAGCAGCTGGGTTTCTGTCTTCCAGGGAGAAGCAGCTGGAACTGTAGGTACCCTCTTATAAAGCCAACGCACAAAGTTTCCAGTGTAGCCACTCACTGTGGACTCCAACAGAGGGGAAGTGGAATGGACTGGAGCTGTGTGGGGAGAGCCTGGGGTTGTGAGCTCTGGAGAGTGAGATCAAGGGATGCCCCTCTGGATTCCTTTGCCAAGTCATTCCCCTAGACTGTGGAGGACTCTCTCAGGCAGCCAATTTTCAGCTTTGCCTGAGGGGGAAAGCAATTGCCCCACTCTGCTGGAAAGCCTCTCACCATACCCAGAGGAGTATCTACAGTCTGAGACTTGTGAAGAGACTGATAACCAGCCACCCAACCCTGTGGAGATTCTAAAGCCTGAGGCTCATTAAGAGAATCAGATTAATCAGTCTGCAGGTAGAGGCAGACCTCAGGGTGCTTTGAGTCTTTGCTTGATCAGCTTTGGGACCCTGGCCTAAGGAAAGAAGACTTTAATGTGAATCTTGGTCCTGTCCAAATGTACTCAGCCCCAGTAGAGGAGACCTCAAGCCTACAGTTGTTGGTCACTCCAAACAGGGTACTCAGGGCCAGCCACAAACTGCATCTGACATTGGCTTGCACCAGAGACCCTTCAAAAAAACTGAGATTCCTAGGATATCTACCTAATAATTAAAAACAACCCCCCAAAAGTAGCCAAAATGGGAAGACCAAAAAATCCCAAGTGAAAGAACAAGAGAAGTCTCCAGAAAAAGAGCTTAATGAAATGGAGATAAACACTCTCTCAGATATAGAGTTCAGAATACTGATTGTAAGGATGATCAACAGTATGAAAAAAGATATGGAAACTATGAAAAATGACCAGTGAGAAATGAAGAATGACATAGCAGAAATAAAGAATACATTGGAAGGAATAAACAGCAGATTAGAAGAAGCTGAGGATTGGATCAGTGAATTATAAGACAGGATAGAAAAAAAATCACTCAATCAGAGACCCAAAAAGATAAAACAAAAAATAGGAGGGCAGTCTAAGGGAGCTGTGGGACAGCATGAAATGTAACAATATTCATATTATAAGAGTGCCAGAGGAGGTATAAAGTAAGCAAGGGTTAGAGAACCTGTTTGAAAAAATATTGGCAGAAAACTTCCCTAACCTGGTCAAGGAAAAAGTCACACAAGTTCAGGAGGCACACAGAGTCCTAAGCAAAAGAAATCCAAAGAAGCTTCCACCCAGACACATCATAATTAAAATGCCAAAAATTCAAGACAGAGAAAGAATATTAAAGGAAGCTAGATAAAAGCAATCTTTTATCTACAAAGGAGCCCCCATAAGGCTGTCAGCTGACTTCTTGTTAGAAACCCTACAGACCAGAAGGGAATGGCATGAAGTAGTCAAGGGAATGCAAAACAAGGATCTGAAACCAAGACTACTCTGTCCAGCAAGATTATAGATCAAGATATATGGTGAAATAAATAGCTTCCCAGAGAAAAAATGGTTGAAGGAGTTTATCACCACTAAAATAGCATTACAAGAAATGTTAAAGGGACTGCTATAATTAGAAATAGAAATAAAGAGAATGAGAAAACAGGCATAAAGAAATAAAATTACAGTACGTAAGTATCTTTCAATAATAACCCTAAATGTAAATTAATTAAATGCCCCAATAAAAAGATATAAGGTGGCTGCATGGATAAGAAAACATGACCCCAATATACGCTGTCTACAAGAGACCCATCTGAGAACAAAAGACTCACACAGGATGAGAGTGAAGGAATGGAAAAAATTTTTCCATGCAAATGGAAATTAAAAAAAAAGCTGGGGTAGCAATACTCATATCGAACAAAGTAGACTTCAAAATGAAGACCATAATGAGAGACAAAAAAGGTCATTATAGAATACTAAAGGGATCAATCCAACAAGAGGATATAACCCTGATAAATATATATGCACCAAATATAAGAGAGCCTAAATTTATTAAAAACATTTTAGAGGACTTTAAGGGAGAGATCGACAGCAATACAATCATACTCCAGGACTTTAACACCCTACTGACTTCATTGGATAGGTCTTCCAGACAAAAAATCAACAAGGAAACAGTGACTCTAAATGACACACTAGGTCAGATGGATTTGATTAACATTTACAAAACACTCTACCCGAAAGCTGAAGAATACATATTCTTCTCAAGTGCACATGGGACATTCTCAAAGATAGACCACGTTAGGACACAAAACAAGTTTCTACAAGTTCAAGAAGATTCTAATTATATCAAGCATCATCTCAGACCACAGTGGCATGAAATTAGAAATCAACTACAATAAACATACTAAAACATTCAAACACATGGAGGCTAAAAAGCATGTTTTTAAACAATGAATGGGTTACCAAAGAGATCAAGGAAGAAATAAAAAACTTCCTGGAAACAAATAAAAATGAACACACAACTCAAAATCTATGGGACACAATGAAAGTAGTCCTGAGAGCGAAGATCACAGCACTACAGGCCTAAGTCAAAAAACAAGAAAAACTTCTAATAGACTCTCTAACCCTACAACTTAAAAAGTTAGAAAGAGAACAAGAAAAGCCTAGAGTAAGTAGAAGGAAAGAATAAAGATCAGAGAAGAAATAAATGGCATAGAGGCTAAAAAAAATACAAAATATCAATGAAACTAAATGCTGGTTCTTTGAAAAGATAAACAAGATTGACAAACCTTTAGCCAGACTCATCAAGAAACAGAGAGGACCCAAATAAAATCAGAAATGAAAGAGGTGAAATAATAACTGACCCAACTGAAATACAAAGAATTGTAAGGAAATACTATGAACAACTATATGCCACCAAGCTGGACAACCTGGATGAAATGGATAAATTCCTAGAAAAATACAACCTTCCAAAACTCAATCAGGAAGAATCAGAAAACCTTAATAGAACAATAACTGCTGATGAAGTTGAAGCAGTAATCAAAGGTCTCCCAGCACACAAAACCCCTGGCCAAGATGGCTTCACAGGTGAGTTTTACCAATATTCAAAGAGGAGTTAACACCTATCCTCCTCAAAATACTTCAAAAATCCCAAGAGGAAGGAACACTTCCAAGTTCTTTTTACGAGGCCAGCATTAGCCTAATTCCAACACTAGATAAAAACACTACAAAGAAAGAAAAATACAGGCCAATATCTCTGATGAACATAGATGCTAAAATCCTCAACAAAATATTAGCAAATCAGACCCAGCAATACATTAAAAAGATCATACACCATAACCAAGTTGGATTTATTCCCAGAATGCAATGCTAGTACAATATTCCCAAATCAATAAATGTGATACATCACATAAACAAATGGAAAGACAAAATTCACATGATCTTATCCATAGATGCAGAAAAAGCATTTGATAAAATCCAACACCCATTTTTAATAAAAACTTTCAGCAAAGTAGGAATAGAGGGATCATGCCTTAACGTAATAAAGGCCATATATGACAAACCTACAGCCAACACATACTCAATGGGCAAAAACTAAAACCATTTCCCCTAAAAACAGGAGCAAGACAGGGTTGTCCAGTTTCACCACTTTTATTCAACATAGCATTGGAAGTCCTTGCCAGAGCTATCAAACAAGAAGAAACATAAAAGGCATCCAAATTGGAAAGGAGGAAACAAAACTGTCATTATCTGCAGATGACACGATATTGTACATAGAGAATCCTAACGACTCCACCAAAAAACTACTAGATTTAATGTATGAATTTGGCAAGGTAGCAGGATACAAAATTAATATCCAGAAATTGATGGCATTTTTATACATCAGTAATATACTCTCAGAAAGAGAAACTAAAAAAAAATCCCATTTACCATTGCAACTATAAAAATAAGATACCTAGGAGTTAACTTAACCAAAGATGTAAAAGACCTGTACTCAGAGAACTACAGGACACTGAAAAAAGAAATAGAGGAAGATATAAACAAATGGAAAAATATACCATGTTCATGGATTGGAAGAATTAATATCATTAAACTGTCCATACTACCCAAAGCAACCTATAAATTCAATGCAATCCCAATTAAAATGCCAACCGCATATTTCACAGATCTAGAAAGAACACCTGGAAAATTTATATGGAACCAAAAAAGACCCCTGAAGAGCCATGGCAATCTTGAGAAAGAACAAAGTTGGAGAGATCACAATACCAGATATCAAGTTTATACTACAAAGCCACTGTAGTCAAAACAGCCTGGTACTGGCACAAGAACAGACATTTAGATCAGTGGAACAGAACAGAGAACTGAGAGTTCCCACCATTCCCTAAATGTTAAGTGACTCTCTTTGCCTACATTGTTTATGTAAACAATACGTTTATGCTGACCACCTGCTTTCTTTCTATGAGTCTGGAAGTTTGGTACATGCCAGGCAGAGGGTGCCTACATTATAGGTCTGCAATAAAAATCTGGGCACAAATCCAAGATGGCAGCAGATTGAGTAGAAACTACACTGACACTCTCCCAGGAGGGGAAACCAAAAGCTATGGAGTGCAGAAACTTCAAAAAGGGTAACCAAGGCCAGTCACAAATAACATCTAACTTTGTCCAGTACCAGAGACCATCCAAAAGACTGGGAGTACTAGCAGATCTACCTTATACATAGAAACAAATCCAAACAGGCAGCCAAAGTGGGAAGATGTAAAAACAAGCCCCAAATGAAAGAACAAAAAAATTTTCCAGAAGAGAGAAAAGAAATGGAGATCAGCAATCTATCAGATATAGAGTTCAGAATATTGATCATAAGGATGCTTACCAGCATGAAAAAAGAAGTGGAAACTATGAAGGAAATTAAGAATGGCATAGTAGAAATAAAAAAAAAAAATTTAAAAACCACACAAAACAGTGGAAAGAATAAACAGCAGGTTAGTGGAACATGAGGATCAGATCAGCAAATTAGAATACAGGGTGGAAAAAAATCACTCAATCAGAGAACAAAAAAGAAAAAACAATTAAAAAATAGGAGGACCGTTTACAGGATCTGTGAGACAACATGAAACATAACAATATTTGCATCATAGGAGTGCCAGAAGAGGTCAAAAGTAAGCAAGGGCTAGAGAACCTGTTTGAAGAAATAATAGCAGAAAACTTCCCTAACCTGGTCAAGGAAAAAACCCACAAATTCAGGAAGCCCAGGGACACCCATGCAGAAGAACCCAAAGAGGTCCACACCCAGACACATAATTAAAATGCCAAAAATTCAAGACAAAGGGAAAATCTTAAAGGCAGCAAGAGAAAACCAATCTGTGACCTACAAAGGAGCTCCCATAAGGCTGTCAGTTGATTTCTCATCAGAAACTCTATATGCCAGAAAGGAATGACATGAAGTATTTAAGGTAATGCAAAACAAGGATCAGAATCCAAGACTACTCTACCCAGCAAGGCTGTCATTCAAAATAGATGGTGAAATAAGAGCTTCCCAGACAAGAAAAGGCTAAAGGAGTTTATCACCACCAAACCAGGATTGCAAGAAATGTTAAAGGGACTGCTTTAGTAAGAAGTAGAAATAGAGAAACAGGCACAAAGAAATAAAATGGCAATAAATAAGAATCTATCAATAATAACCTTAAATATAAATGGATTAAATGCTCCATTAAAGGGACATAGGGTTGCTGAATGGATAAGAAAACAAGACCCAAATATATGCTGTCTACAAGAGACCCACATCAGAATAAAAGACTCACACAGACTGGAAAAAAAACCCCACTTCTGGAGCACTTTAAAGGAAATATCATTGGCAATACAGTCACAGTAGGGGGCTTGAGCACCCCACTGACTTTACTGGATAGATCTTCCAGACAAAAAATCAACAAGGGAACAGTGATTCTAAGTAACACACTAGATCAGGTGGATTTAATTGACATTTACAGAACATTTCACCCCAAAGCTGCAGAATATGCATGGTCCTTTAGTGCACGTGGAACATTCTCAAAAATAGAACACATGTTAGGACTCAAAAGTAGTCTCAACAAGTTCAAGAAGATTGAAATCATATCAAGCATCTTCTCAGACATTTACACCAGAGAACACTATACAGCTTTAAAAATGAAGGATCCCTTACCCTTTGAGATAGGATTTTGGGACCTGGAGAGAATTATCCTAAGTGAAATAAGTCAGAGAAAGACAAGCATCAAATGATCTTACTCATATGTGGAATCTAATGATTAAAATAAACCAATGAACAAAATGGATCTAGAAACATAAGAAGCATGGAACACACTGCCTAAAATCAGAAGGAAGGCAGGTGTGGGTGGATAGGGAGAGGTCATATGCATATATGCATAACCCATGGACCCAGGCAATAGTGTGGTGAAGGTCTGGAGTGAGGGGTGCAGGGTGGAGGGTATCAATGGGGGTAAAACGAGGACATTTGTAATACTTTCAACAATAAAATTAAAATTTTAAAAAAGAGCAAAAGCACTATTAGAATAATAGGCATACCAGAAGAATAAGAGAGGGAGAAGGGAGCAGAGAGCCTGTTCAAATAAATAATGGATGAGAACTTCCCAAATCTATGGAGAGAACTAGATCCTCAAATCCAAGAAGCAAGCAGAATACCTAGTTACCTCAAACCAAAGAGGCCCTCTCCAAGGCACAGTGTATTAAAACTCTCAAAAATTAATGACAAAGAAAAAGTTCTCAAAGCAGCCAGGGAAAAGAAAGAAGTGACCTACAAAGGAGCACCAATCAGAATATCATCCAACTTTTCAGCAGAAACTCTACAAGACAGAAGAGAATGGAACCAAATATTCAAACCTCTGAGAGAAATTAGAAGCCATGAATAATATATCTAGCTAATTTTTTCTTTAAACATGAAGAAGAAATAAAGAGGTTCCCAGACATACAGAAACTGAGGGATTTTATCACCAGAAAATCTCCATTGCAGGAAATATTCCAGGGAATTATTCTACCTGAAACAAAGAATATAACATCACAACACTGTAAGTAAGATCACCAAAACACTTACAGCATAAACAGGGATAATATGTGACAACAAAAGCATAAAAGGGGATGGAGCAAAAGTTTGAAATGGCAAAGTAGGATGAACATCAGATGGACTCAAAAGAAAAAAACCCTACTGTACATATGACAGTTTATATTTTATAAACCTAATGGTAACCACAGACAAAAATCCCAAAACTAAGACACATAGCTGAAAAAAGAGGAAACACAGTAAAGAAGTTTGGAATACCACCAAACACAAATAACAGAGAGAAACACAGAAGAGCCAAAGGAGACACTGAGCTATCACAAAACAAAAGATAAAGTAGCTATAGGAAATTCTCATACATCAATAATTACCCTAAATGCAAATGGTTTGAATTCACCAATAAAGAGGCACAGAGTAGCAGAGTGGATTAAAAAAAACAAAATCCAACCATATACTGTCTTCAAGGACACATCTAAGCTGCAAAGACAAAGGTAGATTCAAAGTAAAAGGGTGGAAAATGATTCTCCAAGCAAGTAAAATCTACCAAAAAGCAGGTGTAGCCATATTCAAGATAACAAAGATAACAAAAGACAAAGATGGCATTTTATAATGTTAAAAGAGATACTACATCAAGGAAACATAACATTTCTTAATATATATGCACCCAACCAGGGAGCACCAAAATATATAAAGCAGCTACTCACAGAACTAAAGGGAGAAACAGATCAAAACACAATCATAGTTGGGGACCTTAATACTCCATTGACAGCTCTAGATAGTTTATCCAAACAGAAAATCAATAAAGAAATATTGGCCTTAAATGACAAACTAGACCAAATGGACATAATTGACATTTATAGAACCTTTCATCTCAGAACATCATATTATACATTCTTCTCCAGTGTACATGGAACATTATCAAGGATAGACCATATGTTGGGTCACAGAACTAGCATCAACAAATTCAAGAAGACTGAAATTATATCAAGCATATTCTCTGACCACAATGCCTTGAAATGAAATCAACTGCAAAAAGGAAGTAAAGAAACACACAAATACGTGGAGATTAAACAACATACTGCAAAAAAATGACTGGGTGAAAGAAGAAATAAGTGATGTGATAAAAATATATAGACAAATGAGAATTAACATACAACATATCAAAACTTCTGGGATGCAGCAAAAGCCCTATTAAGAGGGAAGATTGTATCATTACAGGCCTCTCTCAAGAAAAAAGAAAAATCCCAAGTAAATAACCTAACATTACATCTAAAGTACTAGAAAAAGAATAAAAACCCAAAGTCAGCATAAAAAGGAAATAATAAAACTTAGAGCAGAATTGAATGAAATAGAGAACAAAAAGACTATACAAAAAATTAACACAACAAAGAGCTGGTTCTTTGAAATGATTAATAAAATTGACAACACTCCGGTTAAACTCACTAATGAAAAAGAGAAAAGGCTCATATAAACAAAATCAGAAATGAGAGAGAAGTTACCACAGACATCACAAATACAAAGGATCATAATAGAACACTATGAAGGTCTATATGCTGCTAAATTCAATAACATAGAAGAAATGGATAAGTTCCCAGAAATATATAACCTTACTAGACTAAATCATGAAAAATTGGAAAATCTAAATAGACTGATCAGTGGTAAGGAAATTGAAACAACCATCAACAATCTCCACAAAAATAAAAGTCCAGGACCAGATGGCTTCACCAGTGAATTCTACCAAATGTTCAAAGAAGATTTAAAACATATCTTTCTCAAACTCTTCCAAAAAATTGAGGATGAGGGAATACTTCCTAAAACAATTTATGATGCCAATATAACCTTCCACCAAAACCTGGCAAGGATAACACAAAAAAAACAACACTACAGACCAGTATCTCTGATGATTACAGGTGCAAAAATCCTATAAAAAATACTAGCAACTGAAATACAACAATATGTGAAAAAAAACCCATCACAACAAAGTGAGGTTTATTCCAGGGGCACAGGGGTGGTTCAAAATATGAAAATTAACTAATGTAATACACCACATTAACAAAAGAAAGGATAAAAATCATATGATCTTATAAATAGGCACAGAAAAAGCACCTGATAAGATACAACATCCATTTATGATTAAAATACTCAATAAAATAGAAATAGAAGGAAAGTACCTTAACATAATAAAGGCCATATATTATAAACCCTCAGGTAATATCATACTTATTGGTGAAAAACTGAAAGATTTTCCTCTAAGATCAGGAAAAAGACAAGAATGTCCACTCTTACCACTCTTCAAAATAGTTCAGGAAGTTCTAGCTAAAACAATAAGGCAAGAGAAAGAAATAAAACACATCCATAGGCAAGGAAGAAGTAAAACTGTCACTTTCTGCGGCTGACATGATTCTGTATATAGAAAACCCTAAAGACTCCACCAAAAAACTATTAGAAATAATAAACAAATATGGCACAGTTGCAGGACACAAAATCAATGTACAGCTCTGGCTGATTTGGCTCAGTGGTTAGAGTGTCAGTTCTTGGACTGAAAGGTCATGGGTTAGAATTCCTGTCACGGGCATGTACCTTGGTTACAGGTTTGATCCCCAGCCCTGGTCAGGGCTCATGCGAGAGGTATCCAACTGATGTGTCTCTCTCACATTGATGTTTTTCTCTCTCTCCCCCTCCCTTCTACTCTCTAAAAATCAATGGAAAAAGTATCTTCAGGTGAGGATTTAAAAAAAAAAATCAGTGTACAAAAATCCACCTCCTTCTTGTATACTAACAACACTTCAGAAAAAGAAATGAAAAAAACGATTCCTTTTGCAATTGCAACCAAAAGTATAAAAATACCTTAGAATGAACTTAACAAAGAACCTTAAAGATCTATACACTGAAAATTACAAAACATTAGTAAGAGATGGAAAAAGACACAACAGAATGGAAAAATATCCCATGTTCATGGATTGGAAGAATCAACATAGTTAAAATGGCCATATTACCCAAAGCAATATACAGATTTAATGTAATGCCCATCAAAGTCCCAATGACATTTTAAAAAGAGCAGAAAATAATCAGATTTGTATAGGACCACAAATGACCCCAAATAGCCAAAGAAATCCTGAGAAAAAAGAACAAAGCTGGAGGTGTCATGCTTCCTGACTTCAAATTATACTAGAGCTATGATAATCAAAACAGAATGGTATTGGCAAAGAAACAGACACACAAACCAGTGGAACAGAATTGAGAGCCCAGATATAAAACCACATGTATATGGGCAGGGAATTTTTGACAAAGAAGCCAGAAACACACAGTGGAGTAAAGATAGGCTCTTCAATAAATGGTTCTGGGAAAACTGAAAAGCCACATGCAAAAGAATGAAACTGGAATACAATTTGTCCCATACACAAAAATTAATTCTAAATGGATCAAAGACCTAAATTTGAGACCTGAAATAAGTTACATAGAAGAAAACATAGGTACCCAATTTATGAACCTTGGTCATAGAGAACACTTTGTGAACTTGACACCAAAGGCAAGGGAAGTAAAGGCAAAAATAAATGAGTGGGACTATATAAAACTAAATAAACTAAAGACTGTATCAAGCAAAAGAAACCAACAACAAAACAAAGAAGCAGCCAATCAAAGGGGAGATGATATTTGCAAACAGTAGCTCTGAGAAAGGTTTAATATCCAGAATATACAAGAGCTCATAAAAGTCAACACCAAGCAAACAGCTAGATAAAAAAATGGGCAGAGGACCTGAACAGACACCTTTCCCAAGAAGACATATGAACAGCCAGTAGATATATGAAAAGATGTTCAACCTCACTAGCAATTAGGGAAATGCAAATCAAAACTACAATGAGATACCACCTCACACCTGTTAGAATGGCTATCATCAACAAGACAAGTAATAACAATCGTTGGAGAGGTTGTGGAGAAAAGGAAACCCTCATTCACTGCTGGTGGGAATGTAGACTGGTACAGCCACTATGGAAAACAGTCTGACAATTCCTCAAAAAATTAAGAACAGAGCTACCATACGACCCAGCAATCCCTTTCCTGGATGTGTACCTGAAAAACTCAAAAATATGTATTCACAAAGATATATGCACCTCTATGTTCATTGTGGCATTATTTACAAAGGCCAAAACATGGAAACAACAAAAGTGTCCTGCGATAGAGGACTGGATAAAGAAGATGTCATGCATGTACACAATGGAATACTACTCAGCCATAAGAAAGGATGAAATACTGCTATTTGCAACAACATGGATGGACCTTGAGATCATGATGTTAAGTGAAATAAGTGAGTCAGAAAAAGCTAGGAATCATATGATTTCACTCATTCGTAGGATGTACAACTGAAACATAAACACAAACAGCACTGTGGTGGTTTCTAGAGGGATGGATACAGGGGTGTGGAGGGTGAAGAGGGCCTAACATATGGTCACAGAAAATGATTTGACTTTGTGTGGATGGTACACAGTGCAATACACAGGTCTCATAACATAGAAACCCACACCTGAAACCTATGTGATCATATTAACCAATGTCACCCCAATAAATTTAATAAAGAAAATAAAAATTTAATAAATAAATAAATAAATAAATAAATAATTCCCTTATTTGGGCCTCAGTCTCTTAAGCTGAGCTAGAGGTGATGGTAACACTAAGATTTTGAAAAAACAAACAAAAACCAAAGAAACAAATTGGTAGTTACAGAACAGTCATAGGGATGTAAAGTATAGTATAAGGAATATAGTCAATAATATTCTAATTATGTACGGTGTCAGATGGCTATGAGATTTATTGGGCTGATCACTTAGTAAGTTATATAATGTTTAATCACTGGGGTGTACACCTGAAACTAATATAATATTGCTTGTTAATTGTAATTGAAAAGCAAAAAGTGATTTAAAAAGAAACACTAAAACTTCAGTGCAGCAAGCCCATTTAATGTACATGTATACAACACTTCTTCTTCTTTGGTCTCACAGCAGGCACCCAGCTCCACTCCATATAACTCCACTATCCATTTTCTGGGTTATACAATAAAAATGACTAAGACTTGTTGAATATTGGCAATGAACCAGACTCTAAATATGTTACATAATTAATTCTTTTAATCTTCATAACCACTCCATGTGTCATCTCCATTTTGCATATGGGGAAGCTGAGGAACACAATATGAAAGGGACTTACCCAAGGTTATACAACTAGTAAATGTTAAACTCAAGTACTCTGGACCCAAAGCCCACATCCTTGACTGGTCTGCTCTGCTCCTCTCCAATCTGGTCTTTCCCTCTAGTGTGAATAAATGTAGATTTATCTACAATTAATCTCAGTTGCTGGACTCATGTCCAAATTCATATACTCAAATAATGCCATAAAGTATTACTGAACCTCAAATAATAGATACAAAGTTTGAACACTTCCTACCTAAAAGTTAGTGTACCTCATTTTATTTTTGAATAAGATAGAATGTGCATCTTACACTGGGGAGAGTGGAGTTAGAGCAAAAATGGTGGTTATTCTTGAGAAATACTTTTTGAGACCTTGGTTTGATCTCATGAACTAACTTGTCTCAGAGCAGTAAAACAGATCTCTAGGTATAGGATGAAGTTAAAACTCCAGTGACATACAAGTAGTTGAATGAATCATTTTTCTCTGCTCATATTTATGCTGGAGTCCCTTTCCCTCCAGGTAGATTTTTATTTTCTGAGTAATACCACCAACAGGAAGTAACAAGCACAACAATGCTTATTTTATCTTATGTTTTATTGTGTTAAAATTCACAGAAAGAAGCATCCATTAAGAGACAGAGAACTGCTCTTTATTGAACTACCTAGGCAGTTTGGGAAGGGCTAAAGAAGTACTTAATAGTGATTATGTTAACAAGTCTATTTATTCCAAGTATCTCCATTATTTTTATACAAGGTTCTCCTCAGAGACATGTTTATATTTTTATAAAATTTTTTTAAATATACAAAACAAAAATTTCTGAACATTTATTATATACTATTAAAATGTATTTTCATGCCTGGCCAGGAGTGGCTCAGTGGTTGAACATCGACGTAGGATCCAGGAGATCGCGGTTCTATTCCCTGTCAGGGCACATGCCTGAGTTATGGGCTCAATCCCCAGTCAGGGGCGTGCAGGAGGCAGTCGATCAATAACTCTCTCATCATTGATGTTTCTCTCTCTCTCTCTCCCTTTCCCTTCCTCTCTCTGAAATCAATAAAAATATATTTTTAAAATGTATTTTCATTATCTATAAAAATAAAATAAAGCAAAACATTTTAAACAGTGTTGTGGCATAAATGAACCATAATTTTTAAAACAGTCAAATATTGCTTGACATCTGGATTTTTACAATTTTTTACTGGTAATGATGTATTTTTTTATATTACTGGATTCGATTTGCTGTTTTGTTAAGGATTTTTGCATGAGAGATATTGGTTGGTAATTTTCTTGTCATGCAATGTTGTTACTGGTTTTGGCATCAAAGTAATGGCAGTCTCCTAAAATGAGTTTGAAAGTAGTCCTTCTTCTCTTATTCTTTAAATATTTGTGTTATCTGCACAATAGAAACTATTTCAATATATATACTTAAGAACAGATAGTATTTGAGTAGGGGCACACAGGTCCTATCCTTTCTACCAACACTTTGCTCCAAAGGGAAATATATCCCCTGAGGACCAAGCCAGGCAAAGGACACTCTTAAGTATTTGGAGTTTCTTCTCCAAACCCCAGTAGAAAATCTTAATGAGCTAACAACTTGAATTGGAATCACAGCTAAAGCCTGACTCTGCTCTCTTCAACCTGAGTTTATACTAGAATATAGGAATGTAGCCTTGTGTGTTGTGGATAGATTAGGGAGAAGAACCAGAGCCCTAGGGTGAGAGCAGGAAGAAGAATGAATTATCCAAAATGCCCTTAGAGCTTTGAGTAAAGCCACATGCCTTCCCCCAGCATTTGTACAGAAAAATAAGTGTCCATTGGGAAAGACAAGACCTGCTCGTAATACAGATTCCACTCAGGTTCAACATGGATTTGTTAGTGTCCTACAGAGTCTGCCTTTTATCCATATAAAATAAGACTTGGTCATAGTTAATGTTTTTGCTTTGAATTCAATTTTGATCTTCATATTACAACTTTTAATATTTTGAGATTTAACATTTGCATCTTATGTATTTGTCTATCTCTTTATTTTCAAGTTCTCACTTTAGTTTTGTCTCATATGCAGAATATAGTACATTGAATTTAAACTTATCTGAGAGTATTTATCAATATTTAATATGAGAGTATGTGTTTGTATGTGTCATTATTTCTGATATATTAGGTTTCATTTGCTATCATCTTACTTTGTTTTCTGTATTAAACACTTCCTTGACATTTTCTCTTTAAATTTCTTTATATTTTGCTATTAATTGATTTGCTTTTACTTTCAATTTTTAACAAAATGAAGGTTATACACCTATTTTTGGAAAACAATTGTACCTTTGTTTCTCCATTAATATCCAGATTAAAACTGGGCTTGTACCTGGGAAAGAAGAAATGCAACATGCTTTTACTTCTATCAACTTACAAACCTTAAATCCTAGATTGTGTGAGATGATCAGTATTTCGGGTTTCTTAGGATAGATTCCCAGAAGTGGGATCACTGGGTCAAATGGCAATTTCATTTTTATTTTTTTGAGGAAACTCCATACTGTTTTCCATAGTGGCTGCACCAGTCTGCATTCCACCAGCAGTGTACTAGGGTTCCTTTTTTTCCACATCCTCTCCAGCACTTGCTATTTGTTGATTTATTGATGGCAGCCATTCTGGCAGGTGAGGTGATACCTCATTGTGGGTTTAATTTGCATCTCTCTTATGATTAGTGATGTTGAGCATCTTTTCATATGTCTATTAGCCATCTGTATGCTCTCTTTGGAGAAGTGACTATTCATGTCATTTGCCTATTTTTTAATTGTATTGTCTTCCTGATGTTGAGTTGTATAAGTTCCTTATATATTTCAGATATTAACCCCTTATCAGATGTATCATTGGCAAATAGGTTCTTTCATACAGTGGGTTCCCTTTTCATTTTGCTGATGGTTTCCTTCACTGTGCAGGAAGAAGCTTTTTATTTTGATGTAGTTCCTTTTGTTTATTTTTTCCTTTGTTTCCCTTGCCTGAGGAATATATTGGCAAAAATGTTGCAATGAGAGATGTCTGAGATTTCTTCTAGGATTTTTATAGTTTCACCATGAGCAGTTCTTGAGTAACTGTTTTTAGCAAAGGTACATGGATGCTGTGCTTTGAATTGTGGCATGTTGGAGAGTATTTGTCTGTTGTTTCCAAATATGAACAGTACTTTTCCTGGATGTAGAATTAGGTAACAGTCCTTTCCCTGAAAACTCTACACTCATTGTTTAAAGCTGCATTTACACAGCATGCTTTAAAAAAATCTCAGTTGTATATGTACTTTGGTTAGTTTTAGGAGACACTGAGATAGGAGGGGCTAACACTTCCCAAACCATGCTTTTGTGCTCCCATGATTCTGTTAGGCATGATTTTATATGTTCACTTTGTCAGGCAAGGTCAGATTTATTATACCATTTCTTTACCACCCACATATCCAAGAGTCGGCATGGGATCAGAAGGGGCCTGCATTAAGAGAATGACAACCTCAGGGGAGAATTCACCTCATTTAGCTAATCAGTTTCCCCATCCACATCAGCCTCAGCTCCTTAAGCCTGTGAAAGTTCAGGAGAGAGAGATTAGGAGAGGGGGAGCTAGCCTAACAATATTCATCCATGGCGAATTTTGGTAATGTCACAGTTCTGTTCAGCATCTACCCTCACCATTCTCCAGTCTTGGGAGCATGCTATGAGCACTGCCTTAGGATCAGTTCCACTTGGGGTGGAATTTGGATCCTCTGTTGGAGGCTTCAGCAGGATAAGAAATTGCTTCCCAATGGTTACATTGCCTCCAGTCATAGGGTAAAATGAGGCATAACTGGAGGATCCATTAAATAGCCTCCTCCTGCCTGGCCGGGTGTGGCTCAGCAGTTGAGCATCTACCTAGGATCCAGGCGATCGGGGTTCGATTCCCGGTCAGGGCACATGCCCGGGTTGTGGGCTCGATCAATGACTCTCTCATCATTGATGTTTCTCTCTCTCTCTCCCTTTCCTTTCCTCTCTCTGAAATCAATAAAGATATATTAATAAATAAATAAATAAATAAATAGCTTCCTCCTCCTGTTAAGGGAAGGAGCCCAGTTGCTAGGGTATGTCTCCTTTGAAGTGTATCTTATTAAATTTCTTACCTCCAGAGTACACTTGCATCCCCAAATGTGACTCTAATTAACTGTTATATTGATCGGAGTGTTTTGTTTTATGAGATGAGTATTACAAGACAAGAGGGTCACTTCCTCCCTACCCATCCCTGAAGTCTTTTATTAATATTGCTTTGGAAACAGGTCTACGAAGTTTGATGACTTACCCAGGATTACCCAGCTCATTAATGGGAGAGCTGGAAAATAGATCTCTTCTACCACTCCTTTCTGTCTCCATGCTATATTGCTTTAGTTGATGACCTCAAGTTTAATATTATCATAAAGTTGGGATTGGAGCTTTACAGGCAAGAGAAATGTTACTAAACATCCAAAGTTTAGTGTTTTATTCCTATATATTCCACATATGAAAGAAAAAAGTCAAGCAGAAAGGTGAAAACTTTAGTTATTGGTGAAAAGCATTTTATTATGAAACTTCTGAAGAATCTTTTAAAGAAATATTTATAAAGCCTTTGTTTACTGGTTAAACTCATATGTTAGAAGAAATCTGTGATAAACTTGAAAACTCCGGAATTTGATTTTTAATTCTTTTTGCAGAAGCAAGATTAAGAGAATTATGCGCATAATTGTATCATCCTTTGCATTGAGGTATGTGAGACCCTAGAAAAGGGGGTAATTAAATATGTATAGCACTTAATATCAATATTTTTTAATGAGAAAGGATCTGGAAGGAAACATTTCCTCTGTCAGTATGTGGCTAAATAGTCCCTCTACCTTGTTTAATATAATTTATCTTGGAATTTTAGTTTAAGCTGAACATTAAGTATTGCAAAGAAATAACATTTAACTAAATCTAATAGTAATATATTATGTTTTTCCTATCTGGGAAAGTAAAAATAATGAGGCATTCATTTTAAAATTCTATAATTATGTGTTTTATTAAATACTTATTCATTTGTCTAGAATTACTCCTTAATTATGGAAGCATTGTACTTAGGTTTCTTCTCAACATGTTAATAAGATTTCATACTATAATACAGATTCACAAAATATACTTGCTTCCTTTTAAATTTATAATATTTTAATTTGTGTTACAATTGTTAAAAGGTAATTGGAAGACCTCTTCATAGATTATACAAATGGTATAATCAATTTATAGAGAATGTGTTTAAAATATATGAGACTCATTTAAAAATTTACATTTAGATTGAATTTGACAGTTGATAAAGATCCAAGTGTCTTGAGGATGCTTGTTTATAAAAGCTCCCAAAGCCCCACTCTCTGAACTCCTAGTTGCCCCACTGTGCAGAGCCTTCACTCTACTGAGGAGTCAGCTGCCTGGGCTGGGGTGTAGAGGTCTGGGAAGACTCAGGGGGTATCAGTGACTGAGTTTTGTAACTTTGGGTTCGGGGCCATTTCCCCCACTTTCCTGTTAACCTGACTAGTGCCCTCCCTCTCATGGGAGATCTGCTAGCCCCACTCTTCAGGCTCCTGGTGGCCCCACTCTCGACTCCTCACAACTCCACCCTACCCAGGTCTAAGCAGGATCTGGGACAGACTGGATTGTGTGGATATGGGGCAGGGGCCACTCCCCCCCACTTTCTTCCAAGCCTGACTGGCATCTCTCCCTAGTCTCATTTTCCCAACTCTTGTTGGCCCTACCCTATTGAGATCAAGCTCTAAGCAGAATCTGGGACAACCTGAGTTGTGTGGCTCTAGGATGGGGGACATTTATCCTTTGCACATATGACCAGTGCAGAACCCTCCCTTCATATGATCAAATCTTGGTCTGTTTGGGCCTGATAAACACTGCTGGCTTCACCCTGATGACTCCCTGTGACCCCACCACACTATAAAGGTCTGTGAGCACCCAGCAGGTGGCACCTAGTCTAGCTGTACTCTGGGACAACAGCTGAGTGGTCTCAGACCCAGCACTGGCAAATAGTTTGAACCTGTATCAGTCTGGTGAATACCACTCACTCCTAGAGGCTCTTTCAGTGATTGAGCCTAATTGGCAGGTGGAGGCAGACAGAGGCAGATCTCAGGGTACCTAGGGACTTTTACTGACTTGTAACCAGGGCCAGTGCTGGTGAAAGCCAGCCTTGGTGCACAGCTTGGTTCTTCCCACACACATACAAGGCCAGCAGAGGCAGCCACAAACTGTGGATTGCTTTGTAGCTCCAAATAGGTTGCCCAGGGCCAGTCACAGGCAGCAGTTGACATTGGCCTGCACAAGATTCCTTACAAGAGGCCCCAGAAACAACACACCTAGTGGCTGTCTTCACTAAACATTAGATCAGGATCCAATTGTTAGCTTTACAAGCTACATATCCAAAGGAAAATCTCAGAGGGCAGCAGACCCTGCTGAGGTGAATTCTGCTTTGTGTGGTCAGCACCTGCACAGCAGCACATACGCTGTGGTCCAGGTTAATCCTCACAGTCAGCCAGCCTGACGGTCCACCCCACACATGAATGGGCCAATAGCTATCAAAATTCAATTACAACAGGAGGGCAAACATAACCCACACAAGGGACATTCCTGGAGTGCCCAGCTCAGGTGATCAAGGAGACTGCATCACAGGATACCTACTACATAAGGTCACCCAACCAAGACTGGGAATCATAGCAGATCTACCTAGAAGATATATAGAAATAAATACAAAGAAGCAGCCTAAATGGGGAGACAAAGAAACATGACCCAAGTGAAAAAACAAGAGAAATCTCCAGAAAAAGAGCTAAATGAAATAGAAGCAAGCAATTTATCAGATAGGGAGTTCAAAAAATGTTATAAGGATGCTCAAAAAACTTAGAACTATAACATGAAAAAAGGATAGAAACCATGAAAATTAACCAGTAGGAAAGTAAGAATACTCTAAAAGAAATAAACAGTAGATTGGATGAAAAAAGGATTGAATTGGTAATTTGAAAGACAAGGTAGCAAGACCCCCAAAACAGAGCACCAAAAAGAAAAAAGAATTTTATTTATTTTTTAACTTGTTGAAAGTATTACAGATGTCTCCCTTTTCCCCCCATTAATCCTCTCCCCACTGCGTCCCTCACCTCAGGCTTTCACCACACAATTGTCTGTGTCCATGAGTTATGCATATATGCATAAAATTTCTTAGGTTAATCTCTACCCACTTGCCCTGCATTCACTCTGAGATTTGACAGTCTGTTCCATGCTTCTTTGTCTCTGGATCTATTTTGTTCATCAGTTTACTTTGGTCATTATATTCCACATATGAGTAAGACCATGTGACACTTGTCTTTCTTTGACTGGCTTATTTCACTTAGTATGATACTCTCCAGTTCCCAACATGCTGTCTCAAAAGGTAAGGGATCCTTCAGTTTTACAGCTGCATTGTATTCCATGGTGGAAATGTCTAAGAAGATGCTTGATATGATTTCAATTTTCTTGAATTTGTAGAGACTTGTTTTGTGATCTAATATGTGTTCTATCTTTGAGAATGCCCCATGTGCACTTGAGGAACATCCATATTCTTCAGCTTTGGAGTGAAATGTTCTGTAAATGTCAGTTAAATCCATCTCATCTAGTGTTTCATTTAGAATCAGTATTTCCTTGTTGATTTTTTGTTTGGAAGATCTATCCTGTAAAGTCAGTGGGTGTTAAAGTTCCCTGCTGTGATTATATTGCTGTTGATCTCTCTTTAAAATCCTCCAGAAGTTTGTCCAGCCTGTGTGAATCTTTTGTTCTGATGTGGGTCTCTTGTAGACAGCATATATTTGGGTTATGTTTTCTTATCCATTCAGCTACCCTATATCTTTTGTTTGGAACATTTAAACCATTTATATTTAAGGTTATTTTCTTAATATTTTTATTGATTTCTAAGAGAGAAATGGAAAGGGAGAGAGAGATAGAAATATTAATAATGAGAGTAATTTATTGGCTGCCTCCTACATGGCCCCCACTGTGGATACAGGCTGCAACCCAGGCATTGGTTCTGATGAGGAATTGAACCTCGATCTCCTCGATCATATGTTGACACTCAACCACCAAGACACACTGGCCAGGCTAAGGTTATTATTGATAGGTACTTATCCACTGCCATTTTATTTCTTTATGCCTATGTTCCTCTTTCTACTTCAACTTCTTATTAGACTGGTCCCTTTAATATTTCTTGCACTGCTGGTCCGGTGGTGATAAATTCCTTTAGCTTTTTTTTTTTTTTTTGGTCTGGAAAGCTCTTTATTTCACTATCTATTTTGAATGACAGCCTTGCTGGACAGAGTAGCCTTGGTTTCAGATCCTTGTTTTGCATTACCTTGAATACTTCATGCCATTCCCTTCTGGCCTGTAGAGTTTCTGATGAGAAATCAGCTGACATCCTTATGGGAGCTCCTTTATAAGTAACAGATAGCTTTTCTCTAGCTTCCTTTAGAATAGGAAGAGTTTCTCTTTGTCTGGAATTTTTGGCATTTTAATTATGATGTGTCTGGGTGTGGGCCTCTTTGGGTTCTTCCTGCTTGGGACTCTGTGTGCCCCTGAACTTGTGTGGTTTTTTTCCTTGACCAGGTTAGAGAAGTTTTCTGCCATTATTTCTTCAAACATGTTCTTTAACACTTTCTTACTTTTCTAGATCTTTTGGCACTCCTATTATGTGAATATTGTTATGTTTCATGTTGGCCCACAGCTCCCTTAAACTGTCCTCCTGTTTTTAAATTGTTTTTTCTTTTTTGTTCTCTGATTGATTTTTTTCTACCATCTTCTAATTTGCTGATCTGATCCTCAGGTTCCACTAATCTGCTGTTTATTCCTTCCAATGTTTTTTTTAATTTTTAATTTTTTAAATTTCTACTATGTCATTCTTAATTTCCTTCATCATTTCCATTTACTTTCTCAAGCTGTTGAGCATCCTTATGATCAGTATTCTGAACTCTATATTTGATATATTGCTTATTTCGATTTCATTTAGCTCTTCTTCTGGAGAATACTTTTGTTCTTTGATTTGGGAGTTGTTTTTTTCTCTTCCAACTTTCACTGCCTGTTTAGATTTGTTTCTATGTATTAGTTAGATCTGCTAGGACTCCCAGTCTTTTGCATGGTCTCTGGTGCTGGCCAAAGTCAAATGCTGTTTGTGACTGGCCTTGAGTACCATGTTTGAAGTTTTCTGCACTCCACATCTTTTTGTTCCCTCTGCTGAAAACGGGTGTGTTTGGACAGGACCAAGATGGGTACCAAGGTCTGCTTTTCCAAGCCCTGGTTCCAGAAGCAAATCAGGCAAAGTTTCAAAGCACCCAGAGGCTGTTATTCAGTTTCTTAATGAGCCTCAGGCTGTAGGAACTCCACAGGATGGGATGAGAGGCTTCCCAGCAAGGTGGGGCAATTGCTTCTCCCCAGGCAAAAGCTGCTTGGAAGGTAAATGTCTGTCTGAGAAAGATATCCTCTGCAGTATAGGGGAATGACTCAACACAGGAATCCAGATGGCTGCCCTCTGATATCTATTACCCAAGACAGCACCTGTGGATTCTCTTCACACAGCTCTCATTTACTCTGCTTTCCCTCATCCAGAGCCCAAGCTGAGTGGCTGCACATGAAACTTTGTGCATTGGCCCTTTTAGAGGGTTTCTGCATTTCCAGCCATCTCTCCCTGGTTTACAGAAATCCTGCTGCTTTTCACAGCCAGATGTTATGTGGGCACATTTCTTAGTTCTTGTCCTCTGGGCTAGGAAGCCTAGCTTGGGGTTTATACCTGAGAATTCTCAGTGGGAACCCTCCACAGCTGTGACATCTGTCCAGAACTTCAGCTCCTGCCTGTGGGAGCCCAGCCAGCCCTTTCATGTCACCACACTTCCTCCCAGTCTCTATGCAGTATCCATCTTTCATCCTTGGTTATAAGGATTCTCTCCAGCTAGTATTCAGTTGATTTTACAGGATTTTTTTTCTATATTTTAATTGTAATTTTATTTTGGTCCCCAGAGAGTGTCAGTGAAGCTTCCACTCAATCCCCCGCCATCTTGGAATATCAATCAAAAAAAAAAAAAAAAGAATTTTAAAAAATGAGGATAGTTTTAGTGACATTTGGGGAAAAATTAAGTATAACAATGTCTGCATCAGGGGTATCAGAAAGAGAAGAGAAAGAGCAAGGGATTGAGAATCTATTTGAAGAAATAATGACTGAAAACTTCCCTAACCTAGTGAAGGATAAAGACACACAAGTCCAGGAAGTGTAGAGAGCCAAAAACAAGATGAACCCAAAGAGATCTGCACCAATACACATCATAATTAAAATGGCAAAGGTTAAAGAAAAAGAATCCTAAAAGCAGCAAGAGAAAGACAGTTAGTATCTATAAGGGAGTTCCCATAAGACTGACAGCTGATTGCTCAACAGAAATACCTCAGGCCAGAAGAGTTGGCATGAAATATTCAAAGTGATGCAAAAGAAGGACCCAAACCAAGATTACTTTACCCAGAAAAGCTATCATTTAAAATTGAAGGAGAAATTAAGAGCTTCCAAGACAAGAAAAGCTAAAGGAGTTTGTTACAACCAAACATGTATTACAAGAAATGTTAAAGGGTCTTTTGAAGGAGAAAAAGAGTAAGAAAAGAGGAGCATTGTTAAATGAATAAAATAGTAATGAAAATGTACCTATCAATAGTCATTTTACATGTCAATAGCTTAAATACTCCAATGAAAAGACATAGGGTAACTGAATGGATAAGAAAGCAAGACCCATAAATATGCTGTCTACAAGAGGCCTATGTCAGAATGAAAGATACACACAGACGAAAAGGAAAGGGATGTTAAAAGATATTTCATGCAAATGGAAATGAAAACAATGCTGGGATACCTGACAAAATAGAATTTAAAACCAAAGCTAGCCCTATCTGATGTTGCTCAGTGGTTAAAATGTCAGTTTATACACCAGAGGATCATGGGTTTGATTCCTGGTCAAGGGCATGTACCTGAGTTTCAGGTTCAATCCCTAGCCCATAAGGGCACCTGTGAGAGGCAACCAGTCCATGTGTCTCTCTCACCTTGATGTTTCTCTCTCTCTCCTCTCTAAAAATCAGTATAAAAAATATCCTCAGGTGAGGATTAGCAAAAAACAAACAAACACAGGAACCAAAGTTATAGTAAGAGACAAAGTATAATGATAAAAGGAGAAATCCAACAAGAGGATATAATCCTTGTAAACCTTTGTGCACCCAACATAGGAACACCTAAATATGTAAATCAAATCTTGATGGACATAAAGGGAGAGATTGACAGTAATACAGACATAGTAGGGGATTTTAACACCTCAATTAATTGATAGATCTTCCAGATAAAAAGCAACAAGGAAACACTGGCCTTAAATGACACACTAGATCAGATGAAATTAATTGATATCTTCAAAGTATTTCACCCCAAAGTAGCAAAACACATTCTTTTCAGGTTCACATGGAACATTTTCTAGGATAGATCACATGTTAGAACACAAAACAAGTCTCAATAAATTTAAGATTAGATTAAAGATGGTGGTAAACTGAGTGGACGAAACACAGACACTCTCCCTGGACCAAACTGGAATTACAACTAAAATAAAGAAAAAACAGCCTGAAAACTAACTGAAGATGAGCTGGAGAGCACCCTCATTATCAAGGAGGGAAAGTGGAGACCACATAGAGACTGGTAGGAAGTGTGGAGGCGCGAGAAGGCTGGCTGACCTCCCACAGGCAACAGGTGAAGGTCCAGAGGGATAGCTCAGCTGTGGGGGGTTCCCACTGAGGATTCTGTGGCCTAAACTCCAGGCCAAGAGTACCAGAACTGAGAAAGGGGCCCACATAACATCTAGCTATGAAAAGTGGCTGTTTCTGTCTGTCAGGGAGAGGTGGTTGGAACTGCAGGCACTCTCTTTAAAAGCCAATGCACAAAGTTTCTGGTGCAGCCACTCACCTTGGGCTCTGGCAGAGGAAGGGCAGAGTGGACTGGAACTATGTGGGGAGAGTTTGGGGCTGTGGGCTCTGGATAGTGAGATCAGCCGGTACCCATCTGGATTCCTCTGCCCAGTCATTCCCCCGGGCTGTGGGGAACATCTTTCTGAGCTGACAGTTTGTGACTTTTGCTTGAGAGGGGAAGAAATAATCCCACCTTGCTGAAAAACCTCTAGCCTTACCTACAGGAGTTTCTACAGCCTGAGGCTTGTTAAGAGACTGATAACCAGCCACCCCAACCTGGGGAGTTTCTACAGCCTGAGGCTCATTGAGAGAATCACATTAACCAGCCTGCAGGCAGAGGCAGACCTCAGAGTGTTTTGAGACTTTGCCTGATCTGCTTCTGGACCCAGGCATTGGAAAAATAGACTTTGGTGTGCATCCTGGTACAGCCCAAATGCACCCAGCCCCAGCAGGGGAGATCTCAAGCTGAGGGTTGTGGGTAGCTCCAAACAGGGTATCAGGGTCAGTCACAAACTGTTTCTGATATTGGCCTGCACTAGAGACCCGCCCCCCCAAAAAAGACTGAAAGTCCTAGCAGACCTACCTAATACACAGTAACAAACCCAAATAGGCAGCCAAATGGGGAGATGAAAAAATGAGCACCAAATGAAAGAACAAGAGAAGTCTCCAGAAAAAGAATTCAATGAAATGGAGATAAGGAATCTATCAGATATAGAGTTCAGAGTACTGATTGTAAGGATGGTCAACAGCATGAAAATAAATATGGCAACTATGAAGGAAATTAAGAATGACATAGCAGAAATAAAGAATACATTGGAAGGAATAAACAGCAGATTACAGGAAGCTGAGGATTGGATCAGTGAATTAGAAGAGAGAGTAGAAAAAAATCACTCAGTCAGAGACCCAAAAAGAAAAAAATAGTTAAAAACAGGAGGACAGTCTAAGGGAGCTGTGGGAAAACATGAAATGTAACAATATTCACATTATAGGAAGGTCAGAGGAGGTAGAAAGTAAGCAAGGGTGAGAGAACCTGTTTGAAGAAATAATAGCAGAAACTTCCTTAACCTGGTCAAGGAAAAAGTCACACAAGTTCAGGAGGCACACAGAATCCCAAGCAAAAGGCATCCAAAGAGGCCCACACCCAGACACATCACAATCGAAAGGCCAGGAATTCAAGACAAAGAATCTTAAAGGAAGCTAGAGAAAAGCAATCTGCGACCTACAAAGGAGCCCCCATAAGGCTTACAGCTGACTTCTCATCAGAAACTCTACAAGCTAGAAGGAAATGCCATGAAGTATTTAAGGTAATGTAAAGCAAGGATCTGAAGCCAAGATTATTCTAGCAAACAAGATTATCATTCAAGATAGATGGTGAAATAAGGAGCTTCCCAGACAAAAAAAGGTTGAAGGAGTTTATCACCACTAAAACATTACTGACAATGCTAAAGGAGCTGCTGTAATTAGAAGTAGAAATAGAGAAACATAGGTATATGTTACCTATCAATATTAACCTTAAATATAAATTAATTAACGGCCCCAATAAAAAGATATAGGGTGGTTGCATGGATAAGAAAACATGACTGAAATATATGCTATCTACCAAAGACCCACCTCAGGACAAAAGATGCACACAGAATGAGAGTGAAGGAATGGAAAAAAAATTTCCATTCAAATGGAAATTTAAAAAACTGGGGTAGAAATACTCATATCAAACAAAATAGACTTCAAAATGAAGACCATAATGAGAGACAAAAGGGTCATTATAGAATACTAAAGGGATCAATCCAACAAGAGGATATAACCTTGATAAACCTATATACACCCAATATAGGAGCGCACAAATATTTTTAAAAACTTCTAGAGGACTTTAAGGGAGATATTGATAGTAATACAGTCATATTAGGGGACTTTAAAACCCCACTGACTTAGCTGAATAGGTCTACCAGACAAAAAATCAACAAGGAAACGGTGAACCTAAATGACACACTAGATAAGATGGGTTTAATTGACATTTACAGGACATTCCACCCCAAAACTGCAGAATATACATTCTTCTCAAGTGCACATGGGACATTCTCAAAGATAGATCACATGTTAGGACACAAAGCAAATCTCTACAAATTCAAGAAGATTGACATCGTATCAAGCATCTTCTCGGATCACAGTAACATTTAATTAGAAATCAACTACAGCAGAAACACTCAAAAACATTCAAACACATGGAGGCTAAATAGCATGTTATGAAACAATCAATGGGTTACCAATGAGATCAAAGAAGAAATAAAAACTTCCTGGAAATAACTGAAAATGAATACATAACAACCCAAAATATATGGGAAACAGTGAAAACAGTTAATAGTGCTACAAACCTACCTCAAAAAACAAGAAAAACTTCTAATAAAATATCTAACCATATAACTTAAAGACTTAGAAAGAGAACAACAAGAAAAGCCCAGAGTAAATAGAAGGAAAGAAATAATAAAGATCAGAGAAGAAATAAATGATATCAAGACTAAGAAAACAATACAAAAGATCAATAAAACCAAGAGCTGGTTCCTTGAAAAAATAAACAAGATTGATGAACCTTTAGCCAGACTCATCAAGAAACAAAGAGAGAGGACCCAAAAAAACAAAATCAGGAATGAAAGAGGTGAAATAACAACTGACCCAACAGAAATACAAAGGATTGTAAGAAAATACTCTGAACAACTTTATGGCACTAAACTGGACAACCTGGATGAAATGGATAAATTCCTAGAAAAATACAACCTTCCAAAACTCAATCAGAAAGAGTCAGAAAACCTGAATAGACCTATAACTGCTGACGAAGCTGAAGCAGTAATCAAAGGTCTCCCAGCACACAAAAGCCCTGGCCCAGATGACTACAAAGGGGAGATTTACCTAACATTGTAAGAGCTGACACCCACCCTCCTCAAAGTATTTCAAAAAATCAAAGAGGAAGGAACACTTCCAAGCTCTTTTTATGAGGCCAGCATTAGCCTAATTCCAAAACCAGATAAAGACACTACAAAGAAAGAAAAATACAGGCCAATATCCCTGATGAACATAGATGCTAAAATTCTCAACAAAACATTAGCAAATTGGATCCAGCAATATATTAGAAAGATCATACACTATTATCAAGTGGGACTTATTCCAGGGATGCAAGGCTGGTACAGTATTTGCAAAGCAATAAATGTGATATATCATATAAACAAACGGAAAGACAAAATTCACATGATCATATCAATAGATGCAGAAAAAGCATTCGATAAAATCCAACACCCATTTTTGATAAAAACTCTCAGCAAAGTGAGAATAGAGGGATCATGCCTCAACATAATAAAGGCCATATATGACAAACCTACCGCCAACATCATACTCAATGGGCAAAAACTAAAACCGTTTCCCCGAAGAACAGGAACAAGACAGGGGTGTCTACTTTCACCACTCTTATTCAACATAGTATTGGAAGTCCTTGCCAGAGTAATCAGATAAGAAGAAAACACAAAAGGCATCCAAATTGGAAAGAAGTAAGCAAAACTCATTAGTTGCAGACGACATGATATTGTATATAGAGTATCCTAAGGACTCCGCCAAAAAACTACTAGATTTAATGAATGAATTTGGCAAGGTAGCAGGATACAAAATTAATATCCAGAAATTGATGGCATTTTTATACACCAATAATATACTCTCAGAAAGAGAAACTAAAAAAACAATCCTTTTTACCATTGCAACTATAAAAATAAGATACCTAGGAATTAACTTAACCAAAGATGTAAAAGACCTGTACTCAGAGAACTACAGAACACTAAAAAAAAAAAGCAATAGAAGAAGAAATAAACAAATGGAAAAATATACCATGTTCATGAATTGGAAGAATTAATATCATTAAACTGTCCATACTACCCAAATCAATCTATAAATTCAATGCAATCCCCATTGAAATACCAACTGCATATTTCACAGATCTAGAATGAACACCTGGAAAATTTATATGGAACCAAAAAAGACCCCTGAAGAGCCACAACAATCTTGAGAAAGAAGAACAAAGTTGGAGGAATCACAATACCAGATATCAAGTTATACTTCAAAGCCACCATAGTCAAAACATCCTGGCACTGGCTCAAGAACAGACATATAGATCAGTGGAACAGAACAGAGAACCCAGAAATTGACCTAAGCCATTATGCTCAATTAATGTTTCACAAAGGATGCAAAAACACACAATGGAGTAAGGACAGTCTCTTCAATAAATGGTGTGTTGGGAATATTGGACAGGTACATGCAAAAAAGGTGAAACTAGACCACCAACTTACACCATACACAAAAATAAACTCAAAATGGATGAAAAACTTAAATGTAAGACGTGAAACCATAATAATCCTAGAGGAAAACGTAGGCAGCAAAAATCTCAGACATCTCTCATAGCACTTTGTTTGCCAATACATCTCCTAGGGCAAGATAAACAAAGGAGAAAATAAACAAATGGAACTACATCTAAATAAAAAGCTTCTGCCCAGCAAAAGGAACCACCAACAAAGCGAAAAGGAAGCCCACTGTATGGGAGAACATATTTGCCAATGACACATCTGATGAAGGGTTAATATCCAAAGTATATAATGAAGGAACTCATATAATTTAACATAAGGAAGACAAACAATCCAATTAAAAAATGGGGAAAGTATCTAAATAGACACTTCTCTGAAGAGGACATACAGATGGCCAAGAGACATATGAAAAAATGCTCAAAGACAGCAATCATCAGAGAGATGCAAATTAAAACAACAATGAGGTATCACTTCACACCTGTCAGAATGGCTACCATCAACAAACTAATGAATGACAAGTGCTGGTGAGGATGTGGAGAAAATGGAACCCTAGTACACTTCTGGTGGGGATGCAGACTGGTGCAGCCACTATGGAAAGCATTATGGACTTTCCTCAAATAATTAAAAATTGAATTTCCATTTGACCCAGTGATCCACTTCTAGGAATATATCCTAAGAAACCCGAAACACCCAATAGAAGAACTTAAGCACCTCTATGTTCATAGCAGAACAATTTACAATAGCTAAGATCTGGAAACAGCTCAAGTGCCCATCAGTAAATGAGTGGATAAAAAAGCTGTAATACAGTTACACCATGGAACAGTATGCAGCTGTAAAAATGAAGGATCTCTTATGTTTTGGGACAGCATAGAGGGAACTGCAGAATATTATGCTAAGTGAAATAAGCCAGTCAGAGAAAGACAAGCACTGCATGATCTCACTTATATGTGGAATGTAATAAACAAAATAAACTGATGAACAAAATAGATCCAGAGACATAAAAGCATGGAACAGACTGAGGGATCTCAGAGGGAAGGTGGGGATGGGGGAGTGGGTGGGCAGTGATTAATCAAAGAACTTACATGCTTATCAGCATATCCCATGGACACAGACATTGGTATGGGGAAAGCCTGGGGGTGGGGTGGATGCAGGCTGAATGGGATCGGTGGGGGTAAAAAAGGGATATATGTAATATTTTCAACAATAAAGATTATTTTAAAATTTAAATTAATTAATTAATTAATAAGAAGATTGAAATCATATCAGGCATCTTCTCTGACCATAATGCTATGAAACCTGAAATCAATCACAAGAAGTAAATTTTTAAAAAAGCAATGACATGTATGCTAAATAACTTGTTGCTAAACAATGAATAGGTTAACAATGCGATCAAGGAATAAATCAAAAGATAACCTTGAAATGAATGAAAATGAGGCTACAACAACCCGAAATCTGTGGGACACAGGCAAAGCAATTCTAAGAGGGAAAGTCATAGCATTACATGCCTTTCTCAAGAAACAAGAAAATGCTGAAATAAATAATCTAACTTTACACTTAAAGAAACTTGAGAAAGAACAACAAACAAACCCAAAAAGAGTAGAAGAAAGGAAAAAATAAAGATCAGAGTAGAAATAAGCTAAATAGAGTCTAAAAAAAAACACAAAAATCAATAAAACCAAGAGCTGTTTTGTTGAAAAGATAAGTAAGATTATCAAATCTTTAACCAGACTCATCAAGAAAAATAGAGGACCAAATAAATAAAATAAGAAATGAAAGAGAAATAACAACAAACACTACAGAAATACAAAGGATTCTAAGAAAATATTATAAACAACTATATGCCAACAAGTTGGAAGATCTGGATGAAATGGATAAATTCCTAGAAACATACAATCTTTATCAACACCAAAAACCCAAACAAGCCAATTTAAAAATGAGCAAAGGACCTGAAGAGACACTTCTCCAAAGAAGACATACAGATGGCCAATAAACATATGAAAAGATGGTCCACATCACTAATCATCAGAGAAATGCAAATTATAAATACAATGAGATATCACTTCACACCTGTCAGAATGGCTATCATCAATAAATCAACAAACAACAAGTGTTGGCAGAGATGTGGAGAAAAAGAACCCTAGTGTACTTTTGGTGGGATGCAGATTGGTGCATTCAGTGTGGAAAGGAGTACGAAGTTACCTCAAAAAATTCAAAATGGAATGACCTATGACCCAGTGATCCCCCTTCTGGAAATTTATCTGAAAAACCCACAACACTAATTTGAAAGAATATATGCACCCCTATGTTCATTGCAGCATTATTTACAATAGCCAAGATTTTGAAGCAGCCCAAGTGTCCACCAGTAGATGAGTGGATAAAAAAGCTGTGGTACATTTACACAATGGCATACTACTCAGCTGTAAAAAAGAAGGCAATCTTACCTTTTGCAAAATGTCTGGATGGACCTGGAGAGTATTATGCTAAGTTAAATAAGCCAGTCAGAGAAAGACAAGTACCATATGATTTCACTTTTATGTGGAATCTAGTGAACAAAATAAATTAACAAAATAGAAACAGACTCATAGATACAGAAAACAGACTGACAGCTGTCAGAGGGTAGGAGTACTGGGGGGCTGGGTGAAAAAGGTGAAGGGATTAAGAAAAAACAGCTTGTAGACACAGACTATAGTATGGTGATTACCAGAGGAAAAGGGGACAGAGGGAAGTAGAAGAGAGTAAAAGGGGGGGATAAATGGTGATGGAAGGAGACTTGACTTAGGGTGGTGAACACAATACAATATACAGATGATGTATTATATAATTATACACCTGAAATCTATATTATTTTATTAGCCAATGTCACCTCCAAAAATTCAATAAATAAAAGGAACAAAACAGAAAGAAGACAAAAAATTAAAAGTAAAAAATATATAGAAGAGAAAAGCTTAGGAGATATTTTAGTGTTCAGTCATGTATGTGTTTATGAAATTGAATTCCTTTTCATGTGCCCAGCCTTGTTCTAAAAGCATCCATTAATATGTGAAATCTCACTGGTAAAAAATTCTTATTGGCCAAATTGGTCTTTTAAGGGCATATATTAGTCATGATTTTGCTTGTTTTTATTACTAAATTCTTTAAAGTTATAAAGATTAATGAAGTTTCAATTATTATAAGAAATTGGTAGATGTCCCATAAAATTCTCAAATTTTAAGAAGAGTTTATAAAAGGATGCATGTTTATAATTCAGTTTATCTCTTCTATTTTGGAGTGTTGGTCTGATGTGTCTATGAGAAAAAGACATGGTAACATGAAGTGGTTTGGTGGGAGTTTTTTTTCCTTAACAACTGCTTCCATCGGGTGAAAACGGTAACATTTTTTCAGTTTCTAAGGCAATGCAGTTCAACAACCACTGTGCAATTTAATCATAAATAATGACATTTTCTTATCAGGCTATTGGCCTAAATGAAGTTTAACCATATAGGTTAAAAAAAAACACTTTATTTTTATTCTCTTGATTTATTTATTTGTTGTAGAATATTTGGAATTATGCTGGTCTTTGTGGATGTGTCCCTCATCATTACAGACCTACTTTTCTCTGATTACACAATGTATACTCCTTTGGAATATCGTTCAATTTCTTTATTTATTGCTATTTTTTTTTTCATGGATGTTCTTCTTCGAGTATGTGTAGAAGGGTAAGTTTGATTAATTTTTCTACAAGCACCGTAAACCTATTTTGTACTGCTATGAAAAGCATCCCCAAATAATTGCCAGATCAGCCCAACCAAATATGTCCCTCTTTATGGTCCTAGAAGGCATGGTCCACAAGAGAAACAATCCAAAGCCCAACTTATACTAGATTGGGCTTTAATATTATTGTTGCAACTGGCACTCTAATCTCTGACAATGTATTCTAGATGATTTCTTCAAGAGGTAAACTTCTTTAGGGTTTGCAAAATGGGACCAGACAGGAATGTGTTTAACATGCAAATAATTAAGAGGAATATGTATATGAAGCATTTTTATAAATGTTAATATTTCATTAACAACTGAACCTAAATAAAAGCTGACAGTGTATTAAATACTAAATAGACCATGAACAACCCCCTACCTCAGTTAAAATAAAAACTTTTGTCAAGGTCCACAGGAGATCTGAGGCATGGTCATCCCATCAGCGAGGCTTGATGCTTAGACAGCAGTTGATTTTCTCTGCTTGGTGGCTTTCTGAGAAGATTCATGGAGTGAGTCAGGCCTTGGAGCTGGATTGCTGTGGGAGTCAGGGACTAAATTTTCCAGCCTTGCTCCATCCCAGATCATTTCAGAAGGCAGCTTGTCTCCTTTCCTCCTGAACTATCCTCAAGCCTTTAAGTACAGTTCCCAACTCCCAGGTTACTCGGAGGCTGAAAGGGCTACGCAGACTTGGAAAAAGCTGTCCCTGGAGCACCATTGCCCATGGCTGAAGGAGCCAGTGTTGGGGAGGAAGGTTCCATGAATAGAAGTTCAGCTTTGGTTAGGGATTGCACTGCAGGTGCAAAGCCAGACGACAAGTTTGCAGGCCGAAGTAGTGAACCCTTCTTCCTCTCAGAAGCTCCTGTTGTGCATTCTTCACAGCCCCAGTTGCCCTAAAACTATGTCATGTTCAGCTTCCATTGCCCAGTAGTACTGCCAAGCTTCCTACCTTTCTCTTGCACCTATGTGAAGGCAATGCTTGCCTCTTGTTTAATGGTTTGATTATATCTCATACTATACTTGCCAAATTGATGCTTTTGTTATATATGAGTATATATATATGTATGTATGTATAAAATAATGAGTATGAATATTGTCCCTTTAACCTAGTTTAGAAAATGAATTTTAGATAATTTACTAAAGTAGAATGCTTAATGGGAATGAGTCAAATAATTTGTGTTCTTTAAAATTTCCTCTCTTCTTTGGGTGGCATAAACTTACATTTTTTGTTTTATGTTACAGGATACAATCATATTTTTCCGATATACTTAATTCCATAGATGCTGTCATTATTATGGTAACTCTAGTAATTGATTTCACTTATATTTTTTATGACTCCAATATTTTTAACGGTATCCCCAGGTAAGAAACATATGATTCACCTATTTTAAAGATTTCCTTTTTTTTCTTCATTTTCTGTGCTTTCATTCTGTGTAATTTTTTTAACTTTGAACATGATTCTGTGCCAGATAAGCTGCTTGAAAATTAAATGTTTAGATAAATTTCCACATACTTGGAAACTAAAAGATTGGTGGGTCCAGTGAAGGGTGTACACACTAAGTGCCTTTAGTTGAATGAAGAAGATGGAACACCCAAAGAAAAAGCTGGAGACTTTGCCTCCATACTAACTTAAACTTCTCCCCATTTTTAAATTCCCACTAAATTGGAATTTGAGATTTGACCACAAATTCCTTACACATGAAATTCCTATGTTTTTCTACCAGAGAATATTGATTTGATCATATGCAAAATATGAGTGACTCCAATGATGATTCTCTAAAAAACAGCAAATGGGACATAAAACTAGGTAAAATGGATAGCAACACAGAGGTAGAATTTGCAGTATAATGTGTTTAAAATTTAAAAAGCTGAGGCAAAGTTAGAGCTGTTAGGAATTAGGAAACTAAAATGTGTATGAGACATTGATGACTTTTTTTTGTTCTTCCTCTTCCTACTCTGGCAAAGAAGAGCAAATGTGTACTGGGATGTAAATGTTGGCTGGCTCACTAGGCTTATTCATTAGTCAAATAGCTTGTTTTTTTCTGCACTCCAGCTTCCCAGGACTTCAATTCAGGTTCCAACAAAACTGGACATTATTTGATAGCCTTTTAGAGTTTGAAAATAACTGGAGCCAGAACAATCCTCTGACCTATAACATCAGCATCACCTAAGAGCTTGTTAAAAATGAAAGAAGAAAAACACCTCAGGCCCCATTCTAGACCTATTGAGTCAGTATGCACACTCAATTTAGGGATGCACTAGTCCAAACCATCAGTTCTCTGCCATTTTGTTTTTTCTGATGGTAGGCATGACACCAGCTAGCCCATTGCAAAGTATCTCAACCTGTTGCTTGCCTGATGTGTTAACAGAGGTGAACAAGAACCCTCAGTTTTTACTGATGGCAAAAAGATTGAAAAATACTCATCTTAAATAACAAAAGTTAAATCCACAAATTCTAAGTGTCTATCATACAGCTATTTCTCTAAACCAGACTTTCTCAACTTCAGCACTATTGATATTTGAAATCAGACTGTTCTTTGTTATGGGGGCTCTATGCAAGTGGCACACCCTCACACACAGTAGTGACAACCAAAAATATCTCCAGACATTGCCAAATGTCCACTAGGTGGCTGGGTGTGGGAAGCTTGCATGTAGGAGGTGCAAAATTATCTCTGGTTAAGACCACTGCTCTAGGCTTAGTTCACGTTGGTAAATCTTGTTTCTGAAGAAACAAATTGATCTTTCTAATTTATTGTTAGATTGATCATTTTACTTCGATCTCTACGACTTGTAATTCTGATGAGAGTTTTTCATCTGGCTTACCAAAAAAGACATCTTGAAAAGCTGACCAGAAGGATGGTAAGTGGGCAAAATATGTTTATGATTCAGAAAAATATTGTGTTTTAGGTAACACTGGCAAGGGTTATAGGTATCTATATAATGATCTTTAGTTTTATGTTGATTTATGTTTTACAAATTAATGATTCTTTTAATGCTCAGGTTTCAGGAAACAAACGACGATACAAGAAAGATGGATTTGACTTAGACCTCACTTATGTTACTGGTTTGTGATGTTTAACTGTTGGTTTACTTATACAAATTTCACATTATGTGTGTGTGTAAGTAATTATGTGTTTACTTTGTTCTTGCCTTGTTTAAGCCATGTTCTTTCAAAGCATTCTTTATTCATGAAGAGGTATACCACTATGGTAGTTTAACCCTGATAATTTTTTTTATTGTTATCTCATATAAGGCCTACTTGGTTTACAGTAGAGGAAGTTGAGTGGATTTTCAGCTGACTCCTTTTGTTTGGTTTAGAATTTATTGAGTTCTAGTAGTTATTCTGGGTTCAAAGAATCCAAAACAAACCTGCTCCTTTCCTAGAACCACAGAGAACAAGGTCATTGCTTTGTAGATATCAAGTTTCTGAGTCAGGAGCACTGGAAAGCATCCTGGGAGTTCCCACCATCGATGGAGCTGGGATCTCTCATTTTCCTTTGGTGTTTAAATAAGCAATAAATTCCCACCACAGGGGGAGCTCCAGACTGAGCTAAACACACATCTGTTGCATAAGGCTGGAGCCAATTGAGTTGGGAACTCAGGGGAGTTTAATGGTCACTGTACTGGATAATTTACTATATTATCTTGACTATCCTAAGGGTTAGTTAGCTTTTTCTGTCATTCTCAATCTTGAAAGGTTTTCTGTGAAAAGGGAGTCTGATTATATGTAAATTAAGTTCTCATATATTGTTTGACATCTACAATGACATTTGTAATAGTGACTATTTTGACTTCCAGACCGTATTATTGCCATGTCATTCCCATCTTCTGGAAAGCAGTCTTTCTATAGGAATCCCATTCAGGTAAGGGTATTTACCTAACAAATGCTCATATTTCTCAGGAACCATAGACTGTGGAGTCATAAGTTTAATATTGGCCCAGAGGTAGAAGTATTTTACCCAAAATTTACTCTTTCAGGTAAAAAATTATAATGGATTGACATTAATTAACTTTTGCTCGGTTGCACACCACCCAAAAACTTAGTGGCTTATAATAGCAACCATTTACTTAGCTCATGATAATGTGGTTTGTGAATTTGCACTGAGCTTAACTGGGTGATTCTGGTGATCGCAGACAGGCTCAATCTCAGTTGAGTTAACCCATTTATCTGAGAGTTGGTTGAGTGGCTCCATGTGATATTCTCCAACAGGCGAGTTTGGGCTTTTTCACATTGTGGTAGTGGCAAGAATCCCACAAACAGCAAGCAAATGATTGCAGAACCCCTAAAGCCCAGGTTCAAAACTAGCATAATGTGGCTTCTACCTCATTCTTTTGGACAAAGCAAATTACAAATCCAGTTCAGACTCAAGCAGTAAAAAAAAAAGACTCCATTTCTTGATGGCAGGAATTGTAACAAATTGTGACCATTTTTTTTGTAGTCAATCATGGGGAAAAAAATGGAAATTCTTTAAGTAAAACATGTGTTCTTAGTTTGAGATCCTAAATTATAGTGAAGGCATACTGCTTTAGGTTCTGTGGATTAAATAAATTAATTTCAAAGATAAAATGATGTATACTGTACTAAGAAATTTTAGTTAAAAGTCATTGTTTAAGAAGTTTGCATAATGTGTGGGTGTGTATATATTACAGCAATGTATAGTATTTATGTCTCAATAAAAATGTAATTATATAATTATACATAATTACTATGTGCATTTGTGTATTTCTACATACATACATATATAATTATACTTTTATTGAGGCATAACAAATTCTATGATACACTGATGCATATCTTGATGTAATTTTATATATGTATATGCATGTAACCAACACCTCTATCTAGATATAAAACATTTAATGCTCTTTTTCAGTCAATATCCCAACACACTGGAGGTAATTACTATTCTAACTTATTCTAACTTCTATGACCACAATTAGTTTTACTTTTTATTGACTTTCACATAGGTGGAATCATACACGAACTACATCTTTTGTGACTGGCTTTTTATGTTCAAAATAAATTCTGTGAGATTCATCCAATATTGTGTGTACAATATTTCTTTTATACACACACGCACACACACACACACACACACATATATATAAATGGCATTAATTTATTGCTTTCTAGAATACTGCATTGAAAGTCCAAGCATTCAGTTTACATGGAGAAATTATAAAATTATACACCACTTCACAAAGGAAGGAAATAAATTACGGTTTACAAAATCTACTTTATAGAAAATTTAAAATTCTAAATATCAAAAGTTACAGCTGAAGAAACAGGTATAAAATCAGCAGCCAGTCCAGCTGGGCATGGCTCAGCAGTTGAGTGTCGACTTAGGATTCAGGTGATCAGGGTTTGATTCCCAGTCAGGGCACATGCCCTGGTTGCAGGTTTGATCCCCAGTCACGTGTGTGCAGGAGGCAGCCAATCAGTGATGACTCTCTCATCATTGATGTTTCTTATCTCCCTCTCTCTCTCCTTTCCTCTCTCTGAAATCAATAAAGATATATTTTTAAAATAATAATAAAATTTAAAAAAATAAATAAATAAAATAAAATCAGCAACCAATAATTTTGACAGGGAAGTGGTACAGCTTACACAACTTTAAATACATGAATTTGAAAATACTGAGTTTAGAGCAATCATTATGCTTTGTATCTATATCAAAACTATAATACTGACTGCTGAAGAATCATGTTCAAAATTATTTAATTCACTTCAAAGTGTCATACAAATTATTGTGGTTTCTTTGTGCCCCTCAGTCATTTAGCTCAAGTACATTACTAAAGTAATATATTAATTTTTCCACTGAAGTGGTGTTTCCCACCATTGACATTTGCATACTGTAGAATAAATAAAAAAGAAATGTATGATATTCACAAATGTTCAGAAAAGCAAGCAAAAGGTCAATGAACCTGCCCAGTTTGAAATGGGGTCATGTCAGTTTCATAAACATTCATTCTATAAAATAGTTAGCTGTCTGAACACCATTTCCAAGATAAATCACATTTTTTCATAAATAATAAATTCTTTTTATAAATAACTACAAATGTATATGAAGAATTTGAATTTGAGCAAGTCTTGGAATGTGTTCAACCTGATATTTAAACAGACTTGTTTCCAGGGTTTCTCAAGGACAAGGTTTTAAATTGCTCAAAGGAGAAAGAAACTGCCTTGAGAGAGATGAACATAATCATTACCAACAGAAAAAGTATACAAGGTATTTATCTCTTAAGAAACAGGAAAATATAACATTTCCCCCTTAGAATCATATGTATATAACTATATATAAGATATAATATACAATATAAAATATGTATTATGTATGCTATAGTATAATACATACAATATATCAGATAATATTTATATATAGCATGTAATTATAAAACATACAATTATAAAATATATTACATGTCATATATTAGAATAACATATTTCTCTGTTAAAATAGCATGTTTAAATATATATTATATATGTCATATTACATAATATATAATTATATAAAGCATATAGTTGACCATAAGTTTGAATTGTGCAAGTCCAGTTACATGTTGATTTTTTTCAACAAATGCTGAAAGTGTATTTTCTCTTCTTTATTATTTTCTTAATATTTTCTTTACTTTAGCTTATATATATAGTATAATGTATTGTATATAATATGTACATGTAATGTACTTATAATGAATATGGTAAATAATACACATAACCTACAAAATATGTGTTAATCAACTATTTATGTTATCACAAAACTTCCAATCAAACTTAGTAGTTAAGTTTTGAGGGAGCCAAAATGTAATTGCAAGTAAAATATAGAAAAATCACCCTGAATAACCAACTGAAGACTAGCTGGAGAAAAGCCTTATAACCAAGGAGAAAAAGTGGCGACCGCATAGAGACTGGTAGGAAGTGCAAGGTGAGAGAGAGCTGGCTGGGCTCCCATAGGCAGCAACTGAAGTTCTGGAGGAATATCTGGATCTAAACATCAAACTGAGTTCCCCAGTCCAGAGCACCAGAACTGAGAAAGGTGCCCACATAACATCTGGCTGTGAAAAGAACCAGGGATTCTGTCCACCAGGGAGAGGTGGCTAGAAATGCTGGCATCCTCTTAAAGGGCCAACACACAAAATTTCATGTGCCGCCACTCACTTTGGGATCCAGTAAAGGGAGGGCAGAATGAACTAGAGCTATGTGAGGAGGGTCCTGAGTTAGTGACTCTGAGGAGAGAGCTGAGAAGACAGCTGCCTGGATCCCATTGTTGAGTCATTTCCCCAAGCTGCAGAAGCCATCTTTCTTAGGCAAATTTTCCCATCCATGTAGCATTAGCCTTGGAGGAAACAATAACCCCATCTGTTGAAATCATTATTGCCCCACCCTGTGGAGCTTATGCCCTCCTGAGGACTACAGCCAGAGGTTTTCATTAAGTGACTTAAACTAATAGACAGCCTGTAGGCAGAGGTGATCCCTGGGTGTTTTAAGTCTTTTCCTGATCTGATCCTGAGCTGGGGACTAGTAAAAGCAGACCTTGGTGTGCAGCTTGGTTCTTTTCACATACACCTGGGCCAGGCAGAGGGAGCCACAAGCTGTGGATTGCTGATGGCTCCAAACAGGTTGCTCAGGGTCAACCTCAGACAGTGTCAGACATTGGCGTGCACCAGAGTCCCTCTGAAGAGGCCCAGAACCAGTACACCCGGTGGCCAGTTTCAGACAACAATAGAGTAAGATCCAATGAGCTTCACAAGCAGCATCCACAGGGAAATATTGGCAAGCACCAAATCACACTGAGGAGAATTCCTTTCATGTGATCAACATCTGCAAAGTAGCATGCATGCTGTGTTGGGAGTTAAGCCTCACTGTCAGCCAGCCTAAGGGTTGAGCCCATGCATGAATGGGCCAAAACATTCAAGGCTCAACTACAACAGGAGAGCCCACACACATGCACACAGGACTCTTTTTTTAAAAAAAAATATCTTTATTGATTTCAGAGAGAGGAAAGGAGAAGGAGAGAGGTAGAAACATCAATGATGAGAGAGTCACTGATTGGTTGCCTCCTGCAAGCCTCTGACTGGGGATCGAGCCTGCAACCCGCACATGTGCCCTGACCAGGAATCAAACCCTGATAGCCTGGATCCTAGGTCAACGCTCAACTGCTGAGCCACACCTGGCCGGGCTGGGACATTTCTTAGAGCATCTAGTTCTGGTGATCAGGGAGACTGAGCCACTGGGTCCCAACAGGTCAGCTACTACATAAAGCCACCGTACTAAGACTGGGAGACAGAAAAATCTACCTAATACATAGAAACAAACACAAACAGGCAGACAAACTGGGGAAACAAAGAAACAGGCCCCAAATGAAGCAAAAAGAGAATACTCCAGAAGAAGAGCTAAATGAAGGGGAGGTAAGCCATTTATTAGATAATGGAGTTCAGACTAAGGATTATAAGGATGCTCAACAGCATAAAAAAGAATATAAAAACTATAAAAAAGGACCAGTTAGAAATGAAGAATGCCATATCTGAAATAAAGAATACAATGGAAGGAATAAACAGCAGGCTCAATGAAGCAGAGGATCAAATCAGTGTTTTGGAAGACAAAGTAGAAAAAACACCCAATCAGAGCAGAAAAAAGAAAGACTTAAAAAAATGAGGATAGTTTGAAGGACCTTTGGGACAACATGAAGCATAATAACATCCATGTAATATGGGTACAAGAAGGAGGGGAGTGAGAGCAAGGGATCAAGAACCTATTTGAAGAAATAATGTCTGAAAACTTCCCTAACCTGGTGAAGGAAAAAGACATACAAGTCCTGGAAGTACACAGAGTCCCAAACAAGATGGACCCAAAAGAGCCCACACCAAGACACATCACAATTAAAATGCCAGAAGTTAAAGACAAAGAGAGAATCTTAAAAGCCACAAAAGAAAGGCAGTCAGTTACCTACAAGTGAGCTCCCATAAGACTGTCAGCTGATTTCTCAACAAAAACATTTCAGGCCAGAAGGGATTATCTTGAAATATTCAAAGTGATGAAAAACAAAGACCTACAGAAAAGGCTACTCTACCAACAAGGCTATCGTTTAAAATTGAAGGAGAAATAAAGAGCTTTCCAGACAAGAGTGAGCTAAAGGAGTTTGTTACCAACAAACCAGTATTAGAAATGTTAACAGGCCTGCATTAAGAAGTGGAAGAAAGAAAAAAAGAAAAAACAAAACAAATGAATATAGTTATAAAAATAAAATGGCAATAAATATGTACCCATCAATAATCACTTTAAATGTAAGTGGCTCAAGTGCTCCAATCAAAAGACATAGGTAGCTGAATGAATAAGAAAACAAGACCCATGTATGTGCTCCCTTCAAGAGACACACTTCAGAGCAAAGATACACATAGACTAAAAGTAAAGGGATGGGAAAAGATATTTCATGCAACTGGAAAGGAAAAAAGCTGGGGTAGCAATACTTACATCTAACAAAATAGACTTTAAAACCAAGGATATAGTAAGAGACAAAGAAGAACACTACATAATGATAAAAGGATCAATCCAACAAGAGGATATAACCCTTGTAAACATTTATGTACCCAACATAGGAGCAGCTAAATATGTAAAACAAATCTTGATGAATGTAAAGGGAGACACTGACAGTAATAGAGATATGGTAGCAGATTTTAACGCCCCATTGACATCAATAGTAGATCTTCAAGACAGAAATTCAGTAAGGAGATGGTGGCCTTAAATAACACACTAGATCAACTACATTTAATTGCTATCTTTAGATCATTCCACCTCAAGGAAGCAGAATATACATTCTTTACAAATGTACATGGGACATTTTCTAGGATAGACCACATGTTAAGACAAAAATCAAGTCTCAATATATTTAAGAACATTTAAATCATATCAGACATCTTCTCTGACCATAATGCTGTGAAATTTGAAATCAATCACAAGAAAAAAACTGAAAAAATATGCAATGACATGAATGCTAAATAACATGTTACTAAACAATGAATGGGTTAACGAGATCAAGGAATATATCAAAAGATACCTTGAAATTAATAAAAATGAGACCACAACAACCCAAAATCTGTGGGACACAGGCAAAGCAATTCTAAGAGGGAAATTCATAGCATTACAGGCCTATCTCAAGAAACAAGAAAAATCTCAAATAAACAATTTAACTTTATACTTAAAGAAACTTGAAAAAGAACAACAAACAAATCCCAGATTCAGTAGAAGAGGGGGAAAAAATAAAGATCAGAGTAGAAATAAGCAAAATAGAGTAAAAAAATAACCACAATAGCCCTAGCTGGTTTTGCTCAGTGGTTAGAGCATCGGCCCACAGACTGATGGTTCCCAGGTTTGATTCAGGCAAAGGACACATACCTTGGTTGCACGCTCAATCCCCAGGTGCATGGAGGAGGCAACCAAATGATGTGTCTCTCTCACATTGATGCCTCTCTCTCTCTCTCTCTCTCTGTCTCTCTTTCTCCCTTCCACTCTCTCTGAAAAGCAATGGAAAAAATGTCCTCAGTGAGGATTAGAAAAAAAAAATACAAAAGATCAATGAAACCAAGAACTGGTTCTTTGAAAAGATAAATAAGATTGACAAACCTTTAACAAGATTCATCAAGAAAAGAAGAGAGGGAACCCAAATAAATAAAATCAGAACTAAGAGAAGTACCAACTGACACCAAAGAAACACAAATGATTTTAAGAAAATAATATGAACTATATGCAAACAATTTAGACAATCTGAGAGAAATGGATAAATTCTTAGAAACATATAACATTCCAAATCTAAATCAGGAAGAACGAGAGAATCTGAATAGACAGATTACAACTAGTGAAACTGAAGCAGTCATAAAAAAACTCCCAACAAACAAAATCCCTGGACCAGACAGATTTACAGGTAAAATTTACCAAACATTTAAAGAAGAACTAACAGCTATCCTTCTCAAATTATTTCAAAAATTTCAAGAGGAGGGAAGACTCCCAAACTATTTTTACAAGACCAGCATTATCCTAATTCCAAAACCAGATAAAGACATAACAAAGAAAGGAAATTATAGGCCAATATACCTAAAGAACATAGATGCTAAAACCCTCAACAAAAGATTAGCAAACTGAATCCAGAATTACATTAAAAAGATCATACACTGTGATCAAGTGGGATTTGTTCCAAGGATGCAATATCTGCAAAACAATAAATGTGATATACCACAGAAGTAAATTGAAGGATAAAAACCACATGATAATCTTAATAGATGCAGGAAAAGGATTTTATAAAATCCGACACTCATTTATGATAAAAGCTGTCAAAAAAGTGGGAAAAACTGTCAAAAAAGAGAGAACATACCTCAATGTAATAAAAGCCATATATGACAAGTTTACAGCAAACATTGTATTCAATGAGGAAAAACTACAAGCATTCCCCTTAAGATTGGGCCCAAGACAGGGATGTCCACTTTCACCATTCTTATTCAGCATAGTACTAGAAGTCCTAACCATGGTGATTAGACAAGAAGAAATAAAAGGCATCCAAATTGGAAAAGGAGTAAAACTGTCATTGTTTGCAAGTGCCATGATATTGCATATAGAGAAACCTAAGGATTCCACACACGCACACACAAAAAGAAAACACTAAAAGAACTGATAAATGAATTCAGCAAAGTAGGAGGATACAAAATAAATATCCAGACATCAGTTGCATTTTTATAAACCAATAATGAACTATCAAGAAGGGAAACTAAAAAAACGATCCCATTCACAATTGCTTCAGAAAGAATAAAATACCTAGGAATAAATTTAACCAAAGGTGTAAAAGACCTGTACTCAGAAAAGTGAGGAAGATACAAATAAGTGGAAACATATACTGTTTATGGGTTGGAAGAATTAACATCATTAAAATGTCCATACTATCCAAAGAAATCTACAGGTTCAACACTATTCCTATCAAGATACCAATGGTGTATTTCACAGAACTAGAACAAATGATTCAAAAATTTGTATAGAACCACAAAAGACCTGGAATAGCAACAGCAATCTTGAGAAAGAAGAACAAAGTTGGAGGGATTACCCTACCTGGTATTAAACTATACCACAAGTACACAGCAATTAAAACAGCATGTTACTGGTATAAAAACAGACTTATAAATCAATGGAACAGAATAGAGAGCCCAGAAATAAATCCATGCCTTTATAGTGAATTAATATTTAACAAAGGAAGCAAAAACATACAATGGGCTAAAGATAGTCTATTCAATAAACTGTGTTGGGAAATCTGGACAGAAAAATGCAAAAAAATGAAAGTAGACCACCTTCTTACACCACACACAAGAATAAACTCATAATGGATAAAAGGCTTAAATGTTACACTCAAAACCATAAAAATCCTAGAAGAAAACATAGTAAAATCTTGGACATGTCTTGTAGCCATATTTTTTTCTGATATATCTCCTTGGGCAAGGGAAACAAAAGAAAAAATAAACAAATGGGACTACATCAAACTAAAGTTTTTGCACAGCACAGAAAACCAATTACAAAATTAAAAGACAACCTACTTAATGGGAGAATATATTCTCCAATGATACATCTGATAAGGGGTTAATATCTAAATTTACCAAAATGTATAAAGAACTTACAAAACTCAACACCAAAAAAAAAATCCAATTTTAAAAATAGGAAAAAGACTTGAGTAGACACTTCTCCAGAGAGGACATACAGATAACCAATAGACATATGAAAAGATGCTCAATGTCACTAATCATCAGAGAAATGCAAATTAAAACCATCATGAGATATCACTTCACAACTGTCAGAATGGCTTTCATCAATAAATCCACAAACAAGAAGTGTTGGTGAAGATGTGGGAAAAAAGGAACCCTTGTGCACTGTTGGTGGGGATACAGATTGGTGCAGTCCCTGTGGAAATCAGTATGGACTTACCTCAAAAAATTAAAAATGGAAATGCCTTATGACCCAGAGATTCCACTTCTGGGAAATTTATCTGAAGAAACCTGAAACACTAATTGGAAAGAATATATGTATCCCTATGTTCATTGCAGCATGATTTACTAAAGCCAAGATTTGGAAGCAGCCCAAGTGTCTATCAGTGGATGAATGGATAAAAAAGCTGTGGTACATTTACACAATAGAATATTGCACTGCTGTGAAAGAGAAGAAAAATTTTACCCTTTGTGATGGAGCTGGAGAGTGTTTTGCTAAGTGAAATAAGCCAATCAGAGAAAGACAACTATCTCATGATCGCACTTATATGTGGAATCTAAGGAAGAATCTGAACTACCAAGCAATAGAAACAGACTTATAGATAGAGAGCAGGCAGGCAGGTCTGGTGTGTTGGAGTGGGACTGTGGGAAGTGTGGAGGGAATGAGCAAAAAAGAAATAAAAGAGAGAGAACCCATGGACATGGACAATAATGTAGCGATTCAGGGTGGGGGGGAGGGAGGTGAGGGGAAGTGAAAAATGGCATAGAGGGGATAAATGGTGATGGAAAAAATAAAATTAAAAAGAAGTTATACATGAATGTTCAACTGTGTGGGGGTTGGAGTCACTAAACCTAATGTTCAAGTTTTAACAGTATAATTACATACAAATTATCTATAGTATATAACTATATATTGTTCTATTTATAAATATGTTACATTGCTATGTTATATACTATATAATTAGATATATAAATTAGTTATATAGTATAAATTGATCTTTCTTTAAAAATTTAAGTATGGTTGGCATATAATATTACATTAAATTCAGGTGTACAATATTTTGATTTAACAAATATTTATATATTTTATGATGTGTTCACCACATTGTCTACTAACCATCTGTCACTGTGCAAAATTACCATATTATTGACTATATTCCTCTTCACTTATTCCCAAGCTTCATCTCCTTTGGCAACCATCAGTTTGATCTCTGTTTTATGAGTCTGTTTTTGTTTTGTTTGTTCATTTGTTTTTTTAAATTCCACATGTGAAATTATACTGTATTTGTCTTTCTCTGTCTAACTTCTTTCCCTTAGCATAATACCTTCTAAGTCCTTCCATGTTGTCATAAATGGCAAGATTTCATTCTTTTTTATTGTTGAGTAATAGTCCATTGTATATATGTCTATCACACCTTCTTTATCCATTCATCTATCAATGGACGCCTAGATTGCATCCATATCTTGACTATTGTAAATAACACTGCAGTGAACATAAGGGTTCATATATCTTTTCAAATTAGTGTTTTCATTTTTTGTGTGAAAAATACCGGGAAGTGAAATTGCAGGGTCATATGGTAGTTCAGTTTTTTGTTTTTTTCAAGGATAGCTATACTGTTTTCCATCGTGGCTGCACCAATTTACACTCCCACCAACACTGCACAAAGTTTCCCTTTTTTCACATCCTCACAAATATTTATTCATTCACTTTTTTATATTAGCCATTTTGACAAGTGTGAGGTGGTATGTCGTTGTGCTTTTGATTTTTAATTCCCCGATGATGAATGATGTTGAACATCTTTTTATGTCTGTTGGCCATGTGTATGTCTTCTTTGGACATTCATGACCTCTTCTTTGTGTGTTCATGTCTTCTGCCCATTTTTTGACTGGATTTTTTTTTTTATTGAGTTGTGTGAGTTCCTCATCTATTTTCAATATTAACCCCTTATTACATGTATCATTTGTGAATATATCCTCCCATTCAGTAAATTGTCTTTTCATTTTGTTGATGGTCTACTTTGCTCTGCAGAAGCTTTTTAGTTTTATATAGTATTATTGCTTTTGTTACCTTTGATTGAAGGAACATATCCAAAAAGATATTATTAAGACTGATGTCAAAGAGTTTACTTCCAATGTTTTCATCTAGGAGTTTTATGATTTCAGGTCTTGCATATAAGTCTTTCATCTATTTTGAGTTCATTTTTGTGTAAGTGTAAGAGATTGGCCTAGCTTCTTCTTTTCTCTTTCTTTTCTTTTCCCTTTTCTTTTTTTCTTTTCTTTCCTCGTCTTGTTTTTTTCTTTACTTTGCTTTCCTTTGTTTTGCTTTTTTCCCATGGTTTTTTTCTTTTTCTTTTGGTTTTCCCAACACATTTATTGAGAAAACTCACATCCCCATTGTACATTCTTGCCATTTATGTCACAGAGTAATTGACCATACAAGAGAGGGTTTATTTCTGGGATCTCTATTCTGTTCAATTGATCTATGTTTCTGTTTTTGTGATAGAACCATACTGTTTTTATTTATTTATTGCATTTAATTTTTAGTTTTTTCACTATTTTTAAAATTTATCTTTATTGTTGAAAGTATTACAGATGCCCCCTTTTCCCCATTAATTCCCTCCCCCTGAACCCCTTTCCCCCAAGCCTTCACCACATTATTATCTGTGTCCATGGGTTATGCATATATGCATAAAGATCTTAGGTTAATCTTTCCCCACACAGCCACCCACCCCTGCCTTCCTTCTGAGATTCATCAGTCTGTTCTATGCTTCTATGTCTCTGGATCTATTTTGCTTATCTGTTTATTTTGTTCATTAGATTCCACGTATGGGTAAGATCATATGATACTTGTCTTTCTCTGACTGGCTTATTTCACTTAGCATAATACTCTCCAGGTCCCACCATGCTACCTTAAAAGGTAAGGGATCCTTCTTTTTTACAGCTGCATAGTAGTCCATGGTGTAAATGTCTAAGATACTTGATATGATTTCAGTTTTCATGAACCAGTAGAGACTTGTTTTTTGTCCTAACATGTGGTCTATCTTTGATAATGTCCCATGTGCACTTTGGTAGAATTCATATTCTGCAGCTTTGGAGTGAAATATTCTGTAAATGTCACTTAAATCCATCTAATCTAGTATGTCATTTAGAATCACTGTTTCCTTGCTGATTTTTTTATTTGGAAGATCTATCCATTAAAGTCAGTGAAGTGATAAAATCCCCTACTGTGACTGTGTTGCTGTTGATCTCTCCTTAAAGTCCTCCAAAAATAATTTTATTTTCCAGCCTGTGTGAATATTTTGTTCTGAGGTAGGTCTCTTGTAAATAGCATATATGTGAGTCTTGTTTTATTATTTATTCAGCTACTCTATGTCCTCTGATTGAAATGTTTAATCCATTTATAAAGTTATTATTGATGAGGATTTATCTATTCACATTTTATTTCTTTGTGCCTATGTTTCTCTCTATTTCAACTTCTTATTAAAGAAGTCCCTTTACACTTCTTGCAATGCTGGTGTGATGATGATAAACTCCCTTAGCCTTCTTTTGTCTTGGAAACTCTTTATTTCACTATCTATTTTGAATAACAGCCTTGCTGGATAGAATAATCTTGGTTTCAGATCCTTGCCATTCCCTTCTGGTCTGTAGAGTTTCTGATGAGAAATCAACTTTTGGGAGCTCCTATGTAGGTAACAGAGTGGTTTCCTCTGGCTACCTTTAAGATTCTCTTTTTTCTTGAATTTTTGGCATTTTAATTATGATATGTATGGGCATGGGCCTCTTTGGGTTCTTCTTGCTTGGGACTCTGTGTGCCTCCTGAACTTGTGAAAATTTTTCCTTCACTAGGTTAGGGAAGTTTTCTGCCATTCTTTGTTTCCTTTTTTTTTTTTTTTTTAACTTATCTTAATTGTTGAAAGTATTACAGATGTCCCTCCCTTTTCCCCCATTGATCCCCTCCACCCCAGGACTTCACCACACTATTGTCTGTGTCCATGGGTTATGCATATATGCAAATAAGTTCTTTGATTACTCTTTCCCCACCCAATCCCCCATCCCCACCTTCCCACTGAGATTTATCAGTCTGTTCCTTGCTTCTTTGTCTCTGGATCTATTTTGTTCCTCAGTCTATATTGTATATTAGGTTCCACATATGAGTGAGATCATGTAAAACTGAAGCAGGAAGAATCAGAAAACCTGAATTGGCCAATAACAACTGATGAAATTGAAGCAGTAATAAAAAAATTAAAAAACCTCCTAGCAAACAAAAGCTCTGTCAGGATGGCTTCACAGGGGAGTTTTCTAATTCTTTAAGTTGTAAGGATAGATAATTTACTAAAATTTTTTCTTGCTTTTTGAGACAGGCCTATAGTGCTATGAACTTCCCTCTTAGGACTGCTTTCACTGTGTCCCATAGATTTGGGGTTGTTGTGTGTTCATTTTCATTTGTTTCCAGGAATTTTTGTATTTCTTTCTTGATCTTATTGGTAACTCACTCATTGTTTAATAACATGCTATTTAGCCTCCATGAATTTGAATGTTTCTGAGTGTTTTTATTATAGCTGATTTCTAATTTCATGGCCTTGTGATCTGAAATGCTTGATATGATTTCAGTCTTCTTGAACCTGTAGAGACTTGTTTTGTGTCCTAACATGTGGTCTATCTTTGAGCATGACCCATGTGCACTTGAGAGGAATGTATATTCTGCAGCTTTGGCGTGAAATGTTTTGTAAATATCAGTTAAATCCATATGAGCTAGTGTGCCATTTAGAGTCACTGTTTCTGTGTTGACTTTTTGTCTGGAAGATCTATCCAGTGAAGTCAGTTGGGTGTTAAAGTCAATGACTACAACTGTATTGCTGTTGATCTCTCCCTTGAAGTCCTTAAGGTTACTTGATAGGTCCTTATTTGTTGCCATTTTACTTCTTTATGCCTCTGTTTCTTTCTCTATTTCTTCTTATTATTACAGCAGTCCCTTTAACATTTTTTACAATGCTTCTATTTCTACTTCTAATTGCAGCAGTATTTTTAACATTTCCTGCAATGCTGGTTTGGTGGTGACAAACTCCTTTAGCCTTTTTTTTTTCTTTTGTCTAGGAAGCTCTTTATTTCACCATCTGTTTTGAATGATAGACTTGCTGGAGTTTCAGATCCTTGTTTGGCATTACCTTGAATCCTTCATGCCATTTCCTTCTGGCTTGTATAGTTTCAGATGAGAAGTCAGCTGTCAACCTTATGGGATTTCCTTTGTAGGTGACAGATTGCTTTTCTTTTGCTGCCTTTAGATTTCTCTTATTGATTTAAATTTTTAGGGTTTTAATTATGATGTGTCTGGGCATGGGCCTCTTTGGGTTCTTCTTGCTTGAGACTCTGTGTGCCTCCTGAATTTGTGTGACTTTTTCCTTTATCAGTTTAAGGAACTTTTCTGCCATTATTTCTTCAAACATCTTCTCCATCCCTTCTTCAATTTCTTTATCTCTTGGAACTCCTTTGATGCAAATATTGTTAAGTTTCATGTTTTCCCACATCTGCTTAGACTCTCCTCCTGTTTTTTGTGTGTTTTTTTAAAATCATTTTTTCTTTATGGATCTCTTATTCAATGATTGTTTCTACTCTGTTTTCTAATTCACTGATCCAATCCTCAGCTTCCTCTAATAGGCTGTTTATTCCTTCCAATGTATTCTTTATTTTTGCCATCTCATTCTTCTTTTCTTGCTGGTCATTTTTCAGTTTCTATATCTTTTTTCATACTGTTGAGCATTCTTACAATCAGTGTCCTGGAATTTGTATCTGATAGATTGCTTATCTCCATTTCATTTAACTCTTTTTCTGGTGACTTCTCTTGTTCTTTCATTTGGTGCTTGTTTTTTTGTCTCCCCATTTTGGCTGCCTATTTGGGTTTGTATCTAAGTATTTGTTAGGCCTCCTATGACTCTATCTTTTTGGAAGGTCTCTGATGCAGGCCAGTGTCAGAAACTGTTTGTGACCAGCTTTGAGTACCCTGTTTGGAGCTATCAACAACTCATTGCTTGAGGTCCCTTCTGTTGCAGTTGGTGCATTTGGACAGGACCAAGATGCACATGAAAGTCTGCTTTTCCAAAGCCTGAGTCCAGAAACAGATCAGGCAAAGACTCAAAGTACTCTGAAATCTGCCTCTGCCTGCAGGCTGATTAATCTGATTCTCTTAATGAACCTCAGGCTGTAGAAACTCCCCAGGGTGGTGTGGCTGGTTGTTATCAGTCTTTTAATGAACCTTAGGCTATAGAATCTCCATGGGGTAGGGGAGGAGGTTTTCCAGCAGGGTGGGGCAATTACTTCCCCCTCAGGCAAAAGCTGCTTGGAAGATAAATGTTTGCCTCTGCAGTATGGGAGAATGACTTGGCACAGGAATCCAGAGGGGTGCCCTCTGAGCTCTATCTCCACAGCCCTCAACTGTAGATTCTCCTTACAAAGCTCCAGTCCACTTGCCCTCCCTCTGCTGGAGCCCAAGGTGAATGGCTGCACATGAAACTTAGTGTGTTTCTTCTTCAAGAGAGTGCTTGCATTTCTAGCTATTTCTCCCTGGCAGACACATTTGGCTGCTTTCCATAGCCAGATGTTATGTGGGCACCTTTCTTAGTTCTGGTATTTTTGGCTGGGAAGCACAGCCTGGGTTTTAGGCCCCAGAGTCCTCAGTGGGAACCCCCACAGCTGAGATATCCCTCCAGACCTTCAGGTGCTCCCTGAGGGAGCCCAACTAGCCCTCTTATGTCTCCACACTTCCTATCATTCTCTATGTTGTATCTACTTTTCCTTCTTGGTTATGAGGATGCTCTCCAGCTCGTCTTCAGTTGCAGTTGATTATTCAGGATGGTTTTCCTGTCTTTTAGTTGTAATTCCAGTTTGGTCCTTGGACAGTGTCAGTGTAGCTTCCACTCAGTCTGCCGCCATCTTTTATCTCTGCCATTATTTCTTCAAACAAGTACTTTAACCTTTGCTTTCTTTCTAGATCATCTGGTACTCCTATGATGCCAATATTGTTATGTTTCATGTTTTCCCACAGCTCCCTTAAACTGTCCTGTTTTTTAATTGTTTTTTCTTTTTGATCCCCTGATTAAGAGATTTTTTCTACCCTGACTTTTAATTTGCTGATCTGATTCTCAGCTTCCTCTAATCTGCTCTTTAGTCCTTCCAATGTTTGTTTGTTTGTTTTTAAATTGTACTATGTTCTTAATTTCCTTCATAGTTTCCATTTATATCCTCAAGCTGTTGAGCATCCTTATGATCAGTATTCTCAACTCTATATCTGATAAATGGCTTATCTCCATTTCATTTAGCTCTTCTGGAGAATTCTTTTGTTCTTTTGTATGGGGTTTGGTTTTTTTTTTTTTTGTCTTCACATTTTGGCTGCCTGTTTGGATTTGTGTCTATGTATAAGGTAGATCTGCTAGGACTCCCAGTCTTTAGGATGGTCCCTGCTGCAGGCCAAAGTCAGGTGCTGTTTGTGACTGGCCTTGAGTACACTATTTGAACTTTTCTGCACTCCACAGATTGTTTTTCCCTCCCCTGGGCCTGAGTGTGTTAGGACAGGTCCAAGATGTGTACCAAGGTCTTCTTTTCTAAGCTCTGGGTTCAGAAGCATATCAGACAAAGACTCAAAGCACCCAGAGGCTTTTATTCAGTCTCCTAATGAGCCTCGGGCTGTAGAAACTCCACAGGGTGGAGTAAGAGGTTTTCCAGCAAGGTGGGGCAATTGCTTTCCTCCAGGCAAAAGCTGCTTGAAAGTTAAATGTCTGCCGGAGAAAGATGTCCTCTGCAGTATGGCAGAATGACTCATCATAGGGATCCAGATGGCTGCCCTCTGAGCTCTAATACCCAAGCCAGCAGCCCTGAATTCTCCTCACACAGCTCTAGTGCACTCTGTGCTCCTTCCACCAGAGCCCAGGCTGAGTGACTGCACACAAAACCTTGTGCATTTGCCCTTTAAGAGGGTGCCTGCATTTCCAGCCATCACTTCCTGGCAGACAGAAACCCTGGTGGTTTTCACAGCCAGATGTTATGTAGGCACGTTTTTCAATTCTGGTGCTCTGGGCTGGGAAGCCCATCTTGGAGTTTACACCCAAGAGTTTTCAGTGAGAACCTCCCACAGCTGAGATATCCCTCCAGACTTTCAGCTGCTGCCTGTAGGAGCCCAGTAAGCCCACCCCACCTCTGCACTTCCTACCAGTCTCTGCACATTCCCTACTTTAGGTCCTGGGTTATGAGGGTGCTCTCTAGCTAGTCTTCCATTGCAGTTGATCATTCAGGATGGTTTTTCTATATTTTAGTTGTAATTACAGTTTCATCCTGGGAGAGTGCCATTGTGGCTTCCACACAATCTGCTGCCATTGGAATCTCTGTTTTTATTATTATAGCTTTGTAATAAAATTTGATCATGTAGCATGATTCCTACAACTTTGTTCTTTCTTAAGTTTGCCTTGGCTGTTCAAGGTCTTTTGTGGTTCCATATAAATTTTAGGATTTCTTTTTAGTTCTGAGAAGGATGTCATTGTTGTTTTGGAAGAGATTGCATTAAATCTATAGATTGCTTTGGGAAGTATGGACATTTTAAGGACATTAATCTTTCCAATCCATGAGCACTGTATATCCTTCCATTTCTTTGTGTACACTTCAATTTCTTTCTTCAATGTCTTATAGTTTTCCAAGTACAGGTCTTTTATGTCCTTGGTTAAATTTATTCATAGGTATTTTATTTTATTTTTTATTTTATTTTTTGATGCAATTGTAAATGGGACTGTTTTTTTAATTTTTCCATCTGATGATATGTTATTGGTATATAGAAACACAACAAATTTCTGTATATTGGTTCTGTATCCTGCAACTTTACTGAATTCTTTTATTACTTTTAATAGTTTTCTGGTGGAGTCTTCAGGGTTTTCTATATATAGTATTATGTCATCTGCAAATAATGACAGTTTTATTTTTCCCTTTCCAATGTGGATGCCTTTTCTTTTTTTTTCTTATCTGATTGCTGTGAGTAGAACTTTCAGTGCTATATTGAATAATAGTGGTGAACGGGGGCACCCTTGTGTTGATCCTGATCTTAGAGGAAATGCATTTATCTTTGTATCAATCAGTATGTTAGTTGTGGGCTTTTTATATATAATCTTTATCGTTTTGAGGTAAGTTCCTTTTATATCCACGTTGCTGAGAGTTTTCATCATAAATGGATGTTGAATTTTGTCAATTTTTTTTTTTAAACATCTATTGAGATGATCATATTGGTTTTGTTGATGTGGTGTTTTACATTAATTGTTCTGTGGATATTGAACCATCCCTGTATCTATGGGAAAAATCGCACTTGATCATAATGTATAATCTTTTTAACATATTGCTGAACTCAGGTGTTTAGAATATTTGCATCAGGGACCTATATTCATCAGGGATATTGGCCTATAATTTTCTTTTTTTGCAGTGCCTTTGTCTGGGTTTGGTATCTGGGTAGACTGGGTTTGGAAATGATCCTTCTTTTTCAGTTTTTGGAGTATTTTGAGAAGTATAGACATTAATTCTTCTTTAAATATTTTGTAAAACTCATCTGTCTAGTCCTGGGCTTTCATTTGTTGTGAGTTTTTTTAATTACTGGTTCAATTTTATTGCTAGTAATTGGTTTTTCAAATTTTCTGTTGTTTTTATACTGGTTCAGTTTTGAAAGATTGTATGTTTCTATAAATTTATCCAGTAGTTCTAAGTTGTCCAATTTGTTGGCATATAATTATTCATAGTATTCTTTAATGAACCTTTGTATTCTGTGGTGTTGGTTGTAATCTCTCCTGAAAATCTTCTGCAAATTATGAGAGTTTTACTTCTTCTTTTCCCATTTGAATGCCTGTTCTTTTTTCTTTCTGTCTTATTGCTGTGGCTAGGACTTCCAGTACTATCTTGAATAAGAGTGGTGAAAGTAGACATCCCTGACTTGTTCCCGATCATAGGGAAAACACTTTTAGTTTTTGCCCATCAAGTATAATGTTGGCTGTAGGTTTGTCGTATATGGCCTTTATTATGCTGAGGAATGATCCCTCTATTCTCACTTTGCTGACAGTTTTTATCATAAATGGGTGCTGGGTTTTATCGAATGCTTTTTTGAATGTATTGATATGATCATGTGATTTTTATCCTTTATTTTGTTTATGTGATGTATAATGTTTATTGATTTGCGAATACTATGCCAACCTTGTATCTCTGGAATAAATCTTACTTGATCGTGGTGTGTGATCTTTTAGTGTATTGCTGGAACTGGTTTGCTAATATTTTGTTGAGGATTTTAGCACCTTTGCTCATCAGGGATATTGGCCTATAATTTTCTTTCTTTGTAATGTCTTTATCTAGTTTTGAAATTAGGATAATTCTGGTCTCATAAAAAGAGCTTGGCAGTCTTCCCTCCTCTTGAATTTTTTGGCATAGTTTGAGGGGGATAGGTATTAATTCTTTGAATGTTTGGTAAAATTCACTTGTGAAACCATCTGGTCTGGGACTTTTATTTGCTGTGAGTTTTTTTGATGACTGCTTCAATTTCACTGGTTTTAATCTGTCTATTCACATTTTCTGATTCTTCCTGATTCAGATTTGGAAGATTGTATGTTTCCAGGAATTTATCGGTTTCTTCCAGGTTATCCAATTTGTTGGCATATAGTTGCTCATAGTATTTTCTTACAATCCTTTGTATTTCTGCAGTGTCAGCTGTTACATATCCCCTTTCATTTCTGATTTTTTAAAATTTTGATCCTCTTTTTCTTCTCTTGCTGAGCCTGGTTAAAGATTTGTTAATCTTTTTTTATCTTTTCAAAGAACTACTTCTTGGTTTCATTGGTCTTTGTTTTTGTTTTTTGTTGTTTTTTTTTGTTTTGGTTTGTTTTTTTTTTGGTCTCTATGCCATTTATTTCCATACTAATATTTATTTTTTTCTGTTTTCTACTTACTCTGGCTTTGTTGTTCTTTTCTAGTTCCTTTCAGAGTGAGATTAGATTAGTTATTTGAGCTTTTTCTTGCTTCTTGAGGTAGCCCTGTAATGCTATGCAGTTCCTTTCAGGACTGTTTTCACTGTGTCCCATTGATTTGAGGTTATGTTTACATTTTCAGTTCTCCAGGAAGTTTTTTATTTTTTCCTTGATCTCATTGGTAACCCATTTGTTGTTTAATAACATATTATTTAGCCTCCTTGTGTATGAGTGTTTTTAATTTTTTTATTGTAGTTGATTTCTAGTTTCATACCATTGTTGTCAGAGAGGATGTTTGATATGATTTCAATCTTCTTGAATTTTAAGACTTATTTTTTGTCCTAATGTGTTGTCTATCTTTGAGAATGTATCATGTGCTCTTGAGAAGAATGTATGTTCTGCTGCTTTTGGATGAAATGTTCTGTAAATATCCATTAAATCCTTCTGATCCTGTGTGTAGTTTAAGGTTGCTCTTGCCTTGTTGATTTTTTTCAATCTAGATTATCTATTGACTTCAGTGTGGTGTTAAAATCCCCTATGAGTACATTGCTGTCTATCTCTTCCTTAATACCCACCAATATTTTCTTTATATATTTGTTTGCTCCTATGTTGGATGCATATATGTTTACAAGGGTTATATCCTCTTGCTGGATTGATTCCTTTAGTAACATGTATTGACCTTTTTTGTCTCTTTGTATGTCATTTGTTCTGAAGTCTATTTTATCTGATAAAAACCCCAGGTTTATTTTTGTTTCCATCTGCATGGAGTATTTTTTAAATATATTTTTATTGATATAAGAGAGGAAGGGAGAGGGAGAGAGAGATAGAAATATGAAAGAGAGAGAAACACCAATCGGCTGCCTCCTGGATGTTCTTACCAGGGACTGAGCCCCCAACCAGACATGTGCCCTGACCAGTAATGAAACCAGTGACCTCTTGGTGCATGGGATGATGCTCAATCCACTGAACCAGACTGGCCAGGCATGCATGGAGTATTTTTTCCATCCTTTCAGTTTTAGTTTGTGTGTATCTTTTGTTCTGAGGTGGATCTCTTATAGACAGCACATATATGGGTTACATTATCTTACCCTACATCTTTAGGTTGGAGCATTTAATCTGTTTACATTTAAGGTTATTATTCATAGGTACTTATTTATTGCCATTTTATACTTTATACCTATGTTCTTCTCTGTCTCTATTTTTATTTATTTATTTATTTATTTATTTATTTATTTATTTATTTAATCTTCTTCTTCAAACAGGCCCTTTAACATTTCTTGCAGTGCTGATTTGGTGGTAATGATCTCTTTTACCTTTTATTTATTTATTTATTTTGGCCTGGGAAGCTCTTTATTTCACCTTTAATTTTAAATGATAGCCTGCTAAATAGAGGAGTCTTGGTTGTAGTTCTTTGTTTCTTATCACTTTGAATATTTAATGCCAATCCCTTCTGGCCTGAAGTGTTTCTGTTCAGAAATCAGCTGATAGTCTTATGGGAGCTTCTTTGTAGGTAATTGTTTTTTTCTTGCTGCCTTTAAGATTCTTTTTTGTTTTTAATTTTTGCTATTATAATTATGTTGTGTCTTGATGTGGGCCTCTCTGGGTTCGTCTGTGCTTTCTGAACTTGTGTGACTTTTTCCTTCCCCAGGTTAGGAAAGTTTTCATCCATTATTTCTTCTAACATGAACCTGATTCCTTGTTAACTCTCTCCTCCTTCTGGTAATCCTATCATGCAGATCTTGTTACACTTGATGTTGTCCCAAAGGCGCTTAGACTTTCCTCATTTTAAAAAATTCTGTTTTCCTTTTGTTGCTCTGCTTGTGTGCTTATTTTTGTCTTGCCATCTAAATCTCTGATTCAATCCTCTGTTTCATCTAACCTTTTGTTAATTCCTTCTAGTGTGTTCTCCATTTCATATATTGCATTATTAATTTCTGACTGGTTCTTTATGATTTCTATACATTTTTAATGCTTACTTTCTCTTTGTTTAAGTTCTCACTAAGATTATCCATTCTTCCCTTAAGGTCCCTTAAGGTCCTTGAGCATCCTTATAATCATTGTTTTAAGCTGTTCATCTGATATTTTGGTTGCTTACATTTTATTTAATTCTTTCTCTGGAGATTTCTCTTGTTCTTTCATTTGGGGCAAATTTCTTTGTCTCCCTATTTTATCTGCCTTTTTGTGTTTGTCTCTGTGTATTTGGTAGATTTGCTATGACTCCCAGACTTGTCATGATGGCTTTATGATATAAGTATCTTGTTGGGCTCAGTGGTGCAATCTTCTGGATCACCTGAGCTCAGTGCTCCAGGAATGCTTCTTGTGGGTTATGTGTGCCCTCCTACTGTAGATCAGTCTTGAATGCTATTTGCCCTTTCATGGGTGGAGTTAACCTCTCCATCTTGTTGACTATAAGAATAAACCTCAATCACCATGTATGAGTCACTGTGCAGGGGCTGTCCCCCACAGTGGGGTTATGCTGCCTTCCAGGATCCCCCTTTGGATGTGCCACTTATGTTGCTAGTTAGGTCAAGCTTGGTGTGGTCTGAAGCCCACCATTGGGTGTGTTGGTTCTGGATCCACTAAGACAGGGATCTAGTACACGTTGATATTACACATTGTGTGTAACCAGCCTTGGGTTACCTAGCTGGAGTTACCACACTATTCACTGTTTGTGGCTGTGCCTAGGGGCCTGAATGTGCATGGGAAGAGCCAATCTGTGTACAAGGGTCAGCTTCCTCCATTTATTTTATTTTATTTTATTATTATTTTATTTTATTTTATATTTTATTTTATTTTATTTTATTTTATTTTATTTTATTTTATTTTATTTTATTTTATTTTATTTTATTTTATTTTATTTTATTCTTTCCATCACCATTTATCCACCCTATACCCTCTTCCACCTCCACCTAACCCTTCTGCTCCTCACAATCACCACACTGTTGTCCATGTCAATGAATTCTCTCTCTCTCTCTCTCTCTCTCTCTCCTCTCTTTTTTTTCTCAGTCCCACCACACCCTGCACCTGGCAGCTGTCAGCCTGCTTTCTATCTAGGAGTCTGTCTCTATTTTGCTTGTTAGTCCAGTTTGTTCATTATCTTCCACATATGAGTGAAATTATATGGCATTTGTCTTTCTCTGACTGGCTTATTTCACTTACCATAACATTCACCATGTCCATCCATGTTATAGCAAAGGGTAATATGTCCTTTTTTATGGACAAGTAGTATTCCATTGTGTAAATGTACTATAGGTTCCAGTTTAGAGCTGGGGCAGATCTATAAAAGGACCAAGTCTCCCTGAAGTTCACCTCCACCTATTGTCTACTTCAGCTCCCCCTGAGCTTGTCTGGTCTTCCTCAACAGCCTTCTGAGGAAAGACTGTAGAGTGGGCTCAGGCTGGCCACAACCCACAGACCCTTCCATAGAGTATGAGCATGGTAGGGTGGGGTAACCGGGGATGGGAGGACTAGACTAGCAGACCCCCTACTTGGGGCCATGTGGTAAGGCACTCAATGAGGGGAAAGTGGCCCTTACTTCAGATCCATACCACTTAGACTGTCTCAGAATCTCCTACTCTATCTCTCCCAGGAGGAGTCCACTGCAGGTTCAAGTTGAGTGCAGCCAGCCATCCCCTTTGCAGGAGCAAGCTCAGGAGGGCAGAGCCACTGGGGCTTGGAAGACAGATCAAAAGAGTCTCCATTGTGGCTGAGGCTTGCTGAGTCCACAAGAGGAGGGCAAGCACTTCACCCACCATCTGCTCCACAGCCAGTCACACAACACAGCACCTTTCACCCTTCAGAGACAAGAGCCTCCAAAGGAGATGTGCTACAAAGGTCCCAGCTATGAGTAGCACTCCTTTCCCTTGAACGAGCTTAGCTCAACAGTGCAGGACCACCAGTAGTTGGGAGAGCAGATCCAGATAGTATCCTATTGGGGGTAGTGTTGACAATCCTGTAGGGGGTTGTGGCACTTCTTCCTCTCCAGGGCAAGGGTCTCTGAGGGAAACATACTCTATAGGTCTCAGTTCCAAGCAACTCTCTGCCCCCCCTTGGAACTGAGCTTACCAGTCCTGGACCCCCAGCTGCAAGAAACGCAGGTCAAATGGGTCTCCTGTTGGGAGAATAGAGTGGGCTGACCTTGCAGGTGAGATAGGAGTGGCCTCCCCTGTGATGTAGCCACACAACCCAGCACCCACCCACCTGATTCCCAGGGAAATGTGTTCCTAAGGTCCAAGCTCTGATAGCACTCCCTTTCCCCAGCATAGTTGAGCTCAGCAGGGCAGGGCCACTAGGATTTAAGAGGGCAGATTCAGACATCTCCCATTGGGAGTGGTGCCAGCAAGCCTGTAGGAGAGGGATGGATGCTTATTCTTCCCAGGCAAAAACCTCTGAGGGAGACAGACTCTGAAGTTCCCAGTTCTGCATGGCACTTGGATCCCCCTACAGGCCTGAACTCAGCAGGACAGAGCCATAGGAAGTGCAAGGGCAGGGTAAGCGATTCAATAGGTTGAGAGGGGCAACTGGGTGTGCACGCTAGGTGGGGAAGAATGGTCCCCTTTCCAAAGCTACACATTTCAATCACTTTCTGAGTCTCCACCAAGAGCTTCTCCAGGAAAAGCTCCTCAAAGGACCCTTCTGGTTGCAGCCAGCAGCATCCTCTTCAGGACTCAAGCATGGCAGGGTGACGTTACTAGTAGTTGGAGGACTGGGTAATGCACTCCCAGGCTGACTCTATAATAACAGGAGTTCTCAACCCTGGGAAGATGGTGTCTGGGTCTCTATCAGACTATCTTCTCCCCACGGTAGACTGAATTCCACTGATTTTCACTAATAAATGTTCTAAGGGTTCCTCTTCCTACCTTTAGTGTTCTGGGTTGAAGATCCCTACATGGGGTTGAGACCCTACACTCCTAGAGGGAGGTCTTGTAGCCAAGATATCCCTCTGGCTTCTCAGCTACCACACATATGTACAGGGGGCCAGCCCTTTCTGTGTCCCTGCCCTTCTTACCAGTCTCCATATGGCTTCTGCTGTAAATCCTTGGTTATAATATTTCAGTTCTGCTAGCCTTCAGTTGGTTATTCAGATTAATTGCTTATGATTTAGCTGTAAATCCTATTTGGCTAAAGGAGGAGGTGAATGCAGCTTCTACTTACTCTGCAGCCATCTTGGAATTCCCCCCCTAGGTAGTTTTTTATTTCATGTTTGATTCCTCTTTGATCCATTGGTTGTGAAGTAGCATGTTTTTTAATCTCCACATATTTGCAAATTTTTTCCAGATTTCTTCCTTTAGTCGATTTCTAGTTTTTTGCCTTTTTGGTCAGAAAATATGCTTGATATAATTTTAATCTTCTTAAATTTATTGAGGCTTGTTTATGGCCTAATGTATGGTGGAAAATGTTCCATGTGAACTTGGAAAATGTGGATTCTGCAATTTTTAGATAAAATATTCTATAAATATCTATTAAGTTGATCTGATCTAATGTGATATTTAAGGCCATTATTTCCTTATTAATTTTCTATTTGAATGAACTTGGATATTAAAGTTCCCTAGTATTATTATATTATTATTCATTTCTGCCTTTATGTTCATCAATATATGTCTTATATACCTTGGCGCTTCTATTGAGTGCATAAATACTTACAATACTTATACCTTCTTCTTAGATTGATTCTTTGTCATTATGTAATGTCCTTCTTTGTCTTTTTTTATATTCTTGTTTTAAATTTTATTTTGTCCTAAGTGTTTTTTGTTTGTTTGGTTTTGGTTTTGTTTTGTTGTTTTTTATTTTTTTTCTTTGCTTATTTTTGTTTAATTACAGATATCCCTTTTTTTCCCCAATGACCCATTCCACCCCATCCTATCCCGCTTCCCAATCCCTCTCCCCACCATTGTCCATGTCCTTGGGTTATGCATACACACATAAAAATTCCTTGGTTAATCTCTCCCTTTCCAAACACCCACCCTCCTCTATCCCTCTGACATTCGTTAATCTGATCTATGCTTCCATGTCATTGAATCTATTCTGTTCATTAGTTTATTAAGTTCTTTAGATTCCACATATAAGCGAGATCATGAGAAGTTTGTCTTTCTCTGACTGGCTGATTTCACTTAGCATAATATTCTCCAGGTCCATCCATACTGTCCCAAAGGGGACAAGATCCTTTTTCCTTACAGCTGCATAGTATTTTATGATGTATATGTCCCACAACATTTTTATCCACTCATCTACTGATGGGCACTTGAGCTTTTTCCAGATCTTAGCTACTGTAAATTGTGCTGCTATGAACATAGGGGTGCATATATTCTTTCTGATTAGTGTGTCAGGTTTCTCAGGATATATCCCTAGAAGTGGGATCACTAGGTCAAAAGGCAGCTAGATTTTTAACTTTTTGAGGAACCTCCATACTGTTTTCCATAGTGGTTGCACCAGTCTGCATTCCCACCAGCAGCGTACTAGGGTTCCCCTTTCTCCACATCCTTGCCAGCACAAGTCGTTTGTTGATTTCTTGATGGTAACCATTCTTACCAGTGTGAAGTGATCCCTCATTGTGATTTTAATTTGCATCTCCCTGATGATAAGGGACATAGAGCATTTTCTAATATGTTTCTTGGACATCTGTATGTCCTCTTTGGAGAAGTGTCTATTCAAGTCCTTTGCCCATTTCTTAATTGGGTTGTTTGCCTTCCTCCTGCTGAATACTATGATTTCTTTGTACACTTTGGAAATTAGCCCCTTATCAGATACATCTTTGGCAAATATGTTTTCCCAGACCATGAGGTTCCTTTGTATTTTGAGGCTGTTGTGTTGTGTTTTTTTTGCTGTGCAGAAGATTTTTGGTTTGATGTAGTCCCATATGTTTATTTTTTCTTTTGTTTCTCTTGCGCTAGGAGATGTATCAGTGAAAAGTCCACTATGTGAGGTGTCTGTGACTTTACTGCCTATGTTTTCTTCCAGGATTTTTATGGTTTCATGACTTACGTTTAAGTATTTTATCCATTTTGTGTTTATTTTTGTGAACTGTGAAAGTTGGTGGTCTAGTTTCATTTTTTTTGCATGTAGCTGTCCAATTTTCCCAGCTCCACTCATTGAAGAGATTGTCTTTACTCCATTGTATATTCTTGCCTCCTTTGTCAAATATTAACTGACCATAATGGTATGGGTCTATTTCTGGGGTCTCTGTTCTGTTCTATTGATCTGTATGTCTGTTGTTGTACCAGTACAGGCCTTGTTTATTACAATGGCTTTGTAGCACAGTTTGATGTCCTGCAAAGTGATCCCTCCCACTCTGTTCTTTTTCTTCAAGATGGCTGCAGTTATTCGGGGTCTTTTTTGGTTCCATATAAATTTTTGAAATGTTTGTTCTAGGTCTGTGAGATATGCTGTTGGTATTTTAATAGGAATTGCATTGAATTCATAAATTGCTTTGAGTAGTATGGACATTTTAATGATATTAATTCTTCCAATCCATGACCATGGTATATTCTTCCACTTGTTTAAATCTTCCTCTATTTCTTTTTTCAGTGTCATATAGTTTTCCGAATGCAGGTCTTTTACATCCTCGGTTAAGTTTATTCCTAGGTATCTTATTTTTTTAGTTGCAATGGTAAATGGTATTGCTTTTTTAGTTTCTCTCTCTGAAAGTTCATTGTTGGTGTATAAGAATGCCATTGATTTCCGGATGTTGATTTTGTATCCAGCTACCTTGCCAAATTTGTTTATCAAATCTAGTTGTACTTTGATGGAGCCTTTAGGGTTCTCTATATACAATATCATGTCATCTGCAAATAATGACAGTTTTACTTCCTCCTTTCCAATTTGGATGCATTTTATGTTTTCTTCCTGTCTAATGGCTATGGTGAGGACTTCTAGTACTATGTTGAATAAGAGTGGTGAAAGTGGGCATAGCTGTCTTGTTCCAGTTTTTAATGGAAATGGTTTTAGTTTTTGCCCATTGAGTATGATGTTAGCTGTAGGTCTCATATATGGCCTTTATTATGTTGAGGTATAATATCCCTCTATTCCCACTTTGCTGAGAGCTTTTATCAGAAATGGGTGCTGGATTTTGTCTAATGCTTTTTCTGCATCTAAGGATATGATCATATGATTTTTGTCCTTTGTTTTGTTTATGTGATGTATCACATTTATTGATTTGCAGATGTTGTACTAGCCTTGAATCCCCAGAATAAACCCCACTTGGTCATGATGTATGATATTTTTAATGTATTGCTGGATCCGGTTTGCTAGTATTTTAGTGAGGATTTTAGCATCTTTGTTCATCAGGGATATTGGCCTGTAATTTGCTTTCTTTGTAGTGTCTTTATCTGGTTTTGGGATTAGGATGATGCTGGTCTCATAAAAAGGGTTTGTGAGTTTTCCCTCCTTTTGAATTTTCTGGAATAGGTTGAATAGAATAGGTGTTAATTCTTCTTTGAATGTTTGGTAAAACTCACCTGTAAATCCATCTGGTCCAGGACTTTTGTTTGCTGGGAATTTTTTGATTACTGCTTCAATTTCATTAGTTGTTATCAGCCTCTTCAGGTTTTATGCCTCCTCTTGATTCAGCTTTGGAAGGTTGTATGCTTCTAGAAATGTGTCCATTTCCCACATATTGTCCATTTTGTTGGCATATAGTTGCTCATAGTATTTACTTATAATCCTTTGTATTTCTGTTGGGTCTGTTGTTATATCGCCTCTTTCATTTCTGATATTATTTATTTAGGTCCTCTCTCTTTTTTCTTCATGAGTCTGGCTAACGGTGCATCAATCTTATTTATCTTTTCAGAGAACCAGCTCTTGGTTTCATTGATTTTTTGTATTGTTTCTTTAGTCTCTATGTCATTAATTTCTGCTCTGATTTTTATTATTTCCTTCCTTCTACTTCCTTGGGGCTTTTTTGCTGTTCTTGTTCTAGTTCTTTTAGTTGTTGTGTTAGATGATTCATTAGGTCTTTTTCTTGTTTCCTGAGATAGGCCTGTAATGCTATGAATTTTCCTCTCAGGGCTGCTTTTGCCATGTCCCATAAATTTTGGGTTGTTGTCTGTCATTTTTGTTTCTTTCCATCAAGTGTTTGATTTCTTCCTTGATCTCATTGGTAACCCATTCATTGTTTAATAGCATGATATTTAGCTTTCATGTGTTTGAATATTTTTTATAGTAATTGATTTCTACTTTCAAGGCATTGCCATCTGAGAAGATGCTTGATATTATTTCAATCTTCTTGAATTTGTAGAGACTTGCCTTGTGCCCTACCATGTGATCTATTTTTGAGACTGTTCCATGTGCACTTGAGAACAATGTGTATCTGCTGCTTTGGGATGAAATGTTCTGTAAATGTCAATTAAATCCATTAGATCTAGTGAATCATTTAAGGCCTGTGTTTCTCTGTTGATTTTTTGTCTCGATGATCTGTCCAGTGCTGACAGTGGGGTGTTAAAGTCCCTCACTATGACTGCGTTGCTGTCAATCTCCCCCTTAAAGCCCACCAAGAAATTTTTTATATATTTAGGTGCTCCTATATTGGGTGCATAAATGTTTATAAGGGTTATTTCCTCTTGTTGGATTGATCCCTTTAGTATTATGTAGTGACCATCTTTGTCTCTTGTTATGGTCTTTATTTTGAAGTCTATTATGTCAGAAATAAGAATTACTTCTCCAGCTTTCTTTTCTTTTTTATTTGCATGGAATATTTTTTCCCATCCCTTCACTTTTAGCCTGTGTGAATCTTTTGCTCTCAGGTGGGTCTCTTGTAGACAGCATATATTTGGGTCCTGTTTTCTTATCCACTCAGTTACTCTATGTCTTTTGATTGTACCATTTATTTCATTTACATTTAAGGTTACTATTGATATCAACTTATTTAATGAAAATTTTCCCCTTCATACTGATGTACCTTTCTTTTACCATTTCTTCTTTTTCTTAGAGCAGTTTTTTTTAGCATTTCTTGCAATGTTGGTTTGGTGGTACTGAACTCCTTTAGCTTTTTTTTTTTTGGTCTGGGAAGCTGTTTATTTCAACTTCAATTTTAAATGATAGCCTTGCTGGATAAAGCAATCTTGGTTGCATGTTCTTGCTTTTCATTACTTGGAGAACTTCATGCCACTCGCTTCTGGCCTGAAGATTTTCTGTTGAGAAATCAGTTGTCAACCTTATTTTGGGGTTCCCTTGTAGATCACTGCTTGTCTCTCTCTTGCAGCCCTTAATATTTTCTCTTTGTCCTTGACATTTTCTGTTTTAATTATGATGTGTCTTGGAGTGGGTCTCTTTGGGTCCCTCTTGTTTGGAACCCTCTGTGCTTCCTGAATTTGTGTGGCTTTCTCCCTCATCAGCCTAAGAAGTTTTCTGTCATTATTTCCTCCACCAAGTTCTCTATCCCTTGTTTTCTTTCCTCCCCCTCTGGCTCTCCTATAATGTGAGTGTTGTTTTGCTTCATATTGTCCCAAAGCTCTCTTAGACTATCCTCATGCTTTTTAAGTGTTTTCTCTTTTTCCTGCTCTGATTGTGTGATTTTTTTCTACCTTGTCTTCTAAGTCACTTATTCTATCCTCTGCTTCATTGAGCCTGCTTTTAATTCCTTCCAGTGTATTCTTGATATCAGATACAGCATTCTTTATCTCTGTCTGAGTTTTGTTTATGTTATGTATCTCTTTTTTCATGTTTTCACTAAGAACCTCGATCTTATCATCTAGTGTTTTGTTAAGTTCCTTGAACATCTTCATAGTCAATACTCTGAACTCTGTTTCTGATAACTTGCTTAACTCCTTCTCATCAAAGTCTTTTTCTGGTGATTTTTTCTTTTCTTTAATTTGGAGGTTGTTTCTTTGTCTCCCCATTTTGGTAGGTCTTAGTGTTTGTACCTATATGTTAGGTATATTTGCTGTCTCCCAGTCTTGTGGGGAGGGATTTTGTATTGTGAGGTCAGTGGAGCACAGAAATGTGTTTTCCTTATACTTCTGAGCTCTTTGCTCTAGGTGTGTCCCTTTTGTGGGTGTCCTTTTGTGGGGTTTTTGGGTTCTCCTGTTGTGGTTGGGTCTAGAGTGTTGTTGAACAGTCCTTGGGAGGACTCTACTCTCAGGTTGGCTAACTGTGTGTCTCAGCCCCAACCTCGTCATGTAAGCTGTGGTATGGGTGCTGGCAAGGCAGGACAATACACAACTAAACTTCCAAGAAAAAAAGGGTATCTTACAAAATATCTTGACAGTCACAATGAAAACAACCCTAGTGAAAATAGAACTGGGAGAGTGAAGGGAGAACACAAATTCTAGAGAAAAAAAATAGCTTAAAAGAAAGAAAGAGAAAGAAAAGTAAAGCTTAGAGAGAGAAGTATATTGCTAATAGTGACTAAAATTTAGAAAATAACAATAATAAACTTAAATGTAAAAAATAGAGAAGTTACTTGGAAATAATAGAGGCAGAGAAAAGATTCTGAAAGAAGGGCCAGCAAACAATTAAGGGAAAGAATAGGAATAGGATAATAGTTGAAAATTAAAAACTAAAAATGCATTAAAGAGAATAAGAGAATCTAACTATCAAACAAAAAGACAAGACAGAAGAGAAGATAAACAATAGAAAAAAGGAAAAGAAGAAGAAGAAGAAAAAAGTTATGCCAAAGGATCGAGAGGACAGAGTGAGAGATAAAGCCTGGGCAGGAAGGAGTCCAATAAGGGATTTGGGGGAAACTATAGAGAAAGCATTATAACTTGTTGGTTATAATGATAAAGTCCCAGCCATTAAGCAGGAACATCAAGAAAGTCTTGATATTAGAAGCAAAGATAAAACAAAACAAAGCAAAGAAGCAAAACAAAACAGAGAAACAAAACAACAAACAAGCTAAGCATAACAAAATTATTTTTAAAAAATAAAATAAAATAAATTAAAAATTAAAAAAAAAATTTAATTATTATAAAATTTAAAAAGAAGAAAAAGCAAATGCTTTTTCCCCCTTTCTCTTCTTCCTAAGAGAGAAAAAATAAACAAAAACACAAAAAATAAACAAACAAAAAAAGACAATCAGGTGAGTTTCTTCTGGGCAGCTTATGTTGTCTGCAGCTCACTGTTTTGTGTGCTGATTTCTGTTCTCCTGGGAGGTACTTGTGTATCACCCAATGTGAGGAGCTGTATAGGTTTGGCTCTGGTGTCTTTAGGTAGATGGTTGACCTGAGGCTCTCAGTGGACCACCTCCTCTTGTCAGCTATTTTGCAACTTTGTAGTTGCCTGGTCTTACTCCAGAGTCTTCGGGAGAGTCTTTAGGGTGCAGGATGGCTAGTGTTGCTCAGGATATCACTTCCCTTTTTAGAGGTTTTGCTGTCAGGCACTCACTGTGAGAGAGTTAGTTTTTGCTCCACAGCCAGCTCCTCAGTCCCTTCCCTGTCCTCTGATTTTAGTTTCCCATGCACTAGCCTGCTGCAGTTTCAGGTTGATTTTAGCCTGTTGCCTTTTCTGTATGGGCAGTTTCAGCAGCCTGGGCTAAGTGGATTTGGTTAAAGAACATTCCAGTGAGCTCTTTGCTTGCCCAGCCCCCAGCAGGGGTTTTCAGCATTTCCTCCAATTCCCAAACAACAGTCCTTGAGAGTCTTGTTCTTGTAATGTCCTCCTGTGGGCTGTTCTCCCTTCCCCCTCAGGACTGTGCCCTGCAGGGGATATCTGGGGCCTCAGTGAGCTGAACCAGGCCCCTTTCTGTTGGGGGTGGTGCTCCCAGGCTGCAGGAGAAGCAGGCGGGCTCCACCCCTCCCTTCCAAGCTCTGGTTGGCTGGTCACACCAGGCTCACCCCTCATACAGTCTGCAGACACCAATTCCAGTTTCTGCTGGTCTGCCCGCCCAGTGCATGCTGGGAAGGTGGGAGCCAGTTCCATGATCAGAAACTCAAAAATGCACAAAGCAACACACAGGCAGAGAGTCCACCTTGAAAGTACCCGCCTCCCACTCGCCAAGGCACCCTGCAGGAGGGAACCCAAAGTCAGCTTCATGCAGCTCCCCGCACCACTGATCTCAGCAAAGCTGGGGCGGCTCCATGTGCCACCATGGCGCTTCTCAGGGCTGGTCACAAATCCCAGCCTCTCTGCACCAGGAGGTCAGGACAGGAGGCTTCTCATCCTCTTCCCTGCTCCAAGCAGATTCAATGCTTTCTGGGGCTCAACACAATGCCTTACAGGGAGGCAGAGGGTCCCTGTGTGCGGCTGCTCAGTCCCGACCTCTGGTCCCTCACTATTCAGGTGCCACACACTGTGGGACAGCCTTTCTTATGGTCAGCTCCCTGAGCATTAGACACCAGTCATGTCGGCCATTAGAAACTTTGTTTCCTAGGAAGGCACCATCCCCTCCTCATGGACTTACTGTTCTCCTGGGTCCCTCTGACCTTCACGCAGGGCACTCCTTCCAGTCTCCTCCACTCTGGGTGAGATCCCCACTTTTGGATGCCAGTCCACACTCCAAAGGGGAGGGAGCTTTGCAGCCTCTAAGCCTCAGTGCTTTGAGCCCAGCACAGGCTTCAGGAGGGACTCCCCCTTTGCACAGCCCCCCCCACCAGACTCTATAATGTTTCTTCAGTTCTCCCTACTCTATGTCCACTCAGGTATGTTTCTCTGCTTTTTCCAAGCTGGCTACGTAGTATTTTAGGAGTAAATCAAATCCACGGCTGGGAGGGGGGGGCGCTCTGCTGCTTCTCACAGTGCCACCATCTTCCCTCCTCCTCAGAAATGTATTCTTAATTAACCAGTCTTGAATTTTCTGGTCAAGCTCCAGTCAGGTAACCTGTCACATGGTCCTCTGCACCTCACCCCTTTCAACATTTCTTGCGAAGCCAGTTTAGTAGTGGTGAACTTTAATTTTTGCCTGACTGGGAAACTCTTTATCCCTCATTCAATTCTGAATGATAACCTGTGGGTATATTATTCTAGACTGGGGGTTCCTTTCTTTCAGCACTTTAAATATTTCCTGACACTCCCTTCTGGCTTGTAGAGTTCCTGATGAGAAATCAGCAGGTAGCCTTATGGGGTTTTCCTTGATATGACTTCTGCCTTCCCTCTTGATGCTTTTAAGATTTTCTCTTTACCCTTAACTTTTGTCATTTAAATTATAATATGTCTTGGTGTGGGCTTTTTTACTTCCATTTTATTTGGAGTGTTCTGTGCTTCTTGGACCTGAATATCTGTTGCTTTTCTTAGATTAGGAACATTTTTAGGCATTGTTTCTTCAAATATACTTTCTATCCATTTCTCTGTCTCTTTTCCTTCTGGAATCTCTATGATGCAATGTTAGTGTGTTTAATGTTCTAGACTCCCTTATACTGTTTTCATTTGAAAAATTCTTTTCTTTCTGTTCTAGTTGCATGATTTCCACTATATTGTACATGTAGGTGTGCATTCAGTGTATTCATGGGAGGGGGGAGCACCATGTCCTCTTGGACTTGCCTCTTCAAGAAACAGGATATAACATTTCCCTGCTAAGAGTACTATGTAATAGTGTAATATACAGATATATGATTTTTATAATTAAATGTAATATATAGCCCTGACCAGTGTAGCCCAGTTGGTTGGGCATCATCTCATGCACCGCAAGGTTGTTGCTTTGATTTCCAGTCAGGGCATATGCCCAGATTGCAGGCTCAATCCCCAGTAGAAGGAATGAAGAAGGCAGCCATTGCTGTTTCTCTCTCTATTTGTCTCCCTCTGTCTCTAAAAATCAATAAGAATATATTTTTTAAAAGTAATAAATAGTGGAGATTAAAGATGGTGGTGGACTGAGTGGAAGCTACACTGACACTCTCCCAGGACAAAACTGGAGTTACAACTAAAATATAGAAAAACCATCCTGAATAATCAACTGCAACTGAAGACAAGGGGAAGAGCACCCTCATAATCAAGGAGGAAAAGTACAGACCACATAGAGAATGGTAGGAAGTGTGGAGGCACAAGCGGGCTGTCTGGGCTCCTACAGGAAGCAGCTGAAGATCTGGAGGGATATCTCATCTGTAGGGGGTATGGAGGAGTTCCCACTCAGGACTCTGGGGCTTAAACCAGACTCTGAGAAGCCCAGAACACCAGAACTAAGAAAGTTGCCCAGATAACATCTGGCTGTGGAAAGCAGCTGGGTTTCTGTCTTCAAGGGAGAAAATGCTAGAAATGCAGGCACCCTCTTAAGGAGCCAACACACAAAGTTTTGTGTCCAGCTGCTCACCTTGGGCTCCAGCAGAGAGAGGGCAAGTGGACTGGAGCTCTGTGAAGAGAATCTAGTGTTGTGGGCTATGGAGATAAAGCTCAGAGTGCACCCCTCTGGATTCCTGTGCCAAATCATTTCCCCCATACTGCAGAGGCAGACATTACCTTCCAAGCAGCTTTTGCCTGAGGGGGGAAGCAATTGTCCTACCCTGCTGGAAAACCTCTTCCCCTACCCCATGGAGATTCTACAGCTTGAGGCTCATTAAGAGACTGATAACAACCAGCCACACCACCCTGGGGAGTTTCTACAGCCTGAGGCTCATTAAGAGAATCAGATTAATCAGCCTGCAGGCAGAGGCAGACTTCAGAGTGCTTTGAGTCTTTGCCTGATCTGTTTCTGGACCCAGGCTTTGGAAAAGTAGACTTTCATGTCCATCTTGGTCCTGTCCAAATGCAACCAACTGCAACAGGAGGGATCTCAAGCCATGGGTTGTTGAATGTTCCAAACAGGGTACTTAAGGCCAGTCACAAACAGCATCTGACATTGGCCTGCACCAGAGACTTTTCAAAAAGACTGAGAGTCCTAGAAGGCCTACCTAATACATAGAAAAAAACCCAACTAGGCAGCCAAAATGGGGAGACAAAAGACAAGCACCAAATGTAAGAACAAGGGAAGTCTCTAGAAAAAGAGCTAAATGAAATGGAGATAAGCAATCTATCAAATGCAGAGTTCAGGATACTGATTGTAAGGATGCTCAACAGCATGAAAAAAGATATGGAAACTATGAAAAATGACCAATCATAAATGAAGAATGACATAGCAGAAATAAAGTGCATTAAATGGAATAAACAACAAATTAGAGAAAGCTGAGGATAAGATCAGTGAATTAGAAGACGGTAGAAAAATCACTGAATCAGAGAACCAAAAAGAAAAAACAATTAAAAAACAGGAGAACAGTCTAAGAGAGCTGTGGGACAACATGAAACATTACAATATTCACATTATAGGAATGCCAGAGGAGGACGAAAGTAAGCAAGGGCTAGAGAACCTTTTTGAAGAAATAATGGCACAAAACTTCAATAACCTGGTCAAGAAAAAAGTCACAGAAGTTCAGGAGGCGCACAGTCTCCCAAGCAAGAAGAACCCAAAGAGGTCCTCCCTCAGACTCATCGTAATTAAAATGCCAAAAATTCAAGAAAAAAGAGAATCTTAAAGTCAGTAAGAGAAAAGCAATCTGTTACCTACAAAGCACCTCCCATAAGCTGATTTCTCATCTGAAACACTACAGGCCAGAAGGGAATGGCATGAAGTATTCAAGGTAATGCAAAAAAAGGATCTGAAACCAAGACTACCCTATCCAGCAAGGCTATCATTCAAAATAGATGGTGAAATAATGAGCTTCCCAGACAGAAAAAGGCTACAGGAGTTTATCACCATCAAACCAGCATTGCAGGAAATGTTAAAAATACTGCCGCAATTAGAAGTAGAAATAGAAGCATTGTAAAAAAAAATGTTAAAGGGACTGCTGTAATAATAAGAAGAAATAGAGAGAGAAGCATAGGCATAAAACAGTAAAATGACACCAAATAAGGACCTATCAAGTAACCTTAAGGACTTTAAGGGAGAGATCAACAGCAATACAGTCATAGTCAATGACTTTAACACCCAACTGACTTCACTGGATAGATCTTCCAGACAAAAAGTCAACACAGAAACAGTGACTCTAAATGGCACACTAGCTCATATGGATTTAACTGATATTTACAAAACATTTCACGCCAAAGCTGCAGAATATACATTCCTCTCAAGTGCACATGGGTCATGCTCAAAGATAGACCACATGTTAGGACACAAAACAAGTCTCTACAGGTTCAAGAAGACTGAAATCATATCAAGCATTTCAGATCACAAGGCCATGAAATTAGAAATCAGCTATAATAAAAACACTCAGAAACATTCAAATTCATGGAGGCTAAATAGCATGTTATTAAACAATGAGTGAGTTACCAATAAGATCAAGAAAGAAATACAAAAATTCCTGGAAACAAATGAAAATGAACACACAACAACCCCAAATCTACGGGACACAGCAAAAGCAGTCCTAAGAAGGAAGTTCACAGCACTACAGGCCTACCTCAAAAAGCAAAAAAAAATTATCTAACCCTACAACTTAAAGAATTAGAAAGCTCCCCTGTGAAGTCATCTGGACCAGGGCTTTTGTTTGCTGGGAGTTTTTTTTATTTATTACTGCTTTGATTACATTAGTTGTTATTGGCCTATTCAGGTTTTCTGATTCTTCCTGCTTCAGTTTTACATGATCTCACTCATATGTGGAATCTAATGAACAAAATAGACTGAGGAACAAAATAGATTCAGAGACACAGAAGCACGGAACAGACTGATGAATCTCAGTGGGAAGGCGGAGATGGGGGAGTGGGTGGGGAGAAAGTAATCAAAGAAATTATATGCATATATGCATAACCCATGGACATAGACAATAGTGTGGTGAAGGTCTCAGGGGGGGCTCGGATGAAGGGTAGAGGGGATCAATGGGGGGGAAAAAGAGGATATCTCTAATGCTTTCAAAAATAAGAATAAAATTTTAAAAATAAAATAAATTTAAAAAATAAAACAAACAAAAGTAATATATAGTGACATATTTTATATAATTATATTTAATCAATATTATATAATGTTAGTTATGTTATATATGATTATATATAGATTATTTAATATATGATATATCATGTATTATATATTACACATGTAAATATATATATTATTCTAAGGAGCACATTTTATATTGTTCTGTTTCTGTAAGAGATAGATATATGTAATGTATATTTATAAATATAAATAATATACATCTTCCCTGAAACCCTATATTTCACATGGTAAAATTTTGAAACTACTGGCAAAGTATAAACACTGCTAGACCTGTCAGAAAAAGACAAGACAAAAAGCTTTCTTGCATATGTATAAACTAAATGCGATACTCTCCAAAAGGTTTAAAAATTGTAATTATTACTTTACAGTTTAAAAACCGTTCCATTGGTTCATCAATGACTTCTGTGGTGACATTATTTTCTAAGGATGATTCTGAGAGAATCTCTCCCATTCTACTGGTTTTAGATCCTACTAAGTCTTCTGTTTCATGGCAGTCAGAATCACGTTACAGGGCCTGTATTTTCACTACCTTCAGAATGTAATTCTTTCTCAACTTGAGATAAAAATTCCTGCATTTTATTATTTTTCTTAGAAGTCTCTTCATTCAGCCCAGCCGGGCGTGGCTCAGCGGTTGAGCGTCGACCTGGGATCCAGGCGATCGGGGTTCGATTCCCGGTCAGGGCACATGCCCGGGTTGCGGGCTCGATCAATGACTCTCTCATCATTGATGTTTCTATGTCTCTCTCCCTCTCCTTTCCTCTTTCTGAAATCAATAAAGATATATTAAAAAAAAAAAAAAAAAGTCTCTTCATTCACAGTTAAGGCATCATTGGTTTTGTTTTCTTGATTTTTTTCTTTCTGGGCCCATTTTTCTTGTTGTCATTAAAGACTCTTTCTTCCCCTTCATCCTCTTCTGTACAATGCTGCCTGATACAACTACATTCTTTGTCTTTATTCTTAGATGAAGGTGGTTATTCTGTTTCTTCTACCATAGCTGGAGAGATTTCACTAGATACTGTTTGGCCATCTCTCTGACTTTACCTTCTTTGTAAAACCTGAGTCTTTTTACCTTATGCCCTTCAGCTTCCACAGCATCTTCATTTGAACATTTGTATTTTTATACAGGCCCTCTGAGAAACCTTCTGATGGAGATGTCAGGGTCACTGTGACTTTTGTCCTAATTTTGTTATAAGTTTGTAAAGACTCCGCTGTCTGTGCCCTCAGGCAAAGCACTTCTTGTCAGGGGAACTCTCAGTACAGTTTGGTGAATTTCCAAGAAACACCACCATTCATCTTATTTAAACTATTGGAATTGCTTTTCTCTGAAGAAGGATAAGCACAGGTAACAACCATCACATTCTTTTCTAGTCCTCTAAGAAATTTGTCTGTTCCTGTGTAGTTTCTCTCTTTAGTTCCTTTAGGTATTCTCCTAGGGCTGAATAGTAAAAGGGATACTAAGAAACTGTAATTTCAGTTCTACAGAGTAGCTATAATCCATCTTCTCCCCTTATCTCCAGGGACAATTTTTCTGTATTCTTTCCTTCATTTCATCAAAGGAAGGGAATATATCCAACATTAGAGTTAGGAAGACTTCTTGGTTCAAGAGTTGGAGTTCTGAAATCATCCATCACTTTCACCAGTTTGAAAATGAAGTAGTCTTTAAAGGGGACCACTGAATTGTTGTTTCTCTAGTCTTGGCAGCATGACAAAGAAATTGATCCAAAACAGGACAAACTACCTTTTTCCTCATTTTCTCAAAACCTTGTAGTGCCTACTGCAGTCTCTTGATGTCCATGGATTTTGAAAGTCCCTCCTAGCCTCTACTTTCTTCCAAAGGTTTCCCCAGGACAGGATGCATCCCTTGTCCACACACCCTCCTACCCCCCTACACTTCTGCAGGGGGTAGGAGGACACCAAAAGGAGCCAGAGAACAAGGGAGATCAAAGCCGCTGCCACCAGCCCTCCAACAAGGTGCCCCTCAGCAGTATTGTTACTGCTGAATAGACTGTACTGCTTGAATACACTACATTCCTTTTAATTAATTGTTGTAAAAATGTAAAGAAGGTGTCAGGGTTCATGTTTTTCACATAGCTATCCAATTGTTTATTGTAAAGAGTATCCTGTCTGGCCAGTGTGGGTCAGTGGTTGAGCATCCACCTATGATCCAGGAGATCTTGGTTTGATTCCTGGTCAGGGCACATGCCCGGGTTGTGGGATCAGTCCCCCGTGGGGGGGGGGGGGTGTGTGCAGGAAGCAGCAGATCAATGACTCTCTCATCATTGATGTTTCTAACTCTCTCCCTCTCCATTCCTCTTTCTGAAATCAATAAAGACATATTTATTTTTTTTAAAAAAGAGTATCCTTCCCGCCCCCTCCCTCGACCGGTGAATTGAAAAAGTGCATTTGTTGTGAATCAAATGAATATATATGCATAGGTCTGTTTCTGGATTCTCTCTTCTGTTCCATTATATAATTGTCTATAACTGAGCCCAAACCACACTTTTAAGTATTATGACTTTATAGTAAGTCTTGAGAATTTGTATATAAATCCTTCAATTTTGTATTTGTTTATCTTTAGTTTTTACATTTTAAAATCATGATTTATCAGATTTCTCTGTACAAGGGTTTAGATTCCATGACTCAAAATAAATATGTTATCTTGTTATCAGTTTTTATTTTCATTTCTTAATGATATTTATCTCTATTTTTATTTAAATATGTTTATATTATTGTATAATTACATATTATAAAATACACAAAAGAATACAGTTTGATGAGATTTGACCTATATTAACAGTACAATCAAAATGTAGAATATTTCCAGCATCCTGAGAAGTTCACTGGTGCTCTTTTATAGTCAATTCCCCTCCCAACCAGAAGCAAGCACTATTTTAATTTCTACTTTTATGGGCTACTTCTTGGAATAGATACAAATGGATATAAAATGTATTATTTTTTGTGTCTGGCTTCTTTTGCTGAATATATTATATGCAAAATCACCCATATTCTTGCATATATCATTAGTTAGTTCCTTTTTATTGCTGTTATATTTTATTGTATGTATATACCACAACTTGTTTATTATTTCTCCTATTGATGGCCATTGCCTTGTTTCTGATTTTTTGCTCTTAAGACTAAAGCACCAGACACCCCCACTGTGAATGATTTCTCTGCTCTTTTCCACATCAGTGAGTTATGCCATCACATACCCACTTTATAGTCAGGAATCATTTTCTGTTTCTTTCTCTTTCTTTTGATTCTCTCGTTTGATTTCCTGGATTTTCTCTTTTTGGGACTTATTCTCAGCTTCAGACTTCATTTGTTGACTACTCTACCTGATGATAAGATTACCCATTTATTATAAAATGATACAACTCAGGAATAGCCACATGGAGGAGATGCATAGGGCAAAGTGTGGGGGAAGGGGTAGGGTGCTTCCACACCTTCTCCTAATACCTCCACCTGCGAACCAACCCAGAAGTTCTTGTACTTTCTCTATAAAACTATCTTGGCTTTCCTAGGTTCTTTGAATTTCCATATAAACTTTAGAATCAGATTGTTAATTTCCACACACGTACACATACCCTGCTGGTATTTTAACTTAGATGACATGGATAATATAGCTTAATGGGGAGAGTCAATATCTAAAAATACTGAGTCTTCCAACTCATAAACATAATATATCTATCTTTCCACCTAGTTAGGACTTCTTTAATTTCCTTTAGCAATGTTTTCCCTATAAAGGCTTTGCATATCTTTTGTTAGTTTTATTCCTTCTTGATGGGTTTTGGTGCTATTTTAAATGGCATTTTTTAAATCTTATTTTCTAATTATTTGTTGTTTGATATATGTGATATGGCTGATTTTTGTATGTATATCCAGCACCCTTCAAAAATTCACACATTCTTTTAATAATTAATTTGGGGTATTTTATGTATACAATCATGTAAAGTTACTACTTTCTTCCCACTTTTTATAGCTTTTATTTATTTTTCTTTCTTTATTGAATTGTCTAGGACCTCAATTGTAATGTTGAATAGAAGTGGTAAGAGTAGAGAGCCTTGCCTTGTTCCTAAATTAGGTGGAAAGAATTGTGTTTCACTGTTAGAATGATGCTTTCTAGAAGCTTTTTGTAGCTATCTTTACTAGATTAAGAAAATATTTTATTTCTAGTTTGCTAAGAATCTTTAATTATGAAATGATGCTGAACATATCAGATACTTTTTTGCATCTATTGAGATAAAATATTTTTCTGTTGAGATTTTCAAATGTTAAGCCAAATTTTTTATTCCTGGAAGAAACCACCTTTGGTCTTAAAGTATTATCCTTCTTATGTATCCCTAGATTCAATTTACTAATATTTTATTTAGAATTTGTGTATAAGTTAAAGAGAAAGATTGATCTTCAATTTTCCTTTTTTAAAATGTCCTTATAAGCCAGTCTACAATGAGCTTAGCTGGGGTGTCTGGGGTAACTCATGGCTTCATTCTCCATTGCGCTAGCCTGGATGTGTTCTCATGGTGATGGCAAAGGCAAGAGCTAGAGTAGAATCTTACAAGGGCTTTTGTAAGCCTCTGCTTTGTATCATCTAATTGACCAAATCAACTTACATCATGAAGCCCAATATTAGAGTGAGAGGGCACTATAAGGTGGATACAGGGAAGCTGAAGAATTGGGCAGGGAAACAATTCTATATATGCAAAAAATTTACAACTACTAATACATATTCAGAGACTTGAGACTTGGGCAGTTGTATAAAATCCATTTGTAAATATTCAAAAAGGCCATAAGGAGGAGGGTCTGAACCATATCTTACTCAGGTTATGCTATTTATAAGTAAAACATGATTCTACCACTCTCTTTCCTAATTTTGAATATTATAAGAATAATTATGGAGTAATTTGACCAGGGTCTATTAGATAAATTATGGCATTTCAGGGCAACCATCTCCAAATTGCCAGACTCCATCTTTATGGATAAAGCATCCCTTGATTGTCAATATTGTTTTTTCAGTAGGTTGACCTGATAAATGTGAGTTAATTATGATTGCCTAAATTGAGCCAATTTTCTTTTATTTTTAAATGTTTTTATTGATTTTTAAAGAGAGAGAAAGGGAGAGGGATACAGAGATTGAGCCCACAACAGGGGCATGTGCCCTGACTGGAAATCCTGTGACCTCTTGAGTCCTGGGTAGATGCTCAACCACTGAGCCACGCCGGACGGGAGAGCCAATTCTCTTCTGTAGTTCTGGTGGTGATAAATATCAATTTAGCAAAACAATGTTAGCTGGGGTGTTAAATAGAAGTCAAAACTTCATTTAGCATGTAAATCAAAGCAAAGATATTACTCTTGGCTTCTAGACTGGTCTCTAGGCTATTGGTTTCTATCAGTTATTATACTGTTATCTCCTTAGAATATTGCTAAAGTTCTAATAGGTCATTGATCCCTTTACCATTTTTAATCAGCATATTTGAAGAAGAGATAATCATCTTTTTTCATAAAATCCAAGTCATAAATCACCCTGATGGCATACCTACTGTTCATATTAATATTTACTCCTACCATTTGCCAAAGTGCAGGCTCAAGTCTGAGCTATTAGTTCAGTTACCTGGGCAGACTGAGAATTAGGAATGTAACTTCTTCAGTGGTTGCACGTTCAGTGATAACAGTGTATTCTGAACAGAGATGCTTTTGTCATTTTTAAGATAAAAGCCACCTATAGCTGTTTTAAATCAAGGTTGACTAAAGGGTGCAAGATTTGGATCTGGCCATACTTAACTCCTGAGAGAATGCTAAGCAGTCATGTAGGGTTATATTTTGAACATTACTGAATAATAGTACGCAGAGTAAATGGTAGAATTTCACAAGTGGTACAATTGAATATTCTTTATCCTGGTCAAGGACAGAAACTGTTCATCTGGTAACAGATTGTGATCCCCAAAATGTACTTTCTTGGCAAAGTTTAAGTTTTCTCTAGGTGTTTTATGTCTCTCTTCAGTTCATTTGGGTAAGAAGTATTCGGAGTCTTCAGGTAAACTACTTAAACCAGAAAACACAGCAGTAAATTGCCTACATATTGAGGCAAGGATGGACTCCTGGAAAAAAATCAAATCGATAAGATTACTTTTTATACATTTAGAGAAATATGAAGGTGATTTTAAATGTCCCTGAAGTTTAACATTCATGTACATTAATTTTCCCATAAAAAAGCAAATACTGTCTCTATATGCGGATATACTAAAGAAGGCTGCACATAAATTAACCACTGTAAAATATTTACTTGTTGAGAGAATGAAGGTTTCAGGACAGTATTTTAATGGTTGTATGATATTTCATTAGTGCTGTAATTAACATCTAATGTTGGATATTTAGGTGTCACTATTTTCAATAACACAAGCAAGGAAGGCACAAAGCTTTTTTTGGATAGATTCCTAGGGGTGAAATTATCTGGTTGAAGAGTAAGAATATTTTAGGGCTCTTAGTATATATTGCCAAATCCAATGGATTCTATCAGCAATAAGTCAAAGGTTTTATTTTCATGCCATATTTGCCAGCATTGGATTTTCTTATTAAAAAGGAAAGGGCTAATTTCATGGGTGAAAATGGCATTTCACTGTTGCTTTGACTTCTTTATTGGTGAGGGTGAATATTTCTTTATGTAGGTTCTTAACCAGGGGATCTTCTTTTTTGTGAATTTATTTGTTTTGGGCCCATTTACTATAGGGTGAGGGATTACAATTGTTGTTAATGAGTTATTAGTTTATACTAGTATAACTAATGTATAGATTACATTAGGCATAGTCCCCATTCACTCAATTTTACTGAGAAATCTTCTCCCCTGTTCTCTGTTATACTGAAGCATTTTTAAAACAGAAATTTCAAATTTTTATGAGTTCACACTTAAATCTGTCAGTTTTCCATTGATTTAACACTTAGTTCTTCCTCATCCAAAAAAGTGACTAATGTTCACTTAAATTTCTTAGAGATATTTGTGAGTTTTTATATTTCATTCCTCAATTCATCTAGGATCCCATGAATTTTTTAAAGTAAATAAGACTACTTATCCTCCCTACCCCAGTACTATGCAGACTTAGAATGTTTATCTTTTTGACTTGACAGGGACTAACCAATTAACAAATTCATCACTTTGATACCTTAATTTTATTTTTCTCAATATTAAGCCAGTAAACATTCCTCTTAGGGTACTATACTAATCAATTTTTGAACTTTTTAATAGTCATTTATTTTGTTGCACAGAGACATGCATGTGTGTGTGTGTGTTTCAGATGGATAAGTTTGCTGAAATATATTAGTGCTGTAAAGTAACTGTTTTTTTAAAAATAATCACTACTTATTTATTTTAAAAGTGACGCATATATGCACATAGTATGTATATATGTACACACATGCACATATATATATTCATTTTATAAAATAAGAAAACACAAGAGACAAAAAAGTCTCCATATTGCTACCAGTTACATAAAAGTTGATATGTTTGTTTCTTTCTATCATGCATATAAAAGCAACCATATCATATTTTTTTTGCATTTATTTATCTAAATAGTGTTTCGGTATATTGTAATATCCAGATCATTATTTAAAAGACATATCAATTCAGGATTAGATCTAGATAAGAACCATATATTACTGTGAATTAATGATTTGGAACAAATTTACTTAAAGCTAGTTAACCATCTAATTTCTTTTTCTGGTAGCTTAAGCACTGTGCAATTATAGTAGAGGCCAATCAAAGTGGTTAAGCACAACTTTGTGTGAGTTATTTGAAAACCATCAGTGGGTTAGATATGATTTGGAATATACATAACCTCATATTTTCTGAATCTCCCCTAAAAGGTGCTAAGTGAGAGACAAGTGAATAAAAGGTAATAACCATTTTAGGTTATTCCTAGAAAATGGGTTTTGTTGTCATGTGGATATATGTAAGATATGTGTCCATCTTTCTTAGGAAGTTGTGCGGTTTCTGGATACCAAGCATCGAAATCACTATCAAGTCTACAATCTTTGCAGTATGTGCATGACTAGATATTTTGCTACTATAGATAGAAAGTAGATCATTACATATAAGATGATGATTCAATTTTTACATTTCATTTAATCATAAGTATTTGGTGGTGGTGAGAAGTGAGTTAAAAAATCTCCCTCTTGTGCTGGCCCTATTTGGTGGGGCAGGCAGGAGCTGGAAGTGGAGGTGGAGCCATGTTAGGAAGAGTTTACTCTAGTGGTATTAGTTTTAGGAAAATATTTCTGGTTTTCCTGCCAATTTGTGTTTTGAAGATAGACAGTTCAACAAATGCATTCTATAACCCACTAGGGGTGGGGCGTGAGGAGAGCATGGCTCTACACGAAAAACCCTGTAAAAAACACTGTGTTCCAGCTTACTGCTCTGCCTCTTCTGATTTTTTTCTCTTCCTGTATATTAGACATTTTCAGGAAGCATTTTTATTGGCCATCTTTGCTTCTGCTCTGTGGTGTCTAACTACCCTAGCATAATGTAATGCGTAGCGTGCTAGAAAATTAAAAATAAAGCCTACTAAACAAATCAAAATAAGTTGAGCTTAGGTTACTCAAGATTGACAAACCACTACTATCTTTATGTATTTGAGACCCTTAAGTGCCTTTTAGTCTAGCAGGAGCCAGTCAGAAAGCTCCTTTTAAGGTGAATTAGGAATTTCTAATAGAAAAATATAACATTCATAACTTGATAATTTACTATGTTTATTAGGTATACAGCTATGACCTATGTATCATTTATTTTAGGTGAAAGAGCTTATGATCCTAAGTACTTCCATTACAGGGTCCATCGAATCATGATTGATGATCACAATGTCCCCTCTCTGAGGTAAGTGCTATGCCAAGTTGGCTGTCAGAAGAGGGCTAACTACATTGGGCTTGATACTTTGGAAGTCTTTTAATTCAACTAAAAATCTTATATTTGAAATCAGTGAGATGGTGAAATTTTCCAAAGAAGTACAAAATTGGATGGCTCAAGATGATAAAAACATCGTAGTGATTCACTGTAAGGGAGGCAAAGGTAAAAACATTTTTCCTTTTTATTTCTCTTTTTTCTAAATAAATTAGAAAAATATATTAAAGTACAAGAACAAGCAACATACTTAATCAGTATTAATAGTTGTTAAGGAGGAAAACAAGGAAAGAGGGAGATAGAGAAAGAAGAAGAAAGGAAAGAAAACAGGCATAAAAGAACTAAGAAAAGTTGAGCATACTTTCCCTTCTTTATTGACTATTTGGGGTTTTTCATTTTTGATTTGCCAAAATATCAGTCAGAATAAAAACTGTGTTTAACTTTAGAAACTGTCAAAGCACTTTAATTTTATTTAAGATTTTTCTTTAACTTTGTAAGAACCTTTTAAGGTTAAAGGAGCAAACAGCAATACTATTTCATAAATCAAAAATTATCTGAAATGTTTATAGTATAATGATACTAAGAAGTTGATTTTGGTGGGGTAAAAAGTTTTTTAAAGCCGTTTGTAAATCCAACTAATTTGAGTTAGGTTTTCTCTCATTTAGCTTTAGACTTTTAATAGTCATCTAAGCAAAATTCACAATTTTTAACAAGGAATTACATTTTTGCTAGATTTTATATTGAATTCCAGGAAAACACAATTCTTTAAAATCGTCTTATATGATTGAGTAGAATCAAGTTTTAGTTTTACCTGAAAATTAGTTTCAAGTCCATTAGTAGTAGGCAAGTTTTAGTGTTAGTTCTACAGGTTAAATATTCTGTATATATTGGCAAATTACAATACATGGATAAATAGAGAACATAGAGGTTGAACCATATGGAACTGCCAGTTTTTAACTATTTTTCGTGTACAAAAATGGCACTTCACATGGCTCATAGTGTATGTAACTGACTTCAGTTTTCTGTTCATTAAAGCTAAGTCCCTGCTTGAAGGAAAGCGTTCATTTCTAATTAAAATTTGTTGTTGTTGTTGAGAGGGGACTTATATTGCTCTGTGTTCACATGCTTTTCATTGGTTTTCCATTAGGATTGTTTGGAGGGCTGGTATTCAGCTGGTATGCACCAGAGCAGCATCTTTTTCAAGTTTTCATTCATATTGGTTTTGCTCTCATTGCTTGGTACCTGCACATTACCAGTAGTGTGGTACTCAAGCACTTTATTATTGATTTGTAAGACTTATTTAAATAATCTGGATGCTAAATTTTTGTTAGTAATTAATATTGAAAATCTCTTCTACCACTGTGTTGTCTTTTAAATTTGATTGTGATTTATTTTGTCTTATAGACTTTCATAATTTACATTGTGAAATTTATCCGTCTTTTTGTATGTGTGGTTTGTGCTTGTCATGTTAAAGAAATCCACCTGTACACTGAGTAAAGATAGTCTACTTATAAAATATTGAAGTTTCAATTCTTTTTACATTTGGGTCTTTAATCTCATTGGAATTTGGGAGGAAGGTGTTTTTTTCCATATGGATGGACAATTGTCCTAACACAACACCATCTATTGCATGCTCATTTATTCTTCATTGAATTGTAATCTGTTCTCAGCCATATGCCAAGGTTTCACAAATGTTTGGGACTATTTTTAAATTCTTTATACCACATTATTGTAATTGTTATAGCTTTATAATATATCTTGATAAAAACAGAATTTTCTTGTCCCCTTTTACATTTAATTTTAGAAATATTTTTTCAAGTTCTACAATAAAATAAGTTTAGGATTTTTATTGGAACTGTGTAGAATTTGTAGATTCATTTGAAAGAATGGACAATATTGAGTTATACCAAATAGCTTTCTATTTATTTGAACCATCTTGTTTCTTTCAATAATATTTTACTTTTCTTCATGATGGTCTTGAGTATCTTCTGCTAAATTTATTCTTAGGCATATTGGCATTGCAAAGGGAAACTTTTTCTATTATATTTGGATTGCTTCCAGTTTTTACTCATATATATTATGCTGCTATGAAATACATGTTTCTTGTGCCCACATTTCTGTTGAGTATATACCATGGACTACAATAATTGATCATTTAGCATAATGAGTATCAAACTTTCATAGATGATGTCATCTGTGTTCCAAAACCTGCCAGTTTCTACTTCACTGGCAATGTATGAAAGTTCTGTATTCCACATTTTTACCACACCTTTGTATTTTTAGTCATTGGGTGGGTCTATAGTTGTATCTCATGATGGCTTTCATTTGCATTTCTGTGATTACTAATAAGATTGAGAAAGTGTTCATAGATTTATTAGCCACTTGTATGTCTTTTTTTGTAAAGTCTGATTCATTTCCTTGTCCATTTTTCTCCTGGATTGTGCTCTTTTTCTTCCAGTTGACTTATATGATTCTTTATGTATTCTGGATTTTCAGCTCTGTTATTTGTTACATGTATTGCAAGAAACCTTTTCTGCACTGTAATTTTCTTTTTCTCTTATGAGTATCATTTGGTTAACAGAAGCTTTAGTTCTAACATAGTCCATGTGCTATATCGTTCTTTCTCTTTGTAAGATGTTTTTGTGTCCTGATGAGTTTAAAAGGCATTCTCCTATATTATCTTATAGAAGGCTCATTCCATTTGAAATGGTTTTTTGTGTGTGGTGTGAGGAAAGGACCAAGTTTCATCTTTTTCCATATGACTATCCAATTGTTTCAGCACACTGATTGGACTTTCATTTCTTTACTGCTCTGCCAGACACGGTCTGATTCTGAACTTTCTATTCTGTTCATTGATCTTTCCTTTACCTGTATGCCAGGAGAGCAACTATCTTACTTATCATAGCTTTCTAATATTCCTGATTTCCAGTCAAGGGAGTCTACCCATCTTGGTCTTCTTCACAATTGTTTGGTTCTTATTAAGTCATCTGTATTTCCATATAAATTTTCTAATCAGCTGGTCAAATTACACATACACACACACACACACACAATTCAATTTTGTTTAGAATTGCATTGAATCTGCAGATTGAAGGGAATGGAAATCTTTACAATACTGAGTCTTCCATCCATGAGAGTAGATAGCCCCTCATTTAGCTAGGTGTTCTTCAATCTCTCTTTATAATGTTTTTTATTTTCTGCATAGAAAACTTGTATATTTGGGGTTAGATATATTCCTAGATATTTGATATTTTTATACAATTATTAATTATATCCCTTTAAAATTTTTATTTTTCTAATTGTTTTTGTTGTTCTAAATGCAATTTATTTTATTAACCTTGCAATTAGCAACTTCACTAAATTATTATTAATTCTACTAATTTATCTGTAAATTTTTTGGATTTATGGTAAACAATTATATCATATAAAAATGACAAATTGTATTTTTACTTTTCAATCTTTTTCCCCCCTAACACTAGCCAGAACCTTCAGTATACTGTTGAATTAGAAGTGGTAATAAGCATCCTTGTTCTTTTCCTGCTCTCAAAGGAAAAGCTTTCAACATCTCACCAATTATATTAAGGATCTTCCGCGTGCGCACATCACATGTGTGTTTTAGATACTCTTTATCAGATTAAGAAATTCCTTTCTTTTGCTAAGAGGTTTTAGTGTTGTTTTTTTAAATCATGAATGGATGTTGAATTTTATCAAACGCTTTCTCTGAGGTTTTTAAGAAATGTTTTTATTGATTTAGACAGAGGGGAAAGGAGAGAGAGAGATAGAAACATTGATAGGAGAGAAACATCGATCAACTGGCTCCTGTATGCCCTCTACGGGGGATTGAGCTGCACATGGCTGGAATCGAACTAGTGACCTCTTTGGCTCATGGGTTGACCCTCAACCACTGAACCACCCAGGCCAGGCCTTTTCTGAGTTTTTAAGATGATAATATGATTTTCTCCATTCCATTAATCTGGTTGATTACAGTGATTGATTATCAAGTGGTAAACCAACCTTACATCCTTGGAATAAACACAATTTTGTAGTGCTATATTATTTTTTAATAAATTGCTAGATTCTGTTTCTTAAGGATGTTTTTTTATCCATGTCATGAATAAGATTGGCTATTATTTTCTTTTCTCATAGCATTCTTTTCAAATTTTGCTTTATAAACCAAAATTATCTTCTGTTTTCTCTTTTTTAATTCTCTGGATGAGTTTGGGTAAGTTGACATTCTTTACCTTAAAGATGAGGTGGAATTCACTAGTGAAGCCACATTGACCTCATTGTGGGATATTAGCTTCCATTTCTCTGTGGGGAAGTTTTTAAATTATGGTTCAATTTTACTAGATGTGGAATTTTTTATAATTTTAATTCTTCTGCCCATTTTGGTAGAGTGTATTTTTCCAAGCATTCATCCATTTCATCTAAATTTTCAAATATCGTGGCATCAAATTGTTAAAAATATTATCTTATTCTAATATCTATAGTGGCATTTCTTTTTGTTTTTATTAGTCTCAACAGGGATTTCTAAATTTTATTAGTCTCAATTTTATTTCTCAAGTTTTTTGGCTTTATTTATCATATATAGTTTGTTTTGTTTTCTATTTAATGAATTACTATTATCTTTAGTGTTTCCTTTCTTCCTCTTTTTTTGGTTTAATTTGTTCTTCTTTCCCTAACTTCTTGAGATGGATGGTTAAATCAGATTTTTAACCTTTCTCTTTTCTATTCGCATTTAAAGCTATAAATTTCCCTCTAAGAATTGCTTTAGCTTCATTCCACAAATTTTTATATGCTTTTGTTATTATTTTGTTCAAAATATTTTCTAATTTTCATTGTTTTTGTTTCTTTTACCCATGGGTTACATAGGAGTATATTTTTTATTTTAAAACATATGAGAATTTAGTAATTATCTTCCAGTTATTGGTTTCTGGTTGTATTGCATTATAGTTAGAGAACATATTATGTATTCTTTTACTTCTTTGAAATTTGTTTAGGCTTCTTTTATGGCCCAGAATTTGGTCAATTTTATCACATGTCTTTTGTGCACTTGAAAAGAAAGTCTATTATGCATTGTGATGAAAAGTGTTCTAAATGTGTGCATTAAGTCATTGGTTAATTGATTTATTCAAATATTCTATATCCTTAGCAGCATTTTATTTTGGTTTGATTGATTTTTTTTACAATATAATTCTTCCTTCCCATCCACCACCATTAGCTTGGAAGTTATATACTGGTTTTATATGCCTTTAGTAGTTACTCTAAAGACTTCAATCTACATCCTTCATTTAGCTATTGGGTTTTTTAAAATATTCATCTTGTATCTTGCAGTATTCCCAAAACCTCTCATTAGTTTTAGGAGTCTACAGATTCTTTAAAATTCACCTTTATTGTTGAAAGTATTATAGATGCTCCCTTTTACCACTATTGACCCCTTCTTCCCTGCACTCCCCCCACCCCCACCCCAGGTCTTCACCACACTGTTGTCTGTATCCATGGGTTATGCATATATGCATATAGGTTCTTAGGTTAATCTCTTTTACCCTGACGCCCTTACCCCTGCCTTCCCTCTGAGATTCTTCAGTCTATTTCATGCTTCTATGTCTCTGGATCCACTTTGTTCATCAATTTATTTTGTTCATTAGATCCCATATATGAGTGAGATCATGTGATACTTATCTTTCTCTGACTGGCCTATTTCGCTTAGCATAGTACTCTCCACAACCATCCATGCTGTCTCAAAGGGTAAGAGATCCTTCTTTTTAACAGCTGCATAGTATTCCGTGATGTAAATTTACCACAGCTGTTTTATCCTCTTACCTACTGATGGGCACTTGGGCTATTTCCAGATCTTAGCTATTATAAATGGAACTGCTATGAATATAGGGGTGCATATATTCTTTCTGATTGGTGTTTTGGGTTTCTTAGGATATATTCCTAGAAGTGGAATCACTGGGTCAAATGGCAGTTTGATATTTAATATTTTGGGGAAACTCCATACTGCTTTCCATAGTGGCTGTACCAGCCTGCATTCCCACCAGCAGGGTACTAGGCTGCCCTTTCCTCCACATCCTCATCAGCACTTGTCATTTTTTGATTTGTTGATGGTAGCCATTCTGACAGGTGTGAAGTGGATACCTCATTGTGGTTTTAACTTGCATCTCTCTGATGATTAATGACATTGAGCATTTTCTCATGTCTCTCTTGGCCATCTGTATGTCCTCTTTGGAGAAGTGTTTATTCATGTCCTTTGCCCATTTTTTAATTGGGTTGTTTGCCTTCCTTTTGTTAAGTTGTATGAGTTCCTTATATAGTTTGGATATTAACCCTTTATCAGATGCATCCTTGGCAAATACTTTCTTCCATACCATGGGGTTTCCTTTTATTTTGAGGCTGATTTCTTTTGCTGTGCAGAGTAATCCCAGTTGTTTATTTTTTCTTTTGTTTCTCTTGCCTTTGGAGTTTTATCAGTGAAAATTCCACTATGTGAGAGGTCTGTGACTTTACTGCTTATGTTTTCTTCCAGGATTTTTATGGTATCGTGACTTACATTTAAGTCTTTTATCCATTTTGAATTTATTCTCATGTATGGAGTAAGTTGGTGAACTAGTTTCATTTTTCATCATGTAACTGTCCAATTTTCTCAACACCATTTACTGAGGAGACTGTCTTTACTCTTTTGTATGCTCTTGCCTCCTTTGTCAAATATTAACTGACCATAATGGCATGGATCCATTTCTTGGGTCTCTGTTCTGTTCCACTAATCTATATGTCTGTTGTTGTACCAATACCAGGCTGCTTGGATTACAATGGCTTTGTAGCATAGTTTGATATCCAGTAAAGTGATCCTTCCAACTCTGTTATTCTTTCTCAAGATTGCTGCAGCTATTTGGGGCCTTTTTTGGTTCCATATAAATTTTTGAAATATTTGTTCTAGCTCTGTGAAATATGTTCTTAGTATTTTAATAGGAATTGCATTGAATCTATAGATTGCTTTGGATAGTATGGACATTTTAATGATATTAATTCTTCCAATCCATGAAAGTGGTATATTCTTTCACTTGTTTATATCTTCCTCTATTTGTTTTTTTAGTGACCTGTAGTTTTCCGAGTACAGGTCTTTTACATCCTTGGTTAAGTTACATCCTAGGTATCCTATTTTTTTAGTTGCAATGGTAAATGGTATATATATATATATATATATATATATTTTAGTTTCTCTTTCTGAGAGTTCATTGTTGGTGTATAAAAATGCCATCTATTTTCAGATGTTAATTTTGTATCTGGCTACCTTGCCGAATTCATTTATCAAATCTGGTAGTACTTTGGTGGAGTCTTAAGGGTTTTCTATGTACAATATCATGTCATCTGCAAATAATGACAGTTTTACTTCCTCCTTTCCAATTTAGATGCATTTTATGTGTTTTTCTGGTCTGATGGCTGTGACTAGGACTTCCAGTACTATGTTGAATAAGAGTGGTGAAAGGGGACAATCCTGTCTTGTTCCTATTTTTAAGGGAAATGGTTTTAGTTTTTGCCCATTGAGTATGATGTTGGCGGTAGGTTTGTCATATATGGCCTTTATTATGTTGAGGTATGATCCTTCTATTCTCACTTTGCTGAGAGTTTTTATCAGAAATGGGTGCGGGATTTTGTCAAATGCTTTTTCTGCTTATATTGATATGATCAAAGAATTTTTGTCCTTCACTTTGTTTATGTGATGTATCACATTTGTTGATTTGCAAATATTATACCAGCCATGCATCCTTAAAATAAATCCCACTTGATTGTGGTGTATGATCTTTTTAATGTATTGCTGCATCCAGTTTGCTAGTGTTTTGTGGAAGATTTTACCATCTATGTTCATCAGGGATATTGGTCTGTAATTTTCTTTCTTTGTAGTGTCTTTATCTTGTTTAGGGATGAGGCTAATGCTGGCCTCATAAAAAGACCTTGAGAGTTTTCCCTCTTCTTGAATGTTCTGGAATAGTTTGAATAGAATAGGTGTTAATCCTTCTTTGAATGTTTGGTAAAATTTGCCTGTAAATCCATCTGGTCCAGGACTTTTGTTTGCTGGGAGTTTTTTGATTACTGCTTCAATTTCATTAGTTGTTATTAACCTATTCAGGTTTTCTCCTTCTTCCTGATTCAGCTTTGGAAGATTGTATGCGTCTAGGAATTTGTCATTTCACCTATGTTGTCGAGTTTGTTGGTATATTGTCATCCATAGTATTTTCTTACAATCCTTTGTATTTCTGTTGAGTCAGTTGTTATATCACCTCTTTCATTTCTGGTTTTATTTATTTGGGTCTTCTCTCTTTGTTTCTTGGTGAGTCTGGTAAAAGATGCATCAATCTTATTTATCTTTTCAAAAAACCAGCTCTTGATTTCATTGATCTTTTACATTATTATTTTAGGCTCTATCTCATTAATTTCTGCTCTGATCTTTATTATTTCCTTCCTCTACTTCCTCGGGGCTTTTCTTGCTATTCTCTTTCTAATACTTTTAGTTGTTGTGTTATATGGTTTATTAGAGCTTTTTCTTGTTTCTTGAGGTATGCCTGTAATGTTATTAACTTTCCTCTCAGGACTGCTTTCACTGCATCCCACAGATTTTGGGTTGTTGTGTGATCACTTTCATTTGTTTCCAGGAAGTGTTTGATTTCTTCCTTGATCTCATTGGTAACCCATTCATTGTTTAATAACATGCCATTTAGCCTCCATGTGTTTGAATATTTTTGAGTTTTTTTATAGTGGTTGATTTCTAGTTTCATGCCATTGTGATCTGAGAAGATGCCTGATAGGATTTCAGTCTTCTTGAACTTGCAGAAAGTTGTTTAGTGCCCTAATATGTGGTCTGTTTTTGAGAATGTTCCGTGTGCACTTGAAAAGAATGTGTATTCTGCTGCTTTGGGATAAAATGTTCTGTAAATGTCAATTAAATCCATTAGAACTAGTGTTTCATTTAAGGTCTCTGTTTCCCTGTTGATTTTTTGTCTTGATGATCTGTCCAATGATGACAATGAGTTTTAGAGTCCTCCACTATGATTGTGTTGCTATCGATCTCCCTCTTAAAATCCACCAAGAAATTTTTTATATATTTAGGTGCTCCTATATTGAGTGCATATATATTTATAAGGGTTATTTCCTCATGTTGGATTGATCCCTTTAGTATTATATAGTGTCTTTTTTTGTCTCTTGTTATGGTCTTTATTTTGAAGTCTATTTTGTCAGAAATAAGTATTGCTACTCGCATTTTTTTGGTTTCCATTTGCATGGAATATTTTTTTCATTCCTTCACTTTCAGGCTGGGTGAATATTTTGCCCTCAGGTGGGTCTCTTGTAGACAGCATATATATGGGTCATGTTTTCTTATTCATTCTCCTACCTTATATCTTTTGACTGGAGCATTTAATCAATTTGCATTTAAAGTTATTAATGATACATACTTATTTAATGCCATTTTTTCTTCTTTTACTACTTTCTTAAAAGGAAAACAGTTAATTAATTTTTAATTTTTAAACTTTATTATGTATGTACTTAAAGTCTATTTATTTTCCTATTAATACTACTTTAGCTAACTTACAGTTATTTTATAAGTACCACTTTTGTTTTTCTTTAGTTTTAAACAATTTATGATTATTCTGCTAATTCTCCCAAAAATAATTCAATAAATCTCCTTATTTTTAAACATAGAGATTATGTAGAAGTGATTCGTTTAAAATCTGGATTATTTTTAAATTATTTATTTAAAATTAGTGTTTAAGAGTTTTAGCTATATTTTGTTATTGATTTTTTATTGTATTTTTTTCACAGATAGTGATTTAGATTCAAAGTGTGGTCCATGGACTAGCAGCATCAGCATCAATTAGGAACCAGATAGAAAAGCAAAATCTAATAATCTCTTCAGACCTACTAAATTTGAATCTGCAATTTAATTAGATCCTCAGATAATTTATACACCATTTAAGTTTGAGAAGCACCAACTGACATGGTTGCCCAGTAATAGCTAGATAATTTTTTACCTCTTATTTCTTTCCCTTTTGTTTTATCTAAAGCTTTGTTTCACCCTGGGAACTGATTTAACCATTTTTTTCTCCACCCTGGAAAAAAGAGCACTGCAGACATTTAGCACTTTGGGCCCACTCAAAGCTAACCTTTAGGAATATTTGGGCCTTTCTCCTTCTACTAGGAGCAGGGAATAAAAACCAGTGGTAACACCTGAGTTTTACTTTTTACTCACTTTAGCTAGCACAGCCAAACTTGGCCAGGGGAGCCAGCAAGACAACTCTAATATGGTTGTACCTATGATTTTCAATTCCATAAATAACTCTGACCTCTCACAACAGCATCATACTTTCATCATACACATCCCTTCATCCTTCCTTTTCACAAACAGTGCTTTTTCCATACTTCAGTGACTCAGGGTTATTTTAGTAAATCCCAGTTCAGTCACCAACTGTATCAGAGGTCCCCAACACTTTCTTGAAAGGAAAACAGTTAATTAATTTTTAATTTTTAAACTTTATTATGTATGTACTTAAAGTCTATTTATTTTCCTATTAATACTACTTTATCTCTAAATCCTCTTGAAATCCTGTTTCCCTGATGCCAGTAAAGGCAGAATTTGGAAACAGGCCTATTGACAATAGTCGGGCCTGTTATATTAATTCTTTACTACACATTGGTTCTTTGGAATTTGGTGCTTCTCAAACTTAAATGGTGTATAAATTATCTGAGGATCTAATCAGCAGCAGATTCAGTGATTCTCCAGAGGACTCACAGGACTCAGCACATAGTCATATTTATGCTATGATTTATTACAGTGAAGGGATACAAAGCAAAATCAGCAGAAGGGAAAGGTGCCTGGGGAAAGTCCAGAAGAAAGCAGGCAGGAGCTTCTGAGAGTCTTCTCTAGTGGATTCACACAAGGTGTGATTGCTTCCTTTAGCAGTGAGTTGTTAAAATACCTGTGAAATATTTCCTATCAAGGAAGCTCATTAGAGACCCAGTGTCCATGGTTTTTATTGGGACCTGGTCAAATAGATACCTTCTAACTAGCATGGAACAAAATTCCAGACTCCCAGAAGAAAAACAGGTGATCAGCATAAACCATATTGTTTCATAAACAGTTTACACACAGTAAGCCAGTCTTATCAGGGAATGGTGAAAATCCTCTTGAAATCCTGTTTTCCTGATGCCAGTAAAGGCAGAATTTGGAAACAGGCTTATTGACAATAGTCGGGCCTGTTATATTAATTCTTTACTACACATTGGTTCTTTGGAATTTGTTGATAATTTTTTGTGATGTAATATATTATCCATTTCAAGTATAACTAGAAATTTCATACATATAAGATAATGTATATTCTCTAATTTTCAGGTGCAGGGAATCTATCATTAATCATATTAATTACTCAAATCATTATATGTGATTTGTTGTTGTTCTCACCTGAAGATACTTTTTCTATTGGTTTTTGGAATGAGTGGAAGGGAATGAGGGAGGGAGGGAGAGAGAGAAAGAGAGAAACATCAATGTGAGAGAGACATATCGATTGGTTATCTCTCGCATGTGCCCCAACCGGGGCCAGGGATTGAACCTGCAACTAGGGTACCTACCCCTGACTGGGAATCAAACCCACAACCCTTCAGTGTGAGGGCTAACACTCTAATCACTGAGCCACACCAGCCAAGGCTGTTTTTGAAAAGAATCTGTCAAAATGTGAGAGGGGTATGTTAAGATCTTCCACTATTATTGTTAATAGGTTGGTTTCTTCTTTTTTATTGAGTTGTTACTAATGATTTTATTTTTAAAAACTTTTAAAATTACAGTTGACATAAAATATTATATTAGTTTCAGGTGTAAAACAAGTGATTAGACATTTATATAACTTATGAAATTATTATCCTGATAAATCTAGTACCCATCTGACACCATACATAATTATTACAACACATAGGAATAAATTTAACCAAGGAAGCAAAAAACATGTACTCATAAATTTACAAGACATTAAAGAAAGGCTTTTCCTGTAGGAGCCATCTGGTTGAGAGGAGTGTAGCCTTCTCCTCTCCAAGACATGGCATGTGCTCACCCACTGATAGTGTACTCTGAAAAAGGGGAATCATCTGGTAAAATGTCACTTTGCCTGCCATGTTCAAGTCTCCCATTCCGCCAGATATTGTGAACTTTGCTCACACTAACTTGAGCAAAAACAATAGACAGCCTTATGCTGTCAGTGAATTGGCAGGTCATCAAACCAGTGCTGAGTCTTGAGTACTGGCAGAGCCATGGCTCAAATTCCCAGAGTTCAAGGTGATGGAAATCATCATTCTGGCCAAGGTGCTTTTGGAAATATGTGCCATGGGGGCTGCATGTTTGTGCCAACCAAAACTTGGTTCCATAAGCACTGCAGAGCGAACACAACACAGAAGCAATATGCCATCTGCTCTGCCCTGGCTGCCTCAGCATTACCAGCTTTGGTCATGTCTAAAGGTCATCGCATTGAAGATAAACTTCCTTTGGTGGTTGAAGATAAAGTTGAAGGCTACAAGAAAACCAAGGAGGTTGTTTACTTCTTAAGAAACTTAAGGCCTGGCCTGGCCGACATGGCTCAGCAGTTAAACATTGACCTATGATCCAGGAAATTGCGGTTCGATTCCTGGTCAAGGCACATGCCCAGGTTGCAAGCTCAATCCCCAGTAGGGGGCATGCAGGAGACAGCTGATCAATGACTCTCTCACTGTTGATGTTTCTCTCTCTCTCTTTCCCTCTCTTTTACTCTCTAAAATCAATAAAGATATATAAAAAGTAAATTTTAAAAGTTTTTAAAAAAAGAAAGAAACTTAAGGCCTGGAATGATATCAAAAACGTCTATGCCTCTCAGTGAATGAGAACCGGCAAGGACAAAATGAGAAACCATCGTTGTGTTCAGCACAGGGGACCCTGCATCATCTATAATGAGGACAATGGTATCATTAAAGCCTTCAGAAATATCCCTAAATTACTCTGCTTAATGTAAGCAAACTGAACGTTTTGAAACTTGTTTGTGGTGGGTATCTGGGCCATTTCTGCAGTTGGACTGAAAGTGCTTTCCTCAAGTTAAATGATCAGTATGTCACTTGGCATAAAGCTGCCTCCCTCAAGAGTAACTGCAACCTCCCCTTGCATAAGATGCTCCATACAGACCTTAGCAGAATTTGAAAAATCCAGAGATCCAAAGAGCCCTCAGAGCACCACACAAGAAGATTCATTGCAGAGTCCTGAAGAAGAATGCCCTAGAAAACCTGAGAATCACATTGAAGCTAAATTCATATGCAAAGGCCATGTGCCAAAACACCATTCTTCTCCAGGCCAAGAACCTCAAGGTCCAGGTAGATAAAGCAGCAGCAACACTAGAAGCCAACTCAGATGGGAAGGGGGTTCCAAGAAAAAATCCTGTGATAGGGAAAAAAACACAAAGAAGGCTGTTAGCATTATAAAGCAGGAGCCTTTGGTGGGATAAAAGGTTGCAGCTACCAAGAAAACAGCAACTGAGAAGAAGCCCACAGAAAAGAAACCCACCACAGAAGAAAAGAAGCCTGTGGCATAAACTTAAATGTGTTTATTCCACAAAGGTCAAATCACTATGGAGAGCTAATTTTGAATAAAAACTTGTCAAAGGCAGTGAGGGGGAAAAAAAGACATTAAAGAAATAAATTGAAGAAGATACAAATCAGTGGAAGCACATACTGTGCTCATGGATAAGAATAATTAACATCATTAAAATGTTCATACTGCCCAAAGCAATCTATACATTCAAGGCAATGCCTGTCAAAATACCAGTGGACTAGAATAAATATTCCTAAAAGTAATAGGGAACCACAAAAGACCCCAAAAAAGCCACAGTAATTTTGAGAAAGGAAAACAAAATTGGAGGTATTATGTTATCTTATATCAAACTATACTATAAGCCTATAATAATCAAAATAGCATGGTATTTGGAATAAAAACATAGATCAGTGGAACAGAATAGAGACCTCAGGAATAAACTCATGCCTATATGGTCAATTAATCTATGACAAAGGAGGCAAGAATATTCATAGGGTAAAGACAGTTTCTTTAATAAATGTGGCTGGGAAAACTGGACAAATACATGCAAAAAATGAAATTAGATTGACCACTTTCTTACACCATATACAAGAATAAACTCAAAATAGATTAAAGACAAATACAAGACCCCAAACCATAAAACTCCTAGAAGAAAACATAGGCAGCAAACTCTGTGACATTGTTCTTCCTAACATATGTGTGTGTATATATATGTATATATATATATATATATTTGGATATATCTCCTTGAGCAAAGGAAACAAAAGGAAAAACAAATGAATGGAATTATACCAAATTAAAAAGGTTTTGCACAGCAAAGGAAACCATCAACAAAATGAAGAGACAACCTACAGAATAGAAGATATCTTCCAATGGTACATCAGATAAAAGGTTAATATCCAAAATATACAATGGAGTCATACAACTTAACACCAAAAAAACTCCACAAAAAAATCCCACAATTGAATTTTAAAAAATGGGAAGAGGACCTAAATAGATATTTCTCCAAAGAGGACATACAGATGGCCAATAGACATAAGAAAAGATGCTCAATATCACTAATCATCAGAAAAATGCAAATTAAAACCATAATGTCAGAATGGCTGTCATCAATGACTCAACAAACAACAAATGTTGACAAGAATGTGGGGACCTTGTCACCGTTGGTAAGGTTGAAAATTGGTGTAGCCACTATGGCACTATGAAAAACAGTATGAAGTTTCCTAAAGATTTTAAAAAATAGAACTACCTTATGACCCAGCCATTCCACTTCTGGGAATTTATTTGAAGAAATTCAAAACAGTAATTCAAAAAAGTATATACATCCCTATGTTTATTGCAGCAATATTTAAAATAGGCAAGACATGGAAGCAACCTTGATGTCCATCAGTACATGACTGGATAAAAAAGAAGTGGTACATATATAGAATGGAATATTACCCAGCCATAAAAAAGAATAAACACCATTTGCAGCAACCTGGATGGACCTAGAAGATATTCTGCTAAGTGAAATAAGTCAGACAGAGAGACACAAATACCGTATGATTTCACTTATAATGTGGAATCTAAAGAGCAAAATAAACAAACAAAATAGAAACAGACTTACAGATATAGAAAACACACTGGTGGTTGCCAGAGGGAAAGGGGGTCGGGGGGTTGAAAAAGGTGGAGGATGTAAGACGTACAAATTTGTAGCTACAAAATAGTCATGGGGATGTAAAGTAAGCATAGGGAATATTATCAATAATATTGTAATGATGGTGTCAGGTTTCTAGACTTATTGGGGAATCACTTTATAATTTATATAAATGTCTACCCACTACATTGTACTCTTGAAATTTATATAATACTGTATTGATTAAATGCCCACTGTAATTGAAAAATATATATATAAATTGGGGGGGAAAACAGAAAGAAAGAAAAAGTTCTCAGCTTTTTCACCGTTTAGTATGACATTAGCTGTGAGTTTTTTGTATATGGCCTTTATTATGTTGAGTTATGTATGTTCCCTTTAACCCTACTCTTCTGAAAGTTATTATCATTACTGGATATTGGATTTTTTCAAACTGCTTTTCTGCATCTACTGATGTTCATATGATTTTGATCCTTCATTTTGTTTATGTGGAGTATAACATTATTTAATTTGTGAGTATTGAACCAACCTTGCATCACAGAAATAAACTCCACTTGATCATGGTGTATGGCTTTTTTATTGTATTGCTGAATTTAGTTTGCTAATATTTTGTTTTGGATTTTTGATTTATGTTCATCAGGAATATTGGCCTATAATTTTAATTTTTTGTAGTGTTTTGTCTGGCTATGGTATCAAGATAAAGCTGGCTTTGTAAAATGAGTTCAGGAGCCTTCCCTCTCTTCAATTTTTTGGACTAGTTAGAAAAGAATATGTTAATTTTTTGAATCATCAGTAAAATTCACCTGTGAAGCCATCTGATCCAAGGCTTTTGTTTAGTATATGTTTTTTGATTACTGATTCTATTTTATTAGCAGTTTTCAATCTGTTCAGATTTTCTGTTTCTTCCTGATTCAGTCTCGGAAGATTGTATGTTTCTAGGAATGTATTAATTTCTTCCAGATTGTTCAATATGTTGACATATAATTATTTATAGTATTTTTTTCTAATCCTTTGTATTTCTCTCATATCAGTTGCAACTTCTCTTTCCTTTCTGATTTTTTTATTTGGGCCCTCTCTCTCTTTTTCTTGATGAGCCTGGCTAAAGGTTTATCACTTTTGTTTATTATTTTGAAGAACTAGCTCTTGGTTCATTGATCTCTTCTGTTTTTTGTGGGGGTTTTTTAAAATATGTTTTTATTGATTTCAGAGAGAGGAAGGGAGAGGGAGAGAGAAATAGAAACATCAATGATGACAGAGTCATTGGTCGATTGCCTCCTGCACGCCCCCGACTGGGGATCAAGCCCACATCCCAGGCATGTGCCCTGACCAGAATCGAACTGCAGTCTCCTGGATCCTAGGTCAATGCTCAACCTCTGAGCCACGCCAGCCGGGCTTCTGTTGTTTTTAATACTCTATCTCACTTATTTCTGCTCTGATCTTTATTATTTCCTGCCTTCTACTCACTTTTGGTTTTGCTTGTTCTACTTTTTCTAGTTCCTATAGGTGCAAGGTTAGATTGTTTATTTGAGATGTTTCTTGAGGTACTCCTGTACTGTTATGAATTTCCCTCTTAGAACTGCTTCCATTGTGTTCCATAGATTTTAGGTCATGTTTTCACTTTCATGTGTCTCAAGGTATCTTTTGATTACTTCCTTGATCTCACTGTTAACGCTCTATTGTTTAGAGACATGTTATTTTGCCTCCATGTGTTTGTGTGTTTTTCAGTTTTCTTCTTGTAATTGATTTCTAGTTTTATGTCATTTTGATTGGAGAAGGTGCTTGATATGATTTTAATCTTATTAAATTTATTGAGACTTGTTTTGTGGCCTAACATGCGATCAATCCAGGAAAATGCTCTATGTGCTCTTGAAAAGAATGTGTATTCTTCTGTTTGGAGGTGAAATGCTTTAAAATATCAATTAAATCTATCTGGTATAATGTGTCATTTAAAGATGCTGTTTCCTTGTTGATTTCTGACTGGATAGACTGTGAATTGATGTCAATGGGGTGTTAAAGTCCCCTAAAATTACATATTACTGTCAGTCTCTCCCTTTTTGTCCATCAATATCTGCTTTATATGTTTAGGTGCTCTTATGTTAGGTGCATAAGTACTTACAAGGGTTATATCTTCTTGTTGGATTGAACTCTTTATCATTATGTAATGACCTTCTTTATCTCCTGTTATAGCCTTTGTTTTAAAGTCTATTTTGTCTGATATAAGTATTGTTCCCCCAGCTTTTTTTCCATTTCCATTTCCACGAAATATCTTTTTCCGTCTATTACTCTCAGTCTGTGTGTGTCTGTTGATCTGAAGTGAATCTCTTGCAGGCAACAAATGTATGAGCCTAGTTTTCTTATTCACTCGGCCGCCCTAAGCCTATTTGTTGTTGTTGTTGTTAATCCTCATCCGAGGATATTTTTCCATTGATTTTATAGACAGAGCATAAGGGAGGGAGGAGGGAGAGGAAGAAACATTGATATGAGAGAGACACATCGATTGGTTGCCTTCTGTGTGCGCACTAACTTGGGCCAGGGCTCAAACCTGAAACCCAGATACATGCCCTTGACAGAAAACTGAACCTGCCACCCTTCAGTCTATGGGCCGACGCTCTAACCACTGAGCCACACCAGTCAGGGCCATCCTATGTCATTTGATAGAAGGATTGGAGCATCTAAACCATTTACACTTAATTACTGATAGGTATGTAGTTATTGCCATTGTGCTATTCGTATTTTTACCTTTTATGTCCTTTTTCTTAAAGAAGTCCCTTTAACATTTATTACTGATTTGGTGATGATGAACTCTTTTAGCTTTTTCTTTTCTTGTAAGCTCCTTATCTCTCCTTCAATTCCAAATGATAGCCTTGCTTGGTAAACTAGTATAGGTTGTAGGTTCTTGCTTTCTGTCACTTTAAATATTTTGTGCAAATCCCTTCTGGCCTGCAAAGTTTCTTTGAGAAGTCAGCTGACAGTCTTATGGGAGCTGGCTTATAGGTAACTAACTGTTTTTGTCTTGCTGTTTTTAAAATTCTCCCTTTGTCTTTATACTTTGGCATTTTAATTACGACATGCCTTGGTGTGGGTCATTTTGGATTCACCTTTTTGGGACTCTCTGAAGTTCCTCCACTTTTTGTCTATTTTCTTTGCCTGATTTGGGAAGTTCTCAGTCACTATTTCTTCAAATAGGTTTTCAGTCCCTTACTCTATTTTGGGTTCTAACCATGTTCTTTTTTTGATGTTAGTCAGAAAAACAGGGTATGTAATTAGTTCTTTTTATTTTATTTATTTATTTATTTATTTATTTATTTATTTATTTATTTATTTTTTGTTCAAAATGTTACAGATGTCCCTTTTTCTCCCCAATGACTCAACATATATAACAAGTAATAATATGGTATGGACCTTACTTGTATCGCAATTCAAACAAGAAAACTATATAAAAGATTTATAATCTTGGGATAATTAGGGGACAGCCAGTAGCAATGAACACCCCTAACATGAGAGCGTGGGTTCTAATACCACTTTTCACTAAAAGGAACCAAGATTCCTTGGGGAAGTGGCCAATTCCATGCATGATATGTAGTATGAATTTAGAAAACTTTGTCATATCAGATAGCAAGAAAGGCATAAAAGACTACTAGCATTGTATAGAAGACCTCAAGAGCTAACTTGGCCAAAAATGAGAAATACTTAACATCAGTAAGAATAATTACTACAATGGATATAAATAGTTCAACTATGTTTAAATTTATGAGTTTATAATAACACACATATATATTTTATTTATTTTTAAATTTTATTTTTGTTTAAAATATTACAGATATCCCTTTTCTCCCCTGTGACCCATTCCACCCCAACCCCCTCCCTCTCCCCAGTCCCTCTCCCCACCATTGTCCTTGGGATGTGCATATATGCATATAAATTCTTTGGTTACTTTCTCCCCCTCCACCCACCCGCCCTCCACCATCCCTCTGACATTCGTCAGTCTCATCTATGCTTCCATATCATTGAATCTATTCTGTTCATCAGTTTATTAAGTTCTTTAGACTCCACATATAAGCGAGATCATGTGATATTTATCTTTCTCTGACTGGCTTATTTCACTTAGCATAATATTCTCCAGGTTCTTCCATACTGTCCCAAATAGTATGAAATCTTTCCTCTTTACAGCTGCATAGTATTCCATGGTGTATATGTCCCACAACATTTTTATCCACTGATCTACTGATGGGCACTTGGGCTGTTTCCAGATCTTAGTTATTGTAAATTGTGTTGCTATGAACATAGGGGTGCATATATTCTTTCTGATTAGTGTTCCAGGATTCTTAGGATATATTCTTAGAAGTGGGATCACTGGGTCAAATGGCAGTTCCATATTTAATTTTTTGAGGAAGCTTCATACTGTTTTCCATAGTGGCTGCACCAGTCTGCATTCCCACCAACAGTGTACTAGGGTTCCCCTTTCCCCACACCCTCGCTAGCACATGTGGTTTGTTGCTTTGTTGATGGTAGCCATTCTGACAGGTGTGAAGTGGATACCTCATTGTGGCTTTAATTTGCATCTCTCTGATGATTAGCAATGTTGAGCATTTTCTCATATGTCTCTTGGCCATCTGTATGTCCTCTTTGGAGAAGTGTCTATTCAGGTCCTTTGCCCACTTTTTGATTGGATTGTTTGTCTTCCTCTTGCTGAGTAGTATGAGTTCTTTGTACACATTGGAAATTAGCCCCTTATCAGATACATTCTTGGCAAATATATTTTCCCAGACCATGGGTTTCCTTTGTATTTTGAGGCTGTTTTCTTTTGCTGTGCAGAAGTTTTTTGGTTGGTGTAGTCCCATATGTTTATTTTTTCTTTTGTTTCTCTTGGGCTAGGAGATGTATCAGTGAAAATTCCACTATGTGAGATGTCTGTGACTTTACTGCCTATGTTTTCTTCCAGGATTTTTATAGTTTCGTGACTTACATTTAAGTCTTTTATCCATTTTAAAAACATGGAACACTTCACGAATTTGTGTGTCATCTTCGTGTAGGGACCATGCTAATTTTAGTATATGTGCTCCCGAAGTAAGCACTGTAATTAGTTCTTAATTTCTGAAGAGCTCTTTGGTGCTAGAGTCCTAAGCAGAGCTGGTTGCCTCTGGCAATGACTGCAGTCCCTAGTAGTAAGTGATTCAAGAACAATACACACAAGCACACTTGCATTCTGTTTAGGAAGAATTCCTGCTAGAAACTCAGAGTAGTGAAACAGCCTTGGCTATTTCTGACTTGAAGTTTTCTGAATAAGCACTTTCAGAACAAAAGAAAATCAATTAGAAATGGCCTCTGAATATTTCTGAGAGAAATTTTACACCACATACTACCATGAACAATGGTTCATGAACTAACTTCTTTTCTTTTCTAGGAAGAACTGGAACTATGGTTTGTGCCTGCCTTATTGCCTGTGAACTATTTATAACTGCAGAGGTATGAAAGATGTTACTATAAACTTTGTCATACACTGATTGAATTTGCTAGCTCTGAAATGTCACTGGTAGGATAGGATGATTCTTTGAGTCATGGTACTTAATGAAATTGTAATTGGAGAGGCTGTTTATTAGAAAGTTAAACTTCCTTGTTTAACTTGAGTTAGTTATAACTGACCTAGATACCTCTTAATCTGGGTCAGGACTAGGATGAGGGCAGTGAGACACTCGCCATGGGCAAAATTTAAGAGAATGCCAAAACACTCATAGTTAAGATAAATAATATTCTAATGCAATATTTTTATACATCAAAATTAATGCCCCCAAAATCTATGATGTATACAATATCAACATTTTAAATAAAGAGAGGACCCAATAGGGGCAAGATTAAGGTGAGGTGAGTAAGGTGGAGTTACACAAGTGCAAAAAAGCTTAGCAATCAAGACTCCTCACCTGTCTCACCTAGTCCAGCCCTGCTCTTAAATCTGACCAATTATGGGACTTCCTCCTTTTTCACAAGAAAAATATCAAGATTGATTAGGTAAGTTCTGTAAAGGACCTTGATCCTTAGAAATGCTAGGTAGATAGAAGGTGGCGTTTTCCAACTCAGAATAGAGTCTCTCCTGAGTGTTATTTTTGCATAGTCACTCTCTGTGGGGTCTGTGTCCTCTGGAAATTTCTGAGAAGACAGGGTGGGCTTTCTCTACTTTTTAAAGTAGGGTTCTCAATCTTTTTTCTGCCATGATCTTGCTGAGAAGTTACCACTTAGAGGACACACTCCTAGTAGTTCTTCTCATTTGGCCTGCAGTCAAGTTAAGAGAAGCTGTGGGTGATACACAGTGTCCAACTTTCTAATTCCACCATCTTTTTTTCTCATTTGAGGCATACAGGTTATGAAAATGAGTGTTCTAGGACAGTGATTTTCAACCAGTGGGTGTGCTGCAAGAGTGTTTAAAATGTGCAATACCTGACTGTTCAGTTAGGGCACTGACCTCTTTTCTCCTTAGATTGTCAAATTAAAAAATGACAACAGCCACACAACAATAGTGTCCAGTGTGAATGAATCAAAATTATACCTATTTTTTGTCAGATTGGCAAAAAATGTAATATATTTTTTGGTGTGCTGCAGAATTTTGGTAATTAATTAATGTGCCATGAGATGGAAAAGGTTGGAAGTCATTGTTCAAGGACAGTGCTTTTCAAATTATGCATCAAAATCTATCAGTGAGTTATAAAATCAATGTATTGGGTTGTGACTCGTAATTTTTTGATAAAATAGAATAGGTTAGGAAATATCAAAAGGTAAGTATTGTTTTGTGAAATTTTGTTTTGGCTGTGTGTGTGTGTGTGTGCATCTTCTAGGTTTATTAATGTGGATTGTAGCTTTTAAAGTAAAAAATTTAGAAGCCATTGACCAGAGCCTTAGACTGAGAGCCAGAGACCTGTGCTCCAGGCCTCTGTGTCACCCACTGGCTGCATACATCTCCATCACAGTTCACTTGCTTTTCTTTTGGTCTCAGTCTTCTTCATTTGTAAAGTGGAAAGGTAGGAAGACAGATCAGATGACCTCTAAAGTCTTCCCAGCTTTAAAATTCCACATCTTTATGAATCTTTGAATGAGAGCAGGCCTTGATGTGGCTTTCTTAATTTTGTTATTTTGGGTAGCCTCTGCCCAGAGACCACTGACTCAGAAAATATGTGCCCTTAGAAACATTAAGAATGCCTTATACAGGAGAGGAAAGTGCAGATGAACCTTGATTCGCTTGTCCCTATTTCTATAGGAGTCCCTTTACCATTTTGGAGAGCGACGAACAGATAAAACCACCAGCACTAAATTTCAGGGAGTAGAAACTCCTTCTCAGGTAAGTTTTCTTTTTAAAAAGGGGGTCTTCTGGGGAATTGGGTTAAGATTGACATATATTATTTGGTTTCAGCTTAGACTTCCCCTTTAGTGGTCAGGCAGCAGCAATTGGGTGCCCTGTGACAGGCCTTGATCCTTCCCAGAGGCTGAGAGCTGAACCTCAGGCACTGCCTGAGTTTTCCAAACTTTGAATTCTCCTCACAGCACACTGCTTCCCATTTTCATATATATATAAAATTTTAATCTTCACCCGAGGATATTTTTTCCATTGCTTTTCAGAGAGAGTGGAAAGCAGAGAGGGAAAGAGAGAGAGGGAGAGAGAAACATCAATGTGAAAGAGACACATCGATTGGTTGCCTCCCGCACATGCCTCAGCCTGGAGTTGGGGATCGAGCCTGCAACTGAGGCACGTGCCCCTGTCCAAAATTGAACCCGGATCCTTCAGTCCACAGGCTGATGCTTCAACCACTGAGCCAAACCAGCTAGGGCCTGCTTCCCATTTTATATTGGTTGTTGTTTATGGAGTTGATTCCCTTCCCAAAGAAAGAAGGTTAAATTCCTAAGGTCTTAGACTGCTGAAGACTACCTAAAGTCAGCAGCCATTTATTTCCCGTACAGAGGAACTGAGTCTTTCACAATCCCCGCTAGGGTAATTCAACCCTTGCAGAATATCATGTGTGTGTGAGTGTGTGTGTGGTATGTATGCATGAGACAGACACAGAGAGAAGCTCAGAGAGAAATGGGGTGGGGGCTATATTTTGAATGAGAAAGAAAAGGAGGGGAAATTAACATTTTTCAAAAACCTATTATATACCATTTTTGTATTGCACTTTCACATATTTTATCTCATTTAATACTCAGATAACCCATGTGAAATATATGCTATTTTTCCTTTTAAAAGTGTTTTATATGGAAATGTTAAAACATAAAAACATTTTAAAACATATGAGATAATCATATAATAAATCTTATTCTTATCACACCACTTCAACAATCACTTGATCACATGACCAATCATGTTTCATCTATTCCTCTCACTTAGACATACACACACACACACACACACACACACACACTCATTCTCTACTCTTTCTCTAAACTGGGATTATTTTGAAGGAAATCCCAGCCACCAGATTATTTTATCCTGCAAGTATGTTAGAATGACATCTACCATAAAGACTCTTTAAAAAACCCTTAAAACCGTTTATCATATCTAAAAATACGATAATAATATCTTAATAACATCAAAGGTCTGGTTTACCTTTAAAGTTTTGTAATTATATTCAAATCTTTTTAAAATTTAGTTTGTTTTGATCAGGATCCATAAGGGCCATGTGATTCACTTGGTTGCTATGTCTCTTAAGTCTCTTGTAGTTTACAGGTTTTCTACTTCCTTTTTAGTCCTTGTAATCTGTTTTGTTGTTGTTGTTGTTTTGTTAGTTTTCGCAGAAACTAGGACATTTATCCTCTAGAGTTTATAATATGCTGGACTTGATTGAAGGTTCTACATTCATTATCTCATTTAGTATTCTCAGTAATTCTGTGAGTGGATACCAACATGATTCCCATTTTATAGCTGGGAAGCCGAAGTTCAGGGATATTAACTTTTTAAACCAAGGACGCAAATTCAAATGTCAGACTCTGAAGCCTGTTATTTCCCATCCTGTGCACAGCTTCTCCCCTATGTTGTCTCTCAAACTGAAATGAGAACTGGTTGGGAATTCTTTTGTTGTTGTTTTGTTAATCCTTACCTAAGGATATTTTTTCCACTGATTTTTAGAGAGAGTGGAAGGGAGGGAGAGAGGGAGAGAGAGAGAAGGAGAGAAAGAGAGAGAAACATTGATGTGAGAGAGACATACCGATTGGCTGCCTCCTGTACCCGCCCTGACTGGGACCAGGATCAAACCTACAACCCAGGTACATGTCCTTGACCAGGAATCAAACACACGACCCTCCAATGTGCTGGCTGACACTCTAACCACTGAGCCACACCAGCCAGGGCTGTTGCAAATTCTTAAGTAGAATGAATGTGGCTGTGAAAGCTTTTGGGGGGTGAAGTGATGTGAGCTGAATAGACACCTTTCGCCTTGTTAGCAGAACACTCTAACTGCTAGTTCCAGACACTGAGTTTGGGGCAGAAGAACTCAGCCTTATCCCCTAAGACCTTTCTGCCATACCCAAACAACAACAAAAAAAGCTATAGGCCATACTAAAAGTAACACTTGAACTTACTGAAGCCCAGTTCAGCTTGAATCATGCCATTCCCATGCTCAAAATCCATAATGGCTTCTGACTGCCACTGGCAACAAATACAAGTATTTTAACCTGGCACTCAAGATCTATGATTTGATTTTCCAACCATTCTTTCCACTGTGTATGTTCACATGTCCCACACTCCAACACATGTGGCTTTATGCTGTTTCCCAGCCTGTCAGCATTTATACCCACAGGTCATTGCTCATGTGGGCCCCTTTCCCTTCCCAGCCTGAAATAGTCTCCTGTTCTTTCAGTTCTTCTAGCCCTTTGTGTTTCTTTTAGAGGCTACTTTATATTATTCTCTAGCTATTTGCAATGGTGTCTTCTCTACCCCTTTTGCAGGCAAAGCCCGTATCTTACATCTTTCCACCCTAGGCATCCCAAAGTGCCTCATATAGTGTCTCCTCTGGAGCAAGTGCTTACTAAATATGTGTTGGTTTTATTAACTCCTGCTGCAGGCCCCTGTTGTTTTAAGTGGTAGGGGAAGGAATAGTGACAGCAAAGCGGCTTGAGGGCCATGCTTGGTTACAAGCCTTAAGTGGAAGATAGAGAATCTGGTGGCAGGAGCCAAGGGAGTGTTCAATGTAACCCCTTCAAGGATTCTTTTTGTACATCTTCCCTTCCCTGTTTCTTCTGCAGTTGCACACAGTTTCTCTAACTTTATTCCAGAACTGGCACACTCTAGCTACAACAGAAACTCTTCTGATTCACTGGGATAGCGATGCAGGGCCTCGGCCTCAGGTTTGAGAGCTGTGTGGGCCAGGCCCCAGGACAGAGCTCCTCCTGTGTGGGGTGGTAATTCTCAGATACCATCACATTCTGACCCTAAACTCCTGGCATTCTATATGGACTACACTTAATCCACCCCTGAGTTAAGAATTTGCACTAGTCTTTCTCTTTATTGGCCCTTTCTGATGGAAAATATGGCAGCTAATTTTATTAGCCCTTCCCAGTGGGTGGGAAAGAGTCTATGAACTGTCTGGTCCAGTTGATTCAGTACCAGAACTCTTCAAGAAGAGTGAGCAGCCTGCCATAGGGGAAGGACTAGGCTAAGAGTTTTCCCAGGGCTTCCTTGCAAAAACAAAACTGGAGAAGTGGAAAGTGAAGAAACTCTAGCTGGTGGAGACAAGAGACTATGTATCTACCACTGGCCTATGAAGGCCTTCTTCTTGAGTTTTTACATCTGCCCTCTCTCTTGCCTAGGAGGTTAAAGTCTACTTTCCTTTAACGAAGTCACAACAAAGCTTTTAACCTCACACAAACTTATTCCCATTTGTTTCATGCTCAAAATCCTTAATGACTCCTTAACTGCATCTTGCTGTGATGTCGCTGTTTTGTTGGGTTAGCTGCCCTCTCATAGGAGCTTGTCAGCAGCACCTGGCTCCTTTCTTGTTTCTTCCCCACAGCATTTTTTTAAGGTAGCTGTTCAGTCATGAGGCAACATCCATAAAGATGCATAGTTATATAATAGCACCCAATAAGTGTTTTCTCAATTAATTACTCTCCTTAAGTTCTATGTTTAAAAAAAAAAAATCAGATATGCTGACTTTAGACTTTTCATCTTCACTTAAATTGAGACTTCTGTGTGTTTTTTTCCAGAATAGGTATGTTTCATATTTTGCAGATTTGAAAAATATCTATAACATGGCTCTCCCTCCAAGAAAACAACTTATGATTAAAAAAATTGTTATTTATTCAATTCATGGTAAGTGCTTTAAATATTATTGGAGAATTGGGCAGGGAGGAGGCAATGTTCTTACTATTTGGGGGGATTTTGATCAGTTTTATACAGAGAGAGAATCCCAACTCCGAGCTGTCTTGTTGTAGATCCTCTCATATGAACCTCTTCCCCTGGAATGGCCATCAGCCCAGCGGTGCTGCAGCTGTACTACTAACCCTTAGGTGTCTTCTGTTTGCCTTTCCCATCACCATTTTGGGGTGCTCCGTTCCCTCCCCTTTTCCTGTTTTCACTGATGCCTGGGGTGGACTTTTTAGAGTACAGCCTCTGATTCAGAAGAGAGAAAGGGCCTGGGAGTCCTGGAGACCACTTCTTTCTCACACCCACCTCTAGTTCAGGTTTGTCTTGGCAAAGGCATCCCTATATCATTTTTTCATCTACCCCTTTCAGATATCCTTTCCCTCTCCTCACCCTGATCTCCCTCCCTTTCCCCCCCTTCCACATGTAGCTCTGTCACCTTCAGCAACTCCATCAAGATGTCTTAAATTCCTGATCTGCAAATGAATTTTGCTGCTACAAATTCTTTTTACAAATAACTACCAAACACTTGCTTTGGGCCAGGACCGATGCTAGTGTTTTGCTGCCTTTTAGGAGTCCCTGGGTGGTGGCAGAGGAGAGGAGTGAGTACATAGATAAAGAGCTGACCATGGCATTGGGGGCACAAAGAGGCTGGAAATTGTCCAGCCTGGGAGTCAAGAAAAGCTTTCTGGAGTCAGCACTTAGGTCTTCATTACCTGAATCTGCATGAATGCAGAAAGAGTGGGGGAAAACCTGGGCTCTGTGGGGTGTCTTTCAGCCCCCTAACTGTTACCAATTATTATTACCAGGAATGAAAATCCTTATAAACCTCAAAAGAGTTGATTAGACCCACCATCACCCAAGGAAGCAGGAAAATTCGTCAGGTCATCCCTCTCTGGGACTTTAGAAAGAAAAGAGGTGGAGAGAGGAACTGGCCTCAAGTCCCATGTCTCTAATTCTCTATCACCCACCTCGCTTCCCTGCACAGCTCATGCTTAGAGGAACTGGGAAAGCAGGGACATGTTGGTGTGGAAGGGATGTTACTAGGTTTGCACCTCACTCTCCCCCATAGAGCTGCAGCAGGGGCAGGGCTTCCGTTCCTTAAAGCAGCAGCCAGACTGGGGCCCTCACATGTGGTGTGGTGCCAGTGAGTTTAGCCTTCTCAGGAGTCACACAAAATAAGGACCTAAACATACATATTTTTTTATATTTCATCCAATTATTCAGAAATAAAAGAATCCTTAAAAAATATATAAAGCTGCATAGTCAGAAAATAAATTAAAATTGTTAGTTAAAATATAAAATACTTCTTTTAGTTTATGTACATATCTCTTCCCACCCCACCCCCATACACACACAAACATATCACCACCACTTCTTGTTGGCAGTGAGGAATTTTAATAGATTACCACAAAGAGATTACATACTTTTCTGACTTCTGAAAACAACTTCAACTCAGTAGCATTGCCTGTGCAGGACATTTTGGTCTAGATTTCCAAACAAGCATTGTCCAGACAGACCTGTGAAATCCAGTGTCTGGTGGCAGGATGCTGCTTGTGTATATAAACAAACAACTGTTTGTGAAAAGGCTTTGTAGATGGCATTCCTCAACAAAAGACCATCATGACTGAGTCACGGGATGTGGGGAATTATGAGAGGCAGGGTTGTAGGGAAGCTGAATGGAACTCTAGCTCTTGCCAGACCTCCCCAGGGTGGAGCCAGGCTTGTCCAACAGGCGATGGGAGGGGACAGCAGTGCCTTGCTCCCCCTCTTTCCACACTCAGTGGCACCCTACAAACAGAGCTAGACTGCTTTATTCCAAAGTGAGTAAGACAACACAGTTGGCTGTTGGAGCAGTTTCTCCCACTCAGAAATTTAAACCTAAACATAAAACCAACTTAGTGGCTTAAGAAGTCATATTGTACCTTACATGTTTTAAAAATGCAAGGTACAAGACAATTCTATGGTATGCAACAATTTCTGTAAAACAAAAGGGGAAATAAATATGTATTCATATTTGTGTGTATATGTGTTGGTAAAACCTGTGTGAGAATATATATTTATATTTAATTATATAAGCCTAAAACAAGGTACCAATAATAGTGGTTGAAAGGTTAAGGTTGGTGGTGCACGGGCAAGCTAAATACCCATCTCAGATGGTAAATAAAGAAAAATTAAATTTACTTAAGGAAAGGGGGATGGGGGATGGGGATATCCAGAGGGAAGGGCTACACAGCACTGAGCCAAAGGGTATCGGGTCCATGATGACAGCAGAAATATACTTAGGACACTGAGACAAGGAAGATCATAGAAGAAGCAACAGGAGAGCCCAGGCTGGGCTGCTCTGGCTCACTGAGAAGTCAGAGAGAGAGGGGCCCTTGGAGACAGGTTCAGGGGGTTAGCCTGGGAAGAGCTGCCACTGCTCATTGCTCCCCTGGTTGCAAGTTTTGTGGGGTCCCCTCGGAGGGAAGAAGGGGGAAGGGGGAAGGAATGTTCCTGGTGGGGAACACTCGCTGGGTCCTTTGTCCAGAGCATATTTGCCTCTTTCTTGCAGGTGGAAATCTTAGGGGAGGTCTCAGGGCAGTGTGTCAATAGGATATTCATCAGCTTTCCAAGTGTGCTCTTTCAGGGTCGTCATCTCCACTAATTGATCGGTGCCAGGGCAGAGGGTCCTTAGTCAATGTAGCTGGTCCTGAGGCAGCCACGGCACCACTTGTCTGGTTTTGCTGCTTTTCTGGGCCTGGAGCTGAAATACAACTGAGACCTAGATGTTATCTTTAGGGAGGAAATACTCAGGGGGTCTAAACTGCATGACTAGCTATATGAACAGTCAGGGGGTCTAAACCACATGATCAGCAATCTGCTGGGGGTGGATAGGTTACCCTGGGGACAAGGTTCTTGTTTTCCCAGTTTTTCCCCTTGTTAGGCATCTGGGGCTTCCTGCCCTGGTGAGTTTCTGTGCCTGGCCTATTGTCCTTGCTCTGCTCATATCTAACACTGGTTATGTATTTGGGGTGGATAATTAAATAGGTGTGGGATGTGTGAGACAGAGACTTTCACTTCATGTTTTTTTTACCTTTAATTTTCAAATCATTTAAAAATTTTTAAATGTGTTGGAATTAATTTAAGCTTGTAAATCAATGCCCTTTTCTTATCATGTGATAAGTATTTGACTTAGTTTAATTGTGTATTTCATTGATTTTTGGTAGACATCATTAGAAAGTTTTGCAACTGGAATGAGTACCGAGGGAACTGAGGCAAAGAAACCGTGATTCCTAATGACAAGTTAATAATATGGTGTTAGTGGAAACAAAATTAAATGAAAACAAAACAAAAATAATGTGGTAAATAATCAAGAATGATCAATATATGACTTTATTAGAATATTTGTTTTAGTTCTGTGCCTTTAGTTCTATGCATATTTAAGTGAAATATGCAGGGTGGAGAAGAGAACAATAAAAATTTATTGGAGGCTTGAGAAACAGCCCTTTGAGGAAATGCTTAAAAAAGTGGATCATTTAAACTGAAAAAAGGGACAAGAAACCATTTGTCTATAAATGTATACTGAACACCACAGGAATGTTTGGGTATCCTATATTTCCAAGAAACTACTCTCTAGGAACTAGGGAAAGAGCAATTTAGACTGTTACTAAGAAACATCATGATTTGAAGTTTGAAGAAAGCAACACATTAGCAAGAAAGGTTGCAAGTCACTTTCCCAAATTTCTTTTTTCTAGAAAGGCAAAGTTTAGAAGCTGAACTCTCTTTTTTTTTCTTTCCTCCAGCCTTATAAAGTCTGAGACAGAATTGGCTTAAAGTCTTGTCTTTCAAAGACAAAATTCACGTACCCAAATGATTCAATATTGATACGTTGTTACCTGTGACTTCCTCTCTTTTTAATTCATAATGTTAATTGTTGAGACATTTTTATCTTTACTCTAACTTTTTATTTTCATTCAGGTGTTGGAAAAGGCAACGGAAATGATCTAATAGTGCAAATAATAATGCATCAAAAGATTGTCTTTTTCGGTTCTGCTTCCAGAAACTGTAGGGTAAGAGAAAGCATGTGAACTTGAAAAGCACTGCTTTAAATCTCAATGTCAAATCAGCATGTTGACCTCACAAAACCCTTGCTCACCACAAAGAGAGGCCACGTTGCTGTTTGGTTACTATCCAACTTGGTACCCCTGGGTTTAAATGCAGCTCAGAGCTAAATTAAACTTATTGTTCAAAAAAGTTTTTTTCAGAGCATTTTCCAGAATATATTTTCAGCTCAGGGAGTTGCTTTGGTTTTTGCTTTTGAATGTTCGCATCAATCTATCAGAATTTTAAATTCATGTATCTGGTCATTTTCAGACATATTTTTTCTTCTTGGTCATTTTCATTATATGGTGCTGTTTCTGAAATTTTAGTATGCATGACAATCACCTAGCAGCTTGTAAAGATGAAGATTCCTAGGTTGTACCCCAAACAATGATTGAAGAAATCTGGAATGAGACCCAGGAATCTCTAGCCTTAGCAATGTCCCAGGTGATTCTAACTCAGATGTCCTGTCAGACTGCACTATGAGGAAAAAATGACATTGCAAAAGACCCAAAGCAATGGGACCTAGCAGTCAATGTTTTGGGGGTGGGTGGGTTGCTGAATACAGTGACCTTTATTGAGGATAAGGTAGGGCTTCCTAAGTTCTCCCCTTCGTCAGAGGGTCTGGGATGGAAACTGCGGAGGTCTGGAGATTCTCAGTGTGTCGAGGGATCCATTTGGGGCAAGGATTCTGCAGCAGGTAAGGGCCTCGCTTCTTCTAACTGGGGCTGGTAGTCTACGGGCTCTTATTCCTTGGAGGCCATGTGGACCATGAGGTCCACCACCCTGCTGCTGTAGCCAAATTGATGGTCATACCAATAAATGAACTTGAGAAAGTGGTCATTGAGGGTAATGAGAGCCCCAGCATTGAAGGTGGAAGAGTACTTGTCACTGTTCAAGTCACAGGAGACAACCTGGTCCTCAGTATAGGCCAGGATGCCCTTGAGGGGGCCCTCTGATACCTGCTTCACTACCTTCCTGATGTCATTGTATTTGGCAACTTTTTCCAGGCAGCAGGTCAGGTCAATGTTTTCTTAAATATTGAAGAGATACCTAAGACTGCAGACCTTTTCTTGGGTCTAAGAAATATAAACTTTTAAAACCCAGGCTCAGAGAGGAAGAAAACATAAAATGCATCCAAATTGGAAAGGAGGAAGTAAAACTGTCATTATTTGCAGATGACATGATATTGTACATAGAAAACCCTAAAGACTCCATGAAAGTACTACTAGATTTGATAAACGAATTTGGCAAGGTAGCTGGATACAAAATCAACATCGGGAAATCAATGGCATTCTTATACACCAACAATGAATTTTCAGAGAGAGAAACTAAAAAAGCAATACCTTTTACCATTGCAACTAAAAATATAAGATATCTAGGAATAAACTTAACCAAGGATGTAAAAGACCTGTACTTGGAAAACTACGTGACACTGAAAAAAGAAATAGAGGAAGATTTAAACAAGTGGAAGAATATACCATGCTCATGGATTGGAAGAATTAATATCATTAAAATGTCCATACTACCCAAAGCAATTTATGAATTCAATGCAATTCCTATTAAAATACCAACAGCATATTTCACAGACCTAGAACAAACATTTCAAAAATTTATATGGAACCAAAAAAGACCCCGAATAGCTGCAGCCATCTTGAAAAAAGAATGGAGTGGGAGGGATCACATTACCAGACTTCAAACTATATTACAAAGCCACTGTAATCAAAACGGCCTGGTATTGGTACAACAACAGGTATATAGATCAATGGAACAGAACAGAGACCCCAGAAATAGACCCACGCCATTATGGTCAGTTAATATATGACAAAGGAGGCAAGAGTATCCAATGGAGTAAGGACAGTCTCTTCAGTAAGTGGTTCTGGGAGAACTGGACAGATACATGCAAAAGAATGAAACTGGACCACCAACTTTCACCATACACAAAAATAAACTCAAAATGGATAAAAGACTTAAATGTAAGTCACGAAACCATAAAAATCCTGGAAGAAAACATAGGCAGTAAAAGTCACAGACATCTCACGTAGTGGACTTTTCACTGATACATCTCCTAAGGCAAGAGGAACAAACAAACAAAATAAACAAATGGGACTACATCAAACTAAAAAGCTTCTGCACAGCAAAAGAAAACAGCCTCAAAATACAAAGGAACCCCACAGTCTGGGAAAACATATTTGCCAAGGATGTATCTGATAAGGGGCTAATTTCCAAAGTGTACAAAGAACTCATACTACTCAGCAAGAGTAAGACAAACAACCCAATTAAGAAATGGGCAAAGGACCTGAATAGACACATCTCCAAAGAGGACATACAGATGGCCAAGAGACACATGAGAAAATGCTCAACGTCACTGATCATCAGAGAGATGCAAATTAAAACCACAGTGAGGTATCACTTCACACCTGTCAGAATGGCTGCCATCAACAAATCAACAAACCATATGTGCTGGCGAGGGTGTGGAGAAAGGGGAACCCTAGGACACTGCTGGTGGGAATGCAGACTGGTGCAGCCACTATGGAAAACAGTATGGAGGTCCCTCAAAAAATTAAAAATGGAGCTTCCTTATGAACCAGCGATTGGATGACCCACTTCTGGAAATTTACTCAAAGGAACCAGAAACACCAATCAGAAAGAATATATGCACCCTACGTTCACAGCAGCATTTTTTTACAATAGCTAACACCTGGAAACAGCCCAAGTGCCCATCAGTAGATGAGTGGTTAAAAACGCTGTAGTACATTTACACAATGGAATACTATGCAGCCATAAAAAAGAAGGAAATCTTACCTTTTTGTGACAGCATGGATAGACCTTGAGATTATTATGGTAAGTGAAATAAGCCTGTCAAAAAAAGACAAGTACCATATGGTTTCACTCATGCAGAATCTAATGAACAAACTGAACAAACAAAATAGAGAGACCCATAGATAGAGAGCAGGCTGACAGCTGTTGGAGGGGAGGGTGGTGGAGGGATTGAGTAAAAAAGAAAAAAAGAGAAGAATTTATGGACATGAACGACAGTGTGGTGACTGCCTGGGGAGAGGTGGGAGGGAGGTGGAGGAGGCACAGGGAGCATACATGGATATGGACGAAGACTTGATTTGGAGCCATGGATGCACAGTACGGAGCACAGTGATGTGCTGTAGAATTGTGCACCTGAAACGTATAATTTTGTTAACTAGTGACACCCCCAATAAATTCAATAAAAAGGAAAAAAACACATTCAACAATCAAAATTTGTCGAATGGGTTTTTCTTCTGCTTCTGCAAATGGCACCAGCATTCTCTCACTCAGGCATTCAAATTTGGTATTATCTGTGATCTCCTCTTTGTCTTAGCCTCCTAAATCCTGCTGGTTATACCTTTGAAATCTCTCTTCACTCCCTTTCTTTCTGTTCCTATTGCCACTACCCAGTCAAGGGCCTCATTTGCTCATGCCTAGATTTCTACAATCGTCTCCTTTCCTTTTTTCCTCCTTATATAGAGCAGTATATAGAGGTCTACAATATGCATCCTGAAATACTGCTCTCATTGTGAAAAGCTGTAGGTAGAGGAGAAGACACCCTGTGTGCCAATAGTCAGAGACAGTAATAATATCTCTATCTCAATATTCTTATCTGTAAAATAAAGATTACATTTCAAGTATTGTGAGGATTGAATTGGGTAATCAATCTATGCGAAGTTGCTCTGTAAACTATAAATTACTAAGTAGATGTTATCTGTAATAATTATTAGGCCACTTTGTCACATAGGAAATGCCCCACCATACTCTTCAATAACTTCTTTCTTATCTCCCTGGCTCTTGAACTCTCAAGATACAGCCCTATGATACCTGAGCTCATGTCCATTAGTAACCTGACCTGCAGACTCCCTTCCAAGTAGACCGGGACCCCTCTGGCCCTTGGGACACAACCCTCTCATTTCTGCTTCATGTTTCTGCTGGTCTTCCCTCCTTCCCCTTTCCCAGCCACCCCGTCTGAACTGGGTTTTCTTTTCAGAGCACCTCTTCATTTATCCGAATCTTTCCTTTCCCAACTCAATTTATGCCTCTTCAATGAAGCTTTCTCATTCTACACCTCATGATGACCTCCCCAAAGCACTCAACAGCACACTCAGTCTTCCTCATATAGCTCGACACAAAATTATATGCCCTTCTACTGTCATTCCTTATGTGTATAGCTCCCTGAATTTTCAACTGAGTCTGCACCTTCTTTTGTATTTTTCCAGGGCCTAGCATAGACCTTTCTCATTGTGGGTGGCACTATTACACAAAGGTAAATCAATAACAAAGACATACCTAGCATAGCTTCAAAGTTGTTCATTCCAGAAACTTGGCCTATCTTTGGTGACTTCATCTAACAGTCTGCTATGGACAAAGCCTATGATGCAATCAGCAAATAACATTTTTGACAAAGCATGACAGTTAAGCATTGCTTTTTGAATGTGAATGCCAGCTTTAAAATTGAGCTTCTTAGTGTATTCCCAACTATGAAAATCAGGTGACACACAGTCAACAGTAATGTTTACTTGGTTAAACTCTAATAGAACATTGAATATTTTGCTTTCAACAGTGCTGGCCTTTAAAAAACGTAAACAACAGTATCGCAACTTTAGAGAAATGATGATTAACATTTATTTATACATGTAGCGATAGGGCTATGATACCAAGAGTACTTGATAAATATAGGCAGTCTCAATAAGTAAACATAAACTTCACTGTTATACTATCTCATTACCAGCTATCTCATTGTCTGAATTCTATGTATTCACTCACAGATAGTTCACGATGTTGAAAGAGACAGAGTGATAATTTATCTATGCAACTGTGCACCTCTGCATGATGATGTGAAAGTGCAATTTCTGTCTACTTCGGTGAGTAATCAGGAATGACCGATGCTGTTATTCTTGTCTGGTCTGTTGAGGGATTCTGGTTTGGGATTTCCTTTGCTACTTATCCCAACAAGGGAGATGATAGATGTCAACTCCTAGACAGGGAGAAAGACAAACAAATCAGATCCATAACACTTTTTTTTAAAGAACATGTAATTTTGCCCTGGCTGGTGTGCTCAGTGGTTAGAGCATCTGCCTTCACACCAAAGGGTCACTGGTTCAATTCCCAGTCAAGGGCATGTACCTGGGTTGCCAGTTTGCTCCCCTCCCTCCAATAGGGATCTCCCTCCCTCTCTTTCTCTCTAAAAAGCAATGGAAAAAATATCCTCTAGTGAGGATTAACCAAAAAAAAGAACATATGTAATTTTAAAATTTTGCTCATTTGTATGTATTAATTTTCACGTAAGTAATACAAAAACTGAGATGTAAAAACAAAGATGTTTTAATGCATAGCAGTGATCACATTTGGTTTTATATCTTTAAAACACATTCCTCCCCATAACTTATAAAATACTTTAAAGTGAAGATTTTACTCTCCTCTGAATTGTTATATAATACATTATAAATAGTAATTTTAATAAAATGCTTTATGAAAAATCCAATATTTACTTTATGAAAAATAAGAATGTCTGCTGTTGTCATTACTCAGAGTACCATGAGTGTGTAACTTACATTGACTAGTCATAAAATGCATGTTTGGGCATTACTCTGTATGTAACACATTTCTAGGTCTCCATAGTTTCAATTCATTTTCCTGTTAAATCATCAACCAACACTGCCAGTAAGAAACTATGTCCATCAATTTAAAATGTATTTCCTGTGCCCTCCTTTAGCCCCTGCTTGCTCCCTGTTGGGGGAGACTCTACTAAGTATTGAAATGGAAGTGTGCTGAAGCAAGTGACCTGGATAGTTTCCATATTGGATGGTTACCCCTTGAATAATGAAGCCAGTCTGAATTCTCTCTCAATCATTGGCTTCTAAGCAGAAACACTGGTGAGGGGCACTGGGCCAGAGGATGCTGGTAGTATCTGTCCTTTATGAGATGAAAGCACTTTCAAAAAATTTAGGTACTTCATTATCAATGTATCATCATCAAAAAATCACAGTTAATTATATAATAGCTGCTCCTTGTAGGAATGGATGATATATTTGTGCATAAATATGCATAGTCCTTAGTAGATTCTGTTTAGCACTATCTAAACCAGATTAAAATGTATAAATATTCATCATAGGAAAGATAAATTTCCTTGAAAATTTTGAATAGAAACAGTAAGAGGAAGGAACAGAAATCACTGAAAGCCTCCTCCTCCGTGTCTGCGGTGAAATGTTATAGGCTGTAAGTGCGGCACATTTAACGGTTACAATTGTTTGATAAATATATAAATGAATAAAGGAATTTTAATCCCCTTGGAGTGATTAGTTCTTGGTATCGATTTTAGTATGAATAACATGTTTTTGTTTTTTAACCATGTATTTTTAGGATCTTCCTAAGTACTATGACAACTGCCCATTTTTCTTTTGGTTCCACACATCTTTTATTGAAAATAACAGGTATGGCTTATGATGTAATCCAGTAGAAACAGCCTTATCTTCAATGTCTGTGTAAGGTGCAATGGCAAGTCTTTGCTGATTGCCATAGCTCAGTTTACAAAAACCAAAAAATCCTCAAGTCACCATTCTTCATTCACATACTCATCTCAATCTGGTTATTACAAAAATATGTCTATTTGTGAGACTGACTATTGCATTATCCTCAAGGTCTATACCATAGGACTGTGTTGTAAGTTAAAATGTATTATAATCGGATCTTGGGTCTGAATCTGCTCAGTACCTTAAACATGACAGGTCCTCAGTATGTGCTCATTTACTGATGACCAACCACCACCAAATTGTGTGTCAAAGTAAGGCATCATCGGGGGGGCTACAGATAGTTTAAAAACTGACTGGTTTATCAGTTTTACCTAGGGCAGAAGTTATAAGACAGTAAGTTTCCATGAAGACAGCTAAAAAAAATCGTTAATAGCAGGCTCACTCTTTTCCAGAACACAACCGCACGTCTCTCTCTCCCTTTTCTCCTAAGCTCCAAGGGCCCTTCTGCTACTTCTGTAACTTTCTAAATAAACTTTCCCTTATACTTTTTTTTTTTTAAATCATTAATAGTCTCCATTTAAAAGTGATTTCTAATAACAAATTGGGAACCACTTTTTAAAAAGGTCATTATTGATTGGAAGATTATTATTCCAAAGAAACTGCTACCATATTTGGAAACTCGCTCCTGAGTCTAGAAGTGCCCCACTTTAAGTATTTGTTCCATGGTGCTGACAACTTGAGATTACTGGTATCACAATGCCACCCAATGCAAAAGGAAAAATAATGTTAAAAAAATCACACAGGTGAATTTCAAAGTGGTTGTGATGGTATGTGGCATGAATTAATAGTTCTCATTACATAAATACTAGCCTGTTCTTCAAATCCGAACTCACCTAATCACACCTCAAGTACAGTAAGGCAACAGGAAATTGAACATCTAACCTACATACTTATAATGTCCACACATTTAAAGGATTTTAATAAAATGAACTTTAGATTAGATTTTAAAAATTTACCAGTTTTCTTCCCTGGGTGTATACAAACAATAACTTTAACTCACAACAGGAGAAAGTCCCTCAAATAGACATCAGGTTGGAACTTCATTTGGTGGCATTCCTCAGATGTGGTTCTCGCTAAATAAAGGATACATTTTTTTTCCCTTTAAAACACCATCTTCATATTGGAGGGGCAACCAGTTAGATCACTTTCATCCTCACTTTTACATGTTTCCAAAGATTTCTTCAACATTGAAATTTCCATACTATTGGGTAAAGCTGTTTTACGAGATTGTTAATCAGTGGAAATTGCCAACTTCGTCATTTAAAAGACACTAGGTATTTTATTTCTGGCTTTAACACACATCCATTCTCTCTGGCTGATTTCTGTCACATACAAAAGTTAATTTTATTAAACCCAGATGTCATTCATTCCATAAAAGGCAATGTTAAAAGAATCAGTGGCATATTGTTACTGTGTGTTACTAAAGATTAAGATATTTTGCATCTCACTAGAGAAAGTGGGAGAATTGGCTCCTAGAAAGCTAAGATACACAAAAGGCAGCAGAGACTAATCTTGGCCAGCAAGTCTTTTTTTAAAGCTTTAAAAAGGGTGCCCTAAATGGCTTTTCTGTAATCCCTAAAATGTAATGTGTTTTTTTTCTATTCTAGGCTTTATCTTACAAGAAATGAATTGGATAATCCCCATAAGCCAAAAACATGGAATATTTATCGTCCAGAGTTTGCAGTTGAAATATATTTTGATGACGTTAAGTTGTAGCTGGTATCTGATTAAGTGTAGTTCCCCTTCTAGAATAGAACCGTATTCTTCCCAACCCCTACTACATATTTATATCTTCAAAACCTATTTTCTTGCTGGTATACTTATGTTTAAATATATGTACATATGTTCTTGAGAAATCTATTAAATATATATTAAATATATACAAGAGAAAATGTCAATGGCAATTTTTTTTCCTTTTTGAAGGAATATACTTCACACAGTTTTCAACTGCACTGAGATGAATTTAGAACACAGTAGACAGGAACACGTTATCACTTTTAAAAACTTTAAATAAAACTCTCATGTCAAAATAACTGACATACATTAAACTTGTGATTCCCCCCGATACTATGGATTTTTCACTGATATGTTTTTGGACAAGTATTTATTCCCTGCTTTGTTTCACATTTGTAATTTCAGATTAGAAGGCAAATTCTACTTCCTTCCTCCATTTGATTAACAAACTAACAAAAATCAGATTGGCAGCAAAGACTGTTAAACCCAGAGACACGTTTACACAGCAGCTCCCCACCCCCAACACATGCTTTTCTCTTGCCCTCTGCACAGAGCTTCATTCAGTGACACACGGGCATTGGAGAGGGGAGAGAATCTTGGTCAACATGAAGGATTGAGAATCTTCAGCAACTTCTGCTTCTGTGGAACATCACAAGTGAAGTCAAAGGAAGTATCTGCCTGGAGATCTAGATTATTTTAAAATGGCTAAGAACCAACTTTCCCTAAACTTGGGGAACTGTGAAGGAAGGTCACCTTTTCATTACAAACACTGGTTAGTTCTGTGTGCACAGGGCATCATTTTCTCTTTGGTACCCAGGGCTATTTTATTACAAGTACCTTCACTGCCACTGTATCTTAAGGCCATAATTACCCTTGAAAACAGTCCTATTTTGGCTTTATTGAAATTATCCTTATTTGAGTGATTTGCCCTTTAATAGGCAAGGCTCTCAACAATCTAGACCAAGTTAAATTCATCGGGAAACAAAGGTAGCAACTAAAAAGAAACAGTGCCTCTGCTAACACACACTGTACTCATTCCTGAAAAACCTTGTGCTCTGCAAAAAGCACACACTTAAGAAATGGTTTGCCTGGGGAGACGGGGTTGGGGGTTTGGGGATTTGGGGCAGGCCACTCCAACTAAGCAATGTTGTAACCAGCACACCAACCACTAACCACCCAGGTGGCAGCCCAGAACGTCTGGAGGTTGCCACAGGAACTAGGGGGAACTAGGGCAATCCTTTAATTGGAGGGCTGGTGGGTGCCAAAGTGGCACTGGCATAGGTGCTCGCTCTTTCCTCAGAAGAGCCCACAAAGGGCCCAGCTGCCAGTGCAGCAGCCCAGCTGAAGGTTTTTTGCTTTTCTGACAAAAGTTATCATTCTACACTCCCTGAAGGAAGAGATCTTGGAAGACACCATCTCAAGTTCCTTCCATGTTATGACTGCATTAATCCCTGTTCATTGGTGTTACAGAAACATGTTGTGGCAGAACAGGTTGTTTCCTTTAAAATTCATGCCACAATCCAGAGTGCAGACCAAGTGGCAGGCTTAACTGAATGGGGGGTGGGGGGATGCGTGGCTGGCTCAGTGAGGACTAAGATCTAGCTTTTTCAATACTGCCGGACCCCAATTTCTAAGAACCTTTCTGTTTGAAATAAGGAGATGCAGTTGGGGTTTCTCTTCCCTAGAAGAGATCCAAGATCCATCAGAATTTTGGCAATGAGTTGCCACACTATTTTGCTTCCTCTCCTAGAGGGAGAACTTGCTTAGGGTCTCCTGGGGGTTACTTTCTTGGAACCCAATATGAACTTGAGAAATTACATTAGAATATATCAGAATGGCACAAGTTTTCTTAAACATAATTTAATAACCTGGAGTATTACCCAAAACTTAATAGCAAAAGGTTTAACTATTTAAAGAAAAAGAATGGCATCCTGCCAAATCACACACATCACATCCACAGCCTGATGCAGGGAGATAGTAACTAGTAAGCCGAGTTTCATAACTGCATGTATATAAGAACTCCTCATATACTCAAGTATTAGGCAAATAATTTAATGATACAGAACACTAGAGAATTTCTCTAAACACGGTATGTCAAATGACCATCCTTTTGTCTGGAGTACAGATCTGAAATGGTACAAATTATGCCCAATGAATAGAATGAAAAATAAATTCCTCTGCCTTTCCATTCTTTACTGCCCCTCACTCTTACTTGCTTCAGACTGTTTCTATTGAAGATATTTAGTTAAACCTTTACGAAGGACATGTGAGGTCTACTGCCAACAGTGTTGAGACATGCTGACGGGCTCCAGGAAGGGGGACCGAGGACTCTGAAGCAGGTCGCTTTCTGCTGGAAGCTGGTCCCATTTTCTATTTTGCTTCATTTCTAGCCTGTTCAGGTGAAGTACCACTCAGATGGCCAAAGAACAGCTGCCCATCCCCAAGTCTGTGGGTATCAGATGAATGAGTGTCTTTGTTGCTGTTAGTGGATACATATGGCATAGCTTAATAAAAGTTACTTTTCTTGTTTTGTTCCTTTATAAAGTCAGACCCCACACAGAGTCATTAAAATTCACTGACTGCCAGTACCAAATATAATAGGCTCCAACACTGTAAAAGCATGATGGAGTTATGGACCCCAAGAAAAACTTAAGAATGGGTCAGCCCTGACAGTACTCACTATGGAGTGCAAACACTACGCTTTGTCTAGTTCTGAGGAGAGGACTCCACCCAGGAGCACTGTCAGTCACCAGAAAGGGAACAAGGGCTTCTCTTGGCTTTGGCCCTCTACTCCCAGGATGGGTTTCCAAATGGTGGAGGCAATGAGTGAGTGGTCCAAACTGGTCCGACAGAATACTCCGGAGTCCTACCCAGGAACCAGAGACAGAAGTTAAGGGTTGTTGTGGGCGACAGGGTCTTCACAAAGATAGCAGCACAGCCCCTCCCCTCAGGCCCTTCCTCAACCTAAAGCCCAGCAGGGGGGAAGCTCTTTAGGAGAGAAGGAAGGAAGCTGGCACAGGGAAGGCCACACAGCTTTCCAGAGGCCTGATACTAGCCCACGCCCCACAATATTTCAGAGAGTATATGATCCCACCAAAAAAATGAATGGCACTATTTTAACAGTAGAGCACCTGGAAAAATCCAGGATGCCTACTCTGAAACTAATATCAGAAACATGGAAGCCACATCAGTATGCAGGTATATTCTCCTCTTTAAAATCTAGATGGGTATTTTGGTTTTCAAGCACCACAGGAAACCTTTTTAGAAACTTAACCACTTGGTATAGTGCAGGTGTTAAGCAGATTTTGAGACCATACATCTAGGATGGGTTAAGGAATCATGAAACATGGTTACCGCTGGGTTTTTCTGGTGTGGTCTGAGATTAAACACAAAACAAAATTGCACTTCACTGACAACACACCACCATCCAAACTGCATGGACACATACAGGTTTATGCAAAATCCCTGATATAATTACATTTAGATTTTCAGATTAGGTACAGAGGGCCAGAGGCGCATCCTGTATGTCCTACCAAGGACAAGATCAGCAACTTTTCTATTTTGATACAATTATGGGCAGAAATTAAATGGTGTAAAATTGAGGTCCTTCCATAAAGTTTAAGATTTAGGGCAGAAGAATGGAAGACAACAAAATGCTCTGAAATCAAAATAATTCCACACTGGTCTTGTACTTCATGAAACCCTGAGATGAACTATAGTCCTCAAGCACTTGTACTGGGATCCAGGTTTGCTAGAACACTTCAGTCTGCTTCAAACTGGCTCATCATCAACTTCCTGCTGTATTCGTAGGCCAAAAATAGTGCCCCATTGGCAGGGAATGCTCGAATCATAGTAGGTTTCAGTCCAGAATATAAGGCCATTATTCCTAGAAGACAAAAGGGTGATCAAAGACTGAGAGCCCCTTCCTTAGAGATATTCCATGAAACTGCATAGCACAGATATTTTTGCACTTACAAATCCATACAAGAGCATTAAAAACCAACACGTTATGAAAGGATTTATTTCCAGGTTTCCCTGGACTAATGGAACTAAATCGACTACAGGAAATCGGATAATGTCAGGTCTCCCAGCAAAGCTGGGTGATACTCAGGTAACATACAGCAATCCCACGCCTGGCTAACTCCTGGTAGACGGATCTGGCAGAACTGAGGCCTCACATGGGCAGACAGAAGGCAATCACAGGGCCAGAGGCTGCAGTTGTCTTGCAGCTTCTCCTGGGGGGCGAAGACCACGAGGCATAGGGCCAGTGGAAAGAGTTGAAGTCAGAGACCCATTTTAGTTTTAGCATTGCCCAGGGTGGATATGAAGAATCCAATTAGATAAGGGAGGTGTACGTACTTTGTAAAACTATAAAGTATTATGTAAATTTAAAGAGGGGTTACTATTAGTAATACACAAGATGTCTGCACTCTACTTGGGATACAAATTGAACAATTTCTGCACACTGCTACTGTCCTCTCAAAATCATGATAAGGGAGCTCACATCTCAAGCTTCAAGATGTATAAAGGATGCTGGAAGGACAGGTTTTCACTCAGTAGCATAGAATTAGCTTTATACAAACATTAAATAGAAAATCTTCACCCTCCTACATAACTATAAATTGATAAAAAATCACCTTCAGAAGTTGCTTAGTGCGTTTCTAATTCCAGAAGTCTAAGGATTAAGCATGCTGCACATTCTTTTAAATCCCTTGGTGGTTCTCTTAGGGTCATTTGAAAAGATCTATATGGCATAAAACAAGTGGTGCCAACTTCAAAACATCTGTCCTCTTAAACAAAGTCCATATTTAAATAATTCCCTCCAGGTTATTTAGAACAAAGAATCCTGACAGGTACCTGGCTCAGGGGTTAGGAATAAGAACTTTAAACATTCTTGAGAATAATGAAAGTAAGCTAAAGGGAGTTGGAAACAAATCCACAAACATGGATTAACACACAGTGCTACACAAGGGATATGAGATAGGGGCAGAGAGCAATTATACATGTGATCCACCGCAACAAGACCAGCACTGTATAAATATACACTCTCTTTGTGCAAGTAGCAGACCCACCTTCATTTTTCACAATACTTATACAGGTTCCAACAAATCCTGCCTGTTTTCCAGACATGGAAAGAACTTGAATTCTAGACTTGATACAATCCACTGGGTAAACAGCAAGCCAGAGGCAAATTCCACCAACTCCACCACTTAACATCAAAGGGACAGGGCCTAGAGAAGAAAATTAGCAAACAGTATTTTGTCTCAGGAACAGTTGATGTGACATTTCTAGAGGTCAAGGTAGAGGCTGCAGGTAGGTGCAAATAAAAATGCTAATGCTGTGGAACACAATTGTCTGAGGCAACTGTCAAACCCTAAGAGCACAGGTTCCCTGTGGTAGTCTGGGTCTACGCCTCATCTTGCCAGGATGGAAAGCCCTAGTGAGGGTCGTATTTAGGCTGGTCACTGTGGCACCGTGGCCAGCCTGCCCCACCCTGCAGAGGGCTGATCTGCACAGAGCGAGCAGGCCCCCAGCAGCATGGCAATGCCCTAGCAGGAAGAATGAGACAAGAGGCCACTGAAACACAGGTCTCTTTTCAACTTTCTCATTCTGAAGTATTGTAATATTTTAAAGCCCAACAGCCCTGATTCTTCCTTTACCATGAAAAACCAAAGTTGTCTTATTAAATAGAACAGTTAAGCCTGGGAGCTTGACTAACCCCAGAATAGGTCTAAAGCACTGAAGGGAGATTTTAAGAAAAAAGTAATCACACTCATGTGGGCCAAACATTGATATGTGGTGTCAAGCAGCTAAATACAAGAAGATAGAAAGAACTATAATTTCACTACCAAGATTTGTTACCAAGTTTTAAGCTTATTGAAAAATGATTGACAGGTGATTTCCCCATTTATTGCTGATTTCCCATAGGGAAAGAAAGTTCTATATTTCCTCACCCCTTAAATGGAGCCAGAACAAATTAACAAATGTTACTGCAGTACAAAAGTTTGGGATGCACAGCTTCAGCCTGTCCTGAGTAAATTACCAACCTGAGAGGAAGGTGCCAACAGTTGCCAGCGCCACCCAGAGGAAGGTGCCTGCAGTTGCCAGGGCCACATTACTTCCCAGCATCCAGAAATCCAGTGCCAGGTGGACCCCCACAAAGGGGCACAGAGTGCATGGAATCCACAGCAACCACACCATTGGAAAGGTGATACCGTCAAACCCAACGTGAACACATTTACCTAGTTCATCTTTTGATCTCCCTGCTGCAAAAAATGATCGACTCTGTTCATAGCCGCCGAAAAAGAAAAAATAGCCTGGTACTTCTCGAAGTAAAGTGCTTGAGAGTCCATGGTAGAAGCCCAATGGGCCATCCTTTCCAAGGATGCTCTTCACTACAGACCAAACTGTACTGGGAGAAGACACAGTGAGAGAGTGTTAAACACAACAACAGCATTAGCACCCAATCAACAGACCTGGTTAAGCTCTAGGAAGGAAATAGTTGATTTTCTAAACAGAGGAACCGGAATTCTGAGACTAAAAGACGTCTATGGGAAGTAAATATCTAGAGGAGCACAGATACAATTATCTTATGACAAGTTTTATCACCTAAATTATTCTACGGTAAAGAAATACATTTCTAGAAGTCATTATCAACAATGTAAAAGAGCTAATGCCCACTTTTCTCAACAGTGAATAAACGAAGTTACAATAAGGAGTGTCCAAGCTCAGCAAGAATAAATGGTATTCAACTTGCCCAGTCCCTTACCTCCCTCGATTCCAATTTCCTCAATCTTTCTTTGGATCTAGTGTTTTGAGGAAATTTGTTCAGGTGTTTTAGGGGTTGTTTTGTGTTAATGTAGAGGAATGAGCAAGGAAGTAAATGTTACTTGAAGATAAGACCAAAGAAATTCTATACAATTCCTATAAGGCAAACACCAAGAATTTATTTCTTAGAAAAGCAGGTATGCAAGAATTTTTATTTCAAGCAGATCAAAGTCCTGCAGCAGCCAGAATGCAGGGCACTTTCCATCTAAGCTCCTCTTCCTGATGGTGTGCACCACGGCAGACTTTGTCCCTTGGAACAACAGCAAGAAACCAAAAACCACTACTCTCCCTAGCTTCTCATTTTGATCTCATCAGGTGACCTGGCTTGGACCAATGCAGGATTAGGGCCGGAGGTGGTAAAGGCCACAAGCTTTTAATGATTATCTTCCTCTGAGGACTTCAGAAGGCTTCCCAGGCATTACCAATTAGCCAGGTCCTTCCAGCAACAGGCTCTCATTCTGTAATGCTAATGGGACAAAATAATCCAACTCAACACAATTAGCCTGCCTTCCAATCCAAGTTAACCCTAAACTATCACATACCACTGTGTGGACACTGCTATGCCTAAAGTATGGTCACCCAATATTTACTTTTGCGCAAGGTGTCCATTTGCCTAAGTCCTTTGGCTCTAACAATTACTTTTTTGTTGTTGTTATTGTTAATCCTCACCTGAGGATATTTTTCCCATTGATTTTCAGAGTGGAAGGGAGGGAAGAAGGGTGAGGGGGAGAGAGAAACATAGATGTGAGAGAGAGACATCAATTGGTTGCCTCCCTCAGGCACCCCAACCAGGGCTGGGGATCAAATTTGCAACCCAGGTATATGCCCTTGACCAGGAATTGAACCCAAGATCCTTTGGTGTGTGGGCTGATGCTTTAACCACTGAGCACACCATCCAGGGCTCTTTTTATTGTTTTTAATCCTCACCTGAGGACATGCTTAGAGAGAGGGAGGGAGGGAGGGAGGGAGGGAGGGAGGGAGGGAGGAGGGGAGAGAGGGGGAGAGAGAGTGAGGGAGGGGGAGAGAAAGAGGGGGAGGGAGGGAGGAGGGGAGAGAGAGGGAGGGGTGGAGAGAGGGAGAGAGGGGGAGAGAGGAGAGGGAGAGAGAGGGAGGGAGGGGGAGAGAAAGAGGGGGAGAGAGAGGGAAGGAGAGAGAGGGAGAGGGAGGGGGAGGGGGAGAGAGAGGGAAGGGGGAGAGAGAGAGGGAGGGGGAGAGAGAGGGAGGGAGAGAGAGAGAAACATCAATGTGAGAAACATCTATTGGATGCCTTCTGTACGTGCTCTGACTGGGGATTAAACCCACAACCTTTTGGTGCACAGGACGATGCTCAACCAACTGAGCCACTCTGGCCAATGTTTTCTTTTAAATGGATCCACTTTAAAGGATATGGGGGGTTGGATGGTTGGTTGGTTGTATTTTTAGAGAGAGAAGGAGAGAGAGAAACATTGATGTGAGAGAGAAACATCAATAGGTTGCCTCCCATATGCACTGACTGGGGATCGACCCACAACCTAGGCATAACAATTACTTTCTTTTAAAATACCTTAAATTACTTTCAAAGGATATGAGGGCAACTTTATGGGTGCTGTTAATATTCTATTTCTTAATCTGGCCACTGGTTACAAAGGCATGTTCATTTTGTGACTAGTTATAGGACTGCACACTTATGATTTCTGAATGTACATATTTCAATAAAAAGTTTTAAAGACTTACACTTTTGGACCTCACTCTATGAATAATAGATTCAAATTTGTTGTAATTAATCTCAAGGCTGCAGGAAACAGGGCTCTGTTACAAACCCCATCCTCACTGGGAGGAGACTGAAAATGGTTATCTACTGGTTTTTCCCAGCAGGCTTACAGGCTTTGGGTTAATCACAGTAATACCCACCACCAGAACTTCTGTCAGCCAGATATTAAGATAAAAAAGCAAATTCGGAGGTTAACAAGGATAATCAATTACTTTTCTATTCAAATAAATCATATTGTATATGATTACTCGCAGGGTAACTAGATTCTGTTTTCAAGACTGAATTGAAGAGTGATCCCTTGATCACTGAAGAGAGCTATGTTTACAAGGGCTTCAAAGGGTTTTCAGACCTTGGGCCCTTTTAGGTAAACCTGAAGGATTAGGGAGGGGGCAGTAAAGAAGTTACCACTAGGATCTGGGCTGATCAGCCTGAACACCCATGTGAATCCTGAGAATGCACATCAAATATTCATCTCCGAGCCAAATTAGCACCTGTGAAGGCTCAGCTCTCAACACCATAGCTGCCTGCTCTGTGGCCCCCAACATGGTTGGAGATCATGCCTTACGCACAGAACAGACCAAAAGGGTATAGCTCCTGGCTTCTCCACTTCTGGGTATTAAATATGTCAGATGGGGTGGTGGGTCCAACCATCACAGACAGTCCATTCAGAAAATTATCCTCTGACTGGTAGGAAAAAGTGTTCTAGAAACACCATATTTTGGAGTAGATATATCTGTTTTTATATCTATTACTTAATTTTAGTACAATATGAAATTACAAATACTCAATATGCTAAGGCATCAGAGACCTATTATTTGGGCCCAGGGGTGCTTACTTCTGGCTTTTGGCTATCTTTCCTGATGTCTCCATCTCGTACATGGTCTGTAGCCGGCACTTCACGAGCTCAGTGGGGCAGAGCACCAGTGCAGCAAACGCAGAGGCAAAGGAACCAGCAGCTGCATTCTGCAGATCACTGAAAGGGCACAAGCACAGGAGACCAATTACCTGTCCTGCTCTTCATTCACACAGCACTCACCACGCTGAAACTCTCCAGTGGTCGAGGAAAGAATGCAAGAAAGGAGAGAAACAGTGCCTGAGTGCCCACCAGGAATTTTCATATGCCGTTTTATCTAAGGATTCCACAAAGCTCTGAGGCTGACAGCAATACACCAATTTAACGCACCTAAAGCCACACAGCTCCCAAGTGGCAATGCTAGGATTCAAATCTGCCTGACTATAAAATCATACTTTTCATTGGTCACATGCTATGGACTGTGTCTCCCATCCCCAAACTCCTATGTTGAAGCCTTAACCACAATGTGACGGTATTTGAAGGGGTTCCTCTGGGAGGTAATTATGTTTAGATGAGATCATGAGGGCAGAGTCCTTATGGTGGGATTAGTACCCTTATCAGAAGAGACCAGAGAGCTAGCTTTCGAGCTCTCTCTGCCATGCAGAACACAACAAGAATGTATCCCTCTGCAAGCCAGGAAGAGGGCCCTCCCTAGACCGAATCAGCCAGCACCTCAATCTTGGACTTTCCTGTCTCCAGAACTATAAGAAACAAATGTCTGCTGTTTAAGCCAGCAAGCCAATGGTATTTAGTTATGGCGGCCAGAATTAAGACACACAGTGACATACAAAACAAAACATGGAGAGGAGGAAAGAAATTACCCATAGCCCCACCACCCTAAAACATGCACTGTTAATACTCCAGTGTATTTTGCTCACTAAGCTTTAAATAAAACTAGCTTCTGAGGTCATCCCTACAAGCCCAAAACCCAACCTGGAGCAGACACATAACTCCACATATGAAAATCCAAGATAAATTTTTAACCAAAAAGTTGCTCATTCCCAAAAGATTTCCCAGTTCAACTGATAACCTCCTGACCTCAGCAACACAGAGGGCATGTAGGAGAGCGCAAAGCCAGTGCAAGTCAGCAAGTTCAATGGTTGCAGGTAAAATGGCTGAGCTGGAAATATAAGTGGAGGAATGAATACACATAAATAGAAAAACAGAAGTATTCACCTCCTCATCTCATATCCGTTTAGTACCATCAGCCAGTCACCAGCAGGACTGTGAAACTTGAATCCAATAAAGTTCAAGAATATGGGAGAAAGTTAAGAAACAAACTCTCAGGAAAGCTTCCCTGAGAGTTCATGGGGGTCAGAAAAGACGACTCTTCCAACCCTGGGACAGTGTTTCATCAGGGGAGCATGACTGGCATGTGGGGTGGACCACCTTTGCTGGGCAGGAAGGACAGAGCTGCTCCCTGACACTTCCATGTTAAATGCCAGCATCCTGCTGTCACTGGACAATCAGCACCACTCACAGATTTCCAAAAGCCCTGGGGGGGGGGGAAACGGGTAATCCCCTCAGCTTACTGCCCCAGGTACAGAGCCCCTTACAGTTTTTCTCCAAACTGTGAAAGCTTAACAGACCTACCACATTCAGTTATCTTAAAGTTACAATAAACTAATAGGTAAATAGACTGATGTCAAACATCAGTGTCAAATCAAGGGCCACCTCTATTCCCAATATCCTATGCCCTGGTAGCCCGGCCTTAGTGCCACAGACAGATGTAAGGCAGTTATCAGGTCTCAGAAGGTTGGCTCGGAGTGGCTTTCTCCCAGGAGGAAGACAGTGCTTGCAGTATGGACTTCCTTTTGATTTTAGAGAACTGAGCATCAGACCATTTCCAGAGAAGAGCCAAATACACAGCTATGCTGGCATTAAGCTCTCTAGAGTGTAGAAAGCTGAATGCTCCATTCCTTCCGCTCCACTACTGCTTCACTGGGCTGTCAAAACCAAAGCTTAAAATGGTTTCTGCTGTCTTCCAGCCACCTGCAGAGCCATACTTGGCCTCCCTCAGAGACTATCTGTCAACCTGCTGAGAGGCAATAGTCAATCAGGGTCATTAACCAGTTTGCCAAGTTTACTCGGACAAAGGTGGCATCAGTAAATGGAGCCACCCATTCAATCTAAGATGGCAGTCATGGTTCAGACACCTGAACAAACACCTAGCACGTTGTTACAGTGCAACGACAAGGCCAGATGAGATCTGCAGTGGACTTTGGCTTTCTAATAAACACTTTCATCTACCAGTGCACTAAATGAGGTCCACGGGGCCCAGGTTGTTCCTAAAGTATAAGCGTTTAGAACTGGAATTGAAATGGCAACAGGCGTAGGATGAGATTTTGTAAGAATCGACTGTTTATCACCCGTACAACAAACATGTACCTGAACACTCCTGCCATGTAAGACCCTGTCCAGCCAAAGGTCAAAGAAGAACACCACTCAGGGCACTGTTCAAACCAAGAACAGACAAATATTTACAATATTATTGCAGAAATTCACAACAGGTTCTCAGAAGCAGTTCTTTCCTTTCACTGCTCTGCTTATGCATCTTTTATCTAGACCTGATCCCTACAAAACACTCCAGAGCCCCAACTATGGTCTTATGAAGAGAATGCTGGACAGGGGCTCAGAGATGGGCCGGAGTCCTGGCTTTTTCAGTCATCACCAAGTGACCTTGAAGTGCAGCATGTCAGTAGCTGCACTTCATTTCCTCATCTGTGAAACATTAACACCCACTCTGCTCGTCTCACAGGACCATGGTGAGGGCTAAACGACACAACACATGTCAGGCTCTGTAACCTCCAGGGGCATTTCCCCAACAGGTGACAAGCAAACTGTTATGCAAGAAACACGACTCTGAGTTCAAAAACGAACAGAGTACTGGTTTAGGCCAAGGGAAACTGGATGATTTCTTTCCTGCAGGACTCCTCCAGATCCCTTGTGGCTGCTCACTGTTCCCCTGTCTTCTCCCCATGGGCTCTTCTCAAAGGATGCTGGAGGCCTACACTGTGGTCTCCTCAGTCCAGTGTCTCTCCCTTGAGCAAGACGAGCTGCAGTCACAACAGGTTCTTCCTGTCAGTATCTACTGTGGGAAAACTCACTCTCCTGGTTTGTCTCCTGCTTGTTTCCTGACTTCCTCTCCCCACTATACCGGAGGGTCCTAGGATCAAAGCACAGCCCTCCATAGACACTATCTCCCTGAGTGAGCTCATCCAGCCCCAAGCTTTTAAAAAACAGGTTCCATCCATCAAGACAGAATTCCTGCATATAAAAGGGAACATGCTTAGACCTCTAGGCACCACCAAGAGAACATTTCTGTACAAAAGGAACCTGACTTTAGTCATGTAGGACCTTAGTTGCAATGGGATTTCAAATTCCTACCAAAACAACCAATATGCCTGACCTTTGCAACCATGAAGCTGAAATAATAGTTTTTAGTTATTTCAGGAGGCATGCCTAGACATCCCAGGGGTTTCTAAATTCTTTTTAGTCTCTGTATAATAAAGACCCAAAAATGACAGGACACAAGTCAAAGTCTGATGTTTGGGGGAGACTTGCCAAGGAAAGTTCGCCTGTAATTTCTCAGATACTTCTGACCCTTCCTAAAATTCCAAGTCTCTCCTCAAACCTATTTGGTTCAGGCAGCCTCTCCCAAGACTCTTCATTTTGCTGATGAAGTAGAACCTAAAGCTTGGGTCACAAGTTGCATCCAAGGCTTTATTCTAGCACCTCTGCCGACAAGAGAAGTAGCCCCACCATCAGCATCTAAAAAGCATTCCCCTGAAGAATGCCAACACCTAAGGGTGGCTCCTCCACAGCCCTGGCAATTCTCCCTTTGGGTAATGCAAAGGTGCATTCCAACACAATCACAATGTATTCATAATCAGAAAGAATGTAGTTATTTTTAAAAAGGAAACATTCTTCTCCATAAAGTATCATAAAAATCTTGACTACACAAGTGTTTCTTTTTTACAAATCAAAAAAGTGTGAGTGTCTTCAATCACCTCAGCTTTGCCTGCTTGTCCAGTCCCACCACTTTCCGCACCACCTGCTGGCAGAAGCCGTAGCACATGAAGAGGACAGAGTTCTCGGCGATGTTGGCGATGAGTGCTGGGCTGGTCCCCTTGTAGAAACCCCGGAAGCCCACCTGGGAGTAGGTCTTCAGGCAGCAGTCGGTGAGGCCCCTGTACAGGTCAGGGAATGTCTGCATCTTCACTTTCATCGTGTCGAACGGCTGCCCAGTCAGCACACAAGCTGTGCCCCCTGCGAACAGGACAGAAGTCTTCCATAGCACAAGTCCACTGCTATGTTTTAGAGCGCAGCCTCAATCACCCACGGGAATGAGGGCAGGCAGCCTACCCCAGCACTGACCCCTGCTTCAATTCATCTTCACCTCTTGCTCCCCCAAATCTTCTAAACCAGTCCAATAAACAACATATGTGCCCGACACCCAGCTCTAGTCCTGAAGGAGCTCACATGGTAGAGACTGACGCGTGCTCAGCAGTCAAAAGCTACTGACACAAAGGCGTGGCGTGTGTTTAACAGCACTAGCCGGGGGTAAGGGGGATCTGGGCTTGAGGCGTGGCTCTGCTGTGAGATCCTGGACAAGTGAAACAGTGATGTAACTTCTCAGCCTCAGTTCCCAGTAGGGTCAGTGTAAGGATCAGATGTAACAATGGATGATAAGGCTTAACATAATGGATGCTATATAACAAGTGATTAATAAATAGCAGTTGTGCCCTTGCCAGTGTGGCTCAGTTGGTTGGAGCTTCATCCCGTGCACCAAAGGGTATGGGTTCAATTCCCGGTCAGGGCATATATTCGGGTTGCGGGTTCGATCAGTCAGAGGACGTGCGAGAGGCAACCCACTGATGTTCCTCTCTTCCCCTCTCTCTAAAATTAAAAAACTATATATATCCTCAGATGAGGATTAAAAAAATAGCAGTTGCTCTGTGTATGTGTGTGGCCATTATAAAAGGAAGGGGCGGGAAGTCTGGTAAGAGTTAATCACTTCTCTTTGCCTAATGCCTAGTGGTGCGGATCACTCTCAGAGAAATAACAGAGGAACATGCAACAGATAAAGAAAACAGAGTGGCTATTTCATCCTTGAAGAGTTAAATATCTGACTCTATAGAAAAGCCTCTATTTGGACTCTACCAATAAATGATCTGTATTCAGATAGGGAATGAACTGAAACGTGCCTTTGCTTAGCAAAAATCCTATTTATTTGCTTTTATACTGTAAGAGTATTAAATATAGCAAATCTAAACTGCATTAGATTACTTCAAGTAAAATTCTTGAATGTAAAGAAAAGAAAGGCCTAAAATGACCCTAATATATCCCCAGGCCCTGGACTGAGTCTGCATTTTGGGAACTGCCACGGGCTAACGTTCCACCTTCCCTTGGGTCTGCAACACCACCACCTCTCAGATGTCCCCTGCTTGTGTCAGGAAACAAAACCACTGGATGAGGTTATTAAAGCCTAATCAAAACTGAAGAGAAGGGTTGCATAAAGTATTTAAGAAACAAACTCACAGACAGACAACAGTATGAAGGTTTACCAGAGGGGGAGGGGTTGGGCGGTGGATGAGGGAGCTAGACCACGTGTGGTGAGCACACAGTGCAATATACAGATGATGCGTTACAGAATCGTGGACCTGAAACCTACATAATGTTCTTAACCAGCGTCACCCCAATATGTTTCTTAAAAATTTAAGAAATGCAATTTCATAACTTGGACATTATACATAGTTATTCCAACTCAGCTGTAGAAAGAAGAGATTGGGGAGAGGCTGCTAAGAGTAACTTCCAAATTATTACTTGAAAATAAACAGTTCCAGAGTCTGAAAACTGTTTGATCTCTTCTTATAAGCAATCACAAGTATGATCTTCGTGATCCTATCACTGCTGTTTGTTTCTTTTAGGAGAGTAGCAATATATTTCTGTCTTGTAGTATCTAATTATCTCCAATTCTGAATTACTGGAATATAATTTAATAAAACATCACTATTATTAGAGTTATTCTCTCCTAGGTACTGATAGGCCAGAATAAAATAAAATCCTGATTATATCAAAATAATTATAATTATTCCAAAAGAAGTGAATATCAGAATTTTTAAACTTGGTACACAATTTAGATGACTTACATGCAAATAAACTGAAAAAAGCATTCAATTCAGAGCATTAATATTTTAACTGGAAATTTTCCATATTTTAACACGATTTTCCTGAATGGTCCAGATATCATAGGTTACTATAATATGCATTTGTTGTATATCTGTAACAGTTACACTTCTAACAGGAAGAAGGTAGGAGGCTCATGAATTTTCAAATGCTAGCTATAATTCTCTCCTTTCATCCATGGAGGTAAGCTAATTCCGCAGGTAATTTACCACAAACAAATGATACTGGCAAGGCACTCATCGTGCCCCTCAGGTGGGTGACGACTATCCTGAACACCAGCACCAAGCACTGGGACCAGCATGTATCCAGATCCTACCAAGTCAATGAAGCTATGAATAATTTACAAGAGGGAGAGAGGGAGAAAGAGAGAAAGAAACATAGATGTGAGAGAAACACATCAATTGGCTGCTTCCACCCCCCCCCCCCCACACACACACACTGGGGCTGGGGATCAAACCTGCAACCCAAGTACGTGCCCTTGACTGGGAATCGAATCCAAGACCCTTTGGTGTGCCGGCCGGCACTCTAAACACTAAGCTATATCGGCCAGGGCCTAACTCATATAGTTTTAATATAATGGGAACTACTCTACCTTCTGCTGTGCTCAGAACTCAACATTACACTTCCACTAAATGGATTCATTCTGAGTTACAGCATATTGATTTTGGGGTGACAAAGGTACTATCTTCACCATGCTTTCCCTCCATATCACTTGTAGAAGGTCCTTGAGGAGGAGAGGATGGAGTTTCCTCTGGGATTACCTGCGGCCCCTGCTGTGAGGTCGATGGCAGCTTGGATGGCAGGATTGGACTTCATGTTTGCCCACTCCTCTGCTAGGCTCCGTGGAAGGCAACTTCTTGAAGCTTATGATGGGTACCTCATATCCCTGGGTGGAGGCAAGAGGTCACCATCACACAAGCTCTGAAGCCTCCCTTTCTCTAGACCTGCTGCCTGATTACTGGACCTGAACTTCTGGGAGCTAGGAAATCAGCTCTACGTTGCTCCAAAGGAATCAGGCTCAAGATGTCAGTGCCTGGCCTCTCTCTTTACCCACCCACTATGTCCTCACAAAAAACTCACAGATCAAAAACCTTCCTTGGGTATCCATGCTACAGCCATTGGTGAGGGGCACTTCAATCCAACCATCCCAAAATCCTTAGAAACAAATGCCAAATAAGTGAGCCAGTCACTGGTGTCCTAAGCCACATCAAACTAGCACTTCAGAGGCCTAAGTTGAACCGTCACTTCCCCAGGCTCAGTTCTAAATTCAGACAGCTGCCAGTGCTGGGTCCCTTAGAGAAGGCCACAAAACAGCTGGTCTGGAAAAAAACAGGAGCTCTGCCAGTGACACATGCCTGGGTCTGAATGGCTGCCTGCTCTGCCACCAGCAGGATGGGCCCCTAAAGCTGGGGGTCCCCATCTATACAAGGCAAATAATAAAAGTATTATCGTTATAAAACAAGGCAATCACAATAGCCACATGGGACAGATGTGATAATGAACTGTGACCATACATCAGGAGTTCTTAGAACAACTACAAAATGCAGCAACAAACACTGGTTGTAGTCATCACAGTCCCCACCAAAGCTTCTCCACCATTTGCACACACAAGTCACCTGGGGACCTTGTTGAACTGCATATGCTGATTGATAGGCCTCACATGAGACCAGAAATGCTGCCAGTCCTGACTTGCTGGTAACGCCTGACTACCAACTACACTTCTGGAAGCAACACCTGCTCCACTGTGTCCAAAATGTGCTTGATAAAAACCACCTGGAGCACCTATTAAATATTCAAATAACCAGGCCTCTCTCCAGGAAATCTTTATTCAGTGTAAAAACCAGAGCCTACTCCTCTACCTTTAGACAAAAATCAACTATTGCTGAGGTATAGACTTAGTATAAAGTACAAAAAGCAACAGTGCCTCATTAACAGAATATTAGAATAACCAATTCAGCAACCATTCTGTATGGTTTTCAAACTATGTAAGTGACTTATCTGCTAACAACAAGAAACAGTTTTTATTCCTCATTATACTGAAGACCTGTGTGATCCCAGTCAAGCCACCTTTCAGGAGAGGGTGGGTGGGCTGGATCCTTGATGAACACCGTCTCCTAAACGTCAGCAAAAAATAATTTTAGCCACCAAACGTTTTTTAACCACTTGAAGAAAGCTGCCAAGAATCTAACTTTCCTTACCAAAAAAAAAAAAATTAAAACCAGAAACAACAAAATCACAGTACTTAAAGCAACTAAGAGTTCGAAGCACAAGACAAAAATTGACCGTTACTGATAGGCCTGGAGAGGCAGTGCCAATTACTAAGGTTGATAAGAAGGTGGCTATCCAGTATCTGGAGAAGGATATCAAGGTCCTAATCTAATCCTCCCCTTTCCAGAAGGAAAACTGAGGCCAGGGGAAGATGAACTGTGGATGTGCATCAAGGAGTCACACCAACGGCCCCTCCGATGTGGCCTCTTAGTGCCTTCGCTCCTTCTGGAATGGACTTTTCTTTCTTAGAAGGAAAAAAAGGCACAGCGGATCATACGATGTCATCACTGTAGATCCAACCCCTTTAGGTAAGCCGAATTTATTAAACACATCAAATCCTACAAATAACTACTCCGAGAATTATTAGGATCGTATATAGTAATGGGAACTAATACATTCAATGAGACAGTGTGGGCCACTGATTCCAATTATGCGTGGCTTTGGGCTGAGAGAGGCAGGGCTTGCGGGAAGCAAGACTGATCAGCTGGAGCTAAAACTGATTCGTAAACCTTCAGTACCACACGGAGTATACACACCGAACCCTTGAGGGTCCCTTTACCCCTCTCTCCCCCACCCCTTTAAAATGACACCAGGGTCCGACTTCAGGAGAGACAGCAGCGCTGATCATACATCTTAATTGTTGGGAAATTAACTTCTCTCGCGGGAGACTCCCACGAGGCCACATTGCACCGGGAGGTGCCAGCCTGAAGCGGAGCCGGCACAGACAAGCCGCGCAGCACGCGCTGGGGCGCAAACCAGCCCCCGCCTAAGCGGCGCACGCGGCACTCCTCCCGCGGGGCCTCGGGGGACGTCCGCACAAGGGGCATCTTCAGGGGACGAGCTACAACTTTCTGCCCCCAGCTCTGAGCGCTCGCTCACTCTGCCTGGCAACCTGCACGAGTGCCCCGTCCATCAGCGCCGCGGTGCCCGCAGAGCCCCGGCGCCGACGCGCGCAGCCCGCCCGCAGGTGAGGCCGCGCAGCCCGCGTCTCCGCCGAGCCCCGGGCAGCACGCGGGTCCCTGGGCACGTGTGCGGCGCGCCGGTCACCTCCCCGGCTGCCCGGGAAGGTCACGCCGCCCGGGCGCCGAGGCCCGCCCGCTCCCGCTCCCGGTCGGCGCCCCGCAGCCCGCGAGCGCCAGGCCGGGACTGCGCTCACCGCCGCGCCGACGGGCCGCGTCCTCGTTCGGGCTCCGGCCGCCCGCAGTCGCCTCTCCCTCGCGGCGCGGGGGAAGGGGGACGGGGCGCCGCTTAATCCCCACGTGGCCCCGGGCGGGCCCTCGGCCCCGCCCCCGCGAGCGGGGTCCGGGAGGCGGGAGGCTCCGCGGGGCTCCAGGGCGCCCGGCGGCTGGGCGGGCAGAGATCCGCCGGGAAGCGGAAGTGGGCGGGCGCGGGGCGGGCGCGGGGCGGGCGGCGCCGGGCGCGGAGCGGGCTGCGGGGCTGCGGGGCTGCGGGGCTGCGGGGCTGCGGGGCTGCGGGGCTGCGGGGCTGCGGGGCTGCGGGGCTGCGGGGCTGCGGGGGCTTTCGAGTTGCTGTCCTTCCCCGGGTCCCCCGAGGTTTCCTGTGAGCTCGACTCCAGTAAACCTCAGGGTGAGGGCAGGGGGTAGGGGTGCAAGGCATACGGAGGACTGCTGGTTAACCTTGCTGGGACTCGGGCCCACGGCCTTAATTTTAAATTATAATTGAGTTGGAAAGTCATGGGAAGAAAGTGATGAAAAAAATTGTTATTGCCAGTAAAAAACAAAACAAAAACATTTCCCATTCTGTGTTCCCCAAGGAAATCCATTTCCACTGATGAAAACGAAGTCAGCCTCTCTGATCTTGTAGGCCATTTATATGGCTCTCTGGCAATTTATTAAAAAGCACTGCTCAGGAATGTGTTGTGCGCCGGAAGGAATGGAATTTTCTCTAGGGCCCGGAGAGGCAGCTGACACCTACTCAACCTGGAGGTCTGGGTCTGCTCCTGCAGCTGGCTCAGTGTAACACTCAGTGAGGGCCTTGCGACTGCTTTGATTCAAGCTTCATTTCTACATAGGGTGTTCTTCCTTAAAACATGTTATTTTCTTTTACAATTTTTTGCCCTGTTTGTGTGTGGTGGTGGACTATTGCCAGTGTAATTGTGGTGGGCAGTTAGACAGACATGAGCAGGACGAGGACCGTGGGCCAGGGACAGAAGGTCACAGGGCAGGAGGCCCCGGGTGCCTAGCAAAGGACAAGTGTAGGGTGGGACCTTGTCCCGGTGGTGACCTTTCCTCCCCTAGCATATCACTGGTTTGGATCCCTGCCCTTTCTTCCCTAAAGATAGCATCTAGGCCTCAGGTGTATTTTAGCCCCAGGCCTAGAAAAAGAGCAAAACCAGACAATGACCCCACAGCTGATCTCAGGACCAGCTGCATTGGATAGTGATCCCCTGCCTTGACCTGGACCAATCAATCAGTGGAGACCTAGACCTGGAGAGGACACACCTGGAAAGCTGCTGAACATTATATTGAGAGCTTCCCCCAGGATCTCCCCTAAAATCGCCAGCCTTAAAACCCTTAGAATGGAGGACCCAGCGACCTTTCTCCTGCGACCGGGTTGGTGACTTTCCCTCCCCCTTCCCCCAACTTACCATCACCTTCTTCACTCCCAAGCTTCAAGGGCCCTTGCTTTGCCTCTATAACCTGTTTCCTAAGTCCATTTCTTAAGCCCATTTCTTTTACCAATTACTTCTCCTACCTCTGTGATTTTCCAAATGAATGTTCTCTTATAGTTTGAGTCTTGGCTCTGAATTATTTCCTAGCCAGAACTCAAGTGTCGAGGTTCCTGAACCCAGGTCCCGTCTGACCCAACCAGTCTAACACCTGGTACGGTTCTCGCCACCTACAACATGATTAAGTGATTTTTGGTGTGGGCCAGTGACTTAAATATTTGATGTGCTATACAACTGAATATACCTCCCTGAGGGAGGAGATGCTCTGAAGGACTCAGAACTCATGATAAATGAGACTCACCTCAGCACAGCATGACTGCCTTCACAGGATCAGCACTTTTGAGAACCAAGCTTCTGAAACAAAATTTAATTCCAGAAACAAGCCAGGGTATTAGGGGCAGGGGGCAGAAATAGAATAGTGGGGACTAGCTATAGTTATAAGAAATATTAATCATGCTGTTAACCATGATTGTTTTGTTCTGATTAAAGAAAGCACTTTCTGACCTGGCTGGGAGTTGTATGCCTCTGGACCTGGGAGTTAACCTCAAAATGTGGTCCATTCTCCTTATCCAAGAACTGCCTATCATCATGGAAAAGTTAATGACCTTGTTGCTGAAACAATGGAGTCCCAGAGGTCCCTGCCCTTTGCAACCCACAGCCTACATTGCCAGTAATCTGTAACCCTTGTACCCATTTTTTATTCTTTTTGCCCACTTCCCTGTGTGATCTTTGTCTTTTCACCCAATATAAGCTTGTGGTGGTGGTCGGTGGGGCCGGGGGGGAGGGGGCGCACAGGCAGATTTTTGTGGATGACCTGCTGCTCTCCCATGCTGCCAGCAATATTGGAAAATAAAAATGCTCATATACTATTCAACCCCCTCTGCTTCATTAGCTCAAGTAGTGACAGGCAGTCCACACCCATTTGTTGTCCAGTTTCAAGGAGGTTCAAATGACTTGCCCAAAGTAACATATAACACAACTAGTGGGAAGCAGATCCAGGAGCATAACTCCCGTTACAACATCCTAGAGGACTGAGCAACTTTCAATATCACCTGGCCTGGTGGCTTTTGCAAACTAGAAACATGAGGCCCAAAGGAAAACTTATTAAGGATAGACTCAGATCTCCTGTTATAGATTAGAAGGAGCTCTATACTTGGAGACAGGATGCCTTAAGAAATCTGTGAGACCCTTGGTGAGTCATTTAACCTTTGAAAACCCTAATCATCACCGTGACTGCATCTCTAATTCACCATGTGCTGCCTTTATGGAAGATCACAGCTGGCACCCTTGTTGAGCCCTCAGCCCCTTACCCCCATACCTTGCTTGTCTCCCTTTAGCCCCTTCCTCTTCTACCTTCACAAGTGCTGTTTCAAACTATCATCACTTCCCCAAAGCCTTCTACATTTCTTCTCTTCCTCACCTTTCCTTAACAACCATCAGCCTCAATTTATTCTGTAATCTAAGAAGCAGGCAGGAAACTTTCCTGCAAAATTTTAACCCCTATTCTACAGAGATTGTCTCTTTGGCACCAACTCTCATCTGTTTTTTCTCTGCTTGCTGTTTTGCTTACTGTCCCATGAATGATGCTGATGAAGAAACAGGCTTAGGAGGGGTCAAGTCACTTGCCCAGTGTTGTACAGGTACTAAGGGGAGAGTCAAGGCTCATTCAAGTTCTTTCCAATTCTAGTTCTTGTTCAATTCTAGTTGTTCACCAAATTCATGCTCTTAACCAATACGCTATACAGCAATACCTTCCAGAAGGCTTCCTCTTAAAAACAAGAAAGTTGCAGAAGCTAGAAGGTCCTTCTCCTGGAAAAGATTTTCCTCCATAATACTTTATAAAATCACTTCAGCAGCTTAAAATTCTTCACAGCAGCAGCTGTTTCTGCTATTTTTGTTTTAGGAATAGGGAAACATGCAGATGTCAAAAAGCTTAACATCTCACAGGAGCTCAGAGAACTGATTGGTTGGCATTGAATTGTAAAAGTGTTAAAGCAACCTTTGTCCTAAGGGTAATTCCCCAGGAATCTGATGTCCCCTTGAGAACAGAATTTTAGATTAATCACTGCTCTCGATGTAGTTAGGTCAAGTAGTATTTCAAACCTGGGTTCAATACAGCAAACAAATCAATGCACTGACCTCTTTGCTCCAGGTAACTGTTTGCTGCACTTGGGAATTGCACAATTCAAGGACATCAGTGCAGCTAACTGTGATGAAGGGGCAGGTATGACATAGGTCAGAGGTAAGGGAACTGACAGAGTGGCTACATGGAAGAGGGAGCCTTCGCTGTTTCAACAGAATTTCACAGTGCAGTGGTTAATGATACAAAAAGGAGAAATAATTTCACCACTTGAAGAATTTTGGCCCTGATACCATGTGTGGGTACATTTTAACAAAGTGTTCATTGGAATTACAAATAATTCAAAAACATAAATTATCTCTGATTCAAGGGTACTTTTAATTAATAAAAAATAAAGGAAAATGCTTTTCATTATACAGTTTCAACTCCCATCAAATATTCTTGGCAGCTGATGTAACTTTCACTGAAAACTCACTCAAATCCTTTTTTTTTAGAATCAGGTAGAGTTTGTATTAGAAATAAACACAGGTTTGGATTTCTGTCTATGTGGAATAAGGGGATACAGTAATTTGTAACCCATGAAAGAGTTAGTAGGACAGTATTTTGTTTTATATTATATTGTATTATATTACTTTATTTTATTTTATCTTTATTGTTGAAAGTATTACAGATGTCCCCCTTTTTCACCCCCATTGATCCCCTTCACCATGCATCCACCCCACCCCCAGGCCTTCCCCACACTATTGTCTGTGTCCATGGCTTATGCATTTATGCATATAAGTTCTTTGATTAATCTCTTCCCACCCACTCTCCCACGCCTGCCTTCCTTCTGAGATCCCTCAGTCTGTTCCATGCTTCTATGTCTCTGGATCTGTTTTGTTCATCAGTTTATTTTGTTCATTAGATTCCACATATGAGTGAGATCATGTGATACTTGTCTTTCTCTTTCTGGCTTATTTTGCTTAGCACAATAGTTTCCACTTCCATCCATGCTGTCCCAAAGGGTAAGAGAGCCTTCATTTTTATAGCTGCATAGTATTCAGTGGTGAAAATGTACCACAGCTTTTTTATCCATTCATCTGCTGTTGGGCACTTTAGCTGTTTCCAGATCTTAGCTATTGTAAATTGAACTCCTATGAACATAGAGGTGCTTAAGATCTTTCTGATTAGTGTTTTGGGTTTCTTAGGATATGTTCCTAGAAGTGGAATCACTGGGTCAAATGGCAGTTTCATATTTGATTTTTTGAGGAATCTCCATACTCTTTTCCATAGTGGCTGCACCAGTCTGCATTCCCACCAGCTGTATACTGGGATTCCCTTTTCTCCACGTCCTTGCCAGCACTTGTTTGTTGATTTGTTGATGGTAGCCATTCTGACAGGTGTGAGGTGATATCTCATTGCCATTTTAATTTGCATCTCTCTGATGATTAGTGACTTTGAGCATTTTTTCATATGTCTCTTGGCCATCTGTTTGTCCTCTTTGGAGAAGTGTCTATTTAGGTCCTTTGCACATTTTTTAATTGGGTTGTTTGTCTTCCTTTTGTTAAGTTGTATGAGTTCCTTATATATTTTGGATATTAACCCTTTATCAGATGTGTCATTGGCAAATATGTTCACCCATGCAGTGGGCTTCCTTTTCACTTTGTTGATGGTTTCTTTTGCTGTGCAGAAGCTTTTTAGTTTGATGTAGTCCCATATGTTTATTTTCTCCTTTGTTTCTCTTGCCCTAGGAGATGTATTGGCAAACATACTGCTATAAGAGATGTCTGAGATTTTGCTGCCTACATTTTCTTCTAGGATTTTTATGGTTTCATGTCTTACATTTAAGTCTTTTATCCATTTTGAGTTTATTTTTGTGTACAGTATAAGTTGGTGGTCTAGCTTCATTTTTTTGCATGTGTCTGTTCAATTATCCCACCATTTATTGAAGAGACTGTCTTTACTCCATTGTATGCTCTTGCCTCCTTTGTCAAATATTAATTGAGTGTAATGGCTTGGGTCAATTTCTGGGTTCTCTGTTCTGTTCCACTGATCTACAAAGGTAGGGCAGTATTTTAAAAGGAAGCAATTTCTGTTTGTTTTCCAGTTTTATTGAGAAATAATTGACATATCTCCCTGTATAAGTTTAAGGCATACAGCATGACGGTTTGATTTATATATACTGTGAAATGATCACCACAGTAGGTTGTGTAACCATCCATCTTTTCACATAGGTACAATAAAAAGGGAAAAGGAATAAAAACTTTACTCCTTGTAATGAGATTTCTTTGAATGTACTCTTTTAACAACTTTCTTATATATTACAAGCAGTGTTAGCTATAGCCATCATGTCGTTCATTACATCCCTAGTACTTATTTAGTTTGTACCTTTTGACTACCTTCTTTATTTTTTTATTGATTTTAGAGAGAGGAAGGAAGAGAGGGAGAGAGAGAGAGAAACATTGACCAGTTGCCTCCTACACATGCCCTGACTAGGGATCGAACCTGCATCCCTTGGTTTGTGCCCTGACTGGGAATCAAACCCACCACCTTTTGGTGTACGGATCTAAGCCACACCAGCCAGGCCTCGACTACCTTCTTCTATTTAACTTTTTCTTGGCAGCTTTTTTATAGCTAATGATGCATATTTCATGAGCCATAGGTTTGAATTTGTAAAAGATATGGTTTTTTTATTTGACTTTTTTCCTTTTTTTAAAATTTACTGAGGTAACACTAGTTAGCAAAATTATATAGGTTTCAGGTGCCCAGTTCCACAACATGTCATCTGTACACTGTATTGTGTGTTCACCAAGATATGTGTGTGATTTTAAACAGACATAATTTATAATAGTAAAGAATTAGGGTAAAGGCCCATAAATTGTTAGCATTTAATGGGTCTTCAATAAGAGGAAGTACTGCTCCATAATTTAAAAACTAATTTCCTTAAATCATATACTTTAGGATATATTTGGCTGCAAGTAACAGAATGCCCAACTATCAGTATATATTTAAAAAGAAACCTAGAAGTAGGAAGTTCCAGAGTTGGCTGATTTAACAGCTCAAAAGTATGTGAGTAAGCTTCTCTGTGATTCTCTTGGCTTTTCCCCTCATGATCACAAAGTGGCTGACACAGCTCTATCATACACTCATATGCATTATCTCACATCTCTTTTTTATCAGATAAAAAATCTTTACCAGAAGCTGTCTGTCAAACTACCAATGTATTTCATTGCCCCTTAACTAAGTCTCATGCTCCCCCAAACATAAACTTTGAGAAGAGAATGGAGTAACCATAACTGGTTTAGAACAGAGGTCAGCAAACTTCTTCTGAAAAGGACCAACTAGCAAACAGTTTAGGCTTTGCAGAGCATGCAATCTCTGTCCCATCTATTCATCACTGCTGCCACAAGCAAAAGCAGCTTTAAAGGCTGTAACAGCTAAGTGTGGTTGTGTTCCAATAAAACTTTATAAACACTGAAATTTGAATTTTATATAATTTTTACCTTCCACAAAATATTATTCTTTTAAAAAAAATTTTAAAACACATAAAACTGTAAGAAATATTTTGCATGTCTCCTAGCCATACCAAAAGAAGTGGCAATTGAGATTCAGCGAGCAGGCCATAGTTCATCCACCCTGGTTTAGACCATGATAGCATATCCCCTTGGGACCACAGGAGCGGCCCACCTTCCCTGAGACATTACCCTCTATACCGGGAGGGGAGGGAGAGGCGCAGGATTCTGTTAGCTAGTCAAGAATGTCTCCTATAGCATATTAAGGAAAATGCTTAGGAATGTAATCACTTTTGAAAAGTAGATCACATGTTGATATGGACTGGATGATCCCAACCACTTCTACCTGTTTAAATCCATGCTATTGATCAAGACCTACATTTGCCACAGGCAATTCAAATGCCTACCCCTGATCCTTAGTTCTCCTAGGCAGGTTATATCACAACTTCTATCAATAACATATTTTCATTTAGCTAGGCTCTATCAACCCAAACTAAGTGCTGGAAATACAGAAATGAAAAAGACAATGGCTAGCCTTGAAGAAACCTCAATCCAAGTAGAGGAGGAAGAAACAAATAATTATAATTTCGGGAGGACATGTGGCAAGAGGTGTGTGGGTAGTGTGACATCCCAGAGGAGGGTGTGAGAGGACGGAAAGGAGGGTTTCAGGGGAGGTTCCCAGAAGGCCCCCCATATCAGGTGAGTTTTGAAAGGCAACTGGCTCTTTTTTAAGAGGATAAAAGTCTGTTGATGTATAACTTAGGACTCTTACTGGCAATCAACAGATGCTAATTCTGGCTGATGGAGCACAAAAGGGGTTGATTAAAAGGACATTGGGTGACACTCATGATCGCTGAATGGGGAGATGGAGCACCCTGAAGAACCTCTTGAAACAAGTCCCCAAGCCCACTGCAGGGTAGATCAACCATGGAAACCACTGCTGCAGCTCCTGCCAAGCTCTAGATGATATATCTGTACCACTGTCCCTTTTATGCGAGGGTCTCAGCCTCTTAGCTGCTGCTCTTCCAAAGCTGGGAACGCCCTTACCAGCTTTTCCTGGTAAGTCATTTCCATGCCATATCCACTGCCTTGTATTGCTCATTTCCAAACTGATACCTCATGTAGATGCAGCTGATAGATGGAGCCTGTGTCACCTACCTGTACCTTGATCTGCAAAGGGGGCTGGGATTTCTGGCTTCTGTCTTACTGAGTAAGAACTCACTTTTTAGGAAATCACTGACCATAGGCAGGGTTTTCAAACAAGGCCAAACAGCCAGAACACATGACACATGCCCCACCTGAGATGGGCCAAGAATTCCAGTCAGTGGAAATAGCAGGTGCAAAAGGCTCGGAGGTATGAAGCAGGGCAGCACATTTGGGCAATGTGGCAGTCTGGCTCTGCTGGAGCGTAAGGCAGGGGACTGGAGCTGGGGAGGAGCCACTGGCTGGGCTCTCAGGGCCTGGTTCCTGAATCTACTCACTGTCCCCTGCTGAGATGCAGGAGCTGTGAGTTACTCCTTGTCTGGCCAGGAGCCTTGCCCGTGGTGGGTTTTAGGCACTATCTGTTTAAATGAACCATTGAATAAATCTGTTGGATTGCATCACTGTTATCATTTTGCCAGTATGAAAGCTTCAGGTATATACAGTTCTGTGTGCATGTGTGTGTGTGTGTGTGTCTTTTCCCACAAGTGTTCCAGTATGGAGTGGATCCTTGCTAAAGGCTAATTTGCTTTAAATACAGGGAATATTTAGTTACAAACTCCTAGAGCCACATCCATATTCATTTAGATGTAAGATCAAGACCTTTCAAAAAAGCTAATAATATGTGGCTTGAGAAATAGAATGAACAATAATCTGTCTCAGTAAAACACATGAAAACCATTACCAAACTTGCACGTCTTTCATACTCACCAAATTAATAATGCAAAGTAAAGAATTACAAGCATTTCATAAATATTTTAAAAACTATAAGGTCATTTCTCTCTGGCTTCTTTTCTATTATGGAGATTTGAAGCTATAAAATCTACTTATAGCCCGGCCGGGCGTGGCTCAGCGGTTGAGCATTGACCTAGGATCCAGGCAATGGGGGTTCGATTCCCGGTCAGGGCACATGCCCGGGTTGCGGGCTCGATCAGTGACTCTCTCATCATGTTTCTATCTCTCCCTCTCCTTTCCTCTCTCTGAAATCAATAAAGATTTTTTTTTAAAATCTACTTATAATTATTTCTATTATAGTAGAAATGCAAACTTATCAGACGTATCATATGAATAAATTTTCTCTCCCAGTTTCTTTCATTTCTCATCTTCATATCTGTCAGCAATCAGATATATCCTTTCTAGTTTTCAGAAGAATCAAGCATTAAATTCAGCTTGATCTGCCAAAGAAGTGCTGTCTCAGCTCAGAGAGGAATAGTTCCTAGTTTGGTCACTATTAACCAGAGTGGACACAAATCATGGCAGGACTGTTGCCTTGGAAACCATCATGCTAGGCTGTCTCTACCCTACGGTGCTTAAATCTGTCTTCTTCTCACATGCATTTTGGTCACTGTGATGGGTGGTTGATTCGAACACTGTCCTCTTGCAGACAGTCCCCTTCTAAGAACCAAACAAGACAGCCAAAGATGGACAGGTGGAATACAGGAGTCTCATGGAGATAAGGACTGGTGCCTGTTTCTTGCAGACGATTTCTGAAGGTGGAGAGGCTTGGCCAGCTGGTTTAAAGAGACAGTGGCCTGGCGAAGAGCAGCAGGGCTCTTAGCAGTTCTCATGGCCCCACATGAAGGAGAATATCCGCTACAGGAAGAGGGGAGCCCTGGGGCTTTCCCGGGAGCCAAAGGAGGTAATCCCACATGAAGAGTGCATTGGGGTGGACAGAAGGGAAGCACAGCTAACATCTGAGGGGCTGCTCCTCCACGGAGGAGTCTGGGACGAACCTGTACACCATCCCCTAAAAAACACCACACCACCATCTCTGAGGAGCTCTCACCCTGGCAGAGACCACCAGGATCAGATGCACCCAGAGCAAGGCCAGTTTAAAAGGCAATCTTTTCTTTCCTATCCCCTTCCTGCCCCATTCTCAAGGAGCTGAACCCTGAAGAAGAGGGTTCAAGGGGAGAAGAGAAATTGGAGTTGAAATTGGATCAAACTGAATTATCATAATGAAAGGGTCCAAAAGTTCTAAGATTGGTCCGACGACCCTATTTTAAAGTGCAGCCCAGCCCCTCCTTACTCTGCTGTACTTTTTAAATTTTCTGTGATATATCACAAGCTATATAATTTACTTATTTATTATGTCTCTCATTACTCTCTGTCTCTTCCTCTCTCACCTCTACCTTCACCCTCAAATGTAAACTCAAGAGAAAGGATATTGGTTTTTTAACATATGCTTCCCTGGCATCTAGAATTATACTGTCCACTTGGTAGTCTTTAGCTCCACGTGGCTATTTAACTTTAACTTAATTACAATCAATTTAATAAATAAAATTTTAAGTAAATAAAATTTAAAATTTAGTGCTTCATGGGCTTGCCACATTCCAAGTGCTCAATAGCCACATGTGGCTAGTGGCTACCATATTGGGCAGAGCAGATATGGATCACTGAAAATTCTGTTGAACATCACTGGTCTGGAACAGGTGCTGGCACAGTGTGGCACTCAATAAGTAATTCAATGGCTGAGTTCTTTTTAAGACAAGATAGTCTAGTGGCTAAGAGAACAGGTCTAGAGGGAAATTGCTCCATTTTTAATAGTTGTGTAAATTTGGGTAAATTACTTAATCTTTCTAGATATGTCACTAGACAGCCATTTATAAACATTTAAAAAGTATTTTGGGAAAATTGATTATCCTGATCAAGCATAGACAGATATAATCACTGAAAAAATTTTAAAAATAAAGGGATGCATCCATTGTTTGGAAGGCCTAATATGTTTGAAGCAACATAGCCCAGAGATTAGCACAAACTCTAGAGTCAGATGTCTGAGAGGCAAATCCCAGCATCTCTTCTTGCTGCTGGATGAGTAGAATAAGTCTTCTGGAGTGAGAACGAGGGTAAAGGTGTGGTTCTACTAACTGATGCTCTAAGTACCACCCCTACTGCCACCCCACCACCTGCAATATCTGTTTCACAGCCCATCAATTTTATGCTCCATGTGATCTTGCCAATGAACTCTTCTACATGCCACATTATAACCCTCTTTTTATAATAGGACTCTTTCTCACTGCACATGAAATACTTAAACACAGCATTCAGTTCGCAAATGAAGATCCATTAGTAACCATTTCTGCACCAAGCTTTGTGCTAAGCACTGAAAATTTGGAGGTAAAAAGCAAAGCCTCATCTCCCAAGTAGCTTATACTGCAGTGAAGGAAGACAGTCCACTGGGAATTACAGAGGCATATTCAGGATACTGGGGAAAACAGGAAAAAGACACAGAACCCAACCCAGAAAACCAAGAAAGGTACCTGGAGGAGGTGATGGCTGAGTCCTCAAGAAGGAGTAGGAGTTTTAAAGGAGGGAATAAACCACACAATTGCAAGGAGGGGAAAGAAGTGTGGCAGTCAGGCACTGCAATGATTTGGTGCAGGGTAGGGGGTGAGGGTAATAGAGAAGGCTAGCAAAAGAGCAGGCCTCGCCTGGCCAGCGTGGCGCAGCTGTTGAGCATCGACCTGGGATCCGGGAGATCAAGGTTTGATTCCCAGTCAGGGCACATGCCAGGGTTGCAGGCTCGATCTGCAGTAGGGGGCGTGCAGGAGGAAGCTGATCAATGACTCTCTCATCATGGATGTTTCTCTCTCTCCCTCCCTCTCCCTTCCTCTCTGAAATCAATAAAGATATATTTTTAAAAATAAAAATAAAAAAGGGCAGGGCTTATCTCCAAGGGTCCCACAGGCACTGTAGCTGTAAAGGAGAAGGATCTCTTACCCTTTGAGACAGCATGGATGGACCTGGAGAGTATTATGCTAAGCAAAATAAGCCAGAAAGAGGAGGACAAATATCACATGATCTCACTTATATGTGGAATCTAATGAACAAAATAAACGTGGAAGCATGGAATAGGCTGACAGATCTCAGAGGGAAGGGTGGGGGGAGGGGATGGGGTGTAAGAGGTGAACTGAAGAACTTATATGCACATATGCATAGCCCATGGACACAGACAATAGTTTGGGGAAAGCCTAGGGTGGGATGGGAGCTGGGTGGAGGGGGCCAAATGGGGGGCAATGGGGGACATCTGTAACCCTCAACAATAAAATAAAATAATAAAATAAAATAGAATGTTGAGTTAATTCAGAGCGTAGTAGAGGGAGCCATTAAGTAAAGTAGACATTCTCTGAGATGTGAATATGGATGTGTGGAGGGGTAGCACTAAGAGAAGGTTAAAAGCATAAACTCCAGAGTTGGACCGTCCTGTCCTTGAAGCCTGGCTTTTTCATTTGATGGCTGTATTAATGCTGGACAACTTTTAAAAGTTATTGAGGTAACAGTGTTTAATAACATTATATAAATTTCAGCTGTACAGCATTATAATTTGGTAGCTGTAGACTCTATTGTGTACTCACCACCAAAAGTCTAATTTCCCCCCACTACCATATATTTGACCCCTTTTACCCAATTCACCCTCCCCCCTTCCTGTCTGGTAAGCACCATTCTGTTGTCTATATATGGGTTTGTTTTTGTGTAGACAACTTCTTTAAGCCCCAAGTTTTCATTTTAAAAAGGGAAAATGGTATTAACTGTGTCATGGAATTTGTGAAAATAACATGAGGTAATATACACAAAACACTTGTTACAGGACTAACACAGAGTAAGTGGTCAATAAATGCTAACTAATGTTATTATTGACCATTTGAATAATTGATAATTAAGTTTCTTGTTTGCCTCATTTTTTATAGTTTAAGTAGTGACTGAATGAATTAACTTTGTCACAACAAAAGGAAATTAAATGTTGTTTTTGTACCCTAATAAAAATATAAACATTTGTTTATTTAATAAATATTGACTGTGAATAATGTGCCAGGCAGTGTTCTAGGCTCTGGGGATAAAGCAGTGAACAAGGCTGAACAAGGTCCCTGCTCTCATATAGCTTATTTTCTAATGAAGGAGGCTGACAATAAATAAGCAAACAATAGGATTGACAATATCTGTAAGCTCCACAGGTCAGGGAACTTGTCTGTTTGTACCCTGATATAACCCAACTGCAAAAGATGGTGCCTACTTCAGGCACACAATGAGTGTGTTGAGTGAATAAAAATGAAAGGAGGTCATGTCAGATAGTGATGAGTGCTGGGAAGGCAACGAAACAGGGTGACGTGATGGACAGAGTGGGAGGGTTGGCCTCACTAGATATAGCACTGCTGAGAAAGTGAGTGTTGAGCTAAACCAATCATGGAACTATCTTTAAAGAAGAATATTCCAGGCAAAAGAATATTTCATGCCAAAACTAAAGGTCCTATATCAAGGCTGTGTTGTGCCTGTACAAAGAACAGAAAAACAAATTGCTGGAATGCAGCAAGCAAAGTGAGGAGAGAGGTAGAAATGGAGGTCAGAGCAGCAGGCTTGTCATTTAAGGCATTTACGCTTAGTTCCTTGCCCTGCACCCATCCCACCAGGTAAGAGTTTCTTTTCTTTCCTTTTTTCTTTTTCTCTTCTCTTTTCTTTCCTCCTCCCTCCTCCCTTCCCTTCCCTTCCCTTCCCTTCCCTTCCCTTCCCTTCCCTTCCCTTCCCTTCCCTTCCCTTCCCTTCCCTTCCCTTCCCTTCCCTCCCCTCCCCTCCCCTCCCCTCCCCTCCCCTCCCCTCCCCTCCCCTCCCCTCCCCTCCCCCTCCCCCTCCCCCTCCCCCTCCCCCTCCCCCTCCCCCTCCCCCCCTCCCCCTCCCCCTCCCCCTCTCCTTTTCCCTTCCCTTCCCTTCCCTTCCCTTCCCTTCCCTTCCCTTCCCTTCCCTTCCCTTCCCTTCCCTTCCCTTCCCTTCCCTTCCCTTCCCTTTCCCTTTCCCTTTCCCTTTCCCTTCCTTTCCTTTTTTAAAGATTTTGTATTCCTTAGCTCAAAGGGTCTAGAATGAAGTGCTGAGTATGTCAGCTGCCCTCACTCTTGTGTAATAGGAATATCTTTCCAGTTTGGGGACATGAAGGAGACATGTATTCCTCTGTCCTTCTGTCAACAGACCTCTGCATTGGCACTTAATCTGCTCAGTGTTTCTGGCTGTGATGGGTTTTTGTGTGAAATAGTCAATGCCCAAGATAATGATGGCTGGGGATGGGTGGGGGTCTGGAATGGAAGGGAGAGGAATGATGGAATCCCACAGCTCAGATTTTAATCATATGTAGTCTTTGGTGGGCATGCACGCACACACACAATAGAAATGTTTTATGTAACATAAAATAATTTTTGCCTCCAGGGACACTCAAACATTACAAATGCATCCAAGGATCAGTGCAAGTTAACTCAGGTAGAGAAGCAGTTTCCTGAAGGCGTAATTTGAGAGGGCAGGAGAGCAAAAGGAAAATTATTTCAGCTAAAGTGACAGTTTTTGGTTATTGGAATTTAAAATCTTTTTTTAATTATTTTTTTTATTTTTCAATTACAGTTTACATTCAATATTTTTTGTATTATTTTCAGCATAGTGGTTAGACAATCATATACTTTACATAGTGTCCCTCCCATATTTCCAGTACCCACCTGGCACCATACACAGTTATTACAGTATTACTGACCATATTTTCCCTATGCTGTACTTTACATCTAGCGACTATTTTTGTAACTACAAATTTGTACTTATAAATTCCTTTACCTTTTCACCCAGTCCCCGAACTCCCCTCCCCTCTGACAACCATCAGTCTGTTCTCTGTATCTATGAGTCTTTTTCTACTTTGTTTGTTCATTTATTTTGTTCTTTAGAGTCCAGATATAAGTGAAATCATGTAGTATTTGTCTTTCTTTTACCAGCTTATTTTCACTTAGCATAATACCCTCTAGGTCCATCCATGCTGCTGCAAATGGTAAAATTTTATTCTTTTTATGGCCAAGTAATATTCCATTATATATGTATGATGCAGTGATTCTATTACTGGACAGCCTTCTGAGTCAGAACGGGGGGACTGTCCCCTCCTTGGCTCTTGTTAATCTTGTAAGAAAGATTTCAGATGAGTGACAGCAGTGTTGAAGCAAAGCAAGTGAATTTATTAAGGAAGCAAAGCAAGCAAATTTATTAAAAATGCACTTGACATATAGCACAAGTGGGCAACTCAGCTAGCCTGGTGGAGGTTTAGGGGTTTTATACTTTTCTGTCTCTAGGTTTCAAGGTTCCTCTGCTGGATATCTTGGGCAACAGACTAGATTTCAAGGTCCCCTTTTACTTTGTTGTGGCTTTTCCCAGAATTTTTAAGAACATCTGGTGATTTTATCTTGGCAAGTCCCAAACTGAGGACTTCTTTGTTCAATGGGTGAAATAAACTCCCCTTATCCTCCTTTCCCCTCTTTCCTGTCTTTGCATCCCGCAAGTGATATTTGTCCTTGGGAGTAGCTGGCAGAAATGGCATTAATTGATTCTTTGTTCCCTATTTTCCCAGGCCAGGGTGATTTAAGTTATGTATTTTCTGGTTAGGGAGGAGAGGTATTAACCATTTGCTCTCAAGTGTCCTTGGTTGGGGAAGAATAGGTCTTATAATTCACAAGCTGGCTGCAAGCTGCCCAAACTGTTTGGTCATATTTAATTTTCTTGTCTCAGTTTCTCATTCCACTTGCCCAGGAATTTTCTAGCTTTTTACTATCCTGCTACAATTCCACATCTGGGTATATATCCAAAGAAATCCAAAACACTAATTCAAAAGAATATATGCACCCCTATGTTCATTGCAGCATTATTTGCAATAACCAAGATATGCTCAGCTGGTGTGGTTCAGTGGATGAGCTTTTACTCACAAACCAGGAGGTCACCTGTTCGATTCCCAGTCAGGGCACATGCCCAGTTTTGGGCTTGATCCCCCAAAAGGGGGCATGAAGGAGACAGCTAATCAATAATGTTTGTCTCTCATTGATGTTTCTGTCTCTCTGTTTCTCTCCCTCACTCTCTCTAAAAATCAATAAAAACATATTTTTTAAAATTAAAATACAATGGCCAAAATATAGAAGCAACCCAAATGCCCATCAATTAAAGCTCTTCTTTTAAAATTAAATTTTATTGCAATAGCTAGAATGGTAAACCAGCAATTTGGGCTTTCATATATTAGTGTAAATTAGTTTAATTACATATATACACATCCTCCTGATGGGTAGATGAGAGACAGGGAGTTTAGCTGGCAGGAAAGCAGAAGAGAAGGCTAATTTGGAGAAGAGGACTTGGCCAGGGTGCCAGGCTGCAGTGAGGCCCAAGCAGGAAGGTAGCATACAGGCAGTTGCGGGGGGAGGGGGGAAGGGAGAATGGGAACTCAGACCCAGAACTCCATCACCCACCACATCACACAGCAGAGGTGGTTCCTTGAGACCAAAGTGACCTAGTCCTAAAGGGAATGCCCACCTCATCGGGAATGTGGGGCATTTTCTATAGCCCTGGTGACATTGCCCCACTGAGATCCCAGAAATCCCAGGTAAGAGAAAACAAAAACTTGTGCAATAGCACCACCTAATGGAAAACAAAATAAAGACCTCTACTTATCAACTTGCTAAATTGGTAAAAGCAAAAGAGTACTTTAAGATTTGACGTTCCTGGCAGAGCAGCTCAGATGGTTAGACCATCGTTGGTGTACACCAAGTTTGCAGGTTCTATCCCCTGTCAAGGCACATACAAGAATTTACCAATAAACGCATAAGTAAGTTGACCAACATCTCCCTCTCTCTATCTAAAATAAATATATAGATTTTATATGTATATAAATGAAGATTTCCAATACATTAAATGCCCGGGCAAAGAAATAATCCATCAAGCACAATGAGTAACCAAGGTAACAAGGGGGTTCAGAAAGAAAATGAAAAGTTGTTATTTAAATCACAGAACATTCAAGATTGCAATTCTGAAAAAAAACTCAATGAAGATACAAGAAAACTCAGGAAAGCAGTCCAATGAGCTCGGAAATAACATCAGCAAACAAAAGGAGACTTTACTGATGAGATTGAAATTATAAAAAGGAACCAAACAAAAATTCTGGGGTTGAAGAACTCTATAAATGAGATAAAGAATGAACTAGCAAGCTCAGGAAATAGAACAGAGCAGCTGGAGGAAAGAATTGGTGATATTGGAAATAGAAATCTAAGAATGACTCAGATGGAAGAGGAGAGAGAATTGAGTGTAAAAAATAAATGAAAGGACTCTGTGAGAACTATCTGGCTCTATTAGAAAGACCAATATATAGATAAATGGGTATGCCAGGAAGAAAAGAGAAGAGAGGGAGAAAGGAACAAATAGCTTATTTGAACAAATAATTGATGAAAATTTCCCAAACCTATAGAAAGAACTGTACTGTCTCATCCAAAAAGCTAATAGAACACCTCATTCTCCCAATCCAAAATGAGACAAAAATTAGTAAGTTAGACCAAATGGACATAATTGATATCAACAGAGCTTTCCATCCTCAAACAATAGAATTCTCAAGTGCACATGGAACATTCTCCAGGATAGACCACATATGGGGCACAAACCTAGTCTCGATAAGTTTAAGATTGAAATCATACCAAGCATATTTTAAATCACAACATTATGAAACTGGAAATTAACTACAAAAAGAAAGTTGGAGGTTCTAGCCAGGCAGCTCATTTGGTTAGAGCATTGTCCCAATACACCAAGGCTGAGGGTTCCAACCTCGTCAGTGCACATACAAGAATCAACCAATGAATGCATAAATAAATGGAACAACAAATCTCTCTCTCTCTCATCTCCAACTAAAATCAACCAATCAATAAATAAATAAAGAAGAAGAAAGCTGGAAACCCCACAAATACATGCAAATTAAACATCCACCAGGTCAAAGAAGAAATAAAAGAAGAGATCAAAAGATACATATAGACAAATGAAAATGACAATATGACATATCGAAATTTGAGAAATGCAGCAAAAGCAGTACAGAGAAGTTTATACCATTACAGGCCTACCTCAAGAAATAAAAATCTCAAATAAACAATCTTACATTTCATATGTTCATAGAAAAAGAACAAATGAAGCCCAAAGGCAGTAGAAGAAAGCATATAATAAAAATTAGAGCAGAATTAAACAAAATAGAGAACAAAAAGACAACAGAAAAATATTAATGAAACTAAGAGCTAATTCTTTGAAGAGATAAATAAAATTGACAAACCTCTGGCTAGACTCACTAAGGAAAAAAGATAAAAGAGTCAAATAAATAAAATCAGAAACAAAAGAGAAGTTACAACAGACACCAAATACAGAGACTACAAGAATACTATGAAAAGCTATACACCACAAAATTCTATAACCTAGAAAAAAATGGATAAGTTCTTAGAAATAGATAACCTTCCCAGATTGAACCTTGAAGAACTGGAAAACCTAAATAGTTTGATCAACAGTAAAGGAGTTGAAACAGTAATCAGAAACCTCCCCAGGACCAGATGGCCTCACTGGTGAATTCTACTAAACATTCAAAGAAGACTTAATACCTAGCCTTCTCAAACACTTCCAAAAAAAATTAAAGAAGAGAGAATACTTCCTAACTCATTTTACAAGGTCAACATCACCCTGATACCAAACCAGGCAAGGACAAGACACACACACACAAACACAAAATTACAGGCTGATATCCCTGATGAACATAGATGCAAAAATCCTAAACAAAACACTAGCAAATTGAATACAATAATACTTTAAAAAGGTAATACACCATTGTCAAGTTGGGTTCATTCCAGAGATGCAAGGATAGTTCAACATATGCAATTCTAACAATATGATACAGCACACTGACAAAATAAGAGATAAAAATCATATGATCATATTAACAGATGCAAAAAATTCAACAAGATACATCAATTTATGATTAAAACACTCAATAAAATAGGTATGGAAGGAAAGTACCTGAGCACAACAAAGGACATATATGAGAAACCCTCAGCTAATATCATACTCAATGGTGAAAAACTGAAAACTTTTCCTCTAAGTTCAGGAACAAGACAAGGAGGCCTACTTTTTCCACTGTTGTTCAACATAGTATTGGAAGTCCTAGCCAGAGCAATTAGGCAAGAGAAAGAGATAAAAGGCATCCAAATCGGGAATTAAGAAGTAAAATTGGCCTGGCCATCATGGGTCAGTGGTTGAGCACTGATCTGTGAACCAGGAGGTCACAGTTCCATTCCCAGTCAGGACACATGCCCTGTTTTTGGGCTCAAACCCCAGCAGGGGTTGTGCAGGAGGCAGCCGATTGATGACTCTCTCTCATCATTGATATTTCTATCTCTCTCTCTCCCTTCCACTCTCTGTGAAATCAATAAAAACATATTTTTTAAAAAAGTAAAACTGTCACAATTTGCAGATTACATGATTTTATATGTGAAAAACCCCAAAGACTCCACCAAAAGACTATTAGAAACAATTTAAAAATACAGTAAAGGTGCAGGATACAAAATCAATGTACAAGAATCCATTGTATATATACTAACAGTAAAATATCAGAAAGAGAAGTGAAGAGAATAATCCCATTTGCAATTGTGACAAAAGTATAAAACACCTGGAATAAACTTAACAAATGAAATAAAGAACCTATACATTGAAAACTGCAAGATATTGTTGAAAGAAATTGAAGTAGACACAAAGAAATGGAAAGATATTCTACATTCATGGATAGGAAGAATCAGCATAGTTAAAATCTCCATATTACCTAAAGCAATATACAGATTCAATGCACTCCTTATCAAAATTTGAGACATTTTTCAAAGAGATAGAACAAAAAAATTATCAAATTTGTATGAAACCACAAAAAACCTGAACAGCCAAAGCAATCCTGAAAAGAAAAAACAAAGCTGGAGGTTTCACACTTGCTGACTTCAAATTATCCCACAAAGCTACAATAATCAAAACAGTATTCTATGGGGATTTCAAGACGGCAGTAGAGTAGGTGGAAGCTACACTCACTTTCTCATAGAACCAAACTGGAATTACAACTAAATTAAACAATCATACTGAATAACCAACTGAAGACTAGCTAAAGACGAATCTTTGAGGATTTACAGAAGAAGCCACATTGAAACTGGAAGGAAGGGCAGAGACATGAAAAAGGCTGGCTCCACTCCCATGGGCAGTGGCTGAGGTTCCAGAAGGATATCTGAGCTGTGGGGGGTTCCCTCTGAGAACCGTGGGGTCTAAACCCCAAGCCAGGCTCCCCAGCCCAGAGTACCAGAGACAGGAAGAGCTGCCTCAAAACATCTGGCTGTGAAAATCAGCAGGATTCCTGTAGGCCAAAAAAGGATGTCTGGAGACACAGGCACCCTCTTACAGGGCCAACACACAAAATTTTATTTACAGTCACCCTGGGCTCTGGCAGAGGAAGGGTGGAGTGAACTAGAGTTATGTGAGTAGAGTCTGAGGTTTGTAGCTCTGGGGAAAGACATGGGAGGACAGCCACCAGGATCCCTGTGCTGAGCATTCTCTGAGATTACAGTTGCCATCCATCTTGGGTGGAGAACTCCCTTCCATGCATCATTAGCCTCAGGGAAAGCAATTGTTCTGAACTCCCTTTTGCCCCACCCTAATAAACTTAAACCCTGCTGAGGAGTTAACTGCCTTGGCCAGGATGTAGAGGTCTGGGCAGACTCATGGGGTATCAGTGATTGAGTTGTCTGGCTTTGGGGCAGGGGCCATTCCCCCAACTTTCCAGTAAACCTGACTGGCACTTCCCCTTCAGGGGGATCTGACAGAACCATTTTCCCAGCTTCCCACAGACCCACCCTCTGGGCTCCAGAGGCCCCACCCACCTGACTCCTAGTGCCTTCACCGTACTGAGGTCAGGGCAAATCTGGAACAGACTGAGTCATATAACTCTGGGGCAGGGGCCAAACCCATCACCTTCCCCAAAGCATGACCTGCACCATCCCCTCACAGGAGATCCATTAGCCCCTTTTTCCCTACCCTGCCAGAGGCTCTTTTGGTAACTGAGTCTAACAGGCAGCTAGCAGGTGGAGGTAGCCGGAGGCAGATCTTGGGGTATCTTGGGTCTTTTGCTGACCTGCCCTCAGGCCAGGTGGTATTAAAAGCCAACTTTCATGCACAGCTTTGTCTTTCCCATGCACCCAAACCCAGCAGAAGGAGCCACAAACTGTGGATCGCTTGTAACTCTAAACAGGTTGCCAAGGGCCAGGCACAGATAGCATCTGACATTGGTTAGCAACAGAGTCCCTCCCAAGAGGCCCCAGAACCAACAGGCCCAGTGACCAGATTCAGACAACATCAGAGCAGGATCCAATAAGCTTCACAAGCAGCATACCCAAAGAAAAATCTCAGTAGGCACCAAACCCTGCTGACGCAAATTCTACTTTCTGTGGTCAGCACCTTCACAGCAGCTCACATGCCGTGGTGGGGTTGAGCCACACAATCAACCAGCTAGAGGGTCTGTCCCACACACAAATTAATCAGTAGCAATCAATGCTCAACTGAGCAATGAATGCTCAATAGCAATACAATGCTCAAGGAGACTGCACCACTGGATCCCACAAGACACCTAGTATATAAGTCCACTTCAAAGACATTAGTCATAGCAGATCTATCTAGTATATAGAAACAAACACAAAGAGGCAGCCAAAATGGGAAGACAAAAAAACAGGCCCCAAATGAAACAACAAGAGAACTTTCCAGAAAAAGATCTAAATGAAATGGAGGCAAGCAATTTATCAGATACAGAGTTCAAAGTAATGGTTATAAGAATGCTCAATAAACTTAGCGAGAATGACAACAACATGAAAAAGGACATAGAAATAATTTAAAAAGGGGGGGGGACCATTTAGAATTGAAGAATATAGTATCAGACATCAAGAATGCACTGGAAGAAATAAACAGTAGGTTGGATGAAGCAGAAGATCAAACCAGTGATTTGGAAGACAAGGTGGAAAAAAACACCTAGTTAGAGCACAAAAAAGAATTTAGCCCTGGCCAGTGTGGCTTGGTTGGTTGAGTGTCATCCCAAGCACTGAAAGGTGGTTGGTTCAATTCCCAGTCTGCACATGCCAGGGTTTCAGGCTCGATCCCTGGCATGTGGGAGGCAGCCAATAGATGTTTCTCTCTCTCCATCTCCCTCTCTCTCTCTAAAAAATCCATAAAAACATATTAAAAATTGTATCTCATTAAAATAACAAAATAAAAAGAATGAGCATAGTTTAAGGGACCTTTGAGACAACATAAAGTATAACAACATCCCCATAATAGGGGTAACAGAAGGAAAAGAGAGCAAGAGATCAAGAACCTATTTGAAGAAATAATGACTGAAAACTTCCCTAACCTAGTAAAGAAAAAAGATACACAGCCTGGGAAGTGCAGAGGGTCTCAAACAAGATTAATCCAAAGAGGCCCATAACAAGCCACATCATAAGTAAAAGGGCAAAGGTTAAAGTCAAAGAGAGAATCTTAAAAATAGAGAAAACAGACAGTTACTTACATGGGAGCTCCCATAAGACTGACAGCTGATTTCTCAGCAGAAGTGTTCTAGGCCAGAAGGGATTGGCATGAAATATTCAAAGTGATAGAAAGTGAGGACCTATAATCAAGACTGCTTTACCCAGCAAGGCTATCATTTAAAGTTGATAGAGAAATAAAAAGCTTCCCAGACAAGAAAAAGCTAAAGAAGTTTGTTTCCACCAAACAGTATTATAAGAAATGTTAAAGAGCCTGTTAAAGAAGTACAAGAGGGCCCGGCTGCTGTGGCTCAGTTGGTTGAGCATCGTCCCATGCACCAGGAGATTGCTGGTCTGATTTCTGGTCAGAGAAATGCTGGGTTGTGGGCTCAATCCTCAGTACAGGCCATGTAGGAGGCAGCTGATAAATGTTTCTCTCTCATCCATGTTTCTATCTTTCTTCTCAGCTCCCTTCCTCTCTCTGAAATGAATAAAAAGGTTTTTTTTTTTTAAATGCTGACTTAAAAAATGAAACTGCTCCTAATTATATATATAAAAAAAGAAGTACAAGAGAAAGAGATAAAAAAGAGTAGCATAGGCAAAATAATAAAAGGCAGCCCAGCCGGGCGTGGCTCAGCAGTTGAGCATCAGACTAGGATCCAGGAGACCACAGTTCCATTCCTGGTTAGGGCACATGCTCAGGTTGTGGTCTCCACCCTCTGTCTGGACGTGCAGGACCCAGCCAATCAATGACGACTCTCTCATCACTGATGTTTCTATCTCTCTCTCCCTCTCCCTTTCACTCTCTGAAATCAATAAAGATATGTTTTTTAAAAAAACAAACAAAAATAAATAATAATAAAATGGCAATAAACATGTACCTATCAATAATCACTTTAAATGTAAATGGCTTAAATGCTTCAATCAAAAGACATAGTGTAGCTGAATGGATAAGAAAGCAAGAACCATATATATATCCTATTTACAAGACACCCACCTCAAAACAAAAGATTTACTCAGTCTGGAAAATAAACAAACTTCTGGAGGACTTTAAAGGCGAGATTGCCCGGCTGGGCGTGGCTCAGCAGTTGAGTGTCGACCTGGGATCCACGCGATCAGGGTTCGATTCCCAGTCAGGGCACATGCCTGGTTGCAGGCTTGATCAATGGCTCTCTCATCATTGATGTTTCTATCTCTCTCTCTCCCTCTCCTTTCCTCTCTCTGAAATCAATAAAGATATATTTTTTAAAATAAAATAAAATAAATAAATAAAGGCAAGATCAACAGCAATACAGTCACAGTAGGGGACTTTAACACTCCACTGAATTTACTGGATAGATCTTCCAGATAAAAAAATCAACAAGGAAACAGTGACTAAATGACCCACTAGATTAGATGGGTTTAACTGACATTTACAGAATATTTCACCTCAAAGCTTCAGAATATACATTCTCCTCAAGTGCACATGGCACGTTCTCTACAAAACCAGTCTCTACAAGTTCAAAAAGATTGAAATCATATTAAGCATCTTCTTGGATTACAGTAACAATTAGAAATCAACTACGGTAAAAACACTCAAAAACATTCAAACACATGGAGGCTAAATAGCATGTTATTAAACAATGAATGGGTTACCAATGAGATCAAGGAAGAAATCAAAAACTTCCTGGAAACAAATGAAAATGAACACACGACAACCCAAAATATATGGGACACAGTGAAAGCACTCAAAAAAACAAGAAAAACTTCTAATAAACTATCTAACCCTACAACTTAAAGACTTAGAAAGAAAACAACAAGAAAAACCCAGAGTAAGTAGAAGGAAGGAAATAATAAAGATCAGAGCAGAAATAAATGACATAGAAACTAAAAAAATAGAAGTATAAAAGATCAATGAAACCAAGAGCTGGTTCTTTGAAAAGATAAACAAGATGGATGAACCTTTAGCCAGACTCACCAAGAAACAAAGAGGGAGGACCCAAATAAATAAAATTAGACATGAAAGAAGTGAAGTAACAACTGACACCGCAGAAATACAAATGATTATTAAAAAATACTGTGATCAACTACATGCTGACATGCTGGAAAATATGGATAAAATGGACAAATTTCTAGAAAAATACAACCTTCCAAAGCTGAATCAGGAGGAATCAGGAAATCTGAATAGGTCTATAACAACAGATAAAATTGAAGCAGTAATAAAAAAATTAAAAATTAAAAAAAAACCTTCTAACGTACAAAAGTCCTGGTTGGGATGGCTTTACAGAGGAGTTTTACCAAACATTACAAGAAGAATTAACATCTATTCTCCTCAAACTATTTTTTAAAATCCGAGAGGAAGGAACACTTCCAAACTCTTTTTATGGGGCCAGCATTAGCCTAATTCCAAAACTAGATAAAGACATTACAAAGCAAGAGAATTACAGGCCAATATCCCTGATGAACATAGATGCTAATACCCTCAACAAAATATTAGCAAATCGGATTCAGCAGTATATTAAAAAGATCACACATCATGACCAAATCCCTGAGATTTATTCCAGGGATGCAAGGCTGGTACAATATTCTCAAACAATAAATGTGATACATCACATAAACAAACTGAAAGACAAAAATCATATGATTATATCCATAGACATAGAAAAAGCATTCCACAAATCTAACACCCATTTTTGATAAAAGCTCTCAGCAAAGTGGAAATAAAGGGCTCATACCTCAACATAATAAAGGCTGTATATGACAAACCTACAGCCAACATCATACTCAATGGTCAAATACTAAAACCATTTCCCTTAAAAACAGAAATAAGACAGGGATGTCCACTTTCACCACTCTTATTCAACATAGTACTGGAAGTCCTAGCCACAGCCATGAGACAAGAAGAAAACATAAAAGGCATCCAAATTGGAAAGGATGAAATAAAACTGTCATTATTTGTAGATGACATGATATTGTGCATAGACAATCCTAAAAACTTCACTAAAAAACAGATTTAATAAATGAATTTTGCAATGTAGCAGGATATAAAATTAACACCCAGAAATCTGTGGCATTTTTATACACCAACAATGAACTCTCAGAAAGGGAAACTAAAAAAACAGTCCCATTTACTATTGTAACAAAAAAAAATTAAGATACTTAGGAATAAACTTAACCAAGGAGGTAAAGACCTGTACTTGGAAAACTACAGGATGTTGCAAAAAGAGATAAGGAAGATATAAACAAGTAGAAGAATATACTGTGTTCATGGGTTGAAAGAATTAACATCATTAAAATGTTGATACTATCCAAAGCAATCTATAGATTCAGTGCAATCCCTATTAAAATACCAATGGCATATTTCACAGATCTAGAAAAAATACTCCAAAAATTTATATGGAACCATAAAGATCCCGAATAGCCTCAGCAATCTTGAGAAAGAAGAACAAAGATGAAGGGATCACAATACCAGATATCAAGTTATACTACAAAGATACTGTAATCAAAACAGCCTGGTACTGGCACAAGTACAGACATATAGATCAGTGGAGCAGAAGAGAGAACTCAGAAATTAACCCAAGCCATTATACTCAACTAATATTTGACAAAGGAGGCAAGAGCATACAATGGAGTTAAGACAGTCTCTTCAATAAATGGTACTGGGAAAACTGGACAGGTACATGCAAAAAAAAAAAAAAAAAAGATGCTAGACCACCAACTTACACCATACACAAGATTAAACTCAAAATGGGTAAAAGACTTAAATGTCTGACGTGAATCCATAAAAATCCTAGAAGAAACCATAGGGAGCAAAATCTCAGACATCTCTTGTAGCAATATGTTTGCTGATACATCTCCCAGGGCAAGGGAAACAGGAGAAAATAAACAAATGAGACTACATCAAAATAAAAACCTTCTGCACAGGAAAGGAAACCAACAAAACAAAAAGGATACCCACTGCATGGGTGAACATATTTGCCAATGACACATCTGATAAAGGGTTAATATCCAAAATATATAAGGAACTCATACAACTTAACAAAAGGAAGACAAACAACCCAATTAAAAAATGGGCAAAGGACATAGACACTTCTCCAAAGAGGACATACAGATGGCCAAAAGACATATGAAAAAATGCTCAAAGTCACTAATCATCAGAGAGATGCAAATTAAAACAACAATGAGATATCACCTCACACTCGTCAGAATGGCTACCATCAACAAATCAACAAACAAGTGCTGGTGAGGGTGTGGAGAAAAGGGAGCCCTAGTACACTGCTGGTGCAGCCACTATGGAAAAGAGTATGGAGTTTCCTCAAAAAATTAAATCGGGAACTGCCTTTTGACCCAGTGATCCTACTGCTAGGAATGTATCCTAAGAAACCCAAAACACCAATCAGAAATAATTTATGCACCCCTAGGTTCATAGAATTTCAATTTATAATAGCTAAGATCTGGAAATAGCCAAAGTGCCCATCAGTAAATGAGTGAATAAAAAAGCTGTGGTACATTTACACCATGGAATACTAAGCAGGTGTAAAAAAAAAAAAAAAGGATCTCTTATCCTTTGGGACAGCATGTATGGACCTGGAGAGTATTATGCTAAGCAAAATAAGCCAGCCAGAGAAAGACATGTACCACATGATCTCAGTCATATGTGGAATCTAATGGACAAAAGAAACTGATTAACAAAATACATCCAGGGTCATAGAAGCATGGAACGGGCTAAAGGATCTCAGAGGGAAGACGAGGTTGAAGAAATGGGTGGGGAGAGATTAATCAAAGAACTTATATGCATATATGCATAACCCATGGACACAGGCAATAATAGTATAGAGAAGGGCTGAGAGGGAGCGGATGCAAGATGGAGGGGATCAATGGGGGGAGGAGGGGAGGAGACACATCTGTAATACTTTCAACAATAAAGGTAATAAAAAAAAAAAAAATCAAACCTCTGCTCAGCCAGCCAAACCATCAACAAAACAAAAAGGCAACCAGCAGAATGGAAGATTTTTGCACAATTCCTCTGATAGGTGACTAATATCCAAAATATATGAAAAACTCATACAACTCAACAACAACAAAAAATAATACATTAAAAAATGTACAGAGGACTTGAACAGATATTTTTGCCAAGAAGACATATAGATGGCCAACAAATATATGAAAAGATGCTCAGATTCACTAGCTATGAGGGCAATGCAAATCAAAACCACAATGAGATACTACCTCACACCTGTTAGAAAGGCTATTAGAAAAAAAGACAAGAGCCCTATCTGGTTTTGCTCAGTGGTTACAGCATTGGTCTTCAGACTGAAGGGTCCTAGGTTCGATCCCAGCCAAGGGCATGTACCTCGGTTGCAGGCTCAATCCCTGGCCCTTGTCAGTGGGTGAGCAGGAGGCAACCAATTGACGTGTCTCTCTCACATTGATGCTTCTCTCTCTCACTCACCCTCCCCTTCCACTCCCTCTGAAAAGCAATGGAAAATGTATCCTCGGGTAAGGATTAAAAAGAAAATAAAAAAGACAAGAAATAACAAGTGTTGTAGAAGATGTGCAGAAAAGAGACCCTTGTAACTGCTGGTGTGAATGCTAATTGGTACAACCTCTACAAATGACAGTATGGGGGTTCCTCAAAAAATTAAGAATAGAGGTACCCTATGACCCAGCAATCCCTCTTCTGGGTATCAACCTGGAAAATTTAAACACTTATTCGTAGAGATATATGTACCCCTATGTTCATTGCAGCATTATTTACAATAGTCAACAAAGGGAAGCAACCTAAGAGTTCTCTGATGGATGATTAGATAAAGAAGATGTAGTACTTGTACACAATGGAATACTACTTGGTCATAAAAAATGATAAAATATCAATACATGGATGGATCTTGGAGTATCATGCTAAGTGAAATAAATCAGATGGAAAAGCACAAGAACCATATGATTTTACTAACATGTGGAATATAAAACAGAAAGCATCTAACAAACAAAAACAAAGACACAGACAATGGTATGGTGGTTACTGGGGGGTGAGGGGACAAAGGGTAAAGAAGATTAAATATGTAGTGACTGAGGGAAAGTAGACTTTGGGTGGTGAGCATACAATGGAGTATATAGATGATGTATTATAGAATTGTACACCTGAAACATATCATTTTATTAACCAATGTTACCCCAATAAATTTAATTTAAAATAAAGGACAGTGTTTACTAGCCTTCTAAATAATTTAATATCCTGAACCAAACTTGTTTTCTGCAGGAGCTTCCGTGTTAGCAAACAGATCTCTGTGCCAGACTGGTGGCACACCCCTACTTTATGGGGACAAAAGCTCCTGTGCTCAGAACCTTTCTAGACCTCTTCATCCAACTCTTTATTTTTAATGCCACCAGTAATGGACAAATAAATATCTGTGCCTATTTATATGAAGCACAGGGACTCAACCTCACTTCTATGGCTCTCCTGCCAAAAATGAATGACTTCAGTCTAATCACTAGGATAATCAGAAAAGAAATTGAGATGTGTTACAAAATAACTGATCTGAATTCTTAAAAATTGTCAAAGTCATGAAGGACAAAGACAGACTGGACAAAGAGAAACTGAAGTAAATCAAGCAGGATAAGGAGGCATGGAGTTAAATGCAACTTGTGATCTCTGGTTGGGTGCTGGACTAGAAAAAGGGTTTCTCTTTTGCTATGAAGGACATCACTGTGACAGTTGGTGAAATTTGAATAAACTGTGTAGATTTAATTATTGTATTGTATCAATGTTAATTTCCTAATTTTATAATTGTACTGTGTTAATGTAAAAGAATGTCCTTGTTTTTAGAAAATATACCCAATATTACTTAGAGATTAAAAGCATTATGTCTGCAACTCACTCGTGTTTTGTGAAAAAAATTATAGGAGAGAGAATGCAAATGAGAAGAACAAATGTGGTAAAATATTAACACTTGGGTAGTCTGGGTTAAAGATATAAGGAAAATAATTGTACTGTTTATGTGACTTTCCCTTATGTAGAAATTATTTCAAAAGTAAAAGTTTATTTTAAAAAACAAAATTGTTTTCTGTACAGCTTCTTTAATTTTAAATAAATCTTGAAGGCTATTACCACCGCCTTCCAATTTTTACTATAATAGTAACAAACATATAGTACTTACTGTGTACTAAGCACTATTTTAAGTACAAATACATATTATAACCCACTTAATCCTCACAGCAACCCTATAAGGTAGGTACTATCGTTACTCCCTTTTCCACAGATAAGGCACCTGAGACCCAGAGGGAGTAAGAAAGCTTGCCCAACTCCCCCAGAGGGGATGGAGCCTGGTCCCTGCCTACCGCCCTGGAAGAGCCAGGTTCTGCTATGTCTACTATAATGCTGGAGCTAAGGGGTTTTCATGTGACTGCTTTATTCTCCTTTTTTATTTTTTATTTTCATTTTTTGCTTTTATTTTCTTGGAAAAATTTTAAATAGGTTTAAAAACATGAGTTTATTTTTCTCTAATTATGGGAATTTTGTGAGTGGTATATGCCACGGGCACCCTTCCAATAGCTTTAATACGGGCTAATAGTAGGAGGCCCTGTCTCCGCTGGTCTCTGTGTATTAAGGAGATAAGGAGACCCAGGGAATTAACTCTCTAACACTAGTAGGATGTGCTTTTTTGTTGTTCTTGACTTTGATGTTTGCTTGCCATTGTAAACCACCAACTCTAAACAATGTCACCAATAAATACTTGTGACCTGAGAAGGCAGAATCTCTTCTTCACAATCCTTTGAGCATTCATGACTTGTCTATGCACTGTTTTAGGTTACTTTGAGACCAGCTCTAACATTAGTTCATGATGGCAAATTTATTGCTACTTTTTCCAAAAGCATCACCTCCTATTTCACAAAGTTAAAATCAAGTTTAAAAGTTATAGGGCTTAAGTGATCTTTGAAACGCTTTTTTAAAATAGTGGAGTTGTTTAAAGGTTATTATTAGAAACATTTTTTTTCTTGTCACAACATTGTTTGATTAAAGAATCTGATTAGTCATCACTGTCCTACAGGATGCTACGATACTGTGCCTTGTATGTTTATTTAACCAGCACAAGGTTTTCTTGTTGTGGACAATACTATTATCAAAGCATCCATCACCTCTCTTAAACAGTCTCCTTGACACCCTTTTCTCTCCCACCTCTGACTTTAAGCTATTTCAGCAACTATTAAGACTGAATTTTAACCAAGGACAAGAAGGGGGAGTAAAATCCAAACTAGTTCATCTGTTGTTCATTCATTATCCAAATAAGGAATAGATGAAAGGGGAGATAGGACAAGTGGCTGGTTTAAAAAGTTACTTAGTGGTGTAAACTGATTTATGACTACTTTATATTCTACCACTATTGATGATCTAGCTATGCTGAGGGCAGGAGAGTTTTCAATAGTATAAGAGTAGAAGCACTTTCTTTTAAATAATGCAATCAACACCTACAACCTCAATTTAAAATAATTCTAATTAAAATCTCTCTAGCAGATAGGTCGCTAAAGTTTCCTTTGCTCTTTTTAAATTTGTTTTACTACATAATGTCAGAAGCATGGTTTTGGTGACACTAGCACCTGTTATGTCGTCAGTGGAACTTCAACATTCAGACTGGAATAATGCCAATGAAACACAAACATGCCATTGAGTAGCAAGAGAAACAGGGAAAGAACCTTGGTTAGGAGTCAGAGGCTCATGGACTGACACTTACTGGTCACGTAACTTGGTTGACTCACCTAACTTATCTGAGGCTCATTTTTCCCATTAGTGAATTGGGAATAAAAATCCTTGCCCTGCTTACCTCAATAGCTATCATGATGAAGATATTAAATAATGTATGTGACAGTTCTTTGCCAAATTTTACACAAATTGAAATATGAAATTTTTAAAAAGATCATTATGATGTTTGAAAATTAAAAAACACCACCACCATGCAGACTGATGAAGTGAATAGACAATTAAAAGCTTGCTGTGATGTGTAAGTCTCCAGAGATGGTGCCCAGTGAGCCATTCTTCCTGGCATTTGAAGGGAGGAATAGGCCCCTTCCTTTGGATCTGGGCTGGCCCTGTGACTCACTTTTCACCACAGAATGTCGCAGAAGTGATGCTATGTGACTGTCCACGGTAGGTCATTAAAACCTGGGCAGCTTTAGCGTGGGCCTGTGAACCCTTGCTCTAAGGCAAACTAGCTTCTCTGTAAGAATCCAAACACCCTGAGGTGCCATGTTGTTAGAAAGCCCAAGCTAGCCAGACAGAGAAGTGTAAGAGAAAAAGAAACTCTCTTCTCCCTCTACCCATCGTAGGTTCCCTGTCAATTTGACTGACAATAGACAGACTAACAAGAGAAAAATAGATAAAAGTTTATTAACATAAATATGCACACCCAGCTGGATGTTGTCAGTTGAATTTCATGGGAGCACTCAGAGATGAGTAACTAAAGGAGCTAGTTAGAACTTGGGTTTATATAGCATCTTAAAAGAACTATAAAATTTTAGAGAAGTGACCAAAGGTAAAGGATTTTGAGTTTCTAGGGCAGCAAATTGTGGGAAGGCAAATATATGGGGGCACTAAGATAAGGGCTACTTAGTAAAGTTAGTTATGTAGATTCCTTTAGTGCCATCTTTGGGCTGATAAGCCTCTTGAGTGTTCTCCAACGGTTTACTTTTTGTTTTCCTGGTAGAGAAGGGAGCGGGAACAACTTTACAAATGTATGTCCCACTTTCACACATATAGTGGGAGGCCAGAGAGAGCTTTTCTTGTCTATACAGGGTGGGGCAAAAGTAGGTTTAAACAGTTGTGAGTATGCAAAACACAGAGTTTATCCATGTATTATTATTTATTATTGTATTATTTTCCATGCAAATGACTGTAAACCTACTTTTGCCCCACCCTGTATTGGCTTTTTCTCAAATGCCTACAGCTGAAAATTAGCCTTATACCAAAGTGGCATATTTTGGGGTAGCATATTCTACTACCCTTCAGAGGCCATGTGGAGGGGCGGGGAGAGAGAGTGAAAGAAGGAGAGAGATGGAGAGAGAACCTATTTCTTGCAGTCATTCCAGATGAGCCATCAGCTATGTAAGTGAAAAAAAATATCTTGGACATACAGTTCAGACTAGTTGCTGTCTGACTGCAGCCTCATAAGAGACCCCAAGCAGGAACCACCCAGCTGAGCCCAGTCAACCACAGAACCACACAGAACTATGAGAGGTAATATATTGTTGTTTTAAGTCACTAAGTTTTGGAGTGGTCTGTTATGCAGCAATTGGTAACTAGAATATAGAGTAATTTTTTTTCCCATTTTCATGGAAAGCTTGTTCAGTTTATTAGTGTAGGATTTATAAGACAATTAGGACAAAGTCACTGATGTATATCAGGACCTATTTTATTTTAATTTGCTCCCTCTTGCCAAAAACACATTGTTCTAGAAAGCACACTTCAAGGGGGCACTGAGAAGAAAATGACTGGTGAATTAATACTAGCAGAAAGAAGGAAAAGTTTTTCTACTTTCAGGCTACATTTTTGTTGCTCTCATAAATTCCTGCTCTGGACAGTTGCATAAGTTATGGTTTTTCTAAGAACAGATTTATTATTTTTTAAAATGTATTATTCTCTTATGTTTTGATTTATGGCCAATGAGAACTACTGTAATGATTATCTTTTTTGTTAAAGTCAGGTTTGTTGAGATATCATTTATATAGAGTAAAATGTATACTTTTTAGGTGTACAGGTCTGTGAGTTTTGATAAGGCCATATGCCCTCCAGAGTCAAGATATAGAGTATTTCAATAACCACCAAAAGTTTCCTCATACTCCATACTCAGCCACCTCTTTCCATCCCCAACCCCTGCTAACCACTGATCTGATTTCTGTTCCTGTAGCTTTGTCTTCTTTACATTGTCATATATGTGGAATCACACAGTCTCTTGTGTCTGGCTTCATTTCACTTAACATAATGCCTTTGAGACTCATCCAAAGTAATAATCTGTTCCTGCACCAACTATTTCACTTTTTATGTGTATTCTAAGGGTATGCAGAGCTATGAATAGCTAAATAAGTTATAGGGTCATTGTAGTGTTTCAGAAAGTTTTGTCTGAGGACCACCTACATTGCAATCACCTTGGGTGCTTGTTGGACTCTCAGACTCAGACCTATTAAGTCAGTGCCTGAGCTACTCAGTAATGTGTGTTAGCAACCATCCCCATGTAACTTTTATGCATGACTAAAAGTAGAAACCCTAAGGCATTCCAGGGTGGACAAGGATATCAGAGTTAGGTGGTTCTGAGTTTGAATCTAGCACTGCAATTTACTAGCTGTATGAACTTGGGCAAATTTCTTAAACTATCTGCCCCTATTTTTTCTTTTGTATTTGGAAATTATTTATTTATTTACCAAATATTTTTGAGCATCTATTATATGACAAGGCACAGTTCTAGGAACCAGGATCACAGCAGCGAATAAGACAAAGTCCAATCCTTCATGGAACGCAGTGCAAGATAAATATAAATATATGAGAAAGCACATACATATATGAGAAAATTTCAAATAGTGATACCCTGTAGAAAAATGAAACAAAGTTTTGACATAGAGGGCACCTTATTTAGGATACAATGTCGGCTATAAGTTGGGAAGAACATCCCTGAGTGTATGTGTTTAGCACTGTCACAAAGGTTCTGTCAGGACTAGTGGATATTAGCAAGGTCTGCTCAAGGTAAGCTGTGTTTTCAGCATCACAAAAAATTTACTACCAATCTTGATTCTTATTTGAAACTGCAGAGAAATGTTGATGTCAACATTCAACAGCTAGTATGGCATGTAAGCTAGAGGTTCCCATGTGACCCACTGGCCGCATTTCTGGCAGAGTTTATGCTCGTGTGTTGCAGAGTTGAGAAGCCTTCATGGCTTCTGGGCCCCTGTCACTGCCTTCCTGAGGGACCGAGTAACGACAAGTCTTTTCTCTTGCATCTTTTTATCTCTAAAGGCAGTTCTGAAAAGCAAAACATATCTCTCATATTTTGACTCTACCTCAAGCATAGAGACTGAAAAGAAATACTAATTTATCGGGGAGCATGTCCTATCGGTAATTTTTAAACCTCCTTGGTGGCCATGGATCATTTTGAGACTTTTTGTTTTGTTTTTTGGTTGGTTTGGTTTTTGTTCATCCTCAGCCGAGGATATTTTTTCCACCTATTTCCGAAGAGGGCGGGAGGAGAGAAAGAGCGGAGTGGGGGGTGAGGGAGACACGCCCACGGGGTGCCCCCCGCACGTGCCCCCGTCCGGGCAGGGAAGAGCCTGCACCCCAGGTATCTGCCCTCGACCGGAATCGAACCAGCGATCCCTGGGTGCGGCCGGCCCAGCGCCCGAACCACTGAATCACACCTGCCAGGGCCATTTTGAGACTTTTTTTTTTTTTTTAATGTTTTCTTATTGATTTCAGAGAGAGGAAAGAGGGAGAGACAGATAAAAACATCAATGATGAAAAAGAGTCACCGATCGGCTGCCTCCTGCACGCGCCCGCGGGGACGAGGCCGCAACCGGGGCACGCGCCCCGACAGGAGCCCACCCTGCCCTCCCGGTTCCTGGGTTCACGGTCGCAGCTCAACCCCGAGCCCCGCCCGCCCGCCACTTTGAGACCGTTAATGAACACCGGGTCTTCTCCCCGAAACACTGCACGGCTCGGGCAGTTCTCCGCCTCATCTTACTGGCCCGTCTGCAGCGTGTGCACAGCTGACCGCTCCCTCCATTCTCCCTTCGGGGTCCCGCCTCAACCGACGCATCCGCGCTAAACTCCACCCCCGACTCCACCTCTGCGACCGGACTCGCCGCGACGGCGGAACCGCGGGCGAGGCCGGAACACGGTTAGCGGACGCTGTCGTCCGCCGGAACGCGAATGGAGAGGAACGCGTCACGCCGAGGAACGGAAGAGAGAGGCGGGGGACGCGTTTGGCCGACGACACGCTTTTCCCGTTCGCATGTCGCTTTGTTTCTGGGCAATGTTTCCAAGAGTCTCTGCGATCCTACCTCTTCGCCCTCTTTCCCGCCTCCCTCTGTGCCCTGGAGGCCCAGAGGGGTCGGCGCCCGCGACTGTGCTGCTCGGTGCTCCGCACGGACCCGTCAGGTACCGCATGTCAGCGCTGTTGGCCCCGCAGTTGTTCAGGCAACCCCCTTGCCCCTCCGGCGTATTCAGTTGTTATTCTCCGGCTTCCTGAGGTCGACGTTAAAACCCGCGGGATCTTAGAAGCCGTTGCTTTAAATCTGAGGAAAGGGAAATCCCAGAAAGGTAAAATGACTTGCCCAAGGTCATAGTGTCCGTGGGAAACAGCTACGGTTACATTCCTGGTCTGCTGTCTTGTGCTCTATCTGTGACACATTGCGCCACTTCTTTCATGCCACTTCTCCCCTCATTTTGTCCAGAAGCGAAGTTTTAATTTTTATTTTTTTGCCTCTCAAGACTGTGATGGTCTCAATCACATTCCTGCCCCCACTGATTCTTTATTATTGAAAGTGCTTACAGTGTGCCAGCACTAGTTTTGAGCCCCGAATAGGACAGTCCTGCCATCACGTAGCTTACAGTTACACCAAGGAGGCAATTTAAGTAAGGTAATAGCTAAGATAGTATAGGTAGCACAGAATGCTCTATTAACTTAATAATTGCTGAGTGAGCAAATAGGGACACCTAACCATTGTAGGAGAATTTCAGAGTATACTTTCTGGAGAAGAAATCTGAAATAATCTGAAGGCAGACCAAGGGTTGGAATTAGACAGGCAAGAAGAGATGTGGCAAACTTGGTGTTGGTATTTATTCTCTGGGAACTCTAATGATTATGAAAACTTAATTCTGCATGTATTCCATGCAGGACGATTTGGGGCCACTGTGGTAAGTACAGCACTGAAGTAGGTTGGTAGCCGTGGTGATGGGAAGAAGTAGCTGGATGGAGGAAAAAAATTGCATTGGTAGAATTGATAATACGTGACATATAAGGGTAGCGTAGTCAGAGCAAAGATTTCAGCTGGTTGCCTGGAAGGATTAGGGTACCTAATGTTAGCAGAAGAATGAGGAGCAGCTTTGAGAAGGCTTTTAAATATGTCACAGTTTTTAGAATACAAAAATATCTATGGTAAGAGGCCCATTCAGTACAAAAGTGTGAAATGGAAAATCAGTCTGAGAGGGAAGTTCTTGAGTGTGGTTTTGGATGTGTTGCATTTGAAGTGCTAATGAGATACTCTCAGTGGGAACATGCTCAGATGGGAGGTTAGAGCTAGAGTTTTATTAGTTTAGTGTTATGGAGTTGCTTCCTAGACATGATTTTCGTGATATAAGTGTATTTTCCAGGGTACTATAGCAGTCTTGGAAAGAAACGTTGAAATATGGGTTATATGTGAGATTCATTCTCCCAATTGCCACCTTTCTGTTATACCTTTAATTTAATTTAACTTTCGTGTGTGAAATAATAATTAGAGCATTATCCTAAGTTGAGTAATATGAGGATACTAGTTATGCAATAGGTTTTTCATTCTAATTTTTAAGTTCCTGATGTATTAGTCTCTGACATTTTTATAAGCAGCTCAAATAGTTTGTTTTAGCATTTTTTGAAATAGCCGTTTTCTTTTTCATTAAAGGGTCCCTAACCTGGCACTACCATTTGCTGGCTTTGAAAACTTGATACAGTATTTAACCCAGGGTCTGATGCAGGGTATTTGAGATCAGTTGCATCAGAATTACCTGGGGTCTTGGTTAAGTGCAGACCCTTGAACCCCATTCCAAACTTAACAACTAAGAATCTCTGGAATCTGAGTGTAAATGAGCTCCTAAGTGATTCATGTGATCTCTAAAGGTTAAGAACCATTAACTTACCTCTTTGAACAGTAGTTCTTCTGTAAAACAGGAATAATAAAATTGTTTGGATTTTAAGGATTTCAATAACATACATAACACAGTTATTCAAATGTGGTCCTCTGATGGGTACCATCAGCATTACTTGGGAACTTGTTAGAAAACAAACTCTCAAATCCTTTCTCAAAGCTACTGAATCACAATTTCTTGGTGGGACCAAAGAGTCTGTGTTTTAACAAGTCGTCTAGGGTAATTCCTATACATTTTAAAGTTTGAGAAACAGTGCTCTGTCCTGTTTGCTTCAAGATAGGGACAATAAAATTCTTATTGACTAATATATTGTTAGTGCCTACTGTAGTGCCCAGCACACAGTAGTTATTCGCTATTTTAATGAATGACTTTTTATACACTATACCCTCCTCCTGAAACTAACACAGTCATTAGTTTTGTCAAATATCAAAATACTCTTTTTTCTGTTCCATTTTAGCTTAGCTTACAAATGGTGATTGGTTAAATGGCACATAACTCGATGAGAAAGTTAACCAGATTAGAATAATAGCCAGAATTTTTTTCAACAGAAAGTACCCTTTTTTAGATAGAAATTTCTTTATTTTCATATTGTTTATTTATAACTTTTTAAGGAAGTATTATTGTATCATATTAAGAGCAAGGCCTTGTCAGTCAGTCAGATTTGAGTTTTCAAATAATAAATTGAAATTTATTAACCATGTCAGTGTTTCACAACCTTTTTTAAATGTCATTGAGTACATAGAAAGTGATATTTGTACCAAACCCCGCGGTGAATGGAAGGAGGCAACAGACAGGAACACGAGCAGTTCCAGGCCTTACCCAGTCACCCCAAGGACTAGGTGATCAATGTCTCAGCACATCTGTAACCCATTTGTGGCACACCAGTGTGTTTTAGGCCTTATTGAGCTCTGAGCTTCATGACCTTGGGTGAGTTACTTCACTTCTCTGGTTTCTAGTTTCCTTATCTGCAAAATGGGGATAATACCTACCTTAGGGAGTTGATGTAGGTATGAAAAAAATTTACCAAAAAATATGTTGTGTAAGACTAGGCACATAGTATATGTTTAATAAATGTTAAATTGCTGTCATTGTGGTGGTTAACAACAATAATAAAAATTACAAGATCAATTACGGTGATCATTTTGCAATATATACAAATATTGAGTCATGTTGTACACCTGAAACTAATATAATATTATATCAGTTATACCTCAATTTAAAAAGGAAAAGGGAAGGGCTAGAATTGAAAAATTTAAAAACACATAGAAACAGTTTTTTGAGTCCTTGCTTTATTATTTTGCATTGTATTTTTTCTTTCTTTTTTTCCCTTTAATCTTTCCAGGACAAAAAATAATATCCAAAGATATTTTGGTACTAACAATGTGATCTATAGCAAAAAAGATGGGAAATCCATTCCAACCCATGAGATTTCCAAGCAGCCAGAGAGGCAAGACAGTGTAAAGGAGAGTTCGAAAAAAGATTTGTTAAATATTATTAAGGACATGAAAGTTGAATTAAGCACAGTAAATGGACAAACCACAAAGCCGCCCAACAGAAGACCGCTTAAAAGTTTGGAGGCTAGAGTTGGCAGACTTCAAAAAGCTACAGAAGATGCCCCAAGGAAGAGGTAAATTGAATTATAGTTTGAATGTTATTTGAAAGTACTTTTTGAAACTCCAGTAAGTTTTTCCTTCAGAAAAGAAAATTTTAAGAAATCTTTAGTCCATTTGCAAATGTTTCGTCAAATTCAAATTAGAGAACTTCTTCCCTAAATACATCTTCCTCTGTACTTTTGTTTGGGACTGATAAATACATTTTCTTTTTGCCTGTCAACGTTTGTCTGCCTTCTAAACGCAGCAATAACTCTTGGCTCTGCAAAGCTTTCCCTAGGTCTCCTGTCCCTGATCTCCGTTCTGAATCTCTCTATATCGAGTATTATCTGAATACTAGTTAATCTGTTAAAACCTTTATCTCTCTACTTTTTTTCCTATTGTCACTAACATTTAAAAAAAACAAGCTTTTTTACTTAATTCTTCACTTGTTTGATTTATCTTCCCTGTTGGACACATACTGCTTTAGAGCAGGACCTGTGTGCCTCATTCCAGGATTTAGCACAGCATCTAAAGGAGTAACTGATAGATAATGCTTGTTGATTTACTATTACCAGTGTTTCAAGGAACAAAATGGATTCATAGATTTGCATTTATGTAAAATACTCATTCATCTATAAAACAGAGACATGCAAACTGTTCTAGAAAAACTACAAACTAAGTATCTGTACACAGATCATCTTAAGTGCACTTAGAAGCTGGGTATGTGAAACCTATGCTGAAGCTTTTTGTAAAGTGAAGCTTTTTAAAGTAAAATAATCATTATATATAATTATATGCAATTTATAAATTTTACATCATTTAATCACTGTTCAGTAGTCTGTTTTATCTTTGTGGATTTTGTCCGTTGTTTATCCGTTGTTCTGCTCTTTTGATGAGTTTTCCAAAGTCTAGAAAACTTGCAGCAAACTTGTGGACTCTTAAGAGACTTTTGACAGTGCGGGTTGGGGGGTAGTGGGTGGGTGATTGTCAATAATGATTCTGACCTAGACATGAATTACAGCTCTACACATCCTCACAGAATTTTTTAACTTCAAAATTTAAATTAAAAATATTTTATTTTTTTATTTTTTTTAAATATAACTTTATTGACCAGAGAGAGGAAAGGAGAGGGAGAGAGATAGAAACATCAATGATAAGAGAGTCATTAATTGGCTGCCTCCTGCATGCCCCAGACTGGGGATCGAGCCCGCAACCCAAGCATGTGCCCTGACCGGGAATCAAACCCTGATCTCCTGGATCCTAGGTCGACGCTCAACCGCTGAGCCCTGCCCATCCAGGCTAAATTAAAAATATTTTAAATTAGAGTACATGGGAGGTAGTGAATTAATGGAGGCCAAACATCAGTTTGTAAACAGAAACTCTAATAATTACTTGAGAACAGCTCTTACCATTCTGTGTTTAAGATGGGAATATCTGTCTACATAATCTAGAAAGAGGAAAAGGAGTGTGATGTAATTGAGAATTCCACACATTCTCATATATTGATCAGTATTATTAACTGCCATATAATTTTCTCTTTAAGTTGTTAATTAACAAATCATTTACATCCTGATTTGAAGGTAGCTTCATGTCTCTGAAGGGCTTGTTTATATGAAATTTCCATTTTAAAAATTCCATATAGCATGGAATTTTAGCATGTTGTTTACAACTGTTTTATATGACTTCCTTTGACTAGTAATTTTCAGTGCTCTGAGCTTGTGTAGTGTTCTCAAAATATTGTAATTACTTGTGTTTGTCAAGAGTATTATATTTCACTAATTATAAGTGCAATCAGTGATATTTTAGCATTTGTAGTAGAGTTTAAATGGCAGTATTTTATTGTAGTGATAAATAACGTCTTACATCAGGCCTGGGGAACATTTTTTCTGCCAAGGGCCATTTGGATATTTATAACATCATTCGTGGGCCATACAAAATTATCAACTTAAAAACTAGCTATGAAAAAACCTTCTAGATTTATTGAATTTCGAGTCCTTGGCAAGGCCAGACCAAATGTAGATGATCCTCACCCATCTTACATGACTGACATCACTGATTTAAGTAATAAGATATGTGGCTTTAAGATCCCCATTACTGCCCTGGCTGATTTGGTTCAGGGGTTAGAGCATCGGCTTGTGGACTGAAGGGCCTCAGGTTTGATTCCGGTCAGTGGCACATACCTAGATTGTAGGCTTGATCCCTGGCCCCAGTAGGGGAGCGTGCGGGAGGCAACCAGTTTATGTGTCTCTCTCACATCAATGTTTCTTTCTCCCTTCTACTCTCTCTGAAAAGCAATGGAAAGAAATATCCTGGGGTGAGGATTAAAAAATATATATAACCCCATCACTGATTTCTCTTAGCAAAATAAACAAGGTAAGGTAGATTCCTATTTCCCAGAGTGATTTAATTTTTTATTATTTTCAGAACTTTTATGAAATCTTTTGTTTTCTACATTATATCACATTGTATCAAAAATACCTCTGGAAAACATAATTGGGTGGTAGAGAGTAAGCTAATTCAAACTTTGAGTGCCCATAATAGGTACCTTCTCCTCTTTTTATAAACAAAATTAAAGTATATATGTATATAATATAGATAATGCACACACAAACATATATAAAACGTATCTAGAGTGAGTTATTAGCTCCCAGAACTGTTTATGACCCAGTGTGCTTTTTTTAATAGTTATACAATTTAACTATTATAGAAATGGTTAAAATGAGTTGAATGCTATGCAAAGATTCAGTAAAGGTAATTTTTGAGATTGCTTTCCAATTAAGTATGAATGAGACAAGAGTAAAAATTTAGGAAAATTCTACACTCGGATTGCTTTGTAAGCATTTTTAAGTTCTTGTTCCATGTTTCTACTTAAACCAAAATTGGAAATATTGGAGACTGTACTATGTGTGTGTGTATATATAAATGATATATCTTGGAATTGCTATCAGTGGTTCTGTCTTCAAAGAAGAAGCTTGGTCTTACATCAAAAGATTAGGTACATTTGTTTTGAGTTTTTAAAAATCTGTTTTAATAATTCCTACTGCCCCCCCTTTTTTTTTCTTAAGGGATTCCAGATGCACAGAATTCAATTAATTATCATCTTTGGTTCATGATGAAATGTCATCATTGCTTTATGCATGGCCTGCTTTTAGTTTTTTTATTTGTGCATATATTGAATCACCATTGATGTAGTTACTATGGCTGCATAACAACTGCCCAAAAATTTAGTGGCATAAACAAACATTTTTTATGCTTATGGATTCTGTGGGTCATCGGTTTGAACAAAGCAAGGTGGAAAAGGGTAAATCTCTGCTTCATGATGTCTGGGGCCTCAGTTGGAAGATTTGGAAGTCTGGGGGCTGGAATCATCTGAAATTAGCTCACTCATAGTTCTGGCAGTTGATGCTGGCTGTCAGCTGAGACCTTGACTGGGATTGATAGCAGAAACACCTACATGTGGCCTCTCTATGTGGCCTGGGCTTTATTACTGTATGGTGACTTCCTTCCCAGGGTGTGTCCCAAGAGAAAGGGAGCCAGGAGGAATTTGTGTTGTTTTTATGACCTAGTCTTGGAATCAGATTTGCCTGGCCAGGTAGCTAAGTTGATTAGAGCATCATCCCACTACACCAAGGTTGTGGGTTCAATCCCTGATCACCGCACATACAAAAATCAACCAGTGTTCCCTGATGAACATAGATGCTAAAATCCTCAACAAAATATTAGCAAATCAGATCCAACAATATATTAAAAAGACCATACACCAATACCAAGTGGGATTTAGTCCAGAGATGCAGGGCTGGTACAATATTCTCAAATCAATAAATGTGATACGCCACATAAATTGAAAGACAAAAATCATATGATCATATCAATAGATGCAGAAAAAGCATTCGATGAAATCCAACACCCATTTTTGATAAAAACTGTCAGCAAAGTGGGAATAGAGGGATCATACCTCAACATAATAAAGGCCATATATGACACACCTACAGCCAACATACTCAATGGGCAAAAACTAAAACCATTTCCCCTATGAACAGGAACAAGACAGGGGTGTCCACTTTCAAAACTCTTATTCAACGTAGTACTGGAAGTTCTAGCCACAGTGATCAGACAAGAAGAAAACATAAAAGGTATCCAAATTGGAAAGGCGGAGACAAAACTGTCATTATTTGCAAATGACATGATATTGTACATCGAGAATCCTAAAGACTCCACCAAAAAAACTACTAGATTTAATAAATGAATTCAGCAACGTAGCAGGATACAAAATTAACTCCCAGAAATCGATGACATTTTTATACACCAGTAATGAACTCTCAGAAAGAGAAACTAAAAAAAATCCCATTTACCATTGCAACTAAAGAAATAAGATACCTAGGATTAAACTTAACCACAGATGTAAAAGACCTTTATTCAGAAAACTACAGGGCACTGAAAAAAGAAATAGAGGAAGATATAAGCAAATGGAAAAATATACCATGTTCATGAATTGGAAGAATTAATATCATTAAACTGTCCATACTACCCAAATCAATCTATAAATTCAATGCAATCCCTATTAAAATACCAACAGCATATTTCACAGATTTAGAACAAATGCTTCGAAAATTTATATGGAACCAAAAAACACCCGAATAGCCACAGCAATCCTGAGAAAGAATTACAAAGTTGGAGGGATCACAATACCAGATAACAAGTTATACTACAAAGCCACTGTAATCAAAAGAGCCTGATACTGGCACAGAACAGACATATAGATCAGTGGAACAGAACATAGAACCCAGAAATTGACCCATGCCATTATGGTCAATATTTGACAAGCGAGGCAAGAACATACCATAGGGTAAAGACAGTGTTTTCAATAAATGGTGTTGGGAAAATTGGACAGATATATGCAAAAAAATGAACTAGACCACGAACTTACACCATACATGAAAGTAAATTCAAAATGGATAAAAGACTTAAATGTAAGACATGAAACCATAAAAATCCTGGAGGAAAACATAAGCATCAAAATCTCAGACATCTCTCGTAGCAATATGTTTGCTGATACATCTCCTAGGGCAAGGGAAACTAAGGAGAAAATAAACAAATGGGACTGCATCAAAATAAAAAGCTCTGCACAGCAAAAGAAACCATCAACAAAACGAAAAGGGAGCCCACTGTATGGGAGAACGTATTTGCCAACGACACATCTGATAAAGGGTTAATATCCAAAATATATAAGGAACTCATATAACTTAAGAAAAGGAAAACAATCCAGTTATAAAATGGGCAAAGGACCTAAGTAGACACTTCTCCAAAGAGGACATACAAATGGCTAAGAGACATGTGAAAAAATGCTCAACGTCGCTAATCATCAGAGAGATGCAAATTAAAATCACAATGAGGTGTCACTTCACACCTGTCAGAATGGCCCCCATGAACAAATCAGGGAACTACAAGTGCTGGCGAGGATGTGGAGAAAAGGCACTGTAGTACACTACTGGTGGGAATGCAGACTGGTGCTTCCACTATGGAAAGCAGTATGGAGTTTCCTCAAAAGATTAAAAATTGATCTGCCATTTGACCCAGTGATCCCAATTCTAGGAATATATCCTAAGGAACCCGAAACGCCAATCACAAAGAACTTATGCACCCCGATGTTCATAGCAGCACAATTTACAATAGCTAAGATCTGGAAACAGCCCAAGTGCCCATCAGTAGATGAGTGGATAAAAGAGCTGTGGCACATTTACACCATGGAATACTATAGAGCTGTAAAAATGAAGGATCTTTTATTCTTTGGCACAGCATGGAGGGAACTAGAAAGTATTATGCTAAGTGAAATAAGCCAGTCAGAGAAAGACAAGTACCACATGGTCTCACTTATATGTGGAATATAACAAACAAAATAAACTGATGAACAAAGTGGATCCAGAGACATAGAAGCATGGAACAGACTGAGGGATCTCAGAGGGAAGGCGGGGAGGGGAGTGTGGGTGGGGAGAGATTAATCAAAGAACTTATACATTTATAAGCGTAACCCATAGACACAGACATTGGTATAGGGAAAGCCTGGGGGTGGGGTGAATGTGGGTGGAGAGGATCAATGGGGATAAAAAGGGGACATCTGTAATATTCTCAACAATAAAGATAAACCTAAAAAAAAAGAAAAAATAGATGTCACTGTGTGCAAGAAATAATATCTTTATAATATTAGTTATGCAGAGTTTACATGCATAAACATGAACATGATAATTATATTACTAAACAATTAAGGAAGAAATACACTCTATTTATTGAGGGCCTATACTATAAAAGGAAATGTGGAACTATTTTGATAGGGTACTTTGGTAAGCCTTTGGGGGGGAGGGAATCAACCAATGAATGCATAAACAAGTGGAACAACAAATCGATGTTTCTCTCCCCTTTTCTCTCTAAAATCAATTAAAAAAAAAAAAAAAAGATTGGGTACTGCTACTCTCATTTCCTGTGCTGCATTGATTTTTGAAGAATACTTGCTTTTTATTACAGCAACTGCCAGAAAACCATCTTCACAAAGATATATCATCAAAAGGCATGCAGTAGTCTAATGTTAAAAGTATGCACTACCTTGAGTTAGTATTCACAGGGTCAATGACAGACACTGCATTTCCTTGTTGTGCTCCAGGATGCATTAAGACACAGTTTGGGAACCAAAGTCCTCTTCTACTTTGAGTTTCTGGGAGGCTGTGGACCACACCATTGAGTTTCTTAGAAGTCCTGTTGCCTGTTTGAAAGGCTCTTTGAGGCACCATTTTAAATCCTTCCAAGATCTTAACAAGGGGTTTACAGCCATGGCCCTCTTTACACCCTGTTTTCCTGACACTGCCCTTCATTTCATCTGTTAAGAAGCCATTTCTAAATTTTAGTATTGTTCTGTCTGGAGGGGCTAACAATGAGAAACATCGCCCAATCATATAACTGAGATTTGCTTTTCAGATATAGATGATAGAATTTCTTAGGTCTTAGGTTTGGAGTGTACAGTAACCCCTCAAATTCCATGTATCTGTTTTCTTTAGACAAATATTCCTAGAAGTGGAATTGCCAGGTCAAAAGATATGTATATTTTTAGGTTTATGATGTATGTCAACAAATTGCCTGCCAAAAGTTATGCCAATTTACGTGTCCACTAAATAGTATCTTTCACTTCATTAGGGTTCCTTTTCTGAAATTGTTTGTGTCACACAGTTCATTTTAAAGAAGTTCAGAAGCACAGAAGGGTATAAAGTAAAAAAGTATGTGTTCATGAAATAGTCTGAATTAGAGGATAGAATAGATTGTTAAAAGATATTTTTAAAAGTTCTCATCACCACCTGGCTGGTGTGGCTTAGTTGGTTGAGCATTGTCCTGTGCACCAAGAGGTCGCAGGTTCGATTTCCAGTCAAGGCACATGCCCAGGTTGTGGGCTCGTTCCCCAGTAAGGGGTGTACAGGAGGCAGCTGATCATTGTTTCTGTCTCTCCCTCTCCCTTTCTCTCTAAAAAATCAATAAAACATATATATATATATATACTTATATATATATTTTGTTACTGTTTTTTAAATATATCTGTATTGATTTCAGAGACAGGAAAGGAGAGGGAGAGAGAGATAAACATCAATGATGAGAGAGTCATTGATCGGCTGCCTCCTGCACGCCCCCGACTGAGGATCGAACCTGCAACCTGGGCATGTGCCCAGACCAGGAATCGAACCCCATTTGCCTGGATCCTAAGTTGACGCTCAACCACTGAGTCATGCCTGGCTGGGCAACATATATATTTTTTAAAAGTGCTCATCACCTTGTTAAAAACCTATGTAGAAAGATCCCTGTATTTTGATGATAGAGGATTCCCCCACAATTTTTGTTAATTAGAATATTTCAAATTATAAACCCAGAAGTTATGACTATATAAAGAACACCATTGTCATAAAACATATGGTTCTAAAAAATCAATACTCATCTATAGTCTTTGCATACTCTGATCAAATAGGGTGTCCCAAAAAAATGTATACACACTGTAACAGCTGATAGCTCAGTTTTGAAAATGAAATGTATTTTAATAAACACTGCCTTTATAATTACTCAAAGTGTATGTATACATTTTGGGGGGACACCCTATGTATACAATGGGACCTTGGTTCTCAAACTTCTTTCATTCCAGAAGGCTGTCAAGAAGCAATTTGTTCGAAAACCAGATCATTTTTTCCCATTAGAAATAATGTAAACTGAATTAATCCATTCCAGACCCCTAAATGATTACATTTTAACCTTTCTTATATAAAGTACATGTCTGATGTACTGTTTAATCTGTAAACAAACATTTTCTGAAATTTATCAAACCACCCCCTACTAGCCTTAAACAAATCACTTTGAGCATTTGGTCCAGGGGTGCTGCATCTTCCCTTTGTCACATATCACTGCCTCTGAAATGCCTTCACCTGCTAACTGGCTAACTAACTGCTTTCTATTTCTCCAAATCAACAACAGTTTTGTTTTGTGAGCACTTTCACACCCTTAGCAACATCCCCACACTTGGCCTCTTTATGTTTTAAAACAATTTCTTGAGATGTTAACAACAGGTTTAGCAGTAAACTGACTCACATTTTCCTTTGTGGCCTGAAGGACACTTTTTGTCATGCTCAAAGGGTTTGTCAGGTGGAGAACTGAAGTGAGCCATGGGAGACATTCGAGAACCAAGGTTTGACTATATTAAAATTTGAAAATAAACTTCACGAGTAGTTGATGAAAAAAACACAGTGATTTGAGATAAAGTTTAAGCCTTATTCACAGGTAGCAGTTGAAAGCACATTTCTTTTCAACTGTTATATTTCCTCTTTTCATTCAGATTTTAGATTTCCCATATCTTAGTAAAGTCCTTAAAATCTTTATCCAACAACTTCAGGGATTTGGGAACTTTGATTTGCATATTAGACACTAGATCATACTATAGAAAGCCAGGTATACCAAAACATTAATTTGGGTCCCACTCATTGAGATCTCAGTGAGTTAAAAAATGTAAATAATTTCTTTTTATGTCTGGCATATTTTTTGTTTTGTTTTTTAATTTTTAAAGAATTTTTTTGCCCGGCCAGGCGTGGCTCAGTGGTTGAGCATCGACCTAGGATCCAGGCAATCGGGGTTCGATTCCTGGTCAGGGCACATGCTCGGATTGTGGGCTCGATCAATGACTCATCATTGATGTTTCTATCTCTCTCTCTCCCTCTCCTTTCCTCTCTCTGAAATCAATAAAGAGATATAAAAAAAAAAATTTTTTTTTTTTAAATTTTTTTAATTGATTTTAGAGAAGAAAAGAGAAACATCGACTTGTTGTTCCACTTACGCATTCATTGGTTGATCCTTGTATGTGCCCTGACCGGGAATCGAACCCACAACCTTGGCATATCAGGACGACACTCCAACCAACTGAGCTCCCTGACCAGGGCTACCTGGCATATTTTTCTATTAATTTACCCTAATTTACTGAAGAGTAGCACTTTTTTAAGCCTTTTGATATGGAAAATTTAAAACAAAGTAGGTCTTGGCCCGGAGCTTGGTTGGTTAGAATGTCATCGTTCCCATACACCAAGGTTGGAGATTTGATCTCCAATCTACAGTCAGGGCACATACAAGAGTCAACCAATGAATGCATAAATAAGTGAAACAACATGTCAAAATAAATAAACAAAATTAAATAATGAACCCTTTTATACCTGTCACCCTGCTTCAGTAATCGACATTTTGCCATTCTTGTATCATCTGTGCTTTCGCCTACTTTCCATCTTCTACTTGATGATGATGATGGCTTTTTTTCAGGTAAAATTTACATAAGTGTGTAAATCTTAGTTGCAGGATTTTGACAAATGGATCTGCCCATGGAACCCTCACACTTACCAAGATTCAGAGCATTTTCCATTTTTATCTTCCCTGGCAGCATACTTCTGTCCTGAGGCAACCACTATTCTGATATTTTCATCTTAGGTTAATTTTTCCTGTTCTAGAACTTGATATAAATGGAATCATACAGTATATGCCATTTTTACTAACTTCTCTTATGCAGTTTCTGTTCTTTTGTTGCATGGGTAAGTACTATTCCACTTTATGGATCTATCACAATTTGTTTTTCTTGTGCTGTTAAACATTTGGGTTGTGTCCAGTTTTAGGCTATTATGAATAAAACTTCTCTATGAATGGGTTTAGCCACTTTTATATTTGCTTGTAATATATACTGTTTTTGAAATAAAATGGCACCTAATTTAAAACCCACTAATTTATCATTTTTAAGGCTGATCCCTATCCCTCTACCTTAATACATTTTTCTGAGTTAGTATTATGTTTCATCAAGTATCCATTCCACATTTAAGTTTATATAAAACTGATACCTAATGTTTAAGAATTCTTGATTTTGTCAGAAATTGAATGATGCTTTTAAAAAATATATTGATTTTAGAGAGAGAGGAAGGGAGAGGGGGAAAAAGAGAGAAACATCGACATGAGAGAGAAATGTTGATCTGTTGCCTCCTGTTGCACCCCTACTGGGGACCAAACCCTTAACCTGGGCATGTGCCTTGACAGGGAATCAAACTGTCAACCTTTTAGTGCATAGGACAAAGCTCAATGAACTGAGCCACACCAGCCAGAGCTGAATGATACATTTTTGAACAAAAAACATTTTCTCTGAAAAAAACATTTTACTTTCCACTAAACTAGTGGCATGATAAGTAATGCCTCTTTTTTCTTTCCAATTGTTTTTCATTTTCTTTTTCAGAAGTGAGTCACTGAGTCCTGAGTTGGTGGCTGCTGCATCTGCTGTTGCAGATTCTCTCCCCTTTGACAAGCAGACAACCAAGTCAGAGCTGCTTAGGCAGCTCCAGCAGCACGAGGAAGACACAAGGGCACAGAAAGATGGAGAAAGACCTAAAATTAGGTTAGTGAATCAAGTAGTTGTGTCAGTAATGCTCAAAATAGGCTGTTTTCATGTAATTGATGAGTAATATGCATAATATGTTCATTTATATGTAACATATGCCTCAGAAATGGAATAGTAGCAATTTGCTTTTTTTAAAAAAACTTGTGTCTTAGGTAAGATTACAGGTTGTTTTATTTTATTTTATTTTTTGCTAATCCTCACTTGATATTTTTTCCATTGATTTTCAGAAAGAGTTAAAAAAAAATAGATGACTGGACTGTCAGTCATATCACTCATTTATTTGTATTTGAGCAAATACAAGGCAATAAATATGGCTACATTTCATCTTTAATTTAGTTTTTTAATCTATGTGATAAGTATACAGATATTGATTGTATATCAACTGCTCTAGATGCTTGATAATTTTACATAAGTGACACTTTTAATTTATATTTTAAATGAACACATCTGAAGAACATCTTTTTTTTAAATTTTTATTGTTTACACTATTACAGATGCCCGATCTCCCCACTCCCTTTTTGATATCTTTGAAACACAGAAAGAAACAAATCTTAGTAGTCTATGGAATGTGAATGTTCATATGTGATATAAATCTTTTAAATGTAAATTATGTTGTATTACTGCATAGATGTGAAATAAAATTTAAATGATAAAATTTAAGTAGATGAAATTTGTAACGCACTTGACGTTTTCTTATTTCAGCTTCAGTAACATAATATCAGATATGAAAGTTGCCAAATCTGCCACAGCTAGAGTTAGTACAAGACCAGTTCATCAGATTCAGTTTGATGAAGGATCTGACAGTTCTGTTGACCAGGAGAAGACAGTCGATCTTAGAAAAAGGTATTGAAACTTTTCAGTCTATCTGGTTTTGTTTGTTTCACTGTAGGTTTACTTTATTGCTGTGCATATAATTGCTGATAGGTATTTGAACATTATGGATGTGTTTATATTGGTCTTACTCTCCATATACCATTTCCTAGAGAGGGAAAGATTTTTTTTTTTAATTTTTTGATTTATTGATTGATTTTAGAGAGAGAGGAAGTGGAGAGAGAGAAAGAGAGAGAGAGAGAAACATCTTTCTGAGAGAAACACATGGATTGGTTTTCTCCTGCATGCGCCAGGGATTGAGCCTGCAACCAAGGCATGTGCCCTTGACTGGAATTGAACCCAGGACCCTTCAGTCTACAGGCCGACACTCCAACCACTGTGCCAAACCAGCCAGGGCTTCTTACACTTTTCTATACCATAAATTTAAATGGGCCCTGCCTTACCTTTACCCCTGGGGAATAGAGGTCTCCTGATTTAGAATAGGTAGAGCTGACTGTATTCTGAACAAATGAACGTTTTGAGAGAGGCATTATTTTTCATCCTGATATATGCCTAATAATATATGTTCATATACCCTTTCTATATATAATCATACCTTTTTCATACCTTAGAAATAACCCACCATCAAAGAAAGATCCTATAATACCTAAAGTCGTAGATTATTTGTGGCAATTCGAATTTAGCAATTTGCAGTTCTTAGAGATGCTAAGCCCTGCCTTACATATTTTATAATAGAAAGCTGTCTATATTTACATAAAGTTTCTGTTCTTTTTCTCTCAAGCCCATAAAGTGATAGTTGGGGAGGGGGAATCAGATATTTAGCATGGTCTGACAAAAACTAACTCAACTTACTAGCAGATGTGCTCACAAATGGAATGTTTTTGGTGTATATTTTATGGGTTTTAAATACAATCTCAGCAATTTGAGTTAGCTCCTCCCAGGTGTTAAATTACTAATTTGTACAGGAAGATTGGAAAAGATGGTCAGCAGTTAACAAAGGAAGTTTAAGAGGTTATAGTGACTTTGGAAGATTATTTGAATTACTAACTTAAGTGATTTTATAGCTATGATATATTATTGAATGAAGTAGAATGTTATTATGTTATTAGAGTTTTACTTAAGATTCCTCAAGAATATTTAATTGAATCTTTTTTGAATCAGCCTTTGAGGTAATTCCATGCAACTTCATCAGAATGCTGTATCATAGTTTGATTTTTTAATGGTATTAGCTATGATTAAAAATTAGAAGGTAGCAAGGGAGAAGCTAAAAAAGTGAGAAAGTGGTTTATGTGCATATGACTATGTTAAAAAGCTGACTAGAGAACTACAGAGTAAGGGAAAGCAATGGTGAGATACCAAGTTGTTCACCCTGCTCAGACTTGGGACAGCCTGAGACAGTCCAGGCTGGACTGATTTTTTTCTGTTAGAGGCAGAGAGGCGTGAGTCACAGAGTACTGGCTTTGGAGTCACACTGACTTGCCTCAGAATCTTGGCACTGTGCCACTAATTCTGTGACTGGGGACTTTCAGAGCCCCCTCAGTCTGTTTCCCCATCTATAAAATGCTGAAAGTGAAGCCTGACTTTAATGTCTTTCTTGAAGAATAGGAAAGAAACTTGTAAACTATATGTAGTAGATGCACAGCAACTATCTTTTCCTTCCCTTCCTCTTTAGTACATTGTGCTTTTAAAATTCCGTACTTTGCTGAATCATTCCCACTTTACTGTGAGTTACTTTAATCTATCATCCTGTTCACCTGACTTCAGGTTGAGAGACTGCTGGGTGGGGAGAAGAATGCAAGGCACTTAGGATAGTACTGGAGCATAAATGCCTTTGTTTACAAATACTTGGGAACCTGCTTGAGGGAAATGTGTGATGTGAGATCACCTTGTCTAATTTTAATATGGTATTTACATTTTTTTCAGTTTAATTTAGTAGAAAAAAGTAATTTGATCCAGAAATTAATTCAAAATTATTTTAAAAACTAACCTTACCTTTATAAACTGGTTTTAGTCTGCCAGTAAATGTACTCAAGTATGACTGTGACTTGAAGCATAAAGCAGTTGATTAAAATATACAAGGAAAAGTTCCCTATTAACTCTCTGACATTAATTTCAATAGTTAAAAATAGTTAAAGAAAGTTAATCATTATTTTAAAATTACAGAACAATTGCTTTGTAAGTGGGAATGTTTTGATTTATCTGTGCAATCATTTATATTTATAATTTGTAATTAAACATGCAGTGTTTTCTGCCTTTAAAAAAAATGTTGACTTTAACAACTTTTGGGGGGGTGCTTGTTGGGTTCATTTTGTTTGGGACTCTGCACTTCCTAGACTTGTATGTCTATTTTCTTTGCCAGGATAGGGAAGTTTTCAGTCGTTATTTCTTCAAATAGGTTTTCAATTCCTTGCTGTCTCTCTTCTCCTCCTGAAACCCTTATGATGCAAATAGTGTTATGCTTGATGTTGTACCAGAGGTCCCTTAAACTGTCCTCATTTTTAAAAATTCTTTTTTCTTTTTGCTGTTCTGATTGGGTGTTTTCTGCTACCTTGTCTTCCAAACCACTAATACAATCCTCTGCTTCATCTAACCTGCTGTTGATTCCATCTAATGTATTCTTCATTTCAGTTTTTTTATTCTATATTTCTGACTAGTTCTTTTTTATGGCTTCTATCTTTTTGTATAAGTTTTCACTGAGTTCATCTACTCTTCCCCTAAGTTCATTGAGCATCCTTATAATCATTGTTTTGAACTCTGCATTTAGTAAATTGCTTCCCTCCATTTTATTTAGTTCTTTGTCTGGAGTTTTGTTCTGTTTTTCCATTTGTTATATGTTTCTTTGTCTCCTCATTTTGGCTGCCTCCCTGGGTTTCCCTCTATGTATTAAGTGGATCTGATTCATCTCCCAGTCTTAGCAGTGTGGCCTTATGTGGTAGGTATGGGGCTAGGACCCTTTACCCCTCAGGGAAGACCTCTGCATCAGATATATTCTTCCAGTTCATAACTGACCAGTCATTTCACATCTCTGCCCCTTTAACCAGTATCACAAAGGCTGCTTCTTTATATCCTTAATTATAGGAGTTATGTTTTGTTAGTCTTTAGGTGGTTCTATAATTTGGTTGTAATTTTTTTTCTTAGTTGTAATTTTGATACGATCTTGGAAGGAAGCAAGCATAGAGTTTACCTATTTTGTCTTCTTGACTGGAAGTTCTGGATTTGTTTATAACAACTTCTAACTTTGCATATTTTGATAGCTTCCCACAACATTGAGTTTTCTAAAACATTAATATGAGGTGGAGCAAATAAAAATTTTGGCAAATTAGACTAGTCTTTCCAGTTACGTATTTTAGAAATTAGACTGCTTTAACTGCTTCATTGTATTATGATATAAAAATTCAAGTTCATCTGTTCCTGTTTTTAGTTATCAGTCCTAAAGATATGGTAGTTTAGTTAAAATGTCTGTTGTCCTTCAGTGGAATTATTTTTATATCTACATTGAATATTGTATATAACATTTTTCTCTCATAAGCAATTTTTGTTGACAGTTTATAAAAATATTCATTAAATAATTTTTTTTATTTTAGGAAAAATATATTCAAGGGGAAGAGACTTAATATTTTTGATCTTAAGGCAGCTACTGAAGAGGCATCTGAAACAGGTTTGTTGAGAAAAGAACAACACTATTTCTCAGGTATAGAAAAATTCCATCTTTCAAAAATACCCGTAATGTTTGAGTGCATCATAATCAGGTATTTTAATATTCTGTTCTGTCATTGGCCTATATCCTGCGTATGAATGTACTTGTTGACTTTGTAGTCTTCGTCAGATTTTCATCTTGAAATGTTGCATCCTACCATTTGCAGTGTACCTCTGTACTATTATGGAAAGATACACTGTTTTCTGCCCTAAGGCATCTCACTGTCTAGAATTGGAGATAGCATCTATAGATGTAACATACTGGTTTAGGGATTGCTTAGGAGATTGGAAGAAGAGCATTCAGAGAATATATGTAGCAGATTAGTAGTGTTTTTTTGTTTTGTTTATTTGTTTTTAAATATATCTTTATTGATTTCAGAGAGAGGAAGGGAGAGGGAGAGGGAGAGAGAGATAGAAACATCAATGATGAGAGATTTGTTATTGATTGGCTGCCTCCTGCACATCCCCGACTGGGGATCAATTCCACAACCCGGGCATGTGCCCTGACGGGGATTCAAACCTCGATCTCCTGGATCCTAGGGTCGAGACTCAACCACTGAGCCACACCCAGCCGGGTGAGTGTTTTTTTCTTAATACACAGTCTGTTCTCTATTCTTTTTTCTTTCTTCTTTGTGCAAGAAGTCAAATCCTTCAAATTAGCCATATTAAGTCTAATTAAAAAAGAAATAAGAGTATCTTTTTGCTTGGAATTAATTTTTTTTTTTTTTTAATCATCACCCAAGGACATTTTCTCCATAGATTTCTATCGAGAGTGGAAGTGAGGGAGGAGGGTTGGGCAAAGAGAGAGAGAAACACCAATGTGAGAGAACACATAGATTGGTTGTCTCCCAAACGCCCAGACTGGGGCAGGGAACCTGCAACTGAGGTACATGCCCTTGACTGGGAATCAAACCTGTGACCCTTTGGTCCCCGAGCCAACAGCCTAACCACTGAGTCAAACCTTCCAGGGGACTGGGCATTAAGTTTGACTTACTGATAAAATAAATGAAGAAACTCAATACAAATGGCCTCCAGTTTACACGTGACTTCCTTTTCTAAAGATTATAAGTTAGCTTTTTGGACCTTGGTAGACATAGTTTTATATTTGATATTTAAGTTCCTGGCCAACCTCCAGTGGCTCATTTAAACTTTCTATCATTTATTTATATAAATATCTGATTTTCTCACTATTCAATAAATTCATGATATTAATGACTAGGTCTTAGTGATCTTTGTATACCCAGCAGCACCTAGCCAAGTGGCTTACAAATAATAGGAATTAGTTATCTTAAATCTTAATCCTTTTTTGAACAAATTGAGCTAAAAATATATATCCATAGAGGAAAGGAGTTAATTCAATTAATGTTTATTTAAAACAAAGGTGAAGCTAAGAGTACACCCTCCCCCTCCCTCTTGTATTGTGGAGACTATATTCTGTTCTGTGTGATCAAAAGGAAATGCACAGGCATCAGGAATGGATCACCTCTCCCCTGATGAAATGGCAACTGTTAAGCTTGCCTCAAAAAGGGAATTTGTTGTCAGGGCAAGTGCAATTGTCCATCTAATGAACAGCCAAAAGAGGCACTTGGATTCTTAAAGAGCCAGCTTGCTTTTTTAAAATCAAATTTTATTTCTAAATCTGAAATTATTTAGCGAAGAAGTACTGAAGTCATATGTATTTTATTAAATAGTATAAAATAGCCTGGCCAGCATGGCTCAGTCGTTGAGTGTTGACCCATGAACCAGGAGGTCACAGTTCGATTCCCCATCAGGGCATATCAGGATTGTGGGCTCAATCCCCTGTGCAGGGCGTTCAGGATGCAACTGATCAATAACTCTCTCTCATTATTGATGTTTCTATCTGCCTCTCCTTCTCCCTCTCCCTTCCTCTCTCTGAAATCAATAAAAACATTTTAAAAAAATAGTATAAAATAATTATACTCTAATAAGGAAAATAATGCACAAATTTATGTCAATTTACTCTAAAGAAGGTACTGTTTTAATAAGCTATACTTGCATTTGAATGTCATTTGTCCCCAGTTAAATACAAGAATTGCAATAATGTATGAACGTAAATTTAGTATTTATTCACTATTGTTTTCCTTCCACCTAAAATAATGCCTGACTCATAGTTGGCATTCAGTATTTATTTATTGAACAAATGAATGAGTTCTCCTGTCCTATGATTTCCATATTTTGTTCCCCACTAAGTTCTTACCAGTGCTGCAAAAGATATAGTCATAGGCTCTATTGCTTATCCTGGAGAGGTTTGGTGTTGGGTATCTGGATTTTTCAACTTCAGATTCTGCTATACTAACCTCTCTGAGTTTCCCTTCCCCCACCTATAAAATGGGGCTAATACATCTCAAGGATTAAATGAGGTAATGTAATTAAAGTATAAGGCACAGTGCCTAGATCACAGTGGATATTCAATAAGTAGTTGCAGCTATTAACATTAAAAAATGATGCTGGTGATTATCATCATGGGAAAGACATAGGTTGACCAGTGTCCACTGAATGAATTTTAAAAGTGTGACCATGCAAATTAAGTTTTTTTACTAATATTACTCTGTAAATGTGGCTAATAAGCCTAACTACTGTGATCTTCTCTCTGTATCAGATGTTCTAGGCCAACATACTTAATATCCAGCAGTGTGTGGTTAGGCATAGTCATACATGAACTTTCATGTATAAGTCTTTGTATGGACATATGTTTTCTTTTGAGTAAATATTTAGGAGTAAAATGGTTGTATGATAAGTATATTCTCAACTTTTTAAGAAACTGCCAGACTATTTTCCAAAGTTGTTCTACTGTTTTACATTCCTTCCAGCATTGACTGGTGGGAATATGACTCATTCTTGAACGATGTCTTAAATTTTCAAAACAAATGATTGAAATGTGATATGATGGTGCTTATAAGCTAATATTGTACTACCTTACTCATTAAGAGTTAGTTATGAGGATTAAATGAACTAATGTGCAAAAAACATTTAGCACAGAGTAAGTTCTCAGTATCCATTAGTAGTAGTATCATTATCATTATTATTATAATCATGTTAATTTTTCTTTGGCCTTTATTAGTAGTACATTAGTGATTTATCTTAAGAGACTAAAAATAAAGATAAACAGGCTGGACTTTAAAGATCAGAGTCACATGTTGTATGAAAAATATCATTTTTATAAAAATATCTTTAAACAGAATACACATTTCTTTTTTCCTTTCCAGTAGAGGGGGCAGTGAGACTTTGGGGGTTATTTACCTAGCATTGTAGTAGAGGTTAAGGCTTGCAATTATTGTACTTGTAGTCTTTATATATCATTTGTTTCAGTTTTAACTCCAGAGAGTAACCGTTCATTGTATAGTATTTTATTATGAGCTTCAAGGTATGAAAATATATTACCAACTCAGAGTTGATTATAACATTTTTAAAAAGAAAGATATTGACATTGAGTTGGGCTTATTTGAAATGTTTTTGTTATACAGAAACATCACCTTCACTTTGGGACGTGGAATTTGCTAAGCAGTTAGCTGCAGTAAATGAACAGTCCTTTCAGAATGGTTTTGAAGAGATGATCCAATGGACGAAAGAGGGGAAACTGTGGGAGTTCCCAATTAACAATGAAGCAGGTAAGTTTTAACTCCAGAGGTTTATAAAATTCATTGAAATTAAACCTGGCAGATGTTCAGTTATAGAATCTAGATATTTACTTGATTTTCAAACTGTAAGTATCTTTGTGGTGTCCTAAAAGAAATCTGACAGTATTTTTGAGAAGAATGTTAGAATTTCACTTAATTCTAGGTATTTGGTAAGGAAAACGAAGAAATGCATCATGAATTTTTGTGCATTAAAAGTGTTGAGAACTGTCAGTGGTAACAGTTTTCTAGTTGCTAAGCAGAAGATTACCTGGTAAATCTTCTGATACACTAAATAATGATACGAGATTATACTTTAATTTTGGAGAACATTACAACTCTTAAAGTCTTATGCTGGTATCTTATTTGTAAAACCATTACGTCAATGAGCTGCAAGTTTCTTGTGCTCAGAGCCACTCAAGGCAAAAATGTTGGGAGGCTTTGAAATTCTTTGGAACTCTTTAGCTATACATAGATGCTTTGAACTGGTAATAAAATATTATCTACTTTCCTGGAAATTTTTCTGGATTTGTTACTGCCTCCTCCACAATCAAAAGGAAATCGGTATTACTGTGCTATTTATTTTTTATTGCACCCATGTTGTCATCAGCTAAACAGTTTCATTGAATTTTATCGATGTATTTTTAATTAGAAGAGATTAATTTGCTTTTATGTTACGATTAGCTAAAAGTTGTAAACACCTCATTAATTCTTGGAAAATGTAGTCTGTATTTTAACCTTTATAGTTTTCTGCTGTCACTGTAGTATTTTAATTTTTTATAACCTTTCATTTGTTTGGATTAATAAATAGAGTGGAAGCTTAAATAGCAGAAATATTTAGTCTTATATTTTCATAAAGTATTACTTTGTATAAAATAACTTTAGAGACTTGCAAATCCTTTAGCAAATTTTTATATTTTGTATATTTGTATTGTATATGCAATAATATAGCATCCTGGGTTTAATCTGTTTTATAGAACATATTTCTTACAGTTTTGTGGTTTATATACTCTAAGGTACCAGGGTAAAGTAAAAAAAGAAAAGAAAAAGGGACTTTTTAGTTGTGTAAACCTGAGTATAGATCCTCAACTCTGTCAGTTATTAGCTATTTGTCTTTGAGGAAGTTACTTAACCTTTTGAGCCTTAGTTTTCTCATCTCTAAGATTCAAGAATATAAGAATTAAGTAAGATAAAGTTATGTTGCTCAGCACAGATCTTGGCATGTAATGCATATGAATAAATGTTAGTTTCTTTCCCCTCCTGGATGAACATAGAATTTTAAATGGAGTGAAAAACTAGCAAAATGCAACATGTAATATTAAAGGAAGATTTCATTATTTAATGTAATTTGGGTGTTTTAAGTCTTCCTGGTTAAACACATGGTTTTCAACCCGAGTATTGAGCCCTGGCCCAGTAGCTCAGTTGGTTAGAGCATTCCCCCCATACACCAAGGTTGTGGGTTCTGTCCCTAGTCAGGGCATACACAAGAATCAGCCAGTGAATGCATAAATAAGTGGAACAACAAATCAATGTTTCTTTCTCTCTTCCTCTCTCTAAAATAAATTTTAAAAAAAATTTTAAACCAAGTCTTGAGGTAGAATAACGTATGATTTTATTTAGGAGAGACAGTGAGGTATAGTGATTAGGAATTCAAGTTCCTGGGTGAGTTACAAACTTAAATCTCTCCAAGCCTTGCCTCCCTCATCTATAAAGTGATGGGAATAATAATAGGATTTATTTTATGGGATTCTTCTTAGAAACAAGCGAGATTGTACAAGTAAAGCATCATCGCCATCATCTTTCCGGTTTCTACAACAACAGTATTGTGAGGGGATTTGCTGCTGTAACTATTTTCTGTTCTATGCTGTAACATTTAAAAATCTTTAAATATTAACAAGGATATTATGTATTTTCTAGGAACTACCAAATAGGGTAATAGGAAAGCATGAATTGGTGGTACATTGTCATCAACAGGAAAATGCTTAAGTTCATTAAAGAGTTAAGTGTCCAAACTCCAAAGGAATTTATCTTAAATTTGACCTGGTTTTTGAGAAAGTTTAATTTTTAAAAAAGGAAAAAAACATGTTTTTTTGTCAAGTTATAGAGATAAATGTGACAAGTATCCATATGTTCTGTACATATTGTTGATGCTTCAGGGTCAGAAAGGGAAGTATCTCATTTTCAGCTCCTTAAGGTAATTGTTACCTCAATGAAAAACAGGAAAGGAACTGTGGAAATTTTCTCACTTGGTTACTCCCCTCAATACAACTTAGGAACCTCTGAGTACTTGGAGAGCCTGGAATTAGTACCTGGAGCCTCAATAGTTCAATAACATTCTTTTAGATTTCTTATACTTAAACTTTAAGGTTAATAAAATGTCATACTCTCTCTACCAATAATTAACTTCATCAAGATTTACTTTGGTGCTTTTGGGGAAAGATGTTTTGTTTTATTTTTAGGGGCTCGCCATGTCAGTTTTGGAGCATAATACTGAAAATGACAAACAACATGTCCTATTACCCAATATTGTGTTTTCCCATTATATAAAAAATATGGTTTGTTGTTTTGCCACTTAAAATGTATAAATTATTTTTCCAATTCAAAGTAGGGTGTTTTTTGTTAGTTTTTGTTTCAAGAACTGGTTTGTCCCTTCTTTTTGCTTTGCTACCACATTAAGGGTGTTTTGGAAATGCTCTCCAAGAGCAATTTTCAGGAGAGGCTTCAGTGAGCAAAAAAGCTTAGTCATGTATGTTAGTTACTCTTTTGTTTTTATTCAGTTGGTTTAAACTTTTTCACTTCTAATGTGCCATCCTTTGGTAGGGTATCTGAAATATGTACTGTTATATGAGCTAGCAAGAATAGTTAGGAAGATTCAAAACTACCATAAAACTCTAAAGAGGGCTCTGTTGGTGTTATGGTGGATGGTAAAGTGTAGAGAAAATTGGGGCAAGTACAAATATTATAGGGCAAGTATGTGTTATCTGAAACGATCTACTCGTTCTTTTAGATGAGATGATGGCCTATGACCAAGTGCCTTAAAGTACCGACAGGGAAAGAAATAATAGTTTTGAGCAAGACAATAGGAGTGGAAACAATTTATAGTGAACTGAATTTGCTTCAGTGCTGTTACATACCCTTGTCAAAAATAATTGGTCTTTACTATTAATTAGGTTTTACCCTTTATTTGTTGTACCATATTGTTAGCTGTATTCAGTAATATTTAATTGTATTCAATAATATTTAAAGCAGAATTAAATTAGTTAGACACAGAATTAACCTGTTTACCTTAGTTGATTACATACCATATGGGATTTCCTTTCTGTATTTAACTTTCCATTCTCTCTTATTTTCTCTTTACTTTAGTATGTTTCTTTTGTTTATTAAAAAGATATTTCAAATTTCATAAATATATGAAAGTTTACTTGTAAAAGAGTCAAATAATATAAAGGAATAGGGAGTTTACTTTACCTTCTCTTCCCTTTTCCTGAAATAAACATTGTCAATAGTTTGATACGTGTCCTCTCAGTCCACTTCAAACAGTAGTTACGTATTTACCTGTTTTGTTTTGACCTATATGGGAACATAGATTGTCCTGAAGGGTTTTTTGTTTGTTTTGTTTTTACTTAGCGATATGTCTTGAAAACATTTCCTGCCCGACCGGGCATAGCTCAGTGGTTGAGCATCGACCTAGGATCCAGGTGATCAGGGTTCGATTCCCGGTCAGGGCACATGCCCAGGTTGTGGGCTAGGCAGCCGATCAATGACTCTCTCCTCATTGATGCTTCTATCTGTCTCTCTCCCTCTCCTTTCCTCTCTCTGAAATCAATAAAGACATATTTAAAAAAAAAAAAAAAGCCCAGCCAGGCGTGGCTCAGCGGTTGAGCGTCCACCTAGGATCCAGGCGATCCAGGTTCAATTCCCAATCAAGGCACATGCCCGGGTCACGGGCTCGATCAATGAATGACTCTCTCATCATTGATGTTTCTATCTCTCTCTCCCTCTCCTTTCCTTTCTCTGAAATCAATAAAGATACATTAAAAAAAAGAAAACATTTCCTTGTCAGTACACAGGATCAACTTTACTTACTTAGTAGTCTGGATTATGCCATTGTATGAATGCACTATAAATATTTTATCATTGTCCTGCTGATGGATGGAGCTATAGTTCTGAATCCTTCCATATATGTCCTTCTGTACATGTTTGAGTACTTTTAATTCCTAGAAGGGTCAAAATAATAGATATATTTTAAATTGCAATAAATATTGATACATGCTCTTCTAAAAAGAGCCCATGGACCCTCCAGCCAACTATTTGAAAGTCCTATTTCTTCACAATTTACCTAATGCTGATTATTTATTACTCTTTCACATGTTCAGGGCAAAAAGTTATATCATTGGTTTTTTTTATTAGCATTTCCCTGATTACTAACCAGATTGTGCATATTTTTATATGATTATTGGCTATTTTATGTTTGTTCTGTGACTTACCTCTTTTTATCCTTTGACTTTTTCTTTGGATTGTTTTATCAGTTTTTAGAAACTTGATATACGTTATAGATTTTAATCCTTCATCTGCTACATAGTTGGAAATATTGTCTCCCAATCTCTTCTCTTTCTTTTTAAATTAATTTGATTTTTTAAATACTAGTAATTTAATAATTTAATACAAGGCTTATAATATAAACTAATTTTTTTCTCACCTATTCTCAGAGCCAACCTCTTTCAATCTTTTGGCTTTATTTTGTTCTTTGCCTTTCTAAATCATAAACTTAAGTCTGTTACCCATTTTAGATATTATCTAGTGTGTGTCTTCTCATTTTCTCAATATAGATATATCACAATTTTTGTTAGATCTGTATTCACTGTTTATGTTAGCATGACTATAATATTCATAAGTTTCAGAATGATCCTTGGTAAGGGATTTTATTTGTTTAAAATCATGTTTCTTGGCACCTTTGGGTCCTTTAACCTGGGAACTTTATTTTTCAGTTGTGGAAAATTTTTCAATTTTCTTTTTTTATTTGATAATTTAGGCTCTCAATTTTTGTTCTATGCTCCTTTCGTTCTATGCTCTGGGAACATTCCTCAACTTTATTTTACAACCTTTCTCTTGGGTTTTTGTTTCTTCTATCATATTTTTAACTTCTAAACTCCCCTTTTAAAAAATGTTGTTGTTATTCTTGGTATTAGATTTTTGTTTATTTTTTCTACTACCCGTATTCTTTCAGTTTCCTCTTATTATTTTTTTAAAATTTGTATTAGGTTAACACTAGTTGCTGTTTTATTGAGATACCATATATGGAATGGTTCAACAAGATAGACATTTATTTGATATAATGGTTCAAGTCCCAGATCAGTAAGTAGCCATGCTGCACAGTGTTATCCAAGGATCCAGATTTCTTCCATTTTTTAAATTTTACCTCCTATAGGGTATTTTCCTCATGTGTGTGATTAAAGGTGATTCACAGGAACATTGTGCTCAGGCTTACTGGAAGGTGGACAGAAGCTATAGTATAAGCAATTCCACTATCTTAAAGGCTTTAGCCTGATTATGTCACATGTCATTTCTATTTATATTCCATTGGTGAAAATTTAATCATGTGGCCACACCTAATCCAAAGGGGGCTGGAAAATTAATGTTGAATAGACAGACATGTACAAGTTTTTAATTCTTCTACTTTGATAAAATGGTAGAATAGATTTTGATAGGTGGGTATCAGTTTCTGCCTCAGTACTTTACAGTTATATTAGAGGCTTTCCTAAAATGTCAGCTGCTGTTTGGATGTTTGTTCATACTTTAGAGTAAGACATAAAAAGCTCTTTATTGGATTTGTGTGCTTAGGTGGGACTTGTCAACTGGTAGACTTCATTTCAGAGGAATTTGGAAGGAGCCAATTTGGGAATCATCAGAACTCCATATTTATAGTTCTTTTCATTGAGCCTCTCCAGTGAGAAATCTGCCAACCACCTGATTTGAAGCTATAGGCAGCCCTTGGCTGTGCCCTGAGAACTGTGTGGGGGAAAGGGATAGAAGGGCATTCAGTATACAGGCTTTTACTTAATTCCTCTTTGATCAATTCAATGACTTATTTTTCCATTTTAATTTCTCCAAAAAGTAAACTGCCCATCTTCTTTGGGAATGCATGGTATGGTCATCTAGTGGTGCAGGTGGAAGATGGGACGTGGAAGATCTAAACTATTCCCTAAACCAATTTTAATTTGTCCTCTGTTTTTTGTCCCTCCCCTACTTTCCTAATTTCAATGATACGATAGTCCCCTGCTTATCTGTGGGGATACATTGCAAGACACCCCCAGTGGACGCCTGCAACCACAGATAGTACGGTACCCATATATATTGTATTTTTTCCTATACATACACATCTGTGATGAAGTTTAATTTATAAATTGGGCATGGTAAAAGATTAACAACAATAACTAATAAAATAGGACAAGTATAACAATATATTGTAATTATGTGAATGTGGTCTCTCTCTCTCAAAATAACTTATTGTACTATATTCACTCTTCTTGTGATGTGAGGTGATATAATGCCTGTGTGATGAGATAAAGTGGGGTGAGAGTTTTTATGAGAATGAATATTGGAGCATATGATTTTTCTTTAACCTGTTTATGCAGTGGATTACATTGATTTTCACAAGTATGAAATAAATCCCACTTGATCTTGGTGTATAAATCATTTTATACATTGTTGGATTTATTTGCTAATTTTTTAAAAAAAAATTTTACCTCACCCTGCTGGTGTGGCTGAGCGGCTGAGCATTGACCTATGATCTGGGAGATCGCTGTTCGATTCCCGGTCAGGGCACATGCCCAGGTTTCGGGCTCAACCCCCCACCAGGGGGTGTGTGGGAGGCAGCCAATCAATGACTCTCTTTCATCATTGATATTTCTCTCCCTCTCCCTTCCTCTCTCTGAAATCGATAAAGACATATTTGAGAGGAAAAAAAAGTTTTTACCTCTAAATTCATGAGAAGTATTGGTTCAAATTGTTTCCTCTCCTTCCTCTCTCTCTCTGTCTCTCTTTTTTGTTTGTTTGTTTTTTGGTCATATCTTTGTTTTTGATAACAAGGTAATACTGGCTTCATAAAATGAATTAGGAAGTATCCCTTCTACTTTGTGAAAGAGATTATATAAAATTGGTGTTAATTTTTCTTTAAACATTTGATAAAATTCTCAAGTGAAGTCATCTGGGCTTAAGGATTTCTTTTTTGAGAGCTTTTAAATGACACATTCCTTCTCTTTAATAGTTATAAGACTGTTATCTTTCTTTTTCTTTTTTTTGGAGGGTTGAGTTTTGGCAATTCACATTGTTGAATTTGTGAGTATAAAGTTGTTTGTAGTGTTCCTTAACTATTCCTTTAATGAGTTCAGGATTTATAATAATAATCCCCTTTTCATTCCTAATATTGGTGATTGGTGCCTTCTCTGCATTCTTCTTTATAGTACCTGATAGAGATTTATCAATTTTACTGATTTTTTTTTTTAAAGAACAAGGTATCGGTTTCATTGATTTCTCTATTTCCCTATTTTCAATTTTATTGTTTCCTGATACTATTTTTATTATTTCCTTGCTTTTGCTTGCTTTTGAATTATCTTGCTCTTCTTTTACTAGGTTCTTGAGGTGGGAGCTCAGATTATTTATTTGAGTCTTTTCCTCATCTTATGTATGCATTTAGTGCCATATATTTCCTGTTTTAGCTGTGTCCCACAAATTTTGACTTGTATTTTCATTCAATTCTGCGTTGTTATTGTTTTTTAATTTTGTTTGAGATTTTCTGTAGACCCATGAATAATTTATAAGTGTATTAATTTCCAACTGTTTGAAGGTTTTCCTGTTGTCTTTCTGTTACTTATGTTTAGTTTGATTCCATTATGATCGGAGTGAGTTATGTAGAAGTTTGTTTTGTGATCCTGGATATGTTTCAGCTAGGTGAATGTTTCATAGATGCTTGAAAAGTATTTCTATTTTGCCATAGTTTGGTAGAGTGTTCTGTAGACATGAGTTTGATCCTGGTGGTTCAGTTCTTCTATATTTTTGCTATTTTTCACCTGGTAGTTTTTTCAGATGCTAACAATGGGATATTGAAATACCCAACTACAATTGTGGATTTTTCTATTTCTTCTTTATTTCCATCATTTTTTCTTCATATATTTAGAAACTCTATTGTTTGGTACATACAGAATTCACATGCTATCTCTTCTTGGTGAATTTATCCTTTTATTATGTAATGTTCCTCTTTTGCCCTAGAAATTTTCTTTACTCTGAAGTCCCCAATATCTAATATTCACATAGGCACGCATGCTTTCTCTTTTAAAATTAATGTTAGCAAGATATACAGTGGAAACTCGGTTCTCTAACTTAATTCAGTCCAGAAGGCTGTTTGAGAAGAGTTTGTTCAAAAATGGAATCATTTTTCCCCTTAGAAATAATGTAAATTGGATTAATTTGTTCCAGATCCCCAAATGATTCCCTGTTTTAACCTTCCTTATATACACTACATGTCTAATGTACTGTTTAATCTATAAACAAACACTTTTTTTCTTAAATTTATTGAACCACCCCTACTAGCCTTAAACTAGTCACTTTCAGCACTCATTCCAGGGTGTCTTTCAGGAAGTCAGCATAGCATGCAGCAGCTTCGCTTTTTCACACATCACTGCCTCCGAAATGCTGTCACTGGCTAACTGCTTTTCTTTTATCCAAATCAACACAGTTTTTCTACATCCTCAGTTGCCTGTGATCATTGTTTCTTTCACATCCTTAGCAATATTAGCACTCTTGATGGGCTCTTTATGTTTTAAAATTGGACATTGTAATTTTGCATATAAAACCTACTTCATAAGATTAACATTAATATTAATATAGTATTACAATTAAAGACATGAACTTTGAAATCAGACCTATTTAATAACTGTGTGACTGAGCAAATGTTCTAATCATCCATTTGTCCAGTGACACAAGCAAAAACAAAATATATATATATATATATATAAATTTTTTCCCCTCTTGTTTGTGGCCTGAGAGACACTTTTTGTCATGCTGATGTATCAGCATGAAAGGGTTGTCAGGTCTAGAACCTAAGTTAAATTGGAGACATTCCCCCTCCCCCCCAAAAACTTCGTTGAGAACCAAATTGTTGGAGATGGGAGATGTTCGAGAACTGAGATTTGACTGTATTTTTCTCTATCCTTTTACTTTCAACCTACCTATTGAAGTGAGTTTCTTATAGATATATCTACTTTGGCAGTCTCTGCCCTTCGATTCATTATTTTAGATTATTTATATTTAAAATAACTATTGATTTGTTAGGACTTAAGTCTCTGATTTTATTATTTGTTTTCTGTTCATTTTCTCTATTTCTCATTCCTCTGTCTTTTCTTAGCTTCCTGTGGGCTGCTAGAATATATTTTACAATTCTATCTTGTTTTATTTACTTTTTTTTTTTTAAGTATAGCTTGTATCATTTCCTTAGTGGTTATTTTGGACATTAAAATATTTATTAGCAGTAATTGCTGCTATACTTTGAACATTTACAGTATGCTGAGCATTGTAAAAGAGCTTTATAAGCTTTGTGTCTATTTAATCTTTACAAAAAAACCATGAAGAAGGTTCTGTTTTTTAATCCTCATCCAAGGATATGTTTATTGATTTTAGAGAGAGGGAGGGAGGGAGGAAGAGAGAGAGAGAGAAGGAGGGAGAGAGAAACAGAGGCATCAATGTAAGAGAGAAATATCAATCAGTTGCCTTCCATATGCACCCAAACCGAGGATCGAACTCGCAACCTAGGTAGGTACCCTGACCGGGAATCAAATCTGCAGCCTTTTGGTGCATGGGACCATGTTCCAACCAACCGAGCCACCTGGCCAGGGCAGAAGGTGGTGTTTTAACCCTCATTTTATGCCTGAGGAAACTGATGCTCAGATAATTTAATTTCCCAGTCACACAGTTATTAAATTGGTGGGCAAACCGAGGTCTGACTTCAAAGTTCATGCCTTTAACTGTAATACTATATTACATTAATGTTAATCTTGTGATATAGGTTTTACATTCAAAATTGTAATATAATGTATTTTATCTTATTTTTTAGGTTTTGACGATGATGGTTCAGAATTTCATGAACATATATTTCTGGATAAATACCTGGAAGAGTTTCCAAAACAAGGACCAATTCGCCACTTCATGGAGCTGGTGACCTGTGGCCTTTCCAAAAACCCATATCTGAGTGTTAAACAGAAAGTGGAACACATTGAGTGGTTTAAAAATTATTTTAATGAAAAAAAGGACATTCTAAAAGAAAGCGGCATACAGTTCAATTGAAGACCATAGAAATTTGTATTTTGAGCTATTGGAGATTGATATTTTAACTAAATAAAATAATTTTACTGGAGGGTTACCGATACTATATTAATTATTGCATTTGATTTGAATGGTATAAATGTCAAATTGTTTAGAAATATACAATGGTAACTGAAAAATACTCTTGCATGAAAACAATCGTCAGCATTCATAGATTCAACTAGTAATTCTTTTAAAAAAGAGTATCTTAGAATTAGTAATAAGTTTGAAACAACTTTCTGTAACATTTTCTTTCCATTCAGTGATCATACTTCTTTGAAATACAATTATTAGCCATACATATGGTGACATTGGAGGGCTATAACAGTTGAGATGATTTATAGACAGTTTTATGTGCATAGTATATATGTACATATATTTTTTTTCTATATTTGCATATATACATATTATATTCTTATATATTTCACACGAATTAAGGATCCTTGCCTAAGTCTGTGTTGCTGTAGAGAAGTGACCTTGTTGAAATAAAGGTCTTATTCTAATTTCTTGTACTTTAGGTCTTATGCCAAAGTTAGAACTAAATTATTTAGTTTCTATTTTGGTGTTTGGTATTGTGATTCAAATTCACACAAAGATTGAGGATTAAAAAAAAAAAAACACCTCAAAACAACAGTTTAGTTTATAGTGACCCCAGGCTGGTAGTGTTTCAGGCCCCTGGCACAAGCAAATGGAAACCCTACCAGAAACCCGGGCTTCAAATTACAAAACACACAATGAAACAAAACACCATGAATGCGCATCAGCAGAAACAACAGACAACAGAATGAGAATTGTAAAGCCTTTAAATGTTGGGCTTATCATATTTAGAATATAAAATGTGTAACTTGGAATAAAATACAGAGCAGGAGACTGTCCAAACAGATTTTTTAAAAATTAAAATTAGTGAAAGAGTTTAACAGCAGATCAGACACAGGAAAATAGACCTAAAGAAATTATACATATGCCGCTGATAGAAGCGAAAAGAAATATGAAAGGGGTAATAATTAGTGTAAGAAAGTAATCAGATTTCCAGAAGGAGAGAAAAGAAGAAGTGGGTCAGAGGCTATCTTAGGATAGTTAGTGGGTGAAAAGTTTTTACAATTTGTGAAACACATCAACTCAGAGTTAAACAATGATCTCTTGGTCATTTATAGAGACTGTGCCCAACAACTGCAGAATATATTCTTTTTAGATACACTGGAACAGTTAAAATTTTATATTTTAATTTGAGTATTTAGTTCATTTATACTTATCATAATTACTAATATATTTGGATTTACTTTCAACACCTTTTTGTGTACCTTTCTATTCTTTCTTGCCTTCATTTTGGTTATTTTTTCCTCATGCCATTCTATGGAAGAGGGAGACAGAATACAAAATATCTTTAAAAAATAAGGGCTAAATACATTTGTCATATAAAAGCAGTTGCTACCAATAGATCATTAAGGAACAAAGATAGAGGTACTTCAGGCAAAAGAGAAATTATCCCATATTTAAGGTTTGAAATGCAAGAAGAAATAGTGAGCAAAGAAAGTAGAATATGCCCGGCTGGGCGTGGCTCAGTGGTTGAGCATCAACCTAGGATCCAGGAGATCGGGGTTCAATTCTTGGTCAGGGCACATGCCCGTCTTGCAGGCTAAGCAGCCGATCAATGACTCTCTCATCATTGATGTTTCTATCTCTCTCTCTCCCCCTTCCTTTCCTCTCTCTGAAATCAATAAAGATATGCTTTTAAAAAAAAAAGAAAAGAATATATATGTTAATTCTAAATAATAAAAATAATAGTGTCTTATGTGATTGATTAAAATATATGACAGTAATAGGATTTGTCAGGATGTATTTTTTTTTTAAATATCAAGTGATATGCATTTTTCCAGAAGCACAACTAAAATGAGAATACCAAAATGTTGAACATAAAAGGGAAACAATATATTAGACAAATGTTACTCAAAAGAAATCACAGCCCGGCCAGCGTGGCTCAGTGGTTGAGCATTGACCTATGATCCAGGAGATCACAGTTCGATTCCTGGTCAGGGCTCATGCCCAGGTTTCGGACTTGATCCCCAGTGTGGGGCATGCAGGAGGCAGCCGATCAGTGACTCATCATTGATGTTTCTCTCTCTCCCTGTCTCCCTTCCTCCCTCTGAAATCAATAAAGACCTATTTAAAAAAAATTTTTTTAAAATCACACAGCCCAGCAGTAGCGTTGACCCATGAACCAGGAGGTTACGGTTCGATTCCTGGCCAGGGCACTTGCCTGGGTTTCGGGTTTGATCCCCAGTACAGGGTGTGCAGGAGGCAGCTGATCAATGACTGTCTCTCATCATTGATGTTTCTCTCCCTCCCGTCCTCTCTCTGAAATAAAAATAGATTTTAAAAAAGAAAGAAATCATAACACACACACACAGCCTGAAAGGCATTAGAAAAAAAAAAAAATCAAGAATATATATGAATTCTAAACTGGTATGCACTGAATAACAGCCTGAAAATATACAAGGCAAAAAGTGACAGAAATACAAAGAAATAGATTTACCATTATGGTGAAATTTCAACATAATTGATGATTAGGCAAACAGATCAGAAGTTTTGATATACCTAATTAACAATTTGATCACAATATTGGCCAAGAAGCAAATTTTAACAACACAGAACATGCTTCCTGATTACACTGCAATAAAATTAGAGACTAACAACTGAAAGCTAACTAGGAAGACCCCGTGTGTTCAGAAATAAGAAACACTTCTTACTCATAGCCCCAAAAGAAAAACTTTCCAAAACTGGATACTATGAATCAAAACATAGGATGCAGTTAAAGTAGTAATTAGGAAAATAACATGTTAAAAGAAGAAAGGTTGATATTTAATTAGGTAAGCTAACTACCTTAGGATATTAGAAAAAGAATGAAAATAAGTCTAAGGAAATAAAATGAAAATAAGATAAAAGCTGAAAGTAATTAAATTAATAAAAAAAATACAGTAGAGAGGATCCACAAAGTCAAACATTGCTTCTCTAAATGACTAATAAACTCAAATCTCTGTTAAGGTGTGTTTTTTGTTTGTTTGTTTGTTTGTTTGTTTTGTTTTAAGTGGAGAAAAAAACCTTAGTACTAAAAATGGAAATAACTGTAGATGGCACTAAGATTAAAGGTGTTTTTAAAGAGGCTATTATGAACAACTTCATGCCAACAAATTTGAAAATATATGAAATGAGCAAATTCTTCAAAACTGTGCTATTGAAATTGAAAGAATAAAAGAAAAACAATAATTTAATAGTTGTTAAAGTGAATTTCTATTTTAATAATCTTCCTAGAAAGAACACAAGCCCAGACCATTTCTCAGGAGAGTTCTAAAAATTCAGAAAGCAAATAATTATAATCTTATACAAATTTTTCCAAAGTATAGAAAAAGAGAGAACAAACTCCAACTCAATTTCAAGAGACTAGAATAACAAAACTTAATCTCAATCATGAGGACACATTTGAAAAACCCAAAGCAAAATAGCAAACTAAATCCAGCAATGAGTAGGAAAGAAAAGACATAAGTAAGTTGAGTTTATTTCAGGAACGCAAGGGTGGTTTAACAACGAAGGGGGAAAATCACCTCAAAGGATGCAGAAGAAACGTTTGATAAAATTCAACAGTCATTTTTAATTTTTAAAAAATTAGAAAACTTAAAGTAGAGCTTCTTTAACCTAATAAATGGCATTTACAAAAAGCCGACAGCAAACATCTTTATGGTGAATTATTAACCCATTTTCTTTAAAGTGATAAGATTATTTGTTTTCAACATTATACTGTGAGCCTCCCTGTGTAGTATAGCAAGAAAAAGAAAGAAGCTATTGGTATTGAAAATTTACTCTAAATTAATCTCCAATGAATCACATCCTCTCTGAGTGTGGTCAGAGCCTGAGACTCTCTTCTAGCAAACAGAATATGGCAAAGGTGGATTGTAATCACTCCCCCGGGATTGGGTTATGTTCTGGGCAAAAGTGGTAGAATTATTTAGTCTTTGTGATTACATTGTGTTGTGTAAGACTAGGTGAGTATTCTTCTGGCTTTGAAGAAGCAAACTGCCATGCGAGAAAGCTTGCGAATAGGCCATGTGGCAAGGAACTGTGAGGGCTCTTAAGAACTGAGAGCACCCGCTAGCTGACAGCCAGCAACAAATGAGGACCACAGTTCTGCCTGAAATAAGTGATTTCTGCTAACAGCCATGTGATCTTGGAAGAGCACCCTAAGCTCTGAAAAGGACCACAGCCTGGCTGACAACTTGATTGCAGCCTTGTGAGGCCCTGAACAGGGGACCCATCTAAGTGACCCACAGGAACCGGAAGATAGTAAGTGTATGTTGTTTTAAGCCACTAAGTTTGAGGTAATTTGTTACACACCAATAGATAACTAATATAGAAAGAAAGAAACAAAACTGTTAGAAAGTCTATGTAGAAAACAATAAATTTCAAGAATAGAAGAATTTAGTACGTTTGTAGTTGCATTTCTACATACTGGCAACAAACAGATAAAATATAATTCATAAGATACCATTCAGAGTAGCATCAAAATTATAAATGAATAGCCCTAGCTGGTTTGGCTCAGTGGTTAGAGTATTGGCCCTCAGACTGAAAGGTCCCAGGTTCAATTCCAGCCAAGGGCACATACCTCAGTTTGGTTACAGGCTTGATTCCCTCCCTGGCTGGGGCTCATGCAGGAGGCAACCAACTGATGTGCCTCTCTCACATCTATGTCTCTCTCTTTCCCTTCCACTCTCTCTGAAAACAATGGAAAAAATGTCCTTGGGTGAGGATTAAAAATATATATATAAATAAAATTGTAACATAAGATATGCAAGAATTTTATGAAGAAAACATTTTAAAACTTGACTGAAACATAGTAAGTAATAAATAGTTAAGTCAATGAATAAGAAGTTCATGGATAAGGGGCTGAGGGGAGGTAGAAGAGGGTAAAGGGGGAATAAATGGTGACAGAAGGAGACTTGACTTTGATGAACGCACAATACAATACACAGATGGTGTATTATAGAATTGTACACTGGAAACCTATATAATTTTATTAACCCATGTCACCCTAATAAATTCAATAAAAAATTTTTAAAAGAATATGGAGCCCTGGCCAGTGTGGCTCAGTTGGTTGAGTGTTGTCCCATGAACCAAGAGGTTGCCGCTTTGATTCCCAGTCAGGGCACATGCCCAGGTTTCAGGGTCAGTCCCCAATAGGGAGCATGCAGGAGGCAGCAGATCGAGGTTTCTCTCTCCCTCTAAAATCAATAAAAACATTTTAAAAAATCAAAAAAGAATATGGAAAAAAAGGAAGTTAATGGATAGGAAGGCTCATTATCATTAAGATATTGTTTCCAAATTTGTCTACAGCTTTAATGCAATTTCATTAAAAATGCCAGCAGGAATTTTTCATGGAATTCACAAGGTTTATCATGAAACTTCACAAATTTATGATAAAATCATAGATGAAAGCAAAAACAAAAAACAAAAAACAAAAACAAGAACAGCTAAAATACTCTTGAAAAAGAAAACAAGGTGAGGTGAAGAATTTGTAAGCTTTCAAGACATTATAAAGCTATAATAATTAGCAGGATATTGCACACAGGGATAGATAAACAGACTGATGGAACAGAATTGAGAACACAGAAATAGACCTGATACATGACAAAGTTGGCTTTGCTAATGGGTGGGAAGAGTGAATATTCAAAAAATAGTGTTAGCACAATGTGTTTTTAATATGAAGGAAAAAAGTGGACTCTGTTTCACACTGTACAAAAAAAATCCAATTCGGTTGGATTTAAAAATTAAATGAGAAAGGTAAAATTTCAAATAAAAATATGGAAGAATATGGCTCTGATGTAGACAAGGATTTAAGACATCAAAAGTACAATCTCTAAGAAAGATGTTAATAAATTTGACTATGTTAAAACTTTTAACATTAGAACTTAATCAAAAAAAGCAGCAAGAATGAAAAGACAAGTGTCAAACATAGAAAAGATAAGTGCTTCACATATAATCTCCCAATGATGGGTATGTAGAATATATAAAGAACTCTTAAAAACCAAGTAGAAAAAACAACCCAAAACAATATGGGAAAATGACATAAATAGGCATTTCATAGGAGAAAAAATATAAATGGCTAACAAATATATAAAAGAATGGGAGGAAAATTAAATTAAGAACATATTGAGGTCAGAACATAACAAATTGATGGGCATAATAGATTCAGTGACATGGAAGCATGAAACTGATGAATCTCAGAGGGAAGGCAGGTGTGGGTGGGTGGAGGGGGAGAGATTAACCAAAGAATTTATGTGCATATACGCATAACCCATAGACATAGACAATAGTGTGGTGAAGGCCTGGGGAGGGGAGTGAGTGCAGGGTGGAAGGGATCAATGGGGAAAAAGGGGACATCTGTAATATTGTCAACAATAAAGATAAATTTAAAAAAACAAAAGCATATTGAGGTAACATTGGTATACTCTTTAGATAGGAGAAAAATGAAAAGTTAGGCAATATCACTTATACATTGACATTGGTGGGCGTGTAAAATGGCAACCACTTTTGTATTTAAATAATTATATATAATCTACATTATATACAGATAAAATATATGAATCTATAACAATTTTATATGACATTTTAATTATATATTTTAATATTTATATATAAGTATACAATATAAACATATGATTGTGTATATATGAAATATATTTATATAAGTATATATGTGTGTGTGTGTGTGTGTGTGTGTGTATATATATATATATATATATATATATATATATATATAAAATTACATAACCTTATGAACAATCAGTCCTGCTCCTAGAACATATACCCAAAGAAACCCTTGCGGATATGTACAAAAATGTTCAAAGCAGTAAAAATCAGGGGAAAATACCCATCATCTGGAGAACTGGTAAATAAATTGTGGTTTATTCATGCATGATTAAAATAGAATTATACATATTAGCATAGATACATTTCAAAAACAATGTTGAGTGAAAAATAAGTTGCAAAAGAATGCATGCAATATTATTCTACCATTTATATATAAAGTTGAAACACCAAATTTTGAATATATTGCTTAGAGCAATAAATGTGATTATAAAGAATAGCATGGGGATGCTATTCTTCAGGGAGGTAGAGGAGATAGGCTGTGGGGTTGAGGAGGGACACACAGGGAGCTTCAGTAGTACTAACGTTCTACTTCTCGAGTTGCATGGTAGGTTTACAGATGGTCATTTTATTATTGTGCTTTAAAAATTATATTACAGATATTCCTTTGTATGTAACAACATTTCATAATATTTTTTAAATGAATGGACAGGGGTATGTAACTGGAAGATTTGCAAAGGTTAGCCATAGTTTTTGTTTGTTCTGTTGTTAATCCTCACCTGACAATATTTTTTCCATTGCTTTTCAGAGAGAGTGGAAGGGAGGGAGGAGTAGAGGGAGCGAGCGAGAGAGAGAGAGGGAGAGAGATTGATGTGAGAGAGGCACATCAACTGTTTGCCTCCTGCACATGCCCCACCAGGGGGTGGGGAGTGAACTTGCAACCCAGGTACATGCCCTTGACTGGGAATCGAACCTGAGACCCTTCAGTGGGCAAGCTGATGCTCTAACTACTGAGCCACACCAGCCAGGGCTAGCCATACTTTTAAAAGATGATACCTCCACAATTGACACCATAATGTTAAGGATATCCTTTATTTGGCCATTCACACTTGACTCTAAAGAATGTATTATTCTTAGATTCTTGCCTTGTTACTATTCTTTAAATGGCTCTAAAACTTGCTTAAGTAATCAGCTTTAAATTATGCAAATAAAGACAACAAAACCGTCTTAATCCTAAAGTTACTTTTAAATCCCATGCATTTATACATGTATGCAAATTGATTATTAAATTAGGAAAATTTTATTCTAAGTAACCAAGTATTCAGGGGCTAAAGAAAACCTGCTTTCTGAAATATATTAATTTAAGGACTAAGCAATTTCCGAAAGCAGAATGATTTACTGTGCCTCTTAATTTCTCCTTGAACTAGAATATTAGCGATGGTGGCAGAGGAGGGAAGACTAGGAAAAGCACATGGCTGCTGGAATATGCTTGTGATTTAGAGCCTCTTAAGAAAAGCCTGCCTGGCCAGTGTGGCTCAGTAGTTGAGCATTGACCCACGAACCAAGAGGTCACGGTTCAATTCCCAGTCAGGGCACATGCCCAGATTGCTGGCTAGATTCCCTGTAGGGGGTGTGCAGGAGGCAGCCGATCAATGACTCTCTCTCATCATTGATGTTTCTACCTCTCTCTTCCTCTTCCTTTCTCTCTCTGAAATCTATAAAAACATACTTTAAAAAAAAAGAAAATCCTGCCCTGGCTGGGTGGCTCAGTTGATTGGAGTGTTGTCCTATACACCAAACGGTTGTGGGTTTGATTCTCGGTCAGGGCACATACCTAGGCTGCAAGTTTGATCCCTGGTCTGTGTGAGAATGGGAGACAACTGATCAATCTCTCTCTCTCTCTCTCTCAAAATCAATAAAAACATATCTTTGGGTGAGGTTTAAAAAAAAATTCTTGTAAAAACAAGGAAGGACTAATGTTTTCCAAGATCTCAACATCTTTATGAAGAATGGAATGTAGTACAGAATGTTAGAAAACAGACAGTACCCCTAAAAGGGAGCATTTTGTATCTCTGATAGTGGTTTACCTTTACCAATTTTAATTCTGACAAATGTAATATTTCTGTCTTGCTTTTAAAATGGAACATAGCAGCTAGTCTGAAATGAATTGTTAGTTTTGCATGCTCTACTATTTATTGAACAGTTGAGGGCAAGGAGGCAAAGAGAAATGCTCTGATCTTTTTTTTTGCTTGCCAGCTCCTTAACTGTTGACATTTCTACAGTGCCCTTCCTGTATTTTTCTCTCCTGTCTTCTGTCTTCTCTGCTTTGGAGTCAGAAACTTCCATTCAAATATCCATGTCACTATGAACTGTGATTGTGAGAACACGATTTAATCTCTCAGCCTGTTTCTTCCTTTGTAAATGATAATTCCCATCTCACAGGATAGGTGTTAGAATTGAATGAGGCAATGTGTATTATAGTGGCTGGCACATATTATATTGTGCAAAAATAATGTCAGTTTTCATTCTCTGTATTCCTCCCAGGCCCCCAATGTTAGGAAGGACACACAATTTTTTTCACGATTCAACATTTATTTGGGAATGGCAGCTGGCTCCTTTCACAGTTTCAGATCTAGTTATCATTACCTCAAAACAGAATATGTAAACTTTATGATGTATTTCCCTCATCCTCCAATATCCATAACAGTCATTTCATCACTATTTTCATCACTATGTAGTGGACTCTTGCTTTTGCAGGTAGAAATGGGGACAGGGAGATGTTGGGACAGGAAGGTTTGCCCTCTGATGGCTCTGTGCTTGTCCTATCCCTGATAGCTTAAGCTCACTCCTTCAGAGGAGCCCAGCTCTGTCCAAATGAACAGATGCCCTTAATGTTTTACTCTGTGGTCTGCCTTGATATCTCTTTGAGTGTCCCAAAGAAACAGAATAAAAGTAGATATTCCCATAGCAACAAACTGATAATGACTAATATTTGTGCACTACTTTTATAGCATGCAAAGTGTTTTCACATCTATCACTCATTCATTAATTTGTTAAACATTTCTTGAGCTCTGCCATGTGTTAGGCCTCTACTAGACACCAGAGTATAAATGCACTGACTCCCGGTCTTGAGATGTCACTTCTCCAGAAAAGCCTTCTGTCCCTGATTTGTTAAGCAGTTCCTCCCTTCTTATTGTCTAACTGTACTCTGTTTCCTTTAAAATATTTCCCTACCCTGATCTCCTAAGGGTAGATGTTGTGTCAGCTTCTATCACCTCTGTGAGGCCATGTGCTCAAGACCTAGCTCATTGCTGAACCCCAAATAGGCACTCAATAAAACTGGTTGAGTGAGTAAGACGATAGGAGGAAAAAAACATACTCATGCGAAAGAGAAAGTTAAAGATTCCATTGCTATGCACTGTTACAAGTGCCAAGGGAGAAAGATGGGTTGTGGGTATAAAAGACAAGCATTTAATCAGAACACGTCAGCTAAAATTGTTAGCTTCCTGCAGGAGAGCTCTCTCAGGCCAGCACTGTCTGTGAATGGCTGGTAGATCTGCCTAATTCTGGGATGCAAAATTAAGGGGAGCCATCTGCGCAAAAATAGAGATAAGCTGCATTCTCCAAAGTCAGCTTTGTTCATAACAAAAATAATATTCTCTTCATTATATGCCACACTCTTTATTTGTCTGTCTCATAAAAGGTTCAGAACTTGGGAAGGGAAGAGGCACACTATTTATTGCCCTTTCTCATACTTTTTAAGCTAAGTATGTAAATGTTATGTTATCATTTTGTCTGCTCTCCTTATCATTTATAAAAATAGATTAAACTGACATGACCTTATTTTAGGAAAATACTATTTTTTTTTCTTTAGGAAAAGGAAACAGAAAAAAGGTAAATGGCTTACATTGTCTATTTATCACAGCACAGAATTAGAAAACTCAGTCTTTGTGGCTGCCAGAAAATGAGTAAATGGCCAAAAATAAATAAAAATTTCTCCATAATTCTTTTCCTGGGATTCAGTATATTATATGGTGAAACTTAGTAAGTCTGAAAATAAAGGTATAAATATGATCAAGTCACAATACCCAAAAGATGGAAACAACCCAAACGTCTATCAACGAATGAATGGATGAACAAAATGTTACATACGTCAATGGAATATTACTCAGCCCTAAGAAGGAAGTTCTGACACATGCTACGGTATAAATGAACCTTGAGGATATTATGCTGAGTGAAGTAAGCCAGTCATGAAAGGACACATTACATGATTCCACATACATGATGTATGTGGAATAGTGACATTCATAGAGATGGAAAGGAGAATGGTGGCTGCCAGGGCTGAGGGGAGGAGGGAAGTGGGGAGTTATTACTTAATGTGCACAGTTTCAGTTTGGGAAGATGAAAAAATTCTGGGGATGAGTTGTGGTGATGGCTGCACAGTGTCCATTACTCAGTGCCACTAACTGGACACTGAAAATAGTTAAATGGTAAATCTTAAGTTCTACATATCTTACTACAAAAGTATATTTTAAAAATATGATAAAATGCAGATCATGTTATAATAAAGATACTCCAGCCATTTGAAGGAGGAATGCTCTGTTCTCAAGGGAAACAGAGGAAACACCATACCACCCCAGAAAAGAGCAGATGTTAGCCGAGGGCACAGGAAAACTGGAAGGGGTGCAGTTCGGTGGCTGAGGTCAGTAGCACAGAATGTTCCATTCTTGCTAGTCTACAAATAATTACCATCACCTTCGTCATGGCCATGCCATCATAGCCACTACTGATGGTCTTCTCAGCTGTCTGCCCTGAGGCTGTGTGCTTTGCATATATTTTTGGAACATCCTCTAAGGTAGGTATTATTCCCATTCACAGGAATTGAACATATTAACCGAGGTTGCAAATAAGCAGAGCAAACAGGATTTGAACCCTAGATCAGCAACTCCACAACCAAGTTTTTTGTGTTTTTTTTTCAGTACCCTTCAGAATAGATTTAAAGGACAATTATATGATAATCGAGAATAAATGGAATAGGAATTTCTTCATTTGGGCTCAGTGAGATGTAGTCATGGGATGACCACAAACATAGGATCTTTGGAGCAAGAGTTAATGTTTAGGTGAAAAATCATCAGAGTTTTAGAGGGGAGGTGGGTTGAGAGTCTGGGTGAAAAAGGTGAAGGGATTAAGCACAAAAAAAAGAACTCATAGGCACAGACAACAGGACAGTGATTACCAGAGGGACAGGGGTGGGGGAGGTAGAAGAGGGTGTGGGGGGATAAATGGTGACAGAAGACTTGACTCTGGGTGATGAACACACAATACAGTGTACAGATGATGTATTATAGAATTGTACACCTGAAACCTATATTATTTTATTAACCAATGTCTCCCCAATAAATTCAATAATTTTTTTTAAAAAAGAGAAGAAAAATCATTAGAGTTTAAAGAGTGGAATAACAATGCAATCAAAGAGTTTTGGGGTGGGGTGGGGGCTAATTCAGTAGAGCTACTTGGGATTGATTGGGGACAGGGGGCAGAATTAAAGCCAGAGAGCTCAGTGGGGCTAAGTAGCTGCATCAACAACAACAAAGGGTTTTTTTAAAAATGGGCCGGTAAGTGAGAAACAGCAACTGAGAAGTCATTTTTCCAGTGTTATTATGAGCATAAGGAAAATTGTACCTTTAGACTCTAGGTCAGCTTGTAATAATCCAGGGATGGGTGATTTAGGTAGGCCACTGATTTCTGACTTTGAGAATATCTCCATTTCCTATACCATCACCAAGAGGGATCAGGAAAAAAAAGGAAGGAGAGGAGTTGGGTGTCTGTCCACACTTCTCCGGCTGCTGAAAAATGCTTACATGGGAACGGAGTTTGAAATGTTGTCCTAAAATGAAGTATCAGATTTAGATTGATTAAATTTCACCATATGAAAATAGCTCACTGCTAATTCATTACTGTGTAAAATCAAGAGATCTAAATGAAATTAAGATCTTTATTAAACATTCTGAGATATTAAAAATTAAGAATCCAATTACTTCTGCCTTGTAAATGGACTTTGGGTAATTAATGCACTGACATATTAAGCCTACAGACTGGCATTTAGTCTCTTGTCATTCCTACACCAGAGCTGTTAGCCTAACATGGAGGTGAAGGCCAAGCTGATAGGAGTCTGAAATTATGAAGTATGACACATAGAATTCCCAAGCTGAGAAAGACAAATAAGTATCTGTTTCTAACTCTCTTGTTTTATAGCTGTAGGAAATTGAGGCCTAAGGGAGTAACTTGCTTATGGTTTTATAGTTTATTAACAGCCAAGCTGAGATCAGAACCTCAGACATCAGACCAGGGACCCCTCCACTGCATCATATTTCTTTTTTACATCCATCAGTAGCCTAAGCAGGTAAGAATTATTTTATAAATGAACAAAAGTGAATTCAAGAAACTCACAAGATGAAAGAAGGGAAATAGAATACAAATTGCTTTTAAAACATTTCCTCATTTTGTTAAAGTGCAGACGAAATTCTGAATAAAATTCAAGTCCTTAGCATAGCTTTAATGAGGAGAATGTGGTTTTTATTTTATTTTATTTTTCGATTACAGTTTACTTTCGATATTATTAGTTTGAGGTGTACATCATAGTGGTGAGACAATCATATAGTTTACAAAGTGTTGCCCTTGATATTTCTAGTACCCACCTGGCACCATTCATAAGAGGAGGCTGTGGTTTTTAATGTGAACCATGAAAGTTGCTCTTTAGATGATCCTTATTCTTACTTTTAATTAATATATTTTTTTTATTTTTTAAATAATCTTAGACTTACAGAAAAGTTGCAAAAATAGTGCAAAGTTTACATATACACATCATCCACTTTCCCCTAATGTTAACACCTTACACAATCATAGCTCAATTATCAAAATCAGAAAATTGATGATACAACACTATCAATTAAACTACAGATCTTATTTGCATTTCGCCATTTTCCACCAGTGTCCTTTTTGTGCTCCAGGGTTTGACCCAAGATCCCAGATTGCCTTTAGTTTCTGTCTCCTTAGTCTCCTCCAATCGGTACCAGTTCCCCATCTTTTCTTGTCTTTCATAGACTCTTTTGAGGCATATTGGTCAGCTCTTTTGTATAATGTCCCTCAGTTTGTTTTTTAATGTTTTTATCATGATTAGGCTGAGGTTACAGGTTTGGGGGAAGAGTACAACCCAGGTGAAGTGCCCGTCTCATTATCTCATGTCAGGCACACAATGTCAAAATGACTTACTGCAGGTCATGTTTACCTCGGTAACTTAGTTAAAATGGTATCTGCCAGGTTTCTCAATCATAAAGTTATTGACTTTTCCTTTGCAATGATAAATGTCTTGAAGAAATACTTTGAGACCATGCTAACACCATTTTTCTCCTCAAATGTTTGCCCACTGATGATATAGCATCCATCTGTGGATCTTGCTTACGGCATTATTTCTGTGGAGTTCTAGAGGGGATTTTGTATTTTCTTTATTTCGTCTACACTTATTAATTGGAATTCTTTTGTAAGGAAGGGTTATCCCTTCTCCCCACATTTATTTATTTGATTATTTATTTATATCAGTATGCACTTACGGATATTCATTTTGTTCAATGGGTTATAACTTAATATTATCATTTATTTTGTTGTGCAAGTTGTTCCAGCTTTAGCCTTTGGAGCTTTTCCAGGTTGGCTCTTGCGTCCTTCTGACATGTCCCCACTTTTTAGAGTACTTCCTTGTTATCATGTACCTCAAAATGCTCCAGGCTCATTTTATGCAATCAATCACTTTTCTAAGGAGCCCTGGTTTCTCTATGGAGAATTATACATAGCAACCAAGATGGCACACTAGGTGGAAGTTAACTCTTTGATGATTGTAAAGTTCATGTGTCAGAAAATTTATCAATATAGTAACATGTGGTATGTTCAGTAATAATTCTGAAGCAGAGCAGCAAAATACATATGGGCTAGAGCTTTAAAATAGTTTAAAATGTTTGATTTGCTCCAAAATGTGCTTTAGGCATGAATGCCAGTTATATCAAAGTGCTTTTCCTTCCTAAAATGCTCCTTTATTCTTTAGAGTGAATATTAATGTTTTCTTTTCAGTCTCATACCCTTCTATCCATAATGTCAAACTAATTGAACCTTGTATTTTAAATAATAGAGTGATAATATATATACCTTGTGATATAAAAGCCCCCAACATGCCTTTCAAGGCTCTGCGTGATCCATCACCACCTCCTTCTCTAGAGCCTTCTTGAGCCTCTCTCCCTATCACCCTCACCCTCTCTTAATATCTGTGTTTTCAGCACATCTTTCCTGCTTCAAGCTATAGCTATAGGTTCTTCTTGGATGTCCTCTCCTCACTCCCAATATGCATTCATACACTCATATGTATACAAACACGCCTCACATACCTTATTCCTATTCATCCTTTAGTTCACAACTTAAACTTCACTTCTAGGGAGCCTCCCAAGAGTCTCCCCAAGTTGCATGATAAATTAAAAGTATAAATTTAATGTTCTCTTGATGAACATTTAACTTGTCTCCAGTTTTTCATCATTACCAGCAATGCAGTTACACACACACACACACACACACACACACACACACAGCTTTTTATACGTGAACTTACATCTCTGATAGATCCATTTCTAGAAGTAAGATTGCTAAGACAAATGCACATTTAACATTTTAACTACCAATTGCTCTCAAAAAGATGCTCTGGAGGACCTGCTTTCGCATACTCTCAGTAATATTGACTATTACCAATCTTTTCAGCATTTGTTAATATTTTCATAAGATTGCAACAATCTCATTTCTAACTTTGCATATCTTTATCGATGAGATTGAACATTTTATATATATATATACCTTGTGATATGAAAGTGTGGGGAAGGGGGCGAGAGAGAGAAACATCAAGTTGTTGTTCTACTAATTTATGCATTCATTGGTTGCTTCTTGAATGTGCCCTGACTGGGGATCAAACCCGCAACGTAGGCATAGTGGGACAACACTCTCTCACCAACTGAGTTACCCAGCCAGGGCCACAATGTTCTTCACAATTCATCTCACAGATCCTCCATTGTGGATCACAGACTAGGATCCAAATTCATTTTGACTTGAAGTCACTCACTTATTTCACACATAAATACTTGCAGAGGCCTCCTCTGCTCCTCCTTAAATACTGAGCTTTCCTTTATCATTTTACCTGTCACACTGAATTGAGATCATCATCTATTTATCTGTCAGTCTCCCCATCTTCATTATAAGCTCCTTGCAGCCTTTTTGTCCTTGTACTTCCATGGCTAGCACAAAGTTACATTCAATAAATAGCTGTTGAATGATGTAATTCAACTGATTACCAACAGGGTTTTAACCTGGGTCCAGGGTCTCTTGGGGGAGGAGATGTATCTGTGGATAGAGTTTGGGGTGGTGAAGTGTCTTTGAACTTAGATAGGAGAAAAATTACTTTGCTATTTCCACTTACCTTTAACTGAAAATTAGCATTTTATTCCATTATGAATATTCACAACAAAACACAGTATTAGCAGTACTATGACTTTGTCACCCATAGAAGTCACAGCTATATTTATATCACATTAGAGCTGTTGCAGGTATCTTAAAATATAATTTATACTCATTACTACTTTAAAATTACAGTAATTATTAGACCTGCTACTAGATCTTGTTATTTAATGTGTCAATAAAAGAATAACTCTTATTATTAGATCACATTTTAAAAAAATTTTGATAATGATATTTCAACATAATTGGTTTCCTTTATAGTTCTATACATTTTATTTTATGCATTTAAAAACATCACTCTGAGAGGGAGTCCACAGGTTTCTCCAGACTGCCAAAGGAATGCATGGCACAAGTGACTAAGAACCCTGCCCTACAAACGTTTATACCACACTCTCTATGATGAAGGATGGTAATGCAAATTAGAAATGTCAGAACCCAACTCCCTTTCTGTCAAACGGGTGTCATCTTTTCCTCTCCTGGTCCCCAAATTCAGGCTATTCTGGTTTCTTTCCACTCTCAGTTGGACAAACCCCTTCTCTTCATGCTTTCAATTCTTAGTTCCATAAGAATGACTATTAAATATGAATACTCAGCCTGTCCTCGCTCTGAGCCCTAATCATGCAGTCATCTATGTTTTTTGTTCTGTGTCCAACATTATTTTGAGTTCTCCATTTTCTCCACAAATAACCTCTTTTTCCTAACATCTCTCTTGTATTCTTCCAAGCCCAAAACTCTACGAATTAACTTTGAGTCCTCTGTCTCTTAGCTTCTGCTAGTCAGGTGACAAAATTTGTTAATTCTTCTAGATATTTGTTTCACAGTATTAAATTGTATGATGACTTACTTTCAAAGACTTCCCTATCAACAGTATGTGTGTATAACTTAACTTTTAATCTACACCCTAGAGGCTGTTCACATTGCATACCCTAATTAGGAACACACACTCTAGGGCAGGCTAGCCAGCATTTGAAATATCCTCTAGTGGTAGTTACAGAAGCGCTTCAAATTTATTATTGATTTACAGATGAAATGATATGATACATGGAATTTGCTTCAGCATTTGAAGTATCCTCTAGTGGTAGTTACAGAAGCCCTTCAAATTTATTATTGATTTACAGATGAAATGATATGATGCATGGAATTTGCTTCAAAATAATCCAGGAGGAGGGGCAAATAAGTAGGTATATGGACAAAACAAGATTGACCTTGAGGTGGAAATTGTTGAAACTGGGTGATGTGTAATATGGGGGAGAAAGGGGTCACTAACATTCTCTGCATTTTGCATATATTTGAAACTTTCCATAATAAAAAGTTTTGAAATAAGTCATAAATATAATCTACACCAGAGTTTCTGCCTCAATATAACAGATTGAATATGTGCCACCTACTTTACTTCCTGAAACCTCACTAAGATGACAGTAAAGGTATTTGTTTTAAAAAGCATAAGCACATAAAGTTGGAGAGAATGGGAGAAAAGATGAAAAATCCTTGAAGGCTAGATAGACAATGGGCGAGTGATAAGGGATTAGCAGTTGATTCCAAAATATGGAACCAACCTGTTTTATTTTAGTTCATTTATTTATTTTTAAAAACTGTCTTCCTTTATTTATTTATACTTGCAATATGAAATAGAAGCTCTGCACGAACACAGGCACACTCACGCCAGCCTGAGAGAGGGAGCTAGGACAAGGTCACTTGGCAGCTGGGCTTGACCCTAGACTCTCAGGCATTGGAGAAATACCCCAGCCAGACCCCCACCAAACCCCTCCCCAAGGTCTGTGGGAGCGCAGGGTTCTCATGAGTGTGTCAGGCCCTCCTGGACCAAGACCCCAGCTCCCAGAGAGCCGCAAGGGCCAGGCAGAGGGTCCTTTAGCTCCCAGCCTAGGGGAAAGTGCCGGGTCCTGGGTGTGGAGCTGGGCAAAGGCTCGGCCCCCACTCGGGCCCTCAGATGGACCTGAGCTGAAAGGCTGACTGTAGGTGTGAGCATCTGCACTGACTGGGGCACAAAGGGAGGGGAGGGGAGGGAAAGGGAGGGGAGGGGAGGGGAGGGGAGGGGAGGGGAGGGGAGGGGAGGGGAGGGGAGGGGAGGGGAGGGGAGGGGAGGGGAGGGGAGGGGAGGGGAGGGGAGGGGAGAGTGGATGGAGCCTCAGGAACCCCAATGCAGTCCCTCTGGGAGGGGTGAAGATCCAACCTCCACCCTTCCCCAGGGCCTGGTTTCTTTCTGGTTCTGCTCCCTCCCCTTTCTCCTCCCTCCACATACGTATAATATATAATATAGGTCTCTCTCTCTCTCTCTCTCTCTCCCCCTTTTCTCTACTCAACTCTGTATCTTTATTCTAGAAGACAAAACTCCATCACTTCTCTTCTCAGTGCAAATGGGGGGAGGGGGCTGTCTACCTGGCACCAGCCTCCTGGAAGTCCAGAGGAGAGAATGTGGGGGTGGGGTGGAGATGGAATGGGGTGGAGATGGGGTGATGGGGCAACAGGCCATCATGGGTCCCACTCTGACCCTGCCTGGGCAGGGTCCATGCCCTGGATGAGGATTTGGCTGCCACTACCGGAACCAGGCAGTTACTGGGGGCCCAGGACACTGGCCTTCCTTGGGAAGAGCCATTGGCCATTGGAGGCAGCTGGAGGGGCTGAGCACTCTGGCTTTGGGGAAGCCCCGAGGGCTCTGTGCTCTTCTCCCCCTTCCATGGTCTGGGGAGTCTGGTAGGTCCCAGGGGCTGGGACAGAGGTAGCAGGGTCTCTGGTTGTACTGTCCAAGGAGCTTAGGGTGGAGTTTGTCCCTCTGAGGGTGGCCTAGAGGTCCCTGATGCTGACCATGGCCTGACAGGGGTCTGAGGGCTCTGCTACTCTGTTGCCATGTGAGGCTTCCTGAGGTGCTGAGGAGGGTGTGGGTTCCTAGGACCTGAGCTGCAGGGCTGACCAGGCTCAGGGTGGGTAGGTCCTGGGGCACACCAAGGGGGCCTTGTGGGGCATGGGGCCCAGAGCACAGTTCCTTCTCCCCAGAGTCTTGGGGCCTGGTCAGGAAATCTCTAGGCACTGGGTCAAAGGTAGCTGTCCAGCGGGGGCCAGGAGTCTGGGGGTCGGAGAGGGGGGTAAAAGGAGGGCCCATTCATATCTTGGGCCACCTGGCCATCCTCCTTATTGTCCTCTTCCTCGGTATCTGTGCTGCCTCCACTCTGGAAGCCTGGAGGCTGGCCCAGGTGGCACCTCCTGGCTTGCTGGCTGCCCTACCAGGCTCTGTCCTGCTGGATCCAGTCCTTGCAGCATATCTGAAACAGGTTGGTGTTGGGATTCTTATTGTCAGCGTTGAGGGAGAAGGTAATGTTTGCTGTCTTGTGGGAAGGCACATTCACACTTTTCTCCTGCTCCCCAGACTCCTTGTCATTGAAGCCAAAGTGGTTGATGAAGGCCAAGGCCATGCACTACATCTGGAAATCCATGAAGGCTTGCTGCAGCATGGCCTCCGTGGAAAAGTTGAACTTCTTAAGCTAGTCTTCCTTGTCCTCACTGAAGGAGTGCAGGCAGTGGGTGTTCACCAGGTCCACCATGTTCTTCTTGTTGGCCTTGGCCAGGGGTCCTGACAAGAAGGCCTCTCACTGCTCTGCTGCTCGCCCTTAGGCCCCTTCTCTGTTGTCTGCACCAGGGCATTGTCCACTCTCGTTAGGTGGCGCATGTAGCCTTTCCTCTGGACCCTGCACAGGGTCCCAGGATATCAGAATTTGCTCCACCAGGTGGCACTGCTGCAGCAGGTGTTTCACTATGGGTTTGGAGGCTGGCGTCTAGAGGCTGCTGTCAGGCTGCTGTTAGAAGAGGCCCAGCTCGGAGTGGTGCTCACATACACCTCCACTTGTGTGTGCAAGAAGTTGTTGAACATGAAGAGGAAGAAGAGGTCCAGCATAGTGTTGGGCACGTCCAATGCCAGGAGCTCCTGGGTGAGGGCCGCATCATTGGCCCTCAGGGCACTGTCCATCAGCTTGACCACATACAGCTGTGTGTTGTATGTGGCAGGGTCAAGGTGCCCCATGTTGTGCATAACGGCTCCAACTCCTGTGGCTCAAGCAGGAGCTGGTGGAAGTGGCTGAGCTAAAGGCGCCAACTCTGGACACGGTGCTGTCCAGGGTTGTCTGGGCCAGAAGCTCCAACTGTCCATGCACATTGCTGAAGAAGTTGTTCACTATCACAGACTCCGACTGTGGCCTCCTGGGCTCCAACAAGGTCAGCTGCACCTGGATCCTGATGATGAGGACAGAGGAGCTCATCTCTCCCTCCAGCAGGTCGCTCAAGAGCTATTTGATCATCTCCTGTTTCTCCAGGGTGGCCAACAGCTGGTCGGGCTCTGGGCTGTCCTGGACTTGGATCGTTTGCTCCCAGCTCAGGCAAATGATGTAGCACAGGGACTGGGACATATTGGAATGTTGACTGCCATCTTTTGATGGGTGGATCTGCTCAATGAGCCACTGGACAATTTTCTCCTCATTTCACCAGTTGACCACTTTCTGCCTCAGCTGGGGCCCTCCACACAGGTGAGGAGGTGCAAGAGCAGGTCTATGATGACTGAGGTGCCAATGTGCTGCAGCAGCAGGTCCACGAAATTGTCCTTCTTCTGCAGGAAGGACACGAGCTGGTCCATCTTGTGGTTGATGAGGATGCCCATGACCTTGCTGAAGATGATGGCCAGCAGTGGGTGAGGCAGCCCCTGCTGTGTAGGAAGCCATAGAACGGGTTCAGCAAGGCTCATGTACTCCTAGGGCATAGTTGATCTGGGGCACCTCTGACGTCAGGATCTCGCTGGCCACACTGGGATACCGGGGTACTATAGCACAGCTGCTGCTCCCCGCTGGCCGACACCTCCTGGGTCTCGCAGTCCACCATGGTTTGCAGGTGCAGAGGCTGTAGCAGGAAGTCCAGCAGCTTGCGGTTGATGACCTTGCACTCCTGCAGGACGTTCTCTTGGCCCAGCAGGGTCAGATCCTTTGGCTCCAGCAGTGTGTCCAGGTATGAGTTCCTGTGCAGGTCAAACTCCCAAAACATGGCACCCTGCCCTGGGAGGGAGGGAGGGAGGAGTGGCTGCGCGCACTCAGGGCTCAACTGGAGGGGACCAACCTGTTTTATATTACAGAATACTCACCCCAGCACCCTTGTAATAGAAGTGAGGGTAGAAGAGGGTAGGTAAAATAAGGAGGATTGGTTGAAAATCTGTTTAAGAAGCAGGCAAGTGACTACCTCATCTAATCTATACCCTACTCTGGCAAAAGACTGGAGATTTGTTCCAGGGAGGGTAAAAGGAAGGTTTGGACTGGAACATACCAGGCACTGCCAACAGAGGAATTAAACAAAAACTCTCTGAATGTCTAAATCTCTCCTCTCAAAATATTGAGATGCATCTGGTGCTATCAATTTCAACTTTTTGAAGAAATCTCACCTGGGAGCTTTTAACCTGCTCTGGACTGGTTGTCCTCTGCACATGGCAAACAGCTGCCAGCCTGGGATCTCTCTTTATGTCTTCCTAAGGAGACCTCTCTCCTATGTTAGTTATATTTCTTCTTTTTTTTTTTAATTTTATTTTTGTTTAAAATATTACAGATGTCCCTTTTTCTCCCCAATGACCTGTTCCACCCCATTTCTTCCCCCTCCCCAGTCCTTCTCCCCACCATTGTCCATGTCCTTGGGTTGTGCATATATGCATATAACTTCTTTGGTTACTCTCTCCCCCTCCGCCCACCTGCCCTCCTCCATCCTTCTGACATTCTTCAGTCTCATCTATGCTTCCATGTCATTGAATCTATTCTGCTCATCAGTTTATTAAGTTCTTTAGATTCCACGTATAAGCGACATCATGTGATGATTGTCTTTCTCTGTCTGGCTTATTTCACTTAGCATAATTTTCTCCAGGTCCATCCATACTGTGCCAAAGGGTATGAGAATCTTCTTCTTTACAGCTGCGTGGTATTCCATGGTGTAAATGTCCCACAGCTTTTTTATCCACTCATCTACTGATGGGCACTTGGGCTGTTTCCAGATATTAGCTATTGTAAACTGTGCTGCTATGAACATCGGGGTACATATATTCTTTCTGATGAATGTTTCAGGATTCTTAGGATACATTCCTAGGAGTGGAATCACTGGGTCAAAAGGCAGCTCCATTTCTAATTTTTTTTTTTCAGTGTTTACCATTTTCCTTGTTTAAAAGTTTCTGTATTTCTAAATTGAAACTGTTTATCTGAAATTAGCATGGTGTAAAACAAAAATCAAAACAAAAACCCTGCTGCTATGATTTCTTAAAACCATACCTACTCTATTATTGCATGTTGCATTTTATAAAAAGCACTACTCATGCACTCCTTTACAACTGTTTAATACTATTGCTGGCAGAAAAGTTCCTGGATATCAAATTATTAAAAAGTTACTTCAAACCAATTGAAGTTTTATTTAAATGTTTTACAACTTAAAAAATGTTGTATATCAGTTACAAAAGTGAATAGGAAACACACCAATTCATTTGGTGTGCAAAAATATTTTTCCACTACACAGAATTTAAGGGCGTCACTGAATTTTTTTCAAATTTACATTTTCAGCAGAAACATTAAATCAGTAACTTTCTCAAGGAGATGTTAGTATGCTTCCACTTTTGTCAAACTTTTTACCCTTTCACAATGCTACAACCTGTTTGAGTAGTTCTCTGGTTTTGGCCTGAAGCTGTTCCACAGTTTCTTTGTGAGCTTTTTCCATACTGTTCATCTTTGTTCTCAAGTTTGCCTCTTGGTACTGAAAGTCTGCCTTTAGTTCAGTTAACTTTTTTATCTTTTTCTAAAATGGTCTGGTCTCTCTGCTGTAAGAGACGCTTAAGTGACATCACTTCTTCTTTCAGTTGGCTTATAAGGACAAAATTGTCTGTTCCCCCACTATCTGCTGACTGATTTATAGAGCTACTGACAGAAATGGATGCAACTGGCAAATTACCTTACTAATGGCACACATTACATACACCTATCTCCATTAGATGGCTTAGATTCCAATTTGGGCTTTTTCTTTGGAGTTTCATTCTGAATTGCTGCAGAGGATTTATGGCCCTGTTTCCATAGTCCCTGCTCTTGTTCTGGACTCAGATTGCTGATTTTGTGATGGCTACTGCTGTGCCGATGGTGATGGTGATGATGGTGGTGATGTTTTGAATGATGCTGGTCTTTCTCGGTAAGAGATGAAGATGATGAATTTGAATGCGAAGATCCCAGGCTCTTCCTTTGTTCTTTTGTCTTCTGTAAAACTCTTTTGTATGATAAAGTACAGAGCCAGCATAATAACTTTCCATCAACCTTTCTTCTTCCTTCCTCCTTCCGATCAAAAGCACATTGTTGTTTGCACTGTTCACAGGTCTGAGGTGGTCCATATTTCTTTTCTGAATTTGTGCAACGCTGACATTTCGTACCAATAAATGCTGCAATTATGTTACAGTACTGACAAGGCTTAGGCATGCCAAACTGCTTCACATTTTGAGCATACTTCTTACAAATTGTATTAGTTTTGCTCTCTTGTTGAAATTCTGATCTGCAGTAAGTACATTTTACAATAGGATGCGCAATCCAACATTCCTGGAGAGACGTCCCGGCGCCAAGCAAACGCTCTCCTTCGGGTTTAGTCCAAGAGAACTGGTGGAGTGTTTGAACTTCGCACCTGCTTTAACGCATATCAATCATTCGAGTCAATTGCCTCAGGAGACGAAACCACCCCTCGCCTAGGTTTCCACTGGAGAAGGCCCGCCCCTCCGTAGACTCCCTGGGAGCTGTCTAGTAGCCCGCTACTTTACCGCCTGGGCGTTCTCGGCTACTCCATTTCTAATTTTTTGAGGAACCTCCATACTGTTTTCCATAGTGGTTGCACCAGTCTGCATTCCCACCAGCAGTGTGCTAGGGTTCCCCTTTCTCCACACCCTCGCCAGCACTTGTCGTTTGTTGATTTGTTGATGGTAGCCATTCTGACAGGTGTGGAGTGATACCTCATTGTGGTTTTAATTTGCATCTCTCTGATGATTAGCGATGTTGAGCATTTTCTCATGTGTCTCTTGGCCAACCGTATGTCCTCTTTGGAGAAGTGTCGAATTATTCAAGGCCTTTGCCATTTCTTAATTGGGTTGTTTGTCTTCCTCTTGCTGAGTAATATGAGTTCTTTGTACACTTTGGAAATTAGCCCTTATCAGATACATCCTTGACAAATATGTTTTCCCAGACCGTGGGGTTCCTTTGTATTTTGAGGCTGTTTATATTTCTTCTTTTAGCCCATGTTTCATCCTTCCTGGTTTATTTCATCTTTTGGTTTAGCACATCCTCCAAAAAGTTTCTGAAAAAGGGAGTCTTGGTTAGTTTTTGCTATAATATGCTGCATACCAACCAACCACAAAAACTTAGTGGGCATCTAGCCTTCAGCATGGGGACTAGATTCAGCTGGCCTTCTTTTAGACTAGTAATCCTGACTAGTTATAAGAATCACTTGGGATGATTGTTAAAGACAGATTCCCGGGATCCTCCCAAACTTTGATTAGTTTCCAAAGCAGGGGCCTGGAAATTCTTTTAACAAAGCTACTCAGGTCATTTTGTCATTTGGCAAGTGTGATAAATACTACTGTAGATGTTGGTTCTGTAAACCTAGGTCTTCAAAACTTGCCCCAGGTAGGCATATTGGAGCCACTTGGGGAGTCTGATAAAAATACAAATGCTGCTGATTTCAACAATGGAGGCAAGTCTCTAGGATTTGAAGTTTTTACCATCCTGCCTCCCCAAGGTGATTCTGAAGTACAGCCAGGAGCTGGGGAACCAATGCATTAGCATATAGTGCTACCAGCTAATGCAATAACTTACATCTTTAATCACTTTGCCCTCACTGACTTTGATCTTTACTGTGTTCAGGACATTCCCCGCTACTTACAAACCCACTGTGGGAAAGAAAGGTGGGTAAATTTTGACCCCTAGCTATAGCAACTTCAGTCTGGTGTGAAAGACAGGTATACAGGAGAGATTAAATATGGTGGCAGACTGAGTGGAAGCTACACTGACACTCTCCTGGGACGAAACTGGAAATACAACTAAAATATAGAAAAACCATCCTGAATAATCAACTGCAACTGAAGACGAGCTGGAGAGCATCCTCACAACCAAGGAGGAAAAGTGGAGACCACATAGAGACTGGGAGGAAGTGCTGGATGGGCTCCCACAGGCAGCAGCTGAATGTCCAGAGGGATATCTCAGCTATGGGGGGTTTCCACTGAGAACTCTTGGGCCTAAACCCCAGGCTGGCATCCCAGTCAAGAGCACCATAACTGAGAAAGGTGCCCACATAACATCTGGCTGTGAAAAGGAGACAGATTTCTGTCTGCCAGAGAGAGACAGCTGGACATGCAGGCACCCTCTTAAAGAGCCAAAGCACAAAGTTTCATGTGCAGCCACTCACATTGGGCCCCAGCAGAGGGATGGCAAGTGGACTAGAGCTGTGTGAGGAGAATCTAGGGTTGTGAGATCTGGAAATAGAGCTCAGAGGGCACCCCTCTGGGTTCCTGTGCTGAGTCATTCCCCCATTTTGCAGAAGCAGAAATTTACCTTCCAAGCAGCTTTTGCCTGAGCGGGGAGCAATTGCCCCACCCTGCTGAAAGACTTCTCACCCAACCTCAGGGAGTTTCTACAGCCTGAGGCTCATTAAGAGACTGATAACAACCAGCCACCCCACCCTGGGGAGTTTCTACAGCCTAAGGCCCATTAAGAGAATCAGATTAATCAGCCTGCAGGCAGAGGCGACTTCAGAGTGCTTTGAGTCTTTGCCTGATATACTTCTGGACCCAGGACTTGGAAAAGCAGACTTTGGTGTGCATCTTGGTCCTATCCAAATGCACCCAACCCCAACAGAGGTGACCTCAAGCCGAGGGTTGTGGGTGTTCCAAACTGGGTACTCAAGGCAAGTCGCAAACAGCAACTGACATTGGCCTGCACCAGAGACTTTCCAAAAAGACTGAGAGTCCTAGCAGGCCTACCTAATACAGGCAGCCAAAATGGGGAAATAAAAAAACAAGCCCCAAATGAAAGAACAAGAGAAGTCTCCAGAAAAAGAGAGAAATGAAATGGAAATAAGCAATCTATCAGATATAGAGTTCAGAATACTGATTGTAAGGATGCTCAGCAGCATGAAAAAAGATATGGAAACTATGAAGGAAATTAAGAATGACATAGCAGAAATAAAGAATACATTGGAAGGAATAAACAGCAGATTACAGGAAGCTGAGGGCTGGATCAGTAAATTAGAAGACAGGGTAGAAGAAAATCACTAAATCAGAGACCCAAAAAGAAAAAAACAATTAAAAAAGAGGAGGACAGCCTAAGGGAGCTGTGGGACAACATGAAACATAACAATATTCGCATTATAGGATTGACAGAGGAGGTCGAAAGTAGGCAAGGGTTAAAGAACCTGTTTGAAGAAATAATGGCAGAAAACTTCCCTAACCTGGTCAAGGAAAAAGTCACACAAGTTCAGGAGGAACAGAGAGTCCCAAGCAAGAAGAGCCCAAAGAGGCCCATCCCCAGACACATCACAATTAAAATACCAAAAATTCAAGACAAAGAGAGAATCTTAAAGGCAGCTAGAGAAAAGCAATCTATTACCTACAAAGGAGCGCCCATAGGTTGTCAGCTGATGTCTCATCAGAAACTCTACAGGCCAGAAGGGAGTAGCATGAGGTATTCAAGGTAATGCCAAACAAGGCTCTGAAACCAAGACTACTCTATCCAGCAAGTCTATCATTCAAAATAGATGGTGAAATAAAGATCTTCCCAGGCCAAAAAAAAAAAGGCTAAAGGAGTTTATCACCACCAAACCAGCATTGCAAGAAATGTTAAAGGACTGCTGCAATAATAAGAAGAAACAGAGAGAAAAACATAGGCATTTAGAATTAAAATGGCAACAAATAAGGACCTATCAATAATAACCTTAAGGACTTTAAGAGAGAGATCAATAGCAATACAGTATCATAGTCATGGACTTTAACACCCCACTGACTTCTCTGGGTGGATTTTCCAGAGAAAAAGTCAACACAGAAACAGTGACTAAATGGCACACTAGATCAGATGGATTTAATTGATATTTACAGAACATTTTACCCCAAAGCTGCAGAATATACATTTCTCTCAAGTGCACATGGGTCATGGTCATAGGCAGATCACATGTTAGGACACAAAACAAGTCTCTACAAATTCAAGAAGATTAAAATCATCTCAAGCATCTCAGATCACAAGGGCATGAAATTAGAAATCAACTACAATAAAAACACTCAAAAACATTCAAACACATGGAGGCTAAATAACATGTTATTAAAAATGAATGGGTTACCAATAAGATCAAGAAATAAATCAAAAACTTCCTGGAAACAAATGAAAATGAACACACAACAACCCAAAATCTATTGGACATAGCAAAAGCAGTCTTAAGAGGGAAGTTCGTAGCACTGTAGGCCTACCTCAAAAAGCAAGAAAAGTTTTTAGTAAACTAATCCTACAACTTAAAGAATTAGAAAGCTCCCCCATGAAGCCATCCAGATCAGGGCTTTTGTTTGTTGGGAGTTTTGTTTAGTGCTTCAATTTCATCATTTGTTATTAGCCTATTCAGGTTTTCTGATTCTTCCTGACTCAGTTGTACATGATCGCACTCATATGTGGAATCTAATAAACAAAATAAACTGAGGAAAAAAATAGACCCAGAAACATAGAAGCATGGAACAGGCTGATGAATCTCAGTCAGAAGGCAGGGGTGGGGGAGTGGGTGGGGAGAGATTAATCAAAGAACTTATATGCATATATGCATAACCTGTGGACACAGACAGTAGTGTGGTGAAAGCTGAGGGTGGGGGAGTGGATGCTGGGTGGAGGGGATCAATGGGGAAAAAAGGGGGGATATCTGTAATACTCTCAACAATAAAGATAAATTTTTTTTAAAAAAAAGACAGGTTTGCAAACAATTAGCTAAAAGACAATGCTAATCAGAAGTCAATATTTTCTAACCCAATCAGATTAGAGTGTGTTATTTTGATACCTCAGGAATATCCCTGGTGAAACCTGAAACTGGCCCTCATACACAGAAGGCAAGGTGAGACCAAAGAAAGAGGCAAGGCATTCCAGATTCTTGGGTGGCAGGTTTAATAAGCAAGGGGACTTATGAGATGTCTTAGACTTTCACAAGTTGAACAGATCTCTGCACCTGCCCGCCAGAATCTTAGGAGTTTATACAGAGGCCTTAATGGGGTTCAGCCACATATACAGCCCAGATGGTCTCAACACATTACACTCTTAAGACTGTGTCCTTGAAATAGTTCCTAGTGTGGGAACAGTGGGCAGAAAGTACATTCCAAGGACAGAGGAAGGGGTGAGGAGCCTCCAATTACCTGGGCCCGCTTTCCGGTCAATCGGTGGTCATGTCTTCTCAATTATCTCCTCCAACAGTATTCTTCCAATTGTCCCATATACACTTAATGAGTGACTGTTTTGTGCTAGGTACTATGTAGGTTGAACACTTGACACTCCTCCATATATGAATTTTGGGAACATGGGCTGATTTTTTGGTCACTTAATTGTAAAACAATCTAAATCATGATATCTGGTTCTGATATTTTGTCTTGTGCTTTTGGAAAATCACTTAACCATCTATCATCTTTCTCTTTTTCTCTCTCTCTCCATTTACTGCTGCTGATATTTGGAAATCTCAAGACATTTACTTAAAACTCTATTTAAATTCATTATGGAATGTTACTGCTCCAGAGGATATTTGGAGCTGTTTCTGGTCTTTTCTATCTTCTTACATTACTCTAACTAGCTATCCATCTACCATCTATTCAGTTTCACTTCATATAGAGTGATAGATATCTATATCTGTGTCTACTCACTGTATACATAAAGTGAGTAATATGAGTGAATGTGTGTGTGTGTGTGTGTAAGGATAAAGCAAACAGGAAATTAAGCTAAAACAATAAAATCCATCTTGGCTCAAAGGGACTAGACCAGATAGCCTAATTCTGTTCATCATTGCTTCTCTCTTTGCTCATGTTGCATTTACTGTGGCTTCTCAATTCTACTTCACAACCTCTTAGCTCAAACATCCTCTATCAGCTCACAATAATATCTTTGTCTCTTATTTTACATTTTTGAGGATAAAATCTAATTGACCCATCTTGTCTCAGTTTGGGCACAGTCTTTATCTTAATCCACATCATAAGTCCCTGGTCACACTATGGATTGGTACCTTTGGGTTAAGTGCTCTCTCTGAGTCTAATAGCTATTGTGTAAGATGGGTGGCGTGGACATTAATTAGCATGCTAGGCTTCCCCTTTGAAAGCTGTGGATGGAAAGGTTTAAAGTTGGGTATGACAGAAAAAAAATCACCAAATATATTGATTTCACAGTTCTAACTTCCCCACATCCTATCCTAAGAGACTTCAGGTAAATCACTCAATACAATAAACCCTTGATTTTACAGACCTCAATTTAATGGACTTTGGATTTAACAGACAAAATTTTCGGTCCATACGTCATATGTGAAAATTAACACCCTATTAATTTTAAAATGCTTTTACTTCTAATTTTTACTTCTAATTAAATTAACAGGTTATTTTTTTGTTATTAATTCACTGTTATTTTAAACAAATTTTAGCAAATAGGCCAAATGTTGGAAAAAACACTAGTAATTTAGCTAATATACATAAATAGTACATATCTACAACTATAGTCTATATATTTACATCCAAGAGTCACCGTTGTTAAACAATGTTCAGAGAATGATTAGCATGTGATCACATCTCATCTTGCTCATGCAGTCATTGGTTCTGTTGTCCAGTGGCATGACTTTCTGCAGCAGTGAATTAGTGTGCTAAGCCACACCCCAGCCGTATGCACTTGTTTACTTGCAGTGACTGATGAGTGCACCCATTTACTAGACCTATTCAGTATAAATTTAAAATTACTGTAATGCATATAGAAAACTTTATGAAATTAAACTTTTCATACATAATTTTAATTCTACAAATGTGTCTACATGAGTAAACACAGGTAAAGTAACTAATTTGTCAATTTTTTAACACACTTATTCACAAAACCTACTTTATTATATAACCGATTTTCGGCTTTAATGGACACCCCCTCACTTGAGTTAGTCCATTATATAGAGGTTTTACTGTACTGTTGAGTTTCTGTTCCTTCATCTGTAAAATGGATATGATCATACGTGTTACACAAGTTTGCTGTGAGGAGTAAATGAGATAAAAGGAATGAGCAGAGCATTGAGCCTATTACATGACAGACACTCAATAAAGAATTATAATTAGCCCTAGCCAGTTTTGCTCAGTGGTTAGAGCATTGGCCCTCAGATTGAAGGGTCCTGGGTTGGATTCCAGCCAAGGGCATGTACCTCGGTTACAGGCCGTGGCCCCAGTCAGGGCAAGTGTGGGAGGCAAACAATCGATGTCTCTCTCACATCAGTGTTTCTCTCTCTGTGTCTCTCTCTCCCTTCCACTCTCTGAAAAGCAATGGAATAAACATCCTTGAGTGAGGATTTTTTAAAAAATTATAATTAACATTCCACCCTGCCTAGGTGGCTCAGTTGGCTGAGCATTGTCCAATGCACCAAAAGGTTGCTGGTCCGATTCTTGGTCAGGGCACAAGGCTGGTTTCCTGGCTTGATCCCCAGTAGGGAATGTGAAAGAGGCAGGCAATCGATGTTCTACGCTCACATGGATGTTTCTTCCTCTCTCCATCTCCCTCTCTCTCTAAAAAAATCAATGAAAATATATATTTTTAAAATTATAATTAACATTCAGACACAATGGTAAGTGTTTTACAGCAGTTAATCATCTTAACTTTCCAAACAAGAACTCTACTCTGTTAAATCTGAATTTTCTGTTGGTCGAAAGCTTATGAGGAGTAGAATTTTGTCTGTAAACATACTATGCTTTCTAAATTTAACATTTATAAAGGGCCCATTAGATGCAAAGTTTAAGGAGTAGTGTCAGCTACCCTAGAATGCAAAGTGAAGAGAAAGTGCCTGAGGAAGATGAGAATCTAAGTGAGAAGTGACAGCATCTAATGCAAATAAATTAGACTAATAATCTGAAAAGAGCTCAATAAAATATTTAGTCAAATGCAGAGTTGCCCAAAATCTGCCTTTCTACACATCCATCTTCCTCACTATTCCTGGAATGGTTTCTAGGCACTAGTTATTTCAGAGGTAAGTACTCACTCACTCAAACCCCCTTAAGAGAAAAAGGATTTGTGGTAAGTCCACATGGACTTGACTTGGATCAGAGGACCTTCTAGGAGCCAGCACCTCTGTTCAGTTATCAAGGCCTACATGATCTTATTACAGCTGCACTGGTTTCCTCTCCCTACCAACTAGCCAACTTGGTCTAAACATTATATACTTAAACTTGGAAGGAGCCAGACTGAATGGCTTAGTAATGACCATAGTCTCTATAGGCCAGAACCATCCTTTTAATCCACTTCAGAGTCCTATCTGTGAATGGACTGTCCTTGGATCAGATCCTCTGATACTTCTTGTCCAATCATGATCAACCCTGCCCCAACCTGTGCAAGGCAACTTCCCTGAGCAAAAACTGTGGGCAGGTAAGTCTCATCTAGGAGGCGAAATTAGGAGTAGAAAGCACTATGTCTACCTGAAAGACATTCTCAGCATATATATATATTTCTTTTTCTTTTTTTAAATTTTATTTTTGTTTAAAATATTACAGATGTCCCTTTTTCTCCCCAATGACCCATTCCACCCCATCCCATTCCCCTCCCCAGTCCCTCTCCCCACCATTGTCCGTGTCCTTGGGCTGTGCATATATGCATATAAATTCTTTGGTTACTCTCTCTCCCTCCACCCACCCACCTCCCTCCATCCCTCTGACATTCATCAGTCTGATCTATGCTTCCATGTCATTGAATCTATTCTGTTCATCAGTTTACCAAGTTCTTTAGATTCCACATATAAGCAAGATCATGTAATGTTTGTCTTTCTCTGCCTGGTTTATTTCACTTAGCATAATATTATCCAAGTCCATCCATACTGTCCCAAAAGGTAAGAGATCTTTCTTCTTTACAGCTGCATAGTGTTCCATGGTGTAGATGTCCCATAGCTTTTTTATCCACTCATTTACTGATGGGCACTTGGGCTGTTTCCAGATTTTAGCTATTGTAAACTGCTCTGCTATGAACATAGGGGTGCATAATTCTTTCTGATTAGTAAGAGAATCTTAAAGGCAGCAAGAGAAAAACAATCTGTTACCTACAAAGGAGCTCTTATAAGTCTGTCAGTTGATGTCTCATCAGAAGCTCTACAGGCTAGAAGGGAATGGCATGAAGTATTCAAGGTAATGCCAAAGAAGGATCTGAAACCAAGACTACTCTATCCAGAAAAGATATCATTAAAAATAGATGGTGAGCCTGGCCGTGGCTCAGCGGTTAAGCATCGACCTAGGATCCAGGAGATTGAGGTTTGATTCCCGGCCAGGGCACATTCCCGGGGTTGTGGGCTGCAGCCGATCAATGACTCTCTTGTCATTGATGTTTCTATCTCTCTCTCTCCCCCTCTTTTCCTCTCTGAAATCAATAAAGATATGTTTAAAAAACAAAACAAAAACAAAATAGGTGGTGAAATAAAGAGCTTCCAAGACAAAAAAAACTCTAAAGGAGTTTATCACCATCAAACCAGCATTGCAGGAAATGTTAAAGGAACTGCTGCACTAAGAAGTAGAAATAGGGAGAAAGAGAAACATAGGCATAAAGAAATAAAATGGCAATAGATAAGTACCTATCAATAATAATCTTAAATATAAATGGATTAAATGCTCCAATCAAAAGATACAGGGTAGATGAATGGATAAGAAAACAGGACCCAAATATATGCTGTCTACAAGAGACACACTTCAGAACAAAAGACACACAGCTTGGACAAAAAACACACAAAACTGCTGGAGGACTTTAAGGGAGAGATCGACAGCAATATAGTCATAGTAGGGGACTTTAACACCCCACTGACTTCACTGGATGGATCTTCCAGACAAAAAAATCAACAAGGAAATAGTAACTCTAAATGACACACTAGATCAGATGGACTTAATTGACATTTACAGAACATTTCACCCCAAAGCTGCAGAATAGACATTCTCCTTAAGTGCACATGGGGCATTCTCAAAGATAGACCACATGTTAGAACACAAAACAAGTCTCTACAAGTTCAAAATGACTGAAATCATATCAAACATCTTCTCGGACATTTACACCATTTAATACTATACAGCTGTAAAAAAGAAGGATCCCTTACCCTTTGAAGCAGTGTGGTGGGACCTGGAGAGTGTTATGCTAAGCAAAATAAGCCAGTCAGAGAAAGAGAAGTATCCCATGATCTTATTCATACCTGGCATTTAATGAACAAAATAAACCAATGAACAAAATAGATCCAGAGACCATAGAAGCATGGAACAGACTGACCAATCTCAGAGGGAAGTTTGGGGGGTGGGGGTGGGGGGGAGAGATTAACCAAAGCACTTATATGCATATATGCATAACCCATGGACACAGACAATAGTGTGGTGAAGGCCTGGGGGAAGGGGGTGCAGGGTGGAAGGGATCAATGGGGGAAAAAGGGGGAATTTGTAATACTTTAAACAATAAAAATAAATTGAAACATAAAAAAAGAAAGAATGACAATAAGTAAATAAATAAAGTACAATAAACGTTTAATGAAAATATAACAAAATGATATGCTTTTCTTAAACTACCACAATATATGAAAATATCTACCTCCTTTCTTGTCCTGAAAGATCTCCCTTGTTTCAGGTCAGTTTTCTTGATTCCCCCACATCAGGGCCACTGACAGCTCAGCCCTATATGCACTGAGCTGCCCAGCCCCATTTCCTAGTCTCACATCCAACCCAGGTGGAAAAAGGATCAAACCCCCAAATCTCTCTCTCTCAGTCCTTACAAACACCTGCTCAGCACATTCAAGTCTGAAAGATCATCATAAGCCAAGATAGGGCTAAATTCAGATTTGGGGAGGAAGAGCTCCCCTAATGGAAACAACTTACTGAAGCATAGTCCTACAAGAAAATAACAGCAGGAGACCATGCATCTCCTCCTAAATCATCACATGCCTATCTTCCCCAGGAATAATGAAGATAAATTTGCTTATACTATGTGCATAACTAAAATAGCCCAAAATAGCACTGGCCAGTGTGGCTCAGTTGGTTGAAGCGTTGTCCCATACACTGAAAGGTTGTGGGTTCTATTCCTGGTCAGGGCACCTACCTAAGTTGCTGGTTCAGTCTCCCAGTTGGGGTGTGTGCAGGAGGCAACCAACCAATCGATGTTTCACTCTCAGGTAGGCCTCTTTCTCTAAAGAAAAAAAATCAATCAAAGAAAAAAATTAAAGAGCCCAAAATAGATCACACAATTTCTCCAGAGAGATCACTTTAAAAAACACTGTGTTGATAACCTTCTCCTTTAAAAACCCCTTCCCAAATAAAGTTTTTCATAGCCCTGCATTGGTTAAATGGCAAACTTCACATCTTTGTACACTTCCATGTGTTGTTCCCCTTGTTTGGAAACCACCCCCTTCTTTAATTGGGAAATTTCTCACCATTCCCCTAAAGACACAGTTTATCAGTTGGCTGCTCCCCGCAGAGCGGCCCGGCCTCCGCGCTGCTCCCACAGGGCTGGGCATCAGTGCCGCACCCTAGCCTAGGGCACCAGCGCGAGAAGCCTGGCTTCGGGACAAGCAGCGTCACTGCACATAAGTTAGTTACCACCGCTGTGCCTTACTTTCCTCATTTGATAAGATTGTAAATTTATTGCTACACTGTAGGCTTGTTCTGATGTATAATACAAATAAAGTTTTAGAGTAGTGATGGACACAGAATAAAATCTAACGAAATGTTACCTCTTATACATTTCTGCTGCGGCCTTCAACACTGTGTAAGCAAGCTCCAATGAGTCTCTTGTTGAACAACTACACAATTCCGGGTTTTCTCTAATTCACTAAGAAAATTAGGGCAACTGCTTTTTACATCAGGGCTGGCTTCCACCTTTCCTACCTGTAGGGATTGTGCTGTCAAACACGGAGTCCCTATACCCCCAGTTTAGACTGCCTAAGCCACCGCGTGGTTGTCTGTGTGGACTCTGAGAAAGAAGATACCTACCAAAAGTGGCTCCCAGTGGCTAACTAGGCTTAAAGTAAAACAAAACAAAACAAAAAACAGAGCCTAGCAGCCATTTCTATAAAGGGGCCTCTAATGTAAACTGTGCCTCAGGGAGAAGCCTGCCACGAACGCCTCCCTGTCCTGCGACCCTGCCTTCAGAGCCGCCGTTTCTCAGGTGGCCTGGAATCCTGTTTCAGCCAATAAGGCTAAGGCTTTCCCCACCCAATCCGAGCAGCACAGCTATAGCCCCTTCTTCACTAACCAATCAGAGTGGCTCCATTCTGACCAATCAGGACAGTGCCTTTTGGACCAATCAAACTGAGAAGACTTGGAGTGCTTATTTGCATGAGGATGGACCAATCAGGGACCAGGGGCGGGGACTTCTGTATATATAAGCCAGCTCCCCTCACTCTTTAAGAGCGCGCTTTTACATTGCAGTTAAGCCTTTGTTCCTTGGCTAGAGCTGGCACCCCAAAGCTGCCTCACTGCGGCGGAGTGGAGCGGGCCAGCACAGAGCAGAGCTGTTTAGCCAGAGAGGGGGACACCTCATGGTTGTGCTGTATCACAGTTGAGCCATTTGCACAGAATAAAGTTTCCTTCTTCACCACACCCCAAGTTGGGAATTCCTATTGGTGTTGAATTGGCACTGAGGACCATCAGTTGACATGGGTGACAGTCTATTTTTATTCTTCCTTTGAAGCAAGTGTTTTAGTCCAAGGGAATGTAGATGCATATGAGCTCCTCCTTTGTAAGGATGATTTACACTTTAATAGGCTTAATTACTTTTTAAAAAGTTGTCCCATCCCTTCCCCTAGAGTATGAGCTGAGACATAAAGTTGAGTCAAATTTATAATGTTCCTTTGACTTTATGAGAAATAAACCCTGGAGATGAGTATGGGTTCTCAAGTTGTGTAGTTCCTATGAAATTATAATGGGTAGGTTTGGTTTTAGAAGAATGTTAAGGCAGCTTTCCCCTCTACAGTACGACTAATAATGGCAGTTATTAAAATTGAAGCCAAAATACCTAGAATTAAGATTTTGGCAGAACATACTGACATTCCTAAGTTTTGCACATTTTAAGTATATGCCTTGATGAAATGTTCACTTCTCACTTAGATTTTAAAAGCAAGTGGTGGAAACAAATGACAGAAATTAAAGTTATATGACAAATATACGTCACATGTTTGTCCTCTAATGAATCTTAAAATTAAAATTAAGATAAGGAAAAAAGCATGAGTTGAAAATCAAGATTAAAAACAGCTTAGAAAATCCTTGAGGAACTAACAGAAGGGTATTTCAGGCAATTTAAATTTCCTGGGAAACTTTGTTTGTTTTGAATCCGTGGAGAATATTTTTTACTGTCAAGGCTCACCTGTCAAATTTGGCACAAATTTGTAAGCCAAATGATTTCACTTGGCCCATTTTTGACATGAATCTATCTATAGTTTCCCTCTGGCTTTCCAAAAAAAAAGCCCACCCATCACTGACTGAAGTAGAAACCCCTGAATCAGTGAGCTCAGTCTGTCTTCCCTGCAATGCCCCAGTTGGTTGTAGAGTGCTGCTTGGATGCTCAATTATATTTTCTCCCCTTAGTTCTGGCTAAAAGTGGACAAAGAGCTCTAGGCTTCGTGGGAATCCCTTTTGCCCTGATTGGCTGTACGTTCTACTCAAATACAATAGGGGAAAACATGATTTCAATGTGCAAATCGATGCTGCAAAATTATTTCACTATATAAAGCAGGGTTTGCTTTATCAGGGACAAAAAAAAATCTTTCTCCACATTTAACCAATCATTCTTGTTCCACCTCTTATCCCCCACCTCACCAGGTTGCCTCAGTTCCTGTCATGTTAGTGTTCCTTTTGTCCACTAGTTTCTCATGTGACATGGACTATTTGTCTACTATCCTTACAAAGATTTTGGTTTTTATCATAATGGCTATTAACCAATCCACTTCTAGAATCATGATCATTGTTTATTAAAATCCAGGGCATAAATTTTCTTTAAAGATCCATCTATTTCCAAAGCTTACTTCCTCCCTTTTTCTCAAGTAAAACAGAGATTCTACTTTTAGACTAATAAAAAAGACATCATTCAGAGAGGATATGAAGATCTAAGAAAAATTATCTCTTATGTATATTTATTTATTAAGTAAAAATGGTTCAGTTTTCTAAAATGCAACTGGTAGTTTTTTCTGCAACAAAACTAAATATTCGATAGAATAAAAGATGTTGAGAAGTCAAGATGTTTAATGTTAAAATATGCATATGTAATGAAAATGGTGGCACATTTATATTTCTTGAAGCTGTTGTAAAAATTAAACAATTTTTAAAAGGCTTATCAAATACTTTTTTAAACTTAGAATCTGAGTTTATTCTCTATAAGTGAATCTCTTTTGCAAATGGACTACTAATGTCACATACCAGTAGGGGGCACTAAAGCATTGCTTTTAAATATTAAACATTTATCGAAGTGTTTTGAAAAAGGACTTTTGGCAACTTTTTTCTTGCCCTTTAGCATAATTGGAAAATGATTAAAGACACTGGCAAGGGAAAGAAACAGTTCAATTAGAAAATCAAAGCTAACAAATTACCATCACTAAGTTAGCAGAGAGAGAAACATTTTCTGTGTAAATACCAGCATGATAGCTGTTTAAGATGTTTAGTATTAGTGAATGTCTCATGGACACAAAACTTCATGCTAGTTCTCTGACATGCCTTAACGACTGTGGACAGTTATGAATGGGAATCCCCCAAAGTGAAACAAATGGCAAAACTCAATTGCACATGGTTGGCTATATACTTTGATGGTCTAGAATATGTAATTTTAAAACCCTAGAATGTAAAAAAAGAGAAAACCCATTGACATGGACAACAGTGTTGTGATTGGGGGGGGGCAGCAGTGGGGGTGGAGGTGGAAAAGGGCATAGAGGGAATAAATGGTGATGGGGGGGAAAAGAAAGTAAAAGAAATCCTAGAATGTAATAGCTTTCAGAATGCTGATTGTTTGGGCATGGACTTGAAGTGTGGCAAGAGTATATGGTGAGGATGGCCAGATGACATTCTCACATTCTTGGCTGTCAGTGCCACATTTACGTTGGCAGGCTGGACTTCTTGGGGCCCTGCTCTCTATAACCAGCACCATGGGGTAAATGAACATCTGGTCCTTAAAAAGTGAGTGTTCTATTTCTTGGACTGTTTATTTCCATGAGAATGAGAGGGAAAAGCAAGGCTATGCATTTTCCTTTGGCCACATTGCACACCTAGAGATGCGTACTGAATGTAGCCTGGCCTATGGCATTTTTTCATTTTTCTTACAAATTTTAGTAATGTAGAAAGAAATCATAGGCACAGGGAAAAAATTCCTATGGCTCTGAATATTAAGATTTATATCAAATACAGGACCCAGTCCGGCTAGTGTCTGTTGGCTTGGTGCTCTCTTCTTGCCAAGATATTGAAAGCTCTCTCTGCAAAGTAATTCAGCTGCACCAGACGTGAGATGAGCTGGGTTTAGAGCCAGGCATGAAAGCAGCTGTAGTAATGTGAGCTCAAAGGAATGCAAGTATATGTGGGGAATGCCAATTTCAAAAGTAGGTTCTCAAAAGAGTGTTTCTCTCCCCATTCAGAGGCCTGTGTTAATGCCAAGACTAGGAAGGGGGTCTTTCTTCCTTCTTTTCTTTTTTATTCTGTCTATGTGAAAAGGTGAGTTAGCTGAACCTGTTATGGTTATCATTTCACAACATATATGTATCAATTAAGCCATCATGCTGTATGCTTTAAACTTTATACAGTGATGTATGCCAATTATTTTTCAGTAAAACTGGGGGGGAAAGACTAGGAAGAGAATTAATTATTGTCATCAGCCCAAACAGGTGTATATCAAAGGCATGGACTATGATGCTGAGACCAAGTCTCAAAGAGGGGGGTCACTGAATGATGACTCACATTATCAATTGTGATTCCAAAAGGCCTGAGCTGTGGGAGGCCTGAAAAGAAGCTGCAGAGGTTATGGGAGAGCCTGTGTCTGCAATGTGGGTGAACTGAATCCAACACTGGCACACCTAGAGAATGTGTGGCCAGCTCCAGGGAAGGCTGGTCTGGCATTAGGATCCTTTACAGCCACTTGGACCATAGCAGGTGAGGAGCTTGAATGCATTTTGGATTGCTGGGTGTGGGACCGAGGAGCTTTACATGGGTTCTGCAGGCTCTGAATGGCTTACGATCTGGTCTGTGTTTGCCTTATTCCATTGGCTGACCTTCCCTTACTTTCAATGAGCCCTCATCACAAACACTTTTCATGCAAGGACTCTGCTTTTCCTAAATGTGATATTTTCGAAGGGCTCTCCAGAAGCCTAGGGAAGGTGGGAGAGAACAGCTCCAGGGGCTAGGGATGTGCGAAGGGGAACCTCCCCTGGCCATTCTTACTGGTCCACAGGACAGTTTCCTGAGGGCAACGGGTGATGGACTTGTGTGGGGGGCACAGTTAAGCCCTCATGTATTACAGATATAAGACCAACTGGAAGGGGGTAAAAGCCCTCCATGGAACTAAGGCTATGATAGGTTCCCGCTCAGTATAGAGCCCCTCTATCTTAAAAAAGAATCTCAGACCCAGTAAATATGCCTGCAATGCCTGGGGCTAATCCCACCTATAAGCACTATTATATAATTATCTCAGTTGACCCACAAACAGCAGAAAGGCATTATCATTCCCATTATTCAGATAAGGAAACTGCCTGGAGAAGTAAAGTGCCCTTCTTACCACTTTGCACTGCTGTGTGTTGGGGTTGTTGAAGGAAAGGTAGTAAGAGCAAACACTCTGAACTAGACTCCCTGAGTTGGTATCCCAGCTCCCACACAGGGCTAAGTGACTCAGCCTCACCTCCTGTGCCCTCATTTCCTCTTCTGTACAAGAGTATCTCCCCCATCTGGTTTTGTGAAGGTGAAACAAGTTTATATAGTAGCAGTGCTTAGACCTACAGCCAACACATAGTAAGTACTAGATACATGTTTTACTCTAATGATGACCCTGCTGCTTGTTCATAAACCATGCATGAGCAGATGGATTTGGTTGAGACATTGGCTCTTAAATTAGTGCTTTATTTGCTTAGCTGCTTTTCTGGGTTAGGGCCCCTTTAGTTTCTCAACGGAATGTTAAAAATCTAACCTAACCTTTGAAAAAACATAACTGATCCTTTAGTCAGTGGATTAGTTTGCCAGGGCTGCCATACAAAATACCACAGACTAGATAGCTTAAACAACAGAAATTAATTTTCTCACAGTGGTCGAGGCTAGAAGTCCAAGATCAAGGTGTCAGCAGGATTTTAATTTTTTTTCCTTGGGGCCTCTCTTCTTGGCTGGCAGCTGGCCACCTACTTGCTGTGTCCTCACACCATCTTTCCTCTGTGTGCTCTCGCCCTTGGTATCTTTCAAATTTCCTTGTCTTATAAGGACACCAGTGAGACTGGATTAAGGCCCACCCTAACCTAACTGCTCCATTTTAATTTAATCTCACTTTAAAAGATCCTATTTCCAAATACAGTCACATTCTGCGATTCTGGGGCTTCAATATATGAATTTGGTAGGAGGGGAGAGAGACAATTCAGTCCATAAAAGTCAGGTCCCTTAATAAAAAAAAAATCTAGATGCACTAACATCATTGAAAGAATGCAACAGGTATTTTTTAAAAGGGAGAAGCTGAGAGCTTGGGAGCAGATGATGGATACTAGTGGGAGTGCCATCATATGATCATGGGTATGAGTACCAAAGTACACTCAGGATTTTAAATTGAGTAGGATGTTATGATTTAAAATCTTCCCCTAGTTTCTCTCTCCTGCTGTCGTTCTCAGCTGGCTAAGAGAAGAGGGAAAGTGGTAAAAGGGCAGTAAAGGGAAGTGAATGTGGGCTGAGCGGAGCTATTCCAGGAACACTGATGTCCCCCTACCTGGGACCAACTCAAGAAACACTTGTGAACCTCTCTGGGAAACAAAAGAAAGTATTTTATCCATTATGATTACTTTAATAATTTCCCCATCATGACCTATTAAAAATATTTTCTTTTTTAAAAAACGTATTGATTTGAGAGACAGAGAAAGAGAGAAACTGATTTGTTGTTTCACTTATTTATGCATTCTTTGGTTGATTCTTATATGTACCCTGGCTGGGGAATCAAACCTGCAACTTTGGTATATCAGGACAGCGCTCTAACCAACTGAACCATCCAGCCAGGGCTTAAAATATTTTTTTCCCATTATGATCATTTTACTGATCATAATGGAAAAAATGTCTCAGCAAAGGTACCTAAGAAGGTCCTTGCTAATAAAAAACTTACACATATTTAAATGTTTTTTGGTAGCATTTATACTACAAATTTATATATATATATATAACAAATTCTTACCCTAACTGTGTAATTTTAGTAACTACTTTTGTTTTTTAATTTCAGGTCCTTATGATTTCTAATTTTAAAAGTGTCCATAGTTTTTATCAATTTTTGTTTATTGGTGACTAAATTTGTCCTACATTTTAATTGGGCTATAAAAATAAGGTGAATTGCCTGGCCGGCGTGGCTTAGCGGTTGAGCATGGATGTATGATCCAGAAGGTCGAGGTTCGATTCCTGGTCAGGGCCATGCCTGGGTTTCAAGCTTAATCCCAAGCAGGGGCATGCAGGGGGCATGCAGGAGGCAGCCAATCAATGACCCTCATCATTGATGTTTCTCTCTCTCTCCCTCTCCCGCCCTCTGAAATCAATAATATATATATATTTTAAAATAATGTGAATTTATGATCTTTTAATAGAATCCTGGTTTCTATACAAGAAATATGAGGTCATGCACATGTGAACACACACACACACACACACACACACACACAAATTGACACATGGTTTTACAGTACAACTGCCAAGAATAACTAATCTAGGAATAACCATAGAATCTGATAAAACAGGTGTTTCATGTTAGAAATAATTTATCTACATGAACAGGCATGAATTCTTTTTAATTTTAATAGTGAACATTAAAATTAAGCTTCTGCTTCTTTCCTAAACACATAGTTAAATAGTTTTGAAAAGATCAAATCTAGAAAAAAGATCCAGGACTTAGAAGTCATTTTATTCAATTCCCTTTAAGTGGAATACTTGTTGTTGTTACTATTGCTCTATATGTTTTGCTTTGCTTTAAAAAAAAAAATTGTAGGGCTTTTTGTTTTCTCTTCTTAAAAAAGTCAGTTGTCTCCAGCTTTTATGTTTCTTCGAGGCAACATCTAACTCATAAAACATGTTGGGGGTGTCTGAGTGGGTTTAGTTTTCAAGAATTTCACCTAAAAGAAGAACTACAGAAAACCAAAGAATACATTGTATCAATTTTCTTTTCCAATTATTTTCCAGAAATTTGCTCTATTGTTAAAGTTGTTGTGCTGCTTTCTATGATAACATTATCTGTTAAGTTGAAGCTGCCAGTAATATCATCAGCTAAACTCCCAAAATGAGTCAGCTAACTTTATTTTTAACAGCTTTTTCATTGCCTGCTGAGACTATCAAGAATAATATAAGAGCATTTTAAAAGCCTTTATAGCAAAGTTTTGATATATCAGACCATATAAAAAGGTGGATCAAAGGTTGAGAATTTGCAAGTCATTTCCATGTGCTTTTCTTTTAAAACTCAGCTGTAGGACATAGGTAGGTAGTAAAAATTCCTGAGATTTGAGACTTTTCCTAAATTCTTGCTATGACATTCCACACATATTATACACATTATCTCTGAATTTACAAAGAATCAGTTGGATTTTGGCAACTAATGTGCATAATAGTCAAACAGGAAGGAGCCCTAGTAGGATTTTGAACAAATATCAGTGATTTAGAAATCAGGTATTTGCCTAAGTTAAAGTAATTCGTATAATAACAAAAACCTACCTATGAGGTTGTACTAGTATCAAAGAACAAATATTTCATCCCTGTTTTCAACCACTTTAAGATGTTATTTTAATCCTTACAATACCTCTTTGAAGTATGTAGGTGGCAAGTTATACAAAGATAAAATTCAAAATGCAGAATAAATTGAACACTACTTAGGGAATAAAAGAGCTTCTAGTTGATCACGCTTTGTTGATTTTCTGCTTTTCTTGTAAGATCTATTGGTGATTTCAGTTTATCATACTTTGAAGGTAGGGCCCATATCATGTCATACTTGTTTTTTTTTATTATATGTATATTAATATATATATTAAAGATTTTTATTTATAGAGAGAGAGGAAAGGAGAGGGAGAGAGAGAGAAACATCAATGTGAGAACTGATACATCCATCGGCTGCCTCCTGCTCTGAGCCCCCAATCCAGACATATGCCCTGACCAGGAATCGAACTAGCAACCTTTTGGTGCACAGGACATCGCCCAACCAAGCCACACTGGCCAGGGCATGTCATAGTTGTTAAAACGCTACCACAATCTGTAAGGTAGCCACTGTGTATCCACCACTTTCTATTCACACAAGTCTTGGGTGGAGACAACTGAGGGACAAAACAGGGTGTCTTTTCATATCCAGGTGGAGGCATTCTACTCTTTTCTCCCCACGCTTTCAGCAGGTCTTGTCAGGCTTCGAATGTGACCTTGTCTACAATGAAAAGTGAACAATCAAATATATAGCTATTAAAGAAGAGAGAGAATATGCTTGGATTATTCACTGATTTTACTCAGTTGTCATACAAAAATTGGCATTAGTCTTCAACATCTGACTTTCATATCAACCAGGTGCATTGGATGATGTTCAGTAGGTCACTAAAACTAGGACATCTCCTGGAAATGGGAAAACACCAAGGAGTGATTTTCCTTTTGTGATTCATTAGCAATTTAAACAGTTCCTGGCTGGAAGGAAGGTAGCCACAGATAAGCTCTTCTGACTAATACTGGCCTTTAGTCTGTGGTTTGTAAAGAGGCTGCCTATTCTTCTCTGTGATGTGAGGCTGAAGATAGATCACAGCCTAAACTCTTAACTAAAAGTAGTTTTATTCATGCTTTTTGTAAAACCTGAGGGCATTCCCGCAGTGTTTCTCTAAAGGTGCTTTAAGAATATTTCTGATATTTTATGCTCACATGGTGGTGGTGCAACAGTCCAGTAAGCCGGGACAAGTGGAATAGGAAAACTGAGACAGACAACTAAACAAACTGGCGGAGCAATTTACAGCAGATACAGAAGGTCATCTCCCTAGAAATAAATTCTAGGCCTCAGCTGTATTTCAGCTGTAGACCCAGAAAGGCAGCAAAACCAGGTGGGTGACACCATGACCAGCTAGAGTGACTTATGACCCTCTGCCCTGATGCTGACCAACTGGTGGAGACCACGGCCCTGGAAAAGCACACCTAGAAAACTGATGAATATTCTGATAAAACGCTCCCCTGAGACCTCCCCTAAGATTCCACCTGCGAGGAGGAGATAAAGCCTGAAGACAATGGACCCAGCTTGTGCTCTCCCATTGGGGAGCACCCCCCAATTCCCTTTCCCGTCTTCTTCCCCCACAGGCATACATCTCCTAAACTCTAAGGGGCCTTATGAGACTTGGAACCTGGGGAGCAATGGGCAGTGGCAGCTCGTCACAAGCTAGTCCCCTGAACCTGACCCCAAGGCCCCCGTTACTCTGACTTCCCAAAGAGCTAGGGCAGCCCAGCCTAGGCTCTCCTGCTGCTGCTTCTATGCTAAGTCCTTTCTTGTTTTACTGTCCCCAGATTTAATAAATGTTCCTTCATAGTCATTTGGACTCATGTTGTGAAATTTTTCCTGCATTAAGTCAAGAACCCACATACTACCAGCTGGCCCTAGACTGACCCGCTTGGGGCCGGGTCCCCTTTTCAGTAACATTTTGGTGATCCAGATGGGACCCTTTCTGGTAACAGTGTAGGGGGCACTTTCCAATTCACTTTGAGGTATATTTCAAAATGGAGAGGCGCACAGTGTTTTGTTTTGCTTTTAATTTTGTTAATTGTCTCATAAAAGTAAACCTTATAGCTTTGACCAATCCCCAGTGAGTTCAGCAATAGAGCTGGGTGCAAAAGTATTGGAAGAAGGACACCCATGTGAACGGTAAATCTATTCATTTGTTCTAACTCTAAGCTTCTGAGACTCAGATGAGGAAAGGCATTTTAGATAAAAATTCAATGCTTATCACTTTGATGGGGATAGAACTCCATCTTCTATATTCTGAACTTGATTGGATGTGCCTTTATTCTGGATAAAGAAAGTTTTGGAAAGAGTTCCAGATAAACCAACCATTCTAGAAGGGCAGGTTGCTCTTATTGTATAAGGTCTGAGGCTGACAGTTCAAATAAGCCAGAATTGCTAATGGCTAATGGCTTGAAATCCCCCACATCATTTGTTATACAAATGCAAACATCAGCATTATTATTGTTATTTATGTTCTACCTCTAGACTTCTTTCATTAACATAAACTGAACTGGTTTCAGACAGAGCTGATTGCTGATGATAATCCGCCCCCCAAAGCCCAAATATCAATTTTCTAAGAAAAATTGAATCATCAAATTAGGTTTGGTTAATGTCTAGTCCTCTAGAAAATTCCAGCATTTAATGGAGGCAGAAAGTATAATATTAAACAGGAGATGAGCTCTGGATTTTGATAACGGTAGCTTCATGATGACTGTACTTAGATAAGTGTCTAAGATAAGTTTCTTAGCTCAGTTTCAATTTCTGTAAAATGTGAATCATAGTAACTCCTACATTTCTGAGTAGTTTTGAGGACTGATTTAGATTATAACTATAAAGTGCTTAGTCTATAGTTACTGTTGAAAAAAACAGTCATTTTTATTAACAGTGGGCCATAAAGAACTTTTAAGTGTATATTCTGATTCTGGGTAAAAATTTATTATTTAAAACTGAAAACATTTTGAAACAAGAGATATATACTTACATTTATCAATTTACATGTGATCTTGTTTCAGATGATATATGAATATGGAAACAGGTGAAAGAGATCTCACCAAGCCTAGATTTGGATTGTGGAAAGTTTCTCCAGGTTGAAATCCCCTAGAGTGCAGGCACGCAATATAGCTGTCAAATGTTCTGTTTTCAGTATGTTGTGCAAGCACAAAATTATGTAAAGATATGAGAAAAATCAGTTTTTCATCCAGCATTATGTCAGTGATCAGCTAATTAGAAATTCCATTTTTAAATGTTAAACCTTAGAATATAGAATATTTCAGTGTGTTTTAAAGGCTGTATTTACTACAAAATAGAAACCTGATACTGTGCAGAAATACTCTCTACTCATCTATGTTTATACTTGCTGGCACAGCAGACTTTGCATATGGGTGGGCCCTGTGAGTCAGCCAAATCTGAAATTTGATAAACTCTTACCTCCTGCTTTTATACCATAACTGACACATCAGTGACTATACCTATCATATTAAAAACACATGTACTCTAACAACACAGTAATCACCTCTTGTTATTGACTTTTATCAACAAATGACAAGCAACATGGTTACCATAAAATGCTAACAGTCTCTTCTTCCTTCATTCTTTCATTACTGGACTCTTAGTGGTTTGTTTGAAATCACATTTGACTCCCTTTCCCTATTATAATGTTATAGAAATAGGGTGATTTGATTTGAGGAAAAAAAACCCTGATTATAAAACAGCAATTAATTCTTACTGCTTAACTTGAACATTCATACATATTAGTTTTCCAAGTAAATAAGTAAAATGCCTTGCTAAACTTCCTTTCTGCCACAAATGTACTACCATCTGTGTTCTACATGGCAACATTTCTTAATTTAATACATATGTCCCCCTTTATTGGAAGCATGTTAAGAGCTTTAATATGACATAAAACAGGGATAAAATAGAGAAAACACATCATGTTTCAAGCATGAATGGAAATTTCAGACTTGTGACATTCAAAGAATTTGGGATTTCATGTCATCCATTAATTTTATGGCAATTCTGTAAGTCCTTAATGTTAGAAAATTTTTAATTATAATATTTACACAGGTTGGGGTTTGAGTTATTTGATTGTCTCAGAGATAAAGACCTAGTATTTAAAATAGATTGAGTTTCATCAAGTAATCTGAACAACTCCAGTTAGAAAAGGTAATGTGAAAAGCAATGCAGTAGAAGGAAAAGGTTTTGGTCTGAATACTGGAAGGTCCAAATTCTGATTCCCAGACTTCACTAACTGTACAACCTTGGGCAAATCACTTAACTTCTCAGTGTCTCTGTTTGCTTACCTGTAAAATGAAGGTTTTTTTGTTAGACCAATAACAATCACCTATAAATCCATCACATAGATACCACCACGGCTATCACCTTTAGCTGACAGTAATACCTTACCACTCTTTAAATACTGTATCTATTACCAGCATTGTCTCAACGTCATTACAAATGCTTTGTCCACTTTATTTTAAATGACTATAGAAGATTCTACCTTACAGATAAGCCATTATTTATTTAATCATTCTCTATTATTAGTCATTTGGATTATCTACAAATATATTTTAGAATTCCTGTAGAGACCCACAAGTAGACTCTCACTAATACTTTAAGTGAAAGAGAATTGAAAATATTGAATATCTGGCCCTGGTTCAGTTTGGTTGGAGCCTCATCCCGATAATCCAGGGTTGTGGGTTTGATCCCCAGTCAGGGCATATACAAGAGTCAACCAATAAATGCACGAATGGGTGGAACAACAAATTGATGTTTCTCTCTCTTTCTGTCTCTCTCATTCTCTCCCTTCCCCTCTCTCTAAAAAATAAATAAATAAGAAAATATTGAATATCTGGTTCATGACCTGCCCAATGCTTCTCCCCAGTTATAGATCAGTAAGCATTGTCTTTGTCATAGACAAATAATCTGATGTAACCTGTGTCTTTTGTCCAATTGGAGCAAGATTATCTCAACCCCAAGGATTGGTGGCCAGAGTTCGTACTCCCAATGCCTGCGATGGCACATTTATTTAGTTTTTTTACCTCATCTTATTTTTCTCCAAAATGGTTATGATGATAATATTTGAATTTTTTCCTGGTTTAGCAGTCCTTGTCTTCATCAAATACTTTTTTGTGTGTGCAATTCCTCTGAAGAAATATTTCAATATGTATTACTGATCATTTAAGAGCAACATAACTTGGCTGTTGTGGCTCAGTGGTTGAGTGTCAACTTATGAACCAAGAGGTCCTTGGGTCTATTTCTGGTCAAGGCACATACCCTTGATCCCCAGTAGGGGGTGTGCAGATGTCTCTCTCAGCAATGTCTCTATCCCTTTCTCTTCCTCTCTCTCTAAAATGAATAAAAAACATATATATATATTTTAAAGAGCAACATAGTCTTTCCTGACTCAAATATCATATAAAAGAAAATAAACCATTTATAATGTCAAGAAATTTACCATCAAAACAATGTACTGCCACAACCTGGCCAAGCGGCTCAGTTGGTTAGAGTGTCATCCCATATACCAAAAGGTTGCCGGTTGGAGCCCCAGTCAAGGCACATATCTAGGTTTTTGGTCCGATCCTCGGTCAGGGCTAGTCTGGGAGGCAACTGATCAATGTTCTCTCTCTGTCTCTCTCTCCCTTCCTTTCTCTCTCTAAAAAAACATATCCTCCAGTGAGGATTAAAATATGTTTTAAAAAAACAAAAACAAGAGAAAAACAAAAACCGAAAGAACAATGTACTGCCCTGGCCCGTGTAGTGCAGTTGGTTGGGCACTGACCCATGCACCGGAGGGTTGCTGGTTCAGTTCCCAGTTAGGGTACATGCCCAGGTTTCAGGCTCTATCCAGGTGGAGGGGTGTGCTGGAGGCAGCCCGTGGATGTTCTGCTCTCACGTGGATGTTTTTCTCTCTTTCTCTCTCTCTCCCTCTCCCTTCCTCTCTCTCTCAAATCAATTTTAAAAAACCATAAAAAAAGAAAAATGAGTACTTCCTTTTAAAAAGTTATTTATTTACTTATTTATTGAGTTTAGAGAAAGAGGAAGGGGAAGAGAGAGAGGGAGGGAAAGAGAAAGAAACATCAATTTGTTGTTCCACTTATTTATGCATTTACTGGTTGATTCTTTCTTTTTTAATCCTCATCTGAGGATATTTTTCCCATTGCTTTTCAGAGAGAATGGAAAGGAGAGAGAGAGAGATAGAAACATCAATGTGAAAGAGACACATAGACTGGTTGCCTCCCGCATGTGCCCCAGCCAGGGCCGGGGATCCAGCCTGCAACCTAGTAAGTGCCCTTGGCCGGAACTGAACGAGGACCCTTCAGTCCACAGGCCAACGCTCTAACCACTGAGCCAAACTGGCTAGGGCTATTAACCAATGATTCTTATACATGCCTGACCCTGATCAGGACTGAACCCGAAACCTTGGCTCGTCTGGACGATGCTCTAACCAACTGAGGTACCCGGCCAGGGTGAATGACTACTTCTGATACAGACTGCTTGATATGTCAGCTTTTGGGACATTGGTCTAAAAACCTGAAGCCGTGTTTTTTCAGATTATTATTTTCTATGCACATGTTGAAGAAAGTTTTAGGTTGATAGCAGTACCTTTTAATAATTCAGACAAAATATTGGAAATGAGTAATTGTTGGGGAAAGGGAATGTGAAGTATGGTGCTAAGTGTCACGACTGAAAAATAAGCATCCAGGCTTTTCACTTACTCATTAAATTTGACTTAAATTACCTATTTTGATGAGTAAGAATTTAAACCAGAGACCCTGTGTAGTGTTTTGATAGTGAGGGGTACATGCAGAAGTTTCTGCCTGGGAATCGATCAATGGGAACCATCCCTCCATCTTCCTGTCAAGGATGACGCAATAATCACTCTGAAAACCAGGCAGAGAAAAGAATGCCTCATTGGTTTGTGAGATGGCATCTGTGAGAATAAATTTCCTTTTTCATTTTAATTGTCCTTACCTGACACGAAACATTTTTCTTCTCAGTTTGGCCACATGTGCCAACTAATAATTGATAATCATTAGAAAAAGCCTTCAAAGCAAACAGCTACCACAAAAATTACTAAAGGAGAAAAGAAATGAACTTTTTTATTTTCTTCAGAACTAGTGCCAACCTAAACACTTTGGCATCCTTCAAAGAGAGAGAAAACATTTACATTTTTGACTAAAGAAACAGCCACTTCTTTTGTAATCTTTTCTCTTTCATATCTTACTATCACCATCATCTTTTTGTGTCTACTTTTTAAATCAAAACTTCATTCAGTTCAGTGGAATTCATCTAACTAAAGTTGCTAAAATATGCCATGGCTGGGTAGTTCAGTTTGTTAGAATGTTGTCCCAATAAGCCCAAGTTGCAGATTCCATCCCTAATCAGGGCACATACAAGAATCAATCAATGAATGCATAAATAAGTGGAACAACAATCAATGTTTCTCTTTCTTTCTAAAATCAATAAATTTAAAAAAATTACTAAGATCTGTGGGGCTGACTGGAGAGCAACACACCACAAAGTTTTATAGTAGTTATTCATATAGTGGGATTACAGAATATTTGTAATTTTCCATCTGTGAATTGAAATTATTGATGGGAAAACAAGAAAGTGGAGTTCTAGCCCTGGCCTTGGGCCATATGGCCTTGGACAAATCAGTTAGTCTCTCTGTGCCTCAATTTCCCTATCTATAAATTAAAGGTGGGCACCAAGATCATCCTCAAGTTTATTTTCAACTTTCGTACTCTGTGGGTGTAGCTGAAAAGAAAATGTAGCTCGATGAAACCCTTATGGGAGGCAATTTTGGCACTGTGTCTCAAAATTACAAATGCATTTAACTGCTGACCCAGTGATTGCTTTTCCAGAAATTCCTCCTATAGATACACTTGGACAGATGCAAACAGAGTTATATAAGGTCATTCATTACATAATAGCTTGTGGTAGCTAAGGATTGGAAACAAGCACTCTACAGTTCATCAACACCCTACAGTTCAGTAAATCAACATATATACTGCTATGGTAGGCAGCTATAAACACCTTTTAACATATATTTTTAATTTTTTTGAACTATGTGTCAGAGACTTTGGCGCTGTAGGTACTCTGTGCCTGCTTCAAGTAAAAATTTACAAAAGACCAAAATAAAGCAAACTATGACATTCAAAGAAACAATTAGGCAGGGTAGCACAGGATTCAGGGATCTGGGCAGTCTGTAAGAAAACTCCCTTAACCAAACACTCTCACTGGATTGAAGCCCTGAAAAACCGGAATTGAAATGAAGGAAGGCCAAATTTGCAGCTGACTTCCTTCGCCAAGAATGATCCACTAGAGCACCGCCTATTTGTAGGGTGCGGCCATCTGGGTCAGGAACTGCCTCTGCAGAGTGTAATTGGAAAGGTTGAGGGTAGCAACAGTTCGACTTTGCCACTTTCCTTTGAGCTCATCAGCAGCGTTACCGAGGTCCCCAGGCGGCTGGCAGAGGAGGCCCGTAGGCCGGAATGTCCAAATTTGATAGTAAATGAGAGATCACAAGAAGAGGGTGTGAAGTGAACCAACCCTATCCTAAACCCACCAGGCTCACGCCCCTCACCCCAGCCCACCACCCTCAGTATCAGTAGGAAGCTGTTGTGATCAAGTGGATTATAAAGAAACAGGGGTCTGTACTAGGGAGATGATAGTGACAATGTGAAGGAAAAAATAAATCTCTAAGTCTTCATACTTTTGTAAAAGAGGACTAATTTTCTTAAGATGCCATTTTTTCTTTTTTTATGTGTAAAAAATAACTTTATATTATTAAAATTCACTTAATGTCTAGCCTAATTAATACAGGACAGCTGGGTTTTCCTATCTACTTTTGCATTCAGTCTTTTATGACATCACATCATGCAGACTCTGAAAAACTCTAAAGCACACTTATGAGAAAATGAGAGTAAAAGAGGTAAATAGGGGTCTTACTATTGTTATGAAAATAATTTTTGCCTTGTGCAGTTTCTGGAACCCACTTGGAGAATCATGACTCTATTCTAGGAATATATTGAAACTTTTCAAAACTATGGGAATCTCATTCCCCCAATTTTTAAGTTTTTTGGTCCGACTCTTGTTTGCCTCAATTGGTATTGTTCTCAGGCAGCTATGGTGCTATGTTAAACAATAGCCAAGATTTTTTTTTCCCCTTTAACAGAAGCACTAGAGATAGGGCTTTTATCACTGAGTGAGTTCTCAGGTCCAATAAAGACAAGTGCTGTGAATGGGGCTATTCTAAGGAGCTGCAAGACAAATCAAATAATGACAGTTCTCTGAAGATGAGGCTTTTGAGAGCTTCAAATCCATTTCCAGTGGCTACTATACTGCTGGTTTTCACAGCTACCATGGTTGCAAGGTAAGATGCCATTTTTTTTTTCAATTGAAGAATTATCTGTAAGAAAGAGTTTGTTGTTTTTTTTAGAATTGGGAGCTGTCATTTTGGACAAGATATTTAGAACCCTACTGTCAATCTTCCATCCTGAGATCCCATCCCTCTGAAAAGAAATGCTTTCCATATTCCTCCTAAAAAAGCAAAGCAAAACAAAACAAAACTTGAAAACTGTTTCTTCTGCTCCCTGAGACACAAGGGCCATTGTCTTCCTACTTTTGGCCCCACTGACCTCGACAGGACTTCCTGGACCTGGAGCCCAGATGGGGAAAGGTGGGGTGGGGTGGGTGGGCTGATTGACGCACTTGACAAGCAGTGTAAATTAGGAACCTGGGGGTGGGGCAGGCCTGTACCCCAAAGCTCTTGAGTTTTTACTTCTCAACACGTCATCACTCCGTTCTAAGAAGCAAAGAAATTACAAGCAAACAGTTAAACTTAATTAGGGGTAATAAAGTGACAAGTTTCTCACTAAATGCTCTCTTGTTCCCTAACGTCCCTGGACGGACTCGGTGGGCAATCTGAGGTTCTCTCCCAGAAGAGGTTTCTACACAGGGAATGAGGTCTAGGATGCCCGCCCCTGGGGCTGTGCGTGTGAAATAGGGCTATATTTGCCAGGTCGAGCCCCCTTTCCCCTGATTTCTGGTCGTGTAGGTCAAGAATGGAGTGAACATGGCTGGTGGCTACTGGGCTGGACTACTGGCCTCGGACGAGACCAAACCGCAGAGGCTCAGCTAACGGGTGCGGACAGGTGGGTCCCGGGCGCCGAGGCGGCTGGAGGGCGCTGGACCCGCGGACTCCACAGTCAGAATCCCGGCGCCGGGGGGCGTGCGCGGCCCACGCGGGGCAGCAGGACTTGACAGATCGCGGAGAAATAAAACAAAAAAACAAAACAAAACCCATCGGCTGCCCCACGTTTCTCTGCAAAGAAATCGTGGGTGGAGCGCCAAGCCGGATGATTGAGTAGAATTCCGCGAGGCCGCCTCCGCCCACCCAGCGCCCCCAGAGCGCGGCGCGTCCCTCCGGCCCCCGGCCGCCTTCACCCCGCTTTGGGCCCGGGGAGGACGTTGAGTTAAAAGCAAGGGACTCGTTCCTCTGGCACTTCCCGAGTACTCAGCTTTGCTCCTCAGTAGTAAACACTGTCGCCACCGCCTCCACGCTGGTTTGCCTCCTAGCAATCAAACACTGAGAAGGCGAGAGGCTCACAGAAACACTCTAGAATTATCAGAAAATCATAACAGATTCAAAAAGAGGGAGAGATAGGAGAGAAGAGAGGGAGGGACAGAGAGAGAGAAAAAGGCAGAGCAGGAAAGCGGAGAGAGGGGAGAGAAGGAGGGAGGGAAGGAGGGAGGGAGGGAAGGAGGGAGGGAGGGAAGGAGGGAGGGGGGAGGGGGAGAGAGGGGAGGGGGAGAGAGGGGAGGGGAGGGAGGGGGAGAGAGAGGGGGAGGAAGAGAGAGAGAGAGAGAGAGGAGGAGGGAGGGGGAGAGAGAGAGAGAGAGAGAGAGAGAGAGAGAGAGAGAGAGAGAGAAGAGAGAAAAGAAAAACACCCCATTACCCCCCACCAACACTTGACTGCCTCCGGGAGGAAAACAGGCCCCTCCCAGGTCGGCTCCCACTGGCTGCCCCGGCGGCGGTGCCGCGCATTCATTGGCCGCCAGAGCTGTCAGTCAGGGGCGGGCCGGCGCGCGCGCCGCAGCGGGCGGGGGTGGCGGCAGATCCCGTAAGTCGGGCGGCCGCGTAGTAGCTGCCGCCTTTGCTGCCGCAGCCACATTCAACAGGCAGCAGCGCCGTGGTCGCGCGGCCCGAGAAAGCAAGCGGCCCGCGGCGTCCGTCAGTTTTCCGGTCCGCGGGCCCTGTCTGCAGGAGCGCGGCGCCGGTGCTGCCCGGGCCCGGCGACCCTGGCCTGCCGTCCCGTCGGTGCAGCGGACCCGGAGGAGTCTAGATATTGATGGACTCGTGAAGTTAAGTTCTGGGCTCGCGCTTCCACTTCGCTGCTCCTTCCTCCCGGTTTCCGTCCGCTTGCGGCACCGACCTCGCACCCCAATCTCGGACTGGTTCTTCGTGCCCCCTCCCCCTTGGACCCCGGTGCTGCGCTCTACCCTTTCTTGGCTCTCCTGTGGCTGGGGGAGGGGCGAGGGTCACCATGGCCGAAGCGCCCCAGGTGGTGGAGATTGACCCGGACTTCGAGCCGCTGCCGCGGCCGCGTTCGTGCACCTGGCCGCTGCCCAGGCCGGAGTTTAGCCAGTCCAACTCGGCCACCTCCAGCCCGGCGCCGTCGGGCAGCGCGGCCGCGAACTCCGACGCCGCCACGGGCCTGCCCTCGGCAGCGGCTGTCAACGCCGACTTCATGAGCAACCTGAGCCTGCTGGAGGAGAGCGGGGACTTCCAGCAGGCGCCCGGCTCTGTGGCGGCGGCGGCGGCAGCGGCGGCGGCGGTGGCGGCGGCCGCGGCCGCAGCTGCCGCCACCGGGGGGCTGTGCGGGGACTTCCAGGGCCCAGAGGCGGGCTGCCTACACCCGGCGCCGCCGCAGCCCCCGCTGTCGCAGCACCCGCCTGTGCCCCCCGCCGCTGCCGGGTCGCTTGCTGGGCAGCCGCGCAAGAGCAGCTCGTCCCGGCGCAACGCGTGGGGCAATCTGTCCTATGCCGACCTCATCACCAAGGCCATCGAGAGCTCTGCGGAGAAGCGGCTCACGCTGTCGCAGATCTACGAGTGGATGGTCAAGAGTGTACCCTACTTCAAGGATAAGGGCGACAGCAACAGTTCGGCGGGCTGGAAGGTGAGTTGTCACGGGGCTCATGGCCAGACAGGGAAGAGGGTATGCGGGGACCCCCACCTGCGCCTGAGGTCTCGGTGGGGCACATGAGGAGAGGCTGTGCAAGTTTGCTTGCTCTAAAAGTGCAAGGCGTGCGTGCAGGGTTGATGTGGGTGGTGAGTTTGCCTGGGACAGATACAAGTGTTCGCGCGCTCAAGTGAGAGGAGTGGAACGGGGAGCGGGCTCGTGAGAAAAGTACGCCAAGAAGTGGACATCAGAGCAGGCGGAAAAGTTTGCCAGTGAAAGGAGAAGGTTCACTGGGAGCTGCTCCCTCATCCACAGCCCACGCGGACTTTTGCGACTGCACCTTAACCTCCTGAGGGGGTGAGGACCGCTCCTTATGGACCCTAGCGCGCGACCTCCCAGCCTTGGGCTGTGTTGGGAGCCGTTTCCGTCACGCTGGGCGGGTATGGGCCCAGCGAGGGGCCTCGGAACCCTGCCGGCAGGGAACTAGGCTTGCTAGTAGAGAGGATAGACCCGGCGCGAGCCTGCCTATGGGGGTTGGCCTCGCAGTTTTTGGAGGACCGTGTGCATTTTGCTTTGTTTTGATTTTATCCGGAGTCGCCTTGAGTACAGGGAACCGGGCGCGTCGAGCCCGAAGTAGCGCATCCGACAAGTGCAATGTGGTGGCCACCGCCTGCGGAGCGGTGGTACCAGGCTGCCGGACGCGAGTTAAAGTTCAAGTGTGACCCTTGGCAGGGGCGGAGGCAGAAGCTGGCGACAGCCTGGGAGGGGCTGAGGGCGCAGGAAGCGAGAACCTTTAAAGAGCCAGCGCCGCTTACGGCCCCGCCGCGGTATAGCGCGGCTAGCACTTCCCTACGCTAGGAAGTGCCTCTCACACTTCGAATCGCCCAGGGTCCCAAGCCTTTAACCAGGCACGGAGAGGCTACCTGGGGTGACCCGGACTGGGACGTGTGTGCCTTTTCTCTCCCTTTGTCACCTCAGTGTTACCACCGACCAAGAAAGTATAGATCCGAGAGCCTCATCCTGACTGTGCAGGCAACATAATGAAGATAATCATAATCTTAATGTACAGCATAATCTTTGCTGCGCAATTGTTACACCAAGGTGGTTTTACATACATTGCCATCCCTGTGGTTATTGTGTGTCAAAAAAGCTAAGTTATTCACTTCGTGTTGAAGTTCCTGGAGAAGGAAACAGGATTTTATTTTTTCCAAAGTGTGTTTTAAAGTAAAATAATCACTTAAAACTTCATTATTAGGCATCCATGCAATTTACCAAGTGTTTCAAAAAGGAGTAAAGTACCTCCTTAGTAGGTTTACAGTTGTGAGTACTCAAAACACAGTTTACTCTTCTGTTATTATTTACTAATTGTATTATTTTCCATATGAACAACGGTAAGCCTACTTTTGTCCCACCCTGTATTCTTTTAAGTCACAAAATCAGGATTGTCTGCCAAATCCAATTTCACTTACCCTTTGAATTTAACTGGTTACTTACTCATTTTTCCGTACTACTTGAGCTATGATAAAGCATTTGCCACTAAGGTTTTGTGTGTTTTTTTGCCATTTAAAGCACAGGGTGTACTTACACCATTCTTTTACGTCTTTGGAAATGGATACAACAACCTATTTAAGCTTGCTGGAGTGCCTTTCTTTAAAGGCAGAGAAAGGCAAAGTTTTGGGATTATTTTTAGTTTTGCCTCTCAAATGGTCTTTAAGTCAGAGTATTATTATTAAACTAGGAATATAACTTAAAGTTTTAAGCTTTAGTGCTTAGTTAAAAAAAAAAGATAAATCCAAATCATCCCTTAACCGTTTTTATTAGGTTCTTGTTCTAATTTTCTTTCTTCAAGTGCAATTATAATTTTATCATTTTAAAAAATTTACTTACCAGAGGTAGCAGATCTATTAAGTATTAGTTAGGATTATCTGTCCAGATTTGAAGGCCCAGTGGCAGGTCCCAGTAGAAACCTAGTGGGGCTTTGGAAGGGACCAGACTGCCATTCTCAAGTGAGTAAGTGTTTCAGGTGTAATCAAGAGTCAGTTGGTGCAAGTCAGATTACAGCAAGTGCATTTTCACTTTGAGTAAAAGGGTATTTTAAGAAGAAAAGAAACAATATGAAGTGTTCTAACTCATAACTAGTCTTCTGGTTAGAGTTTTCATAAAACTGAGTTACTTGTTAAAACCAAGTTTCACTCAGATCTGAAAGATTCTCCTGTTTTAAATATTCACAAAAGGGAGAAATTCGGTTCTAAAATGCAAATCAACCCAAACTTAACTGTTTTAGGACTGAGGAGAGGCTGCTTAGGAACACGTAAGTATTTCCTGTGATTTACTATTGGGAATTAGATTGAATCTTTAATTAAATATAATTTCTTGTGCTTTACTTCCTACGGCCTGCCTGAGAATTTGAAAGTAATTTGCATGGACAAAGTAGTTGGGAAGCTGTTAAAGAGCTCAAAAACTTCTAGTTCCTTAAATACTGGTTATGTTTTTGAGACATGCATTTTGTATTTGTAGGGATGGTACCTTAAATCATCTTTACACTTGTTTAGCGTTGGTTAGAACTGTCATAAGGCTACAACAAAGTAGAAGGTAAAGCTTTTAGAAAACCCGGGATCTTTTAAACCATGTACAGTATTTATAAATAGTGAAACTTCATTCCCATTACCTGTTTTTTTCAAATAGAAAGCTTTTTAGAGTTTGGGAAGTAAAGTGTGAATTCTGACTTTTTTTTTTTGGTAAATGGCAATTTTGAATTGGCTCTTGTTTTTTATTTTGATATTATTTGCAGTACTTAATTAGGTTAAAAGAATGCTTCAACAAGGCTCAACACATGTTAAAGAAAAATTTAAATTGTATTAAGAAGTAGCTCAGATATTCTTTATTTTGGAATGAAGTTTCTTTAATTTAGTCTGTGAAGTGAGGGTGCACTTTCTTGCATTTTAAAATAAATATTCTGTAATTTGGGTTTTCAAGCTGTAGGTGAGTAGTTTAATTAGCCACAGAGATCCCATGGAAGGAAGATGGCTGCTTTCTTGCTGCACAGTCACATTTGACTTAAAGAATCCTTGGTGAAGCCACTTCTAGTTTGTTTGTTACTGAAATTACCTTAAGGAAAACCTTTTTTTACAGTTGAGTGAAAATTTCAATATATACATTTGAAGGGAGCATGAGAATTAAAATTGGGTAATGATTATGCAGCCAAGTATATCTTATTTGCTAAAGACTGAAAATTGTCTGGAACTGATGTAAACATGTCATGATGAACTATTTTGTTCAGAAATTCTAAAATAGATGCCAAGTATAAATATCTTAAGTGAGACTCATAAGAACTTTATTTTTATTTTACGTATTATTATTTTTTTTAATCCTCACCCGAGGATATTTTTCTCCATTACTTTTCAGAGAAAGTGGAAGGTGGAGAGAGAGAGAGAAACTTTGTAGTGAGAGAGAAACATTGATTGGTTGCCTCCCACACACGCCTGGAGATCCAGCCTGCAACCAAGGTACTTGCCCTTGGCTAGAACCAAATCTGGGACCCTTCAGTCTCCTGTCCGACACTCTAACCACTGAGCCAAACTGGCTAGGGCATTTTGCTAAAGTTTTTGTGGCAAACTTGGGGAGATGTGTCAGGAGGGGTGGCTTCTATTTTTGAGTGATACTGAGCTTTTCAAAATCTTTTAAGTGCAAACATTTGAATATTGGAAAGAAAGGTTTAAAAGTTCTCATGTAAACTTTAAAAAAGATTAAAGTTTTTGGATCCCTTTCCATAATTACTGAAAGGCTATCACATTGGCAGTGGACACAAATATCGCTAGTTATGCACTGCACAGGGAATCTGAGCTTACATTGGAAATGAAGATGAGAGGAGATAATACTCAGTGGTTAGTTAGAATCCCCAAGGGGCTGGAAAAGTTTTTCCTGTCCTTGTGCTGTTCATCCAGACTCCTAAACTGCAATCCATCCATCCTCCCTCCCCTCCCCCCTCCCGTTTTCCCCCTCCCCTCCTCTTTTTTCATTTATTACCTTGAGAGAAAGAGACATCAATTTACTGTTCCACTTATTTTATGTATTCATTCATTGGTTGTTTCTTGTATTATGTGTCCTGACCTGGGATAGATACCACAACCTTGGTGTATCCAGACGACGCTTTAACCTGGCTTGGGCCTGCATGACTTTCTCAGAGCAGCTATCTGTATTCGCCTGGAATTCCTTTTGGAAGCCTGAACTATTTGTATTTTTCTGGAACACTCTGCCCTTGGAAACTACCCAGTACCCTGGCATCATGGGAATTTACTTGGCTGGTTTTTTTTTTGGTCAGTGTGTGCTGTAACTTTGGTGCTTCCTGGAATCCTCTTGGACAGGCAGCATATAAACCCCATGGTGATTGGAGAGAGCAAAGGAGTTTGCAAATGTAGGGAGCATCAGTGAGCAGAGAGATTTAGTCCTGTTTCTCTGCAGTTTAAGATTTGCCTTGGCCCTCATAGGAACAATTTGCAGAGATTTGCCCAAACCTGGGACCTCCCTTGGGGTCAGGTAACCATCTTTTTTCTGTGGATATAAAATTCTGAAGTTGGTGTGGTTCTCATTTGTGAAACAGAGAGGACCAGATGAACTTGAAAAATGTTTATTTTGGTGTCTAAGGGATGTAGGTTTGTATTTCAATGGATATATGATATACAAATGTACTAAAGTGGGGAAGAATTCTCCCTTTTTGCTAATTCCTGATAAGGATAACAAAACTGGTCAGTGGCACAGAAATTCTTTGCAGAGAATTATTTCTTGTTATTTGTGGTCTTCTAAGGAACATATGAAACAAAATAATACATTTTTGTACATTGGCAACTTCTTACTGTTCCATCTTTTAGAAAAACCCGTTTTTTACTGGTATTTCATTTTACTTTGCTTAGTCTTACCGTTTATCAACCTACCTGTGGGTTAAAGCACTGTAAATACCGAGTCTTGGGTTGAGTTCTTGCCACTTGGAAGGCATTTGGGCCGCCTTCCTTTTTTAAATTTCTTTTTTGTTTGTCGTCTGTCATGTAGCTTTGATACAAGCTAAAGAAAATAAAGTTTTTTATCTTTATTGTTGAAAGTATTACAGATGTCCCCCTTTTTTCGCCCATTGACCCCCTCTACCCCACTCCTGCCCCCTCCCCAGACTTTCACTGCACTATTGCCTGTGTCCATGGGTTATGCATAGATGCATATAAGTTGTTTGGTTAATCCTCCCCCCCCCCCCCCATTTATGTCAGTCTGTTCCATGCTTCAGTGTCTCTGGTCTATTTTGTTCATCAGTTTATTTTGTTCATTAGATCCCACATATGAGTGAGATCATGTGATACTTGTGTTTCTCTGACTGGCTTATTTCGCTTAGCATAATACTCTCCAAGGTCCCTCCATGCTGTCTCAAAGGGTAAGAGATACTTCTTTGTTACGGCTGCATAGTATTCCAATGTGTAAATGTACTACAGTTTTTTTATGCATTCATCTAATGATGGGTACTTAGGCTGTTTCTAGATCTTAGCTATTGTAAATTGTGCTATGAACATAGGGGTGCATATGTTCTTTTTGATTGGTGATTGTGGCTTCTTGATGTAAAACCAAATAAAATTAGAATGCTATATCTGCAACAACTTTTCAGCTTATTATTTAGTAGTTTTCACCTTAATGCATTACTTAAGGACATAAATTCAACATGTGCCCTTTATTTCAGGCTGTATTCATTACAGAAAAAAAATAAAGTGAGACAGCTGTGTGATAAGCTTCTGTAGTCCTAAATTCTGTCTTTTCGATGATTGCCGAAGCTGCACTCTTTATGGTCAGTTAATCACAAAGGCTGGCGAGGGAGTGTTTGATTCTTCCCCTTTCTCATTTTCTGTTGACCATCCCCTTTGTAGAAATATTTTCTTGTCTTGGACTCTGTTACATTGTATTATCCTGATCCTCATCCATCATTCTGACTTCTCTGATTGGTTTACTCATGATTTTTCCTTTTCCTGTGCTCAGTCATTAGTATACCTTGGGACTAATTGTGATCTTTTCCCCTGGTCCTTTCCTTTTTTTTTTTTTTAAATACGTGAAGATATTTTTTCCATTGCTTTTCAGAGAGAATGGGAGAGAGAAAAAAAAAACATTGATTTGAGAGAGACACACCGATTGGTTGCTTCCTGTATGAGCCCCAACCAGGGCTGGAATCGAGGCTGCAACCGAGGTACGTGCCTTTGGCCAGAATCGAACCCCAGACCCTTCAGTCTACGAGCCAACACTCTAATCACTGAGCCAAACCTGCTAGGGCTCTGGTTCTTTTTTAGATGACTTACCCCTCTATTGTTCTATGTCTCAGGTATCTAAAGGCGATAAGTGTCCTACTTTTACCTCAAATTCAACATGTCTAAACCCAAGCATACTACATTTCCTCTTCCTCTCAGATGAGGTTCCTGTCTTGAGTTCCCCGGTTTGGTTAATGGTCTACTTGGCTTTTTGTCTAGTTTTCAAACCTGGATGTCCTCTTCACTCTTCTTATGGGTTCAGTGTCCCCCAGTCTGTTAACTCTGCTTTCTTAAAGTTTCTTGAGACTTTCCCATCCTAGCCTCCAACCATTCCCCTATGTTAGTTCTTTTTAGCTCTTTTTTTTTTTTCTGTTAATCCTCACCCTAGGATATTTTTTCCATTGCTTTTTGGAGAGAGTAGAAGGGAGGGAGGGGGAGACAGAGAGGGGCACATTGATTGGTTTGGTACCCTTTGATCCTGGAGCCTAATGCTCTAACCACTGAGCCCAAACTGCCAGGGCCCCTAGGTTAGCACTTAATTCGGGCCTAACCCATTTTGTCCCCCAAATTTGGATCATCTGTGCTTCTACTGGAAATTCCACAAATTTTGCTTAGTCTTCAGTGTGCAAGTTAGTTCCACCAACTTTTATTCTTGGCTTATGCTGAAAAGTAGTTTTGCTTTCCCTAAGTGAATGCCTGCTAAACTCTTAATTCATGCTGCTGTATATTATAATATAGCTTAAATGTGTGCATGTTTTAGTGTCTTAGTTATATTGTAAATATATGGTTGGGGGAAAATTTTTTCTTAAAATATGTGCCTTTTATATTTCAGCTTCCTGTGTGTTCTACATGATCATAATCTATATTATGTGAACATAATTTTATTACTATAACTAAAGAACAGTGATGTTATTTTAAAGAGATGGTCAAAGTATTTTTTCCTGTTTGTTGAATGATTATGGTGTATAAGATGTATAAATGCATTTGAATGACAGAAAAATTATTCAAACTTGGATCCTTTAGGGAAGATTAGATGTGACATGTAAATAACTATGATTCGTGATAGAAAGGGTTTAAATGCTTTTGAAAAAAATGGACTTCTGTGTTGGTCATTGAGGTTAGCCTCTCCCAAGATTTCATTATAAAATTTTTCATACTTTCAGCAAAATTGAAAGAATTCTACGTTGAACACCCATATACCTCCCACCTGGTTTTGCTACTACCATTTTGTTATACTTGCCTTATCATATTCATGGGCACATCCATCTTTCTATCCATTAGTCCATCTTTTTATTTATTTATTTATTTATTTATTTATTTATTTATTTATTTATTTATTTATTTATTTATTTTAGGGAGAAGAAGAGGGAGAGAGAAAGAGAGAGGGAGAAACATTTATGTGAGAGGGAAACATCGATTGGCTGCCTCCTGCTCAAGCCCCAATTGGGGATTGAACCCGCAATCTGGGTATGTGCCCTGACCCGGAATCAAACCCACAACCTTTTGGTGTATGGAATGACACTCCAACCAACTAAGCCATACTGGCCATGGCAGTCCGTCTTATTTTTTAAATTTATTTTTGGAATGATGGACTGTCATTCATAAAGACATGAAAATAGGGGAATGTCAGTTTCTCTTAGTGATGGATACATAAATACAGAACATTTGAAAAGTATAGGTAGGAAAGTCTTCTCAAACTGAACTTGGACTTTATTATGAAAGTAATATTGTGTTGTAAGACCAAATTTTTCTATGAAATTATATCTTTGTTTTTGTAATATAAGAAATTATAAAAATAGGATTAAATTTTTAGTTTTTTTAAGTGTAACTTAGAAACACCGTCATGTGTAAACATAGAGCCATGGAATACATTTTAAAGCAGTAGTGTACTGCATTTTAAAAAATTTTATTTTTCAATTATAGTTTACATTCAATATTACTTGGAAGTATACTGCATTTGATTTAAAACTGACATAGAATTTGGTAATACATGAAACAGATTACATAGTTGATTGGATATGAATAGTAGATATTTGCAAAATATTTAGCTATTTGCTTGGTGTTTCTTTAAAATTAACTTTCATGCCCTAGGAGCAGAGTGATTCACAGAAAGAAAGATCACTATTAAACATAATTCTTGTTTTTTTTTGAAAAATGAGAATTTCTGAAGTTGAATTTAGCAATCTCAAAATATACTTAGGGTAATTGTGAAAATTATTTAAATTTTAAAATATCTTTTTAAGTCAGTATATCAGTTTTAATATTGCATTAGCTAAATATTAGATATCCTTGATATAATAGATCTTTATCCACTAACCCAAGTATGTGAATAAAGGAGGTTATATTAAGATGCTTCAGTGGATGGAGAAGAGGTTAAATTTGGGTAGGCTAAACCCAAAATTGATGCCAAGCAAACACACATAACTGACTTATTCAGAATACTTGGAGTGAGTCTGACTAGCTTATAGGGAACTCTTTTACTATAATGGTTATACCTGTAGTAGCAAACTACATTTTATCTAAAAGGTACTGTGCCTAGGGTTGGGGGACAGTGAAACAAAAGTAGACTGAATAGCCGATTATTGTAAGGTTTTATTGAATGTGTAAGTTATCTTCCACATGGGCAAAATAGCTTTCTAAGCACACTTGCTAATGATATGAGGGTAAACTAGCCAAACCAACTAGGAAACTGTGGACTTGGCTAATCTAATTTTTTCCCATTATTGTTTGTAGATCGAGTAAAGTTCAAATTGCAGCTTGTCTTTGCTCTTTTCATGAGAGAAATGAAATCTAAAACATCATCCTTCAACTTGTGTCTCATCTTGGTTCTAATGTTGAAGGGGAGAAGTGTAGGGTCTTATCTCCCTCTGGGAGGAGAGGCAGAAGTCAATTTGTAGATCCCTGGGAAGACAGGTTATTTCTCCCATGGGAGCTTGTCCCTACTAAGTCACATGAGTTCTTTAATTCTTGGATAGTGGATGGCACATTTGTCTTCTCAGAAGAGAATGCCATCTCTAAAGCTGTGGCTCATTTTTCTGCACTGCAGCATCTGTGACCTGGGATGTGCTTCAACAAGCCCTGTTCTGTTCCTCTTACTCACCTCTGCAAGCCACATGTATGGAAATCTTGAGGCTGCTACCTTTTTTGAGTGTGACTTGGTTTCATCATCTCTGTATATTGAGACCTAAAACAAAAACACTTTTCTGCTATGATTAATTTTCCCTCCAGATGATATTTGTCTTAATTCAGTGTCTTTCTTTGTGTGCCTTAAGTTACAGAACTGCTGCCCAATTCATCTGATTAAAACAAAGCTGTGATGAGTAAGGAGGGGGGAAATTTAATTAAGCATCAGGGTTGAGAAAAAATGTTTTTCTGTTTAGAACCGTCATCCTGAAGTTGTTACCGAGTTGCCTTTCCACTGCTGGTGAGGGGCCTCATTGGTTTGCTGATTTAAACATTTGAAAGTAGCTAAGGGAACCTGGCATCAGGAAGGGGAGGGGACCTCAGTGGTTGCATCTTTGTAACAACAGTAAAAAAGTCTCAAAGAGCACGATGATCTCTAAGTCTTATTTGGACTCTAGCCTGGAGGAGGAAGAGGAGAACCAGTTTAGATTATGTGGAAAGATAAAGAAGATCTTGTCAGTAGCTTGTTATTTCTCCAATAGTTATCTGAGGCCTGGAGGCACTTATACATCCTCAGTCCCCCCTCCTCCCCTCATTCCAATCCATTTCCTTTTTTAATCTAGAAAATAAGTGCTTTTCCTCCACCAGTATCATGCCCCCGTAGTCTTGTGTGAGGTGGATTTAGGGAAGATCTATCTTGTCTGAGTGAGAAATCTCTGCAGACAGAGTGGGAGGGAGGGTCTTTATCTTTGCAGTGATGGTGATGAGGGAGAGAGTGGAAAGAGAGGGCTTACCCTTCATTTTGCATCTGAAAAGAAATGCATTTGGATTTTAAATTGAATTTGCAGAGATAAATTATAATTGGATTACATAATTCCTAGGCTTGTAAATATTGTGCCCTTCAAAGCTTGAAAACAAAACCACAGTATTTGGGGATGGTCTATACAAATAAATATCAAATACCTCAGACTGTTTGGTTGCGTGGAAGCAAGGTCAAACAAACTGGTTTTTGCATATGGTTTAGCTAGAGACTCTTATTTTGGCAGATTCTTGGGTAGTGACCATCAAATGTGGATTTTATTGTACTAATTTGACAGGAAAGGAGTATTTTTCAGCTCTTCTCATATAACCTTAAGTGTAGGATTGCATTAAGGGAAGTGCATTAAAATAGGTGCACTCACCACAATTTTAAAAAATTTATCTTTATTGTTGAAAGTACTACAGATGTCTCCTTCCTTCCATTGATCCCCTCAGGCAAATCTGCCCCCCCCCACCTTCCCCATACTATATTGTCTGTGTCCATGGGTTATGCATTTATGCCTATAAATTCTTTGATTAATCTCTCTCCTTCCACTCCCCCACCCCCACCTTCCCTCTGAGATTCCTCAATCTGTTCGATGCTTCTGTCTCTGGATCTATTTTGTTCATCAGCTTATTTTGTTCATTATATTCCACATATGAGTGAGATCATGTCACTCACCACAATTTGTATCATAGATGATACAGCTTCTTGTTTCTGTGAGGCTTAATTTACAGAATCACTAATTTGTCACACCAGTGAGGGTTCAGTGTCAAGTTTCAGCCAGTGGTTCTGTGATTTGAATAGAGGAGAAACCCAGTTACCTTTAGGGAAGTATTACATCACCTGTCTGCAGCAGGGGACCTCCCTCTCTGCAGGGGGCTGAGGTGGAGGTAGCAGAGGGGTACTTGAAAAACTTGTAACACTATCAACTGAAGTTGTTTGTGTCCTCAGCACCAAGCTGTGAGCATTTCTCTAAATTTTTTCTAATCCTTTTCTCTGGATGGGTAGATATGCATGCCATCATGACATTTGCATACAATGAATGTGAAAGCTTCCTTGGGACATCCTACTTTTATGTAATCTCTGACAATTGATCTTTCTCCTTCAATCTTTGAGAATTTAACTTTCTCTTTAGTGGCTCATGATATGTGCATACATTGAATGTGAAAGATTCCTATACTCTTATCCTCTTCTGTTACCTGTGTGTCCAAGGTGGTTTCTTGAGCCCTTTTAGAAGTCATGAAATAGAATTATGTAGTGCCTGGATTTCTAGTTATTTATATATAGATGTGTGTATGGGTACATATGTATGTACTTTATATGTAATATATTAATATACAGGGTGGTGCAAAAGTAGGTTTACAGTTCGTATAGAAAATAATACAGAAATTAATAAAAAACAATACAAGAATGAACTCTGTGTTTCGTGTACTCACAACTGTAAACCTTCTTTTGCCGTACTCTGTTTTTATTTATGCGCATTTGTATTAACTAACATGCAGGCTATGGATTATGATATAATACTGACTTAAACACAGTATTTGATGGCTTTATATTTTATTTTTTATTATTTTTTAAGTCCTCACCTAAGGATAGTTTTTTCATTGCTTTTCAGAGAGAGTAGGAAGGGAGGGCGGGAGGAAGGGGGGGGGCATTGATGTGAGAGAGACATTGATTGGTTGCCTCCTGCATGTGCCCTGACCATGTGGAGCCTGCAACTGAGGCATGTGCCCCTTGATGGGAATCAAACTGGGGACCCTTCAGCTCGTGGGCCGATGCTCTAACCACTGAGCCAAACCTGCCAGAGCAATGGCTTTACATTTTAGAACAGACCATCAAAATGGTTTTGATTGCTATTTTTCTTTTCTTCTGAAGTACTTGAGATAATTTAAAAATTAATGTTAAGGAAATTTATTAGGGTTAAAAATTTCTGTAATTAGGCATGTGTTGATGCTGTTCACATCCTTGTTTTGTTTTGGTTTTGTAATGGATACCTCAGCTGTGATCACATTGCTCTGTAGTAGTTCTGTAATACTGTATTCCAGTATTGCTGGGATGTTTTTTCAGGGTGTTTTATATTTCTTGAAATGCCATTTTAACACTTTTGATAATGACAAAACATACGGTAAAGTAAATAAGTAAAAGGAAAGCAGAATTCAGATTATTAAAAAAAGTTAAAAACACTGTTTTCACAAACTTCAAGAATTGCCCTGCCTGCAATAGTCCCTCACCGTCTGTCACTGCCCTTTCAGAGGTGGCCCTTGTTTATGATCTGAATTTCTCACTATGGTGGCTAACTCAGGAGTATTTCTATAAATTTTTTTAAAAAATATGTTTTTATTGATTTAAGAGAGAGGAAGGGGGAGAGAAAGATAGAAACGTCAATGATGAGAGAGTCATTGATCCGTTGCCTCCTGCACACCCCTGACTGGGGATTCAGCCCGCAGCCAGGGCATGCGCCCTGACTGGAAATTGAACCTCGATCTCCTGGATCCTAGGTCGATGCTCAACCTCTGAGCCAGGCCCAGCCAGGTGAAGTAAGTATTTTTAAAGCAATCTGTTCAGTTTAGTTGAGTTTCAAACCTATTAATGAGTAGTTTGAATATTAAAGTTTGCCATTTCATTCCTTAGTGTGATTGCTTTATTTTAAGCTAAAGGTGAAGGATGTGGGAGCTATAGAATAAAATGGAGAGAATTTTATATTGATATACAGATGTAGCTCATATTTATGCTGAGTGCTTTTTCTCTACTAACTATGGGCTGGTGAATGTTTGAAGTTAATTTCAGAATTCATTACCTTTTGTTTGTATACCTTAGAAATTGTATTGCTAAGAAAAAAATTAAAAATAATTATTGTGTCATGTGTTCCCATTGAACATTGTAAATGTTCAAAGTGTATAACATTGTAAATGTGTATAACACAAGATGTGTTCTATCAGATGTTGAATGTATTCATAAAAATACCCTACTTAATTTCTTTCGTGATGAAATTGTGGAGTCATTTTAATTAAAGACAAGTTGTTTTTTGATGGCTATGACTCTTAGACTAACCATGACTTCCACCTTTTATATAAAAGGCAAGAATAGAAAAGGAAAACTCTTTAAATCAAAGAACCCGTGAGCTGAGATCTACTCCTATTGGCAACTCAGGGCCTCCAATGAAGCCTCGTTTACACTCCCCACCCACATTTGTGTTTCAAATATCTTTTAAGCCTGGGAGGAAAAAGTAATGAAGTCCGATGGCTAAAATGAAAACTTAAAAATAGTTCAGATTCTATGGTAATGAATGCATCTAAAGGGTTCCTATCATGACTAAATTGTTTGTGATCCTTAACTGTGAACACACCCCTAGAATTTAAAATGGAGACTCCCTCACCCCCTTTAGTTCCTTTCTTTATTAAGCTTACTAGTGTCCATTTCAGGAACTCACTTAAAAAAGTGCTATTGAATTTCATTAAGCAAACTGCATGGCCTGCCTTTTGCAAAAAACTCATCACTTTTGGTGATTTGCACCTGCTCTCTCAGGCTGCTATCTTGTTACTGTGGCCTGAAAGAAGTTAGCAGCCACCTTCCAGAAGGACCTGCATAGGACACGTAACATCATGATCTCACTGATAAGAGCAAAATGACTTGTTCAGACCACATTTATTGTGCAAAGGAACTTGAAAGTTACTAGGACAGCATACCTGTGTAGACTTACAAACTTCGGAATTTAATGCTCCTTCTAAGATTGATTGATTGATTGATTGATTGATTGATTGATTTATTATTATGTCTTGATTTCAGAGAGAGGAAGGGAGAGGGAGAGAGAGATAGAAACATCAATGATGAGAGAGCCATTGATTGGCTGCCTCCTGCATGCCCCCTACTGGGGTTTGAGCCCCAAACCCGGGTATGTGCCCTGACTGGGAATTGAATCTCGATCTCTGGGATCATAGGTTGATGCTCAAACGCTGAGCCACACCGGCCAGGCTCCTTCCATGTTTTTTATTAGGTTATAGCTTTTGGATTTTAGTTACTTATTCTGGCTATAAATATGTTAATAGTATTTTTGTTTGGTCAAATATGGGGCATGACTTTTGACATCTTAGTTGGCTATGCCTGGGAATCTGACAGCCTTCAATTTAAATGGAATTCTCTTGCTTTGTTTCCTGTGATAGTGTGGGAAATACACATTTGGCTGCTTCAACCAGAGGTGGAGGAAGACAGGAAATAAGTAAAATTGGAACACACAGAGGGTATTAATTATTTCTGCTGGGTGTGGTTTAATTGGCATGCTTTTTATTGGAGTCTGAACCTACTAAAGTAGTTAATGCAGAATACTAAGAAAATGCTATAATATTTAGTTTTGTTTTCTTTGATCTGGACATGACTAGCTTGACATTTTAGGGCCTTTGAAACTGTTTTGAATTTAAGTACACATGGTAGAAAGAACTAAACTCCTTGTCATGCCTTTCTGTGATGCTTTTACCAGTCCTAAGTATGCCATCAGCAGCAGAGAAAGCTGCTTCTCACTTCTCCCATGAGGGAGGAGAGGATTTTGCTGCTACTGACTAAAAGTTTACATGTGTGATTCTGTTTCCTGAATCTAATCAGAACCACCATAAAAAATTACCCCTTTTGAATTGTCATGAAATTCAGGTATCTAAAATCTGATATAGAATGAAATTCTTTTTTTTTCTTTTTTTTTTTTAATATATCTTTATTGATTTCAGAGAGAGGAGAGAGAGAGATAGAAACATCAATGAGAGAGAGTCATTGATCAAGCCTGCAACCTGGGCATGTGCCCTGACTGGGAATCGAACCCCGATTGCCTGGATCCTAGGTCGATGCTTAACCACTGAGCCACACCCGGCTGGGCTTAAATATATCTTTTTATTGATTTCAGAGAGAGGAAAGGAGAGGGAGAGAGAGAGATAGAAACATCAATGATGAGAGAGTCATCGATCAAGCGCGCAACCCGGGCATGTGCCCTGACTGGGAATCGAACCCTGATCGCCTGGATCCTAGGTCGACGCTCAACCACTGAGCCATGCCCGGCTGGGCTAGAATGAAATCTTAAAGTCAGTTTTATAATATTTCCCTTTTAAAGGACACAAAAGTCAACTTTTGCTTTAACTGCTTTAAACAGAAAATCATGATTCCCTTGCCTCCCAACTCACTCATAGACTTGCTTTTTGTTCATTAGTTGGTGTTTTTTAAAATTTCCCATCTAAGGCTAATACCCAGGGTACATTAGTTAAAAATGTAGGCTGTAGCCTTATCTGTTTTGTTCTCAGTTATCCACTAATTGTAGAATGCCACGTGTAACCTTCTGTGCTTTTGAGAGTACACATCTAAATGGCTCCTATTTAAGGGCACTTACTTTTGATCATCTCCTATATTCCTCCCTACTTTTTCAACTCCTTTGCTTTTTACTCCTAATTTTTAGCCCCCTCATTTAAAATATTTGGTTTAAATCAATTTCTCCCATATGTTAATATAAATTAGGTGAAAAGTTCCTTTAAAGGTCATTGCTGGTCACTGGTGTGTTCTGCTCTATTGCAGCAACCCTGTTGTGTTTACTACTGCCATTGGGAATGGTCGCTGAATTACTAGTAGATCTAATCCCGTCTAGAAGTTTACATGGAGAAGATTTACTGTCTGACAAGTTGCTCGTATAGGAGTTATCTTAAAGTGCTGGCATTCCGCTTTATTTCCTAGTTCTTGGGTTTTGGCTCAAGGGCTAAGTTTATTTGTGTAATAGAAGGTATGAAAAATTGTGCAGTTTTGAAACAAATTTTAAAACTACCTCCACCTCCTGATATAGGAACCATTTGGAGATTTTGAGAACCCACTGCTAAAAGTTTATTTCTGTATTGAGCCTATGTTCACCTATTATTCCTTTTGTCCCACATTCCTGGCTTGCTTCTGGTTCTGAGTTTGGGAGCTACATTGAATTAGCTTATTTCCCCTTCAGGTACATGAAGCCAATTCCCATCATTAATCTTTTCCTAGGTAACCAGTTCTAAGTCCTTAATGAACCCTTCAGGGCACTAAGTTTTCTATATGTTATCAAAACCCAGAACCCCAAAGAGAGTCTGTTGTGGATGGGGAATGGCCAGTGAAGTACACAGAGGGGTGGTAGTACCCTGCTGTGCTTGCTTCTCGGACAGCATGCTTCTGGTAGTGTCCCTTGAGAAATCCTGTGCTAGCTTTTGGATGCTGTGTCACCCTTTGACGTAGAAGAGAGGTAAGAGAAATCAGGGCCAGTAAGGCCTGTGTGGATTGTAACCAGTGTTTGGAGGATGGTAGTACTGTGCTTCACACTGGGCATGAGCAAGCTACAAGTCCCACATTGAGCAAGGCCCATAAAGAGGAAATCTACGAGGGAGTGTGACTGAGGGGAGTAAACTAAATGGAAGCATCTCTGTATTGTAGCCTTGTAAGCTAAAAACCTGTAAGTATGTGTTTGCCTGTCTTGAAAGGTATTTTTATTAACTTTGGTTTGTACTGGTAGTAGACAGGGAAATGAAGGAAACACCTTTTCTGGTGTTGGATCATCTTAATGTATAGATATAAATTTCCATTGAATCTACACTCACAAATCCATCCCATTTTGTGATGTGTAGTTAACCTATATTTGGCTTTTGGGAGGAGAGAACTATACCAAGGTGCAAGATGAGTAATTATAGCCATATCAGCATTATTCTGGGTATATAATGTCATCAGCTGTTCTCATAGAGCTAAAAAAGTGTCTGTACTTTTCATTGGTGAATTGTGAACTCTCTTTTTAGCCCAGGGGTAGGGAACCTTTTTTCTGTCAAGGGCCATTTGGATATTTATACCATCATTCGCAGGCCATACAAAATTATCAACTTAAAAATTAGCTATGAAAAAAAAGCTCCTAGATTTATTGAATTTTGAGTCCCGCCTGCAGTTGCCTTGGTAGGGCCAGACCAAATGATTTTGTAGGGCTTATACAGCCCGTGTGCCATACGTTCCCCACTCCTGCCTAGTCTAGTTTAGCAAATTCTGCAACCTTACCACTCCATCTGTGTTCATTGTGGAAATTATTAACTTTGAGACTGGTGATACTGACTGACCTCACATTTTAAAGAGTTCGTTTTAATTTCTGGCCTAGGACTAGAGTAGTCTCTATATTAGTAACAGGAGTTAAAACCAAAGGGCTTATGAGTTTGTGCTTTAATAAGGATGAAAGAGAATGCTGTCCCTGTATTTTGGGTGAATAATTCCATAGACAGACATTTTATCTGTTGATTACATAGATTCGATCCAGTCAAACCAGGCTTTTTGGAGTTGAGATCTCCAATACTAAGGGCTATACGCTCCTATAAACCACTTGGAAAGCACCTGAGCTGATGCTGAATGTGTAACTTGGTACATTTCTTGAGGCTCAGTGGATCTTATGTCATGAATGTTTCACCCACTCCACTGGGTTTGGCCCTCACCCACTCTTTGGCTTCTAGTTGGTTGTTCTTTCATCCTCCCATTTCATTTGTCCCTCCCAGTAACTTTTTCCTAGGCAGCAAAGTCCCTATTCTCCTTGTTGGTCAGCATGAAAGCTTTATCTACTTGGCTGCCCTTGGGGTGAGCTGAGATGGGAAAGGATGAGTATTCTGTCTTAATCACAGAATGATGGGGATGAGTATGTCAGTTTCCTCTGTCTCAATTTCCCCACCTATGATTTTGGTCAGTGATAATTGGCTAGCCAGTGCCAGTGTCTACAAAGCATTAGAGATCCTTGGTAGATGTATATTCTCTCACACCCCTGGGAGGATGCCCCTTAGATCAGTAGGGTGTTCCAGAACTGATATTGGGGTCATTTCAGAACTATCAGACTTGTCTGTAGTATTTGCTTTTTATAATACCCTTATAAACTAGCTCAGATCTGTAATTTTGCAGTAAATATTAGGAGTCCTGGATTCATTTTCTAGATTGGTAACCTTGTAAGTCATGTTTAGAGAAGTCATGTCACTGCTGTACTAGCTTCTTCATCTGTAAACTGGGGTTAATGATACTATTGGGAAGTACTCGTAGGGCAAGTTGAGGTGCTCAGAGCAGGAAGCTGTATAATTATGCCATAATATACATTTTAGCATTAGCCAGTGCTAAATACTTAGACTTAAATAGTTGGACTTAAAATTCAGAGTTGTTCGGCCCTGGCCAGTGTGGCTCAGTTGGTTGGAGTGTCTTCCTGTACACCTGAAGGTGGCTAGTTTGATCCCCCATCTGCGTGCATGTGGGAGGCAACTGATAGATATTTCTCTCTCACATTGATGTTTCTCTCTCTCTCCCTTCCCCTCTCTAAAATCAATAATAATAATAATAATAATATTAATAATATATTCACAGTAGTTGGGCTTTCATTTTTTGTTTATGAGCTTGATTATATGGAATATTTTTAGATAAAAAAACATGAATCAGAATCAAAGAGAGAGCCAAAACACCAAACTAGATCTAACTTTCCTATTATTTCTGCAGCAGGTTGGATAAGGGCATTCTGGAAGACTTGTCTTATGTTTTGGAAGAACTTCTGGTGATTTGGAAAGATACCTGGCTATGTGAAAAGGCGGAATATAGAATTGTATGTAAACTGATTCAATCCTGTGAAATATCTGGAAGAAGATATCCCCAAATATTAGTGGTAGATTGTTTTTGGATTGTATAAATATGGGTAATTTGCCTGTTGTTTATAGTTTGCCTTTTTACATTTTCAACCAACAAATAACTTTTATTAGAAGCACTAAGGTTTTTGAAATGAAAATCAAGTTTGTGGTTTTTTGCCCTTTCCTCCTTGAGAGAATATTGGATTCAAGCAAGTGTTGATTAGTTATACTGTTAAAGGGAAGAGAGGAGGACTGGAGTTAGACTTTATATTATTTCATCGCATGAACATATAAGGTAAATATCATTACTATCCCCATTCTTACGTGAGGCAACTGAAGCACAAAGTTAAATAATTTGCCCAACATCACACAGTAAGTGATGGAACCAAGATGCCAGTGGGTTTTTATTATAGATCTCAGACTCTTAACCACTTCACTTTGCTACATCAGAGAGATGATTATCTTTGGAATCTTGGAAAAAAATTGGACTTTAAATTTAAGTTGGAAATACAAAGGTAAAATTAACCAGTAGATAATCAGTTAGTTAACAGAATCTAAACAATCAATGCACATACTGACAATGCTAAGGCAGACATTTTGCTGGCTTGTCTAGCTAGTTAACTAGACTATTAAAGATGAAAAATGACTTTGATAGAGTCCTTGGGTTAGTGAATTTTCTTGTGTTCTGAGGAGGAATACATTTGTGATGATGATTAATGAGCAGTTGGGAGGAGTGGAGTCAAGTGGCCCAGTCATGGCTCACAGTGTGGCAAAAAGGAGTTGCCCCATGCTTTCCTCACCAGCTAAATGGTGGGCTCTATATTGTTTCACTCTAGGCTCTGTTACCCCTCCACTTAACTGCTTAGAAGGAGGAAAAGTACTTGCTTTCACAGGGAGATGGATTTAGCCTCTCGATGCTGTAGGGGTTGGCAAATAGAACAAATACTGGTCCCATTTGGACAGAAAAGACTGTTCTTGGTGAGGGTAAGCTTCAAGAAGGCTACTGAGCCCTTACTTAAGGGACAAGAATGAGGTAATGTTCTTCAGCTGTCATCCAGAGTTTATGAAGCTGTTCAGTCTTGCCATTTGGAAGTATCTCCACTGCGTGGATAGGAAACGGAGGCCAAGGGAGGCCATGTGACTTGCTCCAGACCTCCATCCTGGAATTGGTGGGAGTTGTGGGATGCCAAAGCCCCTTCTTGCTAACATCAGTTGGCATGGTTAACTCGGAGGATTCCCCTTGCTGAGAGAGAGGCTTTGGCTTTGCTTTTAAAGAAGCATGAAGAGGAGAGTAATGTGATTCAGAGGCATAACCAATGTCACTCCAATAAATTCAATAAAATTTTTAAAAAGTCATGTTAGCCTACAGTGATTCTTTCAACTGTTTTTGCATATGTTGCTTGTATGAAGTGGTGGCACGTTAGATTTTTCCTGAACAAGTAGTTCCTAATGGTTAGAGTTTGTGACATTTTAGCATGGGATTATGTAGAGGGTTATTAATATTTGTTTTATTAAAGTAGTGAACTTTCCGTTTATGTAAGGCTTCTTGGGGCAGTAGCATTTAGAACCTAGAGTATTGTCATCAAATCCGTTCAAGCTTGTTGAACTTAGCAGAACTTTGGATAAGTTAACATTAAATACTGGTTTTGTCATCCGTAAAATGAGAATAGTCCTTCTGGGCTTGTTGTGAGGGCTAAGAGATTGGGGTTTGCCTTGTAAGAAGATAAAGCTTACTCTGGCTCCCTGTCTTTGGTCCATTTTATCTGCAGAGATTTTTCAGATAGAAGGGATAGGGAGAGGGGGACAAAGAGAGAGAGAGGGAGAAAGAGAGAGAAAGATCAATGTGAGAGCAAAACATGAATCTGTGAGAGCATTTTGCTGCCTTCTGCACACTCCCTACTGGGGATGGAGCCTACAATCCGGGCATGTGCCCTGATGGGGAATTGAACCAGCAACCTTTCAGTGCATGAAGTGACGCTCATCCAACTGAGCCACACTGGTTAGGCTGGACTGTTAGCTCTTTAGGGCAGAATTCTTTCCTTCTCTTCCCTGGTCCCCAGAAACACCTGAGTGTAGTACCTCTGATAATGGGCATGAAACAGACATTTAGAAAGAAAATAGCACATGACATTTTTCTTGAGGATGTAAAAACAATTTATTTCATATTATGTCTTCCTTATATCACTTTAATATTCCTTTGTAAATGATGGTGATCATATTCATGTTCTTATTTGGCTTCACATGTTTTTCTAGGGCAACCTTTTAAACTACCGAGTCCTTAAGCGATGTGTTTCACTGTTATCATTGTACTAACCTAAGCTAAATTCCTAAAATTAGAAAGGAAGAGAATCTTCCTCAGTGTTCGGCTATTCTCTACCACTGAACCATGCTGATAGAAAAACACATTTCAAGAATTAAAACACACAGTTAAAGTGGGCAGACATATATCATTGTTAAGTAATGGAGTGGGTAAAAATGTGTATTGCAACTTGGAAATGACCCTAATGTGTGGTTTCAAAATATTTATTCTCATTTGTAGTTAATTTACATATAAACATAAAAATTTTTCTGGTAGTACAGGTTATCTGAACCAAAGATTTGATAGTTAATTTCATAAAGTTAAAAGTTGCTGAGGAGTGGTTAAGAGCTTGGGTTTTGGCAGTCACATTGTAATGGTCGAATTCTGTCTGTAGTACTTAGCAACTTTGTCACTTGGACCATAGACGTCACTGTGCTATAAAAAATGTAAATAGTTTTTTACAAGTAAGAATTTAGTAAAATATGAAATGTTTTAGTGCAGTGTTTGGCATGTAGGAAGTGTTTTATAAGTGCATAGAACAGAGTATGTAAAAGGAAGAAAATATGAGAATGACATTTTTTGAGTTGGTTAAAATTTGATAGCTAGGAAGACTCAGGTCAAAAATGAAATCCCACCTTGGGCCTGTTGTAAGATTTTACGCTAGCATCAGTATCCACTGCTTACTGCCACTGCTGGTAGAAGGGCGGCTAACTGTGTAGTTGGGAATCTTTACATTTGATTTTTGTATCTAGACTTCTTTCACTTATGAGTGAAATTCTTATCTATGCGTGCTTCCTAATCTATAAATTGGGGTAATAATGATTGAAGGTTGCTATGAGAACTATATGAGCTAATACACGTAAAGAACAGTGCCTGACACATAGTAAGTGCTCAAGAAAGTCATTGTTTATAATTACTGTCATTTATTCAGCTTGTACTTAATGCCAGATATTGTGCGAGGCTTGTTGTAGGTGCTATTTCATTCTCACAGCAACCTTTAAAGATAAATATCATCAGGAGACCCAAAGTTAGAAGAACTTGCCCAGGATTATATAGCTTGTTGTGGCAGTTGTAAGTGGGAGGAGTTTAACTGACCCCATTGCTTTTTCCAAAGATGTGAGCTCCTGTGAACCTGTGAGATGCGTATATTGGGTCCCCAGGGAGGGGCAGCAGTTAAAGCACAGTGCATCTGAATGGCCAGGACCACTCTCAGACCCTCGAGAATGGATATAGGGTAGGCCTTCAATGGAGGACCAAGGACTGGTGAAGCCATCACCTTTGTCAGAAGGGGTATGCTTGATGGCTGGAGGCCCTTCCTACAGAAGGGACTAGCTGTGACCTACTGTAGGCGGCAGTGATCAGAGGTGAGAAATCTAGTCCAAGGTATTGCCCAGACATGACGTCTTCTAGATTTTCATATATATACAAATACTCTGCCAGAACTGTTGTACAAATATTTTCATATAGTCTTCACAGGGTATTTGTTCAAGGATTATAAACCTCAAAAATTTCTCTGGTGTTTGACAAACAGATTATGAAGCCTGAGTAAAAACAAAACTGACTGTGGTGATTTCTTTATTCCTGAATATGTAAAATGCCTCCTCCTCCTTCCACGGATTGCAATATTAAACTGTAAATTAAGTCTTAAAAGTTGCCTTGTGTGTTAAAGGACTTTTGATTAGAAACACTTAATTTAAAAATTTCCTACATATTAAAAGAAGTTTGTAATGGTTTTGTGAAGCTGCAGGTATTTAGTAGCCTACAGAAAAATTCTTATCATCTTGAATTCACAACTTTTTCCTAGGTATTGAGAAAACAATTTGTCAGAATCAATATTTTTCTAAACTTTTCTTTTGGTTACTTTATGTGGAATTGGGCTGAAAGGGTCTTCTATAAGCATTTCTGATGCCTGTTACTTCATTTTAGGCAGATAGAACAATGCCAGGTGCCCCATAAAGTAAATGATTTATATACTTAATTGATTGTGACCCATAAATGTTGTGAGTAGGTTTAGAGGCTTAAATTTTAGTGAATGATGCTAAATTGATGTTGAATTTCTAGTTTTTGTTTTTGTTTTTTTAAAGAAATTAAGACCAAAGCCATTTTTCTTAGTAATATACCTAGAGTGACTTATAAATTATACATTTCCCCCTGCAGCTTCTTAAGGTTATATTCAGTTTATTGAACATGGGACTGCTCATTTGTTGATGTCTAAGTATAGCAAGACAATTACATATGCTTGTATGTGGTTGTATAGACATGAAACAGTTAATTGCTGAGTCTTCTGAAAATTAGTCCAACAACAAAGCAAGGCTTTGTGGTGTCACTGGGAAAATTCTAAGGGGACTTTGCCACCGTCACTTTTATTAGAAAAGTGAAGCTTCTTTAAGTTTCACTGTAAAATTACATAGCTATGGGATATCAAGCTTTGGTATCCTATCACATACCTATTTGTTATGTGGGTAAACAGTTTGATGTTCAAGAGCTATTGTCAGGTCCTAGATTGCAAAGGAAACTTTTCATAATTACTTTAATAGTGAGGGTTTTTACTTGGTGCAGTACTTTGTAACCTTTTTTTTTTTTTTTAACCTCAAGTGCTTGGCATAGTATGTTTAACAGGCATGTCTACAGATGTGTGCCTGGGTTAGTGTTACCAAGGGGGCTGCTGAGGGAAGTTTAGTTCCTATAATTGATTATAAGGAGAGTTGTGAGTTCTTTTCTTTGCCATTCAGAGAGTTACTGTGGCTAAGGTATCTTTTAGGTATGGAATGGATATCCATATTCATATTTTTTTCATAATAGCTTTATTGAGTTATACTTTACATACCATTCAGTTAACCCATTTAAAGAGTACAATTCAGTGCTTTTTGGTATATTTAGAGTTGTGCAACCATCACCACAATCAGTTTTAGAACATTTTCATTACTTTCCCCCTCACCCCACAACCCCCCCCCCCCAAAAAAAAAACAAAACAAAACTAACCATTGCCAGTCACTCCTCATTGCTCCCTTCCTTCCTGCCCTAGGCCACTATTTATCTACTTTCTGTCTTTATGGATTTGCCTATTCTGGGCATTTCATATAAACAGAATCATATAAAATGCAATCTTTTGTGACTGGTTTTCACTTAGCGTAACATTTTCAAGGTTCATTCATGTTGTAGCATGAGACAGTATTTCATTCCTATTTGTTGTCAAATAGTATTCCATTGTATGGATATACTACATTTTATTTATTCATTTATTAGTTGATAAGGATTTAGGTTGTTTATACTTTTTGACTCATGAATAATGTTGCTAAGATCATTCATGTACAGTTTTTTGTGTTTTTTTTTGCATGCATGTGTGTGTGTATATGTATATATATTTATTTCATTACTTTTGGCTAAGAGTGAAATTGCAGGGTCATATGGTAACTCCATACTTAATCTTTTGAGGAACTGCCAAACTGTTTTCCAAAGTGGCTGTACCATTTTATATTTCTATCAGGAGGCTATGAGGATTCTAATTTCTCCATATTCCTGACGACATTTGTTACTGTCTGTTCTATTTTAACCATCGTAGTGGTTATGAAGTGGTATCTCATTGTGGTTTGTTTTCCATTTTTCTGATGGCAGATGATGTTGAGCATCTTTTAATGTGCTTATTGGCCATTTGTATGTTGGATAAATATCTTTCAGATCTTTTACCCAGTGTTTAATTACACTATTTCATTTTAATTATTGAGATTTAAGAGTTCTTTATATATTCTAGATATAAGTCTCTATCATATGATTTGCAAATAATTTCTGCCATTCTGTGGATTGGCTTTTCACTTTCTTGGTGGTGGTTTCTTTTTCTTATTTTTCCTTAAGTTCGAAAATACACATGAATTTACCATCTTAACCATTTAAAAATATGTTTTTATTGATTTGAGAGAGAGAGACATCGATGTGTAAGAGAAACATTGATCGATTGCCTCCTGCTTGCACCCCGACTAGGTATCAAACCCACAACCTGAGTATGTGTCCTGACGGGGAATTGAACCAGGAACTTTTCATTACATGGGATGATGCTCAGCCAACTGAGCCACACCAGCCAGGGCATCTTAACCATTTTTAAGTCTATAGTTTAATAGCATTAAGTACTGTCACCATCCATGTCCAGAATTCCTTTCATCTTGTAAAACTGAAACTCTTTACCATTGAGTGATAACTCCAATATCCCCCTATCTCCAGTCCCTGGTAACTACCATTCTACTTTCTGTCTCTGAATTTGACTGTTCTAGATACCTCATAAGTGGAGTCCTATAGTATTTGTCCCTTTGTGACTGATTTATTTCACTTAGCATAATGTCTTCAAGTAGATATAGCATATAACAATTTTCTTTTTTAAGGCTGACTAATATTCCGTTGTATGTATATACCACATTTTGTTTATTTATTCACCCATTAATGGACACTTGAGTTGCTTCCAATTTTTGGCTACGGTGTACTGCTGCTATGAACATGGATGTAGAAATGGTGGTGGTATTCATTGAAGTACAAAAGTTTGCAGTTTTGATGAAGTCCAATCTACTTATTTTTTCCTTTCATTGCTTGTGTTTTTGGTGTCACGTCTAAGAGACTGTTGCCTAATCCAAGGTTACAAAGATTTATGGTGACATTTTCTTCTAAGAGTTTAATGGCATTAGTTTTTACATTTAGGTCTTTGATCCTTTTGAGTTACTTTTGGCATATAGTGTGAGGTCACATTCATCTTTTGTGGTATGGTTGTTCTAAACTTATCCTTCAGCTGTTAGGTCTGCTTTGGTTATGCTGCGAAATTGGAGCATAAATCTTTTTAGCAGGGATCCCTTTACCAGCACAGCCCTTATTCACCACAATGCTGCTACTCCCACCTTCAATAGGACCCCAGGCACTGCTTCTTTTGGCCCCACAGGCTTGAGAACTCTGCAGCAAATACTTTGACAATGATTATTTTTGCATCTTCTTTGTTTTCCTTTATTCATTATAGTGGTTTCATTCTTTCTCACTTACCCTCTCACATTAGTAAGGCTCTTTGGGAATCAGAAGTCACACCTATGTGGAGACATTGCCTCTTCTGTTCTCATTCTTAACCACATTCCAGCTGAGTGGTGCCAGGAGGGAATCTTGATGTTGTACCTTAAGACAGCTTCCCTTCCATTTGAGAAATTTAAAAGATTTAAACATAACAAAGTGTTGTTGCCAAAAGCATGTAGCCTTCACAATACTTAAAGGGGAAATTTTTTTAGGCACTTTTCTTGTTTACCACACCAATCATTAAATGGCAAGCCTTTCCTGGTTTTCTCAATGTTGAAAAATAACTTTTGCTTTTTAGTAGGAACAAAAACAAAACCAGCATAGATTCTTTTTAAAGGATTCCCTCTGGCATGCATGTGTATATAAACTACATGCAGGTTTTCTTTATAATTAGAGATTCTCAGGGTTTCACTTCCCTTTGCTGTTTAAATTAACAGTACTTGAATTCCTAGAACAAAATGCCTAACATTTTGGCAGGTCTGGGGTTCCTGGTTTACCTCATTACATATTAAACCTTTTTTTCGTATTTTTTTGGAAGTGGAAAGGTAGAAGATATTATCATGTTTTTAAAAAGTGATGAGTGTTGTTTAGTATGTAAAAGTTTTTTGTTTTTTGTTTTAATATCTTTATTATTGAAAGTATTACAAATGCCTCCTTTTCCCCCTATTGATCCCCTTCACCCTGCACCCCCCTCCCCCTCCAGGCCTTTACCACACTATTGTCTGTGACCCTGGGATATGCATATATGCATAAAAGTTCTTTGGTTAATCTCACCCCACCCACCCATGCTTGCCTTCCCTCTGAGATTCGTCAGTCTGTTCTATGCTTCTATGGTCTCTGGATCTATTGTTCATCAGTTTATTTTGTTCATTAGATTCCACATATGAGATCATGTGATACTTCTCTTTCTCTGACTGGCTTATTTCCCTCAGCATAATACTCTCCAGGTCCCACTATGCTGTCTCAATGGGTAAGGGATCCTTCTTTTTTATAGCTGCATAGTATTCCATGGTGTGAATGTCCAAGAAGATGTTTGATATTATTTTAGTCATTTTGAACTTACAGAGACTTGTTTTGTGTTCTAACTTGTGATCTATCTTTGAGAATGTCCCATGTGCTTTTGAGAAGAATGTCTATTCTGCAGCTTTGGAGTGACATGTTCTGTAAATGTCAATTAAATCCATCTGATCTAGTGTGTCATTTAGAGTCACTGTTTCCTTGTTGATTTTTTTGTCTGGAAGATCCATCCAGTGAAGTCAATGGGGTGTTAAAATCCCCTACTATGACTGTATTGCTGTCGATCTCTCCCTTAAAGTCCTCCAGAAGTTTTGTGTTTTTTTTGTCCAGGCTGTGTGTCTTTTGTTCTGAGGTGTGTCTTTTGTAGACAGCATATACTTGGGTCATGTTTTCTTCTCCATTCAGCTACTCTGTGTCTTTTGATTGGAGTACTTAATTCATTTATATTTACGATTATTATTGATAAGTGCTTATCTATTGCCATTTTATTTCTTTATGCCTATGTTTCTCTTTCTCCCTATTTCTACTTCTTATTGCAGCAGTCCCTTTAACATTTCTTGCAATGCTGGTTTGATGGTGATAAACTCCTTTAGCCTTTTTTTGTCTTGGAAGGTCTTTATTTTACCATCTATTTTGAATGATAGACTTGCTGGATAGAGTAGTCTTCGTTTCAGATTTTTGCTTTTCATTACCTTGAATACTTTATGTTATTCCCTTCTGGCCTGTAGAATTTCTGATGAGACATCAGCTGACAGCCTTATGGGAGCTCCTTTGTAGGTAACAGATTGCTTTCCTTTTGCTGCCTTTAAGATTCTCTCTTTGTCTTGAATTTTTGGCATTTTAATTATGATGTGTCTGGGTGTGGGCCGCTTTTGGTTCTTCTTGCTTGGGACTCTCTGTGCCTCCTGAACTTGTGTGACTTTTTCCTTGACCAGGGTAGGGAAGTTTTCTGCCATTATTTCTTCAAACAGTATTCTCTAGCCCTTGCTTACTTTCTACTTCTTCTGGCAGCCCTGTGATGCAATGTGAATATTGTTATGTTTCATGTCCCACAGCTCTCTTAAACTGTCCTCTTTTTTTTTTAACCCTCAATGGAGGATTTTTTTTTTCATTGCTTTTCAGAGAGAGTGGAAGGGAGAGGCCTGGGCTGTAACTGAAAGTTCTTAGCACACTATATGTTAATGGAATTGAATGCTGAGCATGAGAAAAGCATAAACTCAGTTCTTTGTTCTTTCCAGAGCCTTCTTGACTCCTTGTTCCTATCTGCCTTCTGGGTCCTCTGGTTTCATAATGATGTACACTCACTCCCCTGGCTCTCATTTATTCACCCTGAATATCTCTCTGTAGGTTTCTCTTAAAGAACCCAGTGCTCGAGAAAGGGCCCACATGTAGCCAAATGTCCCACAGGGAAACTGGATCTCCATATGGTCTCCTCCTAGGTTTAAACTAAGGAAGGCCCACAACCAAGTATGTGAAAGGAGGGGAGGGTCTTCATATATTCATAGGTTGTGAATGAAGTTGAAGGTAGTTCAGTACCTATTGTTAGAAACCTCTTCAACGATTATGGTCTAATTGTAATTCAGTACATTGTTGAATTCAAATATTGAGCTTTTATGGTATGCAAAGCTGGCATATAAAAATGAGGTTGTTACACTTTGGGACATGGTATAACACAGGTGATTGTATTCACAAGGTACACTGTTATGATCAACATGGTAGACCATCGGTAGCCTCACAAAGAATCTATAATTAGTACTCTGAATTCAGGAGAGAGGTGAATCTGTTTCAGAGAAGGCAGCTGCGGAAACTTTGGGAAGAAGGTTGAGCCTGCTGGGCTTAGATGTTTGGAGGTATTGACACTGAACAGTGTTTTGTATTATTTCAGTTTACAAAGCACTCATACTTTCCACCTCAGTTATCTTGAACCTCAGTCACCCTGCTGGTTCCCATCAGCATCTTGTCTGTCAGTAGGCTGAAATCCCCATTTCACAGATGAGGAACTGAGCTTTTAACTGAACAGTGACTTGGTATAGCTAGAATTTGCGTCTAAATTTCATTTATCTCTTTTTCAGGAAGTAGTAGTAGCATGAACAAAAAAGCAGAAGAAAGACAAGCTCATATAATATGACGAGTTCTTCAGGATTGTGGGAAGGAATGGTGAAGAGTGCAGAACAGGGACAAGAGGGCCACACAGTTACAAGGTGTGTTGAGACAAGTTGTGAGGGAGCCCATGAAGAAGGAATCCCTCAAAGGGCTTTGAGCATATGGTTTTTTAAGAAATTGCTTTATTGAGGTATAACTGACATACGTAAACTGCACATATTGAAATTGCACAACTTGATAAGTTTTGACATTATGTATGTATTTGTGAAACATTACCACAATCAAGATAATGAACATCTATCACCATGAAAAGTTTACTCATGACCCCTCAAAGGGCTTTTTTTTTTTTTTTTAAATGTAAGAAAAACTTTTTTTTGAAATATTTTCAGCAGATAAGCTTAAAGAATAATAGGAAGAACTTCTGTACATTTTTCATCCAGATTCACCAGTTTCTAATAATTCCACATTTGCTTGTATTCTTATGCATGTGTATGTAAATTTATATAGACATACATTTATACACACTTTTTCCCAACCCATTCAAGAGTAGCTGATATAAGTGGTTGTTACTTTATTCTTTAATGTTTTCAGTGTATATTTCCTAAAAATGAGGCATTTCCTGTGTATCCATAGTACAGCTATCACATTCAGGAAATTTATCATTCATACAGCATTTTTCATTCTGTGTTCCAATTTTGTTAGCTTCCCAATATTGTTCTTAATAGCAGCTTTCTTTTTTTCTTGTACAGGATCCAGTGTAATCTCTTTTGATTTGAACAGTTCCTCAGTTTTCATCTTTTGTACACTTGACAGTTTAGAAGAATACACACACCAGCTATTTTATAGTGTCAAAAGGTGTTGTTGTTTTTTGCCCTAGCTGGTCAGCCCATGCCTGAAGCATCCTGGGTTTGATTCTGGCCAAGGGCACGCACCTCGGTTGCGGGCTTCATCCTGGCCCTTGGTTGGGGCCCATGCGGGAGGTAGTCAATCAGTGTGTCTCTCTTACATTGATGTTTCCCCCCCCCCCCAAAAAAAAAGCAAAGGAAAAAATATCCATTGAGGATAAAACAAAATGGTTTTTGAGCAGGCGGGTGGATATGACCCCTCTAGGCTTGGGGAAGATGAACAGGTGTGAGACAGATGCGGGGGTGGGGAGAGTCAGGCAATGGCCTTGTTGCTCTGATTATGAGAGGCCTAGGTGTGTGGAAGAAGTACTGACAAAATTGAAGAGGTTGTGAAACTTTAGAAGTTTTGGATCTGTGGCCAAATGAATTTCATTGCATTGCACATATTGAAGTCATCCTTGAGCACATATTGATAGCTGGAACCCTCCAAATTTACATGGAGGAAAGTTTGTCCTTTTTTTTTTTAATTGGTTTTTTTTGCAGAGAGAGAAAGGGAGAAGGGAGTGAGAGATGTAGACATCAGTTGGCTGCCTCCTGCACGCCCCGTACTGGGGATCAAGCCCACAACCTGGGTATGTGCCCTGACAGGGAATTGAACTGGTGACTTCTTGGTGCATGGGAATGACGCTCAACCAACTGAGCCACACTGGCTGGGCTTGCCCTCTGGTTTTAAGAAATTAAGGGTGATGCCAACTTGGGCAGAGTCTGGTGTACATAGTTTTGGGTCATGGGTCATTGTCTGCAAGTGAAATGCCTAGTTCCCTCAACTCTGAGAGCACATGGAGAGTTTCACGTTGAGATTGGGTTTTGAAGGACGAAAGGTATGCATGGGGTTTACAGCTTTGTTATTTAGCCTAATTATTATTTCTGTGGGCGTTTAATAGTTCACTAGGTGCATGGAGTTACCTCTGGATCTTCTCTATCTAGTAGATTCAAGAAAATTCAGGAATCTTAATTGGCATGAAATTCTTTTTATAACTGTTGTGATACAAACAACATTGCCAGGTATAGGGTAGGAAGTCTGACAGCTTTAGAAACTGTTATATTTCAGTTTTTTAAAATGAACATCACTTGTGTTCAAAAAAAGCACACTTTTTTATATTTATCATTTATATTAAGCCATCATAATGGCCTGAGATTAGTTATCTCACTGGTTCCTTTGCCAGGAGATTTGATAATACTGTGTCCTTTAAAGTTTTTACAGTGTTTTAAGTAATGGGATTGATTAGTTAAAAATACATACTATTACCAGAATATATGGTGGCTAGGCTTAAAAAAAGTTACTCTATATCAATAGAATATATTATAGAACAGATACTTTCTAAAATAGTCTTAGGTTTTAAAATAAAGAGTAGTAAAGATGAAAAAGGCTTTTTCCATGGTCCCTGGTTGGGCGTACCATTTAAACTCTCTTTTTTCAGCGTCAGCAGTTATAAAATAGAGATGATAATCTGTACTGTCCTGGATTGCTTTTGACAGTGTGCATGCTAAGGCATGTCTTCAAATGGTAATAGGAAGGTTGTTATCTCTATAACGTACCTATCACGAGCCATGTTTTGCTTTAATTTGCACTTAAACTATTTTAAAGAGGCAATTGCCTTATGTAGAATTACCACAAGATCATATAAATACTTTCTTCCTCTTTGTGAAAAATTAAACTATCTTTTTAATTGAGTCTAAGCTAATGGAGATTTAAGTATTATAAACTCTGTTTGTAGAATTTTCTGTTGGCCCACACATGGAATTTTTGCTCTTATATGGACACTTATTGAACTATATTCAGAATTTGCTGGATTTCTTGCAAAAGTAATTCATTGGCATTGGAGACTACAAGCAGTATATATTGTTGATTATCATATTTATTTCACTATCATATTTATTTTATTTAGCAGAGAGGAGATCCCTTGAGTTAAGAGTTTTTGAATGACACATTTAGTACCTAGTGATTAGTATATTTGTGCCATGTCAAATTAGTTTTAGGTCATAATAAACAGTTTATCAATACACTGCATTTATGATAGTCATGGTAATGCTTTTATTTCCTTTTTTTGTGTTTTTTGCTTGAATCTAGATTAACACACTACATTTTGTGTTTCTTTTAATTTTGTATGGTAATGCCATTGCATTAAAGCTTTACTTTATCACAATAAATAGTACTTTCATGATTTTTACTCAAATCTATCCAATTAAAACTTTATAACTAGACTTTGTTGCTTTCAAATAACATTTGAAGCCATGTTTTGTAATGGTTGGCAAAGAGCTTTAGAATTATAAACACAAGTCTTCAGTGCTGAAACTGATGTTAAATTCTAAATTTTCTACCTAATGGATTGCCAGAAGTATTCTTTGTTCTATACATAAAAAATTGTATGTATAACTCAATGAGATAGTCATTTCTATTACTGAAAATTCTCATCGAAAGTTATAATCACATGTTTCTTTACATGTTTACAAAAATGGTACTAGATGGGGAGAGTGGGTAATTCCATACACTTTGAAAACTTCTGAAAAATAATCCGGAGTGGAGTTGATAAACTTTAAAAAGTGTAAAACTCATACAGTGTCCCCTGCCATGTGCCTGGCTAACCACTGTTTAATTTATGGTGAGATGGTTACTCTGGCCCTATGATTCCCAGCCCTGCCCTTTAGTCAGAGTACCGTTCTCATAACACAATCAGTACTAGAATTTTATAAGTGATAGGATAAGGTGGGCAATATCTGGTAAGTGATATTTGGTTATTGTTCTTTTATAGTACAATTTTTAGATGTTATAAAGCAAAGCATTACTGTAGGTTCTGCTAAATTTTTATGAAGCACCTGTATGTAGTACAGTATTTCTGTATGGTCTTAGGAAGTTCATGAGTGATATATTTTTACAGTAATATTATTTGTTAACAGCTTTGCTCACACTACTGACCTGTTTTTTGTTAATGGCATTATCGTGCTATGATACAGTAACAGTTCCCAGGTACACAGAATCTTAGAATTGAGAGTAAGTCACACCCCATTTCAGCATCTCCTGCAGAGGGTACCTAGTCCTTGTTTATCTCCGTTGATGGGGAACTTCTTTGTAGTTTGTAGTCATTCTCTTCATGAAATGCACTTATTTATCAGTCTCCTTCTTAAAGTGTGCTAATAAAGAGCTTACCCAGTCCTCTAGCTATGATGTGGCCAGTTTTAAGCATAGTGGGACTTTAATTTCCTGTCATCTGGGAATTCTTTTCTAATGCAACCTAGGACCCTAATAGCTTATTCAGTATCTTTTTTACTTTGATGGTTCATATAAAGCTTGCAGTCAGCAAACATTTTTTTGACTACTTCCAAACATATTTTCCTCAGTTTCCCACATCTTTTTAAAAAATAACTGTTGAACTTTCAATTTTATCTTGAGTTTTAACCCAGAGTTCTAACTTATCACTGTAATTTAATTCTATTTTTGATTTTTCTTTTTTCATTTTGCTTCTTGTCATTGGCAAGTTTGCTGATCTGGTCTTCTGGGTATTCATATGCTACACAGAGATATACATATAGAATAAAAAAGGTTTGTTAATAAATCAGCAACAGTAAGAACTAATGCCCCCTGTGGTTCCTGCTGTCACTTAAAAAAGTCTGTGTTCATGGAGTAGCCTATCAGTGGATTAATGTCTTTACGGTTGTATATATTTTTTAATATATATTTATTGATTTCAGAGAGAGGAAAGGAGAGGGAGAGAGAGAGAGAGTTGAAACAGCAGTGATGAGTCATTGATCGGCTGCCTTCTGCACGCCCCTGACTGGGGATCGACCCTGCAACCCAGGCATGTGCCCTGACCGGGAATTGAACCATGATCGCCTGGATCCTAGGTCGATGCTCTACCACTGAGCCATGCCCGGCTGGGCTTTATGGTTGTATTTTTGATAGTTGGAGAAATGTATTTCAGTATAATGGTTGTGTTATTTTTCAGAAGTCAGTTTCCCTTTTACCTGTATTGTTTTTTAACTTTCCCATTGGAAGATTAAAGGAAAGGTGAATAAATGCAAATTAGGTTGTTTGATTTACTAGTACTCTTGATTAAAGTTATTTTTTCAGCTGAGATAACTATATAACTGCTTAACTATTAGCATACTTAAAGCCATATTAAATGATTGGCATAGGCTTAAATCTTGAATATAACTCTGGAAGCCCTGGGGAGTCTCCTCCTATCTGGGGAAATTTCTTAATGAGCACCCTTCCTCCTCCATGTTTACTTATAGCTCTAGTAATTCTTTAGGAATGAGCAAAACAGGAGGAAACCAGAGAGTAATTTTTAAAGAATTGAAATTTATCTGTAACAGTAATAACAAAGAGCTAACTTTTTTTTTTTTTTTATCACTTTGTATGCTAAGCATGGAGCTGTATACTTTCTGTGCACCATCTTCTTTCATCATCACAACAATCCTGAAATAACTATCTACTATTAACTGTTTTACAGTTGTGGAAGTGGGCTCAGGAAATAGTGAAATTATATGGAATTGGCAAAAGGCTTGGCTACCTTTGTTTAGATAGATATCTTAAAAAAATTTTTTTTTTAATGTTTTTATTGATTTTAGAGACAGGAAGGGAGAAGGAGAGAGATAGAAACATCAATAATGACAGTCATTGATTGGCTGCGTCCTGCACATCCCCCACTGGGGATTGAGTCAGAAACCTGGGCCGGTGCCCCGACTGGGAATTGAACCGTGACCTCCTGGCTCGTGGGTCTATGATCAACCACTGAGCCATGCTGACCAGGCTAGATAGATATTTTTGACTTGGGAAAGGCAAATTCACCTTTACCAGAAAAGAAAGAAACTGCCTGGGTGAGCTGGCACTGCAGGAGTGATGTGTGAACTGGGACTCGGCCAGTTCAATTAACGTTTTTTCTCCTTTTTCTTTTAAACAAACACCTTTTCTGTACGTCTCTTTACACAGTTAAGAAATTTGATATTTTTGTTTTAGAGTAAATCTTTAATGGAATATAGGCATTAAAATAAATGTCAAGTTTATTAATAAGAAGAAATTATACAAATCTGATATAATATTGTATACAAATAATCACATCATGTCAAAAAACAGCATTAATCCATCAGATATCTTTTGAGGAGAGTCCCAAACATTTGCAGACAACTCTCACAGAGTGCTCTAGGGTTTTTTAACCTTTAAAAGACGGCATTTAAAAGATAGCATCATACAAACTCCATATATTTTCCAGGATCAACTGTACAAATAATGGTTTCTGTCCTTTTGCCTGTAAAAAAGAATGTATATGCTTAGGTTTCTGAGTATTTAAGGAGTGGGAAGAAACCTGTTTTTGTACTGCTTTCTGCTGCTGGAATGCCAATGGAAATAAAAATCAAGCTTAAGTTGTAGACAGACTAATGAGACTGTTCCCTCTCTTTGAAGGAGAAATTAAGGCTTAGATATTTTAGGTAGATAATGTAGTTAATTAAAAATATCAACTGCCCTGGTCAGTGTGGCTCAGTTGGTTAGAGTGTCATCCTGTACACTGAAAGGGGAGGGTTCAATTCCTGGTCAGGGCACATACCTTGGTTGCTGGTTTGATCCCAGGTCTGGGTGCGTACGGGAGGTGACTGATCAATGTTTCTCTCCCACATTGATGTTTTTTTCTCTCTCCCTTTCTAAAATCCATTAAAAAAGCATATCCTTGGGTGAGGAGAAAAAAAAATTTGGAAAAAAAATATCAACCTGGAATCAAGTCCTGGTCTCTCTGTTTTTAAGGTTCTTAGTTTTATCTTTATTGTGCTATTATCAGATTTGTAACTCTGCTATTCAATAAAATGACATTTACTCTTCTCTCTGCCTCTGTTACCCACCAAAACAGTATCCTATAATATAGGATAACAAGGAAAGGAAGAGAGGGAGTGGGGGAGAGGGAGAGGAAGAAACATCAATCGGTTACCTTCAGTTGCTTTCCATACGTGCCCCAACCGGGGGTTGAACCTACAACCCAGGTATGTACCCCGACCAAGAGTCGAGCTGGCAGCCTTTTAGTTCACAGGACAGTGCTCAACCAACTGACCCACTCCTGTCAGGCCACCTTTCTCTAATTCCCTTATTAGTTAAGGATAGGCTGTTCCCCAAAATACTATATCTCTTTCTATCATCCCATTTGGATTCCATGCAGGGCTGAATACTTTTCTGTAATATTTTAAAGGTCTGTTCAGTTATTTAATATTTAAAGTGGCTTGGATTCAGTAAGGTAGGTGGGTGCAGGTGTCTGTGTATGTGTTTGCATGTTAGGGTAAGGGTTCTAGAGCAGAAGGGATTTCACTTGGAAAAAAAAAAGCCCTGAAAAACTCAGAATTTGTCTTAGTGTTTCTTCTAAGAATCTACCACTGCCCAGCCAGGCGTGGTTCAGCGGTTGAGCATTGACCTAGGATCCAGGAGATCACGGGTGGACTCCTGGTCGGCACATGCCTGGGTTGTGGGCTCAACCCCCCCGCGCAGGAGACAGCTGATCAATGATAATTCTCTAGTCTTTAATGTTTCTATCTCTCTCTCTCCCTCTCTCTGAAATCAATAAAGTTACAAAAAAGAAAAAGAATCTACCACCTCCACTGGCCCTTGGGGTTAGTTGCTACTCTTTCCGTCTGTTCCTTTTGTCCCTGACCCCGTTAGACTACCATATAGTGCCAGTTTATTCTTTTCATTTGGTGGGTCTCCTTTTTAGGTCTTAACTTTTATTGTGTTTCTTTGCCCTGGCATTCACCGTAACTTAGCACAGAAACAAAACTTCATCTTCTCTCTGTATTTCAGTCTGGTTCTGCCCTGATGTTAGCTTTTTATACTTAACCTCCTGTAATAAATAACATTCTTCCTTTAGCCTTTTTGTGCCACCAAGTGACTCCCCATTAGGAAATGACCTTTCTGCTGCTCCTACCTGTGACTTTATTGATTGATCTCTTGTCCTTCCCCACATGCATTTTGCCCTCTGCTCAGCCTCTTCATCTGAAATTCTTTTCCCCAGCCTCTTCCTCATATCTACATTGTCTCATCCTCAAGACTCATTTCTTCCACAGAACTTTCTACAGGTGCCTGTTTTGATTCTTGTCTTTCTATCAGTATTTCTATCTCATTCATACTTCTTCAAACATTTGCCCCTCTGTAGAGATCTCTGACTTTATTTTTGTTGTGTGTGCAGTATTCTCTTGTCTTAGTGTGGTCTACTAAAGATATTTGTGTTTCCTCCCTTTTTTTTAAATTTTAGAGAGAGGATGGGAGGGAGGGAGAGAGAGAGAGATGTGAGAGAGAAACATTGATCAGCTGCCTCCTGTACGGCAACCGGGGATGAAACCCGCAGCCTAGAGTATGTGCTCTGACTGGGAGTTGAACACACCATTTTGTGATATATGGGACAGTGCTCCAACTAACTGAGCCGCACTAGCCAGGGCTGTGTTCCATTTAAGTAAATAGTCCTAATAACTTTAAAACACTTTTGAATTCAGGATGACCGTTTTCCTTTCCCACCCAAAATAAAGTTTAATCAGTAAATTCTATCATCTATACCTTCAAAATATACCCAGATTTTCTTTCACTTCTCACCTCCTCTACTGCTACCCCTAGTCTAAGCTGTGTAATTTCTCACCTGTTTGCTGTGTCTCCTAACTGGTTTCCTCCTTTGGCCTTTTGCTTCCTTTCAGCCTGTTACCTGAAGGGCCAGAGAGATTCTTTGCTGAAAACCTTCCCCTGCTGATGCCCAGCTCCCTAAGTGTAAAAGCTGAGGTTCCTCCAATGGCTTATGAGGCTTCCCTGGCTTGATCCCCTAGTTATTTCTCTGACCTCCTTTCCCTCTTTTTCATATGCCTCTGGTCACATTGACTTCCCTGCAGGCCAAGTATCCTCCTTTCTCAGGGCTTTGGTACCATCTTTTGTCTCTGTTTGGAATGCTTTTCTCTAAGTATGTGAATGGCAGATTTCTTTCACCTCACCTCCCTTAAGCAGATGTCACCTTTTCATTTGACCTTCCCTGACAACTGTTGATAATTAATAGCCTTCCCCATCCCCAGTACATTCCACCCACCCTCCTTTCTGCTTTATTTTCTTTATAGCATTTATTGCCACCTGACCTGCATGTGTTCTGCTTGTCATCTCCCCTCTAGAGCATGGGCTCCATGAGGACAAGCATTTTGTCTGTTTTGTTCATTCCTTTGAACCCAAGACATAGTAGGTGCCCAGCAAGTGTCTGTTGCATGAATGTACTTTTTCTATACCTCCGAGTTTACTGCATGCTTTCTACCTTACTGAGGTGACTGGAGATGGTCATTGGGAACATCCCCCTTTTCAATTCTATAATGCCTTGTGGAGCTATTGAAACTTCTCTTTGTAACTGGGTGTTGATTGGTCTCCTAGCTACTTAAAAATGGTCTTCAAGCTAAGATGGAATGAGGTTCTCAGGGGAACTGTATAACAGAGTGTGTTAAATAACTGACCTTATTTTATACAAAGTTTAAATCCAGGAGGCGCTGGCTGAGGGTCTGAGGGGGTCTCTGTGCTCTGTGGATTAGCACTCTGCTTTTATCATTTTCTTTTGCCCTGATTTCTGGTTTATCTTTGTTCAGATAGTTTAAATGTTTTCTGAACAGCTGAGGTTGTTGGAAGGCTGGCCACCAGATAATGGATATTGCTAGATGTGTACTTTTTCTTTGCAGGATCCAGGGCCTGGGTCTCCCACTGATGGTGAATTCTTCCGTTGTCATTCTCAGTAACAAAACACTTTACATGAGGATTTGTTCCTCTGTTCTTAGTTTTCCTATTTGCAAAATGAAGTGGATTAGCTATATTTTCCAAGTCTTTTATAATCCCACTGACCTTGAGTTTTGTCAGCTACTTTCTGGGTAGCATGTTCAGATGAATGAAATGTGCCATCATATTGCAAGATTGTCCTTTGAAATGGAGGGCCATATTCCTGGCAGTGTGCTTGCCTTTCTAAAGTGAACTTAGTTCATAGTCGGCACATATCCTGGTGGTTATAGGTATCTAGCCTCAACATTTTCAGCCACTGGCGGAGACAGGATGGTAGGGACCAAGCATACAGCAGTTTGGCTTTTAGAAGCATCCTGGCAGGGCTGGGTGAACCTGCACTTAACCACTGGTTTCAGGTTAGTTCCTTGGGACTTTTCCAGCATTTGTCTCTGTATTGAATTTTGTTCTTATTCCTGAAACAGAGTGGCCACTGAAATCAGGAACTAGAACTGTTGGAAAATACCTTTGGAAACACTATGGTAGAAAAAAGGTAACTGCCACTAGTTCAAATACTGGGTTATGTGCTAGTTTATTTCTATTTTTTTCCTCTTAAGGAGGAGCTTGATACACTTTTTCTTCTGTCTGGCAAAGCTCTGCACAAGCTCTTAGAAAAATGAGCCATTTAATGGTACCAGCCATGAAGGCCCAACTTTAAATCCTATGAGAGCTATCCTGTCAGTCCCGGTTATGGGATCCTAATGGAAGACTATACAGCTGAAAAGCAGGGCTTCCAGACAGCAGGGAGTCAGTCAGGTGGTTCTGCTGTGGCCTGAGCTCATGTTTGTTCAACTGACCTGAATGTGCTTCCTCTTTGGGGACCTGCTTTAAATGCAGATGCTAACGCCCCACTAAGCTCAACCAAGTGAGAGGCAGGAAATTCAAATTCATAGTGCCTGTGACTTGGCCACACTGCCCACACACATATCAAACTCTTAAATCAGAGAGACTACCATATACAGTAACACTCAAATTGCAGATGAAGCCGAGTTGCTGTTGCTGTGGGAGAACTTCAACTTTGAAGTTCTAGACTTTGATGTGATTAAGTCTCAGACTTAAAGTCCCTCTGTGTGTGGTAACTCTTTTTTTCTTTAAACAGCAAACTGAAAATAAAAATTGATTTAGATTGGGGAAGGGTTAGAGAAGCAGATCATAAGGGGAGGAGGCCTCTTGCAAACCACATGTAACTAGTCACATCTTTCTGTGTCTTAAGGAAGAGAGAGATGACAGGCCACTGACCTTTTACTCTCTCTACTTCTAGCTGTTCCTCACACAGACCCTGCCCCCAACACACATGCATCCCCTCAAGAGAGGACACTTTAGACTTTGCTATGTTTCATTGACCTGTGATAATTCTAATGGAGAAGTAAGAGTTTATGTGCATTAAGTGTTCTTTTTAACCAATGTCTCAAAGTTCAAATACTTGGGATCATCTAGTAGATTTCTTAAAATTGTGGATGGTAAAAGTTTAGTTCTTGGCCCTTGTGTTGCTGATGAAAAAGGTATGGGGAAAGGGAAAACAGAGTTTGTGGGTCATTTCCTCTTTAAAATGTTGCCATTAAAATTTGAGATCAGTTGATATACCAGTAATGAAATTGACTTAAGAAAACAATAAATTTTTGTGCCTAGGCCTTTAAAATTTCTTGGCCATTGGAATTGTAGGGGTCAGCTTACTTTTTGAAAGAAATCTCCGTAGGTGTGCTTGCATCTGTGTATGTGTGTATATTTGTGTGTGGGTATGTGTAACATTTATTAAGAATCCCTTCTGATTTTTTCCTTAAGGTTGAAAACCTGAGGTATCATCCTGATACTTTTAATTTTAAAGATTCATGGGGACCCTGTAACATCTTTTTCTTCATAAACAGCACATTCTTTTGATATTTGAGTGTCTGCAATGTGCTGTGTGCCTGCCATATCCTGTGCCATTTGAGCTTTGTAGAACCTTATGGGAGAGGTGGTGAAGCCCAGATTTTGTCCATGAGACTTGAGTTCTCCACTGTGTGACAGTTAATAAATGGAAGATGGAGAATTGGAACTTCCAAGTGCAGTGCCTTCTCTGACTGGCCTCTAGGAGCCTAACTAGATAGACCCTGTCCTTGGTAATTCCTATAGCAGGCAGGGTAAAGCCTTGCCCCCAGTTTTTCATTTTTTAAACTGTTGATAACACTGGCTGTGATGGTAGGATGGAGATAGCAGGGCTCTTGAGAGTGCAGTTTTTGCCTTTTAAAACTCATTAATACTTGAAAATGAGAACACCACCACGCTGAAATACAACTTCTGTTTGCCTTTATGTGTTCTTTCCTCATTTCCTTCATTATGCTCGGGGCACAAGAAGAGTCCAGTGAGAAGGGAATGGGCAGGTAAGTCAGTGGGAACTTCTAACAGGTTTATTCCCCCCTAAGATTTTTTAATTGACGTTTAGAGAGAGGAGAAGGGAGAGGGAGAGAGAAACAGAGAAAGATTGATGTGAGAGTGAAACATCAATTGGCCACCTCTTGCATGCCCCCAACCGGGAATCGAGCCCACAACCTGGGCATGTGCTCTGACCTGGAAACGAACCCACAACCCTTTGGTGCATGGGACGATGCCCAACCAACTGAACCACACTGGCCAGGCAGGTCTTATTATCTCTCAGCACCATTTCACAGAGATAGGATGAAATGATGGCTTCATTGTCAATGTAATAAGTCAAAAGCTATGGATTTTTTTTGTTTTCAAATATACACCGAGAACCTTATATATAATTCTAAATTAATCGGTCATATCCTGAAATATATACTATATGTACTTAATATTGACTACAGTGATGATGTCTTGTTCAAACAGCTTTTATTTTTATCCCTGGCCATTGGTTAGATTGTCGGCCCATGCACCAAAGGGTGGTGGGGTTTGATTCCCTGTCGAGGGTGTGTACCTGGGTTGTAGGTTTGATCCCCAGCCTCTGGGATGTGTGTGGGAAGCAACCATTCGATGTGTCTCTCTCACATTGATGTCTCCCCCACTCTTCCTGCTCTCTCTCCCTCCCACTCTTTCTAAAAAAAATTAAAAAAAAAAAATGGAAAAAATATCCTTGGGTGGGGATTAAAAAAAATGTTACCACTACTCAACTACTTTTACTTTTAAATGTACAGAATCTACTGAAGCTCAATTTTGGGTACATTCTGAAGTGGTGTCATCAGTGGTCTTTGGAAGCCATAAGGTCACATAGAATGTGTTTAAATAGCAAGACAGAACAAACTGTTCTCTCTATACCGCTCACTCATTCTAGTTATTCTATCTGCAGACATGATGAGTTTTACAGTCTATGTGCAGTACAGATGTCATTGAATAAGGATTCATTTTAGAGAAGATGTTACTTTCCCCCTCACTTCTAGTTGAGAGCTTGTATTAATTAAGACTTGGGGTTCTGGAATGAATGCATATATTTCTGTGTAAATAAATGTAGTTTTATAAATCCTGGCAACTTTAACAAAAGATGGTGAAAGATTTTGGCTGTCATTAACAGCATTGTTAGTGGTTGACGGTTTAAATAAGCAGTACTTTATCTTGATGAAGTGAATGCATTTAATTGGTTATCTTGACCTACCAGGGTATTTGTTGGTCAAAACTTAATTTTCTTTCTGACTGTTTATATTATTTTTCCTTCTAGGTGTTAGTAAGGTATTGTTTTTATAGCTTACATTGAAAACATGCTTTTTTCCCCCCAAAGTGGATTGTAGTATAGAGCTCTGCTGATAAAAAAATAAAAATGGTAAGGCGGGATGGCTTAGTTATTTTTATATTTTCCTGTAAAAACAGCCTCAGTTAAGTGAGCCACAATGAGCCATGATGTATTTCCTCCATCAGGATGGAAAATAAGCCATTTATTATTTCAGGTCTGACTCACAGTGAACCTGCTGACACTGGGATGTTTTAAAATCATAATCATAAGGAACAGGTTAGGGCAGAAACTTGGACGCTGGGTCTAGGATTACCTGCTTATTACAGTGTTTTACAACTTGGATGCTTTAGGTTTTCTGGCACAATGTCCTAAACCTCACACACTAAATACCCCCTTGTTGTACAATTATTGCTTGCCAGTTTTAGATGGTGCCAAATAGACAGATGCCTCATCATAATTACCATTTTTTAATTTTGCTGTTATAGACATATATGTTGTTATCTCCTCTCCCTTTCCCCAGTATGCTTGTCTTCCTCCCCACTCTGTATAGTTTTAATAGCAGCACATGTGATTGCAAAGAAAATCAGTTACAGTGAATACAGTTATCAAATTTGTCATATGGTAATAGATGTGCTTCCATATCAATACATTAAAACAATAGAATTTAGTAGTGAGTCAACATAATTTTGAGGTAATTACTCATCACTAGTAAATAATATTTTGAATTTTTGACAGCAACTGTAATTCAAAGGTATCAGATTTCAGTTGGTGTGAGAGTCACAGTTACTGCTAATACTGTGTTGCATTGCCGCTTTTCATAATTGAAAGAAATGCTAAATTTCAATGAGAGGTTAGTAAAAATAAAAATATATGCTTTTTTCCCCTTACCTAAGTTTACTAAGTTCCTTGAGTTCTATCCATAGGCTCTAGGTTAAGAACCCTTGACCTTAAGGGGTTGTTTTTTCCCCCTGAAGAACATCTTCAGACATCAGTTTGAATATATGCAGATCCAGTCTTTGAAAACAGTGCTATTCTACTGGTTTTGGTTCAAAAACAGGGAGGATCGTTTAACTTTGTTTTGCTGGTCAAATGCTGGTTAACTATCTAGAGTCCGAACTGGACAAATCAACCTTTGTTTTCCCAAGATCACCAACTGTTTTGACATCAAAAGATAGGTGCCTTCAAACGTGTATTTTCTGTGGTGTTGCATAAATGGACTCACACAGGTATTCATGCATAATTTTGTACACAGACTGTGTATACTGATATATAAAATGTGGATATTGCATACTTTCAAAAGGAAGTATATCTTTTTCATTTTGTAAGACAGTAGAATAAAGAAACAAATTAACCTTGCCACCGCAGGCAGAAGGAAAATAAGCAGTGGGTTCCCAGTTTGGTATTCCACCCTCCAGGTGACTTAATTGCATCTGTATTGTCATCCAAATATAATTCAAGTCTACTGAGCTTCAGAAATTACAGAAGATGATGAAAATTAGTTAAACTAGAGTAGTTTTAACAACATTGAGCTATATGCTGGAATAAGAATATGGCTAAATTGAAGGACATTTACGTTGAGTGGACCTTTAAAAATTTTTTTAAAAATCAGTGTGTTTTAATGTTTATTCCAGTTGAGGATTTCAAAGCAGTCTTTTGAAAATCTTTAGTGCCTGCACTGAAAAATACATATATTCCTCACCTAGCTGTAGGATCCAACATATAAGCTAAAAATTGTCTTTTAACCATGTGACAGATCTTACTGCTTTGAAGGGAGAGGGTGGCATTTTGTGAGGTGATACTGAAAGAATACAGTTTTCTCCCACTTACATAATATCTGCCTTCAGAATCAGTGAAGCACTTGGATGACATTTTAATTTGGAGTCATGTTCTTTTTGGAAGATAATTCAAATAAAAGATGGCCTCGAAATTAGTAAAACGGAAATAAAAAAGAATAAGGTGATTGCTACTTTGTTTAACAGGGAGCTAATACTCTGAGGGGATACAATAGTGACAGATAACCAGAAGTGTGCATTTTTGATTTGAAGGATAAGACATTGTATCAGTTAGCTTTTGCTGTATAACAACCTCAAAATCTCAGTGTCTTACATACTTACAAGCATTTATTTTTTGCTGACACATACTATATGAAGTTGCCTGGGGCAGCTCACTTTGTTTCTCACTTTGAGGCCCAGCCTGGGTCAGATGTGCAAGTTCCTTTTAAGCCTCTGTTAGTGTCAGGTTCATTAGCATCCCATTGGCCAAAATAAGTCACATGGCCAAGCCTGAATTCAAGGAGTAGGGAAGTGCACTTTATCCAGCCAGAGGCCATGGAAAATAACTATGTGGGATCAATTGAAACCATTAATTCTATTTACCACAAGTGCTAAAAATGTTAGCAGCTGAAGAAAGCATTTGATTATGAGATTATATGGTAATAGTTGCCTTTGGTTTTTGTCATTTCCTCTGTCCCAAGGAACATCAGTTCATAATTTCATACGACTTGGGACTGAATTGAGGGGGCACCTTACTATTAGGTAATGGGCAAGAGAGGGGAAAAGAGAATGGAGTTGAGATTTGGGAGATCTGGATTTTAAATTTGGTTTAGCTGGGACCTGTTGGAAGATCCCAAGGCAGTTCACATAATTTGTCTCTCTGTCTTGGGTCATTTGTTATATAAGATGAAGATGTTGGGCTAGTGTGTCGCTGTAGTTTCTTCTACCACTAGAATTGAGATTTCATTCCCTGTCAATGCAGGTTTCATTTATTGGCCCTTCCAGTCCACCTTTATGTTGCCAAGCATCAGAAGGATGTAAAACTTGGGAAACGCCCAAGGGCAAAATAAATGCCTTTAGTAGGTAAAGGAGGTCAAATAGTGGATGAGAATAAAAGCACTGACTGTATAGGGACTTACTTTCCATGCGTGTTATAAGGAATAGTGACCACTGAAGACTGTACTTGGGCTTAGAGACTCCTCCAGTAGGCTCGGAATTCCCTGAGAGTGGAGACAGTACCTAACTTGCTCTTTCCCTCTCCCTCCTATCCATCCATCCATCCATCCATCCATCCATCCATCCATCCATCCATCCATCCATCCATTGTGCCAAGAACAGTGCTTGATATATAGCAAAGCACATTTGGAATAAATGAAGTAAGATGCCTTATGTGGGAAATTTGTGAGGGTGTAGCCTAAAAGTATCTCCAAGAAGAATGTGGGTTTTCTGGAGCTCATATTTAGTGACTAGGATGTAGTCGTTGCCTCTGGGGGTTTGCAGTGTTACATAGTCCAAGGATTTCAACATTGATATAGATATCACATACTCTGACTCCTTGCTGTGTCTCCAGCATTTTGCTAGGCACTCAGAGTGTAGGACAAGGACAAATGGTCACTGTCCTCCAGTTTTTCATTTCTTGCAGTTACAGTACCTTGTGTCTCCTTCTTTAACAGCCTGGACAAGGCACAGGGGAGACGTGCAGGAAGCAACAGTGACTTCTGGTCAGAAGGGACAGGGAAACCTCACTCATAAGAAATTTGAGGGCCCGACCGGGCATGGCTCAGAGGTTGAGCATCGACCTAGGATCCAGGCGATCAGGGTTCGATTCCCAGTCAGGGCACATGCCTGGGTTGTGGGCTCGATCAATGACTCTCTCATCATTGATGTTTCTGTCTCTCTCTCTGAAATCAATGAAGATATAAAAAAAATTTAAAAAAAAGAAAAATTTGAGGGAGGTATGGAGAGCATGTGGGAAACAAGAAATGGCACAATATATTTTGGAAGCTTAACTGCAAAGTCTGAAGAGGGGAGAGGCAGGGCGAGACACAGATGCAGAGGCAGGCAGGGTTCAGATCTCTCAGAACGTTGCATAAACTTGATCTTTACCAGATGGAAAAAGAAAGCCACCAAGGAGTTTTAAGTAGGGTCAGGGATGTGATCAGATACGCTTTTTTAGAAAGTGGGGGTGAAGGACCCTAAGATGATAATATGGCTTGGGAATGATGGAGGGACAAGGGGACACTAGCAGGTAGAGAGTCTAGCATGGACATTCACTTCCACAGCCTTGGCACCCTGTCTCCTTCCCTGTCCTTCCAAAAAATAGAGAACATGATATGTGGTCAGTTAAACTTCCTTTTCGTAAGTTGACAGAAGCTGGTATACTACTTCTGAAATGTTGCTATTCTTTAGAAGAGTCTGTTTTAGGCTAGATAGCTTCAGGTGACAGGATGGGTGTGGTATATTCTCAGTGTTGAAAGGTAAATAGTCAACTTGGTATGTTTGAAACCACCTTGGTTACTAAAGTAATAGATGTTATTTTGACTATCGCTGTGTTCGCTGTTGTCATGTTTTAATTTGATAATCTAAGGGAAAAGAGGTCAGTGCCCCTGACTAAATAGTCTGGTATTGCATGTTTTTTTGTTGTTGTTGTTTTTTTTAATCCTCACTCAACAATATATTTTCCATTGATTTTTAGAGAGTGGAAAGGAGGGGGGGAGAGACAGAGAGAGAGAAATATCGACATGAGAGAGAGACATCCATTGATTGCCTCCCACATGAACCCCAACTGAAGCCAGGGATGAACCTGAAACCGAGGTACATGCCCTTGACCGGGAATCGAACTGTGACCCTTTGATCTGAGGGCTGATGCTCTAACCACTGAGCCAAACCAGCCAGGGCAGATACTGCATGTTTTAAAAATTCTTGGGGCATACTGGTTGAAAATCACTGTTCTAGATGATTAGGTTCTTATCTACTAGCTATAAAACACTTGTCAATTTACACAGGGTGGGGCAAAAGTAGGTTTACAGTTGTGATTACTCAAAACACGGAGTTTATTCTTGTATTATTTTCCATGTGAACAACTGCAAATCCACTTTTGCCCTACCCTGTATTAAGAGACATCTTCTAGTGGTTAATGATGGCAGCACTTCTGGTATAATTTGTGGCATCTTTTTATATGTTAGTTGGTTATTTTTTGCCAGCCCTGCATCTTCACTGATCATCACTGGTGGTGTTCCTTCACTTTGTGCAGTTGATGAGGACACAACACAGCCTCTGCTTTAAGAGGCTAACAACTGATAGTTAAGTATTAAGGGCAAGTGAGTAGAGGGAAATGTAAAAGGAAGTAGCTTGGGTTTCAGGGACGAGGAAGGTCAAGTCACATTGGGTTAGAAGCACCAGGAGAAGTAGGGCCCATGCTTAAGATGAGTGCTGAAGTGTATGTAGAATTTCAGCAGACTAAGGCTGTATTCTGGGCCAGGCAGGGAAGAGATTCAAGGTGGTAGGAGCAACCTGATCAAAGGGATGGTTATGGGAGAGGGTGACATGTAGAGGCAATTGAGAACTGGAGTGTAGTTGGAATTGAATTATTGGTAATAATGCTGGAAAAGTGAAGGCTTTGTCCCCATTATTTCTACCTGAGAGTAGGGAGCTATTGATTAGGGAACTTTTTGTATGTGTATTGCTGACAGTAATACTAAAGTTTCTAATTATTTTTTTAATCTTGACCCGAGGATATGTTTAGAGAGAGAGAAAAACATCAGTCGGTTGCCTCCCTTACGTACTCTGATCAGGGTTGAACCTGTAACCTTTTGCTGTACAGGTCGACACTTCAACCAGCTGAGCCACTTGGCCAGGGCAATACTATTAAAGTTTTAAGCACCAACTATGACACTCTGGACTGCTAAGAGTTGTAACTGAGCATCTGCAAACAGATTGGAATTATCCTTAAAATATCCACTTGTTTCCTGATCAGGGAATAAAATTACATGATCAAGCAGTGAATTTTAAGTTTTATTTTTCCATGTAGTTAATTTACTCCTGTAGACATGTACTACTGACTTTTAGTATTGACCTTTTCTACTGTGTGTGGTTTTGCTGACTAAAAATGAGGACTGGATAATAGGTGATGATAAAAAATATTAATTGTCATTGGAAAATTTGAGTTGCCAATTTTGTCCACTTACAAGCATGTTAAAAGGACTTTAACTTAACTGAACATAATTTCTTTTCCTGGGATGCCTGTGCATTTCAGAGTTTTAAAAAATGTTAAATCATATTTTTTTACTTACATGATGAAGAACATTCGAACCAATTTTGTTTATTTGATTTTTAGTAAATCAAGAACTATGTACCAGTTTTTAAATTTTGGAAGCAGACCTTAGGTTTCTGTGGCATTTAACAAATGTGATTATTCATAGCAAAATCTACATTCCTGAAGCAGTTTAAAAACCAGGGGAAAATGTGTTAAGCAGGAACCAATTGGATTTTAGGAAGAAGGAGATAACTTATAGCTCTTTTGCTATCTGTGATGTTGAATAAATACACTTTTGGCTTCTGTCTGGAAAAAATAACATCTTAACGTAGTGGTGTGTAGTTTCTTCTACAAAGGACTGTTTTTAGGGATGGCAGTAATATTTACAAATATGTGAGCAAATACAGAACTGTCTGGTGTAGAGCCAATATTGCCTGTAAACGATATTTTCAAAGAAGAAAGCTTCCAGCAGAGAATAGCTTGTGATGTTTAAGTAGTGTTACCTTTTAGTCATCTGCAGTATAGATTGTGTGTCTGTTTGCCTTATTATCGATGTGGCGGGCTTGGTGTCCTTGTCTAGTATCAATATAACTCTGTCCTGAAGGCATCTGAATCCGTTCTAATGTAGGTATAAAGAACACAAAGGAAGATAAACATGTTAAGAGAACTACATACGGACTATACCATGTATTTCAAAGCCTTGGAGAATTAAAATTATCTGGCATCAAGCTAATTATGAAACGAGTTATATTCAGTCATGTGTGCACATTAATTAGTGTATACATACACAAACATACATATATAATACCACTATTCAGATTTTCCAGAAAATGGACCTGTAGGAACAAGTAACATTTAATTCTTACACATTTAAAGTGTTAATATTAGTGTTTCTTGGATGGCAAGTCTTCATTTTATTTTTTTAGTGGAAGTTGAAACAATTTAGGGTTATTCTATCACATTCAACATAAATCATTTTAAAAATCATCCTGTATGTAGTCTTGCCTCTTGCACACAGATAGTTAGGATAGTCTTATTGGTAACACCAGCATCTACGGTAGCAGCTCTCTTAGCTGACATTCGCTTCACCATTGCACACATTAACCCTTGCTCTCCATTCTCTCCATAAAAAACCCTTTGTGGCACTCTGACTGCCTAAACTACCCTCAGTACGCCAGTTCAGTTCATATTTCTCCTGGAAGTCAGTTGTGTTTTTTCAGACAAGTTTATGCAGTTGTAATTGTTTTCCCAATTAATAAAATTAAATATTAAGTGAACCTATTAAATACAATGAAATAATTATCTATAGGAAAACTAAATCGAACACTTTGGGAAAACTTAAATTGCCGATAAATTAGATGTGATCATACCCTATACAAGATGGGGAGAAAGCATGGAGAATTCTGTACTTAGATTGCTGTGCAATGGTTAGAGAGATTCCTCCACTCTGAAATCAAAATTGTAAATTTTTGGTGAGAATGCATTATGGGTTTATAAGACAGGCTAGAAATCTAGCCACAGGACCTTGCCTCAAAGGAAAGATTTTACCTTATCTCAAGCACATTTATATGTAAATTTTTAAGGTAACCGGTTAAGGCTTGTATATCATTTTAAAATATTCTGTACTTTAACCTTTTTTTTGATTACTTGACCAATTAGGGTTTTGGTCTGTATTGGATTGGATTGGATTAAATAGCAAGAATGTTTTGACCTAATCATCCTTGACATTAAGAACACTGACTACCAAAAGGCATATCTAACCTACTTTATTTGGGATACAGATTATTTCTCCTCATAACCTTATATTGAAATTATAGATTTGTCTTAGGTATGTGCTGGGAGAAGTCTAAAATGCAAATAAAAGGCATAGGCATAGTGAGAAGTTGAGAGACTTTTAAGGTTTATTGCCGGTACTTTCAATTAAAACTGAAGAAATGGCTTAGTGGTGGTGTAGCTGTTGCGTGACTGAGGAGGCTGTGAGTGGGTAAATTAGTGTGTGGAGTGTGTGCTTGTGTGTGTGGTGTTCACATCCTTACCCATCCCACACAAAGTTACTTCTTGATTGGGTCCTTGAACTCTACAGCAATTTCATGGTAGTGTGAGTAACATAAAAGAAAATTTTGCTTATCAAACAGATAAGTTTGGTAGTATGGCTTTTTTTGTTTTGCATTTGGGACCATCTTTACATGTGTCAACTAAAAAGGATATGTTGTTAATATACTCCCAAATCTCTGGCACAAATCCTGGGAAAGCTTTAAAATGTTTGGCACTCAGTGGCCAAAGGTGGTGTCTTAGGGGCTGTGTAAATTATGCCTGCTGATAGAATGCATTGTATTGGGATGAAATTAAAAGAATATTTAAAAAAAAATTCTCACTCGAGGATGTTTGCTGTTTTTTTTAAATATCTTTTTTGAAAAATTGATTTTAGAAGAAGGGAGGGGAGAGAGAAAGGGGGTCAGAGAGAGAGAGAGAGAGAGAGGGATGAAAGAGAAAAACATCAATAGGTTGCCTCCCATACACCTTGAACCTACTACCTTGGTATGTGCCCTGACTGGTAATGGAACTGGCAACCTTTTGGTGTATGGGTCGATGCTCAAACAACTGAGCCATACTGGTCAGGGCTAAAAGAACATTTTAAAAAATTTAAATGATTTCATGTAGGAAAACATGATCATTAAAAAAGCTGTATAGCAATAAGTCAAGAGACATGGACACATGCAACAGACTGATGACTCTGGAGGAAGGGATGGGGCCAGGGGTGTGTGGGAAGAGATTAACCAAAGAACTTATATGCATAGCCCATGGACACAGACAATAGTGCGGGGAAGACCTGGGGAGGAGGGGGTCACTGGGGGAACAGGGGACCATCTGTAATACTTCAACAATAAAGATAAATTTTTTTAAAAAGCTATATTAGCAGTTGAGGATCAGTATTTCTCCATGGATGTTTGAAATAATCTTTTATATTTAAACCTATGAATTTCATTGTCTTATACAGGGTGTCCCAAAAACATGTATACACACTTTAACAGCTGATATCTCAAAAGATGTTTCGTTCTTTTTAGCCAGACTAAGCTTTGAACAAAGGAAATTCATCCTAAAATGCTGCTGGAAGTTTGAAAATGCAGTTGAAGTACAAAGACTGCCTTTATAATTATTCGAAGTGTATACATTTTTTTGGGACATGGACATGTGGTATCCCCAAAAAATGTATGCACACTTTAAGATCTGATAACTCAATTTTCACTCCTTTTCAGGTTTAACTGGTTTGAAATAATGGGTGAAGCCGGACTAAGCTTTGAACAAAGAAAATTTATCCACTGGACTTTTTTATGGGGATGCATAAAAGACAAAGTTTGCGGTACAAAACCAGCAGCAGTTGTGGAATTGAGGGCCCACAAATACTGAAAGAAATTATTCTTAATAATCAAAAAATTATTATTTTGTGATTCCATTGGTTCATGTTATATCAGCAGTGCCTGGACCAGAATGGTCATCAGTTTGAAAACAGATGTTGACAAAAAAATTATTCATTCTTTTATGAATGAATCTTTTATGAAGAATCTTTGTAAATTCTTTTAAATTTTGAAAGTGAACTGTATGTTAATAAACACTTTACAATAATTCAAAGTGTATACATTGTTTTGGGATACCCTATGGTATTTGTTGTGTACATTGCTTGTGCATCTTCCCCCATCCTCCACATTTAATCCCCAAGGGATCTGTATTAATGAGTTTTATGTTTTGAACTTAAATTCTTTTTCTTGTCCTCAAAAGTGAGACTGGGGAGAAAGAAAGAAAGCTTTTCAAATTTCCTTTGAAAACTTTTGTATATTTCATATATATCTATTCCTTTAGAAAATTTCTCTGTACTATCAGGCTTAGTTTTTTGCAAGTGACTGATTTAAATGCCAGAGAATATATACAGATTCACTGTCCCTTGGTTGTTCATGTCACTGTTTCTTTACTCAGTTTCACCTTCAGAAAGTGAGGGAGAGGAAGCATAACCTACTACCTATAGTTAAGACATAGGTTGGTTATTTAATTCGTAGTTAATAAAAACAAAGTTTTAAAAATTTTATGAATTTTTTTCCTACCATAAGGGAACTGAAAATAATTTCAGAAGAAAACCAGAATTCTTGTCCTTTTTGCTAAAGATTTATGTGAATTTTCTGTGTGATTTCAGCCAATGCCTGTTGGCTCTGAAAGCTCTGTATATCTAATTTCATTATTAACAATAACATATGCACCTCCTTAGAGTTCCAGTTACCTTATTTTTAAATCTCTAATATTTGAAAATGTAGATAGGTCTTCTACGGTATTTTTTTTTTAAGATAACATGTCTAAATTGAGGATCTGTGATGATATTTCCATTTTCAAAGTATCAAATGGTGTTATTCATAAAACTATGCTTGTACAAAGATATACTTAGTTATTGCTCTTTTTCAAAAGCATAACAGAGCAAGAATAATATCTTTGAAACCATGTACCAAAAAATGCAGTCTGACAAAAGCCATTTAATCACTGAGAATTTTAATAGGAATTCCAAAATTGTATAATAGTGAATATCAGTGTTTAGTGTATTTGAGCAGTTCAGTAGATTGGCTTGTTCAGATTTGCTAGGAGATTTGGTGAGAGCAAATTTGACTCTAAATTTGTATTTATAATGAAAAATATGATCATTAAAGAAAATTTGAAAAATAGGGAAAGAGTCAGCTATATTTTTCTTTTCCTTCCAGTTTTATTGAGAAATAATTGACATCACTAAGTTTAAGGTGTACAGCATGAAGGTTTGGTTTATATATACTGTAAAATGATTACCACAGTAGTTCAGCTAACAGCCATCTTTTCAGCCATATTTAATGAAACAAAACTTACTGTTTTATCAATGCTTCCATGTTCTTTTCATTTCTTTTAAAAATTACTCCTTAATGCTATGTATAGAAGTTGCCAACTTGCTTTTTATTAATAGGGTAAGTTCAATCAGGGAATAATATAAAATATGATCATTGACAGCACAACTGGAAGTGAACTTGAACCAGTAAAAACTAGCCTCAAGTTAATGTTAAGTTCTTCTTTTAATATTATCGCCACCATATAGAGAAAACAGTCATGCCTCATCTTAAGGATTCTCATTTAATATCTCCCAAAGACTGGGTTTTAACAAATTCTGTTATTGTCATGTGGTGGAAGTTACAGTCTGGTGAAGGAAGAAGGTGAGTACAAAGAAGAAAAGCAGGGGGATTTGAGTTATAATCTCAGCCCGTGGGATAATTTAATACACAGACTGGACCCACCTCAGGCTCACGTTTCCAAACACCATTATTGCCCGGACATTGATCTCAGGTTTTTTGTTTTTCTATCTCTTTTCAGCTTTTGTTTGTAGTGGATTTCTTGAGGAAGGACCACTGTGGAATGGTTGTTAATCATTTAGAATTTAAGATGATTAGGAAGGCTAAATAAAAATACATTAGATCCAACTGGTACAGAAATTTGAATGTCCGGAGTAGTGGATTACTTTTAAATTATCATTGATGATACACAAATTATATTAGAGTCTTGAATGTGAAAAGTTCTTTTTAGGAGTAAATTAGATGGGTTGGAAGCTCCATTAACTCTTTCAGAGTACTAGGCTACTATTTAGTTTACCCAAACAGTAATTTACTAAGTTTAGCTTACCCAGACAGTAATTTGCAAAGTAATACCTTGATGATGCTAGAAAGAATTAATGAAGCTTTTGAAGTTACCTTTTATTTTCTTAGAGAATCTAATTCAACGTTTACAATGGTTGTACCTGGGAAAAGTGTCTTTAAATTGAATGACTATTGCAGGAATTGCTGCTAAATTTATGCTAGGATCTTCTGTTTTTTATACTACTATTCCTGTCCCTTTTTTGCATACTCCTTTTTCTTATGTGTGTATTCAACAAGGTTCAGTCTGGTACTTTATGCTGTTTCTTGGTGGTCTCTTTCCTCACTGGTTTCAGCCAGGTTCTTGAGTGAAAACACATAGTTTCTGGAGTTCCACTTAGTTCTTGCTGTCTTGTTGTTGTTTTTTTCTTTTTAAATTTTTATTTATTCATTGATTTTAGAGAGAGAAGGAGGGAGAGAAAGAAACATTGATTTATTGTTCAACTTATTTATGCATTCATTGATTCTTGGATGTGCCCTGACCTTGACTCGAACCAGCAAGCAACATTGGCACATTGGGCTGGTGCTCTAACCAACTGAGCTACCCAGCCAGGGCCAGTTCTTGCTGTCTTGTTCTTAGCTTCCCATATCTACACCTCCACATCTCTTCTCTTGAGCTTTAGTGTTTGTTTTTTAATTTATCTTTACTGTTGAAACTATTATAGATGTTCCCCCCCCTTTTCCCCATTGACCCCCTCCCCCCCGCACTCCCCCCCAGGCGTTCACCACACTATTGTCTGTGTCCATGGCTTATGCATATATGTATGTAAGTTCTTTGGTTAATCTCTCTCTGCCCACCCACTCACCCCTGTTTCCCTCTGAGATCCCTCAGTCTGTTCCATGCTTCTGTGTCTCTGGATCTGTTTTGTTCATGAGTTTATTTTGTTCATTAGATTCCACGTATGAGTGAGATAGATCATATGGTACTTGTCTTTCTCTGCTTGGCTTGTCTCACTTAGCATAATGCTCTCCAGGCCAGTTCTTGCTGTCTTGTTCTTCGCTTCCCATATCTCCACCTCCACACCTTTTCTCCTGAGCTTTAGTCTTAATTTGTCAGCTACCTGTTGACCAAAATGGCTATCTCACTGTTGCCTTAAACTTATCTTCCTCCCTAAAACTGGCTTTCCCTCCTGACTTCACTTTTTTGAATAGCATTACCACCATTCTTTGAGTAGTCTCATCCTGGAGCTGTGGAAAAAACTCCTCAACTCTAGCCTCCACAGTGGAGCATCAAGTTGAGGTTCCCTCAGAGTTTTGTCTCTCTCCCCTTTTCTATGGCCTTTACTGCCTCACACCTGGATCACTACCTCAGTTTGCCTCCAGTTTCCTTCATTCTACTCTAGGCAAGCTTTGCTGTCTAATTCCTTGACATACCACTTTAATTTAATCATTCATCTCCTTAGACACCTTCAGACATTCTTTACTTGTATTCAAAGCCACTCATTCTCTGAAAGGCCCATCTTTACAGCTTTCTTTCCTACAAGTTCTCTACCAGCCTACTTGTGCACTCTAAGGCACTCTCCTCTCTCCTAGTTATTTTACTCGTTCTGTTCCCCCAGCAGGACATTCCTTTTTTTCTGTCCACACTGATCCTCTACAACTATTCAATGAAAGAAGCCAGGCTCAAAAAGGTACTTTCTAGCCCGGCCGGGGCGTGGCTCAGCGGTTAAGCGTCGACCTAGGATCCAGGCGATCAGGGTTCGATTCCCGGTCAGGGCACATGCCCAAGTTGCGGGCTGCAACTGATCAGTGACTCTCTCATCACTGATGTTTCTCTCTCTCTCTCTCTCTCTCTCTCTCTCTCCCTTTCCTTTCCTCTCTCTGAAATCAATAAAGATATATTTTAAAAAAAAAAAAAAAAGGTACTTTCTACACCATTCCATTTGTGTGAATATCAGTAAACGAGCAAAACTAGTGTATGTACTAGAAGTCAGAACATTGGTTACTTGTGGGGAAGGGGCTGCTGACTGGGTGGAGCATAAGAGAGCGTCCTTCTAGGGCACTGGATCATGCACAGATGTAAAAATTCATCAAACTGCACACAGTGGGTTTCAGCAGTTGGCTATATGTAAGTCAAACTTCAAGTAAAACAGAATAAAACAGTTGTCTGCTTACAAGGCTTGTGGTAAGGCTTAAATGTGATAATATTTATAAAATGCTGATCACAGACTCTGGCATATGGGGGAAAATCTCATGTCTTTCAGTTAGATGAAAGTAGTCTTTCTCATTCTGATTGTATAGTAGATATTTCCTAAAGAATTCTGCAAATAATTTGGCCTTAGAAACAGTTTTTTAATGTTTTATTTTTCACTGGAATCTTATTGCCATGTTTATTGCTCAGTTGCTGTTGTTGATTTAATGTGGGTACCGGCTTTTATTTTTTTTTGCAGTGTACATTTTTGATTATCAATAGAAATAGTGGCAATGTGGTGTGTCGTAGAAAGTTCGTAATGGATTTAAAATCTCCCCAAAACATTGCACACATCAAAAAAAGAACTTTGAAGGGTTTTTTTTTAGAATATATCTTTATTGATTTCAGAGAGAGGAAGGAAGAGGAAGAGATAGAAACATCCATGATGGGAGAGTCATTGATTGGCTGCCTCCTGTATGCCCCGCACTGAGGATCGAGCCCGCAACCCCAGGCATGTGCCTTGACCGGGAATCGAACCGCGATCTCCTGGTTCCTAGGTAGATCGATGCTCAACCGCTGAGCCATGCCGGGCGGGGCGAGATTATTTTTAAAGTATTTACACAACAAGTTTAAGATTGGTGTTATTTCTGAGAGTATTCTAGTTACCAGGGAAGTATTCATAAATGGGACTTATGGTACAGCAGATTACAACTCAGTGTAAGGAATACTTTCTTTGTAGAGCTCTTAAATGGGCTCAAATGATTTTTTAATAATAAAACATTTTATGAGATGGTGGTTAGCAGACTTCAGTGTATATACGAATCACCTGGAAATCTTGTAGAAATGTTATAAGTTCTGACTCAGTAGGTCTGCGTGAATCCTGAGGTTCTGCATTTGTAACCAGATCTTAGTTGGTGATTCTGGTCCCTGAACCACAGTTGGAGTAGCGTGGAGTTTGGGGTATATTCAGGTTTAGAGATGTGATATTATGAAGGGCAAAACAAGAACAACTTAGCTCATAAAAATACCCCACAGATTTGGGGTGGATAGTGACTGTGTGAACCACATTTGTATAAATATTCCTGAAAGAATCCATTCAAGAAAGTATTAACTCTTCTTTTCAGGTACTGGTGCTATGTGATTTTTTTTCTATGTTAACGGGCAAGCCTGGTTGATTTCATTAGTTTGTTTTTGTTCCCTCTTGCAAATAATGCTGTATCAGTGGGAATGGTCATGATTTCAATCAGAAATTTTAGGGAACTTTAGAAATAACTCAGAACCATTTGTGAATGCCCCTTTTTAAAAAGAAAAATAGACTAAACAAAAATAACACCAACAAGACTCAGCCCTTCCCCATTTGTCACTGTATTCAATGAACAATACTTGACAGAGTAACCGTTACTGGGCTGTATATCATTTGAAGAGTATATTTCACTACTCATATTCCATATTCTCCCACTTACTGTGGGTAGATGTCCATTCCCCTTTTCTGAACTGTGACCTCTTTTATTCTGTTGTTTCTTTTTACTTGTCATATTCTAGACTCAGTAGAAGATGGTTTTATAATAATCCTGGTAGCCTTTAACCTCTGTTGTCCTGTGATTTGAAACTGAGAAAAATCCAAGTTACAAATTGAAGATGAGATCCTACACTTTGATGTTGGGGAAGCAGTGCTGTCAGAGGACTTACCCCAGAGCAGAGCCTGCCACTCCACCTGCTTCACAGTGTATCAGGAAGAATGTGGCTCTGCCTGCTCGCTCCTGGGCGAATTCCTTTCTGTTTGGGACTGAAGTACCAGACACACGCATTATTAAATTACTTAATGAAGATTTAAAAAAAAAAAAAATCTTTATTGTTGAAAGTATTACAGATGTCCCCTTTTTCCCCCCATTGACTCCTTCTACCCTGCCCCCCCCACCCCAGGCTTAATGAAGATTTTGTAGCTTACCTCTAATCTCTTTGAAAGGGACCATTCAACCTAAGAAGGATATGTGGGCAGAGATATCACACTGGTGAACAGGGGCCTCAGATGCTCCTTGGGATGAGTGCGCCAAGACTAGCTGCATCTAGTCTGCCCTGAATTGGCAGAAAAGCCATGCAAGCTCAAGGGAAGGGTCTTTGTAGGGCAAGGCGCTTTACCAATGAAAAATGTAGGGATTCGGCCTCAGCCTTGACTCTGTTGCCATTTACATTCCTACACAGGAGACCTTTTTAAAGCTGTGATTAAGGGCCTCAGATGGTAGGCTGTAGTTTACAGATCCTAATAACATTAGAGGGGCACAGGTCAAACTGATAAAAATGGGCTCCAGTGGTCTCTGTCAGAAACTGTGTGTAACTGAGTTATGTAAATGGTTAAAATAGCAGAGATTCTACCTCTTACTGGGAAGATCTTTGCTTTAGAGAATGAGAGAACTTACACAAAGGCTGGGTGGCCATGAACTTTTCTCTAATATCAAACCCTGTGAGACTTTAATGATAGTAAGAATAGCAGTCCTAAATACTTCACAGGGTTGTTATTGGGATTGATTGAGATAATATGTATTGAAAGACTATGGACTTGAAAAGCATTAATCACACTTATTTGTAAATAATGGTTTTCCTTCCTCGTGTGATCAGTACTCAACTGGCAGAGAAAGGGCAGTGCATTCCTTATACCATGCTGGGGGAGATGAATTGCATTGGCTCAGGAAGATGGAAGCAGGGGATAGGCTTTCTTCCTACTCTTTGAGGTACTGTGTTCTTTGTGATAGCTTTAGACAGAATGAGTGTGAGAGCACATAGTGGGAAGGCAGGGGGAGGATTAATTGATGAGATGGCATGGGACAGTGAAGAGAATGGCTGTACATTTTACAGTCTTTCTTTCCTGACTACCACAATGCTTAGATGAGTACGTAGAAATCGAGAATTATCAGTGATCTTTAAGAAGTGAATGTGACTTACATATGCTGCTGGTTTGAAATGTAAGCTTGCTGAAAACAGAGCCTACCCAGTGACACATATATTTAATGCAGTGCAAATTGGGATTGGTTGGCTCATTTGGAGAAGGTGATCTTAATGGTAACAGTGGTAATCTTGCCCTTGAACATTAACCTTAGTAGGTGGCTACTGTCCTCATTTTATAATTGAGGAAACTGACTTAGAAAGCTTAATTTGCCCAAGCTTACATAACCAGTAAATGGCAGGGATTTTATTTTCATCAAGATCTCCAAAGCCACATCACTTCCTAAGACTAGTTTTAAAAGTATTAGTTCTCGAATATAGGATAGCCCACAAAGACTGTAAGATAGTGTTCAGAAAGCTTACATTTCTACTAAGTCACATAAGACCACGAAAAGAAATGCTGTCAGGCATTACTACTAATAATTATTTGCCTGGGTTAGAGCAACACTGCTTGATAGTCTTGGCCCAGGCTTTTCTATAGGCTGTTAGAAAAAAGCCTCAGGATTCCTGGAAAACAACAACACAGTGCCCAATTGAGAGCAAATTGGTGTTAATTTCTTTTACATGGAAAGAAAGGTTAGTTTTCATGCAAATGAATACTTGGTTTATTTAGCCATTCAAGAGGACTTAAATCAGGTTCCATAACTCTACCAGCCTTTACTGTCCCTTTGTTGTGTGCTAAACAGAGAGACTGAAATTTTCCTCCCTAAGCCCATAGCAGTTCTGTTGTATTAAATAATCACCATGTCATATAGTGAATGCTTTTTTACTTATTTATTAGACTTGCACCCTACCCCCAAAGAAATTATGTTGACATTTCTACAGAGCCTGTCACTCACCAGAAGGAAAAACATGTCACTGTTTTGTAGCCAGCAGTCCAGGTTGTAAAGTAAACATACCTTGAAATGTGGCTTTCATATCTCATGTCTTTTATGGCCTTGCTACTTAAAGCATGGTCTTTCTACTGGGCTGGTGGCATCAGCATCTCCAGGAGCTTGTTAGAATCTCAGGCCTGATCCCAGGCATACTGAATCAGATTATGCATTTTGACAAGCCAGGGTGATTCCTGTACATGTTTAAGTATGTGAAGTACTGGGTTTTTATGGTAATCATTCCCCTCCAAGTTAATAGTTAAGCTTATTTGAGTGGAGGCTTTTTTTCTTCTCTACAAAACTTGTTTCAAGGATAAAATGTTATATTTTTAGAGGTAGGCCCTGAAGAACAGAAGTTTCAAGTATAGCTGTTTAGCATTGAGGGGCCTGTAGCCATTTCTAGGAAAGTCTGACTTATTTATTAAACCCTTAATTATTCCATCTCAGTTTTCTGTTTGTACTACGTTTGTGCTCTATTTGTTATGCAAAGCTAGTAGGGTGTTCATTTATCTGGTCCCCTAAGAGTATAAAAATCATAACCAAATTCAGAATTTATAATATATATCATGTAGATACGATTGAAGAGAGAAGCCCATTAACGATTTGTATTATCCAGATGCCGCCTTTTCCTGCTGTGCACCTTTTCTCCTGCCTTCATCTTGTGCTCTTTTGTAGAGGGGAGTGTGAGGTGAACACGTGGAAAAGTGCTGCACACGTGGCAGTTTGAACCTCTTCATTTATTGTCTATGCACCTTCCCCTCTCAGCATCTGGATTTAGGCAATCCGGACTTGATTCCTGTCACTTACTAACTTTGTGACCACGTCTGAGTTTCCTTACTCCTGAAATGGTGTTGGATTCTAATATGCCACCTTTACCAGCTTGTTTCCTCCCTGACTAGCCAGCTCTTCATGACTATGGCCACTTCTGCCCACACTTTTCATAGCCTCTCCTTTCTTTTTTCCTTCCTCCACCCTCAACTGCCCTGCCTTCTGCTGCTGGACGACTCCTGTCCTCCTCTTGTCCTCATGGACCCCCTTAAACTCTGGAAGAGCGTAGAAGTGATCAGTGTTGGGTTTTTGTGCACTATCCATTAACTGTTCAAGGAGGTGGGAGATTCCATGTTTAAGGACTCAGAGGTGAACTTGTGAATTTATTTGAATTTATATTACTGTCTACTTGATGATACAAAAATCATAACCAAAATCATAACCAAATTGTCCAGTTCTCTTGGGGCTGCTTTAAGGAGAAGACACTCCTTTATGAAATATTACATCTCCTTTCCTCCCCATTTTTACGGAGGAAGGTTTACTAAATCCTTTTCAAATTCAGAGAAGTTAGGAAATCTTGGATTATTTTACTATTGACTAATTGTGTGGGGTCGTTTTGTTTTGTTTTGTTTGTTGTCAAGTTAGCCCTTGTCTAAGGGGACCACATTAGGCAGTGCCCTGTAATGGTGACAGGGCAGCTTAAAATGTCTAATTAAATGTAAATTATATCAGAACCAATTGAGTTTCACTTGAAAGCCAATGAAACATATAATTAAGGAGCAGAGAAGGATCCAAAATACTGACTTTTTGTTATATTACATTGGGATAGATTTTACTGGAAGCCAGAGCATTCTTTATAAAGATTTGAAAAGATAGCAAACAACAAAAACCTGAAATTTTCATATTCTTTTTAAATTCTCACCTGAGGACATTGAGAGAGAGAGAGAGAAACATTGATGTGAGAGAAAACATCGATCAGTTGCCTTAAGCATGTGCCCCAACCAGGAATCGAACCCTCAACCCAGTCTTGTTTCCTGACCAGGAATGGAACTAGCAACCTTTGGGTGTACAGGACAGTGCTCAACCAACTGAGCCACTCTGGCCAGGCAAAAATTTTCCTATTCTTTACCTGTGGTATAAATATAGAACCAGCTCCTAGGTTGGGGCATTTAGTAGTTTATATTATTTATTCCCAGGGTTCAAATTTGAACTTGAAATTTTAAGCACACTATATACAGTGGTAATAGTGTTTCTTTGCAGCACATCTAATAATCTTGTTAAACTTTTTCACCTTACTTAAGTAGAAAACAGTAACATCTTGGAATGATTGTAAAGTGCTACTTGAAATGCTAGGACTTCACTGTTTTCTAATTATTCTGTTATATGGGTGACCCAAGGTTTAGTGCCTCTCCTCTCTTCTTTGAGTTTAAGCTTTTAAATGGTCTCATTCAGAATGTGTCCTTCTGTCTCACTGCTTCACTAATAAGGCAGAGCAGCCCTCCTTTACTGAAATTTGCTTCCTTTATTGAGGTTCATTTAATCAGGAGGGGGAGGGTATTCAACAAGGGGAAGAAATATTCAGCATCTCCCCAGGAGGAGGATGGAGATTTCCCCGGGGAGCTGCGTCGCCATGTTGTGTCCTTCCTGGGCTTCCCGTTTCTTTTCACAGCGGGCTGTGCGCTACAGTAAGTGTACAATGAGGCTAGGGGTTACCTTAGGTGAAATTAGTCCCATGTTGGATCACGCTGGTCTCTCCTGGTTTTAAACCGTAAATTTGGTGGGGAGTGGTCTTCCTTCTTGACAGTTTCTGTAGCTTTTATCAATTGCAGCTGTTCTGTCACATACCCTGTCTCAGATTCAATAAAATACTAATCAAGATTTTTAAAATGTTTCCTTCTATTCTTGAGACATTGTTGATGCTTTAGCAGTGTTAAGTTTTATATGCATTACTGTTCTGTAGGCTGTGAAATGATTGCTTATTAGATTGATAATAACATAAGCCATGTACTTGTTTTTTTTAAAAGCAATATGTTTTCATTGATTTTTAGAAAGAGAGGAAGAGAGGGATAGAGAGAAAGAACCATCAACAAGAGAGAGATGTCATCGATTGGCTGCCTCCTGCATGCCCCCTACTGGGGATTGAGCCCACAACCCGGGCATGTGCCCAGACCGGGAATCAAACTGGTCACCTCTGGGTTTCTGGCCCAGCACTCAACCACTGAGCCACACCAGCTGGCGCCATGTACCTTTTTTATTATGTTTAATAATGTGAGACCCAGAAATGCTCCCATATACTCTTTTAATATTTCATGCAAGATAATAGGGACCAGCCATTACTGTTAAGCAGTATGGTAATATAAGGGATTGGAAAATGGGAATTAAGATTATGCAGATTGAAAAAAGAGGGAGTAATTTAGATTCTTGACAGTTATTTAAAGTCTGGTTTCCTGACTGTGCTAAGTATTACAAACGAGTTGAAGACAGAGTTTTAGTTCTTCAGGAGCTTATTTCCAAGGCAGAGGTCACCTGATGTTACAGTTCTACTAGTAGAATTGGGGCTATTCAGAAAATATTCTTGAGGAATGTAATAATCAAGGCACCTTCTGGTTTAGTCTTTCTTGTTCCCTGCTCTCACTGCTATTAAAAAACCCAGTGTTCTTTGTTCTGGATCATTGGAATTGATCTGTTGCTTTTAAAAATTAAGGCAACTCCCTCAAAGATACTGTAGGTCTAGCTCACAAAACAAATTGTTCAGTGTGCAGGAAACAACTTTCTCTGTGTCCTGTTGTGTTTTTTTTTAAATCCTCACCTGAGGGCATGTACAGAGAAACAGAGAGAAGGGGAAAGCGAAACATTGATTGGTTGCTTTCCTTATGTGCCCGACCAGGAATCGAACCTGCAACTCTTTGGTGTATGGAACGATGCTCCAACCAACTGAGCCACCTGGCCAGGGCTTTGTCCTGAGTTTCGATAAGTTTTGTGTTTTTTTAAATGGAAGGCAGGTACACAGGTCCTCAAGTTAGTTTGTCTGGAGTTTAGTAATCTGAGAGCTGTTGGAGAAAGAGGTGAGAATAGCATGAAGAGTAAATGAAATGGGGATTGTGTACTATGGTATATACCCAGCTTGGAAGAGTAAAACGTATGTAGTGTTGAGGGATGAGGATGTCAGCTTGAGAATTCAGCAAACCTAATAATGATCTTTTTCATTTAATCTACTTTCAAAGCTTTAACTTACTTCCTAAGCTGTAGCAACCAAAGATTTCCAATAGTCATGGTTTTCAGTTATATGCTCCCAGTTTCCCTGGGAGGTAACATACAACCAGCAGCTCATGGGAGTGGTGTAAGGAGTTAGAGAAGTTGAGTAATGCCAGTGGATGTCACTCTTGTGTGCACAGCCTCCTTTTAATTGAAACTTAAAGTTTTTTCCGTAGAAGACTTGCTTAAACAATGAAGTGATTGGGAAGATGATGCAGTCACACTTAGAAATATCTGCAGTGATTCTGACAAGATAAAATATGTATACGAACCTTTTATCAAAAGTAGGGTTTTACAGATGTCACTGAATGAAAAGGCCTTCTTTATGAGCTGTTTTCATCTGATGTGCACCAGGGCAAGCTTCAGTGTTTTTGCAGAAAAGTCATCTTTCTTTTGGAGCTCTGAAGACGTCAAATCCAGGATGAAAAGTAATTTTAATTTTAAAACCTATATATGGATTCCCACAACAGCAGCCATGTCACGAATATGCAGAGACTTTTCTCATTACATCTCCTTTTTATTCCCCTAGTCAGTATGCACTAAATATTTTATACACACTAGGCACCATCCTGGGGACTAGAGACCCAGCAGAAAAGAGCATTCACAAAATTCACACCCACATGAAGTCTGAATCTTTTAAATTTTGTGCCACATACATGCATTTCCTTGTCGAAAATAAATATTAAGGAAAAGAACACATGGTGCCAACTCTGGAAGTGCATTGCCAGTAGTAGTTTCTTCTTTTTGTGTGACTTCTCCATATGAGCTACTGTCTGGACCATGTCTGGACCTAGTCATGGTGCTATATGTCTAAAAGGTGTGAGCACTAGGAAATTGTCTACATCACTGCCATCCTTCAGCAGCAAGCTACCAACATGCCCTCTTTCAAGGTGTGTGTTCTCTCTAGGATTTCTCAGTGCTCCTCCTTTTGACTTGTGGGCAGAAGGGCCTCTTTGTTTCTCAGTTGATTTGCAGAGCAGAAATGATGAACCATTTATAAAACCCTTGAGTGGGTCATCTCTGCTTGAGACTGCCAGTCCTCTTGGCCTCACTCCTCCTATATCCACCAGTCATGCTCCGCCCCTCCAGAGGTCTTCCGGAATCTAATCATTGTGTTTTTGAAATACCTAACTTAAAAACCAGAAAGGAATAAAAGGAAGAGGAGAGTAGTCATGAAATAGAAGATGATTTTACTGGCCAACTTGCACAGTGGAATGTTAAATGAAAAATTGTCATGTGCCAGGCAAAATGTTCGGTTAAATTAAGTCCACCCCACCCCCCAAGCAATTTGATTTTCTTAAAAAAGAAAAAAGCTGCAGAGTCATTAGTGCAGTTCTTGGTATGTTATTTAAACTGTAATGTCATTTCAGCATATCTCCACATCCTTGTTGTGCTTCCATTAAGAGCAAATCTGAGCCAACATAAGTTCTGGGGTTTGAGACTGCTAGGAAAACCAGTGCTGCAGAGATGAAAAACTAGACTTAATCTGTTGGATTTCTGGATATGTGCTGTCTTTGGTTCATCTTTAGATTTTGCTGGGCTATGACTTGGAACAGTTAGCATCTATCTATCTATCTATCCCGCAGAGTTGTCTTAGATCCCTCTGTTTTCTCAAATTTGGTTGGATTACTAAAATGGGGTTCTGTTTTCTTAGACTTTTTACAGGAGTTGAACCATCTTTGAAGGCCATCAGTTTACTAGAGGAGTCTGAGTCACAGAGAGGGTAAGGCTGTGCCTGAGGTCACCACGCTAATTAGTGATACCAGGTAGAGCAGGGTTTCTTGGCTGCATACTCGGTGCCCTCTCCTACACATGGTGCCTCTTCCCAACTGCTCTTTCTTCAAAGCAAACTGAAGGCAATCTTTGTCTCCATTCTGGGCCTGGACAGATGAACATTTCTCTCAAGCTTGATTTACTTTAACTCTGGAAGGGGTGGGCATTTGGATAATGGTCATTTTGGAAAGCAAGTTCTTTTAAGGGATGGTAACTGCCAGGAGACATTATGTAAGAAGGAACCCAAGAGTCTCAACAAGGAGAGGATTTCCCTTTTTGTGGCATTTAGGCCATGATGTAAATGTCTCTCATGGTGTTTTGTTTGCATCATATGAATTAAACGTCATTAGATTTTACTAGTTTAATCCAATTCCTTCTTTTGTGAAAATAAATTTTTTGTTTTTCCAAGTGGGCTTTTTGTCACTGTGTTGGAATAGTCATTCTTGGACTGAAGTGATGGCTTTTGAATCTCTGTTACATTTTTAGACTTGCTGTAGAGGTTGTAAAATAATACTGTTACTGGGAGGAGTTGGGTAAGGGACATATAAGCAGAAGGGGAGATAAGACAGAAGCTGCCATAGAAAAAAATTACAGATTTTACTAAAACTTACTTTTTCATTGCTAGTTATGGCAGAGGAGTAAAACCATTGTAACTCTTCAAGTTACTAGTATTTGTGTCTTCACATTGTTGTTTCTAAGCAGCCCTCAGACATCTGTTTCGGGTCTAGTTCAGTTATGCTCTGGTGACCAGCCGGAGTCTGACAGCTCTTTCTGTCTCGACTCCTGCCACTTCAGAACAGCTGAGCTTCCTGCACATGGGAACAATGGGACTCCTGAAAACTGTTCTAGTTTTGACATACAGAAGTGCATTTCCTCTTTTGTAACCAGACAGAATTACCGTGGTGGCTTTGAAATTTGTTCTGAAATAGAATAAATTCAGAAGATTCTGTTAATGTATTTTGATTTATTTAGGAGGCAGCAGCATTCATTATTTGACTTATGTTCATGGTTAATTAACCAAACTAGAACGTTTCCTTATTTTACAAATTGAGAATGCTGTGATAGAGTAACAAAGACCAAATATTTTACAACACAGATCCTTGAATTTGACTCTGAAATATACTATATTTTATTTTGCTTCAACTTCTGGTTATAGTGACACTTAAATACTGTTTCTATTGGCAAGTTTTGAATTTTAGGTAAATTGAAATGAAAGTGAAAGTTGTTTCTAAAAATAATACTGATTGTGTTTGTGTGAGATTTAAAAAAAAAATTTTAATTCCATGTCATTGTTGGTGAGTAAGGCCTTGATTGGTGAGAAAATACAAATTTCGTGCCAGACTTTTTTTGTTTAGAATTGATGAGAATTGGACTGCACTGTTTATGAGAATAGATAGGAATGTTTGAAGTTTCTTTTAGTGTAGAATATTCTTGCAGTCATTTCTTGATGCTCTATCTTTACTGACTGTTCAATGGGCAGTTTGCAGTCAGTGGCACTTCTAATCACTGTCTTGTTGACTCAGTTTTTGTTGTCTTTGTTAGGGACCTGTCCTTTATTCTACCATGAAAGGCTCCATTTTGAATTTTCTAGAGAAGATTTGATTGAGGACTGCTCTGATAGGCTGGTACTTTCTACCCGTGTGGGTTGAGATTAGATGGATAACTAAGAAATAAACGTGTTGCTTCCCAGCCCCCTTTCAAGTGAGGTCTTCTTAGGATGACTGTTAGACTTGGAGTAAATTTCCCCCCAAATCTTATGTATAGCCTTCACATACAAAGACGAAGATGTATTCCAAAGCTTAAAAATATATTTTTTCACTCTAGACTTTGGCATTGCTTCTGTTAGTGGAGGATTTAAAGACCTCATTTTCACTAAGTTTTTCGCTAACTCAGTGGAAAATGAAAAGGTAGGCAAGGAATTTTATTTCACTTGTGACATCACTGGGCTTATTCAGATTCAGGTGAATCAAGGCATGGTAATGTAATGCAAGCTGAGGTCCATCCTCCAGATACACCTGACTTTCCTGAGAAGTATAGATCAGGGAATTATAACCAGAGCCTTTCTAGGGAACATACTAATCATTTGGAGAAGAAAGGTGGGAGATTAGCCTGCCCTTAATCCTCCACTGTCAGTTTTGTTAGGGTAAAATTAACATTTATTTAAACCTGGGATTCTGTTTGCCTGAACCCCTAACCTTTTGTTGATTGCCTCCTGCAGTTTAGGAGATACGGCGGGTATGGAGCATAATGCAGTATTCTGTACTCTGCATTATGTAATTTGAGGGTTATTTGAAAAATCACTGTTGTATCCTAAATAAGTTTGTACGTTGACTCTCTTTTATATGGAAGACCCCATGGTTTCCTTGGAGGTTGGCTGAGGCAGCACAGAGCACATTTCTACAGCCAAATCTTAGCCATTTTCAAAGGCGGGGAAAGGATACTATGAATGTCAAAGACAGTACTTTAATTGGATGGCTTTCATAATTAATGTCTCCTTAAGTGAAGACTTGTGTTTAATTTGCCTTTCCAGACCATTTGGTAGAAATTGCAGAGGAACAAAGGAAAAACAACACATCTCAGTTGGCAGCCAGTAAAGCAGCCGTGGAAGTGCCAAGTCCTTTGTTTAAAGGTGGCTATTTTCTTCAAGCATTTGAAGATTTGGTTTTTATCTAGTGAGCTGTGCTATAGGTGCAGGACTGTCTTTGCAACTGTATTAGTAATTATTATGCTTAGTACCATTTTCTCCCTCATTCTTGAGTCTTTTAACAAAAATGACTTTTTATTTGACCAAGGTACTCAGCCTTGTAGAGGAGATGGTATTTGGATAAATGTTTATTATTATTTTTTAATTTGAAGGGGAATGTTGAAAGTTCATGTAAACAACTATTTGGCTTACCTGGACATTTCCATCATTTTTGTGTTCCTGCCTCTTGTGGATAATCGACCATTTACTACATGTTGATGCCTGGAGAACTTCTCATTCTGGTCTGCTCGCCCTCTTTTTCTTCATTGTTCTGAGCCCTTTTTAGGCAGAGGAGGTTCAGGCAGGTACACGTGCTATTGGCAAGGAGGTGGTTGAAAAAATATGGAATAATGAGCCATATTGGATTCAGCAGTTTAGCATTGGTGCAGTGGGTAGTTATTCTTGGAGCCCCAGTTTGACAATTGCCGTGCAGAAACCCATCTGTGCTGCTGGTTGCCAACATTTCTGGTACAAATATTGTCATTTGCTCTTGAGGCAATCTGCTATTTCAGTCCTAGACACAGTTTTTGTAATATGCTGGGCAAAATAGTAGAGAAAAAATATCTTAAGTGGTGGTATAATCTTCAGTTTAAAAACACTTTAGCAATGTTTCTAGTAGAGGATTGTTCAGCGTGTCTCCTTTCCTCCTTTCCTTGGCTGTAAACATAATCTAAATTCATTTTTACTCACTTGTCTGAGCGGTGGTTTCCTTGTGCTGGCTCTGCACCCACCCAAGGGAAAGATGGAGGGATAGTTAGAAGGCTGAAGTAATATTTCTTTTTTTAAAAACATGTTTTTTGTTGATTTTAGAGACACAGGAAGGGAGAAGGAGAAAGGTGGGGGGGAGAGAAACATCAATGTGAGAGAAAAGCATTGATTGGTTGCCTCCTGTACTCACTCTGACCCCAGGGGACTGAACCCGAAACCTGGGCATGTGCCCTGACCAGGAATCGAACTGCTGACCTTTCCATGCACTGGAAGATGCTCCAACCAACTGAGCCACACCAGCCAGAGCAGTAATAATATTTCTTTAAAATCGCACCCTGTGAAGCCCTGGCCTGTCAGGGTGCGTGTGGAGGCAACCCATCAGTGTCTGTCTGTCTGTCCTGCTCTCCCTCTTCCTCACTCTAAAATCAATAAAAAAGGAAAGAAACAAAATTTATTTTAAAAAATTATAGCCTGTGAAAATTTAGTGTGCCACATTCCATCTGTTGATAAGAAAGTAACTTGCTTAGAAGTTACTTGGTTTTTAAAAATGTTGTCAAACGTAGTACCACACAACCTTTCTTATCCCGCATCCTTCCCTGTTCCAGGCAGCGAGAGTCACATCTGCCACGCATGGCACGTATGTTGCCTGTGCAGAAGTAGGAGCTCCCTGAAGGCTATGTGATATCTCCAGAAATCCTGGCGATGGAGCTGTGCTACCCTTTTATTGGGCTTTGTCCTGAAGCCTTTGCTGGAGAGGAAAAGCTTGTCCTTTAGGAAGTTGTACATTTCTTTCTGTTTCAGTGGCTTTCTCATTTTCCCCCCAGCCTAATGCATAGAAAGAAATCCATTTTACAGTATGACTCATGTACTTGTGCACACGATACAAGTTTACAAAATAGTACTGCACTTTTATGTGAGATATGCTCTATTTTTAAAAAATACCAGTCTCAACTCTCTAGATTGACTATTTTATGGATTGTGATCTAGAGCTTTTACCCTGAGGGCTTTCTCACATTTATTCTGTTTAGACCTTCATGTCATGGCAACAGGCTTGGAGTTAGAAGAGGTGGATGTGTCCATGTATAGAAGACAGGCCCACAGGCAGAGAGAGGAGGGAATTCACAGTTCACTTGGACACACACTGAAGGATTTGGGCTGAACTAAGAATCTTTGGATTTGTCTCCCAACATGGAACTAGTTAAAAGCTGTGTACTAAAGTAAACCTTCTCAAAAGATGTTTAATGTGATGTGAGCCCTGATGTGACAGATTAGCCAGGATAGTTTTGCACTTACCTGGACATCTTTGTCATTTAGATTTTGGTTTCAACCCTTGATAACTTAGCAGCTGCTAGGATCCACTTTGCTGAGTGGGGTTTCATGCTCCCTTCCACATTAACCTGAGTTACGTTCACCTGACCTCTGCTCAGCTGTCTGCAGAATATTTGTTCCCATGAAAAAGTACACTTCACTGTTCATTTTCTCAGAGCAAATTGTGAAGTCCACCTCCACACTGGAGGCAGATGGGTTGTCAGAAATGTAAAGAAATTTTAGGTGATACCAAGACATTTCATAAGAAATTATTGCCCTTTCTCTACAAATTAGGACAGTTAAAGCATTTCTGATCAGACTGCAGTGGTGTTCCTCTCACCAAGTCCCTGACTGGCCTCTTGGTATCTGGAGCAATGGTCTTGTAAAGACTCCATTGTGAAGTCGGCTGTGTGTGTATCTAAAGGAAATACTATATATTAAAGGGGAAAGCGGGGGAGGAAAATTCCAGGAAATTGAAAGGTGAGGTTGACACGTCCTCATTCACTAATGATGCTTTTGTTTTTCTTTCTGAAAAACAATGATGATTTAAAAATTGATCTAAGAATAAACTGTGCTTTATCCATAACTTTATAATTATTTTATTTAAATGTTTTTCTTGATTTTAGGGAGTGAGGAAGGGAGAGAGAGAAACATGGATCAGCCTACCCCACCCTCACCCCCACCCAACATGCACCTACCCCACCCCCTGACTGGACCAGTTACCAGGGAGTAAACCCACAACCTAGTCATGTGCCCTGGCCAGGAATCAAACCAGTGACCCCTTGGTGCATGGGACAGTGCTCAACCGACTGAGCCACACTGGCTAGGGCTATAATTATTTCAAACATCGCTTCCTTAACCATTTATTAGATAACATCATGCTAGGAAGTTGCCTTTTATTATATGGTGTTAATGACCCAAAATACCACTAATAGTATTTCTCAAACTTGCCTGTAATATGATATTAGAGTATTCTGGGACTTCACCCTCACCTTCTGTTGAAACAGAATCTATCTGGAATAACTCAGTTGAGCTTTTTTTCTTAGAATTGGACATGAAGCTCTATTCCAGGTCTTCCCAAACCTGGTGACCCTCAATATATCATGACTATTTTATACAGATCTCTGGGCCCACCACTCCATACCTGTTGAGACCTAATCTCAGAGCTAAGGGCTTCAGTGTTTTTGTTTTCAACAAACTTCCTAGAAGATTCTGATCATTAGTCTGGAGTAGTAAGCACCCATTTATTCAAACTCCTTCAGGAAAGGGAAATTTTGATTTGATATGCATGGTTATTGGGCTAGATAGTAGCAAATCAAGAAATCCTCTTATATTGATTTGCTCAAGTAATATTTATGTCTCAGGTACTGACTAAGTAGGTGAGTGTGGGCAGTTTCAAGATGACTGAGCAGGGTTTCTGCCCTTGAAGAGCACGAATTGTTACTCACCATTTCTCAAAGGATGATCATGTTGGGGATGGTGGTGACATGAGAATCATTTGGGGAGCTTTTTTAACCTGTATACAGTGCTACCCCAGCTATCAGATGGGCATGTACCTGTGTGGCGGAGTCAGAAAGTATAGAGTGCCAACTCTTCTTCTTCCCTGGTTAACAGCTGGCCATCCACCTTTTGTTTTTCTGTTCGAACTTCATTATGAAGTATTCCAAACATCTAAAAAAGCACAGAGACACAAGCCACCACCTGGTTTTAACAAATATCACCCATCTGGCTATAATTCCAAAGGTAGTTATTAATTGCAGAGTTGCTGTGTTGGAGGGCTCCTTTTTCCTTCTAGAAGTCTGTCCACTGGCTGGGCTAAAATATTAATTCAGCTCCATAAACCCTACATAGTAACTTTCCCCTTTAAAATTCACGTAAGTGTTGTCAATTAACGTAGGTATCACCTGCAACCTTTTTTAAAGTTAGTATTATGTTTTTGAGATTTATCCATTGTTTTTACATGATGCGACATCGCCCTAAATTTAACAGTAAAATCAGGAAATTGAAGCCAGACACCTTGAAAACCTTCTTAATGGAAAAAAATGCAAGAAGATGTGGGTGGGAGAGTTTCTGTTGAATTTTTAATATAGGACATTGCCATTTTTGGGAAAATAAGTTGGTTTTAATCATGCACTATTTTTAAATTGTCCATTATCAGCTTAATGAGAATTAATTGCATTTGTATGAAAGAAAAGTTACTTGTTTTTATTTACTGTGGGTGTAGTTTATTGCAGTTTGGTCCAAACAGGTGAAAGTTAAGATTTGTGGCATAAAACAGGAAACAGATGGGGACTAATTAAAGTTCTGTTGATGATAAAAGGATGACTGATCAAGGAGCAGGTGGTTTCCCAATTTAAACACAGTTTGTACTACGTATGAGTACAGCCCTCTGCAAGTTTTTATGCTTATCTTTCAAAGATGAAGGAATGTGTTTCAGCAACAGTGTGAAGGCTGTTGTGCTCTATTTTTGTTCACCTTTTTGCCTTCAAGCAATGTCTCTTCAGGGTTTATCCAAGATAAGCGGAGGGATCACAAAACCAGCTAAGATTTTCAGTGGTGCTCCATCTACTTTAGACAGTTACTAAGCCCTGGAAAAGCCTAAATCTCTTTCTGCATTCTTCAAGAAAGTGCCCAAACATTTGATTTTATTTGTATTTTTTCTGTTTCTTCCAACACCTTCTCTTGATGGGTTTTAAAATGTTGGTGTGCAGGCCATAACCCATGAAGGCCCATGTCTACCTGACTGAAGTGCTTTGTATACATGTGTATAGGTGAGTGCTAAGAGGTGCTGTGGCAGTGACCTGACATGAAGTGTCTTTGAGCTTCTGGCTGAACTTCTTTTGCTTGATTGTGCCCTGGATGACTTTCACCTTCAAATGACAGCATCTTTTGTTGCTACTGCTAATAATGATTGGATAAACATTAAGACCAAGTGCCCTGAATGTGTTTTGCCTAAAGATCATACCAGTACTGGGTTCTTTTGGAATTTGTGCAGGGAGGTAACATGAGATTTGTCTTGCCTGCAGTCAAGCAAGACGTTTGCTCGACATTTTGTATGGTATAAGGGCTTCGTGTGATTATCTCATTTTATCATTGTAAAAGCCCTTTGAAGTGGCAACTAGTACCCCCATTTTGCAGATGAGGCGATTAAAGCATAGGGAGGTTAAGTGACTCAGCCAGCGTCACACATTTGCTAAGTGTTAGGACTGGGTTTGAATCCAGGTTTGTCTGAAAACAAGCCCATGTTCCTCGGCTGCTATACTCTACTCTTTTCTGTAAAACTATTGTTTTTCACTTCCTGATTAAGGAAAGTGCTGTCGTTTCCTGGAAAAACAAAAACATTAGGATATAATTTGAACTTCATCTTATATTTGTATGTGTGTTTGTAAGTATGTATGTATGTATATGTGGATGTGTATCATATGGTACTGGTCCTGGCACTTGGTAGGAAATCAGTTTTATTATCACTTTTAATGAATGCATGAAAGAGGAAAATGCATAGGTTTTTTGTTTGTTCCCCCAAAGGAAGTAGCTTCATTCTAATTATAAAAGTTATACATGCTCTTTTTTCAATAACAGCAAAAAAGACAGCACACAAAGATGAACTAGAAAGTGAAAATTCCCATTACCTTCACTCAGAGACAACATCATTATATTTATTAGGATTGTCTTGTAAAAGAAATAACTGATTATATAGACATCTTGTAACTGGTAATAAAGGGCATCATTTGTATTAGCTACAAATAGAGTACACGAGAGGTGTTAGGGACATCATAATTGACATTCATTGTCAGATGTTGTATGGAAACTTTGCAATCCTAGATGCTGCTTTTTCCCTATCTGGTTCTATGCTAGTTCTACTTATTATGCTAATGGAGAGAACCTACCTGTGCGCAGGTTCTGCAGCCCCCAGGCTCCTCATCCCCCAGGCTGTATTTCTATGACTCTAGAACCTGTTCCCCTGCTCACATCCTGGCTCTTACAGAGTGAGAAGTGGTGTCACAGCCAAAGCTAGAGTATTTTCCTGACCTAGGAGAAGTCTCAGGATTCTTACTCTTTTTTCTATTGTGTTGTCTTCTAAGCAAATCAACCCACAACACTTTTCTGTCTTTTCGTCCCCTTCTCTTCTTCCTGCACCTTGTTTGGCTACCTCCCTTTCACAAAAGCATACAGGGAGGTGGCCATGGGGAATCCTTGTGATCATGTCATTGTCAGCAATTCAACAGGAGCTTTATGAGGTAGGAATTTTTAACCAGAACGCAGGAAAGTTCTCAACCAACAGGATTCGCATTCTAGGACCAGTTGTGAGTGTTGTTAGGTAAAGATCGGTAGCCAGAGTGACAGCTGCACTGTTTGGCAAGGATGAACTTAAGAAATTTGGACCCAGAACAGCATGCTGCCGCATCGTTGCAGGTGTTTGACAAGGCACACTCCCTGAGTGAGGCTGGCTGCAGCAACACCCCTCTTCCCAGCTTTTCTTTACTGTTCAGCTTTGCTTGCATTTGTTGCTCTCAGTAGATTGGCTGATGATGGGGGTTGGGCAGGAGAGGTTGGTGGTAAATGTTCAAGTGGCAGATTCGGAATTCATCCCATTAATCACCTCTCCTTCCTTTTAGCAGAGGTAGAATTTCTTAACCAAACTCTTATTTTGAAGTAAATTGTTCCAACCAGGCAGAAATGATAGGTTATATTTTGCATTGAAATCTCAAACCAAGAAAGCAAGCCAAACTTTTTAGAACTGATAATGGACATTATACTTGATAATTTCTCTTTTTTCTTCCTTTCCTTCTCCCTCCCTCCTTCCTTTCCCAAAGAATCTATACTTGCTTTCCCCCTTACCTAAGCTAAGCCGTTCTAAGAGTTAAGTGTTGATCAAAAGTTCACATATGACATTTTAAAATCCAGAAGATAGAAAAATGAGTTAATAGAAGTACTGTGTTTGGTTTTGTGTGTTTTGGTGGGAGAATGACCTGATCCCCGTAGGAGAAAGTGCTATGAAATAGATGGGAAAGTTAATGACCTACGGTTTGATTTCTCCTAGCACGTATTCCTCAGCTGTCCTCCAGAAGAGTGATCAAACAATTAGACTTTGTGACCTATCTTTACCAAATGTTTAAACCATCTGCTACTCTTTTTTATTTGCTGGTAACTTGTGACTTTTAAACTTGGTTGTAAGTTGCATAGCACTAACTTATTTTGTGACAGAAAGGGAAAGAAGGTAGATAGAGGCCCGGGCATCTGGACTGTGGAGGAAGAAAGGTGAGGATGGGATTTATACCTATAATCATGTAGGTATAAACAAATTCTGATGGGATAATCAGCCATTAAAAATTAAGTTCCTAAGATTTAGACCTGTTTGTGTGTGTGTGTGTGTGTGTGTTGGAGGGAGTGCTGTCTGTGGAATTATGGGGGGGAGCCAAATGTCATCTCAGTTTATCCTCACACCAGTGAAGTAGAGCCATTGGGTCAATCAGTCCTGGTCCAGGATCTCATAAACACCAGAGTACTGACTACTTGACTAACTCATGAGTAGTTTGTTATAGCTTTATCTGAGTTTCTGTTGAACCGCGCATGGATACATTGCAGGGCATTATTTCCTTTAATTTCCCTTTTGCTGTTTTGAAAAAACAACCTGAAAGATGTTATGGTTAAGCCTAGACAATGACCTCAAGAAACAAAAATAAACCTTTGAAAAAGCAAGAACTGAATTTGTTTGCCAAATGTTGTAAATGATGGATAAAGTATGAAAAAACATGAAGGAAGAGTTTTAAAATTTGTTTTAGAAACAAATGGTCACTGCTCAGTATCCTGCCCTCCTCTAATTATGAAAAAAAATCAGAGATTATGCCATGAGTTTCAAAACAACTGAGTAGTATTCAAGTCATGAGACAAAAACAAACAGCTGCTTTAATAGAAAACCCTGTGATTTTTTTCAGGGGGGTAGATAACATTTCTCAGGGACATTAAGCTCTCCGAAAAAGCTGCAGCAGCATCCTGTTGAGAGGATGGAGCTTAAGGACGCCTCTCTAGGTTGGCAAGAAGCAGACCAAAAGATGGCACCTCCCTCAGATGTTTTTGCTTATCAACAAAAATTTATTTGCATAGTAATACAGACGCCTCCACATTTAATTTTTTAAAATAAATTTACTTGCTCTATTTTTAATGTTTTTATGGATTTCAGAGTGAGGAAGGGAGAGGGAGAGAGAGAGAGAAACATCAATGATGAGAGAGAATCATTTATCAGCTGCCTCCTGCATGCCCCTTATTGGGGCTTGAGCCTGAAACCCGGGCATGTTGTGCCCTGACCGGGAATCAAACTGTTACCTCCTGGTTCATAGATCATGCTCAACCACTGAGCCACGCTGGCTGGGCCACATTTAAATTTTTGAATAGTGAAAAATATCTGCTTTCCAAGCAGAGCGCAAACTCTCCTCTCCCACCATCTCATGGGAAGACAGGTAGGTGCTTTCCTCTATGTACCAGGTTATAACTTTATTCTGATATTTCAGTTGCTCTCCTGTGGGTGGCATGCAGGATACAATACGTGCTCCTATCTTGTTTTTTCAAGTTCCCTCCGACCTTATTCCCCCTCTTTCTATGTCTGAATTCAAATGCAGTCACACTTACCTCTTCTTTCTTCTCTAGACATGTCTTCGTACTGCTTTTAAAACATTTTTTTCCACAAATACTAATAGCTAATCTTTATTGAGCACTCCACACACTGAGCATTTAGTTCAGTGATTTAATAAGATAAATATTCTAAAATTACATGCTACTCCAGCTTAATTTATAGCTACTTTGAGGACTAAAATGGTTATCCATTATATTCAATATATTGTCTTAATGAATTCTTTGAAGGAAATGTGTCATGGACTTTTTAAAAGTGGTTAAAATATGAAACATCTTATTTTGGGAAGAGCTTGTAGGGTTGCCCTAAAGAATGATTGTTTCAAACTTTGTTCAACCACTAACAATTCTCCGTTACAGTTTTATCTAGGTTGTCAGAATTCAACTAAATTTCTTGTCTTAGTAATAAAAAAGACAGTAAATTAATATTAAACACTGATCATAGTTGTTTATATATCTTCAGTAATAGGGCTAACAACAACTAGAAAATCTTGCTTTTGTTCCAAAATATCAGCAATTTCTAGAATTCTCTAATATATTTGAAATTGTTAGCATCTTTTACATTTTTAATATGCCTCTGTAGTTTCCAAACATAGTCTCATTTTAGTCTTCACAATGCTTCTTTGGGTTATCTAGTGGTAAGGGGGACATCATCTAAGTTGCTGAGATTCATAAATGGAATAAATGACCTAACTTGGAGAGAATACAAGATCTTGACTTCTTGGAAGTCCCTCAATACTGAACCTTATTGACATGCATAATATTAAGAAAGTGGAGAAAAGGCACCTGTGAATAAACTAATACACATATTGTGGTAGAAATTGTAGCTGTGGTTCAGAGTATCCTTGAATGCAGTAGTTTGGAAGAGATACAAAACATTTGTACTGCCTGCAAGAATTCAGCCACAATGGTTGCTTTTCATAGTTCCCTTTTGGAGGAAAGAGTGATAACACTGAAAACAGTGGCCATGAAAGGAATTTAATGTGTACTACTACTAACTATGGTCTTGAGTGAAAATTTCTAACTTTCCATTGATTTGAATCCTAAAAAATGGTTTATTTAATCATTTATTCATCCTTCCTTTGCTTAATTTTACTCTAAATATTTAAGATAGTGCTAACTGTATGAAATTCTCTTTGTTCTTTCAACTCAAAACAATAAATGTATTGTGTGCAACCAGTGCATTTAAAAATGATATAACTACCAAAAGTAGCTGTGAGGTTGTTGTCTTTGGAGATTTATAAACTTAGTCTTGTACTTTTAATTCTCGGCTACACTATTGTTGATGTTTCCAAAGAGGACATGAATTCAAACTGTAGCATTAGAATAAAAAGTTTAATACAAGTAAAATATTCCAGATGGTAAGATTTGCTAATCACTCAAGTGAGGATCCTTTTTATCCTGACTTTGTCTCTTTCTCTCTGGAATATAGACTAGTCTAGCCCTGGGACTGAGCTCAAAAATAATGGAACCCAAAAGATTTGTAGCGGAATATACCCAGGTCATCTAAATATGGTTTTAGGGCCAACTCAACTTGGAGCCTTCCGGCATCCTCTGAGCCCAGGATGATCTTGGCATGAAGCACATTCTCCCAGGGTGGCCTTGGTCTTGACTAGAGACCTGATTTAGGCTGCAAGTCCTGTGGGCAACAGTAGCATAATATGCTTCCTTCCAGTAGAGTGTCATTGACAACAGAGCAGTGAGGGGACACTTCTCAGGCTCCTTCTCTGTTCAGTTGATGCAGTTCTCAAGCAGGTGAAAATGCTGTTCACAGTGCTTACATTGGGGAGGAAACTTGGTCTTACAAATAAGCACAGCGCACCATATTTTTGTGAGAGTCCGTGGACAAATGGTGCTTGTGAAGTTTAATTAAGTGTAGGCCTCAGATACAGACTGTCTTTATTGGTAGGAAAGTGTGGTTTTAGGGTGGACACATATGGAAAACCTTGAGCTCATGATATTTGTAGGCTTTTAGGTAACCTAATGAAAGCTGAATTTCTGAAACATTTGTTTGGGGTTCTTTGGAGTCCCTGAAGTGGGCTCCTGACGGAGTCTTAGTTGTTTGGAAGGAAGGTGTGGTGAGTAGAGCAGTAGAGCTATTACAGGCATACCCCATTTTATTTCACTTAGCTTTATTGTGTTTTGCAGATACTACATTTTTTACAAATGGAAGGTTTGTGGCAACCCCGTGTTGAGCAAATCTGTTGGTGCTATTTTCCCAACAGGCTCAGACAGCATTTTTTAGCAATAAAGTATTTTAAATTTAGGTATATACATTGTTTAGACATAATGTTATTTCACACTTAATGGTATAGTGTAAATGTAATTTTTAACTTTTATATGCACTGGGAAGCAACAAGTTGTTGTGACTCACTTTACTGTGATATTTGCTTTATTATGGTGGTTTGGGTCGGCCAGTGAATTTTTATAGCTATTTGACATGGGACCAGCTCTTAAGAATTCTGGTGAGGTTACCCTAAAACAGTGTATACTAAGCAATCACAAATTATTGTTTCATTAGGCTTCTTAGCCAGAATAATGGACAAACAAGCTGGTTTCAAGATTCTGTTCCACTAAGAAAACTACATCACAAATAATATGTAATTTAGAGTATTACATTTGTATTGCAATTTGCTCTTCTTTTTGTAACCTGGATTTATTGTATATGAGTTCCAAAACAGAAGAAAACACACATAAACCTAGACTTTGTACTTTTTAATTCTGTTTACTGAGAGTAACAGTTCTTGGTAAATAGATTATGCATTTGGTAGATTCATTTTCCCTAGATTTTCCAGACAGTAAGTACATCCTACAGGTAGGATATTCTTGAGATTTTAATCTAAGTTTCAGTGTTCTTGACTTTGAATATATGTTCATGAAAGCTTTTCATTGACTCTTATAAATTGTTTGGGCACACACCATGAGTAAACATTTACCTAACATGAACAGGTTTCATGGGCTCATTACTGGCAAAATACTTTAAAATTCACTTTAGTCTTCCAATAACTGTAGAAAACGTTAAAATTGATCAAACTATTGATATGCTGTGTTTTATTTTATGCCTAATTTAAGTTCTTCATCAGAAGAGAGTAAATCCTAATATGTTGTTTGTTTTTTCTATTTTGTTTTTACTCATTTTTCTGATAGCCGAATACATCAGGTAGTAAATTGCATTGTAAAGAGGTGCATTTATAGAGCCATTGAAGATTAGAGAAATGGTATGACCAGAAAATAGACAAAGATTTTCATTAGGAAACAGCAGAATCACATCAGCAACAAATGGGTTTCCTCTTATTATTTTGCTATGGTGAGTGAGGCCTTATGTGTCTGAGGTAGTCACCAGGCAAGAGCAGCAAAAAAAGAGTCCATATTCTGGGCAGCTAATTAAATAGAAGTGTCAGAAAGGATAGGCTCCTTTTGGTCATCAGATGGGCAGGGTGGGGAGTTGTGGCTCTCTGCTCTGGACTTGCCGCAGTGCCTGGTCTCTGCTTCCCAGAGAAAGGAGGTAAAGCAGGTTAAAGGGTCACCAAGGATGCTTGCGTGCTGCTGTACAGAAACTAAGCTCCACTTGGGAATCCTTAGTAGCCTACAGTACCCTTAAAAAAAAAATTTTTTTTAAAGAATTTTAGGTAAAGGAAATTTAGTCTGTGTATCCACCATTGGGACCTATTAGCCAGGCTTGATGACACTCACTTTAGAAGTTGGTCTTGTTGGCTTGTTATGGTAATGTCAGGCCCAAGTATATGACAGTGTGAGGTAGTCTCTGTTTCCAGACTTAAACAGGAGCTGACATTAGCAACTTTTATGGAGGTTATAGAAGGAAAGTAATTAAGATAAATGACTCATGGCCTGGAAGAAGGGAAGATGCTTGTATCTGAGGTTTCAACCTCACCTGGATTGTTTTTGGGTTTTGTCTCTTAGGGTTCCTAGTTTCTGATAGACAGTGTGTAAAACAGCACATGGCACTGAATGGTATAGGAAAGACTTCCATTTTCACATTCTGAAAATTAAGGGCTTTGCCCTTCCTTTCATGAAATGGTAGCTTTCTTTGAAATGGGTTTTCCTATGGAACACAGAAGGGAAATCACTGTGCTTCTTTTTAATTATGACCTTCTGAGAAGCAAAAGCTTGGGATCATTTTAATATCATTAAGTGATTTTTCTGTTTCTTAAATTCTCTATATATGAGGTTACTGGCTGATAGGTGACTGAAATATTTTGGCGTTTGGCTAATATGAGAGCTTATTAAAGATCAAACTGTGTAGTGTTGCCTATTTTTCCCTCACAGGGTTTCTTACTTGCCCCTCCTTGGCTAGGTGTTTGTTTTCTAATACCACAGTCCCATTCACTTGCAACTCATTTCTTTACCAGTATGTTATTGAAATCCCCCACCTCTTTGGCTTTGCTCTTTGTGAAGTGAAGGGTGGTGGGTAACTAGTGTGTGAGAAGAAATGAGAAAGAACATCATTCTAACAATAATTGCATCATTCTGGATATAATCTGTCATCAGTCAATTGGTATATCTCCCTCTTGAATAACTTTTCAGATACACATGTATTCTAGCATAGGTCACCCAAAAAGTTAATAGATCATGCAACTTAAATGACCAAACTTTTAAATGTAAAATCTTAAGAGGAGAAACAATTTTTGTGTAAAAGAAGGATTGCAGCTCAGTTGGGAGGACATAAAACAAGCCTGAGGAAGGCTAGCTGCCTGTTAAACAGGAAGTTTATGATGAATAGTGTTTAATCAAGTTGTAACCATTCATGATGGCTTAAAAATTCCTGTTTATATACCCCTTTACTGTCTATCACTAAATAACCAACCTTTATTTCCTCAGCTTTGTGCCAGGTGATGGGCACTTGCCATGTATATTATACCTATCATTCCCTAGCAATCCTCTGTAACATTCATTTCTGTTTTATAGATGTCAAGACTGAGGCTGAGTGAGAACAAGTGACTCACTCAGAGTGACCCCACAGTCAGTCTGACCTTGGGTTCCACCTCCCTATGTGCCTCCCCCAAATACAAAGGTTCTTGTGGCACTTTAGAGTTCTTACATTTGTCTTCTTGGTATTGTTTTACATAAGCACATAATCTCCCCCATGCCTTTTTTTTTTTAAGTAGAAGCTGCTTTAATGTAGTTGTAGTCTCCTTCTTTTAGAATGATCTGAATCATAGATAAAGCTTTTTAGAGCTAAATGTGTATCTATACCCTTTAGAGAATCTATAGCTAGGAATTGGTTTGGTAGGGGGAGGAACATTGCATGTTCTTGATTCTTGTTTTACATTCTTCTAGGAATAAAGCCCCTTGTGGTTCTGCTTTTTGTAAATGAACACACATAAGCTTTTTATCTGCATTTTAATCTTTCTGAACTCTGTCTTTTCTAATATAAAATGAGGGTGTTAGGCCAGATGACCTCCAGCTCGAAAGTGTTACGAGGCTGCAAGACCTCGTCTACAGCCCTGGAATGACTGGAGTAGCACGAGTCCTCAGTGCAACTAGGGTGTGGAGACCGGTCTTTGGGATCATTGATGTTTGGGCAAGAAGGACAGGTTTCTGGAAATTGAAATCAATCTTATGAAAGGAAAGCTGAATGTTGGGGCCTAATGTGTAAGCTTTTGTAGGTTAGCTATTTACAGCTGAACTTACAACACTTTTAAAAGTTGAATTTATATGCTGTCCATTGACATCACTTGTAAAAAGAACTATTGGCAAAAGGTCACGTCTTCTTTGTTTGCATGCAAAATGGATTATTTTGCAAAGTTGTTTTATTAGCAACTCTAATGGGTACTCTGTTGACTAGAGATTATTCCTACTTTCTCCTTAGTTTGTTTTCATTTGTAGAAGTGCAGGAAGAGATGGTGTAAAAGAAAGGAAGCAGGAGGAGCGAGTAAAGTTCATACACAGAGTTACACAAAACAATTGCATACATTGACAAAGTTCACAGAAATTAGATAAAATGCTTCTGGAAAAACCTAGGTTTGCTAGCATTTTGAAAGAATCTGTACAATTTCCAGACCACCAAATTCATTTAGTCATGTGTTACAGTGTCTTAGAAATTGTTTTGTTTGACTTGGTGAATGTTGCTTACATCCACCCTCTCCCAGGACCACGGGCAACTCTAAGCTGTGGTGGCCCGTGGGTAGCTTTCCATTTTCCTTGTGGGTTCCCATAGCCTCTTTACACAACTTTCTCCAGGGCAGTGTTCACATCTGAAATTCACACTTCAGCTGCTGCCCACAAAGAGCAACCATCAGAATTAAAAGCAAATTATATTTTTAAAACTTATTACTCATTGAGGCAGAAAAGAACTTTCGTAAACTAATATTTGTAAACAGAATTATTTCTGCTCCCATAAGATGCACACATGTAACCTCAGTCTTCTTAATGATGGCAAAGCCAAGGAGCTTGTTTTCCAGCTGGTAGGGGTTGCATGCAGAGTCTTAAAACCTTGGTGTGTGTTCTAGATGGACAGTTCATTTTCTGAGCCTCAGTTTCCCTTTTCTGAAACGGGGCCAATAACACCTGCCTTATATGGGGCTCCTTCAAGGGTGGAATGAGATAATATGTTGAAAGCAGTTTGTAAACTCTGTAAAATAATACAGATATAAAGTTTGAAGGCCAGGGGTTCATGAGCAGGATGTGTTCAGGTTAAGTGATGGTTTTATTTTATTTTGGTTAAACACAGAGACCAGAGAAGTCTTAGTACTGCTAAGCAGAAAGAAAAGTGGAGCACAGCAGTGATGGGCAGACCCATGGCTGAGAGGTGGTGATCTCCACTTACAGCAGTGAATAGGCTAGATGGAGCCTAGCTGCAGTTCAGGCCAGAAGAATAGGATTCAGGAGGGTCGGAGTCCAGGGAAACCCAGGGTAATGAGCAGTGTCATGGCATGGGAAGAGAGGAGAGGTGCAAACCCAGGGCTGGACCAGGCCATTTCTAAAACCCAGGACTGGGAGGCCAAAGAGTTTGTTAGACTTGACTCTAGGGCTAGTTGTGTCTCCTTGGATTTTTTTGTTGGAGTTTCTAGTCTGCTAGAAGTCTCCTATAATAAGACTAGTGGCCTTAAATGTGTTTGTAAAAATTATATACCCTTTCGGTATTACATTTATTCATTTATACTATACCAGTATATTGTGTATATTATATAACACATTTGCAAATATAAATTTTTTAAAAATGAGGTAAAAACAAGTAAATGAAAGGTATAAAGATTTCTTCTTACACTTTAATGGCTGGCTGATTATTGCTTTAGACAGTGGTGGGTGCTAAGAGCATCCTGGTGGGGGGTGAGGTTCCTATCCTGTTCCCTCAGGTTCTCTAGGGGGCCAGCTTCTCTAGCAAGGCAGATGGCGGACCACCAGATCTCAGTCGTCACCATCTCCCCCAGAGATGCCAGACTGTGGCCTGTTGAAGTAGCCCTGCTCACTGGCCACTTCTTCCCTGTCACACACTGACTGCATCCAGAGAGCCCACAGCTGTGTATGATGCCCACACACAAGGCTCTGCAGCAACACCTTAAAAAGACTTTAGAATTCTGATAACACTGACCGGCAAGTATGTTCACAGAAGAGCTTTAGTATCTGAATTCCTATGTTAACATCTGAGAAACCCCCAAACTGGTCTATTTTTCTAGTAACTAACATGTAAAAGCCTCATGTTAGTAGAAACAGTGCAAAGGTATGATTATAAAGAAGTGAGACTAATGTTTATAATCTAGATAAGTCTCTAAAATGTAGACATGTTATTTTATAGATGCCATCATGCTAATAATAACAACATCAGCTAATATTGATTGAGGTAAGCACTTAACATGTGTTATCTCATTTAATCTTCACAACAGCCCCGTAAATGTAGGACCTGTTAATCCATTCAACAGATACTTGAGTGCCTTCTTGGTGATGGAGCTGTGAGGATACAGTGTACAAGAAGACAGACCAGGTCCCTGAGTTCATGCAGCTTACAGTGTAGTGGGGAGCCACACATGCCCCCAAGGGACCAGACATAGCAGAATCATAATTATGGTGAGTAAACAAGGTCCTTTGTTAGAGAGCTGCAGGATGGGTTGGCATTATCAGGAAATGCTTCTGGAAGGAAGGGACACTTGGGCTGAGACTGAGGTTGGTGGGGGGTGTGTGTGTGACCTTTGGTGGGAAAAAGTTGGTGCTCCTGGATAGTCCTTTGTGCATTAATTTCTGTCTTGAGTGTGTGTTTAGGTAGACCTGTTCCCTAGGTAGATCATAAACCACATAGAGGGCAGAATCTGTGTCTAATTCCTTCTTTTGTCCTTTGCTACACATAGCAGAAAATAGGTCCCATTAAATGTTACTTGGTATGAATTGGTACATGGATGGATGGATAAAAAGTGTGTAAGACATTACATCTTCCCTGTACTGTTTGGGGATGTTAATCAACAGTCATTGACTGTATCTTGTGTTTAGAGCATTTTAGGGGATTTGAGATTAGGAAATAAAAACAAACTTTAGCCCTGTGCCCTTTAAGGAGCTTGGAATCCAGTCTGTAGAGTACATAAAACAGAACACCTGAGAGTTAGAAACACCCAGCAGAGCAGATTGAACAAGCAAGTGCATGTCATGTCCAGGAGACCCCTTCACTCACGTGATCCATGGAGTTTATTGGATCAGGATTCCCAAGAAGAATGTACTGCACTGCTTGGAGTGGCCAAGCATGCAGATGGCAGGGTAGAGTCGGGGAGCAGGTTGCAGAGGGAGATATGTTCAGAGGAAAGAAAGCCAGCTCTGCGTTAGCAGAAAGCTGGGGCTGCAGAGAAATACAGCTAGTGGAGAGGAAATTTGCTGACTTTCCTTTTTCTTTAATGGTGTTATGCAGAAACTCAGGATTTGGGTAAGTGGTTTGCAGTGCATGAGTTTTCTGTCCTCACATCCTGCCTCTTTCCTCACAAAATAGTTGTCATAGTTCAAGAACTGACTATCTCAGAGCACTGACAGTGCATTGTGGTTCTGCTGCATGGTTCCATGGATGAACCACACTTTCCTCTGGCCTTGGCCATGTCCGGCAGAGACTTGCAGACATAACATCATTAAATAGCAACACATATTTTTTTTACAAGATTTACCTATTCAACACCCCCACCCCCATTCCCCCATTCCCCTGGAAATCATAGCTTCTTTAATGTCCTGCTGGCTGTGTGAAAAACAGGAATTTATGTAACAAGCCCTGCACAGAAAACCTTTTCCTGTTCGGAAAATTTTTTTTTAATTGTTGGCAAAGTTAGGAGACAGCTCTATTACTCAAAGAGCGACCTCAAATGTCCTCTTAGAAAAATATGTAGCATAATGTTGTGATAAGGGATTGCTGTGGGACCTTTTTTTTTTTTTTTTTTTGTAAGTCTGATTAGTGAGTTAATGTATGTCCCATCTGAGTTAGTGAATGCTTCCTGAATTTTTGAAAAATATTTCATCATCTTGTATTCTGCAGTCTTATTAAAAATGTCCCCCAATTGCAGTTGCAAATGATCTGATCCAATTATAAATGTTGGGGAGCTACACCACCCCCTCCCCTAGTCAGTGAAGACAGCCAGGAAGTTATACTGTCTAAGAAGATCTTCCCACTTTATCATTAACTAAATGTGACACGGGCAGGAGTAAGGCTTCCTTTTCTCTGGAGATTTCTTCATTGTAGCTTGTGTGTGTGTCTGTTGTGTTCAAAGAACAAGGTAGTCATCATGGAATATTGTGCAAATGCCCAGACTTTGAGAACATGTCACAGGGTCAGAGTACTTAACTCCATTCTGGTCAACCCCAGGGACAGACTTGCTTCTTTAAGGAGGAATTTGGAACTTATTTTGCTGGTGTTGCTTGGCCCAGCAGATGAGGCTGTGACTGTGGGATCATGTATGTGTAAAACCTTCCCATACGGTGCATGGGAATAAAATAGGATGTTAGGGAAACATAGTAGTTAGCCTCTTTTAGGAAGTCTTGAGTTTGAGGACAGATCCTTAGGTGGAAAGGAAGAGGAAAGTCTTAGGAACAAAGAACTCTCACTGTCATTCACTTGACACACCTGCCCAGCAACCAGGCTGAAGACCCTGTTCAGGGCCGTTTCTGACCCGCACTCTCTTTGTGCCCTGGCAGAAGGGCTTGTCACATAGTTGCTGTGTTGCAACCCTTGGGTGGAATGTAGTACAGAGGGTCAGAGGGCATTTTGAAATGTGAGTTTCTCAGCCCTGACTGTCCAGTCTCATTCTGACTTTTAAATCTCCTTTTAGAAAGTGAAAGTTTCCCCCATTCTGTTTTCTACCTTCTTTTAGTGAGAAAAAACCCCCACCATGAGTTGATGGTTTGTGTTGGAGCTATGGCTTCGTCCTGCCATACACAGCCTTTGTTCTGGTGCAGTGATTGGCATATTGATGGCATGAGGATGTGGACATTGTGGCTAAATCCTGAGGTGACCACAAATCTAGCCAGGGCCTTTTCTTGGTCAGGGAGAGGGGTGACAGGTCCACGGGGCTCTGTCAGCTGGGCCCTGTGCTCAGCCCTGCTCCCTGTGTCCTAGGACACTTGGAGAATCTCGCTCCTGGACTTGGGTTTAGGGCCCTGACGACAGACACTGCTCAATGAGCAGGTAGTGAGAGTCTACTTTGTGCTCTGTTCTGTGCTGGAGACAAAAAGCTGTAAGACAAAGACCTCTGTCTCAGGAGCCCACTTTTCCTTCTCCGTATGTCCCAGAAGCTCTTTGGATGCTGGCAGTCTTACTGTGTGTCCAGTAGGGAAGTCAATTTGGGGCTTCCTTGTTTGCAGTTTGGCTTGACTGTTTCTACTGGAACTTGAGACTATCTCCAGCTCTGTTCTGTGTGTTTGGAGTTGTGGGTTTATGTTTGTAATACCCCCGCCCACACCCTAGTGAATAGGAGGAAGGGAACAGGGCTTAGACGGGTGAAAACTTGTGTCTCTAAAGTTGGGATCTAATACATTCTTCTTGGTGACTCTTACCATGTACCAGACACCATTGAGCATTTTTTATTCCATAGCGGCCAAGCAATTTCATGAGGTTATGTAGCTAGTGAGTAGCAGAGTCACCTAAATGCTCAAAGAAGGTTAATTTTTTTTCTCTCTACTAATTGTCCTAGGGGTATACGTGGCACAGTTCAGCCATGAAGCTATACTTAGCAGGTTGAAGCCTCAAGCTGTTTGTACTCTCCACTTCTTGCTCCCCTCCCAGGTTGTCTTTCTGGACAGAGAATAACTTCTGATGTAGTGTCCTTGGGTTAGTTGGTGTATAACTACTGCTTATTTGGGGGAGAAAGGGATAGCAAATAACACTTGAATTTAAATTTTTCTTCTTTGGGAGAGTAGTTCAACTTTCTAAAATTAAAAAAAAAAAAAAAGGCCTAGTTTTTTCTTATATTCACCTGTATTTTCCTAATGTACTTTAAGGGTTTAAATGAATTTAAGTCTTAGAGTTTTCAGGCTTTTAATTTTTGACTAAGAAAAAATGCTGCTTCATTTCTTTCTTTTCCATAATCATGTAGGCCCAGCAATGCAAAACTTCTCACTTTGAGTAAATGGCATATGTGCAGTCTTAAAGAGAATTGGCAGTAGATTTAAGGGCGATAGAATGGAAAGAGTTTTTTATAGCACTTTGTTAGGAAGTACTATTTGCATAGCACTGACTGTAACTAAAAATTTAAGTGGTTTTAAAGCCAGTTTCTGTAATTTCCCTATAAAATATACTTATATAAAAGAAGGTATTTTTAATCATATTTAATTTTGTTTCCTTATCAAGATACAGGTACTATTTTTAAGATAATATTTTTCCTATACTGGTTTGAGCTGTTTTGTAGTGGGTTTCAGAACCGCTCTGACTGTATGGGTTGAAATCTGTTCTTCCATGTAGTTGGAGAAGTACTATATTTCTAACATGATATTTTGCTTTACAGAATTCAATTCGTCATAATCTGTCCCTGCACAGCAAGTTCATCCGTGTGCAGAATGAAGGAACTGGAAAAAGTTCTTGGTGGATGCTCAACCCAGAGGGAGGCAAGAGCGGAAAATCTCCCAGGAGAAGAGCTGCGTCCATGGACAACAACAGTAAATTTTCTAAGAGCCGAGGCCGAGCGGCCAAGAAAAAAGCATCCCTCCAGTCTGGTCCAGAAGGTGCTGGGGACAGCCCAGGGTCTCAGTTTTCTAAATGGCCTGCCAGCCCTGGCTCTCACAGCAATGATGACTTTGATAACTGGAGTACATTTCGCCCTCGAACTAGCTCAAATGCTAGTACTATTAGTGGGAGGCTTTCTCCCATTATGACGGAACAGGATGATCTTGGAGATGGAGATGTGCATTCAATGGTATACCCACCCTCTGCTGCAAAGATGGCTTCTACTCTGCCCAGTTTGTCAGAGATAAGCAATCCCGAAAACATGGAAAACCTTTTGGATAATCTCAATCTCCTGTCATCGCCACCATCATTAACTGTTTCAACCCAGTCTTCACCTGGCACCATGATGCAACAGACACCATGCTACTCTTTTGCACCGCCAAACACCAGTCTGAATTCACCCAGTCCAAACTACCAAAAATATACCTATGGCCAATCCAACATGAGCCCCTTGCCCCAGATGTCAATGCAAACACTTCAGGACAATAAATCAAGCTATGGAGGTATGAATCAGTATAACTGTGCACCAGGACTCTTGAAGGAATTACTTACTTCTGACTCGCCTCCCCATAATGACATTATGGCACCAGTTGATCCTGGGGTGGCCCAACCTAATAGCCGGGTCCTGGGCCAGAATGTGTTGATGGGCCCTAATTCGGTCATGCCAGGCTATGGCAGCCAGGCATCTCATAACAAAATGATGAATCCCAGCTCCCATACCCACCCTGGACATGCTCAGCCAACATCTGTAGTTAATGGGCGTGCCTTGCCCCACGCGGTTAACACCATGCCCCACACCTCCGGTATGAACCGCCTGGCCCCAGTGAAGACAGCTTTACAAGTGCCTCTGCCCCATCCCATGCAGATGAACACCCTTGGGGGCTACTCTTCAGTGAGCAGCTGCAACGGCTATGGCAGAATGGGCATTCTCCACCAGGAGAAGCTCCCAAGTGACTTGGATGGCATGTTTATAGAGCGTTTGGACTGTGACATGGAGTCCATCATTCGGAATGACCTCATGGATGGAGATACATTGGATTTTAATTTTGACAATGTGTTGCCCAACCAAAGCTTCCCACACAGTGTCAAGACGACGACACATAGCTGGGTGTCAGGCTAAGAGTGAGTTAGTGAGCAGGTAAGATCACCCCACTAGCAGAAGACCTGCAAACAGAACTTAAAAGGGGGGAACACTGTAACTTGCCATCTATCTTCCATGGTTAGGACTTTTTTTTTTCTTAATCCTCACCGGAGGATAGTTTTTCAGAGAGAGTGGAAGGGGGAGAGAGAGAGAGAGAGAAACATCGATATGAGAGAGACACATTGATTGGTTGCCTTCCACACGTATCCCGACTGCAGCAGAGGCCAGGGATCTAGCCTGCAACGGAGGTACGTGCCCTTGGCTGGAATTGAACCTGGGACCCTTCAGTCCAGCAGCTGACACTCTAACCACTGAGCCAAACCAGCTAGGGCCATTGTGACTTTTTAAAGGTCAACTAGCTACCTCTTGTGGAGAGGCATCTTTTATTATTCATTCTTCACCCCTTTTATAGCTTACAAATTTTTCTTTTGAGTTTAAACATGGAACCTTCCTGTAACTGTTTTAAAGATTTTCTTTTAACAGTTAGGTGGCTACATCTTTTTTAGTAGCTCTTTAGTAAATGAATACATTTGATGTAAATCAAATGATGAAGGGTTTTTAAAGTGGAATTCCCCCCATTGAATGATTTCAGAGCTGTTTGAGAAAGTTCTAGCAATTCCCCTCCCCCCAGTATTTCACTAATATGTTAAGTTGCATTGATTTTAAGTTGGCTATTTCCTTTTAATTTTGTGTGTGTGTGTGTTTGTTTTTTCCTTAGGCTACACTTAGAAGTATTTCAGATTGTCTGACAGCAGGAACTGAGAGAAGTCCAAAGATGTCCTTCATCCCATCTTTTCATTTTCTTGATTAAAACAAAAAACAACAAAACGTTTTTTTTTTCCTTTCGTCAGACTTGGCAGCGAAGACACTTTTCCTGTACAGGATGTTTGCCCAATGTTTGCAGGTTATGTGCTGCTGTAGATAAGGACTGTGCCATTGGAAATTTCATTACAATCAAGTGCCAAACTCTCACTACACCATATAACTGCAGAAAAGACTTTCGGATCCTGGTGTGCTTTTAAGTTTTATATATAAGCAGTAGCTGCAGAATTATATTTGTGTGTGTGTGTGCTTTTTTAAAAATATCCATTTGGTCCAAGGAAAGTTTATACTCTTTTTGTAATACTGTGATGGTCTCATGTCCTTGATAAGTTAAACTTTTGTTTGTACTACCTGTGTTCTGCTGAACTAACGAGTCACAGAGAACCAAGCTCTCCATTCTGCACCTTCATTGAACAGCTTTGGACCTGTTCATTTTGCCATATAATTCACATGAGAACCAATAATCTGTCATCAATCTGCTGACTTAATGGACTTGTCAAACTCTTTTGGAAAAAGAGTAAACCCCAGCCTTGTACAGGTCTTTTCTATTGTTTTGTTTGTTTATTTTGTTATTTGCAAATTTGTACAAACATATAAATGGTTCTAATTTCCAGATAAATGATTTTTGATGTTATTGTTGGGACTTGAGATCATTTTTGGAATAGATATTGAACTGTAATGTTTTCTTAAAACTAGAGTCTACTTTGTTACAGTATGCTTGTAAATTTGTAGAATTCCAGATATTTGAGACAACATCCATAATTTTCATTTTGTATTTTAACTGGATTAGTACTAATTTTGTATGTGCTTAACTGGTTTGTACACTTTGGGATGTTGCTTGGTGATGTTTCTGACTAATCTTAAAATCATTGTAACTAGTACTTGCATACTCAATGTTCCTGGCCCTATTTTGGCAGGAGAGTGATGTATAGTTAAGGACATTTTGTGTTTCATGTTTAGGAGAACTTGATACGTTTTTATGTATGTATTTTAAAGAAATTACACCTGCTATTACTTTGTGAACTAAACATACTGCATAGCATTGAGTCTTCTGATAGTTACCTGTCTGCTTGTCCTGGCAGTTAGTCCTGTGACCCCTTGTAATGTTTGTAGATCAGAAAGGGAGATCTGCATCTAAAACTACTCCTTTCTCAAACTGGGGGTTTTGATCAACAACCATTTTAAGTTGAGCTTCAACAAAAGTTTTCCCTCATAATTCTGTGCTCTTGTTTTTGTCTAGATGGAAGTTGGTTTTATAGCTCTGCCTTGAAGGGTTATGTCAACACTCACACTTCATTGCTCTTTCCCTCTGTCCTGCAGATTACGTAGCACACTATGGAGAGTAAGTTGGGGCGGGATGGTGATGGTGGGGGGATTACAAATGAGACTTAAGTGATTTGTAGAATGCTTTGTGTTCGTGAGGGTACAGATGGCTACCAAATGGAAAAGAACCTGTTTAAAAATTGGGGCAATTAATTTGAAAATCAACAAGTCAGCTGTAAGTTATATACTTGAATTCATTTTTTAAAAGCCTTTGCATAAGTTAAGTATTGCTTTAGCATTTTAGCAACCTAAACTGTAATTCTGATCATTAAGTTTTAATATTTTCCAGTTACCTGTAACTGACAGACCAAGTTAATTGGCTTTGTGTCCCACTTATAGCATTGGTATTTTCAAGTCATGTGGATGCCTGAAGTCAGCAAAATAAAACAAACAGCTGAACAAAAATGTTCCTCTTGCCTGCTTGAAAAGGCTCTGATTTCTATGTACTTAGCCCAAATCACATTTGCTTTGTCTTGTCTGTGAATTACATCTCTGTTGGCTTGGTTTTTCCTATTTGTCTAACAAGAACATAAGTGTCCCTGATAGATTTCTTACAGGAGGCCAGCTCTGTGGCAAACTTCCCACTGTAACTTGTATTATTTTGAAAATTCATTAAACAACCGCCTCTCTAACCATCTTCATTCTTGGACACTCCAAAATATGTCTGGTTTTAGAAATCCTAGTTTCTCTCAGCAGTGCCTCTGCATATGGAACAGAACTTGTTGGTGCAGAGTACTCTTCTTTCTGTTACTACTTCTACCACTTCTACTCCCATGTCATTACACAGGAGCTCAGAGACAGCAGCAGCTAATATCACTATAGTATCTTATTGCTTCATAGTGTGACTTTAAAAAAGGTGTTTCTTCCTCCCACGTCTGTGTAAATAGCTTTTTTTTTTTCCCTTTAAATTTTTCTTCATGTTGAAATTCTGACATGAATCCTGGTAGCTAGCTCTCTGGAGTACAGTTAACTCCAGTGAAAGGCACCTTGTCTATTTTGAAAACATTATGTGACCTCTGGTGATTCTTTTTTGTACGAATACTGACTAGTTTCTAGAGTAAATTAGTATATCAGTTATTGTACATGATTGCTTTGTGAAATGTGCAAATGATATCACCTATGCAGCTTTGTTTGATTTATTTTTCCCTGGTTTGTACTGTTATTAAAAGCATATTGTATTATAGAGCTATTCAGATATTTTAAGTATAAAGTATTGTTTCTGTAATATAGGTGTATGGAATATATTTAGGTAATAGACACATTACATGGAAAATTCTACTTTGACAAACTGACAAAGTCTAAATTAGCAAATGTTATATCCCTGCGAGCAGTAAATCAATGGAACATCCCAAGAAGAGAAGGACACTTAAAATGAAACAGTTCTCCAAAGGTATATAATTTAGACTTGTTCAACTACTGGATATATGTTACCTATTCCCACGAAATTTTTACATTCACTTCTTAAGAGTTCTTAATTTATAACTGACTTTTAAATGAGAAGTTTCTCTTTTGGTTTTAGTTTGGGAGTAATCATTCAGTAAAAAAATGCAGTGCGGTTTATGCAAACAAAGCTGCCGGGTGTGACTCTTGGCCTCCTCCTTGAGGGTGGTGCCCAGCCTGGCAGTGTGGCCAGGTGTGGCCATGAAAGTCATGCCAGGACGTAGTCATGCCCTCCTGCATTTTGCTACTAGAGTTTAGTAACAGTGCAGATTCCATGTTCCTGTTTCAATACTCTGAGAAGTGCCTGATGATGCTGATGTACTTACACAAGAACAATCTTTGCTATTATTGTATAAAGCCATAAATGTACATAAATTATGTTTAAATTGTTTGGTGTCTTTCTTTTCTAATTGTGCAGAATAAGCTCTTTATTATGATTTAAAAAAACGTTTTGCTGTCATTTGAGTTCATCCCTTTCAGCCGCGGTGCCATGGTTTATTCACATCGGTGTTTCCTTGGGAGGCTGTGGGGAGCAGCCTCTGATCAGACCATAGCCTCCTAGAGTTAAGAACAGGTAAAATTCCTGGTAACGAACAGCCCTGGAGTGTAGGTACTTCATCTTTGGAAAGTCGGAAACCATAATCTGGTACAGTAATTACTGGGCAATTAAGTCTCATGTCAGAACTGACGGTACTGAAGGCAAAAGCACCTAAAAGGGCAAGTTAGGAGGGTCCTGGCTGGGAGATCACTGAGCAGGCACTGGGTGGTGTGGAGAGAAATGGCTTTCCAAGGCCACAGGTACTCCTATCACCACCACACCTTTCTGAAGGAGGAGCATTGCTTTCTCCTTTTAAGTGGCTACAGATGAGAGGTTTTATATATTTACTGTTTTCACAGAATGTCCTAAGGAATGAGCTAGGATTAGATTAATGATAAAAATGCATTTTTAAAGCAGGATGAAGGCCAGACGACTCCCGACTCTTACCAGGCAAGTAAATATCTGAATGAGCTGGAGTAGCAACAAGGAGAAATAGGTTATTCTTCTGTTTACCATAAGGTCAGTCCAACCTTCAGGTTTTTTCCCCCCTTCCACCAGTGTAACCCCTTTCTTTAAAAGACATGATAGAAGCCCAGTGTGTAGAACTGATAAAACCATATACTCTCAGACCTTCACTTCTGCATGGATCACTTTGAAAACTGCTGATGTAGTCCAAAAGCAGAAAAAACCTTGATTATACTGCCAGAACTCAAACTAGCAGGCTCCTTTCATGACCCTCTTTGCATATACATGAAATCATGCATCCAATGTCATTTATTAAGGTCTGTTTCCAAGTTTTACATCACTTGATAAGAGCAAGCAACACAGAAGGAAGGATTTTCTGATAGATTCTATGGGTGGAGCTTAAGGGAGAGGGAGAGGATTCCTTCCTTGGACAGTATTTAGGCCCCTACTGTGACCAGAGAGCCAAGAAGAATCAGGATGTGTACCTAAGATTGTTTCTTGTCTTGTGAACCAGCCACACTGAAGGACTTTGCCTTGGCTATTGTTTCTCCATCTTTGGGCTGACCTAACTGATGATGCTAGTTAAACTTAGACTGGTTGGTGTGGTTAGGTAAGTGGAAGGCTGTTCCAAGAGATACAATCACACTAAGTGTCAGCTGAACCTGTTTCATTTGTTAGTGCTAATGGGGCCATGAGCCTGTAGCTGGGCTGGGCCTCTAAAATGAGGGTGTATTCTTGGTGAATTTCCTTATTCTAATTTACTAAATTATTTTGGTGTAAAAATGATACTGGTGATAACTGAAATACATGGACTCAGTTTTAGTAACTAGCAAATGAGTGAAGTTTCTGTGGCATGGAAATGGAAGTGTATGCTGGCATGAAGGAAGGAGGGAGGCAGGTAGTCCTGGGTGGTAGTAGGGAATGTGAAATGGAGACAGCCGAAGTATCTGGATCTTTTGACTAGAAGCTACAGAGTGGCAAGGCCATATAAAAGTTCAAAAGAGAGCTTTAAGTTTTTGCAATTGGCAGGGAGAGGCAGCTTTCTGTGCAGCCCCCTCGCTTTGGCAATATGTCTGAGAGGAGGAAGCTCCTTACTGAGAAGACATTTCATTTGTTACAGGAAGAAGGAAAAGAGATTGGGGCCTTCTTTTCTTAGCTTGACTAGTGGCAGGACACTGTCTTCCCTCTGCTCCCTGTCACCATATGAACTCAAAGGCTGAAGGAAATATCTTGGCATTAGTACCTTTGTCAAGTCCGTGTCTTCCAAAAGTGAAAGTCTTGTTTGCACTGGAAGCCAATAGTGTTAAGTAGAGATTTACATACTCCAGGAAGAAAGAGCAACATTATGAGGGCTTCTTACTCATTACTTACATGTCTGTCTTTTCATGAGCTTCAATCCCAGTCAACTTTGAGAATCCCTGTGAAACTTAAAGGTTACCTAGGATAGATACCATGTAGGATTCTTATACTTGTTTGAGTTTCTGCAAACATTCTTGGGGTTGTAACAGTACTTAAATAGCCCCAGCAAGATGACCAGAGATGAGACAGCTGTTTAGAATAGGGTTCACAGTGGGCAATTTTAAACTAGATTTTTCCCCTCTGATGAGTTAGATGGGAGGTCCATTTTTCATTTTAGTGCTTGGTTCCAGAACAAGCCAGAGGTGCCCACTGCGTAATTCCTGCTGGCGGCAGGGACACATGGGTTTTAGCAAAGACATGAGTTCTGTTGATTAGGCCATGGTCTCCTCACAGAGAAGGGAAGTTGAGGATAACTTCTGTTACCTGGTTAGATGTGAGATTAGAGGATGAGGTAATGTCTGCAAATGGCTTCCTATGTACAGATTAATAGTGTCAATGTAGGTAATAGTAGCCCTTGGGGATTCGTTTCCTTCGTGGGGTTCCTGGATAGTCAGCATTTCCCTGCAGGATAAGAGGGAGAGCTGGTTGGTTCACTTTCATAATTTTCCTGCATTCTCATGTGCAGTTCTTTAGCTCTTATGTCTGGGAGCATGTAGACAGTTGACTAGGCCCAAACTCCAAGAGAGTTGGCAGGCCTCTCTTTTCTTGGTACTGTACAGGTATTTAGTAAGTTGTAAACACATTATACAGGGGTGGGCAAAAGTAGGGTGTACGGTTGTGAGTACACAAAAGCTTATTCCTGTATTATTATTAATGATTGTATTATTTGTATTACAACTGTAAACCTACTTTTGCCCACCCCTGTGTGCCCAAAACAAATCAGTATTTATTTCCCAAGAAGTTTTTTGTGGACCTATCCTAAGAAAATTTAGAGATCTTTTAGACCTTGACCTCACCCTAGTCATGTTTACCTAGTAGACTGTGGAGGATGCCAACTCCATGTGCCCTTTTTAGGTTGACTTGTAAGATACAGGGAGAGGAGAGGGAAAGACCAATGTTGAGGGTGCTACAGTGGTATGTTGGAACCCAGTTGGCCGATTTATAGGAGCTGATGGTTAAATTTGAAGGAATTTTATGAGTCGATTTTAAATACCACCATTATTTACAATTAAATTAGATAAACTTACTATTAAGTAAGTTATAGTTAAAAAACAAAGGTAGTAAATACTCAAAACCAATCACAACCTAATGTACTACGTTTTACTGTTGTCTGCTCTTGAGGTATTATTAATCTATGGTGAGATGGCCATACATTAAGTCCTCAGTTAACATTGTTGATAGGTTCTGCGAATGTAAGCAAAATGACATGTAACGAAACCGATTTTACCGTAGACTAATTGATACAAATAAGACTTAAGTTCCTGTGGCCTCTCATCAACATGATAACGAAACGATGCTATTTGAGGACCTGTTGTATAATGATGCGCCACTGTTGGTGCTGAAGCCGAATAGTTTTCGTTTAATACAGTTTATACAAGGGTGACCTCAGTTAAATATGTTGAGAAAATAAATGTATTGAGAGAAGAGTGGGTTGGGATACAAGTTATTTGTTAAATCGTGGCTGAATTGCCACCACTACCACCACCACATGTTGGCTACAGATAAAAGTTTGGCAAAAATCAGTGAAAGTATTCTGTGAGAATTCATTGGCCTGATTGAATTCACTAAGAGTATTGTATATTATTTGTAAATTGTATATCACACATCCTTTATATCAGTAAATGTGTAATAAGTGTTTGTATGTATATACAGGCATGCATAACTCCCACAGAGCAGGTTAAACATTTACCAGTATAGCACTACTTGGGTATAATGAAGGCATTAAACGACTGGTGATTTGAGTGATGTAGAGGAACAGGTAGAATGGAAATAAGGCAGTGAGAACAGGAAGTAGCAATGTCCAGGCTGTGGTTACAGCAGCAGGTGACTGGGAAGCAGTGAGGTTTGGAGAGGAACTCTCAAATTCAATACCAAAGCCTTAATTTGGGGAGAAACCAGGAGGCAGGTTGCAGGTAGATGTCAGTGACTGGTAAGGGTGGGTATACAGTGAAGTAGCTGGATGCCCTAAGCATGATCAGAGGTTTTTTTGAAACATGATGGGTGGAAGAGGAAGATTCTGGAGTTGGAAAAGGAATGCAAAAGGATGCGAGTTCTACTTTCAAGACTTAGGGTTTGTCAAATGGAAATAATTACACTTTATTACTGGAGTTACTGGGGGAATTAATGACCCCAGTTAAGACCCTATTATAATGTCTAGTTCCATAGAAAGAGCTCAAAAAAAAGGGGTGACTAAACATTTTGTTGTGCCCAAGACAGACTTGGGCAAAATGTTTTCCAGCACAATTAATGGATGCTCTTCTCATTCTGAAGTGTTTGGGTTTGGTTGGTTAATTATATGTTCACCCTACGAGCAAATGACTACTTTTCAGTTAATTACTTCCTAGAGCCCTCACCTCTCAGTGGACATACCAAGAGCCCCCAGTGGGCAATAGAACTCAGGCCCCTCTGGAAGAAGCTGTCTCTCTCTGGAGAGTTATTCTAAAATGTTAGCCCGGTGTCTCAATAACATAGATTAGAGCTTTATCTATGGCATACAAGGGCCTTCCCAACCTTCCTTTGCATTCTTGTCTCCTCCACTTTATGCACCAGTCACACCTGACAGCCATTGACTTTTATGCTTCCAGCCTTTTCACGCGCTGGAAGTTTTGTCTGGAATGCTGTTTTCCTTAACGAGGTACAGCTCAAAAGGGTCCTCTGCCCTTCAAACCAGCACCAGCTCCTCGTATTGGAGTAGTTACTTGCACACATAGGCTAATTGAGTTTCAGGTCTCCAAATGCAAACATGTAGCCAAATACAGGCATGTAGCCAAAATAATAATTCTCAATAGTCCTCCTAAGGCAGCCCTATGGCCATCCTACTTAAGAACTTAAGAGCTAGGCCTGACTAATTTGGATCATCACCAAACTCCCAGTGAGCCTAAAGTAACTGGCCAGTGCACTTGACCACTGTACACAGCCGAAGGCATTCCTCTTTGGTGAGCCAGTCTGCGCCTGCCAACATTCCAACAAATTAAAAGCAGACCAAGAAGCCCAAGGTATTTTGACAAGTCTGGAGCTGCTATTCCATTTCTTCAACCAAGGAAAGTTCAAAGGTAAGAAAGGGGATATGGCCAATGATGAAATGCCTAAAAGGGATTATTGGCTTTCCTTCTAGCCAGCCAGTCATCCCCACCGGCCGCATAATCCTCTTTCCATATAGCTCTCCTCTGCGCAGAGGCCAGAACCAATTCCTTTGGCCTAGCTCCTATCTCCCAAATTAACAAGCCTGAAATGCCAGTTTGTTAGCTTACCTCCTGAAGGGTTGCATGTCTATAGATACAGTTAGGTTGTGCCAAACTGCAGTCATTAAAAAAAAAAAAAGGCAGTTTAAAAAAAGGCAGTTGGTCACCCTCAGTTGCTTATTTGTTTTCACAGAAATCTGAGAAGGACGTAAACTTTGTCATTTGTAACTTTGCTTTAATGTTGTGCCATTGGATTGTCTCCAAATGGGATTGGATAAAATATGTGGATTTTGCATTCTGGTTTTTAAACATTATTTTAAAATTAATTTGACATATTCAAATTTTTGAAATAAAATATTTTGAAAGGAAGGTAATTATTCTCCTTTACAAGACAATTTTTTTTCCTATTTCAATTCACCACACCTACCAAAACAATGATTTGGTAAAAAGGAGACATTTTCTGAAGCCAGGCAATTTTGTTTAGAAATTCTTGTGAAGTTGTGACAAAACGTACTCTGAATAGAAATTTTTATTTTTCTCGTAAATGTATCCTATGAGATCTCAAAAGTTCTTAGAGCCCTAGGGGCTATATTTTAAAGTAGTATTACCTTTAAGGTTTCAGCTCCCTTCCAACTCCCTTTTTCTGTCTTAATTCGTATTCCATTATAAGCATGAATTATTTTCAAAACCCTAGATAGCTGAAAGCATTTGACAGCTGTATGGAATCTCATGTAACCATCATGTGCCTTTTATTTGGAAACAACAATTGTCTTTTGAAGAAAATCACATGATTAAAAAAATAGATGACTAGCAATAATTCTGTTGTCACGTGGTTACTGGCAGGAATAGGGCTAGGGAGGAGGACATAAAATTGCATTTTGGATCCCTCATCCACACCAATCTGCAAACCTTCCTGGAGTAAATAATTTCCTTTGTCATTTCTGGGTAACTAAGAAAAGGCTTCAGAATGTTTCCAGAACTGGGCATTATATTGTGTAATACTTTTGGAGTTCAAGTTACCTTTCTTTGCACAAAGAGTTGGCTCAAAAACCCAGCCATCTTCCCCTTGCTGGATCTGAGTGTCAGAGAAACTGATGTGAATTGAGTGAATGAAAATTCAGTCTTTAATATGGACAATAATACTCCCTCTGGGATTAGAACTTCTTAATATACTTGACCTCAAAAAGAAGTTTGAATAAGCTTTGGGTCTCAAAGATTTAAGTGTCTTGAAATGAAACTTGCCTCTGTCTCAGATGTCCCCGCCTGGGAAGAGAGCTGCAGGCTTGCCGTGGAGGGTGAGTTTGCTAACGTGGGTGAGGGGAAGGCCTCCTGTCACCTTTTAGAGTCCAGAGAGTAAATGTCCCAAATACGAAATGTTTGAAAGCAAGGCTGGTCATTGACCAGTACAAAGAAAGTGTTGGAATAGAGTATTTCTCTGTGAAATGACCTGATGGTTTTTCCAGGGCAGTTCTAAATAAGACTTGTGGAGGAAGAACTATGATTAAGAAAAGTGGATGGGTTATTAGGAAAGGCTTTTTATTCAAAAGGTTTTGTGATTGTAGTAGCACTTTCCATGTGTAATACCTTCCATGAAAAGATACCAAGTATTTGCCAATGCTAGTTCCTCAGTCTCCCTTGGAATTAAAAAGAGCAGAGCAGACCCACTCTAAGGGAAAATGCCCTCTGAGTGGGGGATCACTTCCTGGGAGGAAATGAAGCACAATGCTTCTCTAAGTGCGAGCTACTGATTATGGGTAACAGAATTATTTGGGAAGATTTGTAAAAATGCAACTTCTAGGTCTCCTCCCCAGACCAACAGATTCGGAATCTGGGATAGGGGTGTATGATAGCTGAAAAATCTTCATTTTAATTATTCCAGCAGATTTTTATGGACACAAGTTTGAGAACCGCCACCAAACTTTGGAGATGCTGTAACATTTACTGCTATTCATTCTTCACCCATTCATTCATTCATTCATTCATTCAATTAAACATCTACTGAGCACTTACTATATTCCAGGCCCTCTGCAGAGTGGGAAGACTTCTGTGTGACAGGCACATTATCCACCCTCGTGAGGCTTTCAGTCTCCTCTTTTCAGACAGGTCAGTGAGGTTTACCAGAAAGGTGCCATGGAGTATAGTCTGCTTGGATCAGATAAATACTGGGCTGATAACTGGCCTGAAACTCTAAAATTTCCATCATTCATCAGAACCTTTACCTGCCTAAACTGCTGTGAGTGCTAAGTGAACTGGCTTAAAGATTGGCCTCCTGACCGCTCTGTGCTTACACACTGAGGCCTGTTTTGGCCTCTTTCCAGCACCAGGATCAATCCCTGAATAACACTGTGGAGCGGCACTAAGCAGCTTCAGCTAAGAGGCAGACCTGGAACACAGTTGACTTCATCCATAGTGACCAAATGGCTGAGCTAAATGCATCCAGGTATGAGGAAAATAACTTTGTCCCTGAAGAGTCTGTTTTCCATTGGAAATGAGGCCTTTTTTTTTTTCTTTAGCTGCAGGACAGAAGCAGCTTATCTTGTAAGATCTCTGGGGAACATAAGCTGGACCCACTTCCACTGAGATGAGCTTACCATATGGAGCTTTATGGTCCAGGCTGGGCAGGCACCACCTTGGGCCAAACCTGTTGCAGCTCCAGGGTAGGGAGCCTCTTCCAGCCTTGCTGAGTGGCAGCAGCCAGTCTGAGCTGCCCTGGGGCAGCGTCACACACTCCTTCATGATAATGCATTGACACTTCATTTGGGTGATGTCCTTAGGCTGAGCTCTGTTCCACACTAGGAAACTTTTTGGATCACTGGAAGTTGCTGCTCCTGTGGATGCCTGGATTTTTTCTATTTTGTTTGGTAAGTGACCTCAAAAGTAGGACATCAATATCTGTTGCAAAAAGAACCATACCCAGCCCGGCCGGGCGTGGCTCAGCGGTTGAGCGTCGGCCTAGGATCCAGGCGATTGGGGTTCGATTCCCGGTCAGGGCACATGCCCGGGTTGTGGGCTCAATCAATGACTCTCTCATCATTGATGTTTCTGTCTCTCTCTCTCTCCTTCTCCTTTCCTCTCTCTGAAATCAATAAAGATATATTTAAAAAAAAAAAAAAAAGAACAATATCCAGTTTCACCTGACCTTTTCTGATGACTCAGGGTCATCACAAGAGTACCTGTGACTGAGCCAAGTTGTTGTCCAGAGATGTCATTAGGGCTCTGTCTCTGTTGTTAGACACTTTTTCACTTTCTCTTTCCCTCTTTCCTTCCCTTCCTCTCTCCCTTTTCTCTTTCTACCAGCTCTTTATCATGGAAAATTTTAAACATAAGCAAAAGCAGGAAGAATAAAAAGTACAATGGGCCTCCACATACTCATCACCCAGGCTAAATAACTATCAACTCATGGCCAAACTCGTTCCATGTATTTTTACCCTTAACACTAGGTTATTTGAAGAAAACCCCAGGTACCATAATTTCATTTGTTAAAAACTGTGTGTGTCCATATACAATTACATAGATAAGAATCCTTTTAGGTTTAAAATATTTTTAGTGACTCAATTTACATATATTCAGATCTTCCGAACTTAAGTGGACTATTCAGTCAGCTTGACCTTTGCATATCAAGGCTCATCATATTTTTATCATTTCTTCCCTTTGTGCCCCTTCTCAGCCAGTTCGCTGCATGGAGAAGCAACCATTGATCTGATTTCTAGTGCTGCTGGTTATTTTTGCCCATTCTAGAATTCATATCAATGGAATCCTATACTGTACCTTTTTGCTCCTGGCTTCTTTCACTCAGTATTATTTTTGAAATTCATCAGTTTTGTTGTTTGTGTCAGTAGTTTGGTCTCTTTTATTTTTGAGTAGTATTTTATTGTATGGATATGTCAGTTGGTTGATCCATTTTTCTGTTGATAGGCATCTGGGCTGTTTCCAGTTTTTGACTAGTATGAATAAAGCTGCTGTAAATATTTGTGTACAAGTTTGTTTTTTTTTTATGTGGACATATACTTTTATTTCTCTTGAGTAAATACCTAGGTATGGAAGTATAGGATCTTGGTATATTTAACTTTTTAAGAAAAAGCCAAGTGGTTTTCCAAAAATCAGTACAGCACTCCCATTACAGCACTCCCACCAGCAATGTATGAGACTTCTGGTTGTTCCATATTCTCTCCAAAATTTAGTAATTTTCATCTTTTTTTAAAAAAATATATTTTTTTAAAAATTGATTTTAGAGAGGCAGGGAGAGGGAGAGAGAGAGAAACATCGATTGGTTGCCTCCTGTATTCACCCTGACTGGGGATCAAACCTGCAACCTGGGTTTGTCCCTGACCAAGAATCAAACCCTTGACCCTTCGGTGCAGGGGACAATGTTCCCACCAACCGAGCCACACCGGTCAGGGCAGTATTTTTCTTTTTAATTTAAGCCATTCTAGTGTATGTAGTGGTATTTCATTATGACTTTAATTTGCATTTCTCTGATGACTAATGATGGTGAACCCTTTTTTTATGTGCTTATTGGACATTTCTATGTCTTTTGTGAAGTGTCTATTCAACTATTTTATCTATTCTTTAAAAAAATTTTTTTTAAGATTTAATTTTTTAATTTTTATTTTTATTGAATTTTTTTAGAGAGAGAGGAAGAGCAAAAGAGAGAGAGAAACATCGATGTGAGAGTGAAACATCAATCGGCGGCCTCCTGCACGCCACTGCTGGGGACTGAGCACGAAACCTGGGCATGAGCCCTGACTGGGAATTGAACCCGAAACCTTTTGGTGCACAGGATGATGCCCAACCATCTAAGCCACACCGGCCAGGACTATTTTATCTATTTTTTAATTGGATTGTTTGTCTTTATCATTGAGGTGTAGGAAGTCTTTATATATTCCAGATACAAGGTATAAGTGTTGTCCTATCTCTCTATCACTATCTATCTATCTATCATCTATCTATCATCTATCTATCTATCTATCTATCTATCTATCTATCTATCTATCTATCTATCTATCTATCATCTATCTATCTATCTATCATCTATCTATCATCTATCTATCTATCTATCTATCTATCTATCTATCTATCTATCTATCTATATCTATCTATCATCTATCTATCATCTATCTATCTACCTATCATCTATCTATCTATCTATCATCTATCTATCTATCTATCTATCTATCTATCTATCTATCTATCTATCTATATCTATCTATCTATCTATCTATCTATCTATCATCTATCATCTATCTATCTATCTATCTATCATCTATCTATCATCTATCTATCTATCTATCTATATCTATCTATCATCATCTATCATCTATCTATCTCTATCTATCTATCTATCTATCTATCTATCTATCTATCTATCTATCTATCATCTATCTATCTATCTATCTATCTATCTATCTATCTATCATCTATCTATCTATCTATCATCTATCTATCTATCATCTATCTATCTATCTATCTATCTATCTATCTATCTATCTATCTATCTATCTATCATCTATCATCTATCTATATCTATCTATCTATCTATCTATCTATCTATCTATCTATCTATCATCTATCTATCTATCTATCTATCTATCTATCTATCTATCTATATCTATCTATATCTATCATCTATCTATCATCTATCTATATCTATCTATCTATCTATCATCTATCTATCTATCTATCTATATCTATCTATCTATCTATCTATCATCTATCTATCATCTATCTATCTATATCTATCTATCTATCATCTATCTATCTATCTATCTATCTATCTATCTATCTATCTATCTATCTATCTATCTATCTATCTATCATCTATCTATCTATCATCTATCTATCTATCTATCTATCATCTATCTATCTATCTATCTATCATCTATCTATCTATCTATCTATCATCATCTATCTATCTATCATCTATCATCTATCTATCTATCTATTATCTATCTATCTATCATCTATCTATATCATCTATCTATCTATCTATCATCTATTGTCATCTGTCCATCCATCCAGATAAAGTTGTTGCACATAGTTCTCCCAGTTTGTTATTTATTTTCTGGATATTGTCTTTTGATGAATAAGTTTTGATGAAGCTTAACTTATTTTTCCTTTTATGGTTTGTGCTTTCTGTGCCTTCACCAATAATCTTTACCTACCCCTGCATTCTCTTATGTTTTCTTTTAATCACTTTGCTGTTTATATATGAGATCAACAACAACAAAAACATAAGCACAATACCATTATCACCCATAAAGAATAAAAAATTATTAATATGATCAAATATCCATTCAGCACAATGTTCAAATATTTTCAGTTTTTTTCTAACTTTTTCTAGTTTGTATATTCAAATAAGAACCCAAATAACATTTATATATTGCAGTTTTTAATATGTCTCTAAGAATCTTTTTTTACACTCTTTTAAAGAAACTGGGTCATTTGTCTTGTAGAGTGCCCCACAGTTTGAATTGTGCAGATTGTATTTTTTATTGATTTTAGAGAGAGAGAGGAAGAGAGAGTGAGAGAAACATCAATTTGTTGCTCCACCCATCCATACATTCATTGGTTGCTTCCTGCATGTGCTCCGACCAGGGATCGAACCCATAACCTTGGCGCATCCAGATGACACACTAACTAACTGAGCCATACAACCAGGGCCAGATTGTATTTTCTTGGTGTCATTTAGTATTTTTCTCATCCTTCATATCTCCTGAAAGCTAGTGGTTAGGTCTAGAGGCATGATCATATTTAGGATCAATTTTTGTTGAGAATACTTCATAATATTTTGTAAAAACATAGCAGGGAAGTACATGGTGTTCGATTGTCTCTCTCTTGTATGTTGCTAGCAGACATTGATAATCATTGTATTATATTAGGGCAATAAAATAATGACATTCTAATACTGTCATTTCTTCTAAATTTATTAGCTGAAAACTTGTATGAAGCATGTTCTCTGAAACAATTATTTGGATACCCTGTGGACTTTATCTTGAATAGTCCCAGCAATGCCAGTGTTTTTAGAGTTATTAATCTGCTTTGTATCACTAGTTTTAAGTTTTCCCCACTGCATTAGGCTGATGTTGTTGCTTATTAACATTTACAACAACAACAATAATAATCATTATATGCTGAGCACTTTGGGGGTAGGTTCTAACCTAAGCACTCAATGTATTTCCCTAATAAGATACTCTAAGGTAGAAATTATTACTCTTAGATCTTCATGGCTTTCACCATAAGATAACAGGTTTATCTAATGATCTCTAATCTACTTTTGTATGGGTTTCATCTAAGACACTGTCTCCACTATGGATATGTGGAAGACTTTCCTCCTCCTCCTCCTCTAACTTTTTAGATTTGACAAGATTAATACCATTAATCTTTCTCTGTGTGAAAAATAAGAACTCAAGATAAACACATATAGTAGGATGTTGACTATTCCCATTAAAGTTGGCTACAGCATGAGTAATCCCAACTCTGGGTGCTTACTGATTCTAGCCAAAAATTTAAACAGATCTTTTGTTCCTTACAAAAGCTCCATTTCCTCCTTGGTAGAATGGGAAAAATAATAGTGGATCGTGACTTGTTGCCAAAGAGGCGTTTCCAACTATAGACCAGTTGGAGACAGCTTGGGACGTGGTGGGGTCTGTAATGGCTTCCAAATAAATACAGAACAGCATCCCAGAGAATACACCCTTCCTGGTGAGAGTCCGATTTTTTCTTCTTCATGGCTTCGTGTCTTTTGAGAGGAAATGATCTAAGTGACTGGATGTTTGAAGGAAATTATTAAGCAGAATACTTAAAATTGGCTTTGACTTGAAAGAAGAAAGTGTTTAAGAGTTGAAAGACAGTTGAGCTCATACCGCACAGTGGTCCTTTTTACAGAGAAGCACACCATACAGATGGCTCATAGGCAGAGAGGTTTGCATTCGATTTCTCAGTTGGAGGAGGGGGATTATTTCTTCCATATCAGGCTGCTTGTGACTCCTGCTTCCGAGCCCTTAATTCTATTCCATAAAAATATCGTCCACATGCCCAGCAGCTTCCATGCCTTTGCACATGTAACTCAGCTGTAAGATAATCTATTTTCCCTCAAAACCTTACTGATAATTATTGTTGGTTTTCTGAAGGTACAGATATGTTCAGTAAAAGTTGACTTGCTTCCACTGTTTTAAGTGGGGAATTCTGTTTTACGTAAAATGATTATACATCCCAAGATAACCTCAATTTATGCTTGTTGCTCGTTGTAATTATTAATGGTAAAATTAATAATTATTAATAATTCACTTTCAAAAGTGCTCTACTTTGGATGATAAATCATGTGGTCACCCTATTTATACTTAAAACAAAAGTTACACATTCCCTTTCTTGGACCCAGGGCATGAAATGGTGTAAGTGTGCTCAAGGGGAGAATGAAGATAAGTCAGCAGGTTGAGCAAAAGGCCTCCTGGCTCCTCCTGGATAAATTCATGACTGTCCCCCTCTGATATGGTCAATGAGACGGAGAATGCCACCTTATTATTTTCCAGACTTGTTACTTTTGATAACTAAGAAACATTGTTTTTCATCTGCCGTCACTCTAAGTCAATGGTGATGCAGCTACTTACAAGCTATTTTAACAAGAATATAGCAACCACCATGTCTCACGTTAGCCAATCCACATGGGTCTGCATTGCGGTCCTGCAGAAGGAGGCCAGATGTTCATGGCTGGGTATAATACTCTGGAGCTTTTGTCTGACAACTGAAAACAATATTAAGAGTGTGTTATGACTGAGGATGCTGTTCCCCTTAGATAGGTATCTCAGTACTCTGGGTATGATAGTAGACCAGCATAGTCCAGACCAGCCCAGTGGCAAGGAAAATTCAGCTTGATTTGAAACACAAACAAAAACAATCTAAGATCTACTCATAAGAGTCCTATATAGTATTAGCTTGAATCAGAAGTAACAAAACATAGCTAAAATAACCAAGCATTTTGCCGAATAGTGACTCTGGAACTCAAATACGGAGAAGCAGATAAAGAGTTGAGTTCACAAGTAAGTTCATCTTAGCTACCCCTGTCAGATATTCATAATTATTCATGAACTACTCTGCTCATCATTCATATGTTTTTCTCACATGTAAGAATAAAGATAAATGGTCTGAGAACATTTTTAAAACTAAAATGTGTAAATATTAAGTATTATTATTGAGAATCAACTGTATTTGTATTGTGGGAACAAAAAACCAGTAATACACAATTCTTATTTTCAAAAAACTTATAATCTAGTAATGCAAAACACAGCAACCCACTAGAACTAAAGCAACAAAATAAATAATGGTACTATTAATATTTAATATAATTTATATCTACTACATTATACATAATTTATAACAAATACAATTTCATACAATTATGTGATCTTTATATAAATAAAGATCTCTATAGAATTATATTTAACATTAATTTTTATATAAAATAAATACCCTTGAGTTCATAATGATAAGTATAAATGATTGGAATAAATATGTGAAGAGGGGAACAAGTCTTCCTTATGGAAAAATTCTTTTAAAAAAATTTTTATCTTTCAATTACGATTGACATACAACATATTATTTTCAGGTGTACAGCTTAGTGATTAAACATTTACAAAAAGTTCTAATGAACAAATCCAGAAGGAATGAAGGAAATAAAGATCACCATTAGAATATCATAGTAATAATTGCTGCAAGGAGATCCACTGATGAATGGTAAGCTAGATGGTAAAAGTTTAAGAAGAAACAGAATATTTACATAAGCTCAACGTATCTCTCGCCAGATATTTTCTAACTATAAGAAGGGAAATAATGGGATTATAGTGAGGGTTCCTGGCAGATACCACCTTAGCCAAGTGATCGAGGTTGACGCCACTAATAATAAGACATATTGACATCAGTTACTTGTGGACATGCTGCTCTGAGAAGGGTGCCTCCCATCTGTGGTATTCTTGCTGAAAATGAATACTAATGTTAACCTAAAAGTGCCAAGGTCATAAAAGACAAGGAAACACAGAGGAACTGTCCCAGATTGGAGAATACTAAGGAAACATGATGATTAAACACATGAGGGATCCTGGATTGGATCTTAACAGAACGAGAGGACGTTGGTGGAAAAACTGGTGAAATCCAAATAAAGCCTGTAGTTTAGGTGTCATACCACTGTTAATTTCATGGTTTTGATTATTGTACAATGGTTATATAAGTAGTTGGCATTAGGTAAAATTGTATGAAGCATTTTCAAAAACTTTATATTACTTTAACAACTCTTCTGTATGCCTAAATTATCTCAAGATTAAAAAAATTATCTAAGAGTAAAAAATAAGTTCCACAAAATGTTTGTAAGTGAAGTTGATTCATAGTTCACCCCCACTGGACTGGCGGATGGAATTAACTACCCCCCAGGGTGTGAGTTGTAGACCTGGAATGGTGAACCGGGAGTCAGGAGTGCCTTCTTGGGCAGGGGAGCATTTAGCTGGGCCTCAAAGGCCAGGGGAATTTTGCTATGCCGGCTTGGGCAGAGTAGGTGAGGTTTTAAGGTGTACTGACTTGTAGAGATCTGGACCAAAGTGCAAAGGCAGGAAAGGGCAGGAAAAGAGTGTGTGGTCAGGTCTGGCTAGAGGTCAACAGCCTTGAAGAGGGATGCTGGAGCCCAGGTTCCTCATTGCAGCAGAAGTGTGGGAGCTGGAAACCAGGCCAGTCATTGAGAACACTCTTTGAGCACCCACTTGGGATTTCACTCACTGAAGCAGCCAGGGACACAGAGTTTGAACCTGTTCCCATTGCTTTGAAAGCAGCTAAGGGTGTGTGGGAACAAATGGTGTCTTTTTTAAGGCCTTTGTGGAAGCTGAGGCCTCAGTAAGGGAATGACAAGGAGACCACTAAGTGCATAGAGGCAGGCTAGGATTCCCAACCCACAAGGGCATTTATTCTGTGAATACAGATCACTTGGGAAGCAGGTATGGCCTCCTTGGCTACTGTGTGCTCTGTGCTCTCTTGTGGTACAAGGATTCCTCTTGTGACATGGAATCTTACCTGCTCAGAGAGAAATTAATCTTCTTGTCAGACTCTTTCACTTTCTGGGAACTAGCTCCTTGGCCCACTGGGGCCAGGGGTGGTCAGGGAAACTTCTTTGGGTACATTGAACGTCTGGAGTATCCCACAAAATGTGGGATACTGTCTGTAAAGCAGGCTGGGATTCGGGCATGAATGTTCCTCTGAAGAATCCTGTGTTCTTATGTCATGGCTGGACAGACCTCACCGGGCCTGTTGGCTCTCCCTTTTCCTTTACTACCAAGTGGTGTCAGGAGATTTGGGGAACTTCTGACTCATCTTAGCAAGTGACTCTGGTCATTCTGCTGAGAAGCCCTGTCCTAAGGGAAGAGGCAAAGGTAGTCTAGTAGGTGCTGGCAGGCCCTGGGATGACAAGCTCAAATAGGACTTTATGGCTGAGTGTGACAGAAATCATAACACATGATCCTGGGGTGCAGGGCAGTGCTGGCTGGGAGGGTATTTGGCCCGGCTTGTGTGTGAACAGTCGGACAACCACTATAAAGCTAAGCAGCTGTGAGGTTTATCAGGTAACACAGGACTTTTGGACTTAGGTTAACCCTGGGGTCTGGAGACTAGAACTTCAGCTTTAAAGAATTCAAGCAATAAGACAGCGCTTACTTAGATAAGTAAACACTTAAAGCTGTCTGCATATTCAGTTCTCGAGACTCTGCTGAGAGCAGTCCTTCCGTTAATTAATTTTCTGAAGAAATGGACTTTAGAGGTACTGCCATATTCTTCTTTCTGGGAGTTAACCTCTAGATGCCAGATAAATATCCCCTTGATCTTCTGTAGCCTAATGTTTTCACTTGGGCCCATTGTGTACAATAAAGCTAAACCCTTCACGACGAGTCCGCAGCAAAGCTAGGAAGGGGGATTAGCACAGCCTTTGCTCTCCTGCCTCTTTGTAACTGTGAGAGGAATTCATGAAATCCTGGGCATTCGTAGAGACCTAAGAAATTGTGTCCCGACACAAATGCAGTCTCGGCCTCTCTGTGTTCGGGGTGGGGAGCTGTGAGGCAGTTGGAAGGAGTGGTTGGAGGGCTGGGATCTGTTCTCAGACTCAGCGTTAAATCCTGGCTCCTCCTCATAACAGTTATGTAACCTTGGGCAAGTGCCCTCACTGAGCTGAGCCTTTCTTCCCTCCCTGACAAAATGAGATCAACACCTCCTTTTCCGGATGGTTGTGAGGCCTAACCAACACAGTGACTGTAAGCCCCCTGCACATGCTGGGCCCCGAGTGCAGCCTCAGGCCGTGCTAGCTTCTCCCACTACTACTATGGGGCTTTCTTTTCACCTTAGTAACGAGGAAGATATGACCATCTTCATTTTCAAGGGAGGAGGTCGAGGTGAAGCAGCTTGGCCAAGAATGCAGAGGCGAGGTCTGTCTGACTCTCCATCCAGGCTCTTTGCATTGCGCCAGGCCCACTCTGGAGGCCCTCGGATGGGGTGCCTGTGTGGGCTCCCAAGAGACTTCTGCAGACTTTTGAAGCTCTTTTAAACGTCTTCACCACTGCAGAAGCCTCGCTGGAAAAATCTGTTCATCAGACATGTGCCCTGCCAGGTCATCCAGCAGCCCAAGTGCTTTATTTAAATTTTTTTTTGCCAGTGAAACAAGCTACAAGTTACATCTTCAGTTCAATTTCCCACAAGCCTTGGTGTTAGGAACAATCATTACAGCTATTTTTGGTTAAAATGTCTTATGTTCCAAGCAGGGTGCTAAAAGCATCACTTGCATTATCTCATTTAACCCCTACATCAACCCTGAGAGGAAGGTGTTTTTACTGCTATTTCCCTGACAAGGAGTCTAGGGTTAGAAAAGGTAAGAATTTATTACAGCTTGTTGAACAGACCCCATCTGTCCGCTGGTCACATTCTTTACCACCACATTGTGTTGCCTAATTCAGACAAATACAGAGGAAACATTAATGTTTTTTTAAAATGAGTGTCTAGGGCAAGTGACTGATAGGCATGTTCAGATATGGAAAAACACATTTCACCTGAGCCAGGTGTAACCCAACACAGGCCATGCCTTATGCAGCTCCTGAGAGGTGAAGATGATTTAATGCACTAACATTTACAGATGTAACGGCATCCCCCAAACTCTTCTGGAACTGATGACTCTAAGACAAATAACCCAGGATTCAAGAAAAAAAAGGGGATTGGAATGGAACAAATTGTAAAAACCAATGAGCAACCATTACGCAGAGCTCTGGTGAGACTGTTAGACTTTGCAGGGCTATTTTACCAAATTCTGTGGCAACAGCACACTTCCACTGGGAATCTTCTTGCTGTAACACTACTCATGAATGTGTAAGTTCTGACTTTCATTAAACAACGTAAAGTATTTTACTTTAAAAGGAAGCCATTTAATGGGTCTGGCGATCTTACTTCACCATCTTGATTCTAGTAAATGATATGACATGTGTGTGAGGCACTGGAACGTTCGTAAACCACGAGTGAAACATTCTCAAATCATTGCTCAGTAGTTCAACTCCCATTTGTGCGGTAAAGCCCATGTATTGGTGATTGGTTGCCGGTTTTGTCGCAGCATCCCTGGGGGGGGGAAGCAGTGGTTTCACACTTTATATAGTTTGAAGAAGCGGGACCTGAGTTATAGTGTTGTTATTTATATGCCATCTATTACCACAAGGCATTTGCATTGGTATCAAAGTGAGAACCATTTGGTATTCTAAGGTTGAATTTGAATATGAAAAGCAGGATAAATGCTTAATATTTTTTTGCTTTAGTTACCATTTTTTCAAAATAATGAGTTAATTCCCCAGCATCCTGCAAAGGCAACCATTGAGTTTTGTTCTGTTTTTTTTGTTTTTTGTTTTTTTAGTGTCATTATAAAAGTCAGAGATTTAAACATACTGGAAGGGTTTCAATTGATCGTGGTTATTATCCTCCTTCATTATTAACTGTTTCATTTTGGCTGATTGGAATCTAATCAACTGGCACCTCCATTTTTTGGACATAATTCCCAGTAGTTATTGGTAGCTTCTTTTCTTTGTGGTTTGACAAAAATTTCTAGGTTTATCTGGTACATTTTGTGCCACAGATCTGGAATCAATCATTTCTTCACGGAGTACTTGTTCCTTCAGTGGAAAACTGTATTCAGAAGCCATAGTCAAGATTCTGGGAGACTCACTAGTACTGGATAGGTCATTTATCCCTACAATTTTTAGTGGACAAAACTACAAAAAATAAGATAAAATACATCATTAATTTATTCTGTTACTTCCTAGTCAAACTCAGGACCATAGGTTTTTTATTTAACCTAATTGCCTGTACATTTGTATCTCCTTCCTCCACACTGAAAATTCTCATTTTCAACTACACCAATATAACCTCATATTTGCTTTATCAACATAGCAGTTTTAGAACAACTATACCAGCACTATAACAAATAATATGCTTACTGAAAACAATTTAAGCTTTTTAAAAGTTTCCTTTCCTTTTCAGGGTTATTCTAACTAAGGGATGATATTTTGTTAATATTCACTGAGTTTTAAAGCCACTTGGAAATAATCTCTCTGTGTGGTTATTCCATTACATAAATTTATGTGCTTTACTTTACTTTCAATTTTTAGAAAGTACTTTTTTCTTTGTTTAACAGCTTTATTGAGGTTTAATTTACACATCATAAATTCACCCATTTTAAGTGTGCAATTAAATACTTTTTAGTAAAGTTATAGAATTGTACAACCAACATCAGTTTCCAATTTTGAATATTTCTATCACCCCCAAAAGATTCTTTGTCCCAGTTTACAGTCAATGCTCAGGCCCAGACAAACACTATTTTGCTTTCTGGTTTTATAAATTTCTTTTATGTGGATATTTCAAATAAATGGAATCATTACATAGTCTTTTGCATCTGGCTCTTTTCACTTAGCATAGTGTTTTTAATGTACATCCATGTTGTAGACCTCATCAGTAGTTTGTTCCTTTTTATTGCTGAAGAGTATTCCATTGTGTAGATATGACACATTTTGTGTATCCATGTGCCAGCTGAGAGATATTTGGATTGTTTTCAGCTTTTGCCCATTATGAATAATGCTGCTATGAACATTCTCATACAAGTCTTTATATGAACCTGTGTTTTAATTTCTCTTGAGCAGATACCTAGATGTGGAATTGCTAGGTTATATGGTAAGTTTATATAGAACTTTTAAGAAACCATTTTAAGAACCTCTCAAACTGTTTTCCAAAATGGTTAAACCATTTCACACTCCCACCAGCAATGTATGCGGAGTTCTGTTTTTCCACATCTGTGCCAACATTTGCTTTGCCTTGTTCCAAATCTGTCTTTTTGATTATAGCCATTTTATTGGGTGTAAGTACTTTCTCATTTTAGCTTTAACTTGCATTTCTTTAATAGTGATCATCTTTTCAAGTACTTATTGGCCATTTGCATATTCTCTTTGGTGAAATGTCTATTTAAATATTTTGCCTAATTTTAGAAATTGGGCTTTCATCTTATTGTGTTTCCTAAATTCTTTATATAGTCTGGATAAAAATCCTTTGTTGGATATATGATTTGCAAATATTTTCTTCCAGAGTAGGGCTTGCCTTTTCATTTTTAAATGGTGTCTTTTGAAATACAAAAGGTTTAAAATTTGATAAAGTCGAATTTAATAATTCTTTTAAGGATCATACTTTAAGTGTGATTTCTAAATCTTTGCTCACCCCAGAGAAATGTAGATTTCTTCTTATGTTTCCTTCCAGAAGTTTTAGTTCTTATATTTAGGTCTTAGATCCATTTTTGAGTTAATTTTTATATGAGGTGGGGTCTAAATTAATCTTTTTATGTCCTAGCACCATTTATTGAAAAGTCTCTCTTTCCCCATTGAATTGCCTTGGTGTTTTTATTGAAAATCAATTGACAATAAACATAAAAATTTATTTCTTGACTCTTAATTCTCCTTCATTCATCTATATGCCTGTCTTTTACACTATACTTCAATGTTTGCACTAGTGCCACATTTGGCTATTATAACTTTATAGTAACTATTGAAATCAGGAGATATAAGTCTTCAATTTCCTTATTCTTTTTCAAAATTGTTTTGGCTACTCTAGGTCCTTTGCATTTCCATATAAAATTTAGAATCAGTTTATTGATTTCTGCAAAAACATCTGTTGTGATTTTGGTAGGGTTTGCGTTATATCTAAGATGAATAGCATTTTTTTCAAGTAAACGTAAAACATTCTACAGGATAGATCATATGTTAGGCAACAAAACAAATCTTAATAAATTCATATCAAGCATCTTTTCTGACCACAATGATGTTAAACTTGAAATCAGTTATAATGTGGAGATTAAATAGCATGCTTCTGATCAACCAATGGGGTCAAAGAATAATAAAAAGAGAAATAAAAAATATTTTGAGATAAATGAAAACAGAAACACAACATACCAAAACTTATGGGATGCAGCAAAAGCAATTCTAAGAGGGTAGTTTATAGTGATAAATGCCTACATTAAGATAAAAGAAAGAGCTCAAATAAACAACCCACCTTTGTACCTCAAGGAACTAAAAGAGAAGAACAAACTAAGCCCAAACAAAGCCAGCAAACTAAACTAGCTTAGAAAGAAGGAAATAACAAAGATCAGAGAAAAACTAAATGAAATAGAAAATAAGATAATAGAAAAAAATCAATGCAACTAAGAACTGGTATTTTGAAAAGATAAAATAGACAAACCTTTAGCTGGACTTGACAAGAAAAATATTCAAATAAATAAAATTAGAAATGTAAAAGGAGACATTACAATTGATACCACAATAAATACAAGGGACTGTTAACAGACTACTATAAATACAATACAACCAACAAATTGGACAACCTAAAAGGAATGGATAAGTTCCTAGAAACCTACAACCAACAAAGACTGAGTCATGAAAAAGGAAAAGAAAATTTGAACAGCCTAATTACTAGTAAGGAGATTGATTCTATAATTAAAAACCTTCCAACCCCAAAAAGTCCAGAACCAGATGGCTTCACTGGGGAATTCTACCAAACATTCAAAGAAGAATGTTCGAAGATGAAATGAGATATCATTTCATCTCAAACACTTCTAAAAATAAAATAGAAGGGCTCTGCCAGCATGGCTCAGTGGTTGAGCATGGACCCATGAACTTAGAGATCAGGGTTCGATTCCTGGCCAGGGCACATGCCCGGGTTGCAGGCTCAATCACCAGTAGGGGGCATGCAGGAGGCAACCGATCAATGATTCTCTCTCATCACTGATGTTTCTATCCCTCTCCCTCTCCCTTCCTCTCTTTGAAATCAATAAAAACATAAAAAAAAAAAAAAATAGAAGGGACATTTGCAAACTCATTTTCTGAAACTAGTATTACCCTGATACTATAGACAAAGACATCACAAGAAAAAAATATTACAGGCCAGTATCCCTGATGAGCATGGGAGCAAACTCCTCAACAAAATGTTAGCAAACTGAATTCAACAATACATTAAAAGGATTGTACACCATGATCAAATGGGATTTATTCCAGGGGTGCAAGGATGGTTCAATCTCACAAATCAATAAATGTGATACACATTTTTGCCACTTCTAGTCAACATAGTACTAAAAGTTTTAGCAAGAAAAATTAGGCAAGAAAAAAGGCATTAAAATTGGAAAGAAGAAGTGAAATGGTCTCTATTTGCAGATAACATGATATTATATGTCAAGAAAGCCTTAAATATTCCACCAAAAAACCTGTTAGAACTAACAAAATAATTCAGTAAAGTTGCAGGACATAAAATCAGTATACAAAAATTAGTTGCATTTCTATACAACAACAATGAATATCAGAAAGAGAAATTAAGAAAACAATCCCATTTGCAATAGCATCAAAAAAATTAACATACTTTGGAATAATTTTAATGAAGGAGGTAAAAGTTCTGTATATTGAAAACTATAAGATGTTAATGAAAGAAATTAAAGAAGAGAAATAAATAGATCTTCTGTATTCATAGGTAGGAAGAATTAGTTGCTAAAATGGCCATACTACCAAAAGTGTCTACAGATTCAATACAATTCCTATCAAAATACCAATGACATTTTTTCACAGAAATAGAAAAAACAATGCAAAATTTTTATGGAACTACAAAAATTAGCCAAAGCAATCATGAGAAAGAGGAACAAAGCTGGAGGTACCACAATTCCTGATTTCAAGCAACATTATAAAGCTGTAATAATCTAAACAGTATGGTATCAGCATAAAAAGAGACACACAGATCAATGGAATGGAATAAAGAACCCATAATCAATTAATTTACAACAAAGAAACCAAAAAAAGACAATGGGGAAGGGATAATCTCTTCAATAAGTGGAGCTGGGAAAACCGGATAGCTACAATAGAATGAAAATAGGCCCTCGGACTGAAGGGTCGGAGGTTGAGTTTCAGCCAAGGGCACGTACCTCAGTTGCAGGCTGGATCCCTGGCCCTGGCTGTGTGTGGAAGGCAACCAATTAATGTGTTTCTCTCATGTCGGTGTTTCTCTCTCTCTCTCTCTCTCTGAAAAAGCAATGGAAAAAATATCCTTGGGTGAGGATTAAAAAAAAAGAGAGAAAAAAAAGAAAAAGAAACTGGACCTCCATTACATCAGACACACAGTCAACTCAAAATGGATCAAAGACTTGCATGTAAGACCTGACACCATAAAACTCCTAGAAGGAAACAGAAATGCCCTGGCCAGTGTAGCTCAGTTGTTGGGTGTCATCCCATGCACTAAAGTGTTGCAGGTTCAATTTCTGGTCAGAGCATGTGCCTAGGTTAGGGTTTTGATCCCCAGGGGAATGCAGGAGCCAGCCAATTGATGTTTCGCTCTCACATAGATGTTTCTCTCTCTCCCTCTCCCTTCCTCTCTCTCTAAAAATCAATAAAAAAATCTTTTAAAAAAATAGAGAAGGTAAGCTTCTTGACATTGACCTTGGTAATTTTTTTTTGGCTTTGACACCAAATGCAAAGGCAACAAAAGCAAAATTAAACAAGTGGGACTACATCAATAAAAAACTGCACAAAATGAAAAGGCAACCTATGGAATAATAGAAAATATTTGCAAATCACATATCCTATAAGGTATTAATATCCAAGATATACAAAAAATTTATACAACTCAATAGCAAAATAAATGAGTAAACAAATATATAATCCAATTAAAAATGGGCAGAGGACCAAAATAGACACTTTTCCAAAGAAGACATACAAATGGCCAATAGATACATGAAAAGGTGTTTAACATTACTAGTCATCTGGGAAATGTAAATGAAAACAGCAGTGAGTTATCATTTCACATCTATTAGAATGTCTATATCAAGTTGAGAGATAAATGTTGACAAGAATGTGGAGGAAAGGGAACCCTTGTGCACTGTTGGTGGGAATGTAAACTGGTACAACCACTATGGAAAACACTATGGAAGTTCCTCAAAAAATTAAAAATAGAACTACCATATGATTTAGCAATCACACTCTGTGTATATTCCAAAGGAAATGAAATCGTTATCTCCAAGAGATATCTTCACTAAAGCATTGTTCACAACAGCCAATGTATGGAAACAGTTTAAGTGTCTGTTGATGGATAAAGAAATGTGATGTTATATATAGATATATAGATATTTCTATATATACAATGAATGTTATTCATCCTCAAAAAAGAAGAAATCTTGACGTGACAATATGGATGAAATTGGAGGGCATTATGCTCAATGAAATAAGCTAGACAAAGAAAGACAAATACTGCATGATATCATTTATATGTAAAATTTAAAAAAAAATAAATGAAGTTGAACTCATAGAAATAGAGTAGAAAAGTGGTTTCCAGGGTCTGGGGGTAAATAAGGAGAGGTGAAGTAAGGAGAGGCTGGTAAAGGGTACACACTTTCAGTTATAATATGAATAAGGTCTGTGAATCTAATGTATAACATGGTACCTATAGTTGGTAGCACTCTATTGCATCATTGAAATATGCTAAAAGAGTAGAACTTAAATGTTCTACTCAAAGTAAAAAATATGTGAGGTGATGAATGTGTTAATTAACTCAATGGGGAGAGACCTTTTCAGAATGTATACGTATATCAAGTCATCACATTGTACATGTTAAATATCTTAGAGTTTTAACCAACTGGGCACTGGGTGTGCTTGTTTCCTCTGGTGTGTCATTACTTCCTTCAGCCAATCAAGGAAATATATTGTGTATACTAACCATTGTATATAAATATACCAATAAATGATTCTATATGTGTCAATCCGTTACCACCCAGATTATTCCAGCCTCCTCCCCTTGCTTGCCTGTAACCTCCCATTATAACAGTGAAAAACCTGGCTTCCACCATCCACCATTCATTTACTTAATTGTTCAGTTTCAGTATACATGTGTAGCAGTATCAGAATTATTAACCTGTACCTTTATCAAGTAGATTATGGTGCTTATATATAATTTATTTTGCCTTTAATTTTACAGATTCCACTTATTTGCAATGTTACTTGGATAGTAAATTTCTCCCACACCTCATTCAGTGAGGTCATTGCATACATTTATGGTAGATAGTTTTATCACATCTTGAATTTATACTGGTGTTCTCCAGTCTCCTAAATTATGTTTTTTAAGTTTGCCTGCATTAAGGCTTACCTTTGCTATTAAGTTCAATGGGTTTTGATAAATGCAAAGTTATATATCCACAATTACTGTATCATACAGTATAGTTCACCACCCTAAAAAAAATTCCCCTATGCATCACCTATTAATTTTTCTTCTCTTACTCTGCACTCCAAGCAACAATTGATCTTTTATTATTGCTATCATCTTGCCATTTTCAGACTAGCTTCTTTTACATAGCAATATGAATTTAAGATTCATCCATGTCTTTTTGTGGTTTGATAGTTCATTTCTTTTTATGACTGACTAATATTTCATTGACTAATACTTCATTGTATGGATATACAAAAGTTTGTACATTCACCCATTGAAAGACATTCTGGCTGCTTCCAGTTTTTCATGATTATGAACAAAACTGGTATAAATATTCATATGCACATTTTTGTGTGGATATGTTTTCTCGTCAGTTTGGTAAATATCTAAGGATGTGAATTCTGGATTGCTTGGTAAGACTATGTTTTTGTAAGAAAGCGCCAAACTGTTTTTCAAAAAGGCTGTACCATTTGCATTTCTAACAGCAGTGAATGAGAGTTACTGTTGTTCTATATCCTTATCAGCAATCACTTTAGATTTTAAAAGAAATGTTAACCATTCTGATAAGTGTGTAGTGGTATCTTGTTTTAACTTGTAATTCTCTAATGACAAATATTGTTAAACATATTTTCATTTCCTTATTTGCCATCTATATACCTACTTGGTTGAGGTGTCTGTTCAAATGTTCTGTTCATTTTTTTCAAAAATTTCTTTTTTATTGAATTTATTGGGGTTACATTGGCTAATAAAGTTATATAGGTTTCAGCTGTACAATTTTATAACACATCATCTGTACACTGTATGGTGTGTTCACCACCCCAAGTCAAGTCCCCATCCATCACCACTTATCCCCCTTATATACCCTCTCCTACCTCCTCCCACCCCCTTTCCCTCTTGTTACCACCATTTGGTTGACATATAAGCCCTTTATCAAATATGTTTTGCAAATATTTTCTCCCAGTCTGTAATTTTTCTTCAGATATTCTTAATAGCGTGTTTCACTGAAGTTTTAAACTTTAATAAAGTCAAATTTATCATTTTTTTTCTTACATGGGTCATGCTTTTTGGTTGTACCTAAAAGCTCATTGCTGAGTGGTGCAGACCAGGGGAGGGGTTGCAGGGGCTGAGTGGATGTAGGCAAAGGGGGGGGGAGGGATGGGGAACATCTGTAATAGTGTCAACAATAAAATTGAAAACAAAACCTCATTGCTAAATCCAAGATCACCTACATTTTCTCCTATGTTTTCTTCTAGCAGTTTTTGACTATTGCATTTCACATTCTGTCTATAATTTCTTTTAAGTTAATTTTGTGAAGTGCATAAAACCTATGTCTAGGTCTGTGTTTTTGTATATGAATGTCCAATTTTTCTAGCACCGTTTGTTGAAAAGACTCTTTTTTCCATTGAATTACCTTTGCTCCGTTGTCAAAAATCAGTTGATTTTATTTGTGTCGGTCTATTTCTGATCCTTCTAGTTGGTTCCATTGATGTGTGTGTCTTTTAAAAATTTTTTATTAAGTCCTGAGGGAGAAGGGAGAGCAGCTCACAGGAGGACTCTGCAAGAATAAGACTCTTGGGGACTGTTGTTTGGGAACTGGAGGAAACGCTGAAAACCTCTGCTGGGGGCTGGGCAGGCAAAGGGCCCACCAGAATGTGTCCTTAATCGAACCTACTGGGCCCAGGCTGCTGAAACGGCCCATACAGAAAAGGCAACAGGCTAAAATCAATCTGAAGCTGCAGCAGGACAGAGCCTGGGGAGCCAGAATCAGAGGACAAGGTAGGGACTGAGGAGCTGGCTGTAGAGCAGAGACTAACTCCCGCAGAGTGAGTGCCTGACAGTGACACCTCTAAGGGTAGTGATACCCTGGGCTACACTAGCCACCCTGCAGTGTACAGACTCTACAGAAGACTCTGGAGCAAGACCAGGCAACTACATGGTTGCAAAATAGCTAAGAAGAGGAGGTGGTCCACGGAGAGTCTCAGATCAACCATCTACCTAAGGACACCAGAGCCAGACCTAGATGGCTCCTCACATTGGGGTGATACACAAGTACCTCCCAGGAGAACTGAAATCACAAAAAACAGTGACCCTCAGACAACATAAGTTGCCCAGAAGAAACGTACCTTTTTCTCAGCTGTTTTTTTTGTTTTGTTTGTTTTTTTTGGTTTTTGGGTTTTTTTTGTTTGTTTTTTATTTGTGGGTTTGTTTATTTTTTCCTCTTTTTTCCTTAGGAAGAAGAGAAAGGGGAGAAAATTTGGTTTTTTTTCTTTTTTAAATTTTATAAAAAAATCTTTTTTTTCTTCTTCTTCTTTTAAAATTTTTTTTTAAACATTTTTTTAACCAATTTTTTTTTTTCAATAAAAGAATTTTGACTTCCTTAGCTTCTTTGTGGTTTTGTTTTGGTTATTTCCTTTGTTTTGTTTTATCCTTGCTTCTACTGTCAAGACTTTCTTGATATCCCAGCTTAACGACTGGGACTTTATCATTATAACCAAGTTTATTGCTTTCCTCTATAGTTTCCCCCAAATCTCTTACCAGACTCCCTGCATGCCTGGGCTTTATCTCTCTCTCTCCTCTCAATCCATTGGCATAATTTTTTCTTCTTTTTCTTCTTTCTTTTTCTACTTTTCTTTCATTCTTTCATTTTGCCCCCTTCTGTTTTCCTGTCCAATTGTTAGTTTATATTATTCTCTTTATTGTATTTTTGTTTTCTCATTTTCAACTATTATCCTATTCCTATTCTCTCCCTTAATTTTGTGCTGGCCCTTCTTTCAGAATCTTTTCTCTGCTTCTTTTATCTCCCAGTAGCTTCTCTATTTTTTACATTTTTAGTTTATTATTATTTTCTAAATTTTCACCAGTATTAACAACAATATACACGTCTGGGCTCCACTGGACCCATAAGACAAAATCCCATCCCACAAGACCGAGACACAGCAAATATATCTAATATATAGATATGAGCACTAAGACCTACCAAAATAGGGAGACAAAGAAACAACCCCCAAATTAAAGAAAAGGAAACATCTCCAGAAAAAGACGTTGATGAGATGGAGTTAAGCAAGTTATCAGAAATGGAGTTTAGAGTATGGATGATGAAGATGTTCAAGGAACTTAAGAAGACTATAGATGATAAGATCGAGAACCTTAGTGAAAACATGAAAAAAGAGATACATACCATAAATACAACTCAGACAGAGATAAAGAATGCTGTATCTGATATCAATAATGCACTGGAAGGAATTAAAAGCAGGCTCAATGAAGCAGAGGATAGAATAAGTGACTTAGAAGACGAAGTAGAGAAAATCACACAATCAGAGCAGCAAAAAGAAAAAACACTTAAAAAGCATGAGGACAGTCTAAGGGAGCTTTGGGACAACATAAAGCGAAACAACATTCGCATTATAGGAAAGCCAGAGGGGGAGGAACGAGAGCAAGGGATAGAGAAGTTGGTAGAGGAAAGAATTATAGAAAACTTCCCTAGGCTGGCGAAGGAGAAAGCCATACAAGTTCAGGAAGCACAGAGGGTTCCAAACAAGAGGGACTCAAAGAGACCCACTCCGAGACACATCATAATTAAAATGGCAAATGTCAAGGACAAAGAGAAAATATTAAGGGCTACAAGAGAGAGACAAGCAGTGACCTACAAGGGAACCCCCATAGAGCTGACAGCTGATTTCTCAACAGAGACTCTTCAGGCCAGAAGGGAGTGGCATGAAGTTCTTCAAGTAATGAAAAGCAAGAACATGCAACCAAGATTGCTTTATCCAGCAAGGCTATCATTTAAATTTGAAGGTGAAATAAAAGCTTCCCAGACAAAAAAAGGCTAAAAGAGTTCAGTACCACCACACCAGCATTGCAAGAAATGCTAAAAGAACTGCTTTAAGAAAAAGAAGAAATAGTGAGAGAAAGGTACATCAGCATAAAGAGGGAAAATGGCATTAAATAAGTTGATATCAATAGTAACCTTAAATGTAAATGGAATAAATGGTCGAATCAAAAGACAAAGGGTAGCTGAATGGATAAGAAAACAGGACCCAAATATATGCTGTCTACAAGAGACCCACCTGAGAGCAAAAGACTCACACAGGCTAAAAGTGAAGGAATGGAGTAAAATATTCCATGCAAATGGAAAGGAAAAGAAGGCTGGAGTAGCAATTCTTATTTCTGGCAAAACAGACTTCAAAATGAAGACCATAATGAGAGATAAAGATGGTCACTACATATTACTAAAGGGATCAATCCAACAGGAGGAAATAACCCTTATGAACATTTATGCACCCAATACAGGAGCACCTAAATATATAAAAAATCTCTTGGGGGACTTCAAAGGTGAGATTGACAGCAACACAATCATAGTGGGGGACTTTCACACCCCACTGTCAGCATTGGACAGATCATCAAGACAAAAATCAACAGGGAAACACATACCTTAAATGAATCACTAGACATAATGGATTTAATTGACATTTATAGAACATTTCACCCCAAAGCAGCAGAATACACATTCTTCTCAAGTGCACATGAAACATTCTCAAAAATAGACCACATGTCAGGGCACAAGGCAAGTCTCTACAAATATAAGAAGACTGAAATCATATCAAGCATCTTCTCGGATCACAATGCCATGAAACTAGAAATCAACCACTATAAAAAAAAACTCAAAAATATTCAAACACATGGAGGCTAAATAGCATGTTATTAAACAATGAATGGGTTACCAAGGAGATCAAGGAAGAAATCAAACACTTCATGGAAAGTAACAAAAATGAACAGACAACAACCCAAAACCTATGGGACACAGCGAAAGCAGTCTTGAGAAGAAAATTCATATCATTACAGGCCTATCTCAAGAAACAAGAAAAAGATCTAATGAACCATCTAACAGAACAACTAAAAGAACTAGAACGAGAACAGCAAGAAAAGCCCCAAGGAAGTAGAAGGAAGGAAATAATAAAAATCAGATCAGAGATTAATGACATAGAGACTAAAAAAACAATACAAAAAATCAATGAAACCAAGAGCTGGTTTTTTGAAAAGGTAAATAAAATTGATGCACTTTTAGCCAGACTCACGAAGAAACAAAGAGAGAGGACCCAAATAAATAAAATCAGAAATGAAAGAGGCGATATAACAACTGATCCAACAGAAATACAAAGGATTGTAAGAAAATATTATGAGCAACTATATGCCAACAAATTGAACAACATGGGGGAAATGGACAAATTCCTAGAAGCATACAACCTTCCAAAGCTGAATCAAGAAGAGGCAGAAAACCTGAATAGGCCAATAACAACTAATGAAATTGAAGCAGTAACCAAAAAACTCCCAGCAAACAAAAGTCCTGGACCAGATGGATTTACAGGCGAGTTTTACCAAACATTCAAAGAAGAATTAACACTTATTCTATTCAAACTATTCCAGAAAATTCAAGAGGAGGGAAAACTCCCAAATTCTTTTTATGAGACCAGCATCACCCTAATCCTAAAACCAGATAAAGATACTACAAAGAAAGAAAATTACAGGCCAATATCCCTGATGAACATAGATGCTAAAGTCCTCACTAAAATACTAGCAAACAGGATCCAGCAATACATTAAAAAGATCATACATCATGACCAAGTGGGATTTATTCCGGGGATGCAAGGCTGGTACAACATCCGCAAATCAATAAATGTGATACATCACATAAACAAAATGAAGGACAAAAATCATATGATCATATCAATAGATGCAGAAAAAGCATTAGACAAAATCCAGCACCGATTTCTGATAAAGACTCTCAGCAAAGTGGGAATAGAGGGATCATACCTCAACATAGTAAAGGCCATATACGACAGACCTACAGCCAAGATCATACTCAATGGGCAAAAACTAAAACCATTTCCATTAAAAACCGGAACAAGACATGAATGCCCATTTTCACCACTCTTATTCAACATAATACTGGAAGTCCTTGCCATAGCCATCAGACAGGAGGAAAACATAAAAGGTATCCAAATTGGAAAGGAGGAAGTAAAACTGTCATTATTTGCAGATGACATGATACTGTACATAGAAAACCCTAAAGACTCCATCAAAATACTATTAGATTTGATAAATGAATTTGGCAAGGTAGCTGGATACAAAATCAACAACTGGAAATCAATGGCATTCTTATACACCAACAATGAACTTTCAGAGAGAGAAACTAAAAAAGCAATACCATTTACCATTGCAACTAAAAAAATAAGATACCTAGGAATAAACTTAACCAAGGATGTAAAAGACCTGTACTCAGAAAACTATGTGACACTGAAAAAAGAAATAGAGGAAGATTTAAACAAGTGGAAGAAGATACCATGCTCATGGATTGGAATAATTAATATCATTAAAATGTCTTTACTACCCAAAGCAATTTATAAATTTAATGCAATTTCTATGAAAATACCAACAGTATATTTCACAGACCTAGAACAAACATTTTGAAAATTTATATGGAACCAAAAAAGACCCCGAATAGCTGCAGCCATCTTGAGAAAAAAGAACGGAATGGGAGGGATCACATTACCAGACTTCAAACTATATTACAAAGCCACTGTAATCAAAACGGCCTGGTATTGGTACAACAACAGGTATATAGATCAATGGAACAGAACAGAGACCCCAGAAATAGACCCACACCATTATGGTCAGTTAATATTTGACAAAGGAGGCAAGAGTATCCAATGGAGTAAGGACAGTCTCTTCAATAAGTGGTGCTGGGAAAATTGGACAGATACATGCAAAAGAATGAAACTAGACCACCAACTTTCACCATACACAAAAATAAACTCAGAATGGATAAAAGACTTCAATGTAAGTCACAAAAACCATAAAAATCCTGGAAGAAAACATAGGCAGTAAAGTCCCAGACAGGCCACGTAGTGGACTTGTCACTGATACGTCTCCTAGGGCAAGAGAAACAAAGGAAAAAATAAACATATGGGACTACATCAAACTAAAAAGCTTCTGCACAGCAAAAGAAAACAGCCTCAAAATACAAAGAAACCCCACGGTCTGGGAAAACATATTTGCCAAGGATGAATCTGATAAGGGGCTAATTTCCAAAGTGTACAAAGAACTCATAGCACTCAGCAAGAGGAAGACAAACAACCCAATTAAGAAATGGGCAAAGGACTTAAATAGACACTTCTCCAAAGAGGACACGGATGGCCAAGAGACATGTGAGAAAATGCTCGACGTCGATAATCATCCAAGAGATGCAAATTAAAACCACAATGAGGCATCACTTCACACCTGTCAGAATGGCTGCCATCAACAAATCAACAAACAACATGTGCTGGCGAGTGTGTGGAGAAAGGGGAACCCTAGGACACTGCTGGTGGGAATGCAGACTGGTGCAACCACTATGGAAAACAGTATGGAGCTTCCTCAAAAAATTAAAAATGGAGCTGCCGTTTTACCCAGTGATTCCACTCCTAGGAATGTATCCTAAGAATCCTGAAACATTCATCAGAAAGGATATATGTACCCCAATGTTCATAGCAGCACAGTTTACAGTAGCTAAGATCTGGAAACAGCCCAAGTGCCCATCAGTAGATGAGTGGATAGAAAAGCTGTGGGACATTTACACCATGGAATACTACGCAGCTGTAAAGAAGAAGAATCTCGTACCCTTTGGGACAGTATGGATGGACCTGGAGAATATTATGCTAAGTGAAATAAGCCAGGCAGCGAAAGACAAACATCACATGATCTCGCTTATACGTGGAATCTAAAGAACTTAATAAACTGATGAGCAGAATAGATTCAATGACATGGAAGCATAGATGAGACTGATGAATGTCAGAGGGATGGAGGAGGGCAGGTGGGTGGAGGGGGAGAGAGTAACCAAAGAATTTATGTGCATATATACACAACCCAAGAACATGGACAATGGTGGGGAGAAGGACTGGGGAGGGGGAAGGAACGGGGTGGAAAGGGTCATTCAGGAGAAAAAGGGACATCTGTAATATTTTAAAGAATAAAAAAATAAAATAAAAAAATAATAAAACAAAAAAAATTATTTTTTTGCCAATACCATGCTGTCTTCATTTCAGTAGCTTTAGAATAAGGCTTGAAATCAGACAGTGTGAGTCTTCCACATTTGTCCTTCTTCAATATGGTGGTTGCTATTCCAAGTCTTTGCCTTCCATATAAACTTTAGAAACATTTTGTTAATATCTACAAAAAAATTACTCGGGTTTTTTATTCAGAGTGCATTGAATCTATAGATCAAATCAGGAAGAATTTTCATCTTAACAATACTGAGTCTTCCAATTCATGATGCAGAATATCTCTCCACTATTTTTATCTTCTTTGATTTCTTCCATCAGAGTTTTGTAGTTTTTCTGAATAGGGATCATGCACATATTTGGTTAGATTTATACCTGTTTCTTTTTTGGGCAGGGGTGTATTTTTGTAGATAGTTGGTTTTTTTAAATTCTCACCAGAGGATATATTTTTTCCATTGCTTTTCAGAGAAAGTGGAAGAGAGATGAGAGAGAGGGAGAGAATCATCAATGTGAGAGAGACAAACTGATTGGTTGCCTCTTGCACTTGCCCCAACTAGGGCCAGGGATCGAGCCTGCAACTGAGGTACATGTCCTGGACTGGAATCAAACCCGAGACCCTTCAGTCCACAGGCGGACGGTCTAACCACCGAGTAAAACTGGCTAGGGCAGTAGATAGTATTTTTTTTTAAACTTTAAATTCCAGTTGTTAATTGATGGAGAGCAATTGACTTTTCTGCATTAAGCTTGTATGTTTCAAACTTGGTATATTCGATTATTAGTTGTAAAAGATTTTTGGTGATTCTTCAGGATTTTCTACATAGACAATCATGTCATCTGTGAACAAGGACAGTTTCATTTTTCTTCAAAAATCTATACACCTTTTATTTCCTTTTCTTATCTTGTTACACTAGCTAAGACTTCTAGTATGATACTGATTATGAGTTTTGAGGGGAACATTCTTATCTTCTTCCCAATCCTTGGGAACTTAGCTATTATATTAAATATAATAGCTGCAGGGGTTTTTGTAGATGCTCTTTATCAAGCTGAGGAAGTTTGCTTATGCAGGGTGGGGCAAAAGCAGGTTTACAGTTGTTCATATGGAAAATATTTTAATAATTAATAAATAATGATACAAGAATAAACTATTTCTCATACTTACAACTGTAAACATACTTTTGCCACACCTTGTATTCCTAATTTGCTGAAGGTTTTTTTAATGATTGAGTGTTGGATTTTGTCAAATGCTCTTTTTCTCCATCAATTAAAATCAAATATTTATTCTTTGGCTCTTTGATGTGGCAGAGTACACTGACTGATTTTTGAATGCTGAAACAGCCGTGTGTGTCTGGAAGAAATCTCACTGGGTTGTGGAGTATAGTTCTTTTTTTAAATTATTGGACAGTTTGCTAATATTTTGTCAGGATTTTGTGCCTGTATTCATGAGAGTATAGGTCGTAGTTTTATTTTCTTGTAATATCTTTATCTGGTTTTGCTATTAAGGTGATCCTGGACTCATACACTGAGTGAGGAAGTATTCCTTCTGCTTCTATTTTCTGGAAGAGATTGTGGAAAATTAATATAATTTCTTCCTTAAATGTTTGGTAGAATTCACCAGTGAAATCATTTGGGTCTGATGATTTCTTTTTAGGAAGGTTATTAATTATTTATTCAATTTATTTTATAGATATAGGCCATATTCAGATTATCTATTTCTCCTTGTGCCAGTTTTGTTAGTTTGTATGTTCAAAGGAATTGGTCCTTTTCATCTATGTTATCAACTTTATAGGCATAGAATTTTATATAATATTCTTTTATTCCTTTTAATGTCCATGGAATCAGTAGTGTTGATTCTCACCTTTAAAACTTAATTTTCAAATTACAGTTGATGTACAATATTACATTTAGTTTCAGTTGTATAGGATAGTGATTAGACATTTACATACCTTACAAAGTGATCACCCAATAAGTCTGGTACCCATCTGACATTATACATAATTATTATAATATTATTAACTATATTCCCTATGTTGTACTTTACATCCCTGTGACTATTTTTATAAGTGACATTTTGTACTTTTTTTTTTAATCCTTACCTGAAGATAGTTTTTCCATTGCTTTTCAGAGAGAGTGGAAGGGAGAGAGAGAGACAGAGAGAAATATCGATGTGAGAGAGGCACATCAATTGGTTGCCTTCCACATGCACTCCACCAGGGCAGGGGATCGATCCTGCAACCAAGTTATGTGCCCTTGACTGGAATCGAACCTGGGACCCTTCAGTCCTCAGGCTGACGCTCTAACCACTGAGCAAAACCAGCTAGGGTGACATTTTGTACTTTTTAATCCCTTTCACCTGTTTTACTCTCCCAACCCCCCTCCAATCTAGCAATCATCAATTTGAACTCTGCATCTAGGAATTTGTTTATTTTGTTTTTTTAGAGTCCACATATAAGTGAAAGCATATGATTTTTTCTTTCTCTGTGTGACTTGCTTCACTTAGCATAATACCCTCTATGTCCATCCATGTTGCAAATGTTAAAATTTCTTTTTTATAGCTTAGTAATATTCCATTGTATATATGTACCACTTCTTTATCCATTCGTCTATTAATGACGCTTAGGTTGCTTCCATATCTTGGCTATTATAAATAATGCTGTCATGAATATAGGGCTGCATATACCTTTTAAAATTATTGTTTTTAGTTTCTTTGAATATATGCCCAGTAGTGGAATTGCTGGGTCATAAGGTAGTTCTATTTTCAATTTTTTAAGGAACCTCCAGACTGTTTTCCATAATGGCTGTATGGCTGTACCAATTTACGATCCCACAGACAGTGCATGAGGGTTCTCTTTTCTCCACATTCTCACTAACACTTGTTTGTTGACTTAATGATGATAATCATTCTGACAGATATGAGATGATAACTCATTGTGGTTTTAACTTGTATTTCCCTGATGTTTAGTGATGTTGAGATTCTTTTCATATATCTGTTGGCCATCTGTATGTCCTCTTTGATTCTCACCATTTTAAATGGACTTCTAAATATTATCATCAGTAGTTATAAAGAATATAACTTCTGGATATTGTGAGGAGTTTTACTTTTGTTGAAAATTTAATTATGTTACTTTTTAAAGTGTATCTAATGGAATCTAAATACCATATTAATTTGATACCATCATCAACTCATCCATTTAAAAACTATAAATAAGCTTATCTTTAACTGTTGGAAATATTGCATTATTTCTTTTTCTGCTTGTACTTGTTTTTCCAGTTCAGAATTTTATCTTATTATGACATATTGGGCTTGAAAACCTTAATACTTTTTTATAACATAAAAAAGAAAATTTTTATTGTAAGTACATCTTGTTTTTAAATAGACTTAATTCAAATGTCTATGGCTGAATATGACTTATTGCCTGATATATAAGATTGAACATTAATCCTGCTACTACTGTTTTTTATTTTTATAGGTGCAAGTGCTAAAAATTCTTGTCTGCATACATAAAGAGATAAAAGTGGGAAAGTTCTCTTAGAGCAATGCCACTCAATCTCTGAACTCCTTCTGAGTTAAATGCCAAAAATCACTTGGTGATCTTTCATCAAAAATTATTTTTAGATAACTATAGTGAATAACTTTATTAGGAACTCCTTCCATTTTTATAAAAGTAATGAACTAAAAAACTACTTGAATTACAAGGAGATATTTTATTTAGTCATTAGTGTCATGCACTTTCTCAAACACAACCTCAACATTTCAAATAGACCTTTCCCTGACAAACTAGAGGTTTTGCATGAACATTCTATCATTATAAGACTTTGGATGAGAGAGAAGTAAATATTTCTTTTATAAATTGAGAGAAGGATCTGTTTTGAAAGAGGATGTGAGAAGAGGGAACTTGTAAGATACTTGACCCTAGTCATAGTGTTGAACAAATTTAGAAAAGAATGCAGGTAGAACTTGAGGCTCTGAAAAGTTTCCCCCTTAACACTATATAAGTGTCTGGGTAGTTCTTGGAAAGATTTGTGTATCCGGGGTCATATAACCCATTTTTAAGACCCTTCTATGGAAAAGATAGGAAGGCATACTTAAAAAATGGCAATTGATAAGAGACCTGAAAGAAGTGAGAGTGGAACCATGTAACAGTCTGGGGGAAGAGCCTGTCAGGCAGCAGTAACTTCAAAAGCAAAGGGCTTGAGGTAGGAGTGAGCTTGGAATGTTCTGGAAATAACAAGGTCAGCGTTAGTTGTTATGGAGTGAATGAGGGAAAAGGTAGGATAAGAGGTCAGAGAGGCAATCAGCAGCATGTTAGGTCTTGCAGTACAAGGTAGGAATTTGGGATTATATTCTTAGAGTGGCTCCCCACTGGAGGGTTTTGAGCCCAGGGGGTGGGGTGGTGGTCGTGACATGACTTAACTTTTGTTTTTAAAAGGCTTACACTGGCTGCTGTGTTATTATATAGAAGTATTGTTGTCTTTGTCATCTGGATAGTTTTGCTAACAACTCTTTCTGGGTTCACAACTGTGGATGACAGTTTTAACTGCATATGCTTGTAAAAATAATCTGACTCTTGAGTAATTTTGGCTGCCAACTTGGTCTGAGTGTGGTTTTCTTAGATTTATTGGCCTCAGAACTCTTGTAATAAAGAGGGAGCTACCTCCTTTCTGGCTGTCACCTCATTGCACTTGAGCAATAAATGTTGGGGTTTGGAAGTCAGATAAGTGCACTAGGGTCTCAGCTGATGACTTGCAGATCATAGGATCACAGTCCCCAGGAAAACAGACTCTGAAACTCAGGTTTTTGTGAGAGAACTTTATTGGGGAGTGCTCTCACAGACATTACCTGTTGTGGATAAGTGGATTGGGACTGGATAGAAGGAGATGCTGGATTGTGATGCAGTTGCAACAGAACACTCAGCCATCCTAAAAGAGGATGGCCCTTTAGAGTTTTCTCAAATGAGATGTGAGGCCCAGGCTTTAATACTGTTCACATCAACTAGTAAACGGTTGTGGGTACCCCTTAGAAGAGGGATGTGAACTTGGGCCAAGGTTAGTTTCTGGGAAGGGACTCAGCTGTGAGACATCAGCAGCCAAACTCGAAGCAACTTGGGGAATGCGTCCCAATCTTGAAGGGGGTACCTGGTGGCATAACGCTATCCACTACAGGTGATTAACTGGAAGAGCCCTTGAGAGATCATTATTCCCATTCTAGATACCACCACTTTGAAGCTAAAGAAAGTGAGGCCCAAAAGGTATACAAATATAGTTTATCTATTAACTAATTTTCTCTTGTGTTAATTACAATACACAAAATAACTTCAACACTTATGCTTTATTCCTAAAGTAGGGAGAATAGAAAACTTATTCTTTTTAAAAATATTTTATTGATTTCTAGAGAAAGAGTAATGGAGAGAGAGAAACATTGATGTGCAACATTGATTGGCTGCCTCCTGTATGCCCCAAACCAAGGATCGAGCTTGCAACCTGGACATGTGCCCTGATTGGGAATCAAACCTCTTGGTGCACAGGACAATGCCAAACCAACTGAGCCACACTACCCAGGGCTAGAAAACTTATTCTTAATTTTAAAAAGTATTTTCAGACTTCCTTTAAGATGGCGGAATAGGTAAATGCTGTGGTTGCCTCTTTCCATGATCACATTAAACTTGCAACTAAATTATAGAACAACCACCATTGAAAGCCAGATGAAGACTAGCTGAACAGAATTCCTATAACTAAAAATATAAAAGAGAAACCATGTGGAGACTGATAGGAGGGGCAGAGACTTGGAATGGGCAGGTTTCACACCAACCTGTGGTGATTAAGAATCAGGAGGGATATCTCAACTGCAGAGATCCTCCCAAAGAGCAAGGGGTCCAAGCCCCATACCAGGCTCCCCACAGTACCAGTACTGGGAAGAGGAGCCCCCATAAGATCTGACTGTGTCAACCAGAGAGGATTGTTTACCAAGAAAGACTAAGAGCTGTAAGAGAATGAGACATGCTCTAAATGGTCTGCATACAAACTCACTTACTCTAAGCTCCAACACAGGGGAAGTAGCCCAGAAAGTACCAGGGACATATAGGGAGGAACTAAATTGACTAAATTCAGGGCAGTGGCTGGAATGGTAGGAGTTGGGGCCACTCTCTCTAAGGAAGGAAGCACTGGCAGATGCTATTGTTCCTTTGTGGAGCTCTTCTCCCACCCAGCTGGCCTGCTAAGATGGTCACCAAGTCTGTGTTCTTCATTAACCTTGCTAACACCATTTACCCAACCTTGGTGATTCCCTGTGACCCCACCTAACTCAACTCACTCACCTAGCCTGAGCTTTTTCTGGTGGCTCCTCTAAATAAACAACCTGTCTTGGCTTATGCTGTGTACTTCCCAAATCTCTCAAAGGTCTAAATTTCAAAAAAACCAGTGACCAACCTTGGTGTACCTTGTAGCTCTTGCTAAGTGGCCCAAGCCCAGCACAAAAGGAGAATGATCTCAACTTGCATTATAACTCCCACCAGGTGGCTCTATGCCAGGCATAAGTGGTGACCAGTTTAGCTTGGAATGTAGCTTCAACAAACTGGCCAAAGCCCCAGTACAAGTGACAGCTGGCCTTGACTTACATCATGGTGCCCACCAAAGGATCCCAAGCTCAGAAAAAGTGGCAGCCAGCCTCAGTTCACAGCATAACCTTCCTCATGTGCCTCCAAGTCCAGCACCTGTGGTAACTAACTGAAGATCACTTTGTAGTTTCTACCAAGTGACACCATTCCCAGAGTAAGCAGCAGCTGACATTGGCTTGCACTAGAGACCCTTCTGAGAGGCTCTAAACCCAAGACACCTGTGGGCAGTTTCAGACCACATCAGAGCACTACCCAACCAGTTCCACAAATAACACACCCAAAGGACAGGCTTGGTTGGCACCAGAGCCTCATTAAAGTGACTCCTGCTTCATGGGGTCAACCCTCACACAATAGCTCATTTGCTGTAGTCATGGCAGCCCTTGCAAAAAGTCAGCCTGAAGGTCTACCCCATCCACTGATGTACCAACAACAATCGAGGTCCAGCTACAACAGGAGGGCAAAAACAACCCACACAGGGAGCCCGTGCCACTTGGTCCCACAGGACACCTACATAAGGCCACTCTATCACAAGCAAGAGATGTAACATATATACCTAATAAAAGACAGGGAGGCAGCCAAAATGAAGAGACAAAAACATCCCAAATGAAAGAACAGGACAAAACTCCATAGAAAGAACTAAATGAAAGATAAGCAATCTACCAGATAGAGAGTTCAAAACACTGTTTATTAAGGATGCCCAATGAATTTAGGGGCAGAATAAATAAACTCTGTGAGAACTTCAAGAAAGACATAGGAAACATGAAAAAAGAGATAGGAACTATAAAAAAGAACCAGTCAGAAATGAAGAATAAAATAACATAAATGAAGAATACATTAGAGGGGAAAAAAGAAGCAAGAAAAAAAAAAAGAAAAAAAAAATACACTAGAGGGAATCAACAGCTGATTAGATGAAGCAGAGGACCCAATCAGTGACCTGGAAGAAATGTCACAAAAAGCACTGAATTAAGACAGCAAAAAGAAAAATGAATAAAGAAAATGAGGATAGTTTAAGGTACTTCTGGGACAATATCAAGCATACCAACATTCACATGAGAGGGGAAAAGAGAGGGAGCAAGGGATTGAAGACCTATTTGAAGAAATAATGATGAAAAACTTCCCTGACCTGACAAAGGAAATAGACATACAAGTCAGGGAAGTGCAGAGTTCCAAACAAGATAAACACAAAGAGGTCTGCAGCAAAATACATCATAATTAAAATGCCAAAGTTTAACGAGAATCTTAAAAGTAACAAGAGAAAAGCTGTTAGTTACCAAAAGGGAGAGCCCATACTGCTGTCAGCTGATTTCTCAAAGAAACTATTCAGGCTGGAAGGAGACGGCACAAAATATTCAAAGTGATGAAAGGCAAAGACCTACAACCAGGATCACTGCATCCAGCAAGGCTATCCTTTAGAATCAAAGGAGAGAGAGTTTCCCTGACAAGAAAAAGATAAAAGAGATCATCACCACTAAACCAAAGCTATAAGGGAGATCTTTAAGAAGAAAAGAAAAGATAAAAAGTATAAATTAGAAAATATAGGAAAGAATAAAATGCTCACAAAGGCAAACACTTAGTAAAAGCAGTAGATTAACCAAGTACAAAGCTAGTACAAAGGTTAAAATATAAAAGTAAGAAGATTGTGATAATTACAACAATAAATTAAGGGATACACACAAACACATATGCATAAAAGAAGTGAAAAATAATGACAAAAATGTAGTGAAATGTAATCGAACTTTAAATATAGTTCTATGTAATAGAACTATAATAGAATTTGTAATAGAAATGTAATAGAACTTGAGTGATTGTCAACTTAACATAGACTGCTACAAACAGCCTGGTACATATGAAGCACATGGTACCACAAACTAAAAGCTTTTAAGAGATATACAAGAAATAAAGAGAAAGGAATCCAAATACAACACTATAGAAAGTCATCAACATATGAGAGGAGAGAGCAAGAGAATAAGAAGGGAACAGACAACAAATACAAAAAATTTCAGAAAACAATTAATAAAATGGCAATAACTACATACCTATACATAATTACTACATATCCATAATTACTTTAATTGTAAATAGACTAAATGCTGCAATCAAAAGACATAGGGTGGCTGACTAAATGAATTTAAAAACAAGATCCATATATATGCTGCCTACCAAAGACCCACTTCAGATCTAAAGACATTACACAGACTGAAAGCAAAGGAATAGGAAAAGATATTTCATGCAAGTAGAAATGAAAAAAAGAAAAGCTGTGGTAGCAATACTTATGTCAGATAGAATAAACTAAAACAAAAGCTGTACAAGAGACGAAGAAAGGCATTTCATAATGATGAAGGGATCAATCCAACAAGAGAAACATAACTCTTGTAAACATCTACACACCCAATGTTGGAGCACCTAAATTTATAAAGCAAATATTAATGGACATAAAAGGAGAGATTGACAGTAGTACAGTAATAGTAAGGGATTTTATATCCCATTGACATAATGGGTAGATTATCTAGACAGAAAAACAAGGAAATAGCGGCCTATGTGTAATGACACATTAAATCAAATGGACTTATTTGATATTTTTAGAACATTTCACCCAGAAGCAGCAGAATATACATTCTTTTAAAGAGCACATAGAACATCTTTTCTTTTCTTTTTTTAATCCTCACCCAAGAACATGTTTCCATTGATTTAGGAGAGAGAGGAAGGGGGGGGGCAAGTGAGAGAGACATCAATATGAGAGAGAAATATCAATTGATTGCCTTCATTATGTTCCCTGACCAGGGATCAAACCCACAACTTGGGTATGTTCTCTGACTGGGAATTGAACCTGCTACCTTCTAGCATACAGAATGATGCTTCAACCAACTGAGACACACTGGCCAGGACTGGAACATTTTCCTGGACTGACCACATGTTAGGCCATAAAACTAGTCTCAATAAATTTATGATTGAAATCTTATCAAGCATCATCTCTAATTAAAATAGCGTGAATGTAGAAATCAATTACAAGAAGAAAACTGAAAACCACACAAACACATGGAGGCTAAATAACATGCTACTAAATAGTGAATGGGTTAACAATGAGCTCAAAGAAGAAATCAAAAGATACCTTTGGACAAATGAGAACAAAAATACAACTCAAAATCTATGGGACACAGCCAAAGCAGTTTTAAGAGGGAAATTCATAGTAATGCAGGCTTATCTTGAGAAACAAGAAAAATCTCAAATAAACGATCTTACCTTACACCTACAGGAACTAGCAAAAGAAGAACAAACAAAGCCCAAAGTAAGTAGAAGAAAGGAAATAATAAATATCAGAGTGGAAATAAACAAAATAGTGTCAAAAAAAGATAATATCAAAGAAACCAAGAACTGGTTCTTTGAAAAGATAAAAAATGATAGCCAGTCTCATTAAGACAAAAAGAGTGATGGTCCAAATAAATAAAATCAGAAGTGATAGAGGAAACTACCAACATCACAGAAATACATAGGATTATAAGAAAATACTATGAATTATATGCCAGCAAATTAAACAGTCTAGAAGAAATGGATAAATTTTTAGAAACATATGATCTTCCAATACTGAATAAGGAAGAAACAAAATTTGAACAGACTGATAACTACTAACCAAATCAAATCAGTAATCAAAAAGCTCCCAACAAACAAAAGTCTTGTATCAGATGGCTTCACCAGTGAATTTTAGCAAACATTCAAAGAAGAATTAATACCTATCCTTCTCAAACTATTCCAAAAAATTGTAGAGGAGCGAAGGCTTCCCAAACTCATTTTATGAGGCCAGCATTATCCTGATAACAAAACCAGACAAAGATAACAAAAAAAAATTATAGGCCAATACCCTTGATGAACGTAGATGCAAAAATTCTCAACAAAATATTTTCAAACTGAATTCAGCAATACATTTAAAACATTATACACCATTATCAAGTGGGATTTATTCCTGGGATGTAAATTTGGTTTAATATCTGCAAATCAATTATTGTGATATAGCACATAAACTAAATGAAAGATAAAAATTATATAATCATATCAATAGATGTGGAAAAACATCTACTTGATAAAATCCAACATCCATTTATGATAAAAACTCTCAGCAAAGTAGGAATAGAGGGAACATACCTCAACATGATAAAGGCCATATATGACAGACCCACAGTTAATATCATAATCAATGGTGAAAAGCCAAAAGTTTTTTCTTAAAAATCAGGAACAAGACAGGGATCTCTAAATTTACTACTTTTATTCAACATAGTATTGTAATTCCTAGCCAAAGCAATCAGATAAGAAAAATAAATAAAAGGCAGCCAATTTGAAAGAAAGAAAACTGTCATTATTTGCAGATGACATACTGCTATATAGAAAACTCTAAAAATTTCACCAAAAATCTATTAGAACTGATAAATGAATTCCATGAAGTAGAAGAATATATAAAATTAATGTACAGAAATTGATTGTACTTTTATGCAGTAATAATGAACTATCAGAAAGAGAAATGAAGAAAACAATCCCTTTTACAGTTGCATCTAAAAGAAAAAGATACCTGGGAATAAATTTAACCAAGAAGGCAAAATATCTGTTCTCAGAAAACTATGAAATTAAAGAAAGAAATTGAAGAAGATACAAATAAATGAAAGGACATATGTTCATGGCTAGGAAAAATTAACATTGTTAAAATGTCCATAATAGTCAAAGCAATGTAGTTATTCAATACAATCCCTATCAAAATACCAATGGCCTAGAAAACTCCTAGAACAAAACATAGACAGTAAAATCTCTGACATTTCTCTAAGCAATAATTTTTCTGATATATCTCCTTAGGCAAGAGAAACAAAACAAAAAATAAACAAGTGGGACTACATCAAAGTAAAAAGTTTTTACACAGCAAAGGAAACCATCAATGAAACAAAAAGACCACCTACTGAATTGAAGAAGATATTTGCCAATGATACATCCAATAAAGGGTTAATATCCAAAATTTATAAGTAACTCACACAACTTAACATAAAAAATACAAATAATTTAGTCAAAAAATCTGCAGAGGACCTGAACTGACACTTCTCTACAGAGGACATACAGTTGACCTATGAAAAGATGCTCAATGTCACTAATCATCAGAGAAGTGCAAATTAAAACCACAATGAGATATCAGGTCACATCTGTTGGAGTTTCTATAATCAGTAAATCAAAGCAAGTGTTGATGAGGATGTGGAGAAAAGGGAACCCTTATGCACTGCCGTGGGCATATGGATTGGTGCAGCCACTATGAAAAACAGTATGGAGGCTCCTCAAAAAAATTAAAAATGGGACTGTCTTATGACCCAGCAGTTCTACTTTGGTTAATGTCTGAAGAAACCCAAAACACTAATTTGAAAGAATATATGCATCCCTATGTTCATTGCAGTGTTATTTACAATAGCCAAGATATGGAAGCAACCCAAGTGCCCATTAATAGATGAGTGGATAAAAAAAGTTGTGGTACATATATATACAATGGAATATTACTTGGCCAGATAAAAGAATGAGACAACATGGATGGACCCAGAGGGTATTATGCTAAGTGAAATATGTCAATCAGAAAAACACACACAACAATATCATATAATTTCACTTATACATGGAATCTAAAGAACAAATTAAACAAACAAACAAAATAAGAACAAACTCATAGATACAGAGAACAGATTGATGGTTGCCAAAGGAAAGGGGGTTTGGAGGGCTGGGTGAAAAAGAAGGGATTAGGAAATACAAATTGGTAGTTACAAAATAGTCATGGGTATGTAATATACAGCATAGGGAATATAGTCAGCAATATTGCATTACTATGTTTAGTGCTAGGTGGGTACTGAACTTATCAGGGTGATCACTTCATAAGTTTTCTAAATGTCTAACCACTATGCGTACACTTGAGACTAATGCAAAATAATATTGCATGTAGAGTGTAATTGGAAAATAAAATTTAAAAGTGAATTATTTAAAAAATACTAACAGCATTTTTTTGTAGAACTAAAAAGCCAACATACCATCTTAAAATTTAAATGGTACCCAAAAGGATCCTGAATGGCAACCTTGAGAAAGAAGAACAAATTTGGAGATACTACACTACCTGATATCAAATTATACTACAAGTCTATAGTACTCAAAACAGCATAATACTGGCATCAAAACAGAAAAATAGATTAATGGAGCAGAATAGAACCTAGAAATAATCCCATGCTTATTTGGCCAATTAAAGTATGAGAAAGGAGGCAAGAACATATAATGGCATAAAGGTAGTCTCTTCTATAAATGGTGTTGGGAAATCTGAGCAGATACATTAAAAAGTGAAATTACCAATTTCTTATACCATATACAAAAAACCCCCTCAAAAATGGGTTAAACACTTAAATGTAAGACCCCAAACCCTGAAACTTCTAGAAAAGAACATAAGCAGTAAACGTTTTGACATCACTCTTAGGAATATTTATTTGGATATATCTCCTTGGGCAAGGGAAACAAAATAAAAAATTAAAAAAATGGGACTACATCAAACTAAAATTTTTTTTTCAGCAAAGGAAATCGTCAACAAAATGAAAAGACAACCTACTGAATGGGAGAAGTTATTTGCTAGTGATACATCAACAAGTGATTAATATCCAAAATATATAAGGAACTCATACAGCTTAACATAAAAAAGCCAAATTGCCCTGGCTGGTTTGGCTCAGTGGTTAGAACATTGGCCCAAGGAATGAAAGGTCCTGGGCTTCATTCTTGCCAAGGGCATGTACCTTGCTTTCAGGCTTGATCACCAGCCTCAGTCTGGGTGAGCAGGGGAGGCAACCAATCCATGTGTCTCACTTTGATCTCTCTCTCTCTCTCTCTCTCTCTCTCTCTCTCTCTCTCTCTCCCTCTCTCTCTCTCTCCCTCTCTCCCTCTCTTGCTCTCTCTCTCCCCTTTTCACTCTCTCTGAAAAGCAATGGGAAAAATATCCTCGGGCGAGGATTAAAACAAATGAACAAAAACAACACTTAATCCAATTAAAAATGGGCAGAGGACCTGAATAGACATTTCTCCAAAGAGGACATACCAATAGCCAATAGACAAATGAAAAGATGCTCAATGTCACTAATCACCAGGGAAATGCAAATTAAAATCTCAAAGAGATATAGTCTCATACCAGTCAGAATTAGTATCATATGTAAATCAACAAACAAGCGTTGGTGAGGGTGTTGTGAAAAGGGAAGCTTTGTATGCTGTTCATGGGATTGTAAATTGGTGAAGCCACTATGAAAAACAGTATGGAGGTCCTTTAAAAATAAAAAATAAAACTACTTTATGACCCAGCAATTCAACATTATGTATTGGTCTGAAGAAACCAAAACACTAATTTGAGAAGATATATGCATCTGTATGTTCATTGCAACATTATTTACAATAGCCAAGATATGGGAGTAACCTGAGTGTCCAACAATAGATGAATAGATAAAGAATAATTGGTACATATATACAGTGGAATATTACTAGGCCATAAAAAGAATGAAATGGTACCATTTGTGTCAACATGGATGGACCTACAGGGTATTATGCTAAGTGAAATAAGTTAGGGAAAGACAAATACCATATTGTTTCACCTTATATAAGGAATCTAAAAAACAAAATAAACAAAACGGAAACATACTCAGATATGGAGAACAAATTGATGCTTGCCAAATGGGAGAGGGTTTAGGGGATAGGTGACAAGATGAATGGATTAAGATGAACAAATTTCCAGTTATCAAAGTAGTCAAAAGAATATAGTCAATAATATGATAATAACTATGTATGGTATCAGGTGGGTATTAGACTTATTGGGGTGATCTTTTCATAAGGTATATAAGTGTCTAACCACTATGCTGTATACCTGAAATTAACATAATGTTGTATGTCAACTGTAATTGTTAAATAAATTTTAAAAAAGTATTTATATATTTCAACGGATAGTTTGCAATTAGTGTTACATATATTTATTTACTTATTTTTAAAGTAACAGTTCTTTATTTCAGAGCGACCACATGGACTATTCCATCTCTCACAATGTTCACTTCTCACCCCTTCCACACACATTTTGATTTCCTCATGGGTTCACATATTGTTCCTTACAATGAAAATCCACTCTGTGCCTGCAGCAGTGACAAAAATCAACTCATAACATTGAAATGATTTCAGCCAACCCTGAATGCATAATGCAGTTTTCTTTGCTTGGGTGGTTTTGTCTTCCTGCACTCATTGTAAAAGGAATGTCTTTGACCACCCAGCAATAATGTTCCTTTATTTGTAAAACATATTTTTCTCAAAATAGAAATTGTATAGGACTGAAATACCTAAACTTTGTAATGTGTGGACAGAATTCAATAAACCAATTTTAAGGAGACATTTTGGATACAATTTGGGATAATTGAATACATTAAGAAATAATATTATGGAATTATTATTACTTTTCTTAGGGGTGATAATATATCTGTTGTCATGTTAAATTTAAGTTTTTTTTTTTCTTTTTTAAAATTTATCTTTATTGTTGAGAGTATTACAGGTATCCCATTTTTTCCCCCCAATTGACCCCCTCCACTTCGCTCCCACCTCCTCCCCAGGTTTTCACCCAGTTTTTTGTTTTTAATTTTATTATTGTTTAAAATATTACAGATGTCCCTTTTTCTCCCCAATGACCCATTCCACCCAGTTCCTTCCCTCTCCCCAGTCCCTCTCCCCACCATTGTCTATGTTCTTGGGTTGTGTATATATGCACATAAATTCTTTGGTTACTCTCTCCCCCTCCACCCACCCTCCCTCCTCCATCCCTCTGACATTCATCAGTCTCATCTATGCTTCCATGTCATTGAATCTATTCTGTTCATCAGTTTATTGAATTCTTTAGATTCCACGTATAAGCAAGATCATGTGCTATTCGTCTTTCAATGCCTGGCTTATTTCACTTAGCATAATATTCTCCAGGTCCATCCATACTGTCCCAAAGGGTACGAGATTCTTCTTCTTTACAGCTGCGTAGTATTCCATCTTCACCCAGTTATTAACTGTGTCCATGGGTTAGGCATATATGCATATAACTTTTTTGGTTAATCTCTTCCCACCCTTCACCCCCCTTCCCTCCTTCCTCTGAAATATGATTGTCTATTGCATGCATCAATGTCTCTGGATCTATTTAGTTCGTCAGATTCTTTTGTTCATTAGCTTCTTGTTAAAGAAGACCCTTCAACTTTTCCTGTAGTGCTGGTCTGGTGGTGATGAACTCCTTTAGCTTTTTCTTATCTATGAAGCTCTTTATTTGGCCTTCAATTCTAAATGACAGCTTTGCTGGGTAGAGCAATCTTGGCTGTAGTTCCATGTTTTCCATCACTTTGAATATTTCTTGCCACTCCCTTCTGACCTGCAAAGTTTCTGTTGAGAAATCAGCTGACAGTCGTATGGGTGCTCCCTTGTTGGTAACTAACTGCTTTTCTCTTGCTGCTTTTAAGGTTCTCTTTTTGCCTTTAACCTTTGGCATTTTAATTATGATGTGTCTTGGTGTGGGCCTCTTTGGGCTCCTCCTGTTTGGGACCCTCTGTTCTTCCTGGACTTGTCTATTTCTTTCCCCAGGTAGGGGAAGTTTTCTGTCATTATTTTTTCAAATAGGTTTTCAATTTCTTGCTCTCTTTCTTCCCCTTCTGGCACCCCAATAATACGAATGTTGGGCCTCTTGAAGTTGTCCCAGAGGCTCCTTATACTATTTTCATATTTCTGGATTCTTTTTCCTTTTTGCTCTTCTGGTTGGGTGTTTTTTGTTTCCTCATGTTACAAATTGCTGATTTGATTCTCAAGATCCTCTACTCTACTCTTGATTCCCTGTAAATTATTCTTCATTTCAGTTCATGTAGCCTTCATTTCAAATTGGTACTTTATTATGTTATCGATTTCCTCAGTTATTTCCCTAATAGTCTGCTTAAACATCCTTATAAACAAAATTCTGAATTCTCTATCTGTTAGCTTGCTTGGATCTATTTCATTTAGTTCCTCTTCTAGAGATTTCTTCTGTTCTTTCCTTTGTGACATGTTTCTTTGCCTCCACATTTTGGCTGGCTCCAGGTGTTTGTTTCTATGTATTAGGTAGAGCTGCAAAGTCTCCTGGAGTTTGTAGAGTGGCTTTGTGTAGTAGGTGTCCTGTAGGGTCCAGTGGCTCAGCCTTCCCAGTCACCTGAGCTGGGCCTTCTAGGAGCTCCCCTGTGTGGGCTGTGTGCACTGTCCTGTTGTAGTTGAGCTTTGGTTGCTGATGGCGTCCTTGGGAGGAACTGACCCCCAGGCCAATCAGCTGTGAGGACCAGCTGCAACTACAGCCAAAGAGCTGCTGTGCTGGAGACACCCCTATGGAGCAGGATTTACTTCAGTGGATCTTTGGTGTTCACCAAGTGCACCCCTTGAGTGTCACTCATGGATGTGGTAGGGTTGTAATCCAATGTGGTCGAGTCTGACCATCAGGTGCACTGTCTCTGGGGCCTCTGGGGAGGTGCAAAGTCACCTCTGCCAGTGCGTTGCCCAGGGCCACCCAGCATGAGCTACACAGCAAACTGTAGTTGGCTGCTACTTGTGCTGGGCTTGGAGGTGTCCAGGAGAGGCCAAGCTATGAGCCAATGCAGGCTGCCACTAGTGCCAGGCCTGGGGCCACTTATCAAGCTGTATGGGGCACACTGCTGCTTGTTTGAGAGATTTTAGGTAAGTCGTAAGCATGAGGTTTGAGAGGCCACTTGCATAGAAAAGCCCCTGGAAATGGCCTGGATGAGCCTGCAGGTGGGGAGGGGTGGGGCCTCCCAGAATCACAGGGTGGGGCCAAAGGCATGAGTCAGGTGCTAGAGAGTCAAATATGGCACCTGCCTGCCGGCTGTGTGCAGGGAGGACTTGCCAAAAGAGCAACGGCCTCTGCCAGCTCTTCTCCCTGGGAGGAAGCTGCCCCTCCACCTCTCGCCCTGATTTCAGGAAGGTTAGTTTCTCCCTGAGTGTCCCAGTGTCTTTTCAGGCTGCTGCCTGGAGCTGGGCTCAGAGGGAGCACATCTGAGTGAGTCCGTGTGCGGGCCCTTTAAGAGGAGCTGCTGGGGCTCCTGCAGCCTCCGAGACCCTCAGCCACAGTCCCTGCTGATTTCACAGCCCGAAGTTGTGGGGATTTCTCTTCCAGGCCTGAAGCCCTGGGCTGGGGGCCTGCTGTGGGGCTGGGACCCCTCACTCCTCCAGTAAACCCCCACCGCCAAGATTCCCTCCCTGGTTTCAACTGGCACGGGGTGTGGGCTTTCAGCACATCTCCAATTCAGCCCTGATCCACCCGCATCTCCGCCCCTCCTACCGGTCTCTGTGCTTCTTCTGTTCTCTGGTTGTAGGGCTTCTGTTCAGCCAGATTTCAGGAGGTTCTGAGTGATGGTGGTTCTGTATTTCAGTTGTAATTTTGATGTGGTTGTGGGAGGCCTTGGGTGCAGCTGTTACCTATGCTGCCATCTTGTTTCTCCCATTGTATGTTCTTGTCTCCTTTGTGAAATATTAATTCAGCATAATGGCATGGGTCGATTTCTGGGTTCTCTGTTCTGTTCCACTGATCTTTATGTCTGTTCTTGTGGCAGTACCAGGCTGTTTTGATTACAGTGGCTTTGTAGTATAACTTGATATCTGGTATTGTGATTTCTTCAACTTTATTCTTCTTTCTCAAGATTGCTGTGGCTATTCAGGATCTTTTTTGGTTCCATATAAATTTTCGAAGTGTTTGCTCTAGCTCTATGAAATATGCTGTTGGTATTTTAATAGGGATTGCATTGAATTTATAGATTGCTTTGGGTAGTATGGATTTTTAATGATGTTAATTCTTCCATTCCATGAACCGGGTATATTCTCCCATTTGTTTATATCTTCTTCTATCTCTTTTTTAATGTCCTATAGTTTTTTGAGTACAGGTCTTTTACCTTCTTGGCTAAGTTTATACCTAAGTGTCTAAATTTTTTTTTTGCAATGGTAAGTGGGATTTTTTTTTTAGTTTCTCTTTCTGAGAGATCATTGTTAGTGTATAAAAATGCCATCAATTTCTGGGTATTAATTTTGTATCCCTCTACCTTGCCGAATTCGTTTATTAAATCTAGTAATTTTTTGGTGAAGTCTTTAGGAATCTCGATGTACAATATCATGTCATTTGCAAATAATGACAGTTCTGTCTCGGCTTTTCCAATTTGGATGCCTTTTATGTTTTCTTCTTGTCTGATCACTGTGGCTAGGACTTCCAGTACTATGTTGAGTAAGAGTTGTGAAAGTAGACACCTATCTGGTTCCTGTTCTTAGGGCAAATGGTTTTAGTTTTTTCCCATTGAGTATGATGTTGGCTGTAGGTTTGTCATATATGACCTTTATTATGTTGAGGTATGACCCCTCTTTTCCCACTTTGCTGAGAGTTTTTATCAAAAATGGGTGTTGGATTTCATTCAATGCTTTTTCTGCATCTATTGATATGATCATGTGATTTTTGTCTTTCAATTTGTTTATGTGGCGTATCACATTTATTCATTTGCGAATACTGTACCAGCCTTGCATCCCTGGAATAAATCCCACTTGGTCATGGTGTATGATCTTTTTAATATATTGCTGGATCCGATTTGCTAATATTTTGTTGAGGATTTTAGCATCTATGTTCATCAGGGATGTTGGCCTGTAATTGTCTTTCTTTGTAGTGTCATTATCTGGTTTTGGAATTAAGATAATGCTGGCCTTTTAAAAAGAGCTTGGAAGTGTTCCTTCTTGTTTTTTTGTTTTTTTTTAATAGTTTGAGGAGGGTAGGTGTTAATTCTTCTTTGAATGTTTGGTAAAACTCCCCTGTGAAGCCATCTGGACCAGGGCTTTTGTGTGCTGGGAGGCCTTTGATTACTGCTTCAAAATCTTCAGCAGTTACAGGTCTATTCAGGTTTTCTGACTCTTCCTGATTGAGTTTTGAAAGGTTGTTTTTTTCTAGGAATTTTTCCATGTCATGCAGGTTGTCTAGCTCGTTGGCATATAGTTGTTCATAGTGTTTTCTTATAATCCTTTGTATTTCTGTTGGGTAAGTTGACATTTCACCTCTTTCATTTCTGATTTTGTTTATTAGATCCTCTCTGTTTGTTTCTTGATGAGTTGGGCTAAAGGTTCATCAATCTTGTTTATCTTTTCAAAGAACCAGCTCTTGGTTTCAGTGATCTTTTGTATTGTTTCTTTAGTTTCTATGTCATTTATTTGTGTTCTGATCTTTATTATTTCTTTTCTTCTACTTACTCTGGTATTTTCTTGTTTTTCTCTTTCTAAGTTTTTAAGTTGTGGGATTAGAGAATCTATTAGAAGTTTTTCTTGTGTTTTGAGGTAGGCCTGTAGTGCTATGAACTTCCCTCTCAGGGCGGCTTTCATTGAGTCCCATGGATTTGGAGTTACTGTGTGTTCATTTTCATTTGTTTTCAGGAAGTTTTGATTTCTTTCTTTATCTCTTGAGTAACCCATTCATTGTTTAAAAACATTTTATTTAGCTCCATGTGTTTGAATGTTTTTCAGTGTTTTTATTTAGTTGATTTCTAATTTCATGCCATTGTGGTCCAAGAAGATACTTGATATGATTTCAATCTTCTTGAATGTGCAGAGACTTGTTTTGTGTCCTAACGTGTGTGTCTATCTTTGAGAATGTCCTGTGTGTACTTGAGAAGAATGTATATTCTGCAGCTTTGGGGTGGAATGTTCTGTAAGTATCGTTTAAATTCACCTGATCTAGTGTGTCATTTAGGGTCACTGTTTCCTTGTTGATATTTTTGTCTGGAAGACCTATCCAGTGAAGTCAATGGTGTGTTAAAGTGCCCTAGTATGACTGTATTGCTGTCAATCTCTCCCTTAAAGTCCTACAGAAGTTTTTAAATAAATTTAGATGCTCCTGTATTGGGTACATACGTGTTTATCAGGGTTATATCCTCTTTTTGGATGATCCCTTTAGTATTAAGTAATGAATGACCTTCTTTGTCTCATTATGTTCTTCATTTTGAAGCCTATTTTGATTGATACAAGTATTGCTACTCCAGCTTTTTTTTCATTTCTATTTGCATGGAAAATTTTTTTCCATCCCTTCCCTCTCATCCTATGTGAGTCTTTTGTTCTGAGGTGGATCTTTTGTAGACAGCATATATTAGGTCATGTTTTCTTATCCATTCGGGCCACCCTATATCTTTTTATAGGAGCATTTAATCCATTTACATTTAAGGTTATTATTGATAGATACTTATCTATTACCATTTTAATTCTTTATGTCTATGTTTCTCTCTCTATTTCTACTTCTAATTATAGCAATTCCTTTAACATTTCCTGCAATGCTGGTTTGGTGGTGATAAAGTCCCTTAGCTTTTTTTTTTTTTTTTTTTTTGCCTGGGAAGCTCTTTATTTCATCATCTATCTTGAATGATAGTCTTGCTGAATAGAGTAGTCTTGGTTTCAGATCTTTGTTTTGCATTACCTTGAATACTTCATGCCATTCCCTTCTGGCCTGTAGAATTTCTGATGAGAAGTCAGCTGACAGCCTTATGGGGACTCCTTTGTAGGTAACAGATTGCTTTCCTCTTGCTGCCTTTAAGATTCCCTCTTTGGCCTAGCCGGGCATGGCTCAGCGGTTGAGCGTCGACCTAGGATCCAGGCGGTCGGGGTTCTATTCCTGGTCAGGGCACATGCCCGGTTGTGGGTTTGATCAATGACTCTCTCATCATTGATGTTTCTCTCTCTCTCTGTCCCTCTCCTTTCCTCTCTCTGAAATCAATAAAGATATAGTTAAAAAAAAAAAGATTCTCTCTTTGTGTTGAATTTTTGGCATTTTAATTATGATGTGTCTGGGCGTGGGCCTCTTTGAATTCTTCTTGCTTGAGACTCTGTGCTTCCTAAACTTGTGTGGCTTTTTCCTTGACCAGGTTAGGGAAGTTTTCTGCCATTATTTCTTCAAACAGATTCTCTAAACTTTGCTTACTTTCGACCTCTCCTGGTATTTCTATGATGTGAATATTGTTATGTTTTATGTCCCACAGCTCCCTTAGACTGTCCTCCTGTTTTTTAATTGTTTTTTTTGTTTTTGGATCTCTGATTGAGTGATTTTTTCTACCCTGTCTTCTAATTCACTGATCCAATCCTCAACTTCCTCTAATCTGCTGTTTATTCCTTTCAATGTATTCTTTATTTCTGCTATGTCTTTCTTAATTTCCATATCTTTTTTCATGCCATTGAGCATCCTTACAATCAGTATTCTGAACTCTATATCTGATAGATTGCTTATCTCCATTGCATTGAGCTCTTTTTCTGGTGGTTTCTCTTGTTCTTTCATTTGTGGTTTGTTTTTTTGTGTCCCCATTTTGGCTGCCTGTATGGGTTTGTTTCTATGTATTAGGTAGATCTGCTAGGACTCTCAGTCTTTTTGGAGGGTCTGTGGTGCAGGCTGATGTCAGACACTGTTTGTGACTGGCCTTGAGTACCCTGTTTGGAGGGATCAACAACCCTGGCTTGAGGCCTCCTCTGCTGGGGCTCGGTGCAGTTGGACAGGACCAAGATGCACACAAAAGTCTGCTTTTCCAAGGCCCAGGTCCAGATGCAGATGAGGCAAAGACTCAAAGCACTCCAAGTTCTGCCTCTGGCTGCAGGATAATTAATCTGATTCTCTCAATAAGCCTCAGGCTATAGAAATACCTCTGGGTTAGGCAAGAGGTTTTCCAGCTGGGTGGGGGAATTGCTGCCCCCTTAGGCAAAAGAAGCAAATTGTCTGCCTGAGAAAGATATCCTCTGCAGTATAAGGGAATGACTCGACATAGGAATCCAGATGGGTGTCTTCTGATCTCAATCTCCAGACCCCACAACCCTAGATTCTCCTCACACAGCTCTAGTTCACTCTGTCCTCCCTCTGCTGGAGCCTAAGGTGAGTGGATGCACACAAAACTTTGTGTGTTGGCTCTTTAACAGGGTGCCTGCATTTCCTGCTGTCTCTCCCTGGCAGACAGAAACCCTGCTGCTTTTCACAGCCAGTTGTGATGTAGGCATCTTTCTCAGTTCTGGTGCTCTGGGCTGGGAAGTCCAGCTTGGGGTTTAGGCCCCACAGTTCTCAGTGGGAACCTCCCACAGCTAAGATATCCCTCTGGACCTTCAGCTGCTGCCTGTGGGAGCCCAGCCAGTCCTCCTGCACCTCTACACTTCCTACCAGTCTCTATGAGGTCTCCACTTTTCCTCTTTTGTTATGAGGGTGCTCTCCAGCTCATCTTCAGTTACAGTTGATTATTCAAGATGGTTTTTCTATATTTTAGTTGTAATTCCAGTTTGTAATGGGAGAGTGTCAGTGTAGCTTCCACTCAGTCTGCCACCATCTTTAATCTCCTATTATTACTATTATCTTTAAAATGGCTCACTGGACAATAGTGGGTATGGTGGTAGGAAATAATGCATAAGGAGTTTGGAAGTCACAGAAAGGGTCTTTGGGAGAGGGGATCAGGACTGGGAACTAGACAGGGTCTATGTGAATGTGGCAAGAAAGTGGATAAAGAAGCATGAGACAGAATATATACCAAGGGCTGGACTGAGCAACTAATTGGATGATGCCATATGTGTGGTTTTCTGTGTTTGTGTTTTTAGGTTGGAAGCATTACTCTAACATTCATTTTTAAAATCATGTTTTTTTGTTATGCAGTATTTTACACACACAAAGGAATACAGGTAATATATATGTAAGTTATGAAGCATAATAGTCAAATAATCATCCTTGAACCTATCAGTTACCACTCAATCACACCTGTGTGCCTGATCTCATTCCCCTGTTCCATCCTTAATTTTGTTGACTACTTTCTTGCCTTTTCTCATTATTTTATCGTACCTCTTTGTATCTGTAAAATATTATTTTGTCTTGTTGATTTTGAGCTTTATAAAAATAGTATTGTACTATATGTACTCTTTCTCTTTCTATATATGTTTAATTCAACAGTCTATTTCTATAATTTATCCATGGTGGATGGTTTTGCCTTTCAAAGGAAAGGAAAAGAACAGGAGTGTTATTTGGACATTTCCATTTATGGGCAGAAGATACTTCTGGCTGGAGACATCTAGGGAGGAAGATGTCTAGTCCCTTGGGTGCTAGTGTGGAAAGCATTTCCTAGAAGCTGGCTTAACCTTCTCTCTGTTACAGCTCTGCCCTGAAGAGCAACTTCTGCTTAATGGTGATGGAGGGTCAGGCACCATAGTAACACATTCTGTACCAGGAGGCTTCATAAAGGAAACTTGCTGGCTTAAAAACAACAACATTTATTTTGCTCACAGATCTTCAATCTGGGCGAGGATAGCTCATTTCTGTTCCATTCTGTGTAGAATGGGACAGCGTAAAGCCGGAAATCATCTGCAGGCTCATTCATTCACATTTTGGTGCCAAGGATGGGAAGTGCCTTGATGTGTTTTCACAGGAGATTCCTGAGAAGGAATAGGAATATGCATATGAAGAATAATGACCTGGAAAATAACCAGCAAGACATCTGAGCCTAGGTCTAAGACACATCTCTTCTGTTTCAGAAACAAAGGAAATGCCACTGACCCACAGAAATCAGACTTAACTTGTGTGACTAATAAATCACTGCACAGTAGCATTTAATTCAAACAACAAGAATTATTTTTGAGCTCCTGTTTCTTGTGAGGTGCCGTGGTAGGTACCAGCACATAAAGACAGTGTGAAGTACATGTTCTCACATGCTTACCAGCTGCTTACTGAAAAATCTGGTAACCAGACAAGAGAGAGCAAGGTGATAGGAGGTAAGAAAAGGGAAAGAGGAGCAAAGGAAAAATGGAGAAGAAACAAGACTAAATAAAGGAGAAATAAAAAGGGTGGAAAAAAGGATTTAAAATTTTTTCTATTTCTGTCTGAGTCTCTATTTTTCTGCTCCAATATAACTTTTGTGCTCTTCCCTCACAACCTAACATGCCAACAATTTGTACTACTAAGTTCATAGAAGAATTTGCAATAATACTGTATGAACACAATAAAACAATGTTTTTCATTTAAAAAACTCAAAGCTTCAAGACTCCTTTTTGAGATAAAGCTTCAAATACCACACTAGACTTCTCACAATTTGCATACTGTTGGCCATTCTCTAGTTTCCTTAGTTTCAACTTCTTGGGACACTATCCTCCAAAACACAGTCTACCTATGGCTCCTCTTTTGAAGGTTCTTATAGGTAGACCAGATTCATGTGATTGGGCTTGAGCAAGGAAAATGAACTCCTTTTTTGCAGTATGACACAGTTCTATTTCATTGGGGGAAGAGGGCTGGTGCTCTGTTTACTTGTATCTCCAAAGAACCTTTGACTGTGCAACTAAAAAGGGAAGGGGTACAGGGAATTCACATGCATTCAGCAATTGGTTCAGGAGTCTCTTCCAGGCTCTCTCTATCTCTGCAGTTATCCAGGCAGTTCCATTGCCAACCTCGAGAGCTTTTGCTGGAAAATGAGTCTGGGATCCATGTGAATTTCTGCAGAATTGGTCTTCTAAGATGAGGAGGCTTCTGAAATTTCCATTGTTATTTTTGTAACAGTTTTATTAAGATACAACTCACACACCATACAATTCACCATTTAAAATGTACAATTCAATGATTTTTAGTATATTTAGCAGTGTACCCACCAACAAAATCAATTTTAGAGCATTTTATCATCCAAAAAGGAAACCTTGTACCCATTAGCATTCACCTTGCATTTCTCCCTAACCACTCTCCTCCACAGCCCCACCTCTAGGAAACAACAATCTATCACTAATGGACCTATGGCTATTCTGGACTTTTCTTCTATATGGAATCCATGTATAAAACATGTGGTCTTTTGTGATTGGCTGTTTTGAAGTTTCTTCCATGCTGTGGCATTTATCAGCACTTAATTTTTTAAATTATAAAATACTATTCCATTTTAATGGATATAGCGCATTCTGTTAATCCATTCATCAGTTGATGGACATTAATTTCTACTTTTTGACTATTATGAATAATGCTGCTCTGACCATTAGTGAACAAGTTTTTGTGTGAGCATGCTTTTATTTGTGTGAGCATGCTCTTGGGTAGATACTGAGGTGTAGAATTGCTGGATCATATAGTAACTCTATGTTTAACCCTCTGAGGAACTGCCAAACTATTTTCCAAAGTGGCTGCCGCATGTTACATTCCCACCAGCAGTGTAAATGAGGGTTCCTGTTTCTCTGCATCCTTACCAACACTTGTTAGTGAATGTTAATATTGCCTTTTTGGGTCATATTCATCTTAGTGCATGTGAAATGCCATTTCATCATGGTTTTGATTTGCATTTCCCTGATGGCTAGTGATGTTGAGAATCTTTTCATGCACTCATTGACCATTCGTATGTCTTCTTTGCATAAATGTCTATTCCTTTGCATAACTGTCAGATCCTTTCTTCATTTATTAATTGGGTTATTTATCTTTTTATTATAGAATTATAAAAGTTCCATATATATTATAGATACAAGCCCCTAATTGGGTATATAATTTGTAATTGTTTTCTCTCATTTCATGGGTTGTTTTTTTACCTTCTTGAATAAGTTTAAGTGCAAAAGTGGTTGATTTTGATGTCCAGTTTGTCTATTTTTTTATTGTTGTTGCTTGTGCTTTTGGTTTCATAGCTAAGAAAACATTGCCTAATACATTTAGGTCTTTGATACATTTTGAGTTAATTCCTGTATCTGATGTGAAAAAGGGGCCTAACTTCATCCTTTTTGCCTGTGGACATGCAATTTTCCCAGCACCATTTGTTGAAAAACTATTTTTTTCTCATTGAAACATTTGGCACATTGCTATGTTTTATGGCATGGAAAAAACAACAAGAAACTAAAGAAATTGCAGAGAAACTTCTTGATGAATCCTGGACAGTAATGAATCATGGTACCTACATTGTGCTATGCTTGTCACAAGCTTTATCACATTTAATCCTCACAAAAACTCTTTGAGGTCGATTATGACTTCCCATTTTATAGATGAAGAAATGTTTAGAGGTTAAGAACCTTGTCCAACAGCCATTGGTAATAACCAGTGGTGCTGGCTTCTGAATCCAGGCCCATCTGACTCCAGCACTGCCATGAATGATTATTGGCTCATGCCAGAAATAACAAAGGCAGCTAACTATATGTCAGCCACTATTCTAAGGAAATTACTAATTCATTTTGTTCCCACAATAACCATAAGAGGAATGTATTACTTTTATACCCACATATGGATGGATAAACTAAGATAAAGAGAGTTTAAATAACAGCCCAACTAGTAAGTGGTAGAGCTAGGATCTGAACCCAGAGTCTTTGATTTTTAACTTCTGTACTATACTCTTCCAAGCTTTGTTGATGCAGTTTTCCATTTTCAATGGCAGCTTCTCTTTTTGGATAGCTTTATAATCTATTCATTTGTGATTTCCACAAACAAGGTGCATTGATTTTGCCAGGGCTCTTTGACTCAGGGGTTGCTCACTGTAATAGTCATGAAGAAATTTCCAGGAGGTATTTTTGTCTTAATGAGATGAGCAGTTTTCATAATACTGAACATCTGCTTTTCTAAATTAAGGGAGTTTCTTGTAATAACAGGAGCATCAGTAGCCTACAGGAAATCAACCAATACCCAGTGTATATTTCCTTTAAAATAAGATGGGTGACTTTCACCCTCTAGGCCTGTGTATCATTGTTCATAGCCTACACAAGTATAATACATGCTGCCATTCAAAAAGTCACTAAACTCTCCATTTTCACTGTTTCTTTTGAATCATGAAGTGCCAGAGTTCATTAATTCCACTTGTTCTTTTTGCAGATGAAAAAAATTGAGTCCCCCACAAAGTTATGAGAGTTGCCCAGGATTTCTTATCCTGGTCCAGTGTATTTTCTAGTCCCTAGGCTACTTCTTGGTGATGTCAGTATACTTGTTTTTGTTTTCTTGGGGTAGACTGTCTCAAGGTGTCTGCCGTTAATGTTTTAATGATGGAATGCAGAATGATATGATGCTTTTCAGCTGTTCATTGTGAATTTACTCCAGATAGTTTTTGTTTAATTAGAGCAATATTTCCTAGGTTGCCAGGCAACATAATGATGGAGTTTCAGGCTTTATTGTCAGCCAATGAAATAGAAAGGGCACTATCTTTTGCTTTCAGTACTAACATCTCTTTCTTACTCTTTTTAGATTTGTGTTTACTTTGTGTTGAGGTCAAATAATCAAATAGGCATAAAGGAAAAAGTGGAAAAAGCTAATTTAAGAGGATAGATAGAAGTAAGCATCCTTCTTTGTGGTTCCTGCACCTGAATAAATGTTTAGTGTGGACATTCAATCTGTGTGTCACACTGTGAGGTGGGAAAATTGGCACTTGGAGAGTTATATTAAAATTGGACATAGATCTAGTCCATTGGGGAAGGAAAAACTGTTAATTAAGATGAAATTAAAAGTTTATAACCACAGAGTAATTCACTTAGGTAAAATATGCATCCATCTAAGGAAGGACTATTGTGAACTTTGGAGTAGAAGGGCAGGAAAAGATCAGGTGTAAGTACAGGTTTAAAATGTAGTAAATTAGGCTGTACTCTTCCTTCACTCCTTCTCAGCATGGTCTTAACCCATTCAACAATTTGGTTGAGTTTAGGAAACTTCAGAGGAAATGGGAGGATGGCAACCTTGGAGAATACTGAAGAAATTAATGAATTATTTGTGATTGGAGGAAAGACTAAAAAAAAATTCAGTCAATGAATTTGGCTAAGCCAGAATGCTTTTCGTTGCCCACCAGCACCTTTTCACACATTCCAGTTCTATTGTTAGCATTTGTAAGTGCTATGTGTTGCTTTCTCTCCTGTCACCTCATGCCTCTGAGGACCTCAACTTCCCCTTCTAGGGGAAGGTTGAAGTCTCTCTTGTGATGCCACTCCTTTTCACCAGGAAACTCATTCACTGTGCTGGTGTTGTAATCCATGAGGTGAGCATTTTCTTACAAGGGGCCAAGGGGCTCATGTGAGAGGACCCAGGACCCACATCATACAAACCCATTAAGTCCTTGGCTTCATGAAGGCTTTTTGTCACCCTCGTCTTGACACCTTCTTAGCCTGCTTCCTGGCCCCCAGGTCCCTACTCTACTTTGGGTCCTAGCCCCTCTTTTTGGATACTCTCTTTTATAAAATAAAACCCAGCTGTTTGACCCTGTTTAGAGTTGTACTTCCCCTCACCCTCACTCCCTACATCCTGCAGCATGTGTCCACAATGAGTTTCCGTAATAAACAACACTCTTCCAGAATTTCTCTGATCTGATTTCCTCTGCCTTACCTTTGCCAGAATCACACTTGCCAAGGTTTCCAGTGACTACTAGCCACCAACAAAAAAGGACTGTTTCCCATGCTTGATCAGCCATCTGTTCACCTCGTAATAAAGTTTATTTATATTGTACTCTACCATGTGGAACACATGAGAGGAAGGGTGCAGTTCCTGCTTTCTTACATTCTAGTAGAGGAGAAAGTAGTAAGCAGACACTTATGTCTGCCTCTTGACCCAGTCTCAGGGTGGGCAATATATTGGTAGGACTTTCCATAACTTGATCGGTTGAGTTATCAATTTACAGCTTAATTCCTTCCTTTGTCTGATGTAGATCTTTTGCCTTTTAACTCAAGCTACTCTTTGCCTTTTAATTAAATATCCTCCTTTGGAGATATGTTGTTCTGTGATCCTGCCTCTATAAACCTCTTAGTACAACACCAATTTTAAAATGTCTACTATACTTAGACCAAGTTGCAATATCATAAAAAAGTCAAAGAGATTAAGAGCCTAGAAAATGAGAGTTTAAAGGAAGGCAAGAATGAACTGTATAACAACCAAAAAAGGGGAGATGGGAAAACAGAACTCTTAGCATGTTGGAATGAGAATCTGGTTTTTATGGGCATTTATCCTCTATAGATACTATGAACATTAGTAGTCAGCATTCATGGAGGTTCATTCAGCCAGCGTGTGACAGATGATAGAGCTGGTCATAATCAGCATCTGTTCTGATTGGATGGTGCCTGAGTGGATCTGCATAAAGATAATCAAGCCTTGGCATCAAAACCCTTTATAGTTGTGTACTACCCTAGGAAAGTGTTCATTCACATTGTCATATGTTTTGTAAAATTTGTATACCTTGACTATATTAACTTTAGTTGGTTTAAGACAACTGCCTCCTTCCAGTGTGACTTCCTCTCCATCACATTTTACCTTGAATTAGTGGCTGCAGGCACTTTTGGGGCTAGGCTAAGGGAAGTGGAGTTATGCAAGCATTTAGTTTGGGTTAGTGGGATATATTTATGAGCTTCCCAGTTGTTTTTGTGTACAGTTAAATATTTCTAGCTACTCCTATTTAGGACTGGTTTCCAGAAACATTCCCAGTGACTGAGCTGGTAATTAATGTGAACAGGCTCTACGACACCTGGCACTAGAAATATGTGAGTAATAGAGGATAGTCAAGGTATGAAATGGAAGGAGCTAGTAGCTATATTGTGATAAATTATTCCAACGATCAGCTATGCAAAATTTTAAGCTGAGGATTTAATTCTCATCAATACCTTGTCAAAATACAGTGGTACCTCGGTTTTTTAATGTAATCCATTCCTGAAGACCATTCGAGTTCTGAAATGTTCAAAAACCGAGGACTCGACAGCCAACAGCTAGGCCTCAGGATCTTGCCCTCAGTGGAAGCCACGTGGCATGTTCGACTTCCAAGGCGTGTTTGAAAATTGAAGCATTTACTTCTGGGTTTATGGCGTTCGTAAACCAAAATGTTAGCCAATGGAGACATTCAAAAACCAAGGTACCACTGTGGAAGTTTTTCTCCTATCCAGTAAAGACTTGATAATGCAGCATATACAATTATAAAATGCACCACATAAAATTATTTTTCATACATTTCCATAGGAAATCCATAGAAATATTCTAATATTAACAAGTGAATTGTAACAAATAATTTCAAATCGTAACAAAAGCAATAATACATTAAGAAGATAAAAATCTTTGAAAAGAAGTGATGGATAAACTCTTGGATTCTTGACAATCTAATTAATGAAGAGGAGTGATCTGATATCACCCCTAGACCCCAGTAAGATGGGCCTCTGCTCTGGGTTCCTGCTCCCGAGGATCCAGCCTTGCTCACTCCAAGAGTGAGGCATCCAAGGTGAGCAAGGGGGTCACTTGCTTTTCAGTAGTGTTAACCAGTGGGATATTTGGGGCAAGAAATCTATACCTGCTGCCCCAAATTGGAGACCGATATTTGGAAAGCACATTCAGAAAAAATATTTTTAAAGTACTCTGGAGACAGAGTGGCAAACCAAGACATATAGCTATTATATTAGAAATGCCAGACAATTGAAAATAAAGCACAATTTTGTGACATGTAGAAAATAGCCTCCCACTTAGGCTACCTCACAGGAACTGGGGAGAGCCAAGTACCTCAGAATAATGGAGTTAAGAGGAAGCCTGCTGGTGAATGACGCCTTTAGAGAGATGAGTGTTGTGATGGGTGGATGTGGGCTGGCAAGGCCATGATGGTGAGAGGCCTGCACTTTGCCTCCCAGAGCCAGGAGGAATGTGGTGACCCTTGCATCCTGCCTGCCTGGCTGGCTGAGGTTGCAGCCAGACTACAAACTGAAATAAAAATATCCTTCTAAGGGTATTTCAGGTTCAAAATCCAATTGGCTAGTGGGAGGAAAAGGATATTATCTGATTACAGATAGTGGCAACCAATGCCTGACTGTTACTCATAGAGTCAACATATGCTGGGAATTCCAGGGAGGTGCATGCCAGAAAACCTGTGCCCTAGTACTTGACTTCTGGTTTAGGGAAACAATGGGGCCTGGGAGCGGGGTGACAGAGGGTGTGTGTTTCTGTGGAACTGAATATTCATTCTCTAGTTATGGTGTCACTGGAGCTGTAAGGTCACTGCAACATTCCTCAAAAGCTTGGGGATTTCTCAGAAAACTAGATTCTGGAGTATGATGCTTACCTTTATTCAACTCATTCCACAAATATCTATGGTGAGCTGGCTCTGTGCCAGCCAGTTGTGCTAAGAATTGGAATGTAAAGATACAAAAGATAGGGTGCCTCCCCTTTGGGTTTTGCTAATTTAATAGGGGACTTACAGAGTTATATTATGACAAAGTATGACTTAGCAGGGACTAGCAGCTACTTGTTAATTCTTTGGAAGCTGGTATTGGCTGAATTATGTGAATGAATTTCAGACTGGGAACAAAGATGGATGTTTGGAATAAGTTAATTCGGGGCCTCAAGATGGTCTGTTTCTTGACAAGTCTATTTTCCCTTCACTCTGCTTTTCAGCACATCCCGGTTGGCTGCCTCATGGGTCTCTGGATGAGTAGAAATACTTCGAGCATTCAGTAAAGGTCACGATGCTCTGTTACTAATCTTGTAACTCTCTTAAGTACAAAGCCCTCCAGTGGCTCCTTCCAAATTGGTCCATTGCTGCCTGGATAGTGAAGATGGCTGATACAGTACAGCCCTTAATCTGGGACCACAGCACCAGCTGTTGGGAATTTTGCCAAAGCCAGAGTGTACTTCGGTTAACCCCGAGAATTTACACAGTGGTTCTGCTGTAAAAGCGTATACTCCTCCCTCAAGAGAGCCAGTGGGGCCAAAACAGTGGAATGTTTTCAGGGCTATAATGTGAGTAAATTCTGAAACAAATGACCATGAAGTCAGTGCTTTATCTTCTTCCAAAGGTAGAAACATGAATGCTATTCTGTGCTTTAAAGTTTAATGGCTTGAAGCAATAGGCCAGTACGTTCTTGCATTATGAGGCACAGGCTGTTCTGTATGATGCTCAGCAAGACTGGCTGACATGACTCCATGTTTGGGGAAAAAGGGAGAATGTCTTAAAATAAAAGACTGGAAAAGTGAATAAAAGTTCCATAAAAAGTTAGATTGAAGGTGACAAGGACTACCATTTAGTGACAGGGTTGCCCTGTGAACTGTGAAATTAAAGTAGCAGCAGTAGGACTACTATAGTTCAATGGGATTGTGGGCCAACTCCTGAGAAAAGCCTGATTTAAGCTTAAGAGCACCAAGCTACAAATACCCAGGCAAGTGTGCTCTACTTTGCTCTTACCTGCTTTTTAAACTAGTTAGTTTGAATTATTTGTGTGGTTAAAAGTTAACACTTATGTGATACAATTTGCTTTGTAGCTCAGGAAAGTGATGATAATGATAGTTGCTTCTCGAACAGGTTTAAATTCATTGTTATATTTGACAACTAACCTCTTAAGCCTCTCAGATATGCTTCCTAAAGAGATCCTAGAAACATCTCCTTCCATGCCTTGGATAGTTCTTTGAATGTAGCAAGTGATTGGAAGTCTGTGGTTGCTCCTGTGGTTGCTGATGACAGTGATGTAGATGATAAAGCAAGCTGATGCTGTGAGCGCTCACGAGGGACTAGGCTCTCTGCTTTGCACTCTGCAGTCTTTAACTTATTTAAGCTTCACCACTCTATGAGTCAGGTATCCTCAGCTCCATTTCATAAATGAGGAGATTAAGACAATGAGAGGTTAAGTAACTAGTCTGTGTTCACGTGTCGTGTATATAGCCATTCTGGTGGTGGCGGTGGAGAGCAGGACCCAAGTGTTTCAGGTGCTTCAGTCTGAGCTCTTAATTGCTCTGCTCTACTGATTTTGTGATACTAGTGAAACATGACTGTTCTTTACTTCTACCCTCACTAGATATAGATCAAACCACATAAATAAACCAGGTGTTTTTCCCCAAAGATGTCATTGTTTTAGAGGCTATAGTTCAGATTTTTTTAAAAGCAAAATTGGGAATCCAGTCTTCTTTTAATGGGGTATTTGATGCCAGGTCTTGTATTCCCTTTGTCATTAATAGCACTTTCATTTTTGTTTTTCCCCTTTCTTTTTAGTTATTGAAAAGAAAAGAAAAAAGAAAAGACAGAAAAAGAAAATACTGTCCTGTGGGCCAAGCAGTTATGCTGTGGAGACTCTAGTTTTGGTTTGGTCACCTTCACTCACAGACTGTGCTATTAAAGCCAAGATACTTGACGATACATCATGCAGAAAACTCACGGAGGTCAGACGACTGGCTTCCCACCTGGTAAGGAAGTGATGGGGTTTAACGTAGGCAGAAGTGGTTTAGTTTCTCTATTGGATGATGTAAACCAGCTGAGTTCATGGCGCTGCCCTAAAACTTGTTAAGAAAAGATTCTCCAGCTTGGGCAACCAAATGCTTAATTAAATCATGTTTGAGACCCTGTTCCCTAAAAAAGGAATATGCAAAAGGACAAAAGAGAATATGTGTATGTTTGGTGAAGGGTGCCCTCTCAGCTAATGATAATGGCCCCTCAGTGTAAACATCCAGTGCTGTCCTGCGGGTAATATCTGAGGAAGAGCAGGGCAAAAAGCATGAGTATCTAGGAGCCTGTCTAGTGTGATGAGGACAGAAAACAGCCTTGGAGGAAAGCCTTGAAGGGGGAGGGGAACCCTTACAGAGGTGGCTGGCACTCAAGAAGAGCAGGACAGGGACTCCAAGGGATAGGGACAGTGGCTGCTCCAAGAATATTATTATTAATAATAATAGCCCTTCTATCACTTATTATCATGTCATCTTCGGTCTTTTATTTCCTAAAACAACTGTACATGTACTGTCTCATTTTCTTGTTTTACTTGGAATCCTGTGCAGAGATCATCCCATTTGACACTTGAAGCAATGGGGGCTCAGAAAACCCAATTGACTTGCCAAGAGTTAGTTTACTTTGTGGACTGGGATTTGTGGCTCCTTGACAGTGAACTTGCTCCATGGTACATGGTCTGCATCTTTAACATCATAATAGTGCCCTGACAGCAAACACCAGAAATTACAGAGAAAAAAATAATTTTCAAATTGAATAATTTAAAATGCACTTGGGCATAAAGCCCTGCAGATGTACAATTTATTCTTGCTAGTGAGCCTAGAGATTAATTTAAGGGACTTGAGTGTTATTTTTTGAATAACTCTACTTTTTATCTCTTTAAAGAAGAAACAAATAATTTTTTTCCTTGTTTTCCCCACAATGAACGTGAATTTGTGTTTTCTTTCTGATTTTAAGTAATAAAGCATGATCATTATATAATATTCAAATAATATATAAAAATACAAAGAAAAAAGTAAAAGAATCCCTAGATAATCACTATTCACAGTTTGAAGATAATGCATCTATTCTTTGTGCAGATATCTGGAGCTTCCTAGTAAAAGACGGCTAGGCTACTAGTCTTTTATAAAGAGAAATAAATACTCCAAATTTTCTTTTACAATACAGATTTTCCCTAACACCTAGGCTTGATAACCACCTGGCAAAAATGGAGAAAATGAGTGCATTGTGACAAGCCAGTAATCTGAGGAGCAAGGAAGTGGAGAGTTGTAGGACATAAAAGAAATATCTGGTGTAGACACTGAGGAGGGGTTTAGTCTGTTCTGTTGAGTAGGCTTATCTTGAGTTCCTACTCTGTGACAGGCACAAGGGACACAGAGAAGGAAAGATCCTGCCCTGTTGTGCATCTCGCAGGCCAGGGATGGCAGGTAACTTCTGAGTATGTGGGATATGGTGAGGCAGATCTGAGTGCTGTGGAGCCAGGGTTGAGGCCCTGGGGCCCAGGTTACTTGGTGGTGGGGAAGGCTTCCTAGAGGGAAAAACACACACCTTAATTGGGTCTTGAAGGAGTTAAGCTGGTGTAGGAAGGATTCCAGAAAGAAGGAACAGTGTATCAAAAGGCATGGAGGTAGGAAAAATGTTGTGGATGAGGAAAATCTGCGGATAGTTTAGTATTGCCTGTGTGTGTGTGTGTGTGTGTGTGTGTGTGTGTGTGTGTGTGTTTAGTGGTCGATGGGGAGAGGTCAGTCAGATCAAGTGGGTCTTGAATGTGAGGGTTAAGAAAGTAAGACTTTCTTTGGGTGGATCTGAGAGGGCAAAGTGGGAGCAGATAGGAGACTTGGCCAGAGTCCAGGTGAGGAGCAGTGAGGGCAGGGGCGAGGCGAGGTGCTGGGGATGCAGAGGAGGGCTGGAAGGGAAAATAAAAGTTTCAAGGAAAGGACTGAGCAAGCTAGGAGAGGCTAACCCCAGAGCTCTAGCAGCAGAACTCACCATCCAAGACCAGCCACCCTTCCAGAGGCTGGGGCACTGAGGAAATAGGGAGACATTCCCTTGAGTTTTTTCCTCAGGTGAGCTGAGGCACTGGAGAGAAAGCTTGTTACCTTTATTGGGAAAGAGAAAAGAATAAATTAAAAAACGATACTGGGTTCTTTGAAAAAAGACTATTGGAAAGACGTACAAATTTGGCTTGGTTTTCTCCTCAGACCAAGTCCAGAAATCTAAGAGATGTGAAAGATTTGGAAAGGAGAAGAGAGAGCACATCAAGAGTAAGGGATGTGGGGTGCCCACCCACATAGCAGTGGTAGCAGCTGAAGGCTGTCCATAGAGGCCCTCTCTGAGATTTGCGGGGGCCATGGTCCTGCCCATTTTCTGGGGCACTGTGTACCCAGTGACTGATTATCGTGGGATATACAGCAACAGCCACCTTGATTTGGGGCACTTCTGACCTTCCCCTGGGTAAGCTGAGGCTTGGGTTCTTAGAGTGTTGAAGTTCAATGTCTCCCTTCATTCAATCCCCTCCCCCCAGCCCCCAGGTCTTGATTCACAGAGCACTTCTTAAGAACCTTTCTGGACCCAAGTCTCCATCAGAAGCCTGTTTCCTGGGAACCTGACCTGCAGCACTAAAGAAGTGAAACTAAGTGGATGCTGTGAGAGGATGGAGCCAAACTGGACTCTTCTTTATTAGGAAGATCAGTGGTAAGAATTTATCTTCTCAGTGAGGTGGATGAAGGTGTTGCCTGGAAAATGGTCTGCCAAGTCCCCAGAGAAGGGGCTTTGATGTCAGACAGACCTGAGTTGCATCCCTGCTCTGTTACTTATCAACTCTGTGATTTTGAGAAAGTCAGGGGCCTTACCTATAAAGCAGGAATCACTTACCTTGTGCTCTTATTCACTTAGCAGTCATACCAGCCTAATGTGGTGGGGACAAGTCAAATGACTGTTCTTTCTGAATTCCCAGGGCTTGGCCTGCAGAAGGGTCCTCAGTGAATGCCAAGGAATGGCAAGTGAGCAGCATTGATGGTAGTGTCATTCAGAGTGGTATTGGTAGTAATCCAGGCTTCAGAAGTTAGGAAAGGAGTGTAAAGAATAAAAGGAGCCCGGCCAATGTGGCTCAGCAGTTGAGCATAGACCTAGGATCCAGGAGACTGAGGTTCGATTCCGGGTCAGGACACATGCCCCAGGTTAGGGGCTCCATCCCTAGAAGGGGGAGTGCAGGAGGCAGCTGATCAATGACTCTCATCATTGATGTTTCTATCTCTCTCTCTCTCTCCTCTCCCTTTCTCTATCTGAAATCAATAAATGAAATAGTAAAAAAAAAAAAAAACAAAAAACAAAAAAAGAATAAAAGGAAAATATATTATGCTGTAAAGAGAAGGTTATTGCTCCCAAGACCTAGGTGAGCACACTGATCAAGCTACACACATCTTACTCCTGAAAGATATCCTAGCAAGTGAATTTAATTAAGAACATTTTAAAGCATCTGCTATGAATGTGGGGAAGACCCAACATGATGGCCATTTTCTAAAGGGCCCTAATTACAGCTCTGCTAGTGGCTTAAAGAATTTATTTTATGAGAAAAGAGTGTATATAATCATTAAATGTAGTCAAGGAATTGTTTAGGTACTCAAAATGTATTTATTGAATGAAGTATATTATATGAAACACTTCAAGTTGTTGAGTGTCTTAGGGCTAGTAGAATTTATACCATGTAAGAGTGAGATATTTTCAAATGAAGGTGATATGTCACAGAAGTTAGCCAAAAGAAAAAGGGAAAATTAACTAAGAAAGAGTAAAGCACTTAGTAGAGGAACATTCTTAAGTCTAAAGGGGCTCAGTGAGATGTGGGTGGGTATGAGATAAGAAACTTGAGAGTGCTGAATGGATTTAACCCTTCTTATCTATGCTCAGAAAAGGAGCTAGCAGAAGGCAAAAACAAAGCAGGATGATCCCTAAAGAATTCTGTATTTGTCTTCGAATGTTTTACAGGATGATTCTTTTGGTTCATGTCTACTGTCCTGGTTAAATTGGTTCCAATGTTGCATTTCCTGAGTACACACCAGCTGGTAGTAAGGATGGCACACAGCTATGTGTTGGGAAATTTTTCCTCCCTGGATTAAAATTGTGGACAAGTATAATCCATAGACAGAGCTGGGAGGAAGTTACTCATCCTGGATATCTGAGTTTTCCAGATCCCAGGTAAGACTACCCCAAAAGTCACAAGTTCAAATGCCCATGGGTGAGGTAGTTCATGTAACTGAGGAAAGCAGTCTATGTATAAAGGAGAGAAGAACAGTGGATATATGACTGTGGTTCATCCATACTGTGGGCCACTACTCAGCAATAAAAAAACCCTAAGTATTGATCTACTTGACAACTTGGGTGACTCTCCAGGGAATTCTGATGAGTAAAAAATATAATCTACAAGGCTATCCAGTGTATGATTCCATTTATATCACATTTTTAAAATGCAAAATTATAGAAATGGAGAATAGATGAGAGTTTACCAAAGGGTCAGGGATGGAATGGGTGTGACGCTGGTGAGGGATCCTTGTGGTGATTGAACTGTCAGTATCTTGACTCTATCAATGTCAATATCCTGGTTGTAATGTGGTCCTAAAGTTTTGCAAGATGTTATCATTGGGAGAAACTGGGGAAAAGGAACATGGGATTTCTCTGTATTATTTCTTACAACTGCATGTGAACCTATAATTATCTTCAAATAAAAATTCAATTGAAAAAAGGAGTGGTGGGGACTGTGGTGAACTAGAGAGCACATAACCCTTTTAAGGACAGTGAAATTTTAAAAAATGTTGCCATATAGTGTAGACCCAAAACAACAAGCAGCTCCCCAAACTAACCAACCTATCAACCAGCCAATCAAGAAGTAAAGATATCTAATCCCTGATCCCTGATCTACCTACTTAAACTCTAAAATAATTGTAACTATTTTAGATGTAAGTCTTTTAAAAACACACACTCCTCTCTGCCTTCTTAAACACTGAACTTAGCAAAATAATATCAATTGTTCCTGAAAGCAGTATGCCTTTGTCTGCAAATCATAGACAACCTTGCTGGAAATGTCTTCAACACTGAGAAAAGGGTATTTGTATAAGGAGTTGGGATGGAGGGTGAAAGAGTTTAGGCTGTTCAATGCTATTACATGAAGCTGAGCTGCCATGCTGTAAGGTTTACAATTGCTTTTAGGGTTTTTCTGTCTCTTACTGTCAGGCTCATAGTAATGTTTTCCTGATACTGCTAGCATGCTGGCTTGTGGAAGACTTATTTCCTTCTAATTTATTGTTGCTTGGAGAGTGGTTAATAAAACCTGTTGGGAAGTGGTGTGTATGTGTCTGTGTGTATATGTGTCTGTATGTGTGTGTCTGTGTAAACAGGTGTTGAGTAGGAATCTGAGGGACTGAGTATTGACCCTTTTGTGTATAGTCTTTTAACACCCATTTTGACAGATGAAAGACCATATTGGTTCCAAATAGTCAAGACTTCTGACAGACTGCATTTTGAAAAGGTAAAATGAAACTTAGAATTGGAAATTGCATGGTGTTTTGCTTATTTCAAACTGGCCAGAATAATGCTTCTGAGAGTTAAGAACCACAACTCTGCAGACAGACTGTCTGGTTCAAACCCTGGCTGTAACACATGTGTATCTTGACCTTGGCAAGTTTTATAACTTCTCAGTGTCTCACTTTCTTTACCTGTAAAATGGGGATGATAATAATAATATCTATTCATAGGGTTGTTAGGATTGAGTTATATGTGTAAATAACTCAGAAGAGTATCTGGCACATAATAAGTGCTATATACGTTTATATATGTTGAGTGACAGTATCATTATGAATAAGAATGCTGTCAACCCTACTGCTATCTTCATGTAACTCCCATGACCAGCAGGTCTGGAAGGTTTTCAATCATAGGTAAGGTCATATAATGTAATTTTCCCTAAGGTTTCTGAATTATTTTGGCCAGAACATATGGTAGCACATGAGCCCTTCCTCTAGACTGTCTCTCTGGGAGTCACACATTTGAGGTGTAGAGAGGGAGGAGTGGGAGATGCAAATTGTTTCATATTATCTTCCTATGTATGGACCCACCATTCCTCTGTTCCAACTATTGCTCTGGCTTCCTCTTTTGGCCTCCATCTGCTCTCCATTTAGGTGCCAATTCCAGGTTCCTGGGAGAGAATGTCAGGGCCATGCCTGGTCCAGCTTGGACATCAGCTATGGCAGGGGATGGTGGTCTCATGTGGTGTAAACTGGGGTGAGGGGATTGTCATAGAAGGTGAGAGGGAGCAGTTATGGAAAGTTGTCATCAAGAGATGGGCGGGAACTCAACAATGTGAACTTTGCATTGATAAATCAGAGCAAACACAGGTTTGGGATGTGGGAGACATGGAGGCTGGAGTTAGGAGCTTGATATCAGGGTGACCTTAGAGAAGATATTTAACCTGCCTAACCCTCAGTCTCCTCATCTGCAAAAAGGGGGTGTTTTTCTTTTTTAAATATTTAATATTACCCTATATTAGTTTCCAATGTGCAGTATAGTGGTTAGACAATCATGTGCTTTACAGAGTGGTCCCTCCTATATTTCTAGTGTTCACCTTGCCCCATACATAGTTATTACGATATCATTGACTATATTTCCTGTGCTGTACTCTACATCTTTGTGGCTATTCTGAAGTTGTACCAATTAATACCTGTGTTTTTCTTACCTCACCAGACCAGGACTGGCTACATAGTTTGTGGGCTCCAAAATGAAAATGTGGAACTCTTTGTTCCAGAATAATTAAAAATATCAAGACATGCCCAGGAAGCCCATTCTTCACAAAATTGTAATAATGACCAAATCAAAGCCTCTTAATGCTTTTTGCTGTTTTAATTATAAAATAGTCTTTAAAAGAAGAAAATTTGAAGGCTTCCCCAGGAAGCTGATCTTTAAGATGTTGTGCCTAGGAGAGGCCACCTGTTGTCATCGCTGCAAATCACTTTTACTGTTGAGATTGTGGAGGGCTTTCCCATCTCACCCTGCACACAACTAAACAGGGTGGAAGGTGGGTGTTTCTGCTATCTTTCTCTATTCTGGCTTGGAGGGAAGACTCCATGAGGGGCTTCTGCAGGGAACTTTGGGATGTGGCTGGGGAACCCAGACTTGAGAGGCCTGCCTGACTCCCAAAACTACCACCTGGGAGCCCTTCCTCAGGACTGGCACCTGGGAGGGGCTCTTGAGGTGCATCATGTGGCTCTTAGAGAAGGAATTCATTCTCCCCTGTAGAAGGGAGGGTGGCCTTTTTATCTTTATCATCAAACAAATTACTTATGCTTTGGTATACTCTTCTCTCACTCCAGCCAATCTCAAACTCACTATCAAGGTAGTCTGACTGTCCACTTACCTCGTTCACTGTTGGACTAAAATTATTGTCCCTTTCAGCCTTCTGTCTTTGCAACAGTCTGGCTTCCCAGCCGCTGCCTCTCACTTTCTTGATCAGAAGGGGCTCTAGAAGTTTCTTTGCCTCCGAGTCTTCTCTCTCTCCTTGCATTTCCTACTTTAGCTTCTGATTTGGGAAGCTTACGGCAGGTTGCTCTGAGGCCCAGTGTGGCTTCTGTTCTTTCCTGCCTCTGAGTATCCACACTGTGCCCCGGTCAGGACCACGGTGCCAGCCTGTTATCTACCCCCAGCCAGCTCCCTCTTTCTGGCAAAGCTTACCCCTAACTTCCTTCTGGGACATCTGTAAGGCACACTGATGGTTTATCAGCTAATAATGTGTCGCGGAGGAAGGAAAAGAGGAAGAAGGCAAGGAGGGCAAAAGGAACACTGTCTATCCAGAGGAAATTCAAGATAACCGCATTCCTCACCTCTGAAATAATGGGAAAAAAGAGTATAATATTTTATGGCAGTTTCCTTCTCACAAATGGTTTGCATTCCAGATCCCAGGGCAGCCACTTGGAAATCAGAGCCTATTTTCCTAAGAAACACTATAATGCATGGTGATTCTCAGCCCAGCCCATAGAAGCCCTTTACACACAGACCTGAAATATTGCACTAAGCCAGGTGAACACATGCAACTTTAACCGGGTCTATGGTGCATTGATGAAATCTCTGTTACATTCTGGAGTGCAGCGACAGGGACACAGTCCTCTAGGGTCCAGTACTCTGCAGAACCAAAGACACTTCTACCTTCTGTGAGGCCACTCACCAGATAGAACAACCTCACAAAGGAGGTGCCTTTTTTGGGAGGCAAACATCCTTCTTGGCAAAATTTGCCCGATGGAGGGGAACATTGGATTCCAAACCCAGACTTCCCTGTTGCCCGTTGCTCACAAGAAGAGTGTGAAAACATTATTGTGTGTGTGTTTTGCAGAAAGCCCATTCTGTATGGCTCTCACTGTAGCTGCAGACCTTGAGGACTTGACTGCTTTTATAATGATGATGATGAATAAAAGCAAAGCCTTTGAAGAAAAAAGTTCATTTTAGTTTTTCAAGGCAAGTCAGCAGCAGCCCCAGAGACTTTCCAATACTTCTTGCCCTGTGCTCCCTACTCGGAGTCTCACATTTGCGTGTTGTTTGCTGTAACTGACAAATGCCTTGGTCTCTGGAAAGCTAAGTGGATGCAGATGGATCTGGAATTGTCTGCTTGGACTGGTCTCCAGTGGCTGGGAGTCCTGAGGCAACTCCAATGCCCTAACAGAGCTTGTCAGGAAAGCTGCTACCTGGGCTTGCTTCTTGCCATCCGGAGCTATCTGGGACCTTGCTTCCATTTATGAACCTTCAGGAGATGAAAGCAGAAACTGCGTTAATTACTGCAAAGTGCTTTTTACTTTCAAAGTGCTTCAGTAGCATTAATTAGTTATTCCTGCTTTCAGCACTCTGGTGAGCTGAAAGTCAGGATTATTACCCCTTTTCTACTTTGGAGGAAATGAAGACACAGAAATGTAATGACTCCTCAGGGGACCTCTGGGAAGTTGGTCTCTTAGAGTCAGGTTTTCAAGGTGGCATGTCTGGCTTCCTCCTGGGGTCTTGTTTATCTGTCTTACCTTGCTGTCACAACCAACACCCTAAGAGCTACATGTGCAGTGTGACTTCTGTCTACCATCGTCAAAAGAAATTGGATTTGTCAGAGGCTCGGTGGTTGGACACAAAGGTCCTCTCTCCTCTCTCGGTTCACACTGGAGCAAGGATGCTTGTTGTTTTTGGTCCTTTGCCCTTTTGAGGTAGGCAGGGTTGGGAGGAGGGTCACTCCTGGTCAAATGCCCTGTGAGGGTGGTAGAGTAAGTGAGGGAGAGAAGGTGTGGGGATGAGGGGAGAGAAGGTGTGGGGACGAGGGGAGAGAAGGTGTGGGGACGAGGGGAGAGAAGGTGTGGGGACGAGGGGAGAGAGGGTGTGGGGACGAGGGGAGAGAAGGTGTGGGGATGAGGGGAGAGAAGGTGTGGGGACGAGGGGAGAGAAGGCGTGGGGATGAGGGCTGCTTCTAAGCACTCCTGTCCCTGGCACACACTGTCTAGGTTGTTTCTCATCTGTCTGGGTCAGGAAGCAGAAGAGCTGATGTAGCCGCCTCCTTTACTCTTGGGCAGAAATGATTAAATGTTGGGAAAGTCCCTTCCACATGGCAGGATGGCAGGTGAAAAACTGCTCTGGACTCAGATGGCTCCTGGTTCACATATGGCTGTTCCACTTCCCAGGAAATGACTGTTATGTCTTTTCGTCATCTGTAAAATGGAGGTGATGCCCAGTTAAGAGACTTGAAGTGTTTGGCTCAGACTGTTAATGGTTGTCCCCGAAACACTGTTTAATCCTGTTTTCCTTTCCCCACTTCCAGGCTGAGTTGGAATTTGGTCTTTTTACTTCAGGCCCCTCACTTTCCCACTAAAGTCTCCCCTGGATTTGAGCAGAAACCCTTCTCACCTGCAAATTTATCCAATAACCTTGAGAAACTCTGTTGAATGACCTTCTTCATGTCTGCACATAACTTCTGGGTTGGCATGGTCCAGGTAGGACTGATACTTGAAGGAAGAGCAGTCATAGGGCTAAGAATGGAAGATAGCAATGAAGACATGTGTCCATGGGCAGAGGAAGAAGCAGCTCTGGAAGAAGCTCGTTTTGTTCACCCCAGCATCAGTCCCTGAAGTGGTACCTGAGGGTCCCTTTCTTGGGGGTTGATTGTGGGAGGAGAGGAGGCTGGCTCCCAGTTTGGGATCAGGCATTCTAGGACAGCCATCTTCTCTCACCTCTCTAGAAGCAATGTGTGGAGTGGGGGCAACGTCGCCCTTTCTAGGCTGCTGGGCCCTCTCCCTGGGAGAGGCCTGACATTCAGCCCCACAAGGGCTGGACTTTACTCTGTGAAGGGAGGTGCAGGGAGGTGAGCCAAACCTCAGGTGCTTTGGTGCACAACTGGAGGAGAGAGGTACCTTTCCTCTGACCCACCCTGTACCCAAGAGCCCTCATGTGGCAGCTTGACTCCTTCTTGGGGCATGCTGGCCACTTGTGGGCCAGGACCCTCTCGGGTGTTATCAGAACAACTTTTTCTTGCAGCTTGCTGTGCTGGACGGCCCGTTTGTCCATGGCTAGTTGAGTGACCTTAGGTAAGTTACTTAATGGCTTCGTGTCTCACTTCTTTATCCATAAAGTGGGAGAATAATAATATTGATCCTATTATGAGGTTCAAATGAATTAAGATAGTCAAAACACTTCAGACAGAGCTGAGTCAGCTATTCTTATTAACTTCAGTGGACACGGGAGACAGGACACTTTGCCTTGGTTATAATGGAGCTTGAAGAGATTCGGTTACTTTCCCCTGAACTCAGGAGAGCCAGGGGGTGGTGGGAACACTTCTACTGCAGTCTCCCTCCTTTCTGGAAATTTTTTTGTGCATCAGTGGACAGGAAATAGATAACTCTAATAAAGGAATAGGCTCTTTGCTAGCTACTGAATAAATTCCACATTCGTTAGCCTGGCCTTCAGGGCCTGACACAGGATCTGGCCCCACTCACTGTGACAGCCTTGGCCCCGCACACACAGTGGTCACTTAGGTGTCCTGAGGTCAGTCCCATGACAGCCTTCCTCCCTGCCCCTTCCCCATGGACCTGCTGGCTCTGGATTCCTCTCATTGTTCCTGTACATCTTGGATTTCATGCTTCTGTTCCTCCTCATTTCTCCTCCTAACAAGACCCATTTCCTACATCATCTCCCCTGGGAAGCCTTTTTCAATTCCTCCCCTCTTTTACCTTCTAATTAAATCACTTCTTTTCTGTAGGATGTGGTCTACCCCACCATGAAGTGGTGAGTGTGTGCGCACGTGCATTCGGCTTCATCCCAGACACCTGTCTTACTCCCTTCCAATTCATCTTCCAAACAGTGCTAGATAACAATTCTAAAAACACACCTTGAGACCTCACCTGTTTCATCAGCTGCTGTAATTGAATGGCAGGCACTGTGCTCAACACATTTGATATTTATTATTTTACATAACCCTCGTAACAGTCCTCTGCGGTGGATATCATTATGCCATTTTACACATGAGAGAATGGAGGCTAAGAAAGATTAAGTATCTCACCAGAGTTTAAACCATTAGTAAGAGCAGAGATTCAATGTGAGGTACGACTGACCTCCCAAACCAGTGCCCCTGACCCTCTGGCTTTACAGCCTGTGCTGAGCTCCCCGGATTGAAACCTAAAATGAATAACAGCCACCCTCCTCAGCAGATGGTGAAGCCTCAGCCAGGTTTCCAGCACTGCCCACAACACCGGGGCCATCCCAGTGGATGTGTGGTGTTGCCTGTGATGCCCTCCCTGTCTTGGGGCTGCAGCCTGGGTACTTCTGCTGTTTTGACTGGAATGTGTAGCTGTTCAGCACTACGAAAGTCTTGAGTCAGCTCAAGTGTTAGTTCCTCTGAGAAGCCTTTCCTCCCTGCCCCCCCCTCCAATCACTCAGGATAATTCGGGCTCCTTCCTGTGCCCACTCAGCCTTTCCCCAGCGACCCTACGGGCAGTTGTTGGTTTACACTCCAGACAGAGGATAAGGGCTTTGCTGTCTTCCTCCTGCATCCCTGAGCATAGCTTTGGGTCTGACCGAGTGTGTGCACCACAACTCCTGCAAGAGGAATAAAGAGCTACATAAATGATGAACGCTTTTCTGCCTTGCCAGCTGCAAATCCCAGCTTTCACAGAACAGGTCCGGCAAATTCCCATGGTGCTAGGCCATTGGGAGGATTTTTGGGGAAATGAAGCTAATAATCTTCCCACATCTAGGGAAAATGTGTGGTTTCATGGTAGGTCACCCTATTAGCCTGAGGGCAGTTCAAATCTATACTTGGACACCAGAGTATTGGATGCTAGACTATTTGCTGGAGATCATTTTGTACAACTCTGAAATCCTACCAGTCTAAGTATCAGAGAGGTTAAGTGGCTTGCTCAAGGACCCTAGAACTAAGGGACAGGGATTGGGATGGAAACCAGTGACTCTTGGTTTTGGGGCTGGAACATACTTCTCAGCCCTTGAGAAGGTTCACTGAGGGTGCAGAGGGTTTGGGGACAGCTTTGAAATCCTTGGAACCATTTGGTGAAGCTGAGAACAGAGCAGCAGCCCTACTTCAGAGGCTGTGGGCTGCTCAGGGTACCTGAGCTGTCTCCGGGACAGGAAGTAATACTTTCAGAGTTTAGCCCCAAAACCTCAGAAACTTTTTGATGATGCATTAAATGTCAAGTATATTGCCGACAGGAGGAAAAAAAACCCCAGGTATCAGCCTTTGTTACTGAGATGACAGGAGATACTCAGTAATATCACAGGAAGTCATGCTGTCAAAATATAGAGAGGGCAGTATGTAGGGGACCACACCTTGCAATAACCGTCCTTAGTACAAGAGCTTCCGCACGCACCTTCCGTGGCAGAGCTGGGGGAGGTGTGGGGAGGAGGTAGTGGGGTCTCCTGAGTGGCATTTTTGCTGTGAATTGCAAAGCACAGAGTTTAACTGAACAACTGCTACATAGTAGAGGCTTAATTAATACTTGTTCAGGGAACAACACACTTGCATCTACATGAGTCTCTGTGCTTCCTTCCTCTCTGTCATTTGCCTGTAAATGCCACACAACTGCTGAAAAAACCAGCAGAGCAGTTCAAGGACACTCACAAATCTTTGAAAACACATGCTGTTTTCTTCTTTGAACCTCTCCAAGGAGGCACGTGAACCACCACACTGAGACTAGCATGCCCTCTTGTCACTCACGCATGAAGAGACCCAGTCATTCCCATGGAAAACCCAGAGCTCAGAGAGGGCTCTCAGAAGGATAGTTGCGAGCAACTGTGCCACTGCTGTCACTAACTAGGCTGCAGAGCATTCCCATGGGGAGGATCATCATCACCACTGAGCACTTAGAAACTCCTGCAGCTTGTTTCCCTGGGCTGTCCCCTGCCTCCTGCTTCGACGTTCAGCACACAGGAACCATGGTGGCCCGGGAATGTGGCTTTCTTACATGACTTCTGTGTGCCTGCTGAGTGGCTCTCAAGCACTCCCAGAGTTATCCCTCCTACAAGTCCCTAAGTGATCTCCAGTCTCATGTTGGGACCCTGGGCTGGGGCCATGTGTCACAGGGACTGCACATTCGCAAGGGGAAGTAGCAGCAGTTTGCATGTCTCACAGTGAGGCCACTGTTTCCGAGTAAACCTGCCCAGCTGTGCTGTCTATGGTTACCGATAGACATTCCCCATCTCACACTACTGAGAGCTCACTATGCACGACTTACTTACTGTGTGCTTCATATTCCTTTATGTTATCCTTCTAAACAATTCTCTGAAGAGGCTTTTAAGCCCCATTTTTAGACTGAGGGAACTGAAGCTCAGAGAAGTTATGTGATCTGCCCTAGGACCCACATCTAGTAAGTGGTAGTCCAGGAGTCTACAGACTGTATCTGTCTCACTCCCAAACCCAGTTTCACAGCCCCAACAGCCTGGCATTGCAGTCCCTACTCCTTCCACAACCTGTACCCAGGAGGTTCCCAGGACATGGGATTTGCTCTGCTAAAACCAGGAGAGTCCAGGCAACCTGAGATGGTGGGTCCCCCAACCTGAGCAGGCAGGGATGTTAGAACCAGGCCTTGTCTAGGTCTGGGATAAAAGGAAAATATATCATTAATTTTTTTTTTTCTTTTCTGGCTATTTGCTAATCAGCTTTTAAGATGCATGCATTTTTCTTTTGTCTTTTGTGTCTAAATTACACTTTATATTAAATGCCAATGTTTGAGGTTTGGTTGGACCTGGCCTTCAATTCCAAGCTTGTTTGGGTTGGGATATTACTTTTTGATGACAGGTTGGATTTCAAGGTTGACTTTGCATTTGTTCTCTTGTGTTTTCCAGTCAGGTCTTGGTTGTCTTTTCTTCATGTGATACTTTAGCAAGTCTTAGTCAACTTTGAAATACAGGTCATGCAGGTCATGAGTTCAAAGGTTAATAGCAGCAAAGCCTTCAGCAGCCCTGGCTGAGACAGCCTGAGACAGGAGTACACGTGTGCCTCTGGCTTGTATCTGAGGGTGGACCCAGGGGGGCAGGCAGGAAGCCTGTGCTCCGGGATCCCCGAAGCTTCCTGCCATGTGCTCCTTTCCTGAAGAGGACAGAATCTAGGGCTCTTCTGTTTCCATTTTGGCTACTTACAACATTTTCTGGTGACCACCTATGACTGCTAAGCCATTTTTGCCAACAATGCTCAGCCACGCCTTTCTTCTCAGCCACGCCCTCCTAACCATCTTTGTCTGTTACTCTGGCTCCTCTAGCCTCTGACAAAATAGCCTTTGGCTCTTAGATGGTTTCTCCTGCAGCTAATCTCACTGACCTTTCTGGTGGCCAATGGGAATTAACTCCAGTTAATCAGTTAAAGAGATTATTTAGCTAAAAGGTAAATAGATGAAGACATTCTAGTTAATTAATGAGAAAAAAGTTAAAAGTTTAAAGGAATCCCCTCGACTTTTAATTTTTTAACTGAGTAACTGGGCCGGCGTCCCTTCTGTAGGCACTGACTCCAACCACTGAACAATCACTGGGACTGAGGTCCAGGCGTCTGCGTTGCTATCAGGCTCCCAGGAGGTCCTGATGCACCCTGAAATCTGAACACCACTGGCTGCTCTGACCTAGTCAGTACCACAGCCACCCGAACAAGGCAGAAGGCAGGGACCCTTATGCTCTTCCCTAGTTCACTAGCAATCTCTTTGCCTTTCAATTCTGAAACTAGCTCATTGATTAGTTAATTGCTAGGCATTTCTATAAGACTGAATTGTTAGTCTTCCAACTGGGTTCTCCTAAATGAATTCAGCATCGTCCTTCCAAACCTGCTCTCCCTCCTGAGTTCGCTGTTTCAGGTACCTGACCTTGCTATCCACCCCCACCCCTGACCTATCCAATCTGGAGACCTCAAAGTCACCTTCTTCCTGTCCCCATCCCTGCTTCCTCCTTTCCATCCCACTGGCCTGGCGTCATGCCTCAGCATCCTTCCTGGGCCACTGCAAGTCTTCTACATGGTTTCACTATTGTTAGCCTCTACAGTCTGGCCTCCCAATGTTGTCAGAGTTATCCTGAGACACAGTCAGATTATAGGGCCCTCCCCCCATCTCAGCCATGTTGTGTCCTCTCTGTTTTCATGGTCTCCCAGAGTTGGCCCACCTGGCCTCCAGCTCACCCAGTCCTTCTGCCTTGTGCTCTGGCCACATCACAGGCTCTCCTGACTCCTAGTTTGGCTTATGCTTTTCCTTCATCCTGGCTCCTCTGGTCATGGAAATCCTAACCTATCCTCACAAGCTCTCTCCTCTGTGAAGCCTTCTTTGGTTCTCCTAAAATAAGTGAATTGCTCCGTCCTCTGTGCCTGTCCACATTTTCTCCATCCCTCTTTATTTCCCTCTGCCATGTATTACTGTTTGTTAGTCTGTCCAAGGCATGGGTTGTAAGCTCCCATGAGGTGAGGACTGTGCCAGCTCACCTGTGGCCCTGCGTATTGGCTGCACAGTTACTACCTGCATCTGGGCCTGCCAATGGCATTAGTAACTTGGCCTCAACATGCTGGAGGTCTTGATCTTCCCTTAAACGGTATTGGGGTTTCCCTAGAAACTACCACTTCAAAGCCATTCAGAAAAAAAAAATTAGAGCTAAATTAGGCAACATTGTTTACTTCTAAAGAAGATGCTTCGGCATTCCTTCCTGCACCTGTGATAAGCCTCCAGTTCCTCAACAGAGCTGTTAAAAGCAGGGCCCCAGCAGGGTGTGGGAGGGTGCCCAGAGAGGCGGGGGAGTTGGGGCTGACCTCAGGGCGGGGCTACTCTCAGTGCACCCCCAGCCTGGGAGGAAAAGGTGCCGGATCCCACACTGAATTGACGACATAGGCACTTCTTTCCTAACATGGCCCAGACAGGATGTTTATAATTCTTTCACTCTGAGAGTATGCCTTTTTCTAACTTGCAGAAAGTCTGCTGCCTTCTGTAAGTGACCACGCTATCTTTTTGCTCCTAAATCGTCAGCAAGGGGTTGCCCTGGGCTGCCACCTGTGTGGGAGTCTTGGCCTTGATCCTGGATTCTGGGCGTCCACATTCTCACAACTGCCCTTTGTGGTAGGTAGGTCCTTGCCTCCTTCAAATGACCTTGAATAACACTGTCCTCTGCACCCTTACTGGCTGCCACAGGAAGAGGCGTGGCCACTCTGAGTGTAGGACCTTGAAACCTTTTTAGACTCAGGCAGGAAAAATAAACAGATGGGTGAGGTGGCTGCCTGTGAGCTCTCTCCCTCGTTATTCATCCAGCACTGGTGGTCAGTGGGTGAAGTTTTTAGGACTTGGATGTGCAGTACGTCAATTGATTAAACAAGAGGGCTTTATTGAGCAATGCACAGGGGCGCATCTCTCCTAAGCCTCTCTTACAGAGGGAAAACCTGAATGACAACAAAGGACTTACACTCCCCCCAGAACCAAACATTACCTGGGCTGCCATACAGGTCCTTTTGGTCCCGAATTATGGAGCCTTATTGCTGCCCAGAGCAAAGGAAAATAGTCTCCTGTGGTGGGTGGATTTTTACTACTTCCTTTTCTTACATATTCAACTCCGGCTGATCTGGGTCCTTACCTGGCCACTCCTGAGTGTCCTACAGACACAGAACTTTGGGCCAGGTGGGCCCAAAGGGAGAGACCAGAAGGACAGAAGAGCAGAATAATTGGGCTTTCTGGGTGACAAGGCACAAACCTGCTGTCCTTTTCTCAGCCATTACTTAGAAGGCGGAAGCCTTGTGTACAGACCTACGGGCTGCAGTCAGGGGAGGGGCCCTCACAAACAATCTTCATTCACTGGGCTCTGCTGCCAGCTCCTCATAGGTGGCACATGGGGCCTGATGAAAAGAGCAGGGGTGCCCACCAAGGAGGCCCCTTCAGGGGCTTTCTTCCCCGCAGTGCTGTTCCCTGCGCTTGCCAAGTCCCACGAGTCAGCTAACTGGAGAAGCATTTTCAAAGCAAGGCCTTTGCCCTCCTTGGCAGGCTCCTCAAAGCTGCCTTGCTCTCACTGCGCCGGGAAGCACTGCAAAAGGCGCTTTTTGTTCCCACTTTTCAATGGGGCATCCTCAGGGAGCCTTGAAGAGGCGCGGTGTGAGCTGGAAGACACTCGAAGCAGGGCCACTTGGGTGGGCAAAGGAGGGAGCAGGCCAGGCAGCTGGGGTAGCAGAACTTGGGGAGGGGACAGGGATGGAAAGTGTCTGGAAAACATGGACCCTGTGCATAGGAACAGCGTTTAGGAACTAAAAACATTGCCTAATAGGTGCCTTTAGAGGTTAGAGCAAAGAGTGTTTATCCTTTTTTTTATTTTTTTATTTTTAGTTGCACTGCAGTACTTGGTATACAAATAATACCTCAGGTCTATGGTGATGGGTGCTTAGGAATAGATGGAAAGAGAATGTGCCTTGGAATTTAGTGACTTCAAGACATAGTTTTGTTTTGTTTTTAATCCTCATCCTAGTATATTTTTTTCCATTGCTTTTCAGAGAGTGGAAAGGAGAGAGAGGAGGAGAGAAACATTGTTGTGAGAGAGATACATCGATTGCCTCCCGCACATGCTGGGACCAGGGGCTGGGGATAGAGCCTGAAACCGAGGTATGTGCCCTTGACGGGGAATCAAACTGGAGAGCCTTCAGCCCATGGGCCAACACTCTAACCACTGAGCCAAACTGGCTAGGTCCAAGACATAGTTTTTTAAAAAAAAATAATTTCCAAACCTCAACTGATAATTTTTCACAGAAAGTGCATTTGTCATCAGCTCTGAAATAAAGGCCACCTGTGCCTTGTGTGAGCATGATTCATATCACAGTCCAGCTTAGAAGCCATGAGTGACAGCCCACAAAATGCTGTGAAGTGCAAGTACCATTCCTACTGATAGAAGCAGAATTCTGCGGCCGGAAGCAAGCCCAGAGGTCCATCCTACTCTTGGTCTCGGGTAAACACTTTTTTTTTAAAAACATATCTTCATTCATTTCAGAGAGAGGAAAGAAGAGGGTGAGGGAGAGATAGAAACATCAATGATGAAAGAGTCATTGATCGGCTGCCTAGCGCACAACCAGGGCATGTGCCCTGACCGGGAATCGAACATCGATCTCCTGGATCCTAGGTCGACGGGCAACCGCTGAGCCACGCCTGGCCAGGCTCAGGTAAACACCTTTAATTGGACTCTTTTAGTAGTGAGCATGATAGTTCTCTAATTCAATCATATTCATCTCTTAAGATACCTTGACATAGCCTATTTATTTATAACAATCGATTTATAAAATATCATTGAACTAGTTGAAGGTTTGTGTGTTTTCTATAAATAAAAAATGAATTTCATTTGGACCCGGTAAAAGGTGAATTAACAAATTATTCCCTAAGTATAGCAAGAACGTTGAAGAAAATGAACAATTTTCCTTTTGAAAAGCTCTTAATAAGCCCCCCCAAAAAATCAACAAACCAAACTAAATAAAACAATAAGAAAATGCCTTTCCAGTACTGTGTTTAGTCCAGTTTGTACAAAGTTCACACCTGGTTTTATGACCTAACTTTTCCCCTATTGTTTTGGTGGATCTGGACATTATCTTTTAAACATGCCATTTCCAAGGAAAGTCTGAATTGGTTTGCTTTGCAGAGCATTCACAAAGCAGGCTATCGGACTGGTGCACAAGCAAAACAGAGGCTCTGGAAAGATGATATACCTTCCTTCCTGAGGCAGATATTTCAGGATTGGGAAGCAGGGTTTCCTGTGTTCTCACAGGGGTTGAGATAAAGAAACCCAGACCAGCTTCAGAAAGAATCAAGCCTGGACTGAGCAGGAGGTAGTTGTTTTTGTGTGCAGGGCCCTGTTCTACAATGAGAGAGAGGCAAGGCCAGAGAGATTGCGTGTGGACAGGACGTGACGTGGGATGGATGGGGTTTGTAGCCTGAGATGTCAAGGAGCAGGTTTGCGGAACTCCCTGGGAAGTTCAGCACTTCCCCTCCCCCCACCCACCCGCAATTCGCCAACCTTCCATAGTGCACACTTGTCTTATATCTGCCCTCTTTTATACCAAAGGAGCATCAGGCATCTTGATGATCTCTGGGAATGTTTATGTCATTTACATTATATTTTCCCCTTCTTTCCACATTCCACAAAAGGCAAAAGAGAGGTAGGTAAGATTTGCTTTCTGTTTATTTTCCTGCTCTCCATTCAATTTCCCTTTTTGTGCTTCCTAGCCCCTTCCTCACCATGGTCCTGCAGCCTAGGAACCCCTACTGAATGAATGAAAGTAATTTAAACATTTAAAACATCCAAAGATACTCTTGTCTAATAACTGTGACCTCTTCCAAATATTTATGCATTTAAAGAAGTCCATGAAAGAAAAAAGACCCAACAACCTAGCATCTACCAAATGTAAAAAAAATAGTAATATCAGTAAAGATACTAATATAACCATAAGGAAGAAAAGACCCAATAAAATAATAACCAAAAGTTTAAGTTTTGGGGGGTAGGAATAAATGGAAAGGAACTGGGAGGAATTATAATATTATTAATTTTTTCATCTTAGTTGGAAGATAATGCATACTATGTGATATCTGAAGCTAATTAAGAAACAAATTTAAGCATCTTATTTAAAATAAAAAAGGTAATCACTATTAGGACTAAAATTCAGATTATGGGGTAAAAGGAAGTATAAATGAAGCATTAAAAGTGAAAAAATATATGATAGCAGCATTATGTCAAATGTATTATAATAAATGTAAATAAGATAAACTCATTTATTAAAAGAAATAAGTCATAGAATGGGTAAAATAAACCCTACACACAACTATGTGCTGTCTTAAAAAAATGTATACCTAAAACAAAGTGACTCAGAATCAGAGATAGTCCTTACACGCTCAGAAATATCTCTCTAATGGTGGAATTCCAGGCACTGTGGCATTTGGGAGGGGTAGGTATTTTTGGACTAAGTTTTCCCAGTCTCTAAAATCAGACTGTGTGGTTGCCAGCTCATGAGACCAGCCCTGGGTTTGTTCTAGATTGCTGAGCTTCCAAAGGGCAGGGGCTGTGCCCGCTTTGTTTAATTCCAGGCATTTCTGAGGACCATATGAGGACATACTTTATGATGTGGTGGGTGAGAAACACTCTCATTATCAGTCCATTAAGGTAGAGTGTCTCTGGGGAAGTCCTCAGGAAGTTACCGTAACTATTTTTGGGCCTTCGGTGTGCTACTTGATATCTCCAAGCATTTGTGTTTAACGGGTCAGGGCTTGATTTATCCAAGTTCCCCTATGTGTCATGATTTCTGAGAGGTGGAGTTAGACATCGGTTAGAATACCAACTCTTCCACTTACCCACTGTAAGAACTTGGGAAAATTACTTAAACACTCTGACTCTCTGTTACCTCATCTGTATAATTCATTCATTCATTCATTCATTCATTCATTCATTCATTCATTCATTCATTTATTCATTCATTCAATAATTATTTGTTGAAAGCTTACTATATGGCAGTCCCTATTCTGGATGCTGTAGATAAAGTCTCTGCCTTCATGGAGCATATACACATACACACACATTTTAAATTTCTCAATTGCAATTGGCATACAACATTATATTAGTTTCCAGTATACAACATAGTTGTTACACATTTATATAACTTACAAAGTGATCCCCCGGATAGGTCTAGTACCCACCTGACACCATACATAGTTATTACAATATTATTGTATTGACTATATTCCCTATGTGGTACTTTACAACCCCATGACTGTTTTTTTTGTTTGTTTGTTTTTTTTAAATATATCTTTATTGATTTCAGAGAGAGGAAAGGAGAGGGAGAGAGAGAGAGAGAAACATCAATGATGAGAGAGCCATTGATCCAGCCCACAACCCGGGCGTGTGCCCTGACCGGGAATCGAACCCCGAGAGCCTGGATCCTAGGTCGATGCTCAACTGCTGAGCCACGCCCGGCTGGGCCCCATGACTGTTTTTATAACTGGCAATTTGTACCTCTTAATCCCTTCTCCTTTTTCATCCAGTCCCCTTTTTTTACCCCCCCAATCCCCCTTGAATTTGGTAACCATCAATTTGTTTTGTGTTTTATTTTATTTTTTAGATATCACATATAAGTGAAATATTATGACTTTATCTTTCTCTGACATATTTCACTTAACATAATACTCTCTAGGTCCATCCATGTTGTTGCAAATGGTAAGATTTCATTCTCTTTTATGGTTGGATAATATTCCATTGTATAAATGTACCACATTTTCTTTATCCAGTTGTCTGTTGCTGGACACTTAGGTTGCTTCTATATCTTGGCCATTATAACTAGTGCTGCCATGAACATAGAGATACATATGTCTTTTTTGAATTAGTGTTTTGGATTTCTTTGGATAAATACCCAGAAGTGGAATTGCTGGATCATATGGTGGTTTTTTTGTTAATTTTTTGAGGATCCTCTATATTGTTTTCCATATCATGAAGCTTATATTCTAATGAACTAGGATAGAAGATAAACAACAATCAGCATACACTTGTAACTAATACAAAATAATATTGAATGTAAACTGTAATTGAAAAATAAAATTTAAATTAAAAAACAATAACAATAATCAGCAAATAAATTCATAATATGTCAAGTCATATAAGTGATACAAAAAAAGCCAAGTGCAACCCTGGCCAGTGTGGCTCAGTTGGTGGAAGCCTTGTCCCATACATCAAGAGGTCACGGGTTCGATTGTCAGTCAGGGCACATACCTAGGTTTGGGGTTTGACTTCCAGTCAGAGTGTGTACTGATCAATGTTTCTCTGTGACATTGATGTTTTTCTCTTTCTGGCTCTTTCTCTCTCACTTCACCTCTCTTTAAAATCAATAAACACATCCTTAGGTGAGGATTTAAAAAAAAGCACGTGTAGTGAGGAAGGGAGGATGATGGCCATGAGTGAGTGTGTGCCCACCACAGTTGCCATTTCAGATAGCAGGGTCAAGGAGAGTCTGCCACAGGAGGGGCCTCTGACACCTGAATGAACTGAGAGAGCTGAGCAGAGACCGAGGGAAAGGCTTCCTTGCAGAGGGGACAGTGCAAAGACTAATGTAGGAGAAAAGGAGCTGGAGTGGGGTGAGCAGGGAGAGCAATAGGACTCGCGGCAGAGAGTTACCTGGAAGCCACATACAATATTCTAGGCTGTAGTCAGATAGATAGATCCAAAGTCCTGGATCTGGTCAGCTCAGAAACCACTGGAGGGTTTTGAACAGGGCAGTGATACAATCTAATTTATATTTTTAAAGGATTACTCTGGCTTGTGAGTTGAGAATAGAACTGTCTGTACTAGTTAGGAAAGATGCTGGGATCTTAGACCAGAATTCAGCAGTGGAGGTGGCAGGAAGTGGTTGATTCTGGATCTGTTTTAAAGAGAGAGTTGACAAGATTTCTAATGCGTTGGATGTGGGATAAGAAAGAAAGAATCAAGAATGACTCCAGGTTTTTTGTGGGTTTTTTTCTGAGCAACTGCAAGCATGGAGCTGCTAGATGCTGAAATGGGGAAGAAGCTGACAGGTGTGTATTTGGGATCAAGCATTTTGTTTTAGCCATAGGAAAAGCCTGTTCAATTTATAAGTAGAGATGTTAAGTTGGAAGTTGGAAATAAGAGATTGAGACTCAGGAGGTGAAGTTGGGAGGGAGATAGAGAGACAGAAAATAAAGCCTTGGGATCAGATAGCATCAGATATGGGATGATGTAGCTGGAGAAGAGCTGAGACCTGTATCCTTTGTCACTCTAACATTTAGGGGTCAGAGAGATGAGAAGGAACTCACAGGAGCAGCCAGTTGAGTGGAAGGGAAAATAAGATTGGTGGGTTCTGGAAGGGAGTACAGAAAAAGTTCAAAGGGAGAGTCTACAGCTGTGTCAAAGGGAGGTCTACAGGTGGTAGAGTGAGGTGATGCTGGAATTGGCAATACAGCGAGGATTAAATGAAATGATATTTGTACAATACTTATCACACAAAGCAAGTGCTCAACAAACTGATGCTCTAACCAAATTTGACTAGTATCTGAATTTCATAGTTAGAGATGCTTTTCTTTGAGGGAAGATGCCTGGGTGGGGGCATCAGCTTTGATGGAGGGAATATGCTGGAGTTGGGTGCTAAGAGAGGTTGCCATAGAAAGGAGAATGAGCCTTGGATGGTGGGGGAAAGTCTTTGAAGATAAGTTTCTGTGTTAAAGTTTCCCCCAAATCTGCTGCTGGCATTACAGTTCACACTGGGGCTATTAGTTAAGCTTAAGCTGCAATTACTCATTTCTGCACACTTGTCTAATATCTGGGTCTGTTTCTGAAAGGTTCTGAGCCTATTGAGATTTGACAGAGACTTGTGGGCTGACCTGGGCTTACACAATGAGCCACCCTGTTTGACTGCTATATATCCTGGTTGGGCTATGGCACCATCACAACAGTGGGCATCCAGCCTTTGGGACATTCTTCTGGGTTGAGCAAGGCATTTTTTCTGAGCTAAGATACAGCCTCAGATCCTTCTCAACACAGGTCTTCAGAAAATCCCTAACAACTGGTCAGTGGCAAGCAAGATGCACTGTGGTATGGTATGGTATATATAACCCATGCAGGCTGCTGGGTTCCTATCCCTGTGCTGCCACTTGCTGCCCAAGTGGGTTTGAGTGATTTATAACTTAACTGTGTCTCCATTTCCTCATCTGAAAATCAGAGATGACAATAGAACTCACCTCACAGGGTTGCTATCATAATAGATAAAAGCACTTAGATTAGTGTCTGATGCATAGTCAGTGCTCAATAAATATCAGATGCTGTTTTGTATCCAGTGTGAGGTCTCTTGTCAGATATTATAGTCTCCTAGATACTATAACTGGGAAATTTGAAGACAAAGTCCTGCAATGATTGTTTAAGCCATATTGAATTTCCTCTCTAATGAGAGGAGGTAGCAGGGAAGATGACCCTATGGTGGGAGATTGAAGCATCTAAGTACAGGTTTCCTTTGTCTTCTGAAAGTAGAGCATCCCTACAAAACCTTTCATAAGCTGAAATGCTGTAGAGTGAAAAAGCAATTACCATTCATTTATATGGAAAAAATTTTGAGCATTCTCAGACCCCCCCCCAGTAACCCACCAAATCATAACAAATAACACATAAAACCTAAAATAACACTAACATATAGTAAAAGCAGGACTGCACAAAATAAATCGACATAAAGCACAGATGCTCACACACACAGTTTAAAGCTTTGGAACCTGATTCTGAGATGCCCAGTTAGTTCCTGGGGAAGGAGCTTGCCGGGGCCACTCTTACTGCTAGGCGGGGGCTTCTCCAAAACAAACACTGAGTGCTATTTTCGCCTTTTTCTGTGAAAATGAAAATTCTCTTGGATTTCTTATGGTTATCAAAAACAGGTACAAATGTAGGTCTTTTGTAAAAGTGAAGTAGCTTAATGGGAACTTTTTAAAAGTGGAGGATACCTGTATTTCTCTCTCTTCCTCCCTCCCTCCTTCTCTCCCTTCCCCTCTCTCTCTTTACTTCTTCTGGCTCATCATTGGTCAAGCTGTTCTTTTACAGAGCAGTACCAGTCTTTAAATCTGAACTTCAGGCTGGGAAAGTCCTTTACAATGGATAGATTCAACCGTTTCACCTGCAGATGTCCCAGGAACTCGGAGGGCCACTTGGCTTGGGTATCTCCAGGGTGACTGCCAAGGAGCCACTGGTGGGGTGATGGCTTTCCCCCCTCTCCTTGGGACCATGGACAACCACTGGGCCCACAACCTTCAGCTTGGTGATTCAGAAACATCAACTAGTCCATTTAATGTACCCCTGAGTGAGGGTGTGCATTGGCCAGAGCCATCCTGGCCATCAGTGGGCACCTGGTGCTGCAGTCAGCTGGGCCTCATGTCCTCCACCAATACTGAAACTTAAAGAAACCCATATTACTGAGTTGGGGAGGAGGGGTGGTGTCATTGGTTGGCAGCATGGAGTGTTGGTTAAATGCCCTGGATCCAGAAGACCTGGGTTCAAATGTTGCTGTCATCACTTTCCAGCTGGATCTTTTTGGATAAATTACTTAATTCCTTTTGACTGTGTACTTCAAAGGTGAAATGGGATCAATAACATTGTTTACCTCACTGAGTGGTTTAGGGTTCAAAGGCACAATGCTGGTGTAGTGTTTAATCACAGTTCCTGGCCATTTCTGTTTCAGTTTTAAACCTGTCTACACCTCCTCTTCCCTACTCCAGTTTGGCAGGGGAAAGGAATTTGTTCCTTTAGTATTAAAAACAATCATCTGAAAAGCTTGTTTAAAATGCAGATTCTTGGGCTCAAGCCCTAAGATTCTAATTCAGTTCATCTAAAGTAGGTCCCAGGAATGTGCACTGTTAAAACGTTTTCTGTGATATGAAGGCCACGCTTCCAGAAATCTTTCTCTAAGGAGTTGTTAATAAAAATTTAAGATACTTTCCAGCATTTCAACTTTAGTAAGGATTCAAAATCTAAATATCCATTCAAACCTACTAAGACTTAGAACAGTTTGATAGAAATCCCTCTGTGATTATACTCCATTCCCATAGGAAATTTCTCAATTCTCTGCCTTCAGCACTTCATTGTAAAACATTTTCTCTGTTCTGCTGTTTTCCCTCCTCTTGCCCTCAGCCTTATATACAGCCCTGTTGGGTGATGCTCTAGCCCAGCACAGTCCTCCAATCCCCTACCTATTTACTGACCCTTCCACCTGGATGGGTAACAGGCATCTCACACACCACAGACGCAAAACAACTATGTGAGGTGATGGATGGTAACTCACCGTATTGTGATAATCATTTCATAATATATGCATATGTTAAATCATTGTGTTGTATATTTTATTTTATTTTATTTTTTAAAAAATATATCTTTATTGATTTCACAGAGAGGAAAGGAGAGAGAGAGAGAGAGAAACATCAGTGATGAGAGAGTCATTGATCGGCTGCCTCCCGCATGCCCCCGACTGGGCATAGAGCCCGCAACCCGGGCATGTGCCCTGACCGGGAATCGAACCCCAATCGCCTGGATCCCAGGTCAACGCTCAACGGCTGAGCCATGCCCGGCCAGGCTGTGTTGTATATTTTAAACTAATACAAAGTCTCTGCCTCCCTTTTTCAGCCTGTGGTTCCCCCTCCACTCAATTGCTTAGGCCCGTCCCAACCCTTCCCCTTTGTTCCTCTTTTTCTCAATCCCATATCCAATTGCCTAGCAAGTTTTAGTGGCTCTACTTAAAAATTTTATCTTATTTAATTAAAAAATTTTGCAGTTTTATTGAGATATAATTGATGTATAACATTGTATTAGTTTAAAATGTACAACACAATGATTTGACATATGCATATACTGTGAAATGATTATCACAGTACTTTGAGTTACCATCTATCACCTCACATAGTTTCAAATTTTTTTCTTGTGATAGGAACTTTTAAGACCTGTTCTCTTAGCAACTTTTAAATATACAAAACAGTATTTGTTAACTACTTTCATAATATTGCCTAAATAGGACCCCTTGGCACCACTCGCAGTGTAGCTACTGTTAAGTTAAACAAGGAGGCCATGAGACTGAGGAGGCTCCAGTGCTGGCAGCCTACATAAGCAAACTAGGATCTAAGCCTGTAAATGCCCCAAGGTTACAAAGCCAAAGCCTTAGGCACAACCAGTCACCAACTAAGCTTTAAGCTATAGCCCGTCAATAATTTCCTTGCTTTGCTTCCTCCTTTTCCCCCTTTTCTCCCCAGCTCTTGTCAAAGGAGCCCTCCTAACTACTTTCGGATGGATTTCTGCTCAAGTAAACTCTTAAATTATTTTATTTGTTTCTGTGCGTCTTTTAACATTAGTCTAACCAAATTTGTATTTACAAATACAAAGTAAACTCCTGCCTAGTTTACTTTGGTCTCTAAATTGGTCACCTTTGTCCCCAAGAGCGAGCTTTTAAACATGTGGGATCATGTTAGTCCCTTTCACTCAAAACACATGCACATGCACACACATGTGTCCACACACGCACGAGTACTCCCAAACCCTTCACCTGAGCCTCAGAGCCTCACACAATCTGGACCTTGCTGACCTCCCTCATCTCATACTCCTCCTGACTTCCTTCCATTCATTTTGCTTGAGGCACTCTAACCTTGCCTCTCCTTGAACACCATGCTCCTGGCTCAGGATATTTGCTCTTTCTGTTACCTCTCTTTGGAAAGCCTTGCCTCCAGATCTTGACATGATTGGCTCCTTCTGGTTTTTCAGTGTAGAGATGGAAGAATTGAGCAGAGACCACCCTATCTTCCATGGGGCCCTTTGAAATGGCCTCAAACCCTCCCTGGCTTTCCTCTTGTCTTCTGTCATCCTAGGTCCTGTGAGAGAAATCAAAGGAAATGCTTAGGCATGTTCAATGTGCTCCCTAATCCTCACAATTTCATTTGCCTTCTATTTCTCAGATTTATTTTTGGGTGGGGTGGGCCTGGTTCCACATTGAGTTGGGAGAATCAGTCTGTCACAATGTCTTTCAAATATAATGTATTGTAAAGAGTAAGTTTTCTTTTCAGGGAAATTAAATTTAGGCTTTGTGTTGTTGCTGCTTTAGATTACTGAGTTGGTGAGAACTTTCGTGAGCTACATATGGCCTTGTGACCAACTTCCCTTCCATCCAAGCTGAGAAAGATTGATGCCAGTGAGCAGACTATCAGTTTAGTTCCATTTGGAAAACTAATTCAAATCCTCATTGTGAGGTCAAGGTTTGCCTCTGATTCAGAATGGCCTCTGGCAACCTTTTTACCTGAGTTTCAGAAAGATATGGAGTAGCTCCTGAAAGCTGGAAGAGACCCTTGATAATATCTAGCTTAGTGCTTAAAATTTCTTTTATAAATATGTGAAAATGGAGCTTTTTTGCTTTACAGGTATTGTTATTGGAGAAAATGGGGAGTCCTCTTCCCCACTGGGTGCAGGGGGTGGAGTCCTTGCAATATCTCTAGAAAAGGAATATTGTGAGACTCACACAGGAGAATGAGATATGGTAGAAAGCTTTACTTTTGTAGAATTACATCCCTGGGTTTCTAAAGTCCCACTTCCTTTAGTCCAGTCATAGAAGATGTGTAGCTGGGGTTTCAGTAAAGCTAGAAGCAAAGCCAGTGTCTAGAGTTTCCTTTCCATGTTGGAGCCAGGTCCAGTACAGCCTCAGTCTAGCTGTAGTCCATTAGTCCATTGTGTGTGGGCATCCACATGGCTGTGGGCCACATGGGAGAATGCAGGAGAACCCACCCCAAGCAACAAAAGTCCCAAGGGTTCTGAAAGCAGAAGAAAGCAAGCATCTTTGTTCAGGGAACTAAGTATTCCAAATTTCCGAACGCTTGCAGTGGCCATGCCCGTTCTGGCTAATGACCTTTGTTCCCAGGTATGACTGACAACAAACACGTTCCTTAGTCCCCCCAGTTTCACTGTCCAGTCCCCTTCCCCCAGTGTTTTGCAGGGTACATGCTTATAATGTCTGGCCTTCCCTTTGCTCCTTTCCTGTTATTAATAACTAGGTTAATTATAACAGTATCAGTATGAGGCACAGTGAGGTGGATGGACCTGCCCAAGGTCATCTGCTTTCCTTGGGCTTCAGTCAAGTAATGCTTACCTATCTTTAGAACTCAGCTCTACAGAAGAATCAAGGCCCAGCCCATTCAGGACCCTTGTGGACCCTGGAGTACAACTGGATTTCCCAGGGTAGGGCACCAGGAACACTATAAGGCACAAGAGGAAGAAAGAAGGGAGAAGACCAGAGCCAGGAGACAGGGGAGAAGGGTCTAAGAAGGGAAGGGCTTTGAGTGATGGAGCGTGGGGGAGAGTGGTGGGAGAGAGGGCTCTGCAATATGAATTTCAAATCCCAAAGCACAGTCTGCCTCTCAGTGGCAAACACTTTGGCAGGAGCTTGGCTCTTCAAGATCTAAGAGAGTAGCTGCCTGCCTCTTAGCATTTTAGGCTAAGTTTTTCTATACTCTTATCATCTTAATTTCACAGCAAACAATGGGCTATTGACTAAGCTTTCAGAGATGTGGGTGTTCCCAGAGGAAGGCTGGCTAAAACACTGGCATCTCCAGCTTTTGCTCCAGCTCCTAATTGGGGCTCCATCTATTAGAAATATGAAACCTTGAAGTCTTCCTCCTCCTCACTTCTCAGCCTTAGGGAAGCTAAAGGGTGTGTGCGTGTGCACGTGTGTGTGTGTGTGCATGTATGAGTGTGCATGCCTTTAGGTGTGAGTGCATGTGTGTGTTTGTGTGTGCTGGCAGTGGGGATGTGTTAGAGGAGGACAAGGTGCATTTACCTGGCCAGTGACGTCAGTGTTTCCCATGGGTTTTATGACCTGCCTCAAAGGAATGTCCTTCCAGCACATGCCACTTCTCAGGTTCCTTCAGGTTGAAATAGTCAATATGCCGACGTGCCATATTTGGGAGGAATGTGTCCTGAATCCCATCAGAAGCTGAGCTGTGCAGCCAAGGGTCAAGATCCTTCTCTGAAGTGGTCCCAGGGAGGAGCTGCATTTATATGAAGCAGTGTAGGAAGGAAATTGAGATGCCTTATCAGTATGTCTTTTCTTGGGGGGATCAAGAAAAAATGCCAGGGTCCTTTTCTTCCTATGTCAGGTGAGCCAAGAAACTAGCTCCAAAAACTTTCCTGCCCATGTGAACAAAGACATTTGGCAAAGACCCTGACCCCACCATTCTAGGATGTCTGACCCTCAAAGTCTGTACAGGAGTCAACATCATGCTAACAAACACTAGCTGGCATTTTGATAGGGACGGGCTGAAAAATGGTGTCCTGGGACCACTTCAGAGAAGGATTTTGACCCTTGGCTGCACAGCTCAGCTTTTTGCTTTTGATGGGGTTCAGGACACATTCCTCTCAAATATGGGACGTCGGCATATTAACAATTTCAAGCTGAAGGAATCTGAGAAGTGGAATGTGCTGGAAGGACCTTCCCTTGAGGCAGGTCATAAAACCCTCATGTGAAGGATGCCTGCCCTGTACCTGGACGAAAGGGACATCCTTATCTCTGAAGAAGACAAATGACGGGACACAGAGAGGAATGTGAATGAGTAGGTCTTCCTACGTTTTCTCCAGTTTACTGCACTTAGTTCATGCACTTCATTTAAAACTCTCTGCTTTTCCCCAGACCTAACACTGAAACACTCCATTTGACCATTTCGTCAGGTCTTCATTTCCTTAGGAAGGCTCCGGTGTCAGGTAAAACTTATATTAAATAAGTTTATATGCTTTTCTCTTGTTAATCTGTCTTTTGTTACAGCGACCCCAGTGGATAACTTAAAAGGGTAGAGAAAAAAGATATTTTCCTCTACACTACAAATGGAGAAAACTTGAACTTGTTTTGAAATGTTTTGCAAGAGAGTTAGAAGGTGGACAAACATGATGGAGAATCCTTGCAAGTCCCGAGTTGAGTGAGTACCTGCCTTACATAGCTGTTGTTAATATTAATAGCCTGTCCTTCCCTTCACAGGACTTCTCCCATCTCCTCTGAGATGGCACAGAGCAGGAATCACCAGTGTGATGAACAGATGATTCAGGGGTGTAGGGGAGAATGGATTTAAAGTTTTATTTGAATTTATTTTTTACCTCATCATTTTTCAATTTGCAGTGTTCATGACAAATTAGCACATATAATTTATAATTATAAATCATATCTATATAATATGTATCAATAATATTTTTTAAAAATTAGAGGTGAGTGTGCACAATTTTTTAACTGTTATAGAATGAATTGCTGAAGAGCTGTATTCTCTTGTTCAGTTATGGGAGCTACCTGAGTGTCTTGGAAAAAGACACAAGACAGAGCTCCTTTGTCTCCAGTCTTCATATGCTGACTCCTACAAATGTGCTAAGAAACTAGCTCAGACCCAGGACTTCAACAGAACAGAGAAGAAAAACAAGGTTCTTAGAAAATAACTGCCTTTCCTCATGTTTCCAGTAAATTCAAGAAGGGAAGCTGAGGAAAGCCTGCCCTGAAGATTGGTCTTCGCAGAATATTTTCTCCTCATGGTGGTCACCTCTGATAGGATTTTTATGCTCATAGCATGGTCATGGGGACCACAGGAGAGATGCAAACCGAAGAGGGGCCCTGGTCCTTACAGTGACCTCTATATACCAATTGCCATGGAGGTGGGAGGTGGTAAGATGCAATTTGGTTGCATAAATGCTGTAGAGACTAAGTAAAGAAGTGATCAGCGGGCCATCTCATCCTATAGACTTGTTTTAAATGCTCCTAGATGCTTCAAATTTTATCAGATTAAGATTTTTCACCCTAATGGTGATGACATTTCTTGAGTTTACTGCATGCTATACTAGTGTTAAAGGTTTACCAGATACAATCTCCTTTTTTCCTCACAATAATGTTATGATGCAGATTTGTTTGACACATGAGAAAACAGAAACATAAGGGAGCTAAATCACTAGCCTAAGGTCACAGAGCTAATAAATGACTGTAGTCCAGATCAGTTCTATCTACCTCCAAAGGGCCAACCGGTACCCAATGCTGGTTATGGGAACTGTGGACATTTTCCTTGTCGAGTAACTGATTCAGGAGGTGAAGTTCAAATAAAAAAACAGTGCTGAGTAGAAACGACAGCAGACTTACTCTGGGTATCTCCAGAAGGTAGTTCTAGAACTGGTAGGTGCTTAGAGGTCATTGAGAGGCAAAAGCACTTTATAACCATTGAGTAGTCTGATAGTTGACTGGATTAATAATTATTAACTATTTTATTTTATGTTATTAAGATTCAGGGGTCAGCTGTACTCACTTGAGTCTACCTGTGAAATGCACTTGCCACCTTGTCTTCTGTTTGTTTTATGCATCTCTCTCCCCAACCAGATGATGTTGATGTCTTACTCATTTCTGTGTCTCTAGAATCCTAGCCCAGTGCCTGGAAAATGGAAGATGCTCTGTAAGTGTTTGTTGAAGGAATGACTGATAACCAGTTGGGCCAGTTCCTGCTTCCAGACTGGGGCATGTACTCAGGGAGAAAATGGTGGAGCTTGTCTGTTGGAACCCTGACAGAGCTAAGCACCCAGATTTCATAAGGCCTTTCACTTCATGTTCCTTGCCAGACCCTCAAAGGGGAATGAGCTCTCTTACTGGAAGATGGGGCATCATATTTGGGAGAGGATGTGGTCTGTGAGAGGCGATTCTGTACTTTCATGACACTGTCTCTTTGTAGGACCCTTAATTTCCTGGTATGTTTTCATTCTTCAGTTCCATGAAACTGTGAGGCATTGCCAGCCAATGGTTCCACAAGCCTTGAGTTAACCTTTCTCCCTCAGCTCCAATTTCCCTCCTGGGTGGGGCTCTCTCTTAGAAGATAAGGCTGGAGGCATTGATTTCAACTTGCAGCAGAAATATTCTATGCAGTCCCCCCAAATCAATCAGTTTAATGGTCAAGCTGTTTTGTCCCTGTTTCCTTGACATTTGTTATTCTGAGGTAAAATATTTGAGAGTTCACTGATGGCTTTTACTTTTGCATGGTTATGGGATGACAGAAGTGTTTGTCTTGCTGGGTTTTCGATTAAAACACAAAAAAGTCAAACTAAATCACTGTATCACTTATGCCCAGATCCTGGTGATGGGAACTTCTTGGGAATATGTAGGGGGACAGTGTGTGTTTGTTGGCTTTCCCACTCAGGCCACAAAGAAAAGTCTGCCTCCATACTTTTCTCCTAGAAACACACATTTGTATGAGTAACACCACATCAGGACACACCAGGATTGACTTCTGCTTTCTGCTGAGATAGAGAAACAGAAACTGGATTTTCTCTCTTACCTGAAACTGTTAAAACATCAGACAAATGTATGAATGACACTGGACATCAGGCAGAGGAAACCAGTGATCTTTGTGAGGTGAGAAACAAATGCAGTGAGCCCTATGATTGCCCCAGTTTGCTGCCTTGAGAGAGTTTCCAGATCATGTACAGGAAAGGACAGCCCAGGTGGAACCCAGTGGCCTCCCTGAGGTGAGGAGATAGAGTTGAATGTCCAGGGAGTACAAGTTTACAGGACTAGCAGTCACAGCACAGAGTACTAGAGGAGAGAACTGCAAAGAGGGAGAAATTTGGATATCTGCAGAAGCTCCCCTCATGTATTTAGCAGATAGGGATCTACATAAGGCCAAGGAAAGAACCACATGAGGGGATTAGAGGGAACAGTGCCAAACATTCACATAAAGCTGGGAATAGTGCCTGTTCCCCCCAGACAAGCTGGAAAAATCCCCGAGGAAAGTACTCAGAAAGGTCTTGCATTGGACTTCATCAAAATTAATAGCTTCTTCTCCTTTGAAAGACATTGTTGAGAGAATGAAAAGACAAGCCAGGGAGTGGGGAAAAGTATTTGTAAAGCATATATTTAATAAAGGACTTGTATAAAGAACTCTCAAATACAATGTTAAAAAAGCAAACTACCCCATTAAAAAAACAGGCAAATGATTTTAACAGATGCTTCACTAAAAAAGATGCTCAATATCATTAGTCATGCAGGCAATGCAAGTAAAACCATGATGAAGTACCGCTGTACTCCTATTAGAATGGCTAAAGTTATAAAGGTGATCATACCAAGAGTTCGCAAAGATGTGGACAAATTGGAACTCTCATACCCTACTGGTGGGAATATAGAAAGACACAACCACTTTGGAAAAACACTTTGGTAGTTTCTTAAACAATAAGCATATATTTACCATATGATCCAGCTTATCTACTCCCAGGTGTTTTACTCAAGAGAAATGAGAGCATATGTCCATCCATATTAGGTTTTCTAGGGCTACTATACAGTCTCTGCTTTTGTTGTCACATAGTGTTGTCCTTGCATGTATATCTTCACATGGCAATCTTTGTGTAAGGACACCGGTCATGCTGGATTAGGGGCCCACCTATTTTAGTGTGACCTCACCTTAACTGATTACATCTGCAACTACTCTTTTAAATAAGGTCATTCTGAGGTACTGGGGATTAGGACTTTAATATTTCCTTTATTGGAGGGCACAATTCAACCCATAGCACCATCCAAAGATCTGAACATGAATATCTGTAGTAGTTTTATTTATAATAGCCCCAAATGGGAAAACACAAATGATCATCAACAAGGGGATTGATAAACAAATTGTGGTATATTTATATATCAGAATACTAGTTAGCAATAAAAGGAATAAACTATTGATATATATAAAAGCATGAATCGATCTTATCATAATTATGTTGAATGAAAAGGTTAATCAAAAAAGAGTGTATACTATATGATTCCATGTCTATGAAATTCTAGAAAATGTAAACTAATCTATGGTGACTGAGAGCAGATAAGTGGTTGTCTGGGAACAATGTCAATGGTTTTGTGGATATATACTGTATGAGTTTTCCATCGATGCAAACAAATTACTGCAAACTTAATGGCTTAAAACAACACAAATTTACAGTATTCTCTTATAGTTCTGGAGGTCAGAAGTACAAAATCTTATGGGGCTATAATCAAGGTGTTTGCAGGCCTGTTTCTTCTGGAGGTTCTAGAAGAGAATCTGTTTTCTTGCCTCTTCCAGCTTCTGGGCTACCTTCCTTCCATGGTTTGTTGAAGCACCATGCCAGTCTTTGCTTCAATCATCACCTCATATACTAACTTAGATCTTCCTGCCTTTCCCTTATGAGGACCCTTGTGATCATATTGGGCCCACCTGGATAATCCAGGATTATCTCTCCATTTCAAGATACTTAAGTTAAGGGTTCCAGTCAAGGTGATTGAGTAGGTAAACACTGTGCTTGCCTCCTCCCATGATCATATCAGTATTGTGACTAAATTATAGAACAATCAACCTAGATAACCATCTGTAGACTAGCTGAACAGAAGTCCTATAACTAAGGATATAAAAAAGAAGCAATGTTGAGACTGGTAGGAGTGGCAGAGATGTGAAACAGGTTGGCCTTATACCTGTATGTGGTGGTTGACAATCAGGAGGGATATCTCAGTTGAAGAGGTTCCTCAGAAACAAGGGGTTCCGGCCCCACACCAGCTCCCCAGCCCAGAGCACCAGTGCCAGGAAGAGGAGACCCCACAACATGTAGTTGCAAAAATCAATAGGAATTCTGTCCTTCCAGGTGAGACAGAAGACTGCTAGAAGCCCAGGTGTCCTCTTAAAGGGCCAGCACACAGACTCACTCAAAAGCCGCCCACCCTGGGCTCTGGTGAAGGGACAGCAGCTGGGGGGTAGGGGTGAACAGAGACATACAGGGAGAAATAGAGTTGTATGGCTTCAGGGCGAGGGCTGGAGGGGCAACTGCCAATGTTTCTGTATTGAGCCCTCCTCCCACACAGCTAAATCTGAATCTGTATTAACTTGATGAATACCAGTTGGCCAACCCTGGTGACTCCCTGAGATCTCACCTCACCCTACTCAGGCACCACCTGAGCTTCTTTCATTGGCTGAGCCTTATGGGCAGCTAGCAGGTGGTGGCAGGCCTCAGGTACCCTTTTGCCTGGTACTGGTGCAGCCAGCCTCAGTTCTCAGGGTGGCCTCTCCCACACTCCTCCAGGCCCAGCACAGGCAGCTAGCAATCACAGATCACTCTGTAGCTCCTATAGGTAGTGTTGGCTGGCCACAGGCACCAGCTGACTTTGGGCCTGCACTGGAGCCCTTCCCAAGAGGCCACAGAACCAACACACCCAGTAGCCCACTTTACCACAACAGAGTACCACCTGATTAGCTCCACAAGTGGCACACTGAGAGGGTGGTCTCAGCAAGCACCAGAGAATGCTAGGGCAAATCGTGCTCCATGATATCAGCCCCTGAACAGCAGCTCGTACACTGTGGTGGTTGCCATTCCTCATAGCCAGTCAGCCTAAGAGTCAATCCTATCCACTGGTGTGCTAACAGCAACCACAGCTCATTTACGAGAGGAGTATGTGCACAACCCACACAAAGGGCACCCCTGGAGCAGCTGGCTCAGGTGATCAGGGAGACTATGCCACTGGGCCCCACAAGACACCTACTACATAAGGCCACCCTGTCAAGACTGGGAGGCCTAGCAGATCTATCTAATACACAGAAGTAAACACAGAGAGGCAGCCAAAATGAGGAGACAAAGGAACATGATCCAAATAAAAGGAGAAAACTACAGAAAAAGAACTAAACAAAGTGGAGGCAAGCAATCTTCCAGATAAAGAGTTCAAAACACTGGTTATAAAGATGCTCAAAGAACTTAGTGAGAAGTTTGAAAAGGAGATAGTAAGCATAAAAAAAGACATAGAAACCATAAAAACGAACCAGTCAGAAATAAAAAATATAATACCTGGAATAAAAAATACACTAGAGGGAATCAGGAGCAGATTGGATGAAGCAAAAGATCAAATCAGCAATTTGAAAGACAAGGTAGCAGAAAACACCCAATAGGACTATCAAAAAGAAAAAGAAAAAATTAAGAAATGAGGACAGTTTAAGGAACCTTTGGGACAACATCAAGCATAACAACATTTGCATCATAGGGGACCAGAAGGAGAAGGGAGAGAGCAAAAAATTTAAAACCTATTTTAAGAAATAATGACTGAAAAATTCCCTAACCTGATGAAGAAAATAGATGTACAAGTCCAAGAAGTGCAGAGGATCTCAAACAAGATGAACTCAAAGAAGCTCACACCAGGACACATCATAATTAAAATGGCAAAGTTTAAAGACATAGAGAGAATCTTAAAAGTAGCAAGAGAAAGGCAGTTAGCTACTTACAAGGAGCTCCCATAGGCTGTCAGCTGATTTCTCAACAGGAAATTTTCAGGCCAGAAGGGATTGTTATGAAATATTCAAAGTGACAAAAAGCAAGGACCTACAACCAAGATCACTCTACCCAGCAAGCTGTTATTTAAAATTGAAGGAGAGATAAAGAGCTTCCCAGACAAGAAAAAGCTAAAGGAGTTCATCACCGCCAAACCAGTATTACAAGAAATGTTAAAGGGACTTCTTGAAGAAGAAGAAGAGAAAATATATAAATATGAGTAATAAAATGGCAATAACTACATACCTATCAGTAATAACTTTCAATGTATGTGGATTAAATGTTCCAATTAAAAGACACAGGGAAGTTGAATGGATAAGAAAACAAGACTCTTATATATGCTGGTCTATAAGAGACTCACTTCAAATCAAAAGCTTAAGAAACCTAAAAATACTAGTTCAGTGAACATATGCACCCCTATGTTCATTGCAACATTATTTATAAAAGCCAAGATATAGAAGCAACCTCTGGGCCCATCAATGGATGATTGGATAAATAATAATGGTATGTATATACAAAGGAATATTACTCAGCCATAAAAAAGAATAAATTCACCATTTGCCACAACATGGATGGACCTAGAGAGTATTATGTTTACTGAAATCTCAGACAGATAAAGACAAATACCATATGATTTCACTTATATGTGTAATCTAAACAACAAGATAAACAAACAAAACAGAAACAGATTCATAGATATAGAGAACAAACTGATGGTCTCCAGATGGGAAGGGGGTTAAGGGCTGAGTGGAAAAGGGGAAGGGATTAAGGAGTACAAATTGGTAATTACAAAATAGTCATGGGGATGTGAATTTCACCTTGAGGAATATAGTCAATAATATTTTAATAGCTATGTATGGTGTCAGGGTCCTAGACTTACCAGGGGGAATCACTTTGTAAGTTATATGAATGTCTAACCACCCTGCTATGCACCTGAAACTAATATAAAATAATATTGAATGTCAACTGTAATTGAAAAATAAAAAATCAGGTACATATATACAATGGAATACTACTCAGCCATAAGAAGAGATGAAATACTGCCATTTGCAACAACATGGATGGATCTTGAGAGCACCATACTAGGCAAAATAAGTCAGATAGGAAAGGTCAAGAACCATATGATTTCATTCATATGTAGGATATAAAACAGAAAGCAACAAATGAAAACAAACAAAAAACCACAAAACTCCCTCATAGACACAGACAAGAGTATGGTGTTTACCAGAGGGGAGGAGGGTGTGAGGGAAGATTGAAGAGGTTAAAGGTGGGTCAAATATATGTTGACAGAAAGAAACTAGCTTTTGGGTGGTGAGCACACAATACAATATAGAGATGATGTGTTATAGAATTGTATACTTGAAACACATAATCTCATTAACCAAAGTCACCCCCAATAAATTTAATTAGAAAAGAAAGCTTAAGCCCAGCCTGTGTGGCTCAGTTGGTTGAGCACCATCCCAAGCACCAAGGGGTCACCTGTTTGATTCCCAGTTGGGGCACACGCCCAGGTTTTGGGCTCAATTCCCAGTGGGGTGCATGCAAGAGGTGGCCGATTGATGTTTCTCTCTCATTGATTTATTGGTGTTTCTGTCTCTCCATCTCCCTTCCACTCTCTCTAAAAAAAATATTCAATAAAAACATATTTTAAAAAAACACGACAAAACAGAAACCACTTAAAAAAAAATAACCTGAAGTTAATTACACTCTTCTACCATGCCAGGTAACATATTCAAAGATTCTGGGGATTAGGGACACAGAGACATGGACATTATTTATGTACACATTTATCAAAACTTCTCAGTTGTACAATTTAATATGTGCACTTTATTGCAAGTCAATACAGTTGTTAAAACCCTGAAACTGAGCTTAATAAATTACTTGATTAAAAAATTCAACAAGGCTCTGCCTGCTGCATTCTATCAGCTTGTCAGATGTCTTTTACCTCTTTCCAGTCACTGCTGAGATGGGCAAAGATTGTTTCAGAAAATTAGGGCTTCTCCAAGGGAATGTGCCTCGGTTTCCAGCAAAAGGACTCCCCAGAGGGGTGCAGATGTGGGGCATGCTCTGCAGTGTGCCTCTTGTATTTTTATGCTGATGAGTCAAGGTAAAGAGAGATATAATAACCAGAGAAGGGTAGCCAGTACGTTCTATGCCTGGCAAACTGGTGCATTAGTAATTGCTCCAATGGGCTTTTCCAGTTACTTCCTGCTTCCCTTGGGCCATCACCTACATAACACCAGATTCAAAATGGTTAAAGGAATTGCTCCTGATTGTATAATTAGGAAGAAAAGAATGAGGGCACTATACCTCAGCTTTCTATCTCCAAACCTTGTGATCATTCCATGTCCACACCCATGGGGAGGGCGTTAGAAGTTGCGGATGTAATGAAGAGCCTTGGGTTTTTCTGCAGCACTGACAGAGAGAAATCACCTTCTCAGATGACTCCTGTGGGGACTGCTGTCAGCCAGGGATACTGGAGACACCTCTGCCTCTCACTGCTGGATACAGCCAACTTTATTCCTAGACGAGAGAGAATGATTCTATCAAAGTGCTCAAGTCTGCACATGGCAGAGATTTTAAAAAATTACTGTAAAATTTTTAGCTCGCTTTCTTTCTTTTGTTCTTTTTAAATTGAGATATAATTGACATATAGCATTATATTAGTTTCAGGAGTACAACATAATGATTTGATATTTGTATATATTGCCAAATGTTTACCCCATAATTTTAGTTTACATCCTTCACCATACATAGTAACAAACTTTGTTTTTCTTGTGATGAGAACTTCTAAGATCTATTCTCTTATCTACTTTCAAATATGCAATAGAGCATTATCAACTATAGTCACCATGCTGTGCATTATATCCCCAGGGCTTACTTATTTTATAAATGGAGGCTTATACCTTTGACTCCCTTCACCCCCCACCCCCCTTTTGTCTTTCATTTTTTTTTCCCTCCCTCCCTCCCTCCCTCCCTCCCTCCCTCCCTCCCTCCCTCCCTCCCTCCCTCCCTCCCTCCCTCCCTCCCTCCCTCCCTCTACCTTCTTTCTTTCCTTCCTTCCTTCTTTTGTTGCTATTCATCTTTTTTTAGTTGTCATGGGCTTGTTGTGAACTACACTACCTAGAAGGCAATGAGAGGGGACTTTTGACTCTGATGTCAATGTGGCAACTGAAGCTGTGAAGTAAATACTAAAATGACTCCTTGGCCAGACCCTGGTGAGTGGGCCTTTGCGCTCTGTCCTGGACTCCTCCCTGTGAGCAAGCACTGCGGGGTGGTGCCCCTGGTGCCCATGGAAGTACATTGTTGTATTTCACTCTGCACTGAATAGCTTTCAAGAGATGAGAACCTTTTTGGTTCTTGCACCAAAATACATTTCACATACATATAAATGTTCTCTTTACTTTGCTGAGGAATTTGTGCCCCCCTCGAGGCAGGGGAGGGTGGTAAGGACATACCTTTTCTGGTTGAGAAAAGAGCCACTTGCCACTCCCTCTCCTTTAGGACCATCCTGGCTGCAGCTGTAACTCTGCTCTTGGCTGCCCCAGAGCCTGGAATTGCTTTCCTGCTCCCTGGCAGGCACATACATAGTGGAGTGTGTGTGTGTGTGTGTGTGTGTGTGTGTGTGTGTGCGTGCGTGTGCGCGCTCATGTGTGCACGTGTGTGTGCACGCACACACAGGCTGGAAAGCTAAAGCTGAAGGGTGGAATGCCAAGATCCCTGAAGTACAAGGCTCCACAGTGCGTCCTCTCACCCGTGGTCTACCTGGGCTGGTAGATCCTGGCAGGCACAAGGAGACTGGTGGAAGTGCATGTCCTGTGCCCAGGCTGATGTCCCAGTGAAGAGGGAGGCTGGCTAATCTTCTCCCCTCCCCACTCCCATGCCCTGCCTGGGGGCAGAGAGACCCTGTATTGGATTATGCATGAGGTGTATATACTATATATGCTTTGTGTATGGAAGGAAGGAATTTTGTCTTGAAAACATTCTTTTGTCAGCAAAGACAGCACTTCTCCTAAGGGAGATGGCAGAATTTGTCAAACTTAATCTCCAGAAGAAAATATAACAGAGAGTATGAAAGAAATCCATGTTCAAACATTGGCAAGTATGAAACATTCAAGAATTTTTGTGTGAATATCATATTGTCAGAGCAAAATTAAATTAAGCTGGTCTCTGGGAAGTGTTTGGAATGAGCACAGGGTTGGAGCAAGCTGATAGAGGTAACTGCACTGACATTTCTGCAAGAAGCCAAACAGTGTGTAACCAGGCTAAAACCAGGGAACTAACGGGGCTGGGTTCTTTTCTTCAGTTAATTGATACTCAAAAACTTAACTGCTCTGTGTCCCAAGGGTCCCAAGGAGCTGTCAAAAAAAGAAATGAAATTTTCCTCTGTTCCACAACTCAATTACAGGCAGAGTAGAAATTAAATTTATTTAAAAATAATTATTGAGCATCCCTATAATATTTGTTGAGCAAATTATTGTTCTAAGCATCAAAGGAGGGGATGGCCCCACCTATTTCATACAGTCTACAGTCTACAGGTGTAAATTCAACCTGCTGGAATCAAAGGCAATGAGAACCAATGCCATGTTGGATATGTAAACAAAGTGCTGGGGAGTATGGGATTTGGAGTAATCAATTCTGATAGAGCGCCTTTATGGGGCCAGGAGGGAGCTGGGGAATACTTCACAGAAAAGAAGCAGGCATTTGAACTTGTGTTGCAACATGTCAAATTTTGAGAGGAGACGGAGAAAAGGGATGATATTTACAGCTGAAGTTGACTCCAGAGGTCACAGAAATGCCAGGATTCAAGCTATGAACCAGAGACTTCATGCACTCCCTGCTTCTTGGATTCTCTTCTATGGTGTGTGTGTGTGTGTGTGTGAGAGAGAGAGAGAGAGAGAGAGAGAGAGAGAGAGAGAGAGGGAGAGAGTGTCCTGTTGATGTGCCAGAGTAGCTTGAACAGCTCTGGGAGGGCTGCAGCCCAGCCATGGCCTCCTGGGGGACAAGTATTACTCCTGCCTCACTGACAACTCAGTACTATGCTCTATTCCAAATCTTGGCATTCTCATTGTTCTTATATATTATGGGAGATTGGAAGATCTTGGAATTGGGCAGTGCCGATCTGTATTCTCTTTTGGAATTTGTCAGTCTGTGGCCTTCATATTATAATATGGCAATGTTTGGGGCAGTTAGGGAGCCAGTCCCTCTGTCCTTCTTCCTTCTCTGAAGGCACAGGAGTTCACCATCACAGTGGCTATTCAATCACATTTGACAAACAAGACTGACTCAAGTTCTCTCCATCATGATCCACACCTTGAGTTTTTGGTGGTCAATCCACGACAGGTTCTCTCTCTCCGGTTTTTGTTAACAGCATCCTCAAGCTCAGAGCTCTCTTCTCTCCACCATTTCTAGTGTCTGCAGATAGCAGTTCCCTTAGGAGCCTCAGGCTGCAGCTCCTTAACACTCCCTTTTAGTTTCCAGGAGGACTGCTTTAGCTGGTCTCTGATGTTAATGACCAACTGAGGACAACTTGCTCAGAGCAGTTACTGTTCCTCACAAGTGTTCCCCATTGGGCATCAGCTGTTCTCATTACTGGTGGCACACCTGAGCACCTGCCAGTGCCTCCAGATTCTGGCCAGCTTCTCTAGGAGCATGCACAGTTTTCTCATGGCCAGTGTTGGTAATTGTTGTTTGTCTAAAGTTATGAGCTCAGTAAATGTTGCCAGATGAGGCTGAAGTTCTGGGCATTTGCCTGAGTAGTTCACAATGGATTATCTTCCTTGGAATCTTAAATTATTCAAAGCAGTTTGTTTGAGAATGTAAAATTGCTTACCAGATGCTAGAATTTTGTTTGGAAATACTGCACTTTGAACCTATGGATCTCTTTGGGAAGAACTGATATCTTTATAACATTTACATGGTTGTTTCCTCTTTATGTCCTTCTATTATAGATATATTTTCCATACATGTTTCACACTGTTTTTATTAAGGCTATACCTACATATTTTGTATATTGATGTTATTGTGAATTAGATAACTTTTTTCATTATATTTTCAATTCTGTTTGTGCATATATATTTATAATATATAAAATATGTAAAAGCCATTGCATTTTTATTTATTTTGATTTTATGATTTTATTCATGTATGTGTGTGCATTTGTGTTTTGTTTTGTTTTTATATAGACAGTTACACATTGGAAAGAAATTTTATTTTTTCTACTTTTGTTTGTTTTATGTCTTCTTGAATTGGCTAAAAGACACAGACACATGCATACAAGCAGGCCTACTTTCTACATCAGTCTGGTTGAGTTCTCTGACCAGAGTTGTACACCGTTGTAAGGCTGCCGGGAGGTGACTGAGGGGTAAACAATATGTCATTCTTTGCCAGTATAATCGAGTGCTTAAAACATCTTCCAGGACATTTTTTGCTCTGTTTTATATATTTGTTAAGAACTCTGCTCCAAGAGAAACAAATTTGAAGATGGTCCATGAAGTGAAATTCTACCCCATGTTTCTTCTCCGACTTTAATAAAAAAAATTATTCTACATTCAGATGATACTCAAACATTTCATATGGATATATATTTGCTTTCACTGCAGAGTGAAGAGAGATCTCTCTTTTGAGCCAGTGGATCTCAAAACTGAGCTTGCTTCTGAATCAATGGAAGGCCTTGTTAAAACAGACCATTGAGTCCTACCCTCAGACTTTCCGAGTTAGTAGGTTTAGAGTGGGGCTTGAGAACTTATATTTCTAACAAGTTCCCAGGAGATGCTGATGCTCCTAGGTAGTCTTTGAGAACTGCTCATAGTTAACTTGTGAGTTAAGTGAAAATGCTTATAAAATATTTTGAATATCTAAGTTTTCTCATACCATAGTTTCATAGGTAAGTGAAAATCGGATCTGAAGTATATAGTTGGAAAAGAAAGCCCAGAAAAATGTAGTCTGATGAAGCAATTATGGGGAAGTTCCAAATGAAACAGGATAATCAACGTCACAGAACACACACCTGAATGATTCTATTGAATACAGGGTTTGAGGCACCTCAGCTGTGAGGTAAGGTGTGTCATAAAGGAGACCTAGTGTGACCTAGTGGTATGTTTCAGCTTCCAAATATGGGCTTTGCTGGGGAACCTCCGGGGAGCACATTGTCCTGGCTCAGGGACTTACGCAGGGGCTTACAGCACTGCCTTCCTTAGACTGAACTGCCTGTGCCATTAGCTATGGAGCATGCCTGACAAGAACCTGGATGTTCTTCCTCAAATTACCAAAACATGCAATGTACACACTTCCAAAGTGGCCATTTTCTTTGAGTTGCCTCCCCAGCCACTTTGTATGAGACTGGAGAAAATAGCTTTACCTCTAACTATACAGGGCCATCATAGGTAGAAGCTCATTTTCCTTGCCAGGGTTAAAACTAGCTAACTAAAAAGGAGAAGACCATTGTCTCCAGCCTGTACCCAGGAAGACTTGTTGGCTTATGCTACACAAAGATGAGATTTAAGCTGGTTCATTATGGAACCCAAGGCCAGGGTCAGAATTTCTGCCGGTCTCTCTTCAGTTGGAGGGGTCCTATCATAGAAAGAGAGCTCAACTTCCTCCTTCCAATCGTGTCATGAACAACAGGGCTGCCAAGCCTCAGGATCTACATGGGGAAGAAATGAAAACCCGTGCAAAATCAAGCTGTTGCCGGATTGCCCCTGTGGCTGAGGGACCACAATGAGGTCAGTCTGCTGCAACTGTCCCCTGGGACGGCTCAGTGAACCCCTGGACTACCAGGCATTGCTGCTTCCCATCTGAATACTGGAACCAGAGTCAAGCTGGTTTGTCACTGACAGAGTGGCCTTTGAATTCTTAAAATGTGTTCTGACTGTTGTCTAGCCCGTGGGAGATATGATTATAGTAATTGATGGGCCTGTGATAGAGACTGCTTTCTGAGAATGCAGTGTTGGGTATTTTGAAAGTGATTCCATGAACAGTTATTATACATGACTCCAGTTTTCTGTATGTGAAAGGCTTGTGGCTAATGTGTCAAATGAGGATAACCAAACAGCCAAGGTCTTTTCCCTAGAAGATCACAGTAGCAGAATTTAAGGCTACAAAAAATGCAAAGTTTTGAGACAATATGGTCATTATTGTAAGATAATCTCTTTTATGTTTTCTTTAATTTATTTTATTTTATTTATTTATTTTTTGGCTGGGGATAGAGGGAGACAAAAAAAAAGGTAAAAATTTACACTAAATTCAGAATCTATGGTCACATCTACCTGTATCCTGATACATCTATTTTATTTAGCAGGTTAAAACAGAGTTGCAGAGTTGAATACCTTTCTAGATCTCTGAGAAACAGTGACTTTAAAAATGTATTAAAAAACCCCAGTAAAAACAAAAAGAACAGCAAGTGTGAGCTATACCTTGTTCTTCGTTAAAATAACTATCTTTGGTCAAAGCTTGTTGGTGTAATTGTTTCTTCCATTTCATTATTTAGTGATTGTTCTTGTATCCTTGATTTAATGGGCTTATTGTGTAAGTATCTTTATTTTAATTCCTCTCATCCACTCAGGAAGGAATAGTAAACAAACTCAAGGCAATAGAGATGATCTTTTCTTTTCTTTTCTTTTCTTTTCTTTTCTTTTCTTTTCTTTTCTTTTCTTTTCTTTTCTTTTCTTTTCTTTTCTCTTCTCTTCTCTTCTCTTCTCTTCTCTTCTCTTCTCTTCTCTTCTCTTCTCTTCTCTTCTCTTCTCTTCTCTTTTCTTTTCTTTTCTTTTCCTTTTTTCCTTTTTTCCTTTTTTCCTTTTTGCCTTGCCTTGCCTTTTTCTTTTCTTTTTAAAAAACATATCTTTATTGATTTCAGAAAGAGGAAAGGAGAAGGAAAGAGAGTTGAAACATCAGTGATGAGAGAGAGAGTCATTGGTCGGCACACCTCTGCTGGGGATCAGACCCACAACCCCGGCGTGTGACCTGACCGGGAACTGAACCTTTGTCTCTTGGATCATAGGTCGATGCTCAACCCCTGAGCCACACCGGTTGGGTGAGATGATGTATAACTGTTTAGTTTTATCTGTAATCTGCCTTCATTGGCGATGATGGAGTTTGTTGCAGCTGTTTGGGTACTAAGATACTTTTATGCCCATATTCTATCTTGTGATGAAAAATGTAGTATAAACATAGGGAGAAAACTGGCCCCCAAGTAAAAATCTCTTTCAACCTAGTATTTTGGTGCTTATCTGTAAGGTTAATTTTATTCCCATATTTTCTTATTTTCAAAAAAGGCACTGGGAAATATTTAATTATTTCAATGTAACTTATCAATTCCATGAGTATGTCATGGCAATGATGATGATAAAGTGCTATAACACTCCCATAGTCTGGGGAGAGTTGGATGTTTTCATAGTTCTCTCCAGTCATTCAAGAATGAGGTTGGAAGAGAGCATTATGCTATTTGCAAATCAGAAACAGGTATAGGTATGATGAGACATAGCCATCACCATTCAACAAATGAAAAGTCTAACCAAAGGTGGGTCCTACCTCTTATGCCTCAGTTATCTATTTATCCTGGGCAAGATCATGAGGATCACTGTGCCACTCAGAAGAGATACTTGATACTTTCCCATAAAAGTATGTCATTTGCTTCACATGCTTGCTAAACACTTGTTGGTGAAATTGTTCCTATATGATCTGCATGAGTGCCAGCTGCAAGTGGGCAAGTTGAGCCAGAGATGTGGTGGTGATTATGTCAGAACAGGCAATCTGCTTTGTGACTGTGTCAGTCAGGCTTGTGTGGCTCATGCCATCAGCTTGCAATAGTTCTGCTCCACCCAGTGCTGGATCCTTATCACAGCAGCAGGTAAAGATGGCACCCTATCAGACAGTTGTGACATCTTTCAAATCTAGGTTACACTCCCTTTTTTGTAAGAAAATATTTATAAATATTTTATGACCCCATGTTCATGCATTTTTTTTTTAAATTCATACCTTAGTGGTGAAGAATTGTCTACCTGATTGAACTGAAAATCAGAGCCTGATGAGGCCTCTCCCATTATCAATGATGAAATGAACTTCTAAGCCTCCAAATAGGAGCTTTCTGCCATTGCCTAGAAGCTAGATCAATTGTCTCCTCTCTTCTGTGTGCGTGTTTCTCATTGTCAGGAACATCCCACCGACCAGGCCATTCCACCACTAAACTACAGATGCCCCAATAAACTTATCTTATGTTGAAAATATCATTAAGTTGAAAAATGCACTTAACACACCTAGTTTAGCCTAGACTACCTTAGACATGCTCAGAACACCACATTAGCCTACAGTTGGGTAAAATCATCTCACTGCTGCTGCCCAGCATCACAAGAGAGTGTCGTACAGCATATTGTGAGCCCAGGAAAAGATCTTAAAATTCAAAAGTTTAAGTATGGTTTCTATTAAATGCATATAATTGTAAGTGAAACCATCGTATGTTGAAGACTATCTGCAGTGTATTGCAATGTGAAGAATCTGGGATCACAAACTGCATATCAAATAGGAAATGTGTGGCTATTCTGGCAGAGGTCATGAATTTGTGACCTGTGGCCCATATGACAGTTTTTAGAGACACTGTCACCAGGCAGGTAATGTGCTTAGTCTCAATGCAAGCACTTTGCGCCTCTTCCCTACTCTAGCTTCTGTTTACCCTTTTGTGCTGTCTGCTGAACTGGTTCCTACAGGTTCCTTGGGACCCTTGTTAGATTCATGGGCTCTTAGCCAACATTTCTTTAGAAGTTATGTTTCTCTTCCTAGTTTTACCTTGTTTCAGCCACAGTTGAATCAGAGTTCTATCTAAAGGTTTCTGGTCCTTGTGGGAAAATGTTCCTTTTGTCTCCAGGTACAGCAATTGAATCTAGGCTACATTACCTCATCAACAACTGCAAGACCCTGAGCTGTACTGCTGTTGTTTAGACCTTGGCCCAGTGGTGTCCCAGAACTTCCCTTCATATGATGTAGTTCCCTTTAACTTCCTCAGACTTTTCTTGGGCTCCTTACCCTCTACTCCAGGCCTAGGTCATTTGCTTTTTATCTCCTGTCCAGCTTCCTCCTAGATAATTTGTGGCTCATTAAAATTAGTGTTGGCAAAAACCTCCTCATTGACATATGCTATATGTAAAATCATTTTTGTCTATAACTCTGAAGGATGCACACTGCATGTATGCAACTGAAAGGTTAATGTTCAATTGATATTTATTAAGTATCTACTAGAGAAAAGGCACCTTACTGGTGCTTTCTCCTATGCTGCTCCTCATGGCACTGGTGTGAGGTAAGGATCATCATTGTCCAATGAGGAAAATATACTCAGACTCTAAAGAACTTGTGTAAGTTCATGCAGCTGGTGAGTGGTTGAGCACTGGCCAAGATTCACAAACCAAAGCACTTTCTTAGCACAAGTTCAGGGTCAGGGTAAGGGAGACAAAGACAATATACTTCTTTGTCCAGCTCCAATCTGTGGCAGCCTGTAGGGCACCTGTGCCTGGCAGGTCCTATAGAGTGAGGGATAGCAGTGGCATTTAGCCCAAGATGTCTACTGCAAGGTGCATTGACTGTTATTTACTGTTTAGAGACTAATTTGGGTAGAGGAGTAGCACGAGGCATCATCACAAATGTTTATTGTACTTTCAAATCAATCTCTCCAATAGCCTCATCTCACTGGGAGGTGGGAACAGAGAGACACAGAGGGGAGCCAAGGGGAGCTGAGGCTGCTGAAACTTCCCTGAGGCTCTCTTGGAGAAATGAATTTTGGGGCTGGAAGGGGCAGCTAGGGAGTTTATCCCCCAGGAGGATCTAGGCATACTTTGACTCCATTGCCCCCTTTCTCAGGACTGTTGTTCTGTACACAGAAAGGTGAAGGAAGGAATAGGGCAGGTGTGAAATGGTGATAATACTAAAATCAATTTCAGATGCTATAGGATATAACCAAACTTTCTTAATTATCATATATTGCATAGAACAATTTTTGGAATTTTCCTATGTTTATTAATGGCGAAGACTTCCAAGTTTTTTGAGTTTCTCTAGAGTCTTGTAGCATTCTAGACATTCATATATTCTTAATAAATGTTTACTGAATAAACTGAATGAAAACATGAATAAATGAGATTTTCCATTCCTAATTTCTTAATTCCTTTAGCTTTGTGATCCTCAACAAATATCTATTCAGCTCCTACTAAGATGCATGTCTGTGATAAAGACAGATGAGAACTTTGCTCTTCTGAGCTTATATTGTACGGGTTCAGAGAAAGATGACAAACCTACAAAACAACTGAGCAAGAGAGTGACAAGTGCCATAAAGAAAATATAAAGTGATGGGGGTGGGGGTGATGTTCTTTAGCTGGGATGGTCAGGAAGAGTCTGAAGTTAGAGCATCATCGGCCTGTGGACTGAAGGATCTGAATTTGATTCCAGGTCAAGGGCACATTCCGGGGTTGCAGGTTTGATTAATCCCTGGCCCCGGTCCATGGAGGCAACCAATCGGTGTCTCTCACATGTTTCTCTTTCTATCTCTCTTCCCCACCCTTCCACTTGATCTCTCTCTCAAAAAAAAAAAAAAAAAAAGTATCATATGAGCTAAGGTCTGTATAGTAGGAAGGAGCCAGCTATGCACAGATTTTGAGAAATCTTAAGTGTGAAGACAGTTGTGAGGTGAAGCTGTTTCAGGAACCCATGTGGACTGAATGTACTGATATTATCCATATTTGTTTGCGAGGGCTGCTGTAACATAGTACCATAAACAGAATGGCATAAACAACAGAAATTTATTGTCTTTGTTCTGGAGGCCAGAAGCCTGAGATCAAGGTTGGTTCTTTCTGTGGGTTGTGAAGGAGAATCTGTTGCATGTCTCTCTTAGTTCTAATGATTTCCTGGCAATCTTTGACGTTCCTTAGCATGTAGATTTCTACCTTCATTTTATATTGTGTTCTGTATTCAAATTTCCCTTTTCATAAGAGCACCAGTAATTATGGGATAGGTCCCACACTAATGACCTAATTTGAATTTGATTACCTTTGTAAAGACCCTATCTCTAAGTAGGGTCACGTTCTGAGGTACAGGAGGTTAACATCTTTTTGGGAGAGACACAATTTAACCCATAATTTCACAACTAGTGAATGTGTTGAAATGTCTCTGTTATATGTGCTCACATAAGTCTGTTTAGGGTTCCTCCTCTCCTTGGTTAGGTAGCAAACCCTCTAAGGTACGCATGTTGCTCATTATTCTTCATGGATCTTTCCAGCTCCTCACAGACTTAGTTTCTGGCTGATAAAGGAGCATCAAAAAAGCTGTCAACAGACTCAATGTTTAATCCCCAAAACCGGGAAATCACATTCACTATGGGCAAAGTGTTGTTAAATCTTCAGAATTTGGAGATTGCCTTCATTGTGGGAAAGCGTTCTTCACTCACATCTCCAGTGGGTTTTAGGAGGAGGCCCAGTGAATTCCAAATATTTGAGAGAGGGCTGGGCAATTGGACTTGTTTTAAAAAGATATATATAGGCTTTGTTTCCTCTTTGGAACACTCTGATCAAAACAAGCTGAGTAGGCTGTGCACGTGGTCACAATAACAGGTGGTTCGAGAGGTCCCCTGTGGCTTGTTTGCCTGCAGAGCATGGTCTCCTTAGGGCCTCAGAGTAAGGCATCATCAAGGCTACGCCCCTCAAGGAGGCCGGCTGCACACAGGGAGCCAGCGATGCTTGTCTGCAGCTGGCCATGGCCAGCTCTTGACTCACAGAATGACTAACAGGGAAGTGCAGACAATGCTGAGAACAATGCAGGGCAGAGAACTGTTGATGAAAGGAAGTGAGATTTGTCAGGGCATTTCCCCCTGGCTGCTCTCAAGGTTGTGCTTGGTGAAGCATGCCTGTCTCCTCAAAGTCTGAATGGAATCCATCATTCAATCAGCCATAATGAAGAGCCTGCCAGTCTTTTAAATAACGTCCCTTTTTCAGAAAGCACACCTGGTTGGGCGCAGGTGGCCTGAGTTCAGGTCTCAGTGCCACTCAAGTGTTGTTACATGACCTTGGTCAAGTTACCCAACCACCAGGAGTAGCAAGTTTTTGTTTGTGAAATGACGTGCAGTAAGGTACTGCTTTCCTCCAGTAGTTAGGAAAACCAAACAACACAGAGGAATGACTGTGAAAGCATAAGGTAATCTATAAGCCATTACCAATGTTACTTATATGGTTTTCATATTTGTATGTTTCATAAAAGTTAATGAAGTAAAAGGAAAACATTGAATCAGAAAACAGATGCAAAGGGTCTGAGAAAGGGAGCAGCGGTCTAAGAGGGATGAAGGGCTCTTGGAGGTGGATTTGTATTAAGCAGGGTCTGGATTTGTTTCCTTCAAGCAGGGTCCAGCTCTGGGCAGAAACAGAAACCTCTCCACAAGGGCAGCTACTGCGATGTATTTGAATGACAGAGATAAGTTTCTGAACAATTTTTTTTTTTTTTTTTAAATTTAGCTCACTTGGGATGTATCTCATGTAACCCATTAGTAAATTCTTTAAAAGTTCAGAGAAAGTAGATTGGATTTAGGGTGAACTCTGAACCCAGCTGGTTTGTCCAATTTTTTCAGATTCTCTTGGCTTTGTTCCTTAGTCTATAGTTGGTGTCCTCCTGGGGTGACAAGTAACATAGACACAGTAGTTCCTGCCATCCCATCTACCAGGAGCTGCACTGGAGGAGGGGAGGTCACTGATGGAATCTCTCACAAAGGAAAACCAACCTGTCAGCAAACCTCTCCACATTTCTTCTTTCTAATTTAGTCACCTGTGATTCCAAGGGTAAGGGGACAGGATTACCTTTAGGAACTGGGGGCTGGGGGCTGGGGGCTGGGTAGGGGCACATGAGTTGAATAAGATTTGTATTCTGTTGGAGGAAGGGGGACTGAGGCTGGGTAGGTAACTGGCTATGACTTCCCCCGTAGCAGAACCCAGACTGGAACTCGGACTTCTGGATTCTTGTTTCAGTGTTTCTCTCTAACAGGAACATAATGTCAGTAAATTAAAGGAGGTAGAGACAAGCTGTGTAATGTCTGAGCTAGAGATTTACCATGATTAAGAATTTGCTTCAATGGGTGCAAACTAAGGGGTTAAGTTTCACTATGACATCATATTAGCTGAACATTAGGGAAACCTTGTATTAAGTAGAGGGCCCCAAGCATGATCCTGCACTTGGTTTAATGCTCTGCTCACTGCTTTGAAGTTCTTAATAATTTTGAGCATTGCACTGGGTCTCACAAACTGTGTAGCTGGTCCTGGCCTGGTGAAGTAAGAGACACAGGTATTTCTGCCATGCACATTTTGTAGAGGAGAAGACCAAAGGTTAGGCACATCAAGTGGCTTCCCTAAGGTCACCCTGCGAGTAAGCAGCTAACTCCAGCCCAGAGGCCTTACACCTCTCAAACCAATATTTGGTCTGATTTCAATGTAATGTGCCCATTTTTGAGAGTTTGCCTAATCCACAACTGCCCCACACCTTCTATGATGAGCCCCTCAGCCCTGTTTGTACTAATGAGAATTGATGCCCAAGCTGAGCCTGGTTGAGTCCAAGTGTGGAGTCCAGCTATCTTTCCTGGAGTGGTTTAAGCAGAAGAGTAAGGGTTCCCCCAGGGAAACTGTGATGGGACATCACGTTGAGATGTGTCTTCTGGACTTAATGCCCTCTAGGTCTCTGCCACTTGATCTTCTACCACTCTGGGTCTTTACTTTTAAACTGCTTAACTAAAATCAAGAAACACTTGATCTTTGTTGACTTTAGAGTTCTACTTGGTCTAAATGGAATAGCCCTTGCTTTTAATAGCAATGAATGTAGGAGGTTTCTTTTGAAATGGGGACTTGCCCTATACTCCATTTTTGGTACAATAGAATTGAAGTAATCTAAAATTCACTCTCTTAGCAGCCCCTTCACCTTGTTGAGAATCTATGTCAATATTTTCAAATCTATTTTCTGTACTGAATAAACTTTCAGATGCTGGCCTTTGAGGCAGATATGCCATTTTGGTGATGCAATATACAAATTGCTGGATAATTACATAAACTCTGGGCAGCCACATTTCCTAACATATGTGTGCTTCTTCTCATGGGGCCCAGGACAGTACTTCCAATGCAATGATTCCAAGAAGTTTTATTCAAGTAATACTCTCTGAAGAATTTCTCTGGTTTAATGGGAGCTAAGGGATATAATTAACTTGAACACTTGATTTGGAATAAGACACTAGAGATTTTAGAAAGAGGGATTTAGGATATCAAGCTACCTCCTAAGATTTAGATCCAACAAAAAAACCTTCAAAATAAAACATAAAAATTATTACATTTGTAGTTCAAATTTAGAAATATGTAATTAACTTTCCCCCCTCCCCCTCCTTCTCTCCCCCTCCTCCCCCTCCCCCTCCCTCCTGCTCCCCTCACTCTCCTCTCCATCCCTCCTCCTCCTCTCTCCCCCTGCCCCTTCCCCTCCTCTTCCTCCTTCTCCTTCTTATCTAGATGCTGGGCAAGCCCAGATGGGGATTTTTTCTTTAATATGAGAGAAAAGAAAAACAAATGTCTGGGGATTGATGGGTCCTTACGACCTTTCTCCAGGCTCCTGGACTGATGTTTGGGGACTTATTCTGAAGCAAGTTGAGTTATTCACGTTGAAGACAGTACAAGAATGAAGCACAAACCAGGAGGAAAAGAGTAAAGACAAAAGAAACCCTTTTCACTCTTAGATTTAATCTTTAGAAAATTGTTATGCTTTTGAATTGTTGATTTATCACTGTCCATAAAGTTAAAGTTTATAAGCAAAAGGCAGTTGTTTTCAGATGCTATCTTCACATCTCAAGACAACGTTATAAAACACATGTAGCGCTAGGCCTGGGAATTTCTGAGCCCATGCCAGAGTTTAAATACTAGATTTTTATTCAGCTTTTATCATGATGGTCCCAGATCTCAACTAATGAGGGTTATTTCAAACTGCTCCCTTTAAGAATGCTGATAACAAAACTTTCAGGAGGTTCTAAAATCATTCTAGAACCTGAGCTGTCCTACACCAGTAATTAAAGTCCCTCCTTCCCAAATGACACCATTCACACAGCTTCTATTATGGGCTGTTCTTTTCTACAGCTGTGGAAATGTTGGAGCATCACTGGGCAGAAGTCATCAATCAACGAGAGATGTGCCTCCTTCCATAAAACAGCCCCCTTGTGCACCACTCCCCTGTAAGAACCTCATTGCAAGTCACTGGACCTGATAACCAGAGGTCCACAAAAACACAAAACATTCACCCTGACCCACAGCACTGTCCCCTTGCTTGGCTTGATCTTTCAATCAGGAAGAGGATAGCTTTTTGACTTAGCTTTTTACCTTCATGAAACTGGTCTTAAATTATAGACCATGCACCCACTTGGATTGAACTTCATGGTTCTCACTAGAAGTGGCAACAACACTGGTCTCTGTTCAACTCAATTAGTTTCATTATGGGCATTATGAACTTGGTTTATCTTAGGGAATCAAGAAAGCACCCACCAGTTGTCTTTGAATAACAAGATCTACAGGGCATTCTAAGAACTATAGGACATTCTAAGAACTACAGGGCATTCTAAGAACTATAGGGCACTCTTAGATCTATAGGGCATTCTGAGATTTGAAAGAATGGAGTTCTAGAAAAGTAAGTAATGAATTGGTTGAGACTATGAAAATATATACCATGGAAGGACTTTTTAATAGTTTACTAAAGCAAATGTACCTACATCACAGTAAAACATAAAGTAAATATTAGTATATCTAGAGTGGGTCTGGTGTCAAGCCCAGGGCTCCTCACCAGGGCATTGTTGATTCCGAAATTCTTTGTGGACATGGTGGGGAGTGATCGTGCTCATATACACACTTGCACATATGTTAGGTGAGATGGTAGAGAAGGTGTCCTACTTTTGGCTTATCAGATGTACCTTTATCCCTTTCTATCAGCCACTGGCCCCCGCTCATTTACCCTTAATCATGATTAACCTCTTCCTATGCAGAGCTAGCATATTATTTACTTCTGACCTCTGCCTGTTGTAATTCAGAGTTCAGTCTTAGAGAACACAGTTTTCCTGTCTTGACTAATATTCATCATTTTCTGTAGCTCTTGCCATTTCTGTTCCCATTTATTACTGCACTAGGTGGTATAAAATCAGAAGTCAGAAGATCCAACTTAATGTATATGCACTCTGTAAAAGATCCTTGCAATGCCTGTGACAGCTGTAATTAGGGGAAGCTTCTAAGCCTCCTTGTTTTATGATGTGTGGAAAGACATCCACTGGGCTGAAGATGACTAGAAGGTGTTAAACAATTACTAATTCTTTACTGTATGTTCTCATCTTTATCCTGCTCTCTTTTCTATGGTTCTTTTTTCTTTCCCGTTGTTAACTGGTCCCCTGACTACAGCAGCTGGAGTTATAAGCTGCCTCTTTTGTAACGAAATGCCTTTCAACTTGGCTTCGCTCTTTGAGTATTTCTTTCTTACTACGCAAGATATATCAACAAATTCTAACTCCTGGGGTTTGTGAGCCAAGTGGAGGTGCTGATGGAACAGCATCCAAGCACACATCCTTATCTAACTTGTCAGCTCTTATCGGAGTCTGCATAGAGATGGTTGGGGAGCCCTGTGATGCTGCCCATTAGCACGTGGCCAGGGCCGATCCTGTTACTGTCATGAAGTGGCCAGACTGAGTGATGAGACACCTGGCACATCTCACTGTCCTGTCTTACCCAGCCATCCACTTCAGGATACCTTTTGAGCCTGGCCAGTTACTCGAGGGTGATGACAATTTAGATAAAATTCTTGTTCACAAATTCTTTAAATCAACTGAAGCAAATTCCAGACTTACTGCCAAAAGTGAGAATGCATTAGAAATCCCATTGAGCCTGATAAGATCCTGAGCACATGGCAGGGAGTCAATAGTCCCTCGGTAACATTGTACTTGAGATGCATCTAGACCTATCCTTAAGTAGAATCTTCTTTGAGATCGAGTTAGGGTCTTGTAATACATTTATTTGGAAATTTGCTTTAGTATTTATTTAATGAAAGCGATGAGAGGTTTATTTTTTACAAGCAAGTATTAATCGTATTGGATAGCTTTTTCTTTATAGGAAAGCATCAAATAAAGACGAGATTTTGAAGGCTCTATTACCTATTATTCAGTTTGAATCTAGAAATACCTATAATATCAAATTGATGGAATGCTCAGTCATTTCAAAAGGCATCTGCATGTGAACAGTTATGACCATACTTTTTTCCTTGGTGTATGAAAAGAAGCCACAAAGCCATGCTAATTTTGAAAAAGCACTTAGTTTGTGTTAAAGCCGTTATCTGCAATGGAAAGAAACCCCGTGGTATGTATTTAACACTTAGGATCCTTTGTCGGAGAATGATACTTCTCTAGGCCTGGGGCTCAGGAAACTCAAAAGGGAAGCTCCAGTTTCCATATCAAATTGCTTGCCAAGCCTTTGGTAAGTCTTGGCAGTCTTCCACGCCTGTCCTGCCCCAGTCTGACCTCTGGAGCCTGTGAGTGCTGGCACCCTCTGAGTACTAGATGGCATGAACGGTCAGTGGCAAGTGCCATCTGAGATGTCAATCAACTCAATACCAAAGGTTAATCTCTTTCACGTGAGTCACCAAAGTGTAATTTGCTGCAGTTACTTCTTAGCAAAACCCCTTTTTTTTTCTATGACAGCCATTGGTTCATATTTTTAGGTATGGCTCATGGACCTCTCTAACTTCTGAACTTTATTTTTTTGGCTGATAATTTTTTCTCTCTTTTCATGTAGATATTTCATTCCTCAGCATTGAATAGATTGCATTCATGGAGCTCTCTAGTTTGAGATGTTAACATATTTCATTTTTCTTGAACATTGTATCTGGGTTAGGAAATGTTTACATGAGAGACAGGAGGGCTTTTTTAGACTTTCATTCCCTCTGAGCAGACGGAAATGTGACTGATAGAATCTCACAAATGGCTCATGGTTTTCCAGATCCCTCAGGAGTAGGCCATTGGGGTTTTTATGAACAATATCTGTCTTACCCCAACCCATTCAAGATGATCAAAATGCTCATTCAGAAAAGCAGAGTGTCAACTTGGGCAATTCCTTACTACAATAAAATAAGCAAGTTAACATTTTTACATGGACTGGCCTAAGATTCTGTCTTTGTGTGTTTTTGTTCTCCTGACCACAGTTCGTTTCTTTTATCTCTTTCATTTGTCCCACTCTTTCTTTGTGTTTAAGGATCTCCAAAATCCTTATCAAAGGTATTCGTTCTCTACGTAACTGCATGTGACTCTCCACTGGATAGAGTAAAATTATCTGGCCTCTCTACTGAAAGTGAAAGTAGTTTTCTAAGTTCAGTTTGGAAAATATATTCCTGCTTGTTGGGTCCACTGTTCTGGGACCAGTAGGTGTCGAACAGGAACAGGGAAGCTTTCTGTTGGCTATAAATCAATAGAAGTGGGAGTCAGGGGACTGCTGTCAATGGGCTAAAGAGAAGTTTGAGGCATAGATAATACTAGCCCAACTTAGTGCTTAATAGTGTGACAAATGAATAATTAAAATATGGATTTAAAATAACAAACAAATAAACCAGTAAATAAACAAATGGATTTAAGTATTGTCAGATTTTAAAACTTGTAACTCTATCCCAGGCTGGTCATCTCTAAACATTTTTATAAAGCTGTTCAGCTACAGATACTACAAAAAGAGGACTTATAGGAAGGATTTAGGATAGATATTGATGCATATAAATGAGTACAATTCAAGTGTTTCTTTTAGAAAATAATTGATGTTAGCAAACACAGATGTTATTTTCAGTAAATGAATGTTAAGAAAACAGACTTTAATAAGGTTATACAAAGACAAAAAAAACCTATGGAGCCTACTTGCACAAGGAGTAAATAAATTATGAATAGCTGGATTTTTTAATGAGAAAAAAAATAGGACACAAGAAAATATTTACTTTGGTTGCAATGAAACAGAAAGGAGGAAGAAAACAATTTCATGTAAAAAAAAAAAAGATGAAATAAAGAGGTGAATATGAAAAAAAAAGGAAAAAAAAGAAAGAGAAGAAAACTGGGGCAGATTCCCAAGCAGCATGCACTGTGGTGACAAAGACTTGGAAGAATAAGGCCAGAGTAGCCAAAGCAGCTCACAAGGCACCACTGCAGGAGACACAAAAGACAAGAGAGGGCAAAGAAAATGTGACCCCTCTTTTTTATTAGACAGGGGTGAAGAACCAATAATAATGCCTTTAAAGAACAGAGATGTTGGATGCTCTTTAAAAAAATCTCTGTACTTAAAAAAAAGAGAACAGGAAATAGGAACAGAAGACATGAATTTGGAGGGTGGAGAACAGGCATGGTGGATGACATTTTAAATGGGTTAAGGATATTAAAGTCAGAAGGCATAATGGACTCGCATTTCAGGGTATGAAAATGAAGTTGCCAGAGACATTTCTTGAATGAATTTGTGCAATTGGGGAGGAATGCAAAATTGTAAAGGGCTGCACACCTGTATTCGCCCATACACCTTGGTACACACACACACACACACATACATACAAAGATTTAGGCAATGAACCCTCAAAAAGAGTCTCCAAATACATCAGCGAGCATCTTGAATAAAATAGCATGTAGGGAAAATTTTCTCATACTAAAAATGGGCAACTCTGTCTTGCTAAGGCACTTTCTTGTTCTATAGAAGGACTGGCCTAGTCATCAAGGGGACTTATTCGGTAGAACATGTTGGGCTTCAGGGTGACTCTGTGTCTGTCCAAAATGATGATTTGTAAACTAAGCAATATGGTCAGACCAGCTACCATATGTGTTTATCCTTTGTTCTAAACTGAACCACTTTTCATGCATCCTGGGCTCTCTGTGGCTAATTTGCCATCGTTTTTCCAAGTTTAATTTTATAGCAGAATATATTTGAAAAGAAATGAATTTCATGCATTGAACAATGATTTACCTCTATTAAAAAAGGTATCAGAATTTTTGGTGAGATTTGAAATGAATTTTGACTTGACAATAATATTTCTATTAACTCTCAATAGTAACCTAAAAACCATTCTGTAGTTTTCATAGGCTTGCAATAAAGTAGTAATTTGTATAACTCAATTGTGTTTGGGTATTTATTATTTAAAAAATCAAACTAGGAAAAATTAAACATTAAGAATATTTAATAACATATTTTTTGTACTTTTGCTCATCATTTTATTAAACTTCTTATGGATAAATTCCACTAATATTATTCTCATCCACCCTTGTCAATAAAAACTGTGCAATTTATCTACTATATGGAAAGCAACAGGTCATCAACTCAGCAAGGTTGATATAGTCTTCATTTTTAGAAAAGGCTGGGAACCTTTTCTTGACGTACAATATGACTACAAGGTCTGATCATTCATTCAGTTACGCAACAATAGTTTCTGTTTCTACTATATGCAAAAGAATATGCTGTTTGCTTTTCAGAACTAGTGAGACCTGCTTTGAGGTAGGGCCATATTGTAATCCCAATACTCATATTGTGGCCTGCATATAATGGTGTTTAATACATATTGGGGGAATTGAAATAAGCACTTGGCATTTGCCAGGCCTCGTTAAACTCTGGTTCTCACCCTTCCGGTTTTCTTCATAAGGCTAAAAGAAAGCTAAAATAGGGGTGGGGACAGAGGAAGGGCTGCTAACAGAGTAGAGGAGACATTTACTTGAACCACATCTAACAAACCTGAAAAATAAAGTCAATGTTTTCCTGCCTCAAGCAATTCACTTTTATCTACCCAAAGTTGATGAGAACATATACATTTAGTTTACTCTTCAGGGTGCTCAGAACTTCAGTTTCCGAATACTGCTCTATGCACCTAGACATTTGAAGCAGGGTAAATGAACAGGCCTGGAGGGGATACAGTTTATCTTCCTTGGTCACTGCCTAGCTCATGCTTGATGAGCAGGGATTAAGTCACTGTCACTGTCGCTGTCATCAGAACTTCTTCTATCTCTTGCTGCTATAAAAAGTCTGGAGGAAGAAGTCATCGCTGGCCAAAATGATGTGGGCAGATGTAGATGAAATTTCAGATACTTAAGTTCTGAGGATGTTTGGGGCTTTTTAGGAAAGCTGTGCACTTTGCTGCCAATGACGTTAAAGAAACAGAGTTTACCTAGCCCACAGGGCACTTGCCTTTGGGTGTTCCGGGATATACATCTCTCCTGTTGAAACAACGAGGTCTATCTTAGTGGAAAGGTACTTTTCGGTGCCAGGCCTCGTTCTTCATGATGGTGTCATACTGAGGGGAAACTGAACTTTTCATATTATTGATTTTATCTTTAGTGGTTTTATTTTATTTTTAAAAAAATATCTTTATTGATTTCAGAGAGAGGAAAGGAGAGGGAGAGAGAGAGATAGAAACATCAATGATGAGAGAGTCATTGATTGAGCCCACAACCCAGGCATGTGCCCTGACCAGGAATAGAAGCCCGATTGCCTGGATCCTAGGTCGATGCTCAACCGCTGAGCCACACCCAGCCAGGCTTTAGTGGTTGTTTTAGAGACTGGTTGTATTGCTAAATATCATAAAACATATTCACTAATAGAAAGATTGTGAATTAGTTTGTATCTCTCTTTGATTATATAAAGTGTTTATTAATCATAGAGCCTGGCTTAAAAGCTTTTTTAAATCTTAATTTTGGTTGATGTATAAATTGTATTAATACATATTGTCTTTTAAAACACAAATAACTTATGTCACAGGCTTTTGTCAAGATGCATGTTCTTTTCTTCTCAAATACTAAATTCTTTAGCTTCTGTCAAAAAGATTGATTAGATGTCCATCAAACCAATTTTTTCTTTTTTCCTGGGTACACAGCTAGACTACTTTTCTCAAAAGAAGCCATATGATGGTGTTCTAGACAAAAAGATATGGCCAGAAATGATATGTGCCATTTCTAGACTTGGCCTGCCAATGATCCTCTGTGCCTTCCCCCATCCACCTTCCTAATGAAGATGAGCTTGACAACCATGGAAGCCATAGATTGAAATGGCAGAGCCACAAGGTGGAAAGAGCCTGGGTCCTTGAATTGCTACTTGGAGGAAAGCTGCTTCCTATCAGGAGTATTTGTTTCAGACTTTATGTGTCCAAGAAACAAACTTCTATTCTGTTTTAGCCTATGTACAGTTTTGGGCTTGTTTGTTATAGTAGTGAATGTTACCTTAAGTGATACAGTCCCTGAGAACCCTTAAGAAAAATGTCAAGCAATGATCCTCCATGCCCTCCTTTGTCCACCTTCCACAATAGAAAGATCATGCACTTTGGGGCACAATAGAACGGGGTTGGAGTCATGGCTTTGGGTAGCCTCTGACAAGTTACTTAACTTTTTTGAGTCTCTGTTGGGACAGTGTCAGTGCAGACAAATGGCAAGACCTGAACTACTTGGTCTATACACATTTTGGGCTTCTGTGAGAATACTCCTTCTTATTGGGGAAGCTGGTATGGTCTAAATAGAAAAGCATTAGGAAATTCCTTCCTCCTTCCCCCACCTCATCGTGGCTGATGGTTCAATACTAGTTAATGGTTCTGCTAAGAGGCCCAAAAAAGATAAGAGTGAAAGTCATTCATATGAGATGTCAGAGTAGCTGAATCTGGCCTCACATAGTGTTTTTCAGAGTGAAATGTGACAGGAGCCATATTTGCAATTACTATTGAATGAAAGTATCACTTTTCCTGCCTTGGAAAAAGAGGTGAGATATATTTTTTTTAGTAGAGAAAGGGAGGGCTTCACCAGCCACAGTTTGCATGTGAACAGATCTGCTTGCAGCCAAAGAGCTATGATCTAAATGTTACTCACCTAGACCAAAGGAAGCAAAATTCCTAGCTGCAGACACAGCCTTGACCTCCCTATGGGATGCCCGTTTAAGAGCCGTTTTTGGCTTCTTCCTTTACTGACACTCAAGGGTAAATGGTTCTTGCTGGGCTAGCAGGTGTGAAATACTTTCTCTTTTCAAGTCCTTAGGCATTTTCTCCTTTGGGGAGTTACTTGTGCTATGTTATGCTGTACCTAGAGGGCCCAATTAAGTCACTCAGTTGGGGAAGGGATAACAGAATAGTGGGAAATTTACTTTTTCAGCCAACTTGGAAAACTGACTTTCACATTTTAGATTGAGTTGATATTAATTTTTAGAGACTGGTTAAATTGCTAAATGTCATGAAAAAGTCCACTAGTGGAAAGATTATCAATTAATTTGTATCTCTTTTCTGAATATTTATTTTCTATTTGTATGACCTGTCTTGATGCTAAGTTAGACTCATAGGAAAGTATCTCCACTGTCTCAGATTGGATTATCCAGACACTATTCCAAATGTTGACTTTGTTTTTCCTGTACAGGCAGGCGAAATCAGAACCCTCCTTACTTTAGTTTTCATGTACTTTTTATTTTGTAAAAATAGATGTTTAGATAGTCTATCCAGTCTACTTGTATCAACCTATAACCATGAGTAGAGAAGAATAGAAATTTAAATTCCTATTTTAATGAAGAAAAATGAGAATACTTTTATTTGAAGACATCTGTCTGTTGGGATAATGTGAATGTGTTTCGGTATTATTTGGTACATTCCTGTAATTTTCGAAGAACTCAGGTTATCTGTGTCAATGGTAAAATTGCACAGCATGGTAGGATGCTGCTGGATAAGATTCTGTCTTACTGTATGTAAATAGATTGTTTACTCAAGAAATGAGTGTGGTATACTCTGCTTGTTTCCTCTAGTTTTCTTAGGTCCCTAGATTGTAGGGACAAACTGATTTAGCAGTTTAAGAATCTAGGACTAAGAGCAGTGATATAGTGTTTCTGACCAATGAGATACCTTTTTGCACCTAAAAGCCTATAAGAGGAGAAATGATTGTTGCCATGGTGCACTAATGATGTTGTTTGTCATAAAAAGGAATGCAGGTTTGCTGGGAGTGTACAAGGTCAGCCTTAAAAGGAAGAGAATGGGCAGAGGTGGCCAGGAATCTTTATGCTGAGCTCACTTCTATCCTTGGCTTCCCTGTCCTCCCAAAGACCAAGAGAAATTACAGTGAATCTTTTTCTTACCTAGTTTCTGGGTGAGCATGTGTGAATTCACACATATGCATATGTGCATGTATGCAACAATATTATGGCCAGTCTTGGATATTCAGGGAGTGGTATGATGGCAAATCCAAGTTCAATGGTTTGCGACTCGATCACTTCAGTCAATCCTTTCCATCATTAGCTATGTTTCTGTTTCTGTTTCTCTCTCTCACACACACCCCTGGAGAAGCATAGCTGTTCACAAAGGAGGAAGTAAAGCAGGTTATAACCTGATTTTGCACACTCACCTGCACCCTGTGTGTGCAGCCCCGACTGACTACTTCTCTGGAAAGAGCATGCAACACACATACAATAACTAGACTATTTCAGCAGACCTCAAGATTTCTAGAATTGGTAGTGTGCTTTCATCTCTGAGCCCCTTCATGGCTCTGCAGGGCTCTGGCCTGAGCTTCCTGTGCAGAACTTTCTGTCCTGTATGCTCAGAGAGTCTGGCATCTGAAGCAGTTCTAAGACAGGCCTGGATGGGCTTCTTGACCCTTATTTCTCTCCTTCTTCTTTCTGTGGGGCCTGAAGAACAGGCAACGGCTTCTGGCCATCTGGTTCCCTCCATGGGCTTATGAGCAAGGTCCTTTCCAAGCTGTGTAACCAAGCGAAAATCCCTAAAGAGCATCTAAATTCAAACTTTTGCCATGCAGGGAAGGAAACTGCCATACCACAGATTCCTTATCTGCAGCCAACTTGACATTTTTCATAATGAACAATGTGTTCTGTAACCTCATGACATGCCTAATTTGTGTTGCATCTTGAATATTCTTGAAAATGTCCCTATAATGAGAGGGAAACAATATGTATCTAGGAAGAGTCTTGTCTCCATGTGCAAATCTTTCACAGGCAGAATTCACATTAATGATAATGAAATCTGAATGCTAAAACCCTGTCCTGCAGTGGGTGAATGGTCTCCTCAGTCCCAAAACACATTTTCTTCTCATTAGCCCCACATCTTTATTAATATTAACAGCAATAATGAGAATTAGGGAGGCTGGATGCTAGCAGAACCCAAAGTTAATGGGAGGGGAGAAGATGAATGGTTGAGAAGTTAAGATTTACTCTGATAGTGAGTAAAGTGTATCCTTCTAGGATCCTCATTAGAGTAATTTTGTTCTAAACGAGGTATGTGGTGAATCACTGTCACCCTGCAGTTGTTACCACTAATGGGTCACTTCTTACAACTGGAGCCCTAGTTTGATCCTGTGACAGTTTTACCTTTGGCATGTGTACATGTGTGCGCGCATGCGCATGTTTCTATATAGGGATCTACAGTCAATAGCCAGCTTACTCAGGATTTATTCACTTTGAGAAGATTTGCTACAAGGAGCCATTATTTAATGCATATCCATAAGCATTTCATAATTTTAATGTCTTAATAACTGTCTCACCTATCATATGAAATATTTTAAAGGGAAATACAGTGAGGGAAGTGGGGGCACAGTCAGGGAAACTTTCATAGCAGAAGAGAAATTTTCATGCTGTGAGAAAAAAAAGTGGTGGATGATCTGTCTCCTACTGATTCCATTCCCTTTGGAAATTTCTTAAAATTTTGCTGCTCATTCAAGCATTGCATGTTACTATGTCAAATCCCGCTACTGTTCCCTGGGCTGCTTGTGACTCTGGGAGGACTTGAGACACCTGCATGTTGTCCCCAGGCAAGCAACCTATAAGGGCCATATGGCGGTGGGGAGGCTAGCGCCAGTGCAGTTTCTTGAGAATTGCCAGTTTCCTATTCCTCCAGTCAACTGCTGTACCATGGGGATTGTGGCTGGAAGCAAGAGTGATTCAAATGTGTTCCACGCAGCTGGAAACCATGCCTTTTATACTTAAAGGATATTCAACCAGTGCTCACTGGGGCAAAGAAAAGGAGAGCATCTCCGGCTGAACTCTGTCTCATTCTGGAGCTGCGTACCAGCAGTAATGTGCTCATATCTCCCTTTCCCATTAGGATGGTTCCTTGGAGCCTGAAGACTGTGGTTCAGGGAACGAACGCCAAGTTACAAACTAGAAGACCCAAGTTTGGGTTCATGCACTGACAACATAGTTGCAACACCATGTTGACAAAAATCCTAGTGTGCTCTTAGGGAGCATGAACAGAAGATGCCACCTAGAATGATGGGCATCATGGATCCACTGGGAGGGCTGTGTCTGGAGAACTAAATTCTGTTTTGTGTGCCACACTTGAAGATTAATAAAGACATGTCAAAATATATTCAGCCTGGCCTAGCGTGGCTCAGGGGTTGCGTATCAACCTAGGATCCAAAAGATTAAGGTTCGATTCCCAGTCAGGGTACATGCCCGGGTTGCAGGATCAATTCCCAGTTGGGGGGGTGAAGGAGGCAGCCAATCAATGACTCTCTCATCATTGATGTTTCTATCTCTCTCTCTCCCTCTCTCTTAAAAATAAAACAAACAAACCAAAAAACACATTCAGAGGAAGGTGTCCAGGCAGGGAGGGGATATGAAACCTCATCACATCAGGAACTCACTGAGGAGCTGAGGCCCCTGCCTGGCCTAAAGAAGAGATTTAGGGGAAGGTGCTATCTGGAGAACTATCGCGGGGAAGAGGAATTAGATCCTTTTGGTGAGGTCTGGGACACTGGCACAAATTACGGAAAAATACATTTTAGTTGCTTATAAAGAAGATTTTTCTAATAGCTGCAAAAGTTCAGACAGTTTAGATTGTTGTTTTTGGGCTAATCATACCAAATTCTATAATTCTGACATGACTGCTTTGATGTCATGGAAATTTTGATGCAGTGCTGCAGTGAATTGACATCATGGACATTTGGATATGCTTTTTAGGTTAGAATCAACATTTTTGGCAATGGCAGACTGTGACAAATGTTTTCATACCTACTATTAAACTTCCTGATATTTTAAAACTAAGTGCATAATAGATGCCTTAGGTCCATTTTCTCCCTCTGCCTCCTTACCCCCCAGTTCTCTCCCACTCCTGATCCACAGTGCTTCCTTGACTCAAGCCCTGTTCCCGACACATCCATAGGATCCACCTCACTGGTCACTTGTCCCTTTTGATTAGCTTAAAAGTAAGGATATGATAGCACTGAAAACCCGTGACAGATCTCTGGGGTGGAGCTGGGGTTAGAGCTGAAAATACTGAAAGGATTCACATTTTTATTTGTATTTTAGAGTAGTTGGTATGTTCTATTACCAACAAGTCTCAGTTATAATTTTATACTCTACATGTCGACATGTCAAAATGGGCTCATCAAAATGTTGTTCTTACAACTTGCTGGACACACACTAATCAAGTATATTACCCAAGAAACTCAAACATCATAGGGGTGGCTGAACATGGCTATTTTATTTATTTTGCTATTATTATTTACTTACCTCTTTTTAAAAAATTATTTTTTTTCTCAATTACAGCTGACATTCAATATTATATTAATTTCATGTGTATAGCATAGTGACATTTATATAACTTACAAAGTAATCCTCCCGATAAGTCTAGTATTCACCTGGCACCATACATAGTTATTAAATTATTGGGTTTTTTATTTTATTTTTTATTATTTTTTAAACATATCTTTATTAATTTCAGAGAGAGGAAAGGAGGGGGAGAGAGAGAGATAGAAACATCAACGATGAGAGAGTCATTGATCTGCCGCCTAGCCCACAAACTGGGTATGTGCCCTGACCGGGAATCGAACCCCGATCTCCTGGATCCTAGGTCGATGCTCAACCGCTGAGCCACACCTGGCCAGGCTAAGTTATTGTTGATGATATTCCCTCTCCTTTACTTTACATACCTGTCACTATTTTGTAGCTACTGATTAGTACTTCTTAATCCCTTCACCTTTTCACCCAGCCCCCAACCCTCCTCCCATCTGGAAACCATCAGTTTGTTCTCTGTATCTATGAATTTGTTTCTGTTTTGTTTGTTTGTTCATTTTGTTCTTTAGATTCCACAAATAAGTGAAATCACATGGTATTTGTATTTCTCTGTTTGAATTATTTCACTTAGTATAATACCCTCTAAGTCTATCCATGTTGTTGCAAGCAGTAAGATTTCATTCCTTTTTATAATGTGTAATATTCCATTGTGTATCTGTACTATTTCCTCCTTATTCAATCGTCTTTCAGTGGGCACGCAGATTGCTTCCATATCTTGGCTATTGTAAATAATGCTGCAGTGAACATAGGTTACATATAGCTTTTCAAATTAATGTGTTAGATTTCTTTAGGTAAATACTCAGAAGAAGGATTGCTGGATCATAAGTAGTTCTATCTGTAATTTTTGTGTGGAAACTCCAAACTGTTTTCCATAGTGGCTGCAACAATTTGCAATCCCACCAATAGTGCACAAAGATTTTCCTTTCATCACATCCTTGCCAACACTTGTTTTTTGATTTATTGATGAATAGATATTCTGATAAGGTATGAGGTGGTATCTCATTGCAGTTTTAACTTGCATTTCTCTGATGATTAGTGATGTTGAGAATATTTCCTTTGGCCAGATGGTCTTTGGCCATCTGAATGTCTTCTTTATTGAAATATCTATTTAGGTCCTCTGCCAATTTTTTAAACGGATTTTTTTTTTTGGGGGGGTTATGTTTTAGGAGTTCTTTATACTTTTTCAATATTAACCCCTTGTTTGATGTATCATTGGCAAATATTTTCTCTCCCATTCAGTAGGTTCTTTTTGTTTTGTTGATGGTTTCCTTTGCTGGGAAAAAACTTTCTTGTTTGATATAGTCTCATTTGTTTATTTTTTCTTTTGTTTTCCTTGGCAGAGAAGACATATCCAAAAAATATTACTAAGAGCAGTGTCAAAGAGATAACAGCATGTGTTTCCTTCTAGGAATTTTACCATTTCAGGTCTTACATTTAAGTAGATAACCCATTTTGAATTCATTCTAATATATGATGTAAGAAAGTGGTCTAGTTTTATATTTTTGCATATGCCTGTCCAGTTTTCCCAACATCATTTATTGAAGAGACTGTCTTCATCCCATTGTATTTTCTTGCCTTCTTTGTCATAGATTGACTATATAGGTGTGGCTTTATTTCTTGGCTCTCTATTCTATTTTATTTATCTATGTATCTGTTTTTATGCCAGTACCAAGCTGTTTTGATTACTATAGCCATGTATTATAGTTTGATATCAGGTAGTGTGATACCTCCAACTTTGTTCTTTTTCAAGATTGCTTTGGCTATACAGGATGTTTTGTGGTTCCATATAAATTTAAGGATTATTTGTTCTAGTTCTTTGGAAAATGCCATTAGTATTTTGATAGGGATTGCATTGAATTTACAGATTGCTTTGGGTAGTATGGACATTTTAACAATGTTAATTCTCCCTATCTGAATACAGTTATTTTAAAGATATGTCATAATTTTAAAATTGTGTTCTAACACAATAGTTCCCTGATGCAGGCCCTTGGACCATGCTGGTATATGACAAAGTTTTCACCATCTGTGTTAAAAGGCAGAAAAATAAGAACAATAGGTTGAGTTTCTCTAAAGCTAAATTTATCCAATTTTATGGACTTCCTGTGTTCTGAAATAAGGGTCTTTATTTTCTTTTTGTTCTTGTTGCTAAAGTATTATTCTTTTGTTTTTTAAGTAATGGAGATAATAAGTGGTATTTTAAAATGTCAATAGATAAAATATTTATGCCTATCTCACTATTACACTTTTTTCCTCTACTGATATTTAAAATCTCAAAGTCAGAGCTACAGGAGGACTCTGCAAGAATAAGACTCTTGGGGACTGTTGTTTGGGAACTGGAGGAAACGCTGAAAACCCCTGCTGGGGGCTGGGCAGGCAAAGGGCCCACCAGAATGTGTTCTTAATTGAACACACTGAGCCCAGGCTGCTGAAACGGCCCATACAGAAAAGGCAACAGGCTGAAATCAATCTGAAGCTGCAGCAGGACAGAGCCTGGGGAACTAGGATCAGAGGACAAGGTAGGGACTGAGGAGCTGGCTGTAGAGCAGAGACTAACTCCCACAGAGTGAGTGCCTGACAGCGACACCTCTAAGAGGAGTGATACCCTGGGCTACACTAGCCACCCTATACCCTAAAGACTCTACAGAAGACTCTGGAGCAAGACCAGGCAACTACAAGGTTGCAAAATAGCTGACAAGAGGAGGTGGCCCACAGAGAGCCTCAGATCAACCATCTCCCTAAGGACACCAGAGCCAAACCTAGACGGCTCCTCACATTGGCTGATACACAAGTACCTCCCAGGAGAACTGAAATCACAAAAAACAGTGACCCTCAGACAACATAAGTTGCCCTGAAGAAACTCACCTGATTGACTACCTTTTTTCTGCTGTTTTTTTGTTTAGTTTGGTTTTGGGGTTTTTTTGGTGTGTTTTTTTGTTTGTTTGTGGGTTTATTTATTTTTTTCTCTTTTTTCCTTAGGAAAAAGAGAAAGGGGAGAAAAATTGTTTTTTCTTCTTTTAAAAATTTTATAATAATTTTTTTTCTTTTTTAATTTTTTTTAAACATTTTTTTAACTAAATTTTTTTTCTTTTTTCTCTTTTTTATAAAAGAATTTTGTCTTGCTTAGCTTGTTTTGGTTATTTGCTTTGTTTTGTTTTATCCTTGCTTCTAGTATCAAGACTTTCTTGATATCCCTGCTTAACGACTGGGACTTTATCATTACAACCAAGTTTACTGCTTTCCTCTATAGTTTCCCCCCAAATCTCTTGCCAGACTCCCTGCCTGACTGGGCTTTATCTCTCTCTCTCCTCTCAATCCATTGGCATACCTTTCTTCTTCTTTTTCTTCTTTCTTTCTCTACTTTTCTTTCATTCTTTCATTATGCTCCCTTCTGTATTCTTGTCCGATTGTTAGTTTCTTATTCTCTTTATTGTATTTTTGTTTTCTCATTTTCAACTATTATCCTATTCCTATTCTCTCCCTTAATTTTTTGCTGACCCTTCTTTCAGAATCTTTTCTCTGCTTCTGTTATCTCCCAGTAGCTTCTCTATTTTTTACATTTTAGTTTATTATTATTTTCAAAATTTTCACCAGTATTAACAACAATATACAACTCTGGGCTCCACTGGACCCACAAGACAAAATCCCATCCCACAAGAGTGGGACACAGCAAATATATCTAATATATAGATACAAACACTAAGACCTACCAAAATGGGGAGACAAAGAAACAAACCCCAAAGTAAAGAAAAGGAAACATCTCCAGAAAAAGACGTTGATGAGATGGAGTTAAGCAAGTTATCAGAAATGGAGTTTAGAGTATGGATGATGAAGGTGTTCAAGGAACTTAAGGAGACTATAGATGATAAGATCGAGAACCTTAGTGAAAACATGAAAAAAGAGATACATACCATAAATACAACTCAGACAGAGATAAAGAATGCTGTATCTGATATCAAGAATGAACTGGAAGGAATTAAAAGCAGGCTCAATGAAGCAGAGGATAGAATAAGTGACTTAGAAGACAAAGTAGAGAAAATCACACAATCAGAGCAGCAAAAAGAAAAAACACTTAAAAAGCATGAGGACAGTCTAAGGGAACTTTGGGACAACATGAAGCGAAACAACATTCTCATTATAGGAGTGCCAGAGGGGGAGGAAAGAGAGCAAGGGATAGAGAACTTGGTAGAGGAAATAATTATAGAAAGCTTCCCTAGGCTGGCCAAGGAGAAAGCCACACAAGTTCAGGAAGCACAGAGGGTTCCAAACAAGAGGGACCCAAAGAGACCCACTCCAAGACACATCATAATTAAAATGGCAAATGTCAAGGACAAAGAGAAAATATTAAGGGCTGCAAGAGATAGACAAGCATTGACCTACAAGGGAACCCCCGTAAGGCTGACAGCTGATTTCTCAACAGAGACTCTTCAGGCCAGAAGGGAGTGGCATGAAGTTCTGCAAGTAATGAAAAGCAAGAACATGCAACCAAGATTGCTGTATCCAGCAAGGCTATCATTTAAATTTGAAGGTGAAATAAAAAGCTTCCCAGACAAAAAAAGCTAAAGGAGTTCAGTACCACCACACCAGGATTGCAAGAAATGCTAAAAGGACTGCTTTAAAAAAAAGAAGGAATAGTGAGAGAAAGGTACATCAGCATAAAGGGGGAAAATGGCATTAAATAAGTTGATATCAATAGTAACCTTAAATGTAAATGGAATAAATGGGCCAATCAAAAGACAAAGGGTAGCTGAATGGATAAGAAAACAGGACCCAAATATATGCTGTCTACAAGAGACCCACCTGAGAGCAAAAGACTCACACAGGCTAAAAGTGAAGGGATGGAGTAAAATATTCCATGCAAATGGAAAGGAAAAGAAGGCTGGAGTAGCAATTCTTATTTCTGGCAAAACAGACTTCAAAATGAAGACCATAATGAGAGATAAAGATGGTCACTACATATTACTAAAGGGATCAATCCAACAGGAGGAAATAACCCTTATGAACATTTATGCACCCAATACAGGAGCACCTAAATATATAAAAAATCTCTTGGGGGACTTCAAAGGTGAGATTGACAGCAACACAATCATAGTGGGGGACTTTAACACCCCACTGTCAGCATTGGACAGATCATCAAGACAAAAATCAACAGGGAAACACATACCTTAAATGAATCACTAGACACAATGGATTTAGTTGACATTTATAGAACATTTCACCCCAAAGCAGCAGAATACACATTCTTCTCAAGTGCACATAGAACATTCTCAAAGATAGACCACATGTCAGGGCACAAGGCAAGTCTCTACAAATATAAGAAGATTGAAATCATATCAAGCATCTTCTAGGATCACAATGCCATGAAACTAGAAATCAACCACTATAAAAAAAACTCAAAAATATTCAAACACATGGAGGCTAAATAGCATGTTATTAAACAATGAATGGGTTACCAAGGAGATCAAGGAAGAAATCAAACACTTCATGGACAGTAACAAAAATGAACAGACAACAACCCAAAACCTATGGGACACGGCGAAAGCAGTCCTGAGAGGAAAATTCATAGCATTGCAGGCCTATCTCAAGAAACAAGAAAAAGATCTAATGAACCATCTAACACAACAACTAAAATAACTAGAATGAGAACAACAAGAAAAGCCCCAAGGAAGTAGAAGGAAGGAAATAATAAAAATCAGACCAGAGATTAATGACATAGAGACTAAAAAAACAATACAAAAAATCAATGAAACCAAGAGCTGGTTCTTTGAAGAGGTAAATAAGATTGATGCACCTTTAGCCAGACTCACTAAGAAACAAAGAGAGAAGACCCAAATAAATAAAATCAGAAATGAAAGAGGCGATATAACAACTGATCCAACAGAAATACAAGGGATTGTTAGAAAATATTAGGAGCAACTATATGCCAACAAATTGGACAACATGGGGGAAAGGGACAAATTCCTAGAAGCATACAATCTTCCAAAGCTGAATCAAGAAGAGGCAGAAAACCTGAATAGGCTGATAACAACTAATGAAATTGAAGCAGTAACCAAAAAACTCCCAGCAAACAAAAGTCCTGGACCAGATGGATTTACAGGCAAGTTTTACCAAACATTCAAAGAAGAATTAACACCTATGGTATTCAAACTATTCCAGAAAATTCAAGAGGAGAGAAAACTCCCAAATTCTTTTTATGAGGCCAGCATCATCCTAATCCCAAAACCAGATAAAGATACTACAAAGAAAGAAAACTATAGGTCAATATCCCTGATGAACATAGACGCTAAAATCCTCACTAAAATACTAGCAAACCAGATCCAGCAATACATTAAAAAGATCATACATCATGACCAAGTGGGATTTATTCCGGGGATGCAAGGCTGGTACAACATCCGCAAATCAATAAATGTGATACATCACATAAACAAAATGAAGGACAAAAATCATATGATTATATCAATAGACACAGAAAAAGCATTTGACAAAATCCAGCACCCATTTCTGATAAAAATCTCTCAGTAAAGTAGGAATAGATGGGTCATACCTCAACATAATAAAGGGCATATACGACAGACCTACAGCCAACATCATACTCATGGGCAAAAACTAAAACCATTTCATTAAAAACTGGAAAAAGCAGGGATGTCCACTTTCACCACTCTTATTCAACATAGTACTAGAAGTCCTCCCTATAGCCATCAGACAGGAAGAAAACATAAAAGGTATCCAAATTGGAAAGGAGGAAGTAAAACTGTCATCATTTGCAGATGACATGATACTGTACATAGAAAACCCTAAAGACTCCATCAAAATACTACTAGATTTGATAAATGAATTTGGCAAGGTAGCTGAATACAAAATCAACATCCGGAAATCAATGGCATTCTTATACACCAACAATGAACTTTCAGAGAGAGAAACTAAAAAAGCAATACCATTTACCATTGCAACTAAAAAAATGATACCTAGGAATAAACTTAACCAAGGATGTAAAAGACCTGTACTCTGAAAACTATGTGACACTGAAAAAAGAAATAGAGGAAGATTTAAACAAGTGGAAGAAGATACCATGCTCATGGATTGGAATAATTAATATCATTAAAATGTCTTTACTACCCAAAGCAATTTATAAATTTAATGCAATTCCTATGAAAATACTAACAGCATATTTCACAGACCTAGAACAAGCATTTCAAAAATTTATATGGAACCAAAAAAGTCCCCGAATAGCTGCAACCATCTTGAGAAAAAAGAACAGAGTGGGAGGGATCACATTACCAGACTTCAAACTATATTACAAAGCCACTGTAATCAAAACGGCCTGGTATTGGTACAACAACAGGTATATAGATCAGTGGAACAGAACACAGACCCCAGAAATAGACCCACATCATTATGGTCAGTTAATATTTGACAAAGGAGGCAAGAGTATCCAATGGAGTAAGGACAGTCTCTTCAATAAGTGGTGGTGGGAAAATTGGACAGATACATGCAAAAGAATGAAACTAGACCACCAACTTTCACCATACACAAAAATAAACTCAGAATGGATAAAAGACTTCAATGTAAGTCACAAAAACCATAAAAATCCTGGAAGAAAACATAGGCAGTAAAGTCAAAGACATCCCACGTAGTGGACTTTTCACTGATACATCTCCTAGGGCAAGAGAAACAAAGGAAAAAAACAAATGGGAATACACAGCAAAAGAAAACAGTCTCAAAATACAAAGGAACCTCACGGTCTGGGAAAACATATTTGCCAAGGATGAATCTGATAAGGGGCTAATTTCCAAAGTGTACAAAGAACTCATAGCACTCAGCAAGAGAAAGACAAAGAACCCAATTAAGAAATGGGCAAAGGACTTAAATAGAAAATTCTGCAAAGAGGACATATGGATGGCCAAGAGACACATGAGAAAATGCTCGACATTGCTAATCATCAGAAAGATGCAAATTAAAACCACAATGAGGTATCACTTCACACCTGTCAGAATGGCTCCCATCAACAAATCAACAAAGGACATGTGCTGGAGAGGGTGTGGAGAAAGGGGAACCCTAGTACACTGCTGGTGGGAATGCAGACTGGTGCAGCCACTAGGGAAAGCAGTATGGAGGGTCCTCAAAAAACTAAAAATGGAGCTGCCGTTTGACCCAGTGATTCCACTCCTAGGAATGTATCCTAAGATACTTTTTTTTTTTTTTTTTTTTTTAGAGAAGCTGGTTTTATTAACAGCAAAGGTTTGGAGGAGGGGAGGGGAATAGCGAAAGGCTCACAAATACACCACGGAACATAATCATGTCTGCACCAGCCCTGAAAGGACTCAGTCACTGTCACTGTCCGCTTCACTGGAATCAGAAGCTGCGACTTCACTGCCATCCTCCTGCGCTGCGTGCTCGCTGCCACTGGGGAAAGGACGGGCACTGCGGCTGGGGCTGCGGCTCCGCTGGCCACCCCCATGGCTGCCACTCCCTGAATCATTGTCACTGCCATGGGCCCGTCCTCTGTCCTCATCATCAGAGTCCGCATCCTCTGAATCCGCATCACTGCCGACCATCTCCTCTTTGTCCCGAGCAGCCCGGGCCTCATCTTCGCTGCTCTCGTCGGGCCACTGCCACTCTCGTCCCTGGCCTCATCCCTGTCAGCCTCTCCGCGTCACTCTCACTGCCTGAGCGCTCATCCTCACTGCCTGCCTTCTCACTGCGGCTGCCCTTCTCTCGCTCCTGTCTGAGCCCCCAGCTTCTTTCTCTTCTGTCTCCATTTCCTCTTCCTCTTCTTCCTCGGGTTCATCGTTCTCCAGCTGGGCCTTCCGTGCCTCCTGGGCTTCTAATTCCTTCCCGTTCATGTCCCGGTGTTTGACCACAAGCAGGGCATTGGTACCCGACTGAACCCCAGCCTTGGCCCTGCGCTTACTCAGACCGACGCTGGTCTCCAACTCGTGATAGTAAACTCCATCGCCCTCTCGGAAGATGAAGTAGTTTTCCTCGTAACCCTTACTAGCCTTGTTCTTCACATTCCAGTTGTATTCTCGAGCAATCTTGTAGTCATACACATCATCCGGTGCATAGTCCATCTCCTCCTCCTGATCCCGCTTCTGTTTCTTCAGCGTCTCTTCCACAGGCAGGAAGTAGGCCACAAACTGGTTCCCTTCCTCATCCATCATGCCCCTGATCCTGGCCTGAGACATCATCTCCAATGCAGCTGCTCCACTCGTGCCCTTGGGGGCCGGATCCGAGTCAAAGATTACCTGAGCGCATGGATTAATCCACATCTTAAAGTCTGGGAAGACAGGCATGACCTCCACTGGTGTCACTTGGGGCTTGCTGTAATGCTGGGAGATCGACTTCTGGGCATCCTCAAAAGTCTTCTCAATGGCTGTAATCTGGCTATCCCCGTCTTTGTAAATTTCTTCCTCAGTGAACTGCTGTTTCACAGAAACCTCAATCTTGACCTCAGGCTTCTCATTGGAGATGCCTTAACGGTTGAACTCGGTGGAGATGTACTCTGTCTTCCGCATCCATGGCACCACCTTCGCATGCTGCTGAGACCTCTTGGAGCTAGTGGGTGCCTGAATCTCCTCTTCCAGAAGCTTCTCATCAGCTGGATCTAAGAGTGCATTGGGGTCAATGCTGTAGGTGTCAGGATTGATGAGGTCGATGGTGACCCCCAGGTCTGGCTCAGTCAGGAGGTCATGTTTGTGCTGTTTTTCCAAGGAAGTTGCTTTGTACTGAACAAACCTGTTCTGGTCGAAGGGGTGGGTAATGAACTTGGGGTCGAAGGGGATGTCAGGGAGGCTATTGCAGTACTTGACTTGGCAGACCACTCCAGATCTCTCAGGCAGAATCCTGAAACATTCATCAGAAAGGATATATGTATCCTGATGTTCATAGCAGCACAGTTTACAATAGCTAAGATCTGGAAACAGCCCAAGTGCCCATCAGTAGATGAGTGGATAAAAAAGCTGTGGGACATTTACACCATGGAATACTAGGCAGCTGTAAAGAAGAAGAATCTCGTACCCTTTGGGACAGTATGGATGGACCTGGAGAATATTATGCTAAGTGAAATAAGCCAGGCAGTGAAAGACAAACATCACATGATCTCGCTTATATGTGGAATCTAAAGAACTTAATAAACTGATGAACAGAATAGATTCAATGACATGGAAGCATAGATGAGACTGATGAATGTCAGAGGGATGGAGGAGGATGGGTGGGTGGAGGGGGAGAGAGTAACCAAAGAATTTATGTGCATATATACACAACCCAAGAACATAGACAATGGTGGGGAGAGGGACTGGGGAGAGGGAAGGAACTGGGTGGAATGGGTCATTGGGGAGAAAAAGGGACATCTGTAATATTTTACACAACAATAAAATTAAAAAACAAAATAAAATAAAATAAAATCTCAAAGTCAGGGAACTATAATTTAGGTCACCTAATCTTTGGAGCCTCATTTATTAATTTGTGAAATTGGTATAGACTCCCCTAGGTTACCTATCAGCATAGTTGTATGTTTCACATAACATAATGTTCTTTATATTCAAGAGTGCCATATGTTTTGTATGATATAAATTCACTGAACACTGAGTGGAAGCAATGCAAATACTAGTAAAATCAATTATGTGGAGGGATGGTGGACCAGAAGTAAACTCTCTCCTTTCACCCTATTTTTTCTTTTCTTTAAAAAAATAAATAAATATATATATATATACATATACACACACACATATACACATATATATATATATACTTTTAATTTAGAGAGAGAGGAAGGGAGAGGAAGAGAGAGACAGAAACATCAAGGAGAAACATCAACATCAATAGGCTGCCTTCTGCAGCACACGCCCCAGAATCCAACTGGCAACCTCCTGGTGCATGGGTCAATGCTCAACTACTAAGCCACACTTGCCAGGCCAGTATTTTTTAAAAAATTTATCTTTATTGCTGAAAGTATTACAGATGTCCCTCCTTTTTTCCTCCATTGATCCCTTCCACCCCGCATCCCTTCCCCCCTCATGCCTTCACCACACTATTGTCTGTGTCCATTGGTTATGCATATATGCATATAAGTTCTGTGATTAATCTCTCCCCATCCACTCCCTCACCTCCGCCTTTCCACTGAGATTCCTCACCTCCGCCTTTCCACTGAGATTCATCAGTCTGTTCCATGCTTCTATATCTCTGGAACTATTCTGTTTATTAAATTCCACATATGTGTGAGATCATGTAAAACTGAATCAGGAAGAATCAGAAAACCTGAATAAGGTAATAACAACCGATGAAATCAAAGCAGTAATAAAAAAACTCCCAGCAAACAGAAACCCTGGTCTGGACGGCTTCACAGGGGAGCTTTCTAATTCTTTAAGTTGTAGGATTAGATAGTTTACTAAAACTTTTTCTTGCTTTTTGAGGTAGGCCTGTAGTGCTATGAACTTCCCTCTTAGGACTGCTTTTGCTGTGTCCCAAAGATTTGGGGTTGTTGTGTGTTCACTTTCATTTGTTTCCAAGAAGTTTTTGATTTCTTTCTTGATCTTATTGGTAACCCATTCATTGTTTAATAACATGCTATTTAGACTCCATGTGTTAGAATGTTTTTGAGTGTTTTTACTGTAGTTGATTTCTAATTTCATGCCCTAGTGATCTGAGATGCTTGATATGATTACAATCTTCTTGAACTTACAGAGACTGGTTTTGTGTCCTAACATGTCTATTTTTGAGAATGACCCATATGCACTCGAGAGGAATGTATATTCTGCAGCCTTGGGGTAAAATGTTCTGTAAATATCAGTTAAATCCATCTGATCGAGTATGCCATTTAGAGTCACTGTTTCTGTATTGACATTTTGTCTGTAAGATCTATCCAGTGAAGTCAGTTGGGCGTTAAAGTCCACTACTATGACTATTAATCTCTCCCTTAAAGTCCTTAAGGTTATTATTGATAAGTCCTTATTTGTTGTCATTTTAATTCTTTATGCCTATGTTTCTCTCTCTATTTCTTCTTATTATTACAGCAGTCACTTTAACATTTCTTGCAATGCTTCTACTTCTACTTCTAATTACAGCAGTCCCTTTAACATTACCTGCAATGCTGATTTGGTGGTGATAAACTCATTTAGCCTTTTTTTGTTTGAGAAGTTCTTTATTTCACCATCTATTTTGAATGATAGCCTTTCTGGATAGAGCAGTCTTTGTTTCAGATCCTTGTTTTGTTTTACCTTGAATACTTCATGCCATTCCCTTCTGGCTTGTAGAGTTTCTGATGAGAAGTCAGCTGACAACCTTATGGGAGCTTCTTTGTAGGTAACAGATTGCTTTTCTCTTGCTGCCTTTAAGATTCTCTCTTTGTCTTGAATTTTTGCCATTTTAATTATGATGGGTCTGAGGATGGGCCTCTTTGGACTCTTCTTGTTTAGGACTCCGTGCCTCTTGAACTTGTGTGACTTTTTCCTTCACCAGGTTAGGGAACTTTTCTGCATTATTTCTTCAAACAGGTTCTCTAACCCTTGCGTACTTTTGACCTCCTCTGACACTCCTTTGATGCAAATATTTTTATGTTTCATGTTGTCCCACAGCTCCCTTAGACTGTCCTCCTGTTTTTAAATTATTTTTTCTTTTTGGTTCTGTGATTGAGTGATTTTTTCTACCCTGTCTTCTAATTCGCTGATCCAATCCTAAACTTCCTCTAATCTGCTGTTTATTCCTTTCAGTGTATTCTTTATTTCTTCTGTCATTCTTCATTTCTGACTGGTCATTTTTCATAGTTTCCACATCTTTTTTTATGCTGTTGAGCATCCTTACAATCAGTATTCTGAACTCTATATATGATAGATTGCTTATCTCCATTTCATTGAACTCTTTTTCTGGAGACTTCTCTTATTCTTTCACATGGGGCTTGGTTTTTTGTTTCCCCATTTTGACTGCCCATTTGGGTTTGTTTCTATGTATTAGGTAGGCCTGCTTGAACTGTCAGTCTTTTTGGAAGGTCTCTGGTGCAAGCCAATGTCAGATGCTGTTTGTTACTGGCCCTGAGTACATGTTTGGAGCTATCCACAACTCACGGCTTGAGGTCCCCTCTATTGGGGCTGGGTGTGGTTGGACAGGACCAACATGCATACCAAAGTCTGCTTTTTCAAGGCCCAGGTCCAAAAGCAGATCAAAGACTCAAAGCACTCTGCGATCTGCCTCTGGTTGCAGGCTGATTAATCTGATTCTCTTAATGAGCCTCAGGTGTAGAAACTCCTTAAGGTAGGGTGAGAGGTTTTATAGCAGGGAGGGGCAATTGCTGCCTCCTCAGGCAAAAACTGCTTGGAAGGTAAATGTCTGCCTCTGCGTTATGAGGGAATGACTCAGCACAGGAATCCAGAGGGGTGCCCTCTGAGCTCTATCTCAAGAGCACACAACCCTAGATTCTCCTCACATAGCTCCAGTCCACTCTGCCCTCCCTGTGCTGGAGCCCAAGGTGAGTGGCTGCATATGAAACTGTGCATTGGTTCTTTAAGAGGGTGCCTGCATTTCCAGCCATCTCTCCTTGGCAGACAGAAACCCGGCTGCTTTTCATAGCCAGATGTTATGTGGGCACCTTTCTCAGTTCTGGTGCTCTGGGCTGGGGAGTCCAGCTTGGGGTTTAGGCCCCAAAGTTCTCAGTGGGAACCCCCCCACAGCTGAGATATCCCTCTGGACCTTCAGCTGCTGCCTGTGGGAGCCCAGTCAGCCCTCTTGTGCCTCTGCATTTCCTACCAGACTCTATGAGGTCTCCATTTTTCCTCTTTGGTTATGAGGATGCTCTCCAGCTCGTCTTCAGTTGCAGTTGATTATTCAGGATGTTTTTTCTATGTTTTAGTTATAATTCTAGTTTGGTCTCAGGAGAGTGTCAGTGTAGCTTCCACTCATTCTGCCACCATCTTTAATCTCCACTACTTTTTCTTTACTAGCATTTCCTTCTCAGCTTCCAGTAGTCCAAGTGAATGGGGGCCAGGGTGCTTTCCTGTGTTATTTCAGAATCAATATGACAAAGTTTCTGTCATGGCAGCCAGAGGAATGCTGGTGTGCCTAGGGAACAACACAGGCCCTTCTGGGGAAGCTGGTGTGGGCATGGTGCGGGTGGAATATGGGGGTTGGGGAAGAGTCCCAGAAGAGGCTAGAGGAATGGTTTTGCCTGTCCCCTTGCATGCACTCAGCTCACATTTATCAGGGCAGCACTTCCAGCCAAATGTGAAGAGCTGCATTGTGCCCCTGAAACCATAGCACACACCCACTAAATCATGACTCTCTGGACATGATAAGGCTTTCTACATGATAATCATATAAAGCCAAAAGAACTATTACTCTAAGCTCTGAATGAGAAACTGAAAAGAATAACCAGGTTTTAGGTCATTTGTGCTGATTGACTGCTATAAAATGTAACAAATTTTCCCCTTCAATTTTCAAGGAATCCTGGCATTAGCAGGGATTTTGGTTTGTGTTTACCCTATGGCACCTCCTGGCTATACTTGATCTCCATCTTTTGTCTTAATAACTCACTAGGGAATAAATAATGTATTGAGGTTAAGAGGCTTCTGAAGAAATTCTTGCCTTATGCAAGGATATCCAGAGCAGCAGTGTTTCCAATCATGGGAAGAGAATTCAATGTCCATGATTAGGGCACAGGCACATCAATGATGATGAAATGGAATACCATTAACTCAGTTAAGTGAACAAATCAAATCCATAAGTATCATTGTATTACATGTACAATATAATGTTGCATGAAAAAAGCAAGCTACAGGACAACACATAGAGACTGAAACACTTTGTGTAGACATTTAAAACACACAATGCAACTTGTTGCTTACTGTTACAAATATCTTACTGTTTCTGGACATCTACACAGGTAGTATAAGTAAAAGCTGAAGGATTAGAAGGGCACACAGCAGAGCCACCATAATGGTTATGCTTGGGGAAGGAGAGAGATGGAATTGGAGAGCAGTATAGAGGACATTTCAATTTATTTAAATGTTTTTACAAAAAATAACGAAAGCAACTATGAAAATGATTACATAAATTTCAGGTTTAAGTACATTGTTTAAAGTACAATGTTTATAGTACATTGTTCTTCGCTTAAGTTTACATTTTTTTGAAATTAAAAAAGATCACTACTGGGGGAAAAGGTTCCTTGGATTAAGATCTTCTTGGCTTCACATCTTGGTTCTTCCATTTGCTGTGTGTGTGGCCCTTAGCTATTTCACCTTTCAGGGCCTTCATTTCCTCACCTGTAAAATGAAGACCACACTTTGCTCAGTGCTCAATGCACGGCAAGCACACTGTATAAGCTCGCTGTTATTTTAAAATCCTCTAAGATAAGACAGAGTGACTGCTTCTAGTCATCCTTTGAATCCAACTCTTGCGTTATCCCCATTTTTCCTAAACATTCCAGGTAGATGCTCTTATAATACCTTATTCTACTCTGCCTGGTGTCCTACACACTATCACCTTCTAGTGTTAATGACTAATGTTTATGGAACATTTACTATGTGCCAGACACTCTTCTAAGCACATTGCATGCTTGCATAGTATCTCATTTCATTTTCACAACATCTCTAGTTTAGTATCAACCTTGTTCCCATTTTACATTCTAGTTTACAATTACCTCTGTTAGTGTGTCTCCCTTAATAGGTGGTGAGTTTGGGAGGCTAAAGATGGTGATTGATTAAGCTTTGTACCCTCCCTGCTTGGCACAGCACCTGAGAAAAAGATGTCATTCAAGAAATTGCTGAGTGAATGATGAATGAATGTATGAATTAGGCTAAGTTAACCTAGTCCCCTGGTCACTACCTGGCTAGAATGTGAGATGCTTTGAGAATCTTTTAGGGAATCCTTGGCTCTACATCAGTGCCACATCTCTGAAGGATCATAACAGACAATTGGTCTCCTCATAGGGACCAAGTTTATTGATTATTATGTAGTTAAAAATGTGTGACATGTGCTCCTTCCCAAAGCTTTTTGCCTAGCTGACTCTTACTACCTTTTACATCAGTTTAAACACTCCTTCCACAGGATGGCTTTCCTGGCCCCACAAGCAGGAGCAGGTCCTCGTCAATATCTTTACACAGTCCTGTGTGTTCCCTGGCTTGTTTTAACAATCATTCTTAGATGGCTGTCTGTGGGGTTACTGCTTACTTTCTGTCTCCTCCTCGAGCTGCATGCTGCATGCTCCATGAGGAAAGGTCCCTCACTGCTCTGTTCTCTGCTGTATCCGCAGTCTCTGCTGTATCAGGGCCCAGCACGTTGCAGGAGTTCAATGCATATGTGATGAGTGAGTGAGTGGAAGCCAGGAGAGGCTGAGAGTGGGAAGAAGTGGGTTACTGAAATTAAAGTTAATATTCAAATTCACAGCTGTTATTGATAAAGATTGTGGCTAATGTGTTCAAGCCAATATTCTCAGGGCTTGTAAACCTCTCTGTACTTTGGAGCTTGGGATGGATGATAAGTGACTTTTTTAGAAGGGATCTTGATCAGTGGGCAGAATCTTCTGTGGGAGGCATCACTCCAGACCTTCTTCTCCATTAGACTTATTCGCAACTTACACTTTGAGTGAGTCAGGACCACCTCTGGGCATTTAAAATACAGATATTGCCTCCTTCCCCGCCTCTGCACCTATATACAAACTGACACATACTCCAAATCAGAATTTCTGGGGTGGAGCACAGGACAGCATGTCAATTTCCAACGTTTTTAATTTATACTTAGGAAGTTCTTGACATACCTACCTTTCAGGTGGAGAAAATGGATTAGGTTTTGAAGGGCCAAAAGAAGGATTTTATTTTTTCTAGCATAAAAACATGACTTTCTCTTGCTTCCTTTTATTCCCATCAATCCCCATGTGCTCTTTCTCATTGTCTTTGTTGAAACATTCTTACCTGAATCTTAAGAGACACATGGAGAAACAGCCTGAAACAGGGAAAGGTAAACTCAGGACTCAGTCCTTTCTGGAGGCTGTGGGTGGTTTGTGGCCGCACAGACTTGGGAATGCAAACAGAGACTGTGGCATGTTTGGAGAGGACTTGTTATAAAACGGGGCCTTCAAAAGGCACTGTTACTAATTTTCTGGTTTAATAGCCACATTTCTTGCTATTCCCCTTTTTAGGCTTAGAGAAAGAATTCTGTCAAAACAACATGAGGTGTCACAGATGTAAATCTTCAAGTTTTCTGAGCATGTGAAACCATTCTTTGTCTCTCAAGATGATTGCAAATGAACCTTTCCTCCCCACTGTCCCACAAGCATCAATTCTACTCTCCCATGCCACTCCCAAGGAGGTGAATCAGGCTCGTGAGGGACTCTGTCTCCAGCCCCACTTCACTGAGTGGATCCACTGCCAATTATCTTCATACCACAGCCAGGGTACAAGTTTCTTGCCCCACATCACTCAGTTCCACTGTTGTGAGAACACTGGCATTGTAAGAACACCGCTGTAAGAACCAGTCCAACCTTTACCTTATGAGAACAGTGTCGAGGTATAAGAGGGCAGGTCACTTGCAGGCAGGGAGCTGACATTGGCCCTGAAATCTAGCTTCCTGCATGTGTGCAGGGCCCTCTCCAACTTTTCTCCAGCTCCACTGGCTCCGGTAGGGGTAGCCCCCAACATGTGTGCAGGGGTGCAAAGAGCTGATTTGGCTCTGTGGGATTCAGACATTTCTCTTGATAAATGTCCCTGTCTCCCTTCAAAGCAGGAGCTTCAACCTGAGCAACGATTGAACTTGACTGGGGGTACTCGGAATGAGAATGTGGTCTGAGATAGTTGTTAAAGTACATAAAGAATAAAACTGCCCCTCTCTTATTCGATTAGCCCCATTTTTATTCTTCTTGATGTTATGAAATTGCTATTTTTTAACTGCTTCATGCATCACATATTTACTGAGGGCTTGTTGTGTGCCAGGCACCAGTGTAGAGCTGGGGCTGCATCCCTGTGGAAAGCTCAAAGGGTTGGAGCAGCAGAGGCCCTGGGAGGTGAGGAGTGTGCTGGGGAGGGGTGCGAAGTGGTGTTCTTTAGCCAGGAGGCTCAGAAAAGTCCTCCTTGATGGACCAAATGTACAGGGAACAGCTGTTTCCAAAGCTGGCAGGTGGGAGCAGGCTTAGAGTGGGGAAAGGAGCAGCTAGGGGCCCTGTGGCTGGAGCAGGATGAGGAGAGGGGCACAGCTAAAACAAAGACCAGAGGTGGATTTTGGATTTCATTCTGAGAAGGATGGGGGTTCTGGAGCTCTGATTTAGGCTCTTAAAGGATCATGCCGGGGGAGGGGTCAGCATGGATTAGGGTGGGCTTGCAGGAGTTGTGGAGGAGTGGTCAGATTCAGACTTTGTTTGGAAGGCAGAGGCAAAGACATTTACTGATGTATTGAGCATAAAGTAATGAAAGAATGAATTATTTGGGGGAGTAACTCCATCTCTAGGATATGTACAACTGGGAGTGTTCTGTGGCCATGGGCACTTCAGGAGGTTCAGATTCAGGAAGCTCCTGGCAGGAGATGGGCCATCAAGAATAAGTACTTCTCTGCAGCTGCTGCAATGACATCCTGGCTGGTCGCTACTCTGATACCCAAGTTATCTTTCTAAATGAAGTTTAGCTATTTTCCTTTTTCTCTAAACCAGCAGTATGCCCCATTGCCTTCAGACCAAAGTCCAAGCCAGCCACGTGGCATTCAAGATCTCATGATTTTATGCTCCTCACACTTTACCTTTCGAAAGCCTTTGGAAGCAGTTAAAATTCTGCCTTCTCCAAGTTCACATCCCATATTTTTCCCAATGGAATTATTTCTCCACTAAAACTTGATTTGTACATTTATTCTTGTCCTCATTTAATTTTTCTCAGTATTACAGTTATATAACTTTAGATGTATATTATATCTATTTATATTTTGTATATATTATGTTTAGTTTTATAGTCATAGAGCACTATAATATTGCTTTTATTAATGTAATGTCTCCATTTCTAGATTATGCATTTATCAAGGATGAAGCTGGATCTTACTCTGTATCTTAGTCTAACCCAGATTTTTGGACCCTCAGTAAATGATCTGAATCATATTGATGAGCAAAGTTAGAAAGGGGCTAAGAGAACAGTTCTGAAGCATCAAGTGTCCTTTGATTACAGCTATTGCTGGTATAAGGGGGTAACAATAAAGTGCTTTGAAAAATGTGGAAATAGAGCAGTTTCTGTTTCAGATGCAGCTAGCACTCTCCAAATAGCCCAGTTTTCCACCATGTTTCCCAGCCTCCTTTGCAATTAAATTGGTTGTGTAGCTAGCTCTGGTCAACAAAATGTGAATGAGAAGTCAGTTGTCACTTTGACTGAGACTCTCATGAGCCAGTGCTCTTCTCTATCTTTGTCTCCCCTGCTGCAGTGATCCTGAAGCTATGTGTTGATATGTGGATCACAGAATGAGTGGAATTGAGATCCACACTCATTAGATGGAGGAGGACCCTACCATCTCATACTAGACTTTGAAAATTACAAAATAATTGTGCTAAACCAATGAGATTTTGATTTATTTGTTACCTCAGCATAGCCTATCCTATCCTGACTACTACATTGTCTCAAAGTAAAACTAGTGAAAACAGCATATGAGGGAGTGATTAGCCATCTGAGAGAGCATAGTCAGAAGTGGTCTGTCTGTAGAATTTACAGTCATCAGACATCACATTCAAGGTGACTTAGAGAATAAGCTCATGGAGAGGAAATAGAGTATGACTGGAAACAAACAAATAAACAAACAACAGAAATCTAACCTGTTGTGATGTACTGTGTTTCAGAAGAGTAATATTAAAAGGGAGATGAGGAGCCAGAAGTCAGTAATGACCTTGAGAGAGGATGTCCTTGCTGAATGGAGGAATAGCATCTGTGCCTTTTGGAAGATGTAACTGTTCTATGGATATACAAGGCTCTTTAGGCCAGATGTCATTATACATTCAGATTTTGTAACTTCCTACTCCTGCTGTGAAACCATGCTTTCAGTATAACTTTCTGATAATACTTAACTTTCCATTAGTTTATTCAAAAGGAAAAAAGGCCCTCATGTGCTATCATACATATTAGTTGATTTACTTGACAGATCATTCTCATTGCATATTAAATCTAAGCAATACAAGTTACTCGTATCATCCTCTGTAAGGCAATAAGTTAACCCATGATAGATGGATCCACTCTCAGTGTGCTGTTGAAATCAAACCCAATCCTTGATCCCCTGGAAGGCCTTCTTGTGAGGTCTTTGGGCAGTCATTTGGCAGCTAGCTAGCCAGATCTCAGACATTCCCCAGGCTCTGTCATTCAGCACTGCTGTGGGATATTGTGCATGGTACAGTGAGTGTCCTTAACCTGCAACCTTCAGATGCTTACAGGACCCAAACTGGTTGGGAAACATAGTTAGTTTTGTATATATGATCTAGTGAGTTTTAACATTAAGGTTCAAGTTCCCAAAACACACCATTAGATAATTTTCTCCTTGAAATAACTTGACTATTTAATTGAAAATCTTATAGACCCAACCATAATTGAATACATTTTCTGCAGTGAATTTTAGGGACAAGAGTCATGCAAACATACTATAACTCTGCCATTCTTTCAGAAACTTAAAAAAAAATATTTTGGATTATCTACAATATGTTTATCTGCAGCTGTTTATTTGAAAGCTACCAGAAAACCCATAGTCATATAAATAGTTATTGCCAAGTACAGCTCACACAAGAATCACGGTTTGGAGATTTTCAGTTCTCTTTGTTCTCCTTTCTAGTTCTATATTTGAAATATTGCTTAGGTTTTCATATCCCAAACACCAAGCCCAAAAGTAAAAATAGAAGAAAAAAAAACCTTTGCTAATGTTTAATGGTAAAAATAAATATTCATGTAAGAATTTCTAAAAGTATAGAATTATTAAAAATAGTAGGAATCTTCCCATTTCCAACCCCCCAGAAAAAAACACTGCTTGGTGAATACCATTCTGGATCTCCTCCTTATACATACACAACCATATGTTTTATTATTACAAAAAAGGGATAATTTTATGCATGCAGTCCTACGTATGCTTTTTCTCTTAGTGACACATTTAGGCATCTTTTTCATATAAAAGCACATTTGTATTTTTTAATGGCTGCAGAATATTTTGTTTTATGTGTGTACTATAATTTATTTAGCCAATTCCACTTGGTGGATATGTGGGCTGTTTTTAAGTGTTCACATTTATAAACAGTCCTGAAATGAATGTTCTTGTATATATGGGATGGGGCAAAAGTAGGTTTACAGTTGTGAGTATGTGAAACACAGAGTTTATTCTTGTATTATTAATTATTGTGTTATTTTTTATATGAGCAATCGTAAACCCACTTTTGCCCTACGCTGTATAGCTTTGGGTAGTGCATGATACTACTATAGTTAAATTTCTAGATAAGAAATTATTTGGTCAAAAGATTTCCATATTTTACATTTTAATAGTTTATGCCAAAATGTTTGTAGCAGTTTACACACTCACTACCACATCTTGGTTGGATTTGTATCTTAATGGTCTTAGAAATCCCAGGGCTAGAGCAGAGTTACCATTTTTGACTTTCTAAAATATAAAAATGACCCCATAGAGTGTTGCAGTTTCATAAGCACAAAATAGTAACCATAACTCAAAGCAGAAGCCTAGCCCATTCTGACATTCTCTGTAGATTCCTTACCTCTCGGCCCCCCACCCCCACTATGACAACCATACATGTTTGAGGAAGTTTGTTGAACTGGCTGGAGTAGGAAATGCTTTGTTATAAACCTGCCTTTTGCAAAGAAGTCAGTGGGTTGAAATGGAAAGGTCCTTTACTCCCACACTTGCTTGCTATGCACCCTTGGGTGTGTCACTAATTCTCCTCGAGCTGATTTCCTCATCAGGTAAATGGCATCCTGTTTGAATTCACTGAGAAAGTAGATGCAATTTCCAAGCACAATGCCTGGCATGCAGTTTTTGCTTGTTTCCTCCATCAGCTGAGCATCCTTTGTCTGTGAAGAACAGAGCTTCTATTCAAGGATCCAAATTTACTGTGACAAAAGACTCCAGTTTTAAACTACTTTCTAGACAAGGGTACATATTAGTTGTTGAGACCCTCTATTCTTCTTGATTTGTTTGCAATATATTGGGCATTAAATTACATTTTTAAACAGTATGCTTTTCTGTCTGTTTGTTTTCAGAACTGCTATTTCTAAATGCCTTAACCGTATCTATTTGGTTTTGCCAAGTGCATTGTGCAATAGGTCACATTACTGTTTGGCCACATTAAGTAGGTATAGTTACTTATGTTCAAATCTGCCTATTGTCTTTAAAGGTGGCTTTACTGACAATGGTTCCAGTGGGAGTGATTTGAGCCAAATGAGACCAATGATTGGTCTATAAGTCTTTTCACCCTGTGCATATGTGAAATGTTTCTTAAGTGAGCTCTTGAATCTGAGATTTGAAGAATTTGTCACCCATGGTAACTTTCTCCCTTTGGTAGCTGCTTGGTGGTCTAGTCAGACTCTTGCTATGCTTCTGACCATTAGACCTACTCCAAGGTGTTCTAAGACAGATTGCTGACAAACTAGATGATTCACTTGGGTCCTGGTGGACATGTAAAGAGCAGCTACAGAGGGAGGCTGGTGTCCTGAGTGTCACAGTGTGCATAAATCCCATTAAGCTAACTATGGAAATAAAGGCATTGGGTTTCTCACTGGCTATTCTTGGAGAAATTTGTAGCACTTAGAAAGCTGGTGGGAAGACAAGTCTTAGACAGGGGGGAGCCAGCACAACTGAATTCATTATACTTTCCTTTTATTTAACCACCCTCAAGAGGAGAGTTAATCATATCCTTAATCTTCAGGAGAGGAAATGGGAATTCATAGGTTTAATGATTAAATTTAATGAAATTTATAGAACTTAAGCTCAAATCCAAGACTTGTGGTCTAGTTAATGTTCTCTCCATTGAGGGAGAGGCTGGGATGGTGGTAGCTCCCAAAAGACTGTCCCTGGGTTGCATTCAGGAGGCCCAGGCTCAGCATCCACAGCAAAGTGTCAGGGTCCAGCCACATGAAACTCGGTGGAAACACAATCTAGTAAGAAATTGGAGTGAAACTAAGGCAGAGACCCAGCTCTCTGGAATGTGTTGTTGAAGTCAAAGATGGAAGGACCAAGTATATTAAGGTGGTCAAGGCTCACCTCAGATATACCAGTTGCTTCACCCATTCTAAGATCCACCTGAGAGGAGCTGGATGTTGTTCACATACTCTGATTGATCAGGGTTCATTAGGCAAAGGCACAGTGGAAATGAAGATTCATAATTCAAGGTCAGAGGGACTGCAAACAAGCAAAGATTGTATGTAGAGATCACAATTTCACCTACAGAATTGCCCTACTCAGGATCCTCCTCTGCTTTCCTTGCTTCACCTCTGCACTGCTGATGAGAGCAGTGAGCAATACCAATGATGCCAGAGTGTGCTGGGCTCCGTGAAAGTGCTCTGAGCCCACTTGACTAGGTTCTCTCCTTTTGTGTTGGACTCAGCCAGCATATCATTAAAATGTGTGCAGCTCAAGTGGCAGACTTCTGTTTCTGATGCAACTCTGAACTAAATTTAGGGAGCTGCATGACCTTAGTCCCCTTCAGATTGAACACCCATTTATAGCTCTATTTACCCTGAAAAATCATTTGTAGATAACACCTTTTCTCCATGTATTCTCTGAGAGTCCAATTACACTAAACCTCTTGATATAGCTCCATAACCTATCTGACCATGCTCAGGACCAGTTGATTGGGAGTTTCTCTGTCCCTGTCCCTGTCCCTTCCCCCTGTGCCCCCACAGCCCACCAGCTTCAGATGAATATCTAACAGCTTTCTAGAAGGCTGATGACAAAATACCTTTGTAAAGAACAAATAATTTTTTTTTTTTTAAAGCTGAGTTTTGGTTAACCAAGTTTGTTTTCAGTTGCAGCAGATAAAAACCGTAGAAGGCACAGGCCTGGTTGCTTAAAGTCTTTCTCTGAAGAAATGTTTTAATTGTCCTAAATTAGAAGATGCTGAAGGTGATGGAGTGGGAGAGGCCATGTAGGCCTGCTGTTTAGGTAATAAGTCCAGTTTTGTAGCGACTTAGAGAAAAGCAAAGAAAGTGTTGCGTTGAAAGACAAGAGGAGTCTGCATGTGATGCTGTGCCATTTTCAGTGTTGTTTATCTCCTGGTCATTGCTTTTATTTTACAGGATTTAAAGATAGATAACTTATACTAAATATATAGAAATAAATATTGGGTGGGGTGCTTCTACCACTGCTTTTTCTTTGAAACTTATTGATGCTTTTGGATAAGTGAAACATATTTCCTTTGTTATATAAAACTTAAAGGAATGGAAAGCTAAGGGAAAAAATAAAGTTAACAAAGCTTTAGCTTAATCAATCAACTAGATCCAACTACCAAGTTATAGGAAAACAAGAAACAGGAAAATGTTAAATGACACCAAGGGATAAAATTAGCAAAACTCAGATATAGAAAACTCCAAAGAACAAATAATCTAATTTCTTCCTCTTCCTCAACAAAAATGACAAGACATGGACAAAATGAATGGGGGAACCCAAGAGACTCAGCATATGTAACAAGTAATATGGTATGAGCCTTACTTGGATCCCAATTCAAACAAGAAAACTATATAAAAGATTTATAATCTTGGGGTAATTAGGGGACAGCTAGTAGCAATGAACATCCCTAACATAAGAAAGTGGGTTCTAATACCACTTTTCACTAAAAGAACCAAGATTCCTTGGGGAAGTGGCCAATTCCATGCATGATATGTAGTATGAATTTAGAAAACTGTCATATCAGATAGCAAGAAAGGCATAAAAGACTACTAGCATCGTATTAGAAGACCTCAAGAGCCAACTTGGCCAAAAATGAGAAATAATTAACATCAGTAAGAATAATTACTACAATGGATAGAAATAGTTCAAATATGTTAAATTTATGAGTTTATAATAACAACATATACTTTTTATCCTCACCGAAGGCTATATTTATTGACTTTTAGAAAGAGAGGAATGGAGAGAGAGAGAGAGAGAGAGAGAGAGAGAGAGAGAACATCGATTGATTGTCTCCTGTACGCTCCCAACCTAGGGTCCAACCCTCAACCTAGGTATGTGTCCTGACCAGGAACTGAACCTGCAACTTTTTGGTGTACAGGACGACACTCCAACCAACTGAACCACCTGGCTAGGGCTATAATGATATTATAAAAAGTAAAAATAAATTGGTCATCATTAGAGGATGCCAAGAAACAAACTCATCCCACAACTTGTCTGTCAGCCCTTCTAAAGACTTTATAAGCATCCAATCCCCTGTATTAATTCTCTTTCTGTTTAAGATACCTAATTATTCTTACTGATGTTATTTCCTGCATTGTATCTGGTGGGAATAAGCAGTATTTAAAAGTTTTCAGACATTCACAAATGAATGTTAGGCATGTCAAAATTCACCTTTCCTTCCCCACACACAATTACCAAAACCTCCCACATCTCTCCCCCTCATTCCCATGTTACATTCTTTGTTTTTTTTCACTGGTTCTTGTCAGTGGACTCCATGTTTTCAGGTATCAGGAGTCAGAAAGGGACCTAAACTTGAGGGTGGCCAACTGGAAAAGAGACTTCAGAGTGTCCCACACTCCATTATCTCTAGGCTTAGTTGCTGATTCAGCTGTCTTGGAACTGTGCCAACCTGTCTTCCCCCCACATCTATTATCACAATAATTCTAACATGTACAGGTTTTTAAAAAAATTCTATTCAAAGACAAAGTGCCTGAAGCACAAAGACATTAAATAACTCATCCAATATTGGTGCTTAAGGGCAGATTCAGGATGGATCCCAATTTTCTCTAACTATTGAGTGAACCTTGGGAAACACACTAGTGTAGACATATACTAAGCATCATAGTTCAGTTCTGTAGTCCTGCCAAGAACTGAGTGGGAGTTACACAGGAAACAGACTGATTTCTTTTCTTCTATGCTTGTGATAACAACCTTCCTGCATTTCTGTTGGTTAGTGGGAGATAGCCAAGGGAGAGGGCATGGGGGAAAACCCATAAAATAAGAATGAGCAAAAGAGACAAAGGGCAGTGAGGGCCAGCTGGTGGTGTTGCTGCTCTGATGGTGGAGCTGAGCGTCACTGGCACTTTCGCTGTGCTAGTTATGGTGGTGGTGGTGTCAGTCCTGGTGGGGTTAGTGGTGATGGTTCCTCTGATGCTAGTGCTCAAAAGTAGGGAAACAGATTAAAAGCTGCTCGAAGAAATGTAGCACTGCTTCTTCCTAGCTGGCTATTCCTGCTCAGTCCTTTCGTTCTACAATGAACCGCACTCTATTGAAAGGAGGATGCTTCTTTCTGACCCAACAAACCCCAGACAGCCCAGCCAGGCAGCAAGCCTTTTTTGGGGCCTGGATACCTGTCTTTTCCCTGTGAGTACTCTCCCTTCAGCTACAAACTCAGATTTCCCGAGTTCTGTTCTGTAACTGTACTGACTCCAAAGAACCAACATGGGTGGTGGTTCTTCCCAGTTTGAGTATATGGGCCTGGGAACCAAAATGCATGGTTTGGGATTCCAGTTCTGCAACTTCCTATCTATGTAATTTTGCTCAAGTTCCTTAACCTCTTTGAGCCTCTGTTTCTTCATCTCTAAAATGGGGGGAAATAATACTACTTTACAAGGTTAGATTGTTTATAATTAAGTTAATTATCTAAAACATGGCAGGTGCAAAATACATGACATACATTATATTAGTTGTACACACTCTAAATGGGATCAATGCATCACCTCACTTGGGGAAGCTGATCAGAAAAAAGGTGAGTATCAAAGTGTATTTTTTAATTGATCAGAATAAATTTTCCATTTAGAAACTCCTTCCAAACTCATGCAAAATAGTCCAATTCCTAGCAAATGAAGTATTGTCTTTTGACTTGGCAAGGGCATGGTGTGCTCTGAACCACTTAAAGTCTGGTTAAAAACAAAACAAAACAAAACAAAACAAAATAAAACAAAACAAAACAAAACAAAACAAAACAAAAACAATAACAGACAATTCGTTTTTGGCCTTGGTGACTCTGACCTGAGGTGTCTGTTCACAGTCTGATCAAGCTCTGGATGCACACTTCAAATAATCCACAGACAAAAATTATTTCTCTTAAGAGGAGCCCATCAACCTAATTAGTCATTTTAAAACAATTCCTGATTGTACATTTGCTGAGTGTTAAATATTCACAAACATTATTCTGAATAGCTCAGGTGCCATTTAAATTTAGAGATGTTACAGAAATTTTATCTTGTCCCTCCGATTTTCATAAATGCTTGCGTTTATTTAAAAATAATTTACACAAAGTTGAAAGCCTAAATTGTATATTTTCTGAAAGAAAGAAGGGAATAATCAATAGTTTGTAGATCTCTCCATTTCTATTTATAGACCACCTCACAAAATATCTGGACCTGAAACTCTATGAAATTGATATATGCTAAAATCTGTGCTATTGGAAGTTGAAACAAACACATTTAAGTGGAATGTTTTATACAAAGTGTTCACGCAGTCAGTAATATTAGTTCCTTTTGAATATTTACTAGTGCCTTAGTTTGATGATTCTAACTCATACTATGTTCAGAAATTGTGTTTTCTTCACTTTGCAAGGAATTCTTACATTTCCTTTCTTGCAATACATTGGGTATTGAAACCATATCATAGTGTAACCTAAACCAGATGTAACCTCACAAGGGTAGGAATTATGTAAAGTTGAGAAGACTAAGTTGAAATAAATGTTCTTGGTACCCCAAGGAATGAAGATATTACCATCTACCAGTTTGCAAGACATGTTTTAAATCTGTTTGCTTTGAGGTTGGGAGTCAGATCATCTCTTTGCCTTCCCTTTGCCATTCACTTAGTAATTTATTAATTCATCTAAAACTTCTAAGTAGTAGTCAGACTTATTTTACTCCAGTCCCTATCTATAAAATGATGAAGGTGTGTCATGACCATCAAAGTGTTAACAGAGAGGAGTGTGCCCCATCTCTCCTGGTAGCTGTTGGGGGTGGGGTTTTAGGAATATTCTGAGAAAAGGAAATTTTTAGATTTGCATGGGAAGATGCAATATAGTAAAAAGTTTTATTTCAATGGAATAATACCCCTGGATCTTCAAAGTCCCATTTCCCTTAGACTGGTCATATAAAAAGTGTAGCAGGGGTTTCAGTAGAGCTAAAATTAGAGTCAGAGTCTAGAGTTTCTGTTTCATATTTGCATAGTCCAATACAGTATTAGGCTAGCTGCAATCTCTTAGTCCATTGTGTGTGGGGTCCACATGGCCATGGGCCATATGGGTGAATACAAGGAAGCCAAGAGAGAGCTAGAAGCACAAGAACATCAAGAGTCCCAAGGAGGGGGGGTTGGAGTCCCAAGAGCACAAGACAGTGAATTTCTTTGTTTAGGGGATTATATATTCCCAAATGTTCATGCACTTGCAGTGGCCATGCCCATTATGGCCAACCATCTCTGTCTCCAAGTATGATTGACAGACAAGCATCTTCCTAAGATCACCCCATCTTTACTGGACATGCATCTGTTTTATTTTTGTTGGATCCCTTCAGTTGCAGTGTCTTGGTGAAGCTGCCCAAATGACATGCCTATAATGTCTGACCTTCCCTTTGCTCCTTTCCTATTATTAATAGCTAGCTAATTACAATGGTATCAAAAGCATAAATATTTACTGGGGATTTATTCTGGCAAAAGATTAAAAAAGTATAAGACATGGGCCCTTACCTTAATGAAATTGACTGTCTAGCCTTAGAGACCAAAGTGAAAGAAAACACTGTGAAAAAATTGTTTTTCTTTTCGAGAATTAGCTACAGATGCAAGGCAATGCAGCTGCTATTTTGACACTGAGTTGGTTGCTCATCAGGATCCCTGGATAGTGTGATCTTTCTTCCTCACAGCCTAGACTTCTTGAAGCTGCATAATTGGTTTGAGAATGTCTACATAAGAAACATTCAAACCTGTGGAGAATTTTTATAAGAGCTTATTTGAGCCAAGCATATGCCAAGGAACAAGATCTCAAATGTCCCTGAGAATAACAGGTTTGCAGCTCCTTTTATGCATTTGAAAACAAAGAAAGAAGTAAGAAAGATTACATGAAGGGGAGAGGAAGCACCTTGGGAAGGGGACTACAGAACAGTTAAAAATTATGTGCTCTCTTAAGGGTGGTCATGTGTAGATTGGATTACAAAGCAGTTAAGATTATGTGCTCTCTCGATGGGCCTGAAAGAGGACATTTCAAAGGTATGTTAACCTAGGTGCACAGAAACAATGGACAGGGCATGCTTAAGGCAAAGATAAGCCTTTTAGTAAAGAAGTGGTATGCCTGAGGCATGGCTAACCACCATGACTTGCCCAGATAAGAATTTATGATCTGATCACCCTGTGAGGCTACTTTCTGTAGAACCCCTTTTCTTGTCCACAAGAAGACAACTTTTTCAGAGAAAGCAAAATCATTTTTTGTCATAAGTACACACATGGCCTGCTTCCCCACCAGAAATTTCAAATCAGCTCTCAGGATTCATTAGTAGAAGACTGAGAAGTGAAATTGAATTTAATAGTTGAGCTTTGGGTCTCGAGTTGCATTTAGTGATTGGTTTCTGAAAAGCCTTCTGCTCTCCAAGCTGCAGTACAACTTTGGTCTTCTTGGTCACATGAAGGTTATGGCCCCCAATGAGGAAACTTGGCTTCTGACAAGGAAGAAGCTTGAGGTTTTTTCATAGGTAATACATAGAAGTCAGGAAGCAGGGGTGGAGGATGTCCCCTTGACCTGTGAGATAAGAAAACAAACAAACCCATCTGAGGCATGAATTACATATGTTCTGATGCCTAATTTTAGAAGCAGAATGTGAGGAGATGAGTTGGAGTACACATGAGCAACTCCAATAAAAAGTTGAGATAGAATGTTCTTGCTCTTACTGAATGATGGGCTGTGGAACCAAAGTACACAGGGTTTTGCAAACATAATTGCTGATAGATCATAGTTTTCTACTAGAAGGTCTGAGATAGTCTAGCTGGCTCTCTGTGAACAAGGAAATAGACTTGGTAGGAACTGAAGGATGAAAATAGCTTTTCCTACATTAACCATCCAGGAAGCAACTAGGAAAGGGAAGTAGGAAACCCCTAGAAGATGACTCCCGTGAGTGAATCTTCCTGGTGCTCTGTAATTGGAGACCTTAAAGAGGTGTCTGCATATTGAAAAACAAACTGGAAGACTAAAGGCTGTTTAGATGAAGGATGGCCAGATAAATGCCACCCTCTTCCTTTCTTTGCCATGACAAACATCACCATGGTGTTTTTTCCTTCTAAGATTGCAATTTTTCTATGTTGCAATCTACAAACTTGTGAAGACCACCTCTCCCTGTCTGAGATCTCACTTTGTCTTTTTAGTTGGAATAAATTAGAAATCTTAAGACAACTAGAGACTAATATCAATCAAAAGGTTTCACTCTCTTATTCCAGTTAATTGTAGTGGCCATGAAGCCACTTATTTTATTTTTTTAGAATTTTTGTTAAATTTATTAGTTTATTTTTTATTTATTGACTTTGAGAGAGAGCGAGAGAGAGCGAGAAACATTGATTTGTTGTTCTATTTATTTATGCCTTCATTGGTTAATTCTTGTATGTACCCTGACCAGGGTTCAAACCCACAAACTTGGTGTTTTGGGACAACACTCTAACCAACTGAGCTAACCAGGCTAGGGCACAGATGAAGTCTCTTAAATAAAGTTGATCTTGGTGACTTCATTCTAATTCAGAAACTGGTATGATTTTTATTTTTTTGCATATTGAGATTAAGGTTGATTTTTCAAAGACAGACTCACACTAACCAAGTTTTAGGAAACTGATGTTGTGATATAATAAATATATTTGGTTTTTGCTCTCCTGGCTTTCCTGAATGTTAGGAATGTCTTTTGTTATTCATTAGGATCCCCTCTAGAGCACAGCAGAGTTTATGCTAAGGAGGCAATTTAAGGTGGTGCTCCTAGATAAGCTGGAAGGGAACAGATAACTGAAAAGACAAAGTGATTAGAGGGTTGAAATTTTCTGCCCTACTCACAGGCCTCCAAGAAGAGGAATGTGAGGGGAGCTGGAGATTAAAGTTCTATAAAAACTCTTGAACAATGACATTTGAGGAGCTTCCGGGAGAGTGATGTGCCTGGGGAGTACATGGAAGTTCGTTGCTCCTTCCCCCATACCTTGCCCAATGCCTCTCTTCCATCTGGTTGTTTCTAAGTTGTAACTTTTTATAATAAATCAGTAAACATAAGTAAATATTTCCTTGAGTTGTTAGCCATTCTAACAAATGATTGAATCCTTGGGCCAGAATATGCCTTCCCCTGGACAGTGCTTTAATGGGGACTTTCAAAACATGCCTTAGCATGTTCATTGCTCACAGCCTTCCTTCAGACTGATCAACACATCTTGATGCTGAAGACTAGCAAACAATATTGATAAGAGAGTGAGCTCTGCAGTTGGAACAGACCTAGATGCACATCCTGATTATGGCACTTTTATTCATTCAACAAATGTTCATGGAGCTCTGGCCTGTGTGGCTCAGTTGATTGGACGTCATCCTGGTGCACCAAAGGGTTATGAGTTTGAATCCCAGTCAGGGCACATGCCTGGGTTGTGGGCTTGACCCCAGGGAGGGGGTGTGCAGGAGGCAGCATATCGATGTTTCACTCTCATATCGATGTTTTTTCTCTCTCCCTTCCTTTCTCTTTAAAAATCAATAAATTATTCTTAAAAAAAAAACTTCATAGGACATATATTATGTACCAGGCACTGTACTGGTGCTGAACACCAGCAGTGAACAACACACAGTCTTTGCTCTCACAAAGTGTACATGATGGGCAGTAAACGAATAAATATAAAATACAATATATATATCTGTACACCCATATTCATAGAAGCATTATTCATAACCAAAAGATGGAAACAATTCAAGTGTCCATTGTGAGTAAATGGATAAACAAAAGGTGGTATCAACACACAGGGAAATATTATTCAGGCTTAAAAAGGAAAGATATTCTGACACATACTAGATCAACCTGGAGAATATTATGCTAAGTGAAATAAGCCAGTCACAAAAAGACAAATTCCACTTATATGAGGTACCTAGAGTACCTCACAAGGTACACTTACATTCTTAGAGGCAGAAAGTAGAGGTGGCTGCCAAGGGCTGGAAGAAGAGGGAAATAGGACAGTTGTTGTTTAGTGGGCACAGAGTTTCAGTTTTGCAAGGTAAAGAGTTCTGGAGGTGGATGGTGGTGATGATTACACAGCACTGTGAATGTACTTCCACTACTGAACTTCATACATGAAATTGTTAAGATGGTAAATTTTATGTCATGTGTATTTTACTACTATTAAAAATGATATAAATCTAAAAGGGGTAATAAATATTATGAAAAAGAATAAAAGCAGTGTACAGGCAACAGACAGTGTCCTGGGGTGGTTGTTATTTTTGGGAAGGGTGGTTTAGGCACAACCCTTCCTAGGAGATGACAGAAGAGATTGAATGAAAGGAGGGTACAAGCCAGGTGGATGTTTGAGAGAACAGTTCAAGCAGAGGGAAGACCAAGTGCAAAGAATCTGAGCTGAGAGTATACTTGACGTAGTTGAGGATCATCCAGGAGACTCTGAACTGGAGTGGAGTGGGCAAGGGTGAGCAGACATAAAATGGGGTTTGAGAGGAAGACAGAGCCAGATCAGGTAACACCTTGTTGGTCATGGTAAGGATTTCAGATTGTACAGTAGTTCCCTGCCTTATCTGTGGGGGGTGTATTCCAAGACCCCAATGGATGCCTGAAACAGCAGATAGTACCGAACTCAACAGAGTCTATGTTTTTCCTATATAGACATATCTTGTCACTTACCGCTTCTCTTTGGCATACCGAATTGCCAGCATCACAACTCTTACGCTTTAGATTCATTATTAAGTAAAATAAGAGTCACTTCAACATAAGCACTGCCATCCTGAGACAGTTAATCTACAAACTAAGACAGCTAAGTGGTTAATGGGCAGGGAGCGTACACAGTGTGGAGATGGTGGACAAAGGGATGATTCATGATCCAGGAAGGACAGAGCTGGATATTGTGAAATTTCATCACGCTACTCAGAATGGTGTGCAATTTAAAACTTATGAGGTGTTTATTTCTGGAATTTTATATTTAACATTTTTGAAGTGAACATGGGTAAGTGAAACTGTGGAAAGTGAAACTGCAGATAAGGGGGCTACTGTATTCCAAGTCAATTGGGAAGTCATTGGTGGTTTGATTTAGAGGAGTGACACTGTTTTAGTTATATTTTTAAAAGAATCACCTTGACTCCTAGGTGGAGAATAGACTGCAAGGGGCCAAAAGTGGATGCAGGATGGCCAGAAAGGAAGCTGATGCAGCCAGACACAAAGTGGCTTGGACTAGTGTGGTACTGGTGGAGGCATTGAGAAGTGGTTTGATTCTGCTTGTTATAAAAGGTAGAACCCAAATGGGATTGTAGTTAATAATGCAATTTTATGTAACATGGTGATGGCCACCTGGTCTTGCAGCCTCCCCACTATGGCCTCTTCATTCCCATTCAAGGTCTGTGCCAACTCAGTTGCTTTTCACCACCTCTGCTTGTCTTCACTGAGGCACAGGAAACTTCTGGGACCCTGACATGCAACACACCAGCTATGGAAATCCAGGGTGCTGCCTCCAACTCTCCAGCTACTTGTTCCCTTGCCCCCTTCCATTGCTCTCGCTACAGGTTGGAAATGGCAGACTGTTCTGGAAGATCCCCAGAAGCGTGCTGCTCAGCCTGATGTTTTTGGACTCCCCATACCTAACCTGATGCATGTAAAGTCCCACCCCCTTTGAGAGATGTGGCCTTTGGGGGTATGCAAACCATATCCGCTGGCCCCTAATTTCTGCCTCTCCATCTTACTTCTCTTATTCAAGAAACACTGGACCTGCCCTCCTTGGGGGATGACACCTCCCTCAGGTGAAACTCTGGGAACTGGTTTGAAATGTTAAATGATAGATAAAGGGATTTAGAAAATCCTTTTCACTCTTGACAAAGCTTTTCCATGAATTTGATAACCTTATTATGGATGTTAGAAGTTGAAAATTCAATCTTTCTTTTTCTTGGCATTTTAACTTTAACATCCTAATATTCATCCTTCCAACACTCCCCCCAGCAACTAAAAAGAAAGTCATTTACAGAGAAATGCCAAAAAGAAAAGCACAGTGATAGATTCTAAAACATTTCTCCTCTCACATAATTGAACTTTAATAACTGTAAGCAGTTTCCATCAGTTTCCGGAGGTAAAGCTGCTCGTGCCCCAGGAGCTGTCTCTAGGGCAGTGGGAATGGCAGTTGCCATCTCCTCTGTGTGCTGAGTGGGCTCCAGGCCCATTCCTTTCCTTCACTGTTGGGCTGAGGAGGTTTTGGAAAATCTCCAGAGAAAATTGTTAAAATGAATCTGAAACAGGTTATCACTAGCATGTGGAAAAGCTGGAGGTGTGGAAATAGGCAGCCATGTATTTAGATGGAGATTTCTGAAAGTTAAAAGGGAGTAATCAATAAAAACACAGTGAATACAAGTTGGGGACCTTCAAGTACAGTGTGGGAACACTTGGCAGGAAGAGCAGGACCTCAGACTCCTGTTGTAACCAGATCAGTCACTGTTTTCAGCACTGGGTTGGCCTCTTGTCCAACGGAGTTGGAAATGAGTTCAGATAGTGGTGAGGTGCAAAAGTGGAGGGTTTCAGTCTCTGAACTGCCACTCATGAATTGTGCCATTAAACTCTGAGACTCAGTTTCTTTATCAGCAAAATAGGAATCATACTCTAATAACCTCTGCCCAAACCACTTCACAGGCCCCCTGGCAATGAAGGTCTCCTGGTGTAGACAAGGGCTGCCTAAGTTAAGTTGGGACAAATGACAGATGGAAGGAGGAAGTTATCCTCCAAGCAGGGACATCATGAGTCAAATTTTCTCTGACACTCTTGTCCAGGGCACTTGCTTGGGTCCAAGTGTTCAAAAGGCTGTTCATCTCTTACCAGAAGCAGGGCTATCTGGCGATAAGTAGAAAGCTCTGTGGTGGCCTCCACAAGAGGTGGCTGGGTCTGCTGAGTGAGGTCGTCCTGGGTTGAGGTTTGCTGTTAGCAACAGGCACTACAAATGCACAATTCGTGATTGTAGTTCATTTGGAATACAGCATTTCTGCAGCAGTGCACAGGATGCCAACAGTAAAATGTTGCTGTGTTCAACTAGTACTAAAGACTTGAAGAGGAGCAAATACATTATTGCAGGAGTATTTTTATATTAAGGAGAACTTTGCAATTTACTCAAAAGAACCTTCTGGAATAAATTAGAATCATTTTTAAGAGGCCTGCATTAACACACTGGGGCATTCATTCCTTTTATTTTATTCCTTACACGTTTACAATTGGAAAATGCTATCATTCTGCAATTATTAAATAGTTTGGGGAAAGGGTTATTTATTTTTAAATTTATTTTGAGAGTGCCTTTCCTTATTTCTTTTCATGTTAAAAATTTTACCCTTTCGGAAGCCAATTTGTGTGTGTGTGTGTAAAAAACTGGCACGAATGTGAGAGGCTGACCTTTAGCTTCAGAGGAGGAGGAGGAGGAGGAAGTGCAGTGAGGGGCAACTGCAGAGGGTGTGAAGAAGGCAGCATGAGTCAGTGTCTTTGCAACACCCTTCTCTCTCCCTCCTCTTAGGCGTGACCCAAGACTGTCCATGCAATGCTGAGTCGGAAAAAGAAATCCTGTAGAAGTGACCGCTGTGGTGATGGCAGCATAAGCAGTTCCTCTTTTGAAGTCTTAATGCTCCCATAGCTGTGGGAGCAACAGTCAACGTTCACAGCCCTCCCTCAGCTACCGACAAACCATGAGGAACTGTGAGTTTTCTCTTCAAGATGCAGGAGAGGAATTGTAACTACAACGAACAATTGGCTTTAGGAGCTGAAAAAGAAGGACTGCAGGCAGATGAATGAACAGCATTTCAGGGTGAGCTCTGGGTTCTTAATAACCTGGAACCACCCCTTCAGCTTTTGGCAATTGCCTTTACAGAAGAGGAGGACAACTACATTTATTACCAGAGAAATGTGGTCTCCTCTGTGTCTGAGTAGACTGGGTCACCTTCCAGGGGACATCCCATGGTGACCTCTCTCTACCAATGGAAGAAGCTCTTGCCTGCCTGCCATCTCCTCCATAAAACTTTTCCTGCTTAATGGAAATCAAAGGGTGAGCCTCTTGCTGCTCCCACATTTTTTAAAATCGAATTTATTGGGGTGACATTGGATAATAAAATTATATAGGTTTCAGGTATACAATTCTAGACTACATCATCTGCATATTGTACTGTGTATTTACCACCCCAAGTCAAGTCTCCTTCATCACCATTCATCCTTGCTTTACCTTCTTCTGTCTCCCCCAACCACCCCTTTCCTCAGGCAATCAGCATGCTGTTGTCTGTGTCCATGAGTCTTTATTTTTTTCTTTGCTTAATCTCTTCACCCTTCTCACCCAGTCCCCAACCCCCTCCCCTCTGGCAGCTGTCAGTCTGCTCTGTATCCATGAGTGTGTCTTCACTTTGTTTATTAGTTTACTTTGTTCATTAGATTCCACATATAAGTGAAATCATATGGTACTTGTCTTTCTCTGACTGGCTTATTACACTTAGCATAATACTCTCCTGGTCCCCCATGCTGGTGCAAAAGGGTTAGATTTCATTTTGTTTTTTAGAGCTGAGTAGTATTACACTGTGTAAATGCACCACAGCTTTTTAATCCACTCATCTACTGATGGGCACTTGGGCTGCTTCCAAATCTTGGCTATTGTAGATAATGCTACAATGAACATAGGGGTGAATATATTCTTTCAAATTAGTGTTTTGAGTTTCTTTGGATATATTCCCAGAAGTGGATAGGCAGTTCAACTTTTAATTTTTTAAAGGAAACTCCATACTGCTTTTCATAGTGGTTGTTCCAACCTGCATTCCCACCAACAGTGCAAGAGGGTTCCCTTTTCTCCACATCCTCAACAACACTTGTTTGCTGATTTAGTGATGATAGCCATTCAGACAGGTGTGAGGTGATATCTCATTGTGGTTTTAACTTGAATTTCTCTGAATAGTGATGATGAACCTCCTTTCATATGTTTATCTGCCATCTATATGTCCTCTTTGGAGAAGTGTTTATTCAGGTCATTTGCCCATTTCTTCATTGGATTATTTGTTTTTTTGGTGTAGTGTTTGATAAGTTTCTTATAATTTTTGGATATTAAGCCCTTATCAGATGTATCAGTGAATATGTTCTTTCATTCAGTGAGTTGTCTTTCACTTCGTTAATGGTTTCCTTTGCTGTATAAAAATTTTTAGTTTGATGTAGTCCCATTTGTTTATTTATTCTTTTGTTTCCCCTGCCTGAGGTGATATATCAGAAAAAATATTGCTATGAGAATTGTCTGAGATTTTACTGTCTATGTTGTTTTCTTCTAGGATTTTTATGTTTCACAACTCATATTTAAGTATTTTATCCATTTTGAGTTTATTCTTGTGTATGGTATAAGAAGATGGTCTAGTTTCATTTTTTTTTTTTTTTTTGCACAAATCAGTCCAATTTCCCCAACACCACTTACTGAATAGATTGTCTTTACCCCATTGTATGTTTTTGCCTCTTTGTCAAATATTAATTAACTATAAAGGTATAAGTTTATTTCTGGTCATTTCTATTATTTTCTATTGATCTATATGTCTGTTTTTATGCCAGTACCATGCTGTTTTGATTACTACTGCCTAATAGTGTAGTTTGACATCAGGTAGTGTGATTCCTCCAACTTTGTTCTTCTTTCTTCAGATTGTTGTGGCTATTGGGGTCATTTGTGGTTCCATATAAATTTTTGGAATAACTTGTTCTAGTTTTGTGAAATACACCATTGGTATCTTGATAGGAATTGTGTGAATCTATAGATTGCTTTGGGTAGTATGGACATTTTAACAATGTTAATTCTTCCTCTCCATGAACACGGTGTATGCTTCCACTTATTTGTATCTTCTTCAATTTCTTGCTTCGGTGTCTTATAATTTTCTGAGTACAGGTCTTTTACATCCTTGGTAAAATTTATTCCTAGTATTTTATTGTTTTTGAAGCAATTGTAAATGGGATTATTTTCTTAGTTTTCTTTTCTGATAGTTCACTATTGGTATATAAAAATGCAACTGATTTCTGGATATTTATTTTGTATCCTGCTAATTTATTGAATTCATTTATCAGTTCTGATAGTTTTTGGTAGAATCTTCAGGGTTCTCTATATACAGTATCATGTGATTTGCAAATAATGACAGTTTTATTTCTTCCTTTCCAATTTGGATGCCTTTTATTTCTTCTTGTCTAATTGCTGTGGCTAGGACTTCCAGTACTATGTTGAATAAGAGTGGTGAAAGTGGACATCCCTGTCTTGCTCCTGATCTTAAGGGAAACACTTGTAGTTTTTACCTATTTAGCATGATGTTGGCTGTGGGTTTGTCATATATGGCCTTTATTACGTTGAGGCAAGTTTCCTCTGTTCCCACTTTGCTGAGAGCTTTTATCATAAATGGGTGCTGGATTTTACCAAATGCTTTTCCCTCATCTATTGATATGATCATATGGTTTTTATCCTTCATTTTGTTGATGTGGTGTATAATGTTTATTGGTTTGCAGATAATGTACCAATCTTGCATCCCTGGAATGAATCCCACTTGATCATGGTGTATGACCTTTTTCATGTATTTCTGGATCCAGTTTGCTAATATTTTGTTGAGGATTTTAGCATCTATGTTCATCAGGGATATTGGCCTATAATTTTCTTTCTTTGTAGTGTCTTTATCTAGTTTTGGAATTAGGATAATGCTGGTCTCATCAAATGAACTTGGGAGTCTTCCTTCCTCTTGAATTTTTTGGAATAGTTTGAGGAGGATAGGTGTTAGTTCTTTCTTGAATATTTTGTAAAATTCACCTGTGAAGTCCTTTGGTTCAAGACTTTTATTTGTTGTGAGTCTTTTCAAGTGCACATGGGCCATTTTTTAGGATAGACAACATGTTAAAACACAAAACCAGTTTCAATAAATTTAAAAAGATTGAAATCATACCAAGCATCTTCTCTGACCATAATCATATGAAACTAGAAATCAATAACAAGAATAAAACCTGAAAAACACACAAAGTCATGGAGGCTAAATAACATGTTACTAAACAATAAATGGGTTAACCATGAGATAAAGGAAGAAATTAAAAGATACATTGAAACAAATGAAAATGAGATCACAACAATCCGATATCAATGGGACACAGCAAAAATAGCCCTAAGAGGGAAATTCATAGCATTACAGGCCTACCTCAAGAATCAGAGAATCTGAATAGACAGATTACGGCTAGTTAAACTGATGCTTCCACATACCTGGGAAAGAGAGAGAGTCTTACAATGTATCTGAGGATGAGCACATGAATTTTTCCCACTAAAACTCTTCTCACCCTTGTTGTAAGTGATCTCTGAATTGCCAACGCCAGCAAAAACTTCCCAACACCTTCCCTGACACGGTTGACACAGCCTTGTATTTGAACATCTTCTTTTGAACCTCCAGGACAGCATTCTGCCTTGGCTCCTCTGTCACCTCTCACACTATGCCTTGAGGCCAATTGCTTCCTATGTCTGTGCCATAAATGTAGCTGCTGCTTCTCAGAATTCCACTTTTGTTCTTCTCACTCCTTAATTTTTTCTCAGCAATTTCATCTGATCCCAGAACATGTGATTCTATATTTTAACAAACTTTCTAGGTGTGCTGACTCCAAAGCAGTTTTGAGAATCTCTGGACTTCTTAATCCATCTGGTTCTTAGCATCCCCATCTATAAAGGTTCATCAAACTATTGTTAAGATTAAGTGGGTTCATATATGTAAACCACTTAGAACAGAACCTGGCACATAGTCAGATTTATATAAATGCCTGGTTGTTAAGTTTAGGTAGAGGTCTAATAGGAAATAAGTCTTCAATGAAACATTGAGGCATTTTACAGAGACAGATATTTGTTCTCCAGGATCTAATCTCTCCTTCTTCCAAAATCCTCACATAGCCACTCAGCATTCCTTGCAACTAAGTGTGGCTGTGTAACTAGGTTCTGGCAAATGAAAGGTAAGTAGAATTGTCCTGTGGAAGTTTCTAGAAGCCTCCATACAAGCCAGCTAGCTTGTGCTCTTTGTCCTTTTTTCTTTCTGCCATTCTTCAGCCTGAAACTTGAGGTGATGGCTGCCATCTTGGAGCATGAGGACTGTCTACCAAACTTGTGAGAAGGTTGAGCTGGAAGCACATTAGATTTTAAGGACTTTGTGGAGCATGGTCTCCTTGAACTCCTGGACTACTTCCCTCTAGATTTTTACATGACAGGGGAACAAATGTTTATCTTTTTAAAGCCACTACTATTTTGCATCTACAAGTTGAATTGCAGTCAACTTAATCTTAACTAATACAGAATGCTGATAACAGGTAGTGCACATAAGTTAGGCATTGAATACCAAATTATGTTTTATTTGGTGAACAGTAGAACTATTGGAGATTTTGGTTAACTCAATGTGAAATACACTTTAAGAAGATTAATTTTCCGGTCATTTTATGGTAACGAAAGACTTAGAGGGGAGAATAATTAAGAGATTGATAGAGTAGACAGAAAGGAGGCAATGATAGTCTCAGATAGATAATAGTGGTGAAAACAGAAAGGAGAAGCTGTTTGACATAGTCTGTGTTAAAAGAGACCCAGTTACATTGTGCAGTTGATCAGATATCTTGGTGAAGCGATGGGAAAGGGAAAGATGATTTTAAGGTTTGAGTCTGAGAAATTTGGAGGGTGCTTCAGTGATTTGTTAGAACTGTCTCGTGCTGGTCTTTTCTAAACTCTGCAGTCAGTGACTTCATGTTGGTAGCTTGAAATTGGCCACAATGGGAATGTGGAAACACTATGGAAATCAACACATGCTGCAATTCAGGACTCCTCCCTTCCACCAAAGAATGGTTTACCAGCATATCACTGAATTCAACTGCCCCAAACATAAGTCAGGAGGAAGAGCTGGTTTAGGAGATATAATGAGATTCACTTTAACAATGAAACTTCTAGGTGTTGGCTAGCCACAGAGTGGGTGGAAGCTATATTAGAGGCAAGCACACAATGATAGAAATGCTGAAGCTGTAGATATAATAATTCATCAAGACAGAGAGTGTGGACCAAAGAGAAAAGGACAGAGAATAAAACCCTCAGTAATATCTCCTTTTAGGACTTAGAAGGAGGAAAAAGAGTCACGAGAAACAGAAAAAATAATCAGAGAGATTGTGGGGAAAAAATAAAAAAGTTTTGTACTATGAAAATGAGGAAGGAAGAGAGAGAGAGAGGTGAGGAACTGTAAAGAAGCTGAATGAGGTACAAGAAAAGGCTGCTATATTTGAGGATTAGAAAGCCATAAGAGGGCAATGTTTCTAGAGGATGGCTGCAGAAACCAAATCCCTCAAAGCCTGGGTCCAAGAATATGTAGCTAATTTGTACAGCATCCAGCCAAATTTCTACTGCATTATAGGATATAAATATATGGACTTTGATGCATTTATAAATGCAATGTGCTTTGGAGATTACTTGATTTTTTCTGAAGAAATTGGGTCATTCATTTACTAATTTTTAAAGCTGCATGGAGGTTGGGACTATCTAATTCACCATGAGAAAAAAGGTGATATTGGTGCAGTGAAGAGTGTATGTGGGGCATGTGTGTTGGCCCGCTTGATTGTGTTGTAATCTGTTGACTAAGGAGATAAACCTATCTGAAGTGACTGTGGGTCTGACCGCATTGTGTGTACATCAAGCCTACCTTTTGATTTGTAGCTGATGCTGCTAGAGTCTTCTCTTGTTTCTTCCATGGCTCAGTCCTAGCCTTTGCATGTGGCAATCACTTTGTCTTTGGCAGTTCCATGTTGGTGTCTACATACTACAACTGTGAGGATGTTTTTCAGCAGTTTAAGATACCCAGAGTTGGGCATGAAAGTGCCTGAAAATAATTATCTATGTCATGGTTACCTACCACTTTTGGGAAGGTGAGGGATGGGAGAAAGGAAGGAGAAGAAGAAATCCCACTTACAGAATGCCCACTATTTCTTTAACAACTGTTTATTGAGTACCTGTGATAGCCAGGCCTTTTACATCTCATAATTCTTCCAAGAACCTTTCTGGGGGGGTTATTATCCTGACTGTTTTATAGATGAGCACTTCTCTGCTCACTCACAGTTGACCTTTAGATAATGAAATTCTCCAATACTCTGGATATAAGATCTTCAGTGAGGTCTGGAGTCACAACAACATGAGGGGTTGGACATCATCTAGAGTCCAACACCTAATCATTTTCACTTACTTGTAGATTCTGCTTCTAGTTACAAGCTCCAATTTCCTCTATACTTTATATTCTTAATAAAAAATATAGAACTTGGAACACTGGCTCAAATTGGCATCATTCTTCATTCATTCACTCATTCATCCATTCAACAAAAATGTAATGAACTCTTATTCTGCTAAATACTGGGATTGTAGAATTAAATAACCCTTTGTCCCTGCCATCAAGGAGCTTGCATGTTGCATAGCAAGCTCAAGATCACAAAGTAGGTACTTCTCAGCCAAGTCAAAATCAATGATCAAATACCTAGTATTTTGTTGTGTGACCTGTGGTTTCTGCACAATTTTGCTCTGTGGTTATCCTTACAATGTTTCCTCCACTTGTTTTATATGACATCAGGTCCCTTGAGGAGTAAGTGCCTTGAGAGCTAAGACTGTGTCTCATGTGACTTTGTATCTCCACCAACTGGGACAATTTCTGGCACATAAGGTGTTCAATGGATGCTAATTGAGTTAATGGATGAGGTACAAGGACTGTTTGTTAATTAATATTAGTATTCATCCTTTATATCAAACATGAGGCCAAAAGACATTGACTTGCCAGTAGATTTGGCACAGGTATTCGGATTTTCTGATTTCTAAATGTTAGTGCTTTATAAAATTATTTATTTATTTAAATTTTGACCTCATGTGCACAGAATTGAATTTAATGTACATCTTGGGTCATGTCTCACCAAAATTATCTGTGCAAGACCCTTCTAGTTTATATTTGCCTCTTACTTTTCTCATTTCCGGCTCTCTGCCACATGACACCCACTCTAATTTTTGTATGTACGTATTTTTAAGATATGCATGTATTTTTGGTATATTTTTTCATCCTTTTACTTTCACACATCTACTTCCATGTATTTAAAGTGAGTCTTCATAAGCAGCATATAATTGGGTTTCATTTTTATTTCTCAGCCTTTCAATTGGAGTGTTTAGTCATTTTGCATTTAATGTAATTACACTATGTTTGGGATGATAAATATGTTTTTTTTCCCCGACCTGTAGTAAAAATACATTTATTTCATAGTTCAGTACACACATAAATCTACAATTTCTAACTATAACAAAAAAGGCTAAACTTTCTATTTTTTTTCAATATATTTTACATTTTCTGCATTTCTTTTTTCTTTTTGTTTGCTTTCTTTTTGACATTTTAAAAAACATTCCTTTATTAGCTTATACATTCTATTAGGTTATACATTCTTTTACTATTGTTTAGTGCTTACTTTAAAAATAACAACATGCATTCTTGACAATTTAAAATCAATATAAATTCATACTATTACCCTTTTATAGACACAATAAACCTCAGTATTATTGTCATGTATCTTGATTTTATATGTATTTTAAATCCCATAAGGATATTGCTATTCGATATTGTCAATGTTTATTTAGACAATTATGTTTATGACTTACGTAAACTTGGTTTAGTTAAATTTTACCATTTGCACTGCTTTTCATTCTTCTCTGCATTTCTGAGCTTTCTTCTAGGATCATTTTTTGTTTTGTCTAAAGAAAAGCCTTTAGTAGTATACCCATTAGAGTGGATGTGCTGCTGATATTCTCAGTTTTTGTTTGAATTATCTTTATTTAAGCTTTATTTTTGAGGGATTTAAAAAAAAAATACAAAGTCCTAGATTGGCAGTTATTTTCTTTTCATACTTAGAAGACATTATTTTAGTATTTTCGGGATTCTCTTGGGTAATGCTGGCTTCACAAAATGAATTTGGAAGTATTCTTCCTCTTTAATTTTTGGAAGAGTTAGTGTTAATTCTTCTTTAAGTGTTTGGTTGAATTTACCAGCAAGCCACCTGGTCTAGGACTTTTCTTTGTTGGGAGGTTTTTGATTAGTAATTCAATCCCCTTACTTGTTATGGGCCTATTGAGATTTTCTATTTATTCTTGGGTCAGTTTAAGCAATTTGTATGTTTCCAGGAATTTGTCTATTTCTTCTAGATTATCTAGTTTGTTGGCACACAATTAATTATTCATAGTATTCAGAGAACAAAGTATGTGCAACTTTTGGAAATTTACTGGGATTTACTTTGTGAAATTGTAGGTAGCAAATTTTGGAGAATATTTCACAATTGTTTGAAAAGACTTTTCAGTCCTTTAAGTAGAATTCTAAAGACCTAAACTTGAGCTTATCAGTTACATTATTAAACCTTTGATATTTTTCCATTTGTTTTTTGTCTTCTTGCTCTATCAGTTTCTGAAAGGTATTTATTCAAATCCCCAAACCACAGTTGTTTTCTTGCATTCTCTTTAGACTTGTTTTTTTATATTGAAACCATATTGTTAAGTGCACATATATTCATATTCATTTTATCTTCTTCTTCTTGAACATTTTATCAATGTTTAATGTCCCTCTTTACCCATTATTATGTTTTTCACATTAAATTCTATTTTGTGTAATAATTAATTATGCTGGCTTAGTTTTGGTTTAGACTTTCCTGGTTATCTTTTTTTATTTCTTTATGATTTTTTAAATGTGTGTCCTGCACCTGAATAGATACTTCTCCAAAGAGGACATACAGATGGCCAATAGATACATGAAAAAATGTTCAGCATCACTAATCATCAGAGAGATGCAAATTTAAACCACAATGAGATATCATATCACACATGCCAGAAGGGCGATCATCAATAAATCAACAAATTACAAGTGCTGGTGAGGATATGGACAAAAGGGAACCCTCATGCCCTGTGGGTGGGAATGCAGACTGGTGCAGCCACAGTGGGAAACAGTATGGAGTTTCCTCAAAAAATTAAAAATGAAACTGCCTTTTGACCCAGCAATCCCGCTTCTGTGACTATATCCCAATAATCCTGAAACACCAATCAGAAAGAATATTTGCACCACTATGTTCATAGCAGCATTATTTATTTACAATAGCCAAGATCTGGAAACAGCCCAAATGGCCATCACTAGATGAGTGGATAAAAAAGATGTGAGACATTTACACAACGGAATACTACTCAGCCATAAAAAAGAAGGAAATCTTACCTTTTGCAACAGCATGGATGGGCCTGGAGAGTATTATGATAAGTGAAATAAACCCTTCAGAGAAAGACAAATACCATATGATCTCACTTATATGTGGAATCTAATGAACAAAATAAACTGACAAACAAAATAGAAACAGAGACATGGATACATGGAACAGACTGAAAGCAGTCAGAGAGGAAAGGGTTTGGGGGACTGGATGAAAGAAGGTGAAGGAATTTGCCAAAAAACATATATACATGACACATAGACACAGACAACAGTGTAGTGACAGCCAGAGGGAAAGGGAGAAGAGAGGTAAGTGGAGGGAGCAAAGGGGGTGCAAAAGGGGACAGAAAGAGACTTGCATAGTGCTAGATGGAAAAAATCCAATATGATTAGTGAGTTCAACTCAGTTACATTTGTTCAGTTCTTGTTATAGTAGGATTTATTTCTGTGATTTTATCTTCTCTTTTTTCCCCTTCCATTGAATATTTTTGTGCTGGGTTAAAATGATTAATTTTATGTTCTTATGGTTATCTGTAAGTTATTCAGATTCATATGTATGTTCATTTTTTTCTGTAATTTCTTGTTAATTACATCTTCCCCCCCTTAAACAAGGTAATTATTTTTATACACTCCTGACTCCTTTTGGCAACTGATTTATTAACCCACAATACCATCTTGACATCATCAAGAATTTTAATTTTGGATTGTTATAAATATACTTCTGATTTTCTTTTTTCAAAAATTTGACAATTATTTATTTAGACAATTTTGCTGAGCTATTTATTCACCCTTACTTTCAATATCTCATAGTATCTTCCTGGAGATACTTTTTTTTTTTTTCTTGTTAGAGAACTCCTTCTAAGAGTATATTCAAAGAGGATTTTTGAGTGGTTAAATTTTTAAGTCTTTGTGTTACTGATTTTATATTTATTTCACCCTTAAATGATAGTTTATACATAAGAAATTCTAGATTTGAAGTTTCACTTCTTTAACAGTTTGAAAATATTTCTTCAATGTTTTCTTCTACGGTTACTAATGAGAACTACTTTTGTGAGTCTGATTCTTCTTACTTTGGATATAATACACATTTAGTCTCAGAAGCTTTTGAATTCTCTCTTAGCTTTTGATGAACTTAAATTTCATATTCATATATGAGGTTTTTTTTGTTTTTGTTTTTTTTTCTTACTTAACCTGTTTGGCACTCCATGAGAGCTTTTCAACTGAGGTGTTATCACTTTATTTCAATTTGGGAAAATTTTTAGTAATAATTTCTTCAAATATTTCCTCCCCTTCATTTTTCTCTCTCTAGGGACTCCTACTATGTGAGTATTGGTTATTCTACTTCTACCCTCCATCTCTTCTAAAATTTCTTTATCATTTCCCATTTCTTTATCTTTTCTAAAGCCTACTTGGAATACCCATGGGCTTAATATTCTGGCTCAGTAATTTGTTCTTTGACTGATATTCAATCCATTTATTGAGCTCTTTATTTTAACTAAATTACTTTCATCCTTGGTGTGATGATCAATTACAGTAAACACTCAATTTTGCGGACCTCGATTTAATGGACTTCAGATTTAACAGACAAAATTTCCAATCCATACATCAAATGTGAAATTAACACCCTGTTAATTTTAAATTCTTTTAACTAAGATTTGCTTATAATCAAATTAACAGGTTATTTTTTGTTATTAATTCACTGTTACTTTTTACAAATTTTAATGAATAGGTCACATGAAAAAACACTGTAGTAATTTTGCCAACATAAATAAATATAACATATCTACAACTATAGTCTACATATTTAAGTCCAAGAGTCACCGCTAGTAAACAATGTTAGGTGAATGATTAGCACATGACCACACTGTCTCTCTCTCTCTCTCTCTCTCTCTCGTCTCTCTCTATCTTTATCTCCTATTGGTTATGTTGTCTACTGGTGTGACTTTCTGCAGCAGTTTTAACCTGGCAAATGTTCCCATGTACACTAAGCCACGCCCCAGTCATGTGCATTTGTTTACTTGTGGTGACTGGTGAATGCACACATTTACTAGATATATTCAGTATAAATTTAAAATTACAGTAATACATATAGAAAACTGTTTCTGTGAAATTAAACTTTTCATACATACTTAATTTTAATTACACAAAAGTGTCTACATAAGTAAAAACAGGTAAACTAGCTAAATTATCAATTTTTTGACATACGCATTCGGAAAACCTACTTTATTATATAACAGACTTTTGGCTTTAATGGACATGCTTTTGCCTGAATTAGTCCCTTATATTGAGGTCAACATGGCTAGGCTATGGTGCCCAGCTCTTTGGTCAAACACTAGTTTAGATGTTGCTGTGAAGGTATTTTGTAGATCTGCTTAATGCTTACAAGTCAGTTGACTTTAAATAAAGGAGACTACCTTCAATAATGTTGATATCCTATCAAGTGAAGGCCTTTAGAACAAAAACTGAGATTTCCCAGAGAAGTAATTCTGCCTACAGAATGTAGCATAGAAATCCTACCTGAGCTTCTAGACTGCCAGTGTGCCTAATAGACTTCATGCTCAAGACTTGACTTTAACTTTTGCCTGAGTTTCCAGCCTGCTGGCTAAGCCTACAGATTTCGGACCTGCCATCCCTCACAATCACATGAGCCAAGTCCTTAAAATAAATTCTCCCTCTCCCTCTCCCCCTCTCTCTCTCATCTCTATCTCTATCCCCTATTGATTCTGTTTATCTGGAGAACACTGACTGACATACCCTATCAGCTTTACTTCACTTTTAAAAGTTATAACTGCTTGCTCCTTCATAATTTCAATATCTTTCCTTATCTCTTTGAGGATATTTGCTATACTTCTAGATTCTTTGTCTGTGTTCATTAAATTTGCTTCTCCTGGTATAATTTGTTTAATAAGCCATCCTTCTTCTTTTTTTAAAAAACAACTATTTTATTTTTCAAAAGTAATGCATGCTCATTTCAGAAAATAGAGTTAAGCACAAAAAAAGAAAATAAAAATGATGCATAGTTCCAACACCCAGAGGTAATTACAATTAATACTTGGGTATCAACCATCTATGCACTGACATATCCATAACACCGAAATGGAAGCAAGCAGTACATGTTGTTGGAGAAGGACATTCCCTTGCTTATATATGAATGCCTCTGCTTTTCCAGCTATTACATAAGATGAGATTCAGCAAGCATTAATTAAACATATGGTCCCAAAGAAATATTCCTAAAGGAGTTCACTTCTACCAAATCTTTATGTTGAGCATTTGGTAATCCGACTTACCTAATTGCAATTAAGTTATGGTTGGTGCATTATTCTTATTTAATGGCTCATTATTTCCCCCTGTGAATCACATTCCCTTGGAATACATCAAGGGAATATGCCTCTTTCTTAATCAGGTGATCTGGTTCTTCAGAGGACTCTCTTACCTCTACCTGAGGTTGCTCTAATATTACCCTTCAAAGCTATTTTTGTTTTTTAAAATTTTTTAAATTTATTGTTTTGAGAGAGAGAGAAAGAGAAAGGGAAGGAGAGAGAGAAAAATCAATTTGTCATTCCATTTATTTATGCATTCATTGGTTGATTCTTATATATGCCCTGACCAGGAATAGAACCTGCAACCTGCATTGCTATTTTTCTTTTCCATTTAGATGATGGGGTAGATACTCACTTTCTCAAGGCAATGTTGGGAAGGGAAAGGGATGAAACAGAAGGCTTCACCTGCCACCCATGTTCATCTGCAGCCTTGGTTCTCCTCCAGTCTAGGATGCCATTTTTCTTTCACACAGCAACCCAGACACATTTTATTTTATTTTTTATTTTATTTTATTATTTTATTTTATTTTTATTTTATTTTATTTTATTATTTTATTTTATTATTTTATTTTATATTTTATGTTTTATATTTTATTTATTTATTTATTTATTTATTTATTTATTTTTAAATATGTCTTTATTGATTTCAGAGAGGGGAAGGGAAAGGGGTTGAGAGAGAGAGAGAAACATCAATGATGAGAGTCATTGATTGGCTGCCTCCTGCAAGCCCCCTACTGGGGATCAAGCCTGAAATCTGGGCAGGTGCCCTGCCCGGGAATAGAACCTCTGTCTCCTGGATCATAGGTTTATGCTCAACTGCTGAGCCATGTTGGCTGGGCACAGCCACATTTTATGTTCTCAAGTGAGTCCCACAGCTGTAGTGTTAGGTTTGGGGGCTCAACAAATTCCTTCCTGCTCTTGTAGTATCTCAAAATTTGGTTTAGGGGAGGAAGCAGCAACTGTGTTAGTTCATCATCTTATTGGTACTCTTTCAACCACTATCCTGCTTTCACTGACTGATTGATTGAATGGCTGATGGATGTACATAGTTCCTGCTTTATAGCAGGCCAGTAAACCTCGGTTGTGAGTGGGAATTTTATATTTCTTTATTCTGAGTGGGAAAATGATTTACCAACTCAGTCCCACAAGTAAAAATAAATTAAAAAGCTGGATAACGTGGCTGACGCATAACAGTCTTGTTAGAGCTAATGGGATCACATGTGATGGAGATGGTGGAGGATGGAAAGGAGGGCAGGACATCTTTTTATAAACATCTCTGTTGGTATCCCTGGTGCCCTACATCAGTGGACAGGGTGGAGAAGTACTTCTCTCCAGTCTTGACCACCTCCCTTAGTTCATGGAGGGCATTTTCAATACTCTAGGATGCTGCTACCATCTACTTAATTGGTGTCACCTTGATTCCAGAAGCTGCCTTTATATTTGAGCATCATGCATGCCTAATGTGTAAATATGAGCACACTGGCAAATTCTTGATGTAGGCAGTGCTGGCCTGAGCAAGGCTGTTTCTGTACAGATGAGAATTTCAGGTCATGCTTTTCATATCCACACAATGTCCTGGTCCAGATGCAGGCAGGGGGCTGGTGAGCTGCCTAGAGAAACTCAACTCTGTCAGATTTAACAGTGCATAAGAAATGGGAGCAGACATTTAAAAATTCCAGGTGAGTGCTGTAGCTGGCAAGCACAACTGTAAGTTACACATAAAATTGGTAGTGAAATAGTTTAGAGAAAACATTTCACCTGTCCCTCATATGACATGTTTTCAAATGTCTAACAACAACAACAACAACAACTAACATTTATAAGGCTTAGTTTGTACCAGGCAATGTGCTAAGTATTTATCTCTTTAAGACACGCAAGAATCATGAGATAGTCATACTTATTAATTCCATTAGATAGATGACACATCTGAGAGTTAGAGACTGACTTGTCCTGTGTCACACAGAAAGCAAATGCCAAGCTGGTCTGACTGAGTTGAGAGTCTTGGGCTTAACTACTAGCCAGAACCTGGGCCCTTTTGTTCGAAGGGTGGACTTTAAGCATCTCCCATGAGAAGATTTGCTCTTGTACTTTTTCTGAATCACTTATTTTTACTTTTTCAAGATAAATAATATTTTAATGCAATATTTAAGAATGAAAATTAATGCCAGAACATCCGTGATAAACAAAATATCAAAATTTTAAAGACAAGAAATGACCCTGCCTTAGGAAGTCCCCGAGAGTCTTACAAAAGATTCAGGCACAGTGCATATGAAGTTCTGGCAAATTCCATTCAGTCTATAAAATTCTTACCACAGAAAATGAAAAGATTTGACCTGTTAAATGTCCTCAACTGTTTGAACAAGCACTAACTTCAAATATATATATTTTGATTTTAGAGAGAGAGAAAGGGGGGGGAGAGAGATTAAATTGTTGTTCCACTTATTTATGCATTCTTTGGTTTCTTCTTGTATGTGCCCTGACAGAGGATGGAATCCAAAACCTTGGTTTACTGGGAGAATGCTCTAATCAACTGAGCTACCTGGTCAGGATTTTTTTTTTTTTTAAACATATAGTCAAGGTGGGGCCTTGTAAAAAATGTTTGAATAAAATGAAGTTTAAAATTATTTAAGACTCACAAGGTCATGAAAAATTGTCAAATGTAAATTCTCTCAGTTAAAAACAATAAAAAAGCAATCTGGAAAATATTAACGAATTTGCTTCCATTAAAGCTAGGGAAGTAAAATTATATATTTGTTTTGGCATAAATAAAATTTAAACAAAGTTAAATGAAAGGCTGTATTTTAATAGTTTTTTAAAAAAATCTTCAACTGAGGATATTTTTTTCCCATTGATTTCTAGAGGGAGTGGAAGGGAGGGAAGGAGAGAGGAAGAGAAAGGTGGACTCCAGAGAGACACATCAATTGGTTGCCTCTGACACATGTAGCAACAGGGAAGGGGAACCTGTAATTGGAACCTGCAACGGAGGCACTGTACCCTTGACAGGGAATCGAACCCTAGACCCTTCCATCTGCAGGCCAAAGCTCTAACTACTGAGCCAAACTGGAAAGGACTGTATTTTAATGGTTTTAATGTTGAAATTATTTAGAAATGTTTGAGATTGATATTAATATTAAAAATATTTTAATGTTAAGTTGAATAAACTGCTATTTTAATATTCCCAGTTTTTTAATAATTTTCTCCACTACTTGAACATTGTAACAGTGAAAAATCACATTAAAAGTCACAAAGACACCTCTGAGGGTGCACATCTTCCTAACCCTGAGGTTTCCATGACGCCACACTCCCCACTCACTCCGATGGGGTATACAACGTTTTCCACCCCCATCCCATAATTTCTGCTGTCCCTTTTATCTGAATCTGTCTGCATGTTGGCACAGAAACTGTCCAGAATCCATAAAAACTACTACAGCACACTCTGATTCTGAGCCTCCAAGGCCTCAGTAAACAGATTCTTTGTAAAAAATGACCTCGCTCAAGTTTCTCAAAAGTAAAGCACAAAGCTCCGGGAAATTACAGAAAATGCGAGATCACCTGAGAAAACATCCAGGGTGGGAGGAGGAAAAGAAGAGTTTTTAGTCACTATAAAGCAGCACAAAGTTGGTCCATGAGGTCTATGCGGGGTTTCCCTGGGGCTGCCCCACTGACTCCTGAATTGCTTATTTCATAGGCCTTTATTTGCATAAGCATCTGGTTTTAAAGGATTTAGTGTTAAAAAAGCAGCAAAGGTAATGGAGAGGCAGAAACACTGAACAGGTTTCCTTTCTTCTGCGGCCATGATTGGCACTTTATTCCTGGGCCTGTTCCATTTTCCCTTGGCAAGGAGCTGGGTACATCAGCAGGGACAGGCAGCCAAGGTGCAGCTGCCCCAGGTCAGTGGGCAAAACCATCAGACCTCTACTGCCTGGGGGAAATGAAGCTGCACATGAGCTTCAGGAATGCAGCTGCATATCTAGCTTTTGGACACCCCCCCCCCCGGTGTGAGTGGAGATGCAAGTTCCACTTAGCTTTTCTTTTGCCCTTTTGGTATTTGGTATTTTCCTCACACAGGCCTGATGATCCTGAGCTGAGTTCTGGATCAGCGTTACCGGTTCACGCTACTTCTTGTTAAAGTGGAGGGAGTGGAATGTTTCAAGCTTTTATTGATTTCAGAGAGGAAGGGAAAGAGAGAGAGAGAGGAACATCCAGGAGAGAGAATCATTAATGGGCTGTCTCTTGCACCTCCTGTACTGGGGATCCAGTCCCAACCCAGGCATGTGCCCTGACCGGGAATTCAACTCTTGTCCTCTTGGTGCACGGGACTACCAACTGAGCCACACAGGCAAGGCATCATTTCCATTTCTCTTAAGCCCATGTACTTTTACAGAGAAATGAAATCATGTGCTTCTTAATCATATTAGACTTAGGTGGACTCCCGTGGATATCTTGAGGAATCCATCCAAACCATTCTGTGCATTTTCTCTTTGAACTAGAAAGTTGAATTTAGCTCAAACTAGATGGAACAGTTTCCAGGGGTGGAGTAGGGCTGAAAGAGTGAGTGTGATATTGTGAGGTTTTATTCTGCAAAGCTGGTCCTGAGCCTCCTAAAGCAACTCCTCCTTGCTCCTGGAGCTTACCTGGGGACATTTAAAGGACCCTCCTTTCAGGGCATGCTCTGAACACAGGAATGAGAAATAGAGGAAAAGAGAAATAAATAAACCCAACTCTGTCACCTAATAAACCCAGACCTCCGAAATACTTTTTTCCCCCCTTTTCATTGAATTTATTGGGGTGGCATTGGTTAACAAAATTATCCAGGTTTCAAGTGCACAATTCTACAGCACATCATCTGTATACTATATTGTATATTTACCACCCCAAGTCAAGTCTCTGTCCACCACCGTTTATCCCCCCATACCCTCCTCCACCTCCGTCACCTACTTTCCCCCACAGCAATCACCACACTGTTGTCCATATCCATGAGTTTTTTATCTCTCTTTTTTGGTTTTTGCTCAAACCCTCCAACCAACCCCCTTCCCTACAGCTGTCAGCCTGCTCTCTATGAGTCTGTCTCTAAAACTTTTGACTTCGGTTTGGAATGCATTATTTTGTTCCATTCATCCTGAAAAACATACCTGTGCAACCTTCTCCTTCACAGAGTGCCTTTCAAATAATATAGGGGAGGGGAAGGCGATGCCCTCAATGATGTGATGCCATTTTTATTCCCTTTTTAACGAAAATCTCAACTTTTTTTAATGAACTATCCAATCTATCGAAACTCTGACAACACCACAGTGACATTTCAACGTGGTTACAAGTGTGAAGTTTGAGGAGGTGTCTGGCCATAGCTTTTTTCCTAATGTATTTTCAAGGCATTCACACCAGTTGGGGTAATAAGGAAAGCCCTTGAAATCAGCTAAGCAGTGTTCTCTAGCTTGTGGCTTTCCTCCTGAGCTGGCTGAGCCTTTGCTGCAGCCTTTCCTCCTAGCTGGGGCTAATAGATTGTCTTGGTTTTTACAAAAGAGAAAGTAGGTGTCTCAGTGGGAGCGAAGTACAGCCATCATCTATCTCCTAGGGCTGTGTGTTTGAGGCATGTGAATAGAAACAGGTTGCAGTGGAAGCCTTAAGACTGAGCTTTTTGCTTTTAGATTTGGTTTCCATGGTAAGTCTTTTCAAAAGACTAGTATAGCAGTGTCTACATACTCAGGAGAGTAGTATAATGAGCGATGCTGTGTATCAGCAGAGAACTTGAAAGTTTACAAAGCAAGCCTGTGTACAATGCCTCATTTGGTCCTCACAAAAGCCCTGTGAAATAGGTAAGGATTATTATTTCCATTTTGCAGAAGAGGAAATTGAGGCCCAAAGAGGCTAAGTGGCTGACTCCTGACCACACAGTGATTCAGAATGTAGGTGTTGTCAAAGAGTGGCTGTGGTTTTCAAGGGGTGCTCTGCATAGCTTGGGTTTAGGGGTGTCTTCTCAGGATCAAAAGATGCGTCCGCCCAGCAAACTCAATTCTGCAACCACAATTAGATGAATTCTCATTTGGGAGTGGTACCTGCAGAGGGCATTTAGAAATGTGTGGAAGTTTTTTAGTTTCAATCACTTGGGGTGGAGGAAACCATTAAACATCCAGAGATGAGGGCCAGGGATGTTAAATATCCTACTACCTGCAGCACTGTCCCACAAAATGAAGGCTTCTGCCCAAACTTTTCATTGCATTCTTGTTGAGAAACACAGAAGAGCATCTTTTTCTTTTAAAAAAATACACACTGAGTTTATGCATATGATTATATTTGAGATAAAGAGGTTTCTCCTGCTAAAATGAACAGCTGAAGATGAGTCAGGTAGCTCTAAACTCCCACTTGTTTCTGCATTCTTATTCCTGGCTTTCTCCAAAGTACCACAGAAAGGGTCTCTGGCCTCGTCTTGCTTGTCTAAAATTCCAAGCTAGAGATATGGAAAGCTGAATATCTCATAATGGGCAGGTGGCTTGTCTTGCCACACTGAACTACTCAGGTTGGAGATCCTTAGCTCCTCCATGCCTACAAAAGGGATCTTACTGCAGGTCCTTTGCTTGAGCCGATGACCAAGTAGGTTAAAGATGCAGGTGCCAGTTTTCCTTACTACCTGTAGAGAAGAAATGGTACTCACAAATTCCTCCATTGACTTAAAAGCTGCTCTTTTGTGCAGCATGAGATTTTTTTCAACTGAAAGTGTTAATGTTGGGGGTGGTAAGGAAGCGGTGTTGCACACACACATGAACCTGTCTGTCTCACCTCGAGCTGGTGAGAGCTGAGATATAACAGTTTATTCACAAAACCAAGAGCGGTGCTGGCAGAATCTCAATTCTTTGATTGTCCTGGCCCGCAGGGCTTCCTTACATCTGCTGCTGTCTGCCTCCCCACAGGAACTGAGAGCTGCTGAAGAAGCCTGGCATTCTTTTCTCAGCTCTTATTTATACTTGGTGACAAAAAGAGGCGTTAATGTAGATTAGGGTGGAACAAGAAAGTTCTTCAGTGCTGCCATAAGAATCCTAACATATATTCCTTATCAGGCATGTCACACACCTTACAATAATTCTGGGTTCCTCATAAGAGCCCTGTGAGGTGGGTGTGGATATTTCCACTTTACAGATGAGGAAACTGAGGCTTGGAATGAGTATCTAAACCATCTGAGATGTCATTCTAAGCAGTATAACCAGGTTCTTAACCACATCCGGGCATGCTAAACATCTTCGTAGGCATTGGCTACCGTGCCTCTGTGAGTCTGAGGCTGCCATTTATCTGCTGGGGTAATGAGGGGGTTGGTAGTCCAGGCTCCATTAGTTTATTGCTCCATGAGTTTATTGCTCATGTATCCTCTTGTCTGGTCTGGTACCTGGCATGTAGGAAATGCTTAGCAACTCCTGTCGAATAAAATTAGAAGTCTATGTTTTCCTTTATATATCTGTGCAGTACCAGTAATCACATTTTGTTATAAATTCTACTGCTCCACAAAGGAGATTCTAGATTTAGTGGGCACTGGGTAGAGTTTTAGAAAGGAGGGTGGGGGCACAGCATGCACAGTGACTTGAGCTCAGAGGATGGATAATAATATGTAGAGGACAGGTACAGTGAGGTTATATTTCACAAATACAGTGACCTAAAAGGCTCTGCATTCCCTGACCTCTGCTCCTCTCTGACAGAGCTGGGACTGGGGTGGGGCAAGTGCGGCATTTGTGCCAAGTGAATGGTTTAAGGGGGTGCCAAAGAGCTCAGTTATCAAAGTGAATAAGGTTTTAATGAATTAATTTAAAAAACAAATAAACTGGGTTTAATTGATTAATTTAAATAATCATATTAATTTGGTAAATTGATTATTTAATTGGCCAATTAAATAATGAAAATAATCCATGATGAATAAATTAACAGGACTAATAGCACCAGTGTTTTGCATGGGATGAGCCATGTTAGAGCCTGAGGTAAAAGGGAGAATCACTCATACTGATCCTGTATTTGTTTAAAATATTTATATTTTGTTTATTATAGACTTTTTTGCATTAATTTTGATTTTTAAAAATATTGATTAAAATATAATTCACCTTAATTATGAGCTTTTTGGCAGCCCTTACTTTTGCATTTGAGGGAAGTACCTCACTTCCATTACCGTAGTCCCATTCCTGCTCTGACTTCAAGTTCTCCCACTCTTCCCTCTTACTCCTCCAGCCAGACTGTCCACTGCCTCCTACTGTATATTGAACTTGGCAGGTACCTCCTAGCCTCAGGGCCTTTGCTTAGGCCATTCTCTTTTTCCTGGCCTTCCCTTCCACCACATATCTGGATGTCTCTGTCTCTCACTGCTTTTAAATCTTTGTTCATTTATTTACTATTCTTTGCTTGATTTTTTTCCATTATAGTGTAAATCCCTCGAAGGCAAATATTTTCATTTGTTATGGCCTGGCATGTGGGGGACTCTCCATAAGTATTTGATGCATGAATGAATAAATGAATATGAAGAACAGGTTTAAGTGTTGAGGAGACTAAAAGCCATAATTAGAAGTTTTAATCTAAGGAGAACTATTGCAGTCTTCTGAAAAAAACAACAACTGCATAGCTACTACATATATGTGTAGATACTATGCTAAGCACCTTTTATACATGTGTTATCTCATTGAATCCTCCTGACAACACTCTCCCCTATGTTTTACAGATGAAGAAAGTGAGACCTAGAGAAGTTAATGAACATGTCCAAGTGCAAGATTCTTGGATTTCCATGTAGACCTGTTTAAGCTTTAATGAGGATTTTTGATGTTTGTAAGACATATTGGATAAGGAAGAAAGAAGTTAGAAGTCGGCAGAAAACCAAAGAAGTAATGTGTGAGATGTTTCAGAACAATTTTCCTTCCCCTACTATTATTGCTCCACTGTGTCACTCCATCGACCTACTCAAATCTGTCAAAAGGAGATCAGAACTAGATTAAAAGTGGCTAGCAAGCAAGTTATTAACTCAACTAGACTGAACTCTGTCGGGGGAAAAATGTGTTCAGGACCTTTTAAAAATGAGATTTTAATCTGATTAGCAATGTGATCTTTTGTAATAACAGACAAACCTGTCCTATGACTTTAGTTTATTAACCAGGTCCTTGCTAGCAGCTTACAGATCTGATGGGACTGTCTAGCGAATCTTAGTGTTCTTTGAGGGACAATGACATTGTTGAGTAGAAAGAGCAACCATTAGGAACTCAGAAAAACCTGGGTTGGTGTCTTGGTTCTGCATGTTACTTCACCTTTTTGAGCCTGTTTCTTCAGGGATGTGGTAATAATAATTGCTTTCTCACAGGATGCTGTAAGGATGACATGGGATAATGTATTCAAGCACCCAGCATGATACCTGGCATGGAGGAGGCACAGCACAGATGTTTGTGTCCTTTATTCTTTTTGTCTTTGTTTTCTAGTTTTTCTTTGTAGGCTGGTCGGTGCAAGAGTAGGAAAAAGGAGCAAGGCAAGATCTGGGAGTGGGTGGCTTTCTAGTGAACACTGATCAACAGGGCTATAAGTGACCCTCAAATATTGCCACTGATTACACAACCACACATTTGAAAGTGACACATGACAATAAAATGATACTCTGAGGAGTTTAAAGCACTTTTATGCACTTGATCCTGTCAACCCTGGCAGAATTTCTGGTCAAGAACCATCCAGTTTTAAGAGGGGAAGTGTGCCCACAGTCTCTGCTCTCTGCTCAGCCCTGTTCCATGAGCCCACACTGCAAGCAAGGGCAGGTCGGAAAGTCAGTGCCACTGTCAGTGTCTGCACCTTGAAAATCTCCGTAATCTCAAACACTTTAATAAAGCAACACTTTCTTATGGGGAAGATAGAACATTCCAGGAAAAGTTTTCTTGAGATGAATTACTGGAACAGCAACTTCATCTTAGACTTAATGTGCTCTGGTAGAGTCCACAAGGGGATTTGCTTCATTCCAGAGTTTGGAGGAGGCAAGCTGGGACACGACTAAGCCATGTGAGTGGTTTCTGACTAATCCATGGAATCAAAAGTATCCTGAACCAGTGGCTTTTTGTTTTTTTTTCTCCTCCTCTTTTTTGGGCAGATTGTTGAGCCAGGGCCTTTTAAATGAACAACTCTTTGGAATGAGCTTGGTTAAAAAGAGGAACTGTAGGCACCAAGTTAGAGGACATCCTTGGAGAAAGCTGAGTTGCCACTGAAGTAGACTTTAAGTGCTTCAAAATGAAGAGGAGACAGTTTGCTATCTGTTTTAACATTGCCCCTAATTGCATACAACAGTCATCAGGCAGCTGCAATGTATCTTCTGCTCAATCTGTTAGATGGACAGAGGTGACCTTCATTCAGAAGGATGCTGGGGAGGTAGGATCAAGGCTTAGTGTTGCCCAGATGTGTTTGGCTTGACTACGCCAGCCTATCATCCTAAAAACTGGAAGCAACAAACATAACTAGGTGGCTGTTGATCTGTAATCTCAACTGAACCCATTGCATCTGATGGCCACAGTTCCTGAAACCACTCAAAAGTACTTCAATTTTAATTGATAAGTTCGTAAGCAGTTAAATTACAATCAAATCATGGAGTTTTATATTCATTCATTCAATAAGTATTTATGTAGCAGGCATGGTAAGAGATGCAAGTGATATAACAATGAGGACAGCACAGAGCATTTTTATAGACTTTTCTCTGCCTTAATCCTCATAGCAATCTGATGAAACGAGCTTGCATTGCTCCCGTTTTATATGTGAGGTGGCCAAAGCTTAGAGAGATGACTAAAATTTGCTCAAAAGCTCATGTATAGCTATAGACAGGAATCCAACTCATGTTTTCTAAAAACAAATCATTATAATCATTAGACATTTACTATGTGCAGAAACACTGACTTAGTTGCTTTACAAATACAGAACTGTATCTAATTGTTAAAGCAATCCTATTAGGTAGGTGTTATTTTTACAGTGCCCAATTCACAGATGAGTCAACAGGCACAGAAGGGTAACTAATTTATGCAGAGGAAGTAAGTGATGGAGCCAACATCACACCAAGCCAGCTTGGCCAAGGCCTTGCTCAAGGCCTACTGTGTTGCCAGCTACGGAGGGGATCTCACTGCCCTCTGTGAGTGGGGCATATGTTTGAATTAACTTTTGGGAGGAATGTATCAGCCCTAATCCATTCATAATCTCTTTATTCAAGCACTTACCGAAAACCTGCCACATTCCTGCATGCTTTGTGCCTGTCACTGAAGTGGTCATTTCGGGCTGTGGCCTGTGTGAGAAGTAGAAGAAGCGTGGTCTGTGGACAATTTGGTGCTCTTGGCCCTGTTGCTTTTGTGGGGGTCCTAGATGGTGCTAATGGTGATCACAATAACCACTACCACCATCATCACACAACTAATGTATTTTTTTAAGCACTTACTCTGTGACGGTGTTGTGCTAAGTACTTGGTAAGCATTAACTCATTCAATCCTCACAATATTCTTATTAGGTAATTATTGATTTACATCTATTTTATGGAGGAGGAAACTGAGGTTTCAAAGCCCAAGCCATGGGCATACAGTCACTCAGCTAATAAGTTGCAGAGCTAGGGTAACTTTCCCACCTCCCTGGGCGGGCTGGTAAACCAGAACTGCCTGGTCCAGCAGGAGCATTACTCTGTATGCTGTGGCTCTCTCATAAACAGTCTCAGTGGCTCTCCCATGGGGCTATTTGCTCTGCCTAGAGTCTTTGCCTACTCCTAATGATCCTGGGCAGAGGCTGTTTAAGGGTTTGGAGAAGGCCTTTCTGAAAGAACAACTGTTTAAGGGGGCTTCTTTTACATCTCCTGAGTGTTCCTGTAAAGTAGGCACCCATTCTGGCTGGGGGAGGGAAGAGAGAGGGCAGGTGGGTGTATGGAAGATGGCTTGACTGCTCCATCTCCAGTGAGTGACTTGATTTACTTATGACTCCATAATTATACCATTTTCCTAGTTTTATTCACTCAAAGATAGATATACTTCACAAGGTTTGGGGTAAAAAACAGGGGGAGGTACAGAAGGCTTACTTTCTGAAGCTAAAAGAGCACATTTAATGTTTTAAATTGATTAGACCTTCAGCTGTAGGGTTGATGTGCCACCCTGAGTGTTAGTTTGCTTGGGCTTCCATACCAGAGTACTACAGAATGGGGGGGCTTACATAGCAAACATTTATTTTCTTAGCATTCTAGAGGCTAGGAGTCCAAGATCAAGGTTTTGGCAGGGTTGATTTCTTCAGAGGCCTTTCTCTTTGATGTGTAAATGGCCATCTTTTCTCAGTGTCTTTACAGGGTCTTTTCTCCATGTGTCTGTGTCTAAATATCCTCTTTTTTTAAGGACACCAGTGTTATTGGATTAGGATTCACCTTTCAGACTTCATCCTACCTCAATTTCTGCTTTTTATTTATTTTTTTAAACAAATGGCATTTTATTGTGTTATAGTATTAGTATTTTGGATACAATTTCTCCTCTGTTTTCTAAATTTCTGTAATGTAGTTGTATCTTTTTAAAAAAGAATTTTTCTTAATTACTTCTTCAAAGGCCTTATCTCCAAACACAATCACATTGTGAAGTTCTGGGGATTAGGATTTCAACATATGATATTGCGGGGGTCGGAGGGTACAATTCAGCTTAGAACAATATCAGAGCAGCAGCATTCTGTGTGATGAGGGGCAGTTTTGGTTTCTCTGAGTCCTAATGAAGGTGAGATGGGAGAGAGTGACAGGCAGTAAGCATGGCTGACAGGTGGGGAGGTCTGGGTTGACAGGCTACCTGGAGACAAGGTCCTCAGCTAAGGCTTCAGAACTCATAGGCAGATCCTAATTGTTTTTGGCTCCTTTGGTGTATACCACAAGATGCTGCCTGGCTTCACCCTCCAGCACAACCAAATGGGACAGAAGGAGACAGGGCTGGCCCTGAGAGCTGGGTGCTGGTCTCAGAGGCAGCTGCTGAGACAGTGGAGGTTGCATCATTCTTGTCTGAGGCTGGTTCAGGGCTTGGCCAAAGCACCCTTTTTCTGAGGCCCAAGGGGAATTGTTGGTTTCATGAGCAAACCTCCCAGTATGGGGCAGCAGCAGAGAAAGTTCCATCTCCTCATTTGATGGGGCAAGAGCTGGCAGGACACATTTTCCCTGGGGAGGGGAAGGGAGGGATCTGGAGCAGAGGTGGAGAGAGGTGCCAAGTCAGTGGGAGGGAAGCATGAGCTGAAGGGATGAGGGAGAGAGTGGGAGGCAGAGGAGCCATTCCAGCCCTGGTCACCAACCGTCAGAGATGGAGAAGGCCATCAAATGGCCTTTTCTAGCCTTTGTTCTATAAAGAACAGGACAGCTTGTGATGTGGGGCACATCAATGGGGCATGCGACACAACTTAGGAAACACCAACAAGTTCAACAAGGTTTGGGTCCCAAAATTGAGATAGCTTTGGTTTGAACAGTACGTTTAAGAATCACCCATGAATTTAAAAACTACAAACTGGAGTATTCTTATTACTTCATCCTTTCCCTAATTCCAAGTTACTGAGACATATATATAGATGGATAGGTAATGATAGCAAATAGATATTTGGATTATTTCTTCTGATTATAAAAAAAATACATTATTATAGAAAATTTGGCATATATATATGTATATATATATATATGGGGTGGCGCAAAAGTAAGTTTACAGTTGTTCATACAGAAAATAATACAAATAGTACAATAATTAATAAATAATAATATAAGAATAAACTCTGTTTTGCATACTCACAAATGTAAGTTGTGTGTGTGTATACATTTATATATATACATATATATATGCAGGGTGGGGCAAAAATAGTTTTACAGTTGTTCATGGAAAATAGTACAGTAATTATTCAATAAATAATATAAGAATAAAGTCTGTGTTTCTTGTACTCACAACTGTAAACCCACTTTTTTCCCACCTTGTATATACATATATACACACAAAGCCACAGAGGAGAAAATGTAAAACCATGTATGAATTTAGAGATAACCACTATAAAGAGTTTTGGCATTTAGCTCTGTAAGGTTATCCTTTCATAGTTACACAGATACATATACATGTGTAAACATATATTTCTACAAAATTAATTTTGTAAAAAAGATCATTCAATACATACTTTTCACTTAATATATTTTGAACATTGCTGAAAAGTTTCTATATCATGATTTTTAAATAACTGTTTAGTAGTCCATTGGATGATGGATTAACCACAATTGTAAAAAATTCTTTATTGTGGGGCATTTTTTCCACTATAACAAACAAGACTTAACTGAACGTTCCTATGGAAACCTTTCCATCTCCTGTTTTATAACAGGTGTTAACTTCAGTCTTGGATGCCTTTGAATTTCTGAATCATATCTGGGAAGGAATTACAAAGTGCATTTGGGAGCTGAGATGCCCAGTAAGAATCAGGAGTGTGATCCTGAAACCCATAGACTGGTGTGGCTATGTTCCAAATTAACCCAATTTTAATCTGTATGACTAGAAAGTGTCCAGAACAAAAAGTGTTAGGCGGTGTTTGAAGAATTGTGCAAAAGTCTCATGTTAAGTATAACAGGGGAAATGGCAAATGGGAATTTGCTTAGAGAAGACCACAGGGTGAGGGGGTCTTCAGGAGATCCCTCAAAGCAATTTTAAGTTTATAGAATGATGGTTGCCTTTTTGGCCACAGAAAATATGAACTTGAGTTTTTTCAGTCATAATAGGCCAAACTATGGGAGAAGGAATGCCAGCAACTGATTGGATTGAAGCTCAATGCCTTTCTGTAAAAGAAGTCTAGATGGCAGGTACGGCTGCTCTACATTCATTAGAGGCCAAGACTTTGTCTTGCCCATCACCTTTAGTTCCTGGCTTCCATGATGAAGATTACTTCATGGTCCTATAATGATAGCTGGAGCTCCAACCATCACATCTTTATTCCTGATACTTCCGCAGAAAGCACAGGTATGGCCAATTACCTGCTAAAATATCAACATATTTCTGAATAAGTGGGCAAATAACCACTGCCTCTTGGCATCTCTGGGTCACCCCCAAGATGCAGCAACTGAAGAGTTAACATAAGCCCTAGCAGGATTCTCCAGGATTTTGCTTAGTGCTAAGGCTGTTGTCTATTGAAATGGTTGAACATGTTCAAAATTGCACCCATTTATAGGTAGGAAGAAGAGGGGCAATTAGAAGGTCTGATTTTCCAGGTAAACTGACCTCCTTTACAGAGTCTTTCTCACAAGCCCCACCCATCAACTGCTACTTATAGCTTATCAGCCACTTCATCAGAAATGCAGGCTGGGAAATGTAGTTCTGTAGCCATCCAGATGTTTTTATTCCAATAATATAAAGTTCTCTTTCTAAGGAAGCAGGACTGTTGGGTAGGCAATCCTACTCAGAAAAGCGAACTTCTGTGGTGACTACAGTGGAGGAGGTTTCATTTTCCATATTGTAGTGTGAGTAATGTCCCAAATCAAGGCAGCAACATTTTGGGGGGAAATAATTCTCCTCCATTATAGTTGCTTAGTAGGTGTGTGTGTGTGTGTGTGTGTGTGTGTGTGTGTGTGTGTGTGATGTGAGGAAGAGAGGGGTGGAAGGTTAGAAGAGAAGGAGTTATGCAGCTGGGAGGTTGCATCTCCAAAAAGAAAAGGCAAAGCATTTGTAGCTGTTTCCAGTTGTCAGGGAAAAACATGATGGTCTCCTCTGCTGAGAGCAACTACTTAGAAAACTCCTCTTATAGTTTCTGAAAACAAATAAATAAAACAAAAACAAACCTCCCTTTAAAACTGGTAAGAGTGTTAATTAAAAAGCAATTTGGCAGTGGTTAGCAAAACAAAAAATTCACACACCATTTGACCCAGCAAGCCCGATTCCTGGAATCTATCCTGAGAAAGTCATCTGCTTGTATGAAGATGTATGCACAAAGATGCTGACTGTCCCATGGCCTTCAAAAGGGGAGACTGAAAACATTTGAACATCTATCAGTACGGGATTTCTTAAACTAAATTAGAGTATATCAATTTTGAAGAATTAAAAAAATGAAGTAGACATTCAATATCATAGAAATATATTTGAAGAGGAATAAACATATTGTATAACAATTTGAATGCGAGTTTAGTATGATACTACTTCTGAAGAACAAAATGTATGTACATACATGTCTGTATTAAAGGCAACTGGGTGAGGGTCCTACACTGTTGACAGTGGGAGGGAGTGGAGGGGTGAGTGTTGAAGGGACTTTTACCCTTTGTTCTATATACTGTTTAATTTTCAATTGTAACATATTCATGAATTATTTATGCAATTAAAAAAACAGGATGACAATCTAAACCTGTAGAGTCTTTGGAGTAGGCAGGTAGAGAGATGCATCAGGAGTAGTAGGTAAAAGACTTGCATTTTTAGTACAGCATCAAAATAATGTGACAATATAATAAATCTATAATTACAGTAACAAAAATAACCGCAAACACATGTAGTTCTTACTATGAGGCATAATAAGAACAGTTCGAGGTGAGCTACATATATTAACTTATTTAATTCTCACAACAATGGTATGGGATTGGTGGTATTATGATTTATATGTGACAGATTAGGAAACTGAGGCACAGAGACACAAAGTAAGTTGCCCTAGGTCACATGGATGTTAAGAGGCAGAATGAGGAATAGAACCCAGCTGTTCTGACCATGGAGGGCATGCCCTTAACCTCATGTCATGTTGCCTGTGTGCATTTGTTGCATTGCCTATAGTTGGCAGGGCAATTTCACATACATGATCTCATTGGCTCTTCAAAGTCCTGTGTTTTTGCCTGCCTGCTCTGTGCCAGGCACAAGGCTAACTGCATTACAATTTCACTCATTCACACGTCATTACTCATTACTCCTTGTTGCTCATTTACTCTTCATTACTCTTCACAATCTCCATTAAGCAGATGGAGAAACAATCTTAGAGTAACAGGCTCACATCATTTTTCCCAGATTTACATGACCGGCAGCTTAATTTGGGTTCCCCCAAAGCCAATCCCTTGAAAAGGATTTGGTTGCAGGTGATTTATTTGGGAGGGATGGGGACACGAGCTGGGGAAGTGGGGCAGTGATTCAGGTGTGTTAATGACCCTTAAATTCATGTTAAGTATAACAGGGGAAATGGCAAATGGGAGTTTGCTTAGAGAAGGCCACAGGGTGAGGGGGTCTTCAGGAGACCTGGACTTTCATCCTGCTGAGGAACCTCTGAGACTGCAGAACAGACCACTGAAGGCTGAGAGGCCCAGGATCTTTATTAACTGCATGAGGATTGCTCCCCAGCACTCCCAGTCTGTCCTGAGAACACTAGGAACATCCCTGGAGTCAAACATCCCCTCAGGTAGAGGGCTAGGAAGCTGTTAGCTTGTCCTGAGACTGCCTGTAGGTGACCTCTGGGTGGGCTGGACAGCTATGGGTGGGCCATCCACCGCTCCACCAAAGTTGATGAGTGGAGCAGAACTGAGATTGAACTCAAGTCTGTCCAATTTGAAAGCCCCTAAACTTCAAAACCCACAGCCAGAAATGCAGGTTCCTGCCTAGCCTCTTGCTAGGCCATCCTCAGACATATTAAAGGAGTTTAGTTGCATGGCTCCAGGAAACAGCTTCAGCATGACTGCAGCGTAATCACAGAGTTTGCTGGTTGCTTCTCTGCCTGTAGCCCTGAGAAAAAGGGAGAGTCAGCTTGGGGAGGAAGGAAACCTTGAGTGAACCCCTGCTACCCCCACCTCTGCTCCCTCCACTCCAGCCACACTGGCCCTGGTCCTTTTTCTAAAACATAAAACTCACCCTTGGGTTTGCTGATACCTCTGACTAAAGGTCTTTCTCTCAGCTTTTTAGGTCTTTACTCCACTACTCAAGAGAGACATTTTGTGCTACACTTTAAAATTATACCTCCTCTCTACACTCTTTAGCACTCACCATCCACCAACATAGGAAATGCTTTCACTTTTCCCCTTGGCTCTTCTCTTTCTCCTGCACTGGAGCATGACCACTGGAGTGTGACCACTGGAACATGAGCTGGAGCATGAGTATTGAAGTGTGAGCACTGGGGCACGAGTACTAGAGTTTAAGCAATGGAGAGTGTAAGCACTAGAGCACTGAGCATGAGCTTGAGTGTGATCACTGGAGCACAAGCACTAGCGCATGAGCACTGGAGCATGAGAACTGAGCATGAGTACTGGAGCATGAGTTGGAGCATGAGCACTGGAGCATGAGCACAGAGTATAAGCACTGAAGTATGAGCACTGGAGCACGAGCACTGGAGCATGAGCTGGAGCATGAGCACTAGAGTGTGAGCAATGAAGTATGAGCATTGGAGCACAAGCACTGGAGCATGAGCACTAGATTGTGAGCATTAAAGTGCAAGCACTGGAGCAGAGAACTGAGCATGCACTGGAATGTGAGCACTGGAGCAGAGGCAGCAGGTGTTCACTGCCCTGTCCACCTGGCACCACAACAACCTGCTACCACAACAGCCTGTCATGTGGAGGGCTCCCAATAACTGCTAGTTGATTGAATGAGAAGGTCAGTGGGAAGCTGGGCTTGGGGAGGGTAAGAGCATCCTACGGAGAGCCATGTGGTGGGGATGGTAGAGACAGTCTCTAAAAGGATTGTGAGGCACCCTCCACACAAACTTGTTAGAAATATATTTGTATTAAAGACCTGTGGCCCTCAACCTTTCTCCTAACCTGGCCCTGCTTTGCTGGCCAGGCAAACAGCCTTGCTAGCCTGGGTGGAGAGTGGCCGGATATTTGGGAGGCCCAGAGTTCCCTCTCTGGTGACTGGTGTGAGCTTCCATGCCCCAGAGCAAGAGGCACAGTGCCAGCCCTGCTCTGACACAGGCAGCCCCTGGCTTCCTGTTGGAGCCCACAGCCTGGCCCCAGAGGCCCAGAAAAACTGGACAAACAGTGAGCTCTCTGTTACTATGCTGGTTACCCTCTCCGGTGGGACAGTAATTGGCATTTCCTGCTCCTGTGCAGCCCTTGGCTCTCCGGAGTCCTGTTCTGGTTTCTGACCCCCTAGGACAAGAGCATCCTTTCCCACTGGGGCCCAGAGATCCTTTATAGTTTCAGGTCACCACTTGACCCCTTGCTATGGCCATCTCTAACTGTCCCATTGTCTCCCTTTCTTAGCCCCAGGGTGTCCTGTTCCTTTAGAAAATCACCAATAGCTGCTATTTGTTAAGCAATTTAGCCCAGCTCTGTGATGTTATTACCTTTCCTAATTCTCAAACTCCCTGTGAGGCTGGTACTATTATTCACCCATTTTACAGATTTACATCATTGATTTTCATAATTCGTTAAGGGATTTCTGCATGGGCGGCAACATCCTATGCACTTCATAGTTGTGGCAGATTCTGTTCTTGTTCCTAAGAGCTTGTGTACTTCCCTGTGAGACAAATACACTACCCACCCTGATAATGACACGTAGGGCTTGCTGGCTAATGGAACAGGATCAGAAGTGACAGACTACTGTGCAGAGGCTCTGAAAGCCGTTGCAGGGCCTGCTTTTCTCTCCTCTGCGCCAGCCATGCCAGGCCCAGTTAGGGTGGATCTGGCTGTCTGGTTCCCAGAATAAAGACATTCAGCCAAACCACAAAGAACATGTAACAGGAGTGAGAAACAAACCTTTGTTGTTGTAAACCACTGAGATTTGGGGGTGGTTTGCAGCATAATCTAGAGAAAGCTGGTGGGTACAACACACATTACCGCATTTAATCCCAAGAATAGCCCTGGAGGTAGGTATTTATACACCCTTTTCAACATTAATACTATAACCCCACTAAATCCTGGCAAAGGAGGCTGTACAGCCCTGTTTCCATGAAGAGTCAACTTTAAAGAAACACAGGACATGAGCCAACCTAATTAAAAGGATTTTTTTTTTCTTGCATCTTTAGACAAAAACTTAAAAGAGGGTCCAAATGAAACTCTTAATTGAATTCCTTCTCCTCGCCCACTCACTTCCCTTTCACCCACAGCTCCCCAGCATGTCCCAGAGTCCCCCAAACTTGTCTCCCATCCTGAGGGTCTTATTGCTTTTTTCCCCTCCTCTCTCCTTCCTCCCCACCAAGGCAGACCAATTTTTATTTCTCACGCTGAGAAGATCTTGGAAATCCCTTGTCTGGAAACCTGCGATCTTCTCTATTTTAGGATAGACACTTTTCACACACTCTGAAGATGATTTATCAAGAAGACTTCCTTCCACATCCATCGGCCCAGGGTCCAGCCCTATCTTCCAGGAGAGACAGGATGACTTGTTTCCCTCCAATCTCAGAGAGCTAGAATACTTTCTTGTTAAAAGGAGAAAGAAAGGGGGAAATTGGCAGGATTCTCTTTGATGGGCAGGGAGAGGAGCAAAAACTGTGACAATCCCAAGTTAATAATATTTATTCTGTTACATTAGTAATAATAACAATAGTATTAGCAGCTAATATTTATGGAGAGTTTGCTACCTTCCCCAAACTGTGCTCTGTTTTATATACCTTTATCTCATTTATTCCTTATTACATCCTTGTAAGATAACAAAACCCTCATTGTATAGACAAGAGAATTAAAGCATAGAGCAGTTGAGAAACCTGTCCAAGGACATAAGCTAAAAGTGACAGAACTGAGGTTCAGAAGCAGTTCTGAATCCATGGCCTGTGGGTGTCACCCTGTGCTATCCTAAGCCTGTGCAGTTGGCTCATTGCTCACAGACCTCCAGCAGCTTCTCAGGGTCCTTATGTACATTTCCAGAGCATGCCCAGAAGGTCCTTCACCACCATTCCCTGCTTCTTTCACCAGCTTCATCCCTTCTCAGATGGCCCCTCAACTTTATTCCGTCCACTTCTTTCAGCTCACCGCCTTCCTTCCAGATACCAGCCCTGTGTGAGGACACTTTCTGCCCATTCTCCTGTCAGTTTGCCTGATTGAGGGTTTTGACCCTGCACACCCCGGCTTTGGCCTTGCTTCTTCCAGGATGCTTTACCTCATTTCCCTTGTCATTGCCCTTTATTGCATCTCTCCAATTTCACTTGTGTTCCCAGGGCAAAGCACAGGCCTACGTTTGTGCTCAATATATATTTGTTTAATGAATGGATGATTGATATTTATTTATTTGGTTCATATGAAATGAATTGTTTGGGTATTCTTACTACTTGGTGATGATTCCTGGCTCATGGTTCCAGGCCACCTTTAGATTCACTATCTGTAGTCAGTAACCCAAAGCTTGTGATGGGCCACATCCTCCTTCCTGGTATTCAACTATTTCATATTTTCCACATGACATGTTTCAAAGCAGACTAATTTTTTCCATTAAAAAAATCTTGGATACCGCTTGTCTGGAGAACTCAATAACTTTTCATTTTAGGACAGACACATTTCATGTACTCTGAGATGACTTGTCAAAAAGCCTTCTGTTCACAGCCAGTGACCAGGGTCCAGCTCCTATCATCTCCTAGGAATGATAGGGTTTGTCCACAGTCCAGAGAACGATCTACTGGAGTCAGCTATCACAGATGTGTCATGTAACATTCTCTGGACTTCAGGCATCCATGACAACAGCATGGATATTGTTTTCATCAAGGGATAAAAAAAATTCTTTGATAATTTGTAGCCAAAGAAAACAAATTAACAAACCAATAAAAAATGGCAAATGTGGGAAGCCTCACCTGAGGGTCTTTCAGGCTTCCCACAGGACCTTGGAATTTTCACACTTGCTGCATCAGAGGTGCAAGCTGTGTCCCTGGTGCCTCCCCAGGGCCTGGAGAGCTTCCTACACTTGGCACAGAGAGTGGCTGGGTGGGGCAGGGAGAGGGAGAATGGACAGGGTCTGGAATGCTGTTCCTTTAGGTCATGGTCATCCATGCAGCTGTACACTTCAGACCTGTGCCTCAGCTCATACCAAGTACAGAGACTGACAATGGGGCATGCACAGCCACAGAGACATTTTGCTCCTGCCAGTGGAGATTCCAGCTGGGCTCCAGTAATATGCTTAGTTGATGTGTTTTGGGCTCCAAATCAATAATCCCTCAGAAATTCAGAATTTCTACAATGATAAATTAACATTTTATTGTGTGTCAAGCACTGTGCTACAGGCTTTAAGTTGGTAGTTCTTAAACTGCATCAGAGAGCTTGTTAACATTGCTGGGCCTCACTCCTAGAGTTTCTGATTCAATAGTCTGGGGTGGAGCTTGAGAATGTGCATCCTAACACATTTCCAGGTGAGTCTGAGGCTGCTGTTTGGGGACCACATGTTGAGAATCACTGCCTATGTGTGTTCTTACTTCCTCACGAGAACTGAAAGGCATGATGGTGAAGCATGTAATGCAAGGTTACATCGCCAGTAACCTGCAGAGCTGGTATTGTGCCCACAACCAGCTCATTCTGAAGCCTGGTCTCTTTCCTGTGGCCACTCTGTCTTTCTATCACACTTATCTGCTCTGGAAACTTTGTTCTACGTCAAGCCAACTCACCACAAAACACAATGCCAAACACTAGAAGGACCTGTTTCTGTGTAGCTTACTGCTACTTTTATTTCCATGACAGTGACAAGCTAGTGAGATTTAGTGGTAAGGCAAGCAAGTAACAATCCATGACAGCAAATCAAACGCGTGATAGGGCCGGGCCTTGGGAGTCTGATTTCTGCCTGGTGGGGAACTCCCAAGGCCACAGCATATTTTAATCCATGTGCAGAATGATTAGGGACACGGTTTTGAAACAGTCTGGGGTCATGGCAGCCTTCCACATTGCTTCTGCGCTCCAGCAGCTATCTATCTGTCAGCGTGGCAGGGAAGGGATGCACAGCCCTTGCTCTGGAGGGGCCCGAGGAGTGGCCTTATAGGAAACTCTGGCACCATGGAACCTTGCTTAAAAGCTGCTGAATGACAGCTGCCAGACAGCTGGGAATCTACAGCCTAGAATGGGCCAGCAGTGAGAGATAAGGAGAGTGGATTTTTAAATTTTTTTTAGCTTCACAAGCCGAGAGCATGGCACACAACATTTGGCTTTGCAAATGGTTTCTAGACAATACAGACATCATGCTGAGAAATGTCTGTGGGCACATACCCATCTTTTTGAGTCACCTTGGGACCCATGGATGGCATGAGATTTAATCATGCTACTCAGTTGTGGTGTGCAATTCTAAACTTATGCATTGTTTCTTTCTGAAATTTTGCATTTAATATTTTCAGACTACAGTTGACCTAAGGTAATTAAAATGTAGAAAGTGAAACTGCGGCCAATAGCGGGGACTGCTGTACAGAGATACCTTCTAGGGTTACTGCCCTATCCTAAAAAGTCCTGGCTTGTCAATCCTTTGTGTGTGTGTGTGTGTGCATGTGTGTGCGTGTGTGTGCGCGCGCACACTCATGCTTGTGTGCGTGTACCTATTCTACTGTTGTCATGTTTTCCAAAAAAGAGGGACACCTTACCTTTCTTTTCAGTTTCTTTGAGAAGAGTTTGGGAGGATGCATGAAGTAGAGGAGAGATGGTAATATCAGAGTTAGGGATTATTGGCTAACTCATTTGACGATTTGTCACCTACCACAATGTGAGTCAGGCATTCATGACATCCTTGAAGAAATAACTTAAAAGACACATTGTTTATGAGTGCTAGCATATCTAAAAATAATTCTGTTGAGGAATTTGAGGGAAAAAACCTACGTTTGCTTTACGTCTTGAAATGTTTTTGGTCCATCAGACTATTACGGAGGCAGGAAGGATGTGTCAGGAGTGGACCAGGAGAAGGCTTCCAGAGCTGAGCATTGGCCCTCAGCTTTCATTCACCTAAAGGTGGTCTCAGAGGTGGCTGGCCTTCTTTTCTGAGCTGGGAGCGAGGGGTAGAGTGATGACTGACCTGGAACAGGCTCTGTAAATTGAGGAGGCAACCATCTTGTCCCCTACAGTTCCTCATAGGTCATGGTTTTCTGACCCTTCCTCCAGTTGTTTGCCAACTCAGGATTTTCAACCTTCTGCAGTTTTCAGGGGCTTGGGTCTGAGATTTAGCCATAGCTCTTCTGATGGGCTTCTTCCCAGCATTATTGCTTCTTATATGATAGTTTTGGTCATTTAAAGCTATTTTCTGTCTTTGTACATGTTCCTAATAGTCTCTCATACTGCATGACAGTTATTTTCATAGTGGTCTCTCAGACTGGGGCGAGGGAGGTATGCAGTGTGTGTGTGTGTGTGTGTGGGGGGGGGTATTATGTATACAGCAGGCCTGGCTTCCAGAAACAGGGAAGGGAGAAAATTCCCCCAAAGTATTACAGCCAGTAAACGATGAGAGATCTGAATTCAAATTACTAGACTGAGAATCACAAAATTTCAGACTACAAAAACCCTTTGGAAACTTATCTTACAGATGAGAAAACAGAGGCCAAAGTGGAAAGTTGCCTGGTGCCACACAGCCTGTGGGCAGCTGGGGTGGAGATGTACGCCAGGTCTTCTGGTTTCAAGTTCAATGTCCTTCCTACCACCTCCTTACCTAATTTCTCTCTGATCACTGGAGTGCATTCATTTCCAGTGGAATAACTTCTTAACTATTGTGGCCTACCAATTTAGGAGAACTTAAAAATGTACCAGCAGCTTCATCAACAACAGACACATCTTTAAAAAAATATAAAGCATAATGAAAGGTCCCTGAAATTTTCTTGATTTTTACATGCTATCCCACTGTTATATAAAGCTTATTAAAGAGTAAAAAATTTCTAAGGAACTACTTAAACTTTCACCATGGAAACAATTTGGCAGTTCCCAAATTAATTTTTTTTGTAACATCAAAGAATAATATAAATAAAATTTTAAAAAAAGAAAAAGAAAAAGCATTTTACCCTTTCTCAAGTTGGAGGGAATAAAAGGAAAGAAAGAGAATCTGGGCTGGGGGGTTGGTCATCTTACACTTGGCAGCAGGAATCTCAGGGTCAGCAGTTCTTGATTGGGAAAGAGCAAGTTTGAACCTTGAGCCCAGATTACAGGATGAACCTTGGCTCCTGATCTTAATAACTGATTTCTCCTAAATTAACTTTTCCTCCATTTATTCTTCTAGTACTAACATAGCACTTTACAACATACAGATTATAGCAAGAATTTCTCCAGACATTCAGGAACATTCTAACTTATTAATATTTGAAGAAAAGTCCATGTTTAATTTGATCTCTGTACTCCATTTGAGTTTATCTATTTCTCATAACACTTACAACTTTATTAATTCACCTAACTAGTGATGAGTTTATTTCTAAGCGGTTTTTCTTTCCTTAACATAAAGCTTACTAAGGATGATGAATTAACGTCATGAACTTATGTGAAAAACAGTCATGTTTCATAGTTAGTGTTGCCATAAATATTGCATGGGACATATTTATACTAAAAAATACTTTTTGTTTATCTGAAATTCAAACTTAATTGGGCATCCTTTATTTTAATTTGCTTAATCTAGTAACTCTGTTTGAACTATGTAATATATACCCTCCTGAAATTCTGTGTTTGGGTAAAGATTTTAAAAAAAATAAAATTATGCATTAGATGTTTTAGGGAACTAAATGTCTATCTTTTGATAAAGACATTCATAATAAATCTGGATTTTTATATATATATGGCTTGCTTTAGGAGCAATATACCTGTGTGTGTTTTACGAATTCAATTTTTAAAAACTTTTCTTTTATATATCAGCTATTGCTTATCCTTTCTCTTCTAGTCACCAATTTTACTAACTTGTATTTTGCAGATCCCACAACACAGTTTAGAAGTATATCATTGTCCACTTACTTAGGTGCTTACATTTCATAATTTTGAGGTCTCTCAGGGAAATTTTGTGAATTTTTTTTTTTAATAGCTCTGAGCAATTAACCCAAAAGAGTTCTACCAAGGACTTTGGCAACCACAGTAACAAACTTTACTAAATGCTTGCTGTATGCCTAGCCATATATGAACTCTCTGTAAGCATTATTTCATCCAATCCTGATAATCCTATGAGGTAGGTACTCTTATTATCTCCATTTTACAGATGAGGCAACAAAAGGCTTAGTAACTTGCCTCTGGGCTCACAAGCAATAAGTGAAAATGCTAGGATTCAAACCCAGGTCTGATTCCCAAATGCTTTTAACTCTTACCCACAGCAGAATGAAGTTCCCATTGGCAGACAAGGTGGCAGAGCTTGTTGTGGGCCTTATAAAATATAGGAAGTACAGAGACTTACTGAGAAAAGGGAGAATCTAGGAAGGCTTATCATAATCAACCAGCAAAGTTTGGTTCCGTAGCACACTGTGAAGATCTCATGTACAGTGGAGACTGTTGTCTCTGCTCTGTTAAGAGATAGGTTTGCAATATAAAGCACAGAATTTTAAGACTTATCAGAATGAAAATCACAAATTATTTATAAAGGCTTTAAAGTTAAGGTGTCTATTATTTTGGGGTACATAAGAATCAGCAAGGGGCTTTGTATAAAGATTCTTGAGCCCATTCTTAGAGATTCTGATGAAGTTCTAACTCAGTGATTCTGCATAGAATCTAAAAACTAGACTTGCTGCTTACTGCTTTGCAGCAACCTTTCAGAAACCCTTCATTCCATGTGAGTACCAGGGTACACACACTTTGAGGAACGCTACTTGAGACTGTGAGTTCCTGGAGGTCAAGAATGTGTTTTACCTGTTTTTGTATCCTCAAAACTAGAACACTACCAGATACAAATCCATTAAATACTGAGAGGGAGTAAAAAAGAATGCTGAAAGGAGAGGGTTTCCATCGACATTTCAGGTTACTAGAAAATAATCAGTTATAATTCTAATCATGGCTAAAGAGTTTTTTTCCAGCTTGTATAAGTGCAGAGTGTTGGAGCACTGCCACCAAGGAGTTGAAGCTGAAGAGCAGGTCACTGGAGTTGTAAATGTCACTGGCCAGGGAGTCCGTGAACACGTTCATCTGCGGCAGCGTTTTGTTGTTATTTGTTTGTTTTAAATGTATCTTTATTGTTGAGAGTATTAGAGATGTTCTCCCTTTTTTCTCCTATTGACCTCCTTCACCCCACACCTGCCTCCCCCTTCATCACACTATTGTTTGTGTCCATGGGTTATGCATATATACATATAAATTCTTTGGTTAATCTCTTCCCTTCCCCTCCACCCCCCCCCCCCCTCAGAGATTCATTAGTCTATAGCAGATCTCATTCAGACTTGGCTTGAATTCTTCCAGAGACAGAGAGCTCAAAACCTGCTGGTGGGGATTCTGGTCAAGATGGTGGAGTAGTTAAACACTGTGTTCGCCTCTACCCACAGCCACATTATAAAACAACCACCCTGGAGAACCGTATGAAGACTAAATGAATGGAACTCATATAATTAAGGATATAAAGAAGTTATATCTAGACTGGTAGGTGGGGCGGAGACAAGAAAAATGCTGGACCCACACCCACGTGTGGTGGTTGAGAATTGGGAGGGATATCTTGGCTTCAGAGGTCTCAACTCCAGACCAGTGCTGGAAAGAGGAGTCCCCATAACATCTGGCTATGAAAATCAGTAGGAATATCTTCCAAGTGAGATAGAGGGCTGCTGGAAACCCATCTGTCCTCTTAAAGGGCCTGTGCACAGACTCATTTGCTCACAGACACTCACCCTAAACTTGCTGGGTGCCAGGAACATCCAGAGAGAAACTGAATTGTGTGGCTCCACAGTGAGGGCTAGAGGGTCGGCTGCCATCGTTTCTGTGTTGATCCCTTCTCCAACACATCCTGCGGGCACAGGCAGGTGCCAAATCTGAATCTGCATTAACCTGGTGAACAGTGCTGCCTCACTCTGGTAACTCCTTGAGATCCTGCGCCATCCAACTTGTACAAAGTCCTATTCTCTTTTGCTGTCTGTTCCTCACAGGCAGATGGACTTGGCTTGTGCTTCAGACTTTTCTCCAAACTCTCAAAGGTCTGCAGACCCTAGACCAGCAGCAGCTGGCCTTGGCATGCCCTGTGACTCTTTTTGAGTAACTCCAGGCCTAACACTGGTGGCAGCCAGACTTGGTTCACAGCATGGCCTCTCCCATGCACTGCTGAGCCCAGCACAGGTAGCTACCAACCATGATCGCTATATAACTTCTACCATGTGACCCTGGGCACAGGCAGTGGGTGATCTTAGACTACACCAGAGCTCCTCTCAAGAGACCCCAGAATCAATAAACCCAGTGGCTGGCTTTAGGCCATAAGAGAGCACTACCCAATTAGCAACACAAATCATACACCCAAAGGCACCAGACCACCACTGGGGCAAATCCCACTCTGTGTGGTCAGCCCCTACACAATAGCTCATCTGCTGTGGTCATGGTTAGTCCTCACAGCCATTCAGCCTGAGGGTCAACCCCACCCTCTGACATGCCAACAGTAATCAAGGCTCAACTACAATAGTACAGCACACACAACCCACACAAGGGACACGCCTGGAGCATGCAGCTCAGGTGATCAGGGAAACTGTACTACTGAGTCCCACAGGACACCTACTACCAGAAGAAAGAGAAAATCTGAACAGACTGATAACTACTAACAAAACTGAATCAGTAAAAAAAACCTCTCAACAAACAAAAGTCCTGAACTGGATGGCTTCATAGGTGAATTTTAGCAAACATTCAAAGAAGAAGTAACACCTGCTCTTCTCAAACTATTCCAAAAAATTGAAGAGGAGGGAAGGCTTCCAAGGACATTTTACAAGGCCAGCATTGCCCTGATTTTAAAACCAAAGTCATTACAAAACCAGAAAATTATAAGCCAATATTTCAGATGGACATAGATAAAAAAATTATCAACAAAATATTAGTATATTGAATTCAGCAATACATTAAAAAGATCATACACCATGATCAATTGGGATTTATTCCTGGGCTGCAAAGTTGGTTCAATATCTTCAAATCAATTAGCACGATACACCACATAAACAAAATGAAGGTTAAAAATCATATATTCATATCAATAGATGCAGAAAAACATTTAACAAAATCGAGCATCAATTTATGATAAAAGGTCTCAGCGAAGTGAGGATACAGGGAGCATATGTCAAAATAATAAAGACCATATATGACAAAACCACAGCTAACATCATACTCAACAGGAAAAGCTAAGAGCATTTTCCTTAAGATCATGAACAAGACAAGGATGTCCATTTTCACCAATTTTATTCAACATAGTTTTGGAAGTTTTAGCCACAGCAATCAGACAAGAAAAAAAATTGTTATCCAAAGTGGAAATGAAGAAGTAAAACTGTCACTATTTGTAGATGACATGATGCTGTATATAGAAAACCTTAAAGCATCCACCTAAAAACTACTAGAACTGAAAAATAAATTTAGTAAAGTAGCAAGATACAAAATTAACATTCAAAAATTGGTTGCATTTTTATATGCCAATAATGAACTATGAGAAAGAGAAATTAAGAAAGCAATCCCATTTACAACTGCATCAAAAAAATTAAATACCTAGGAACAAATTTAACCAAAGAGGGAAAAGACCAATACTTGGAAAATTATATGATACTGAAGAAAGAATTTGAAAAAGGTACGAATAAATGGAAGCATGTACCGTGCTCATGGATAGAAAGAATTAACGTTGTTAAAATGTCTATACTACCCAAAGTAATCTATAGATTCAATGCAATCTCTATCAAAATACCAAGGTTATTTTTCACAGAACTAGAACAAATAAGCTTAAAATTTATATGAAACCACTAAAGACTTTGAATAGCTACAACAATCTTGAGAAAGAAGAACAAAGTTGAAGGTATCATACTATTTGATATCAAACTATATTACAAGGCTATAGTAATCAAAACAGTATGGTACAGGCATAAAAACAGATACATTGATCAATGGAACAGAAAGGAGAGCCCAAGAAATAAACCCACACCTACATGGCCAATTAATCTATGACAAAGGAGGCAAGAATATACAATCAGGTAAAAATAGTCTCTTCAATAAGTAGTGTTGGAAAAACTAGACAGATATATGCAGAAAAAAATAAAACTGGACCAGTTTCTTACACCACATACAAGAATAAACTCAAAATAGATTAAAGACTTAAACGTAAGACATGAAACCATAAAAGTTCTCAAAGAAAACATATGCAGTGAACACTCTGAAATTGTTCTTAGGAATATATTTTTTTGGATATATCTCCTCAAGCAAGGAAAACAATAGAAAAATAAAGAAGTGAGACTACATAAAACTAAAAATTTTCTGCACATCAAAAGAAAACATTAACAAAACAAAACACAACCTACAGAATAGAAGGAAATATTCACCAGTGATACAGTCAACAAGAGGTTAATATCCAAAATATATAAAGGACTCATACAACTTAACACCAAAATACTAAACAATCCACTTAAAAATGGGCAGAGGATCTGAACTGACATTTCTTCTAAGAAGATATATAGGGGGCCAATAGACATATGAAAAGATGCTTAACATCACTAATTATAAGAGAAGTGTAAATTAAAATCATAATACGACATCACTTCACACCTGTCAGAATGGCTATCATCAATAAATCAACAAACAACAAGTTTTGGATATAGAGAAAAAGGAACCCTCTTGCAGCCTTAGTGGGATTGTAAATTGGTGTAGCCACTATGGAAAACAGTATGGAGGTTCCTCAAAAAATTAAAAATAGAGTTACCTTATGACCCAGCAATTGTACTTCTGGGTATTTATTTGAAAAAATCCAAAACACTAATTCAAAAGGAGATATGCACCCCTATGTTCATTGCAGCATTATTTACAATAGCCAAGATATGGAAGCAGCCTAAGTGTTTATTAACAGAGGACTGGTTAAAGAAGAAGTGGTAATATATACAATGGGTTAAAGAAGAAGTGGTAATATATACAATGGGTTAAAGAAGAAGTGGTAATATATACAATGGAATATTACTCATCCATAAAAAGAATGATTCTGCCTGGCTGGGCATGGTTTAGTGGTTGAGCATCGACCTAGCATCCATGAGATTTTGGTTTGATTCCAGGTCAGGGCACATGCCAGTGTTGTGGGCTCAATCCTTGGTGGGTGCGGTGTGTGCAGTAGGCAGCCGATCAATGACAACTCTCTCATCATTGATGTTTCTCTCTCTCTCTCTCTCTCTCTCTCTCTCTCTCTCTCTCTCTCTCTCTCTCCCACTTCCTTCCTTTCTCTGAAATCAATAAAGATACTTTTTTTTTTTTTTAAAAGAATGAAATCTTACCATTTGTGACAGCATGGATGGACCTAGAGGGTATTATGCTAAGTGAAACAAGTCAGACATAGAAAGACAAATGCCATATGATTTTACTGGTATGTGCAATGTGAAAAACAAAAAACAAATGAAACAGAAACAAACTTATACATACAGAGAACAAATTAATGGTTACCAGGTGGAAGGGGCTTGGGGGGATGGGTGAAAAATGTAAAGGGATTAAGAAGTACAAATTGGCAGTTACAGAATAGTCTCAGGGATGTAAAGTACAGCATAGGGAATATAGTAATAATATTGTAATAGCTATGCATGGTTCCAGGAGGGTACTAAACTTATCAGGGCGATCACTTCCTGTTACATAAATGTCTAATCACTATGTTGTACACCTGAAACTAATATAATATTGAATATCAACTGCAATTGAAAATTTAAAAAGTGCAAAGTGTTGATTTTGATCTCCAGGGTCTACATTTGTAGGAAGTTGGGGAGGTTTTGGTGGTAAGCATATATTTATATTGTACAGTGAAATCCTTACTATACTTTAACAGTGAAGCCAGAGCACACTTCTTAGTATGTGAATGTGCATCTGTGCCTTCTCCCTTCCACCGCTGACACTGAAGATTAGACTCAAGACACATGTTGTAAACATGCCTTTAAGGGAAACCCTTAATGAGGAACTGATCTTTTTTTAAATGCAAGTCTAATTACTTTTACAACAACATTTCTATTTTTTTAAAAAATATATCTTTATTGATTTCAGAGAGAGGAAAGGAGAGGGAGAGAGAGAGATAGAAACATCAATGATGAGTCATTGATCTAGCCCACAACCCTGGCATGTGCCCTGACAGGGAAGCGAACCCAGATCACCTGGATCCTAGGTCGACGCTCAGCAGCTGACCCCCACCTGGCCAGGCAACATTTCTATTTTGGATGCTTCCCATGAATGAAGTCTCTTTTATGCCATTGATGTAATGCTAGCCCCTCAATCTCAGCAGAAAGAACACCTAGCACCTGGCTTAATAGGTGGACCCCAGTGAGAAAGCCAATGACTTTTTTGCTTGATCATCTGCCTTGATTTCAAAGGCCACCAGGAAAGAAAAACTTGATTCTCACATTTACAAGCCTTCGAAAATGTTTCTATCTTTTCTCTGTTATTTAGCCATTTGCTCCCTCTACTCATAGTGACAAGCAACCTGAGGTGTCCAATGGGACCAAAGAAAATTGGAAGGGTTATTGTGGTCACTTGAGTCACAGGGTACGTGTTTTTCAATGTCCAATATTTTCCGGAAGCCATATGGGGTCACTCTGCCAATTGTATTTTCGCAAATTGGATTTGGGGACATAACTCCAAGGAGATACGTTACAAATTGTCCCCTCACCATAGTGTAAAAAGACCAGAAAGTGTCCCAGGTTGGTATAGGAGAATGTAGGTCTTAATTTGTCTCTGCTAACACCCACTGCAACACAGTTTAATGTTTTTGTTTTTTTCAAATGTTGTTTGCAAACAGCACATTTTTGACGAGAGATAGCAAAGCAAAATGGGAAGAATACTAGATTAAGAATTAGGAAGCTTTCACTAATTTACAGGCTCATTTGGGTGCCATAGTGAAAATACCTCTGAAACCTGCAAAGCCTGCTGTGAAAACGAGATGTTAAAATTAGGGTATCCATTCACCAAATAAGTGTGGATGAAAGTGTATAAGGCTGAGTTGCAAATGGGTAGATGTGACATAACTAAATTCCTTATACCATGGGAAGAGAAGGTGCACTCCCACTCCCACCAGGCCTCTGGGGTAGATAAAAGAGTGTTGCCCATGACTATCTTTTGTATTGGATTCTGGAGAACACATGGCTAGAACCTTACAAGGTGAACCTGGAAAAGGAGCATGGGCTCTGGGCTAAAACAGAGGTCAAATAGAACAGATACCCAAATCTGCCACTTGTGGCTATGTGACTGTGGGTCACTTAATCTCTCTGAATTCCTTTTTCTTCAAGAGCCATGGTGCAGGGCCCTTGGTGCTAGAGAGCACTGTGCATTTTGTAGATGCTCATCAAATCACAGTTATTATTAATTACTAGCAGTGATTCTTTGGTGTTGGGCTTTGGCTTGAGGTTCTGGCTGCCACAGTCTTGGTCCAGTAATTCCTACAATTGTTTAGTTACATTAAACCAAGCTCTCTATCTCTTTAAATGATTCTCATCTCTGAATTTTTATTTTTTTATAAAAAATTACTTTAAATTTTATTTTTTCAATTACAGTTATATTCAATATTATGTTGTTTTAGTTTCAGGTCTATAGCATAGTAATGAGATAATCATATACTTTAAAGTGTGTCCCTCTGATATTTCCAGTACCCACCTGGCACCATACATACTTATTATAATATTATTGATTATATTCCTTATGTTGTATTTTACATCCCATGACTGTTTTGTAACTACCAATTTCTCCTTTTTAATCCCTTCACCTTTTTCAACCAGGCCTCCAAACCCTCTCCCCTCTGGCAATCTGTCTGTTCTCTGTATCTAAGAGTTTGTCCTTAGTTTGTTTGTTCATTTATTTTGTTCTTTAGATTCCACTTACAAGTGAAATTATATGGTATTTTTCTTTCTATGACTGACTTATTTCACTTAGTATAATACCTGCTAGGTCCATCCATGTTGTTGCAAATAGTAAGATTTTATTCTTTTTTATGGCTGAGTAATATTTCATTGTGTAAATGTACCACAGCTTTTTTATCCACTCATCTATTGATGGGTATTTGGGTTGCTTCTATATCTTGGCTATTGTAAATAACACTGCAATGAACATAGGAGTGCATATATTCTTTCTAATGAGTGGTTTTGGTTTCTTCAGATATATACCCAGAAGTGGAATGGCTGGATCATAAGGCCAAGGTTTTTTGTTTTTTTTTTTTTGTTTTTTTTTAATCCTCACCTGAGGATATGTTTTTTATTGATTTTAGAGACAGAAAGGGAGAGAGAGAGAAACATCTATGTGAGAGAGAAACATTGATTTGTTGTTTCCCATACATTCCCTGTTGGGATCAAACCTGCAACCTAGGTATGTGCCCTGACCTGGAATTGAACTTGCAACCTTTTGGTGTACAGATGATGCTCTAATCAACTGAGCCACCGGTTGGGGCAAGGCCGAGCTTTTAAAAATGCCTCTTCATTAGCTATTCCGTGCTGTGAACGTCGCCTACTTGGACACTAAAATTCTTTACCCATTCTTAGTATTAAGATAGTTCTTATTATTGGTGAACAGTTATTAAGGTGGATGGAGAGAAATGAGAGAAAGACCAATGAGACTATTAAACTTTAAAAGTTAAAGAACTGAAATCTCTGAGGCAATATGGGCACTAGTGTCAGACCTTCCAGGTTTGAATGTTGGCATCATCAGTTACTTGTTGGGTGACCCCTAGTAAGTTACACAACCTATTTAAGGTTTTCTCATTCATAAAATGGACATAATATTGTTTATAAAATATAGGAAATACTAATAAAATTATTATAAGAATTAAATGAAAAAATATGTAAGAAGTGTTTCTTATATAGCTATCCTTTGATAAACGTGAGCTGCTATAAGAAAGTGTAAAAAATCTAGAAATAAAAGCTTAAAATGGCTCAAAGACTATTTTCAAATATATCATGTAAAGTGTGAAATGTGAGAAAATAAGAAGGAATTATAGCAAGAAAGATTCAGATAATCATTAGGACTAAGTTGACTCTAGGGTGATGAAACACTTGGATAGAATTTTATCATACTTCTGATTTCCTATAGCTTCTCCTTCTAGTTCTTAGTATTTCTGGAGCTGCATATTAATAGAATAGCAACCAAAACAAAGCTTTTAAAAATATAACTATAGACATTTGCTCCAAATACAACTCACAACAAATAAAATTATAGTTAATAATACTGAAATCATAAAATTTTAAAGTGCTCCTGTGGCTCACACCAGATTCTAAAGACTCTAAAAAAAAATCTAGGGTCAGAATTTAGCATCATCAAATGACACTGAAGAAAAAGTACATCTATTATGTGCTTAGATATGGACGTATAAGCCAGGAAGAACAGTCAAACTGATGAGGGGATGTCAAGTAGAGAGGGAAGAAGGGAGCACTGGTTATGTTCCTAGTAATTAGAGAGTATACTGGGCTCCTTACATTTACTCTCCTTACATTTTATATATGTTTATTCTTCATACTTAAATATGTTATCCCCAGAAAACTGAAGTTCAGAGATTAAGTTAGATAACTTTGCCAAGTTGCAGAATTAAATAGTGGTGGAAGCAGTGTTCAAATGGAGGTCCTTTTGATGCCACAGATTTTTCAGGATGCTACATGGTTACACACATATATGTGTGTGTGTGTGTGTGTGTGTGTGTGTATATTAATATATATATTAATATTAATTGAAAGAATACTGGTGGCTTGTGAAACTAAAGAAAAAGCTGAGGAGAAAGAGGGGTAAGGCAAAGAGTCTTAGTGGAAAATGAAGGAGCTAGGGAATAGACTGGGGCTACCTTCTCTTTCAGCAATATTGTCAATTCAATGTTTTTAGTTCTCAAATCTTCTGATTTAAAAAAACCAAAACTCTGATAATAAAACCATTCCAATGTTCTCTCATGTAGTCTTAGACTTGTGGTCTCTTGTGTTACCTATTGGCTAATTTCAAACATGGACTATGAGTTTCTTCTGGCTGGAGTATAAGGTGAAACAGTAGAGAGTGATGGTTGGGGTGAGCAGCAGTAAGTGAGAGGCAGAGGAGGCCTTTAGGACTAGATTTGAGGCAGGAAGATATGTGCAGCTAATGACAGTTGAGTCCATTGAATTTTGGGTGAAGATCTATAGTCTTGATAAGGAACATTTTCTTTGGGGACGTGAGGGTGCTGGGGATGCATCCTTTGGATTATTGATTATAGCCAGGGTTCTAAACTTTGGCCTCTTTCCTGCTTCCTGCTGGCTTGGGAGAGTTGTAATGCAGCTATCTGACCAACCATACTCATGGGGCTGTGGGAGACACAGCTTCATCTGGGAAAGTAGGTGACTAGTAATTACTGATAGCACCTTTAATTTGTTCCACTCAGTGCTGAATGAGAATAAGCCAGGTGCATTGCCAGCCTCAAGATGAGTAGGGTGGTGTGTAGGGGAACAGATAACAAAGTTATGTTTGAGCAATAGCAAGAGCACCTGAGTTAGGCTATCAGGTCTTTGCAGTTATGTGCTCATTTCTTTAATATTAGAGCAGCAGGGAGAGATGCTAGGGAAGCTGTGAGGTGATGGTAGTGGAGGTGGAGGGAGCAGGGGGGCGAGGAGCATGCTTCTTTGTGAGGAGGCACAAGTGACTTCCTTCCTTGATGAATGTCTTTTAGGCCAAGAAGGCTGACAGTGTGCCTTAAGATGTTGGAGTCTTTGATTTGCTGCCATATTGCTGGAACTGCCACCATTGATTCTGTTAGGAAATTTCCATGTTAATATCTTAGCTAGTGGTTCTCAGATTTGAGCCTTTATCACCTGGAGGTCAAGTTAAAACAGATTGCTGGGCCCTACCCGCAGACTTTGTGATTTAGTGTGTCTAGGGTAGAGCCTGAGAATTTGCATTGTTTTGAGAATTTGCATTTTGAACAAGCCCCAGATGATGTTGATGCTGCTGGCCCATCAACACATTTTGAGGATCACTACTATAGACCTGGCTTTCTCAAGTGACCCTGGGAACATTCTGAGGTGCTCTAGGGTGAAGAAGACATTGAATCTGGTGAGCAAACTAGACGACAAATCTTATTAAGAGTCCCAAAGTAAACTTACTGAGGGATGCTGGGGAAGTGGGGGATGAGGTAAGATTTTAGGCCTGGGACAGAATATATAACATTTATTAGTTTGTCTTATTAAAGCTGCCCTCTGGTATGCTGTGACGAGGTGATTTCTTTGTTGTATTTCATGTGAAGGGATTTCCCTAGTTTCTGGGAGACACCTTGCATTAAGAAAAGAACTGGTGATAGCAAAAAAAATCTGCCTTTCATACCCACCCACTGCACTGAGACCATATAAGTATTTTTAGAAAAGTGAGGGGTATTTGTATAGCATCTATTAGGTGCTAGGCACTGTGGTAAGTACTTTACACACATCATTTCCTGTGATTAAAAAAAAATCTGCAAGGTCTATTATTTTTATTTTATAGATAAGGAAACTAAGGTTCAGCAGCATTAAGAACATACTGAGAATCACAAAGCTAGTAATGGGCTATAAAATAAATATTATTCTTATTCCAAATCTGTGTCCTCCTGATTTACCATTGGAAATTCAGAGATCTTTACAAAAATATACAGTTCTTGCCCGGCTGGGCATGGCTCAGCGGTTGAGCATGGACCTAGGATCCAGGCGATTGGGGTTCGGTTCCCTGTCGGGGCACATGCCCCGGTTGTGGGCTCGATCAGTGACTCTCTCATCATTGATGTTTCTATCTCTGTCACTCCCTCTCCTTTCCTCTCTCTGAAATCAATAAAGATATATTAAAAAAAAAAAATACAGTTCTTAAAATGAAATGTTACTTCTTAATTTAAAAACCAGGTTATATATTCAGGACCAAGAAGGTACAGGCATGAATAAGTGGGAATTATAGATAAAGGGACAGAGAACATAAAACATGCCAAATCAAGACATCTAGAGATATTTACATTGATCCAGGTGATTATTTTAAAGCTTCTTTTCTCCTCTGCTCACTTTGGTGGTTTTCTTGGGGGAAGAGCTCCAAAAACTAAAATAAGATGCCCTGGTGAATATTATATGTCAAGTACTTCGAGCAGCTCCTGGCATGTCATTATCCTCATCTTCACTTCCACCACCACTGTCACTGCATGCCTGCCTGCATGGAAAGTGTTGCTGGGAATTAGGTGGGTACCAGTAGCAATGAGTGGAATCAATGAGGAAAAGATATATTGCAAACAGCAGATTGCTCTAGTCATTAAAACTTCCTAAACATTCTAGATTCTTATTTAGAAGGCAAACATGAGTTTACTGAATAAGGTAAGTTGGAGGGTTTGGGTGGGAAGGTAGGAAAGGTGTGCATATCTGTAAAAGAAAAATGGATCAGTAAATGAGAATCACTTGGTGAGCTCTCATGGTCAACCAGGAAGGTAGTTTGAAATTTGGGTTTACCTTGCTGAAATATAAACTACCTGATTAGAAGACTTGCCCTGCGCCCATCAGAAAAACCATAAGTGGTATGTACATGTTGCTGTACTTAAGGTAGCTCTTGGGAAGAAGGTCTTGACAGGAAAGCCAGATGCAGAGGAATCCACCAGGTGAGCAGAGAAATCCACCTGGTGATTGCATGTGGGCATAAACTGGGGAGATGAACACACCTGTGGGCAAAAGAATGGGTTTAAAAGTTAAAAAAGATGGCAGGACCTTTGTACAAAGAAAGGGATCCAGGAGGAGATGCTAGGAGATAAATGGAGAGAGAAGGTGGCAAGCTGGATCAGTGGAACAGTGAGGACAGAATCAGATGCAGCTGCACATACGGGGAGAACCAAAGCAGGAGTGGAGTGGGCAGAATGGAGGGAACAGATCAGAGCAGCCAAAGCAATGGTTTCTAACAGATTTCCACACGGCGTAAGGAAGAAATGCTAGTCGAGAGGCGGGACTTCTATCTGTGGGAGGCTGAAGGGAGCTGAGGATAGAGAACTGCCAACTGTTTTGCAGCTGGGGAGGTAAACAACTGGCCAGATGTTTTAGAGACAACCTGTGTGGCAACCTGAACATATGCCAGTTATCAAGAGAGAGGAATAAGCAACAGCCCACAGGGGCAATCATGTCTGTGTTTGTGAACTGTGGGCTCTCCCTGCGTGCATGCCAATGTGTGGGACACCAGAGACGTAAGTGATGAAACCTAATGTGATTCTCGTTTCCGCAGAGCTAATTAGGAGCCTGGTAACAAAACAGGAACCTGGCAGAGAGGTGAGAGAGGGAGTTTGCAGGAACCAGACAGAACCCAAAGCTTGGTGTTCCATGCTGTGATTGATGAATTGTGGCTCAAGTATGTAGCCATTTTAGAACGTCCTGTTCCTGTCAGCTCTGAAAGTAGGAGGCATTAACAGCCTGGTGATGTGGCCTTGGTTTAACTCTTTTGTGAGACTGACCTCTTTAACCTCTTTTAGCATTCTGTGAACATTTGGCATAGAATTCTTGGCACAATTCACAGAAGTCCTACTCGTTAACAGTCTCTCATGCCCTACTATTCCAAGAGAATTAACCATGGGAGTTTTTCAGTCAGAAGAACAGCCTTCGAATTTGTGGCTGGCTGCTTTCAAGGGCAGTTGCTCAGAAAAAAGTTAGCTGCACCCCAGAACCCTGTGCCCACAGCAGTCTGGAGATAAGGTGCATTCTGTTCAGCAATTGCAGGTTCAAGGCCCTCTTTAGGGCCATCCCTATGGCTATATACAGCCTCAATAGAGTAAACTTCTTTTCTTCCTCCCAAAGTGTGAACTCAGTAACTGTTTTAATGTGAATAAATATGGGAGGGAGGTAAAAAAGAGTTACCAAGTTAACACAAACAAAAATTTAGCTAATAAAGCTCAAGACTAGCAGACACTTGGGTGGTATGAGATGCCCGGTGCCCCAAATCACTTACTAGTATAGCCATAACGGAGCATGTTTCTAGAATAGGTGTTAATGAGGGGCAAATGTGTTTGAAATATGAGACAGTGTAGTGGAGGGATGCTGAGGTGGAAGTGAAGAAATAGGAAGTGTGTCTAGGTGGCAGGTGAGGAGGAGAGGGCACTTGACTAGAGCAGATGCAGGGACCACCAGGTGACAAAGGAGGCCAGTGTCCTGTGGTCAGGCTGAGGAGGGGAGTGAGGCTAGAGGCACTGTTTGAAGTTGATTAGTATCAGGGTTCCAGAGAATTTGCTGGGGATTTGGGGAGAGCTGCATTTTCCTTGGGAATTGGGAAAGAGGACAGAGGGCTTGGAGACCTGTCAGGGCATTAGGAGGACTGTGGAGATCTTGTTGAAATAAAACCATGGGACCCACATCTAAACTTCCTTGCAGGAGGATGAGTAGAAAATATAGCATGAGGAAACTTTGCCTTGAGAGGATCCCTGATGATTTCTCTCTCTCTTTTTTTCTCATTCTCAATTTCTCAGCCAAGAATATGCTTTGTCAGCCAATCTGATACTGTCCGATTCCTTGACATCCATGTAACATTCCCTTTTGTGTAACTGCAGGCATCTCGTTAACACGTTTGATGACTGGGAATTATTGGTGTCCTGCTGCCTCTTTCCCCCCTGACACTCTCAGCAACTATTCCCCTTGTCTGTATTCAGTGCATCTCCCCAAACCTTTGAACATCATTGAGATTGAGGGCCATTTGCAATGAAGTTGGTTCAATGTTTATCAGTTCTAAGCAAAGGTTTTAGATTAGCCATCCTGTGTGCTGGAGGAGTAGCAAAGGATGGGGTCTTATTAGCGTCATTTGATGAATTGATTTTATGTTTTGCATTCTCCCCTACTATATTTTTGTTCCACAAACACACACTGAGTATCAATTTTGTGCAAGGTACTGTTCTGGGTTCTTGGGGCTGCAGGTCCAGCAGCTCTAGCAGCTCCAGTAGCTCGATTCTTCTTTCTCTCTGCAGCTGGGTTTCCAGGAAGCATTCAGGGAGCTTAACATCTAGTAATGGACAATAAGGCATTTTCCTGAATAATCATAGCATAGAGCAGAATGTAATAAGTATACTAAGAGGTGTCTAGATTCAAATGTTTTGGAAGTTCAAAGGAGTAGAGATTTACTGTGCATGCTGGAATAGTATTCAAGTACAAGTTGTACTGGGAGAAGATAAATGGCCTATTCACTTCATAGTACTATAATAAATAAAATATTATTGACATGGCTGGCAAGACTGTTTGGACGTTGCAAAAATCTCTGATGTATAAATAGCCGTGGTTCGTAGAACCAAAGTATCTAGAATATTAACAGCACTGCAAATAAGCTTGGAAGACATACAGTTCAACTTCTAATTTGTAAATTTACAAATGTCCATATAGGTTAAGTTAATTGGCCAAGATCAAAGACCTAGTTTGTGGCCAAGGCAGGGGCAGATAGCCAGGGCTGCTTATTTGCTGTTCATGCTGGAGTGGTCTCATCATCTGCTAACCTGCTTCTGCTGAACACCTGCCCTAAAAAATTTTCTCATCTCATGTTGGAAACTTATATCCCTATCCCATCTTTCTTTCTAAAAAAATTATGTCTTTATTGATTTCAGAGAGAGGAAGGGAGAGGGAGAGAGAGAGAAACATCAATAATGAGAGAGTCATTAATCAGCACACTCCCTACTGGGGGTCAAGCCTGCAACCCGGGCATGTGCCCTGACTACAAATCTCCTGGATCATAGGCCAATGCTCATCTTTCTTACCAGAATACCATTGTAGCCCTTTGTCTCCTTATAGTGTGAAGTGTGTCCCAATTCTTTACTGAGGACTCACTTGGCCCAGGAATAGCACAGAGCAAGGAAAACAAAGATGATGTGCTGGAGTATGTGTTGCTTTTATAATTATGTAAAAAAATGTTGAGAAGTTTGAAGGAAAGATCTGACTGCCTTGGCCCCTTTCCCATGTACTTATCTTATTGGGCTGTTGTTAGGGTTTAATAAGATAAAGTTCGGCAGAAAGGTTATGTAAATGATGGTGGTATGGACATCATTTGGTATGGACAGCCCATGCCCCACCATCTCAGACATCCACTCTCTAACTCTGCAGTCATGTGTCCACCACAACATGCGACCCAAAAGGGAAAAGTCAGCCAATCAGATTTGTTCCGTTTCTGTTGGGCAGTCTGTCTGTTAGTTCTTCTCTATCAGTTGGTTAGTCTCTCCTTCCATTTGTCTTCCTATCTATCATTCTTTCTCAGTCCTTCTCTCTCACTCTTAGGGCCTGTAATTTCTCTGTCATCACATTTTTGCTTCTTTTCTAGCTTAATGTCCAATTTCAACTCTTAAAAGAAAAGTCATCCATGGCCCCAACACTGCATCCTGACTTCCTTTCAGAGTCTGTTTCCAAGCTTCTGGCTCTTCTTGCAACAGACCCTGATTCATAATCTCCCATACTACATGGAATTGTCTCAGTCCGCCTCTTCCTCCCTGGCTGGGAGGAAGTGTCCCTCTGCACCAATTGTCCCAGACCAGGGTTATCTGTAGAAAACATGGCCATCAGCAGCTGGCCTTAAAATCTGATTTATAAGGAATGTGCAGGTGCTCAGCATCTCTGATATCCAGTCATTTAGTTAGGATTAAGTCTAGTAAATTGGCCCCTTTTCCATGATGGCGGCAGCGAGTGACTGTGTCCTCCTGTTGTGGAGCTCATGTAGCACTACTGTAACTCTGCCTTGGGCCATAGAGAGGCCTGCCGCTTCCTTTCTGGCACTAGAGTGAAAGCTACAAGTAGGATAGGAACCTTATCTGGGCATTTTAATTAAGCTTAGCACACTATCCCATACAGAGGCAACTTAGAATAAGAGTCAGATTCAGAAGTTTCCTCCACCTGACAAATTTGCAGGTTGGGAGGTAAAATCTACTTGGGGAAATGGGGCATGGATACATGAAAAGGACATCATAAAATATACAGTAGCAACAGTGACAGCACTACCACCACCATCATTTACATAACCTTTCTGCAGTACTTTATCTTATTAAACCCAACAACAACCCAATAAGATAAGTACTGTTATCTCCTTTTTAAAGATAAGAAAACTGAGCTCCAGAGAGACTAAGAAACTCACCCAAGTTCACAGAGCTAATAAGTATAAAAGCTGGTATTCCCACTCAAGTGTGTCTAATGCCAAATCTAGTATCAATTGTGGGCACACATTGGCAGAATGATGGAGTAATCTTTTTAACCTCTTATTTAGCCAACATATAAGAGCACAAAGTCTCTTTTGCAGCCATTTTATTCTAAATATATGTTTTCCCCTTTTGATCTACTCAATGGCATTACCACACAGCTGGCAGCACTCATTTTTTTTCTTCTTTTTCCAGATTTTCCTTCCAAAACAAATTGTTAATTGCATTTATTGCCCCACTTCTAAAGCCTATGTCATACTCTTTGATCCCTGGCATCTGAAGTGTCATTAAAATGTCACTTGGAATCGTTCCCTGGGACATTGCAGTCTGGTTCTTGCAGCGTAATTCCACTTGCTGACTTCTTCCTTTGCATTGCATTTGGATGATGAATGGTCCCCTGATGGTTGGTGCCCTCAGAGGTTGACTTATGGGTCCTCTTTTCCTTTCCAATGGCGCTGCTTGCCTTCTGTAATGGTCGGGGCTCAAAAGCACTTGCAGGCAAAGCACCTTTGAACATTCTAGTTTGCCTTTATCTCATTCCTTTTCTCAGCTCCCCTTTTCTTCACCATGGCTCCTGATTTCTTCACTCTGGCTTCTCTGCTCCCTCAGGGCTCCGGCTCTGTAGTACTGTCCTCATTCTTCAGTTAATCCTTGGGACTGGCAACACAGCACCCAGTCTCTCTTTCTTTCAAGGCTTCCTCCAAAATTTTCATTACCTGGTCCCTTCTCATAGTTTCCTCCTTGCCCCTTGTCATGGCTGAGGGTCTTCTTCAGATCATTTTTTCTCAGTCCCTTGGGAAAGTGGCTGTCGCATCATTCATGCTTTTATTCAACGTGCATTTTATATGGCCTCTTACATATGCCATGCTGCGTGGTTAGAGGTGGATAACATAGTCTTAGGAAATTTTATAATTTAAATAGACTTTATTTTTTATAGCATTTTTAGGTTCACAGTAAAAATGAACAGAAAATACAGAAATTTCCCATATAGCCCCATCCCCACACATGCACAGCCTCCCCCACTATTGACATCCTCCACCAGCGTGGTACTTTTATTACAATTGATGACCCTGGATTGGCATATCATTATCACCCAAAGTCCATAGTTTACACTGGAGTTAGTTCACTCTTGGTGTTGTGTATTCCATGGGTTTTGACAAATGTATGTCATATATCCACCATTGTAATATCATACAGAATAGTTTCACTGCCCTAAAAATCCTCTGTGTCTTAGGAAACTTTAAAGCTTAGTAAAGGAGGCTGGAACACAAATAATCACAATAGACTTTGAACAGCGTTGAAGTAAAGATATGAACAAAAGACTGTTAGAGCACGAAGGAGGGAGTAGCTAACCCCTTAGCAGGCTTCCAGACTCTGAGCCCAGGCTCTTTCTGTTTTATACAATCACCATCCATACATTACCAAAAAAGCAAACTGAACCCCTTACTGCTGGGGTTAAGGGTCTGGTATGAACAGCTCATGTGCTTGGCAGGCTCAGATTCTCTGAGGGGATGGTGCTGTCAACATCTGTAATCAGGACCCTGCAGTCGGCACTGCCATTCTGGGCAGCACTTGCCCAGCCACTCTCCCCTCCACTACTTTATAGATTAAGTGTAAAAATGCTTACAGGTGTCCAGGTTCTGGAATCTGACTCTTTGCAGCTCAACTGAGCACAAATTTTCAGACAGGGAGACTTACGGGGTGGGCTTTTTGCAAAAGAGCACAAAGCAGGCTGTAGGGGACCTCACCAGGTACTTTGTTTAGGGCGTTGGGGGCTCTCTCCTCTCTGCTTGGCTTCCCTCTGGTGAGGTCTATAGTTCCCCATGTCCTGCCTGCCCTCTTCCGGGTTCTAGGGCTACACAAATTGTCTCTACCACCTACATGACTTTTGGTAGCCAGGGCCATTACTCTGAGCAACTTAGTCAGCTCTCATTATCACCAGGTTTACACAGAGAACCCACCTACTACCCTCCTTCTCTGTAAGACGATCCTGAGGACATTAATTTAGGCTAGGTCTGTGGGTTCCTCATCACAGAGAGGTGTCAGCACATCCTGCATTAAGAGTCCCAACTCTGGTTTCCAGTTTATTTTTAAATCCCCTAAACAAGTCAGCCTCTTAAATACAAAAGCCGGGACCTCTCTTTTTGACTATCTGGCTTTTCCCAGCAGATACCTGAGAGCAAATTTGTGGACTTGTCTTGATGCTCATTCTCCACCTTCCCCCAGGCACCTTTCAAGAAGGAGGCAAAAGCCCATGTCAAGTGGGCACTGTGGAACTGAGAGAGGATCACCTGCATCGGCCCAAAGTCATGGACACAGCTTGTAAACTAAGTGCTGAAGCAACTGTGAAGGCCATGGCCTCAGAGAACCATTGGTGCTGAGCCAGGGATCCTCACGGGCCCTTGTTGAAGCCAGTTACCATGGCCAGTCTTTAAGCTTTCTGGATGTTCAAGGTTTTGCAGAAATGACACATTGAGTTTTGCATTGCCACTGTGACAACAAAAGCATACACCTAGCCATTTCTGCAATTTTCCAGAGGGCTCTGGGATAGCGAGGGGCCTGGAGGGCTGTGGAATTGTCTCTCTGTTAACTTTGACAGTGACTGGACCTTTCCGACCTGTCCCTATATACAATATACAACCCTCCCTGCTGCCATTACTCTCTTGCTCTCAGGCCGATGTTAAATCAAAACAACCTTGTGCTTTATGTGCGATATCTTGAATCACAACCAGCTGGGGAGCTGTTTTCCACCCTCATTTTCAGACAAAGACTAAATGCTTGACCCAGGGAAACTGCACAGCCAGGGTTCAACCCCAGGTAAGCACTAGTTCCACACAGGGATCTCACATTGTGTCACCTCCCTTGGAAATAGAGTCAGATCATTCTCCTGGGTGACCAGGAGGTTGCTTAGTAACGAAAACCAATGGAAAAGCACAAACTATGGCTTGACGAATTACTCAGGATAAATTGGTCCCTGTCCTGGGCATGTGTAGTTCTGGACATTCCGAGAACTCATGGAATTACTTGGAAAGAAGATGGTAAGAGGGAATTAGAGCCACAAAGTGCTGGAACTATATGTTGACAAGAGTTTGTCTACTTAAAAATGTAAGTTTTGAATTACACTTGCCTCATGATTTCCACTTCTGCTGCTGCTGCCGTCTGAGGTTTCAGTCCCAGCAGCACAGCTTCACCAGCTGTTCACATGCCAGGAAGGGCAGTGCTGGGGCCCCTCCCCAGGGTCCAGGCTCCGATATGGAACGAATTTACCTTTGATGATCTAGCAAGCGGGATTTTATAGTCTACATTCTTCTTCTTATTATTATTATAAGTTACAATTTTTGACTTGTATTTTGATGGGTGACTTTAGTTGTAATTCCAGGATAAAACCAGTATTGTCATCCTCCTCAGATATCTCAAAGTACATGCCCAATGCCATCCATGACTGGGTGTGATTAAGGAGCAAACCTGATTAGATCTGCAGTATCCAAACCTGATGTGCAGCAGAATCACTGAGAGAACAAATAAAAACAAACAAACCAAAAAGGAGCAACAAAAAGACAGATTCTCAAGTTTTGCCAAGCCCAAGATTGATTTGGTTGAGAAATTATATAATATATATATATTTTTAAAAATTTATTCTTATTTAAGTATAGTTGGTATACAATCATCCTGGTTATATTAGTTTTAGGTGTATAATACAGTGATTCAACATTTCTATACCTTACAATGTGATCATCCCACTAATTCTAGTGATTCTCTGTCACCACATGAACTTATCACAACATTGTCGACTATATTCTTTCCCTTTCATCCACTCCCTCACTGACTCCCTTCTGGTAACCATCCCTTTGGTATCTATTTCTATGAGTCCGTTTTTGTTTTTTTTTGTTTTTAGATTCCACATATAAGTTATATCATATGGTATTTTTTTTCTCTGTCTGACTTATTTCACTAAGTATAATACCCCCTAGGTCCATTCATGTTGTTACAAATGGCAAGATTTCAATCTTTTTTATTTCTGAGTAATATTCCCTTGTATATATGTACTACATCTTCTTTATCCACGGACACCTTCTTATTGATGGACACTAGGTTGCTTCTATATTTTGGCTATGTAAATAATGCTGTAATGAACATACAGAAGAACATAGGGATGCATGTATCTTTTGGAATTAGTGTTCTTGTTGAGAAATTATATTTTGAAAGCTACTCAAGTAGTAATTCTGGCACATAGCCAGGTTTGTAAAATTTTTGAAAAAAATATGCTTTTACTGATTTCAGAGAGAAAAAGGGAGAAGGAAAGAGAGATAGAGACATCAATGATGAGAGAGAGTCATTGATTGGCTGCCTCCTGCAGGTCCCCTACTGGGGATGGAGCCCGCAAATCAACCATGTGCCCTGACCAGGAATCAAACTGTGATCTCCTTGTTCATAGGTCAACACTCAACCACTGAGCCGCGCTGGCAGGGCAGGTCTGTGAAATCTTAAAGGAACTGTCTTGGGCAAACAAAGAAATTCTAAGTTTATACTTGCCAGCTTTTAAAATTTTTCATCTTTGAAATGAAAAGTTTATATTAACCACACTTGCAGGGTTAAGATGATAGCAAAACAACATTGTACTTCTGTTGAAACTTTGGAACACGTGAACCTTGAAGATAATTTTTTGTAATCATGGGATCATATATATTGAAAGTAGAAGGTCTTAGTAATAAGATTATATAATAGGCAGGTGGGAATGTGGGTGAATCATTTCACTTTCCTGTACCTCAGTTTCCTCATCTACAAAATGAAAAAACTTGCTCTGTGTGATTTCCGAGTTCTCTGCTGAGAATCTCTGCTCTCTGAAATATCCTTTAATGTCCAGCAATTTAAACAAGAGTATCAAATATTTGTTGAACACTTGCTATGTGTCCACAAACTGAAATTCTTTGAAAATTTGGATCTGGGGTGAAAAAAGGGTCGTGTGTGTATATGTGTATGTAAAAATATTGTGAAGAGAAATAGATGGAGCTCAGTGACTAAGTATTTCTGAACTCTAGTAGTGCTTCTGCTTTCTCATTCAGAGTTGTTTTGTGTGGTTAAAATGCAGGTTACAGTGACACAATTGACTGAAAGTGGCAAGCAAATATGATCTGATAGATGGTAACTGTGTTACTCAGCCCTTTGGATGACAAATATTGCCAGGTGATAAAAAGCACTAATGTATCAGGTGCTAATCTGGTGCTAAAATGCTGCTTCAGGAAAAATATATTCCCAGAAAGGAAATACTGGCAATCTGACTGACAGGAACAGCTGGAAGCTCCTAGATTTGCCCAGATAGGCTGCAGGGGGAAAAAAAGAAGTATGTTATATGGAAGAAACTGGTGTGAGCTGTTTCTCTCGAATATTCTTGTTTCTGAAGGGTTGAGAAGGTGTTGATTATATTACCTCTCAGTTTCTGGCAGGGCTCAGATTCCGGGTGTTATTCAACAGTGAAAGCCTTAGCCCACTGAGAGGTCTTCAGTGCAATGCTTTCTGTGGAGGAAGCAGTGGCCCAGGCTAGAGGCTTTCAAATGGCTTTTAGAGTTTCATACATGTGCTGAAGATGGAAGGGGGAAAGAGGGAGAAGGGAGGGGTATGGTATCAGAAAATTTTTACTTCTGCCTGCTGTTTACATTGAAGCTTTCTACATGATGGGTCAGTTAGCCAGTTGGAAGAATTCATGAGCTACATTTTGGTGGCATTCCTCCCCTCCTGTATAAATGCACAAGACTTGACCCCTCAGAAGGGAGCTTTACTATAAACCCCAAACATATTCTTTACTTCTATAAAGTTGTTGAAAATTTGTGGTGGTTTTCTTCTTGTTTAATAATTATTATTTACTTTTAAAGTGTCTAAGGTAGGCTTGTTGCTGTTTCAGACTCTTATAAAGTCTATAAAGAAAGGGGCTGGAGTGGGGTCAGTGGCACAGATCTTTCTTCCATTCCCCCCTTTTTTTTTTCAGACATCTCAGCTGAGGTTTTTGTCTGGTAACTCTCTCAGGATACAGACCCCAATAAAAAGTATAATCTGACACCCCAGTGGCCTCACTGAGCTGCAGACATGTGTTTAGAATTCTTCAGTCAACCAAGAGGCAGGCAAAGAAAGCCCCAAGCAGTAAAGGCAGTAAAGATGCTGGGAACTTTTGAACTTATTCTAAGTATTTAAGGAGTAAGAAATGGAAAAGAGTATGTGAAAACATCAGCCAGAGAGTTTAGCTGACTCAAGAGACAGTTGTTACAGGAAGCAGTGAATGCACAACCAGGTTTGCAATGCAGACATTTAGAAGATAAAGTCCTGCATGTATGCCTAGTCTCATCCTATGCAGAATAAAGCCTTCTATGAAAGGAGGTGAACCAGAGCTGCATCTATGTCTAGGGTGCCTGTGCCTTTCTCCAGGTAGAGAGATTCACAGCAGGTTGGATTTTTCTACCCAGGACTGGCATTTAGCCTGCTCGCATGAGGGTGGTGGTATGGTTGCCTGTGGCCAGTTTTTGTTCTGATTGATTGATGCTTGTGTTGTACCTATTGTTAAATATTTTGAATATCACCCTAGTCATATTCTCCAAAACATTAATTAGTCGTGGATCTCTAGCCAGGTTTCACAAATCTCTATCTTTGCCTCAGTCCTTACCCAATAATCTTGAAGAAATAGTGAAAAGTGTCATTTGTTGATGAGATAAATTCTTCATTTGGAACATTTCTTGGGTCTTGGCTTAAATGTGACTTCTCTAGAGAAGCCTTCCACGATCCCTATCTAGTTAGACTCCTTCTTATATGTGCCAATAGTTCAGAGTACTCCCCCTGTTAAAACACACGTTATACTCCAGTGTTTTCTCACTTGTTATTAGTGAACATCTATCCTGTTGTAAATTGCATAATGTCAAGGATCTCAAGGATCTTGTTCTCCCCATATGCCAGAGACTAGTACCAAGCAGGTTCAGTTTATATTTGTTAAATAAATGAAATGAAATCAAATAGGTATTGAATATTTATGAGATGGCAGATGTAATACCTGTCCTCAAGGGGTTCATTCTAAAGAGGAGACACTAAAACATCCCATGTGTTATGGGCACAAATTGCACATATACAAGGTGTTATAGGAAATGCAGTAAAAAAAGCAATAAGCTCACTGCTCCTGGCTTGCGGGGGTAGGTAGTGGGCTTGGGGTTGCTTGGCAGGAGCCTCAATGTACACCTGCCACTGATTGTTTGTGGTTTCTGGACCTTTGAAAGAATCTGAAGTGCAAGCGTAGGGCAGGCACTACTCATATGAGGTTTGCAGTCCTTTGAGTGAGTCTGCAGTATGAGCTAAGGCAGGCTGCTCCTTTGGAAGAGCCACTGAAAGAGCCTCTGGCTGGGTGAGCAAATTGGGAGAGAGTGAGGGAGAAAGAGGGAAAGAGAGAGAGAGAAACATTGATGTGAAAGACACATCGATTGGTTGCCTCCTGCAAGCAATATGGACCAGGACCAGGAGTCAAACCTGCACCTGAGGTACGTGCTCTTGACCAGGAATTAAACCTGAGACCCTTCAGTGAGTGGACTAACATTCTAACCATTGAGCAACAATGGCCGGGGCATCAATATGGCTTCTTTTTTATAATCTTAGTTATAGGGCTCTGTTCAGCTACTCTTTAACAATCAATGATGATTGTTCTATAGTTGTAATTTTAATGTGATTATTGAAGGAGGTAAGCATAGATTACCTACTCCACTATCTTGAATGGGTGACTTAAAATTTTACAATCTTGTCACTGCTCCTTATTTTTCTTCTTTCCATGAAGGACTGATGGTGGTACTGTGAGGCAGCAAAGGGGAACACTATTTCCATGGATCAACCACAGCTTTAAAGAGGAGACATGTCTGGGTACTCAAAGATCAGTTTCTAAAATCAAACCAAAGCATCCTTTCCTTCTATCAGGTTGCTTGTTTGGGTGTGAGGAGCATCACATTCAGAGAAGGAGATTTGCTGGAGGAGAATATATGTACATAAACACTGTATATCTTTTCAGTGGGTAGTGATGTTAATAATTAATTATTACTGGTCATTAGAAGTCATTTCAGTCTCTTGGGAATGACCCTGAGTGATAGTAATGCTATTTCCTGTTCCTCTTCTTACTTCTACCCCCTCAGACTTGGCCTTCTGGAAGCTGAAACATTTTGTTTTTGTGCTTATATGGTCTCTGTGATATTATAATGTTCATATTTTAAGGGCTTATCATATTAGGGCTTCCTCAGGATGTTAAAACATCTGTTTCTAACTGTCAAAGAGAAGAGAGAGGAAAAAAACACTTATTTGATTTTCATTTTAAACACAACAAAACAAAATGTATGTTGATGTGAATACAGTCTGGAATTTTTCCTGGTAAGTAAGTAGAATACAGGGATGTGAAAGAGATATTAAATATGAGTTAGGGAAGTCACCCATCCCATGGGCTCTTAATTTACCCCAGTTTGAGGGTGTATGCAATCTCCCTTTAGTTCAGCAAATATTAGTTCAGAACCTACTCTTTGTTGGATATCATGTCACAGATAGAATGTAATAGGGGGTTCCTTCTGTTAAAAACTTATAAGCCTATTGAGTAGATAAGTGGCTCTGCCTATGATGTCTACAACTTACTGCCTTAGGAGAGTTTTCAGGTTGTAGTGAAGAAAGGGAGAAACTGATGGGTTTCCTTAGTTTTGAAGTCAGAGCTGAGAAGTCTCTAGGGTTTAGAGGGCAGAGCACAAGAGAGGAAACTGTTGCACAGAAAGGTAACTCCAAAATCTGCAGAGGATCCCCCTTGAGTATTCAGGTGAATACCAATCAATTTATGCAAATGAGAAAACTACCTATGGCTAGGGAAAGAGCTGTCTAAAAAGACTAGAAGGAGCAATGCCCAGTGCTCACATAGGGCCAGGAATAGTGTCTGTTTATACCAGCCAGATGTAAAAACTCATAACGTATTAGGTAGAGTACTCAGGGAAGTTTTCTTCCTGTAAGGGAATAATTGGCTGTAGAATGTGCATTGCTCTGGCCCTCTCTAACAGATCTTAAAAGCAAGACCTCAAAATATCAGACTTTTCTCAATTAACATAACTGTGTATCAGAACAAATTATAAGAATATTTGTAGTAACACAAAAATATCCAGTAACAATTAAATTCACAGTATTTGGTATTCAATTAAAAATATCCAAGCATGCAGAGGAGCAGAGAAATACAAATAAAATAAGGATAAAAACCAATGAGTTGAAACTGACACATTTAATCCAGAACTGACAAGAATAAAATTGGCAGGCAAGGGCACTAAAGCAATTATTTTAATTGTATTCTATATATTCAAAAAGGTAATTAGAGACATATAAAAAACCAAATATAAGTTCTAGAAATGAAAACAAAATGTCTGAGATGAAAAGTACATTGGATAAGATTTATGGTAGATCACATATTGCAAAAGTGAAGTTTTGAAACTTGAAGGCATAGAAACAGAAACTATCCAAAGGAAACACAGAGAGAAAATAGACTGAGGGTGGGGGGTGGAGAGCACCAGTGAACTGTGGAATAACTTTAAGTAAAGGGCCTATTTAGGCTATATTCAGAATCCTCCAAGGTAGAGGGGAGCAGAAGAACAGTTGAAGAAATAGTTGGTCAAAGTTTTCTAATTTTGATGAAAACTACAAACTCAGAGATCCAAAAAATTCAATAAATCCCAAGAACAAGACACATGAAGAAAACTACAGGAAGTAACATCATAGTCAAATTGCTCAAAATCAATGATAAAAATAAATCTTAAAAGTAGACAGAGAAGACGGACACATTATATACAGCAGTAAGTTTAAAATGGTAGCTAATTTCTTCTTGGACATTATCCAGGGAAAGAGAAAGGAAAACAATTTCTTTACTGAAAGAAAAAAAAAAATCCAACCACCTAGCTTTGATATTGTACAAAAATATCTTTTAAAAATGAAGGCAAAATAAAGACCTTTTAAGACATTCAAAAGTTGAAACAACTCATTACCAGCATACCCACATAACAGAAATTTTAAGAGAAGTTCTTCACGTACACAAAACAATATCAGATGGAATCTAGTTCTACACAGAGAAATGTGGACACCAGAAATTTACAAGCACAAGTATGTAAGAATGTTTTCTTTACTAAAATCTCTTCAAAAGATAATTTTATGTTTAGACAAAAATAATAACAATGTAGTGTGAAGTTTATTACAGACATAAAGTTAAAATGCATGACAGCAAATTAAACCCAACATAAGGAAAAGAAAGAAAATAAGAAAGATTAGAATGGAAATCAATGAAGTAGAAAAAAATAGAGAAAAACGATAAAACCAAAGGCTGGTTCTTTGAGACAATAAAATTGATAAATCTATAGTTAGGCTGATCAAGAAGAAAAGAGAGAGGACACAAATTACTAATATCAAGGATGAAAAACGTGACATCACTAGAGATTCTACAGATATTAAAAGAATAACAAAAGAATACTATAAGCAACTTTATGCCAATAAATTTGACGCTTAATTGAAATGGGAAACCTCCTTGGATGGCAAAAGCTACCAAAACTCACTTAAGAAGAAACAGACAACCTAAATATTAAAAATAATAAATTTATAGTTTAAAAATCTTCCCATAAAGAAAACTTTAGATTTAGGTGGTTTTGTTGGAGAGTTCTCTTAAACATTTCAAAAAGCAATAATACCAAACCGACACAAACTCTTCCAGATTATTGAAGTGAAAAAATTGCATACCAACTCATTCAATGAGACTAATAGTACCAGATACCAAACCAGAAAAGACATTACAAGGAAAGAAAGCTACACACCAATATCCCTTGTGAACTTAGATGCAACAATTTAAAAACAAATTTTAGTAGATTTAATTCAACAATATAAAAAAATGCCAATATATCATGTCTGAGTGGGATTTATCCTAAGAATCATAATTTGACATTCAAAAATCATTCAATGTAATTTACCATATAAGCAAACTAAAAAGGAAAACCCATAATATCATCTCAGGAGATGTATGAAAAAGCACTGGATACAATTTAACATCTATTCTTGAAAAACTCAGTAAACTAAAAGTAGAATGGAATTTTCTCTCCCTGATAAAGGGCATCTCTAAAAATCTATAGTTAACATTATGCAAAATTAACTTAAAGTGGATCACCTATTTAAATGTAAAGCCTAAAACTATAAAACACCTAGAAGAAAACACAGGTGAAAACCTTTGCAGCCAACCTCAGAATAGGGAGAAGAGCTATAAGAATTGCCATGGAAGGATTCTACTATCTCTGGAAAAAGAAAGATTGGAGGCAGCAAAAGCAGGCCAAACAAGTACAATTTCTTCTACTGTCCCTCCACAGAGGCCCTTTGAAGTTCAATAGCTCTTCTCTGTATTCTGTGCTTAACAGCCCTTAGAAGCAGCAGTGCATCCCCATTGAGGCATACCAACTAGCACAGGCATACTTTATTTTACTGCAGTTCACTTTATTGCATTTCATAAATATTATGTTTTTACAAATTGAAGGCAAAATTATTACAACTTGCTTTATTGTGATACTTGCTTTATTGCAGTGGTTTTGAACTGAACCCATAGGATCTCCAAGGTATGTCTGTATAGATGAAGTTTCAAGGGGGCCAGTCATCATCAATGGGACTGCAGTAGAATTCAATGTGCAGAGAATAGGACACACAGGAGGTGCTGTACCTCCACATTAGGGTGTGCACAAGCAGCACAGCAGTGACACACTACCTGAGGTAAGGTCAAGATCTGAACTCAGTCTATGTGGGGAAGGGGAGTGTGTCTGAGGAACATACATTTATTAACACCACACAATGTTAATCAGTTAATATGTGTTGTCTTATTTCATTTATATAATGATCTTGGTAATGCAACAGATATTCTCATATCATAGCCCCATAGAAGTTATGTAATTGCCCAAGGTCCATAGCTGCTAAATGCCCCTAGAACTCACATTTGTCAGATCACTATTTCTTTTTTGTTGTATCATCTGTCTCCATAAGCAAAAAAAGGGTTATCAGGTTGCAAAGAATAATGTGGGTATCTCTCCAGGACTTGAAAAGTGTGAACCCAGAAAAATTTTATCCCTTAATGAAAGGGCAGGTGTTGAAAATTGTTGGCAAATCTTGAGTCTTCTAAATGTTTGAGGGTGAGGCCATACATTTGCCTACATGGGAATGCCTGAAATGTGCTCTCTATGAGTGTTCCTTCACAGAAATATGTGAGGGTGATTCACCTTTGGCCTTGAAAGAAGAAAGATTTTTGGACAAATATGTTGTTGGTGATTCCAGTAGGACTGGGCTGCACAAGGTGAGAAAGAAGTGATGAAGAACAGCTCATGATGCTGCAGAAGAGCCTTGTGACTTAGTCAGGACATTCATTTCTGATCTCATCCTATCTATTGAAAAGATATACAATGCTGAGGGAAGTCTAGCATTGCTTCAAAGTAGTTCTGATGCATTGGGAGAAGGAGCAGTCAATCAACTCCCTATGATTTTTTTTTTTTTTTAAACAAGTCTTTATTGATTTCAGAGAGAGGAAGGGAGAGGGAGAGAGAGAGATAGAAACATTAATGATGAGGAAGTCATTGATTTGCTGTCTCCTGCATGCCCTCTAATCAAACCCACAACCCAGGCATGTGCTCTGACAGGGAATCGAACCGTGATCTCCTGGATCATAGGTCAATGCTCAACCGCTGAGCCCCTCTGGCCAGGCAACTCCCTGTGATTTAAGCAGAGGGGTAAACTATTTCTCTAATGACGCTAGAGATTCCCCCCAAATAACACCTTTGGCTAAAATTTTCACTGTCCTAGAGCTTTCAAAGTGGTCACACATCAATTAGTTGCTTTCACAGTAAAGCTAATGCATGAATAGATAATAACATTTTTCTTTCTTACTGGTGTTATTATCTTTTAGTATGTATAATGAAAGATTTTTTAAGGATCTTTACTATCTTTTTAAAACATTCCTATCGTTAGGATTTTAAAAAATACACTAAAGTAGAGACACTCCTCATCAAAATTCAGTGATTAGCAAGATTTGGCATATCTGCTTTAATGTGTCTCTTTTTTTCTATTGATGAATATCTTCATCTCTTCCTACTTGAAATATCTTCTTCAGTGAAAAGTCATTTTAGAACCATTGTTAGGTCCCTGATGGCTAAGACAGCCTAATACTGTTGTTAGGTATTTAAACCTTTGTTCAGTCTGGACCCAGACTCACTTTTGTAGCTTTTTCTTCCAATGTACCTCTACATGAATTTTATGTTATGGATAATTTAAGTATATTATAGTTCCTGAATACATTTTGAAAATTTCTTCCCCTACTTATGGCCCCCCCCCCCCCATCTGGAATGCTTTTCTTCACTCTATTTCTGGCAAGGGAAGTCCTACCCACTGGACAGATCCTGGCTATCTGTTCATCTAACAGCTAAACTACATTTCCCAGACCCCCTTGCAGTTAGTGTGGGTATAACTGATTCTAGTCATTCCCTTGCCTTACCTACAGAAACCTGCCACAGTTGCTCTTTCCTTGCTGTCTTCCTCTGTCTGCAAACTGTATGTAAGTATCAGGACAATGCTGTTATGCAAATCAAATATTAAAGATGGCAGAGCCTCTATCTCTCTTGTCCCTGAAGGACTGAATGGCACAAAGCCTCTCCTCCATGATTTTTAACCCTTCATGTATTAGAGGGGAAAAAATTACTATTGGGTCAAACCACTCACATTTTGAGATTTATCTCTTAAGGTAGCTTATGTTACCCTAACAAATATATCTGTTCTTCAAGCCCAACTCAAGTCCTCTCTTTTCTTTTATATCTTCCTTTATTGCTCCATGCAAAAGTGATTCTTCCTTCCCTTTAATTATTATAACATAGAGTTCTTAATTTTATTTTGATTTTATAGTACTTGTTCCAAACTACCTCAACCTGCCAGCCTGTCTTCTAAAATTATACCTGCACGGACACCCATTCTGTCTTCCTTTTTTGAAAGTCCCAGTGGAAGATCCTGGAAGTGCTCCTCCTCATGTCTTACACCAGTTTCCTCTCTTTGGAACCCATCTCCTTCTTGCCGCCTCAGGGACCTCACTCTACCATCTGTCCTCTGCCCTGCCTGTGGTTTCAGATGCTGCTTCAGATGCTCTGCAGCATTTACAATGGGCATTGTTCGTTCCTTTACTGAGCTCTTTTCCCTTTGACTCCTGTGGCTGCATCAGTTAGCACAGGCCAAGTTGTGCTGCAGTAATCCAGTTATTATTGATACCGATGCCTCAGTAGCTCACAATGGTAAAGATTTATTTCTCATTCATGCTTCATGTTCATTGTAGGTTGGTTGCAGGTCTATTGTGTTTTCATTCTGGGACCTGGGCTGATGAAGGGAACTCTATGGAACATGGTCACTCTTGAGGCAGAGGGAAAAATCAGAGATAGTGGGGAAGCACATACGAGCTCTTAAAGCTTCTGCCTGGAAGTGACATAGGCCACTTTTGCTCACATTCCATTGTCCAGAGCTTGCAACATGGCCCAGTCTGACGTCCATGAGGCCTGATGTGTAATCCTTCCTGGAGGACAGGGCAATAGTATAATCCACCATCACACTGCCTTCTCTTGGTTGTTAGCCTTCTCTCTGGGCTCCTTGGTGTTTCCTCTCTCTTGAATTTAGATTTGCATGTCAGATACAGTCCACATGTCTATGTTGCTTGACTTGCTTTAAGTCTTCTAGTAGTTAAAATTTTTTCAATTAAAATTTTACCATTAAATCCACATGTATCATTTCTCTTGAAAAATTAAAAGATCTGTCAGGTCTGTGCTGGAATTCACTTGTGGAAGCTGCTGTTGGAGCTGAGTTGTGGCTGCTCTTTTTAGATGGCCTTGTGTTCTACAATTGGGCCTTTATAATTCATGTTACTGCCAGTCCTATTGGTACCCCCTTTTGCTAGGCCTTTTTTCAATGCTATTGTTACTACAGTTCCTTCCTTGGTCTCTATTCTACTCACTCTGCATAGTCCCCTTGAAGAATCTCCTTTCCTGTGGCTTCCGTTTCATCCACCCCACCCTCTTCCACACTGCTAATCTGTTACTTTAGGTCCTTAACAACTTTTGGATGGATACTTTTATCAGCTTTCTAACTGCTCTCTCAGCCTCTAGTCTTGCAGGAACTCTGATCTATCCCCAAATAATTAATGCCTTGATCTATTATAAAGCCCACATCTTGTTACCAATCTCCAGCATGCATTTTTTAAATAACACACCATTGCTATAGGAGTGAGCGCAATCTGTTTTACATGGCTCTTCTACTGGCCCTGCCTTCCTCTCCAGTCTTACTTTTTTTTTTTTTAAATATATCTTTATTGATTTCAGAGAGAGGAAAGGAGAGGGAGAGAGAGAGATAGAAACATCAATGATGAGAGAGTCATTGATCGGCTGCAACCTGCAACCCAGGCATGTGCCCTGACTGGGAATTGAACCCTGATGGCCTGGATCGTAGGCCGATGCTCAACCTGCCGGGCTCCAGTCTTACTTCTTGCTCCCACTCTCGCACTCTATGTCTTGGTCACACTGAATTACTTTTATGGGTTGTACTCTCCCTTACCAGGTATGCATCACACTTTATTCAGTGTGGGCAGCACCTCCTCCTCTGGGAAGCCTTCCTTGACTGCTCTCCTCTCTCACCCAGACTAGGTTGAGTGTACTATTCAATCCTTCAGAATCACTCTGTATATATACCATAGTGCTTAATACTCTTAATTGTGATTTCTCTACCTCTCTAGTTAGATGTTGTTATGGACTGAATTGTGTCCTCCCCAATTTATATGTTGAAGTTCCAACCCCCAGTACTTGAGAATATAATTGTATTTAGAGATAAGGTCTTCAAAGCAGTGATTAAATTAAAACTTTTAGAGTGGGACCCTAATTCAACCTGACAGGTATCCTTTATAAGAGGAAAAAGAGATACTGGGGATGTGCTTACACAGAAGAAAGATTACATGATGACACAGTAAGAAGATGGCCACCTGCCAGGCAGGGAGAGAGGCCTCTGGATAAATCAAACCTTCCAACACCTTGATCTTGAACTTCCAGCCTCCAGAACTGTGAGCAAGTAAATTTTCTGTTATTTAAGCCATCCAGTATGTGGTATTTTGTTTTGGCAGCCCTAGCAACTAGGACAGATAGTAAGCAATTTGAAGACAAGTTCAAGTCTTGTTTCTCTTGGTGTCCTTATCATATACTCCAAATCCTGTCACAGAGTAGAGGCAAAGTAAACAGTTATGGAATCAATGATTGATAAATTGATAAGTGAATAAACAAATTTTACATTGATAAGTAAATAAAATCAGTGTTGAGATTTATTTTGATATGGCAAATTTGAATTTAACTAATTTATAACAAGGAACCCTATTATGAAAGAACTTGCAAATGACAGATGTGCAGGATGTGCAAGAAAAATATTTGTTGGTAGGTGAATAATAGAATTATATCATAACAGTGTTTTGTATTTATAGTTTTTCTTTATGAAACAAAAAAGCTCTGCTTCTATTAATATACCCCTCTGGGAGCAGCAGTGAGAAGCACTAGTAATTGGGATCTTCCAGGAGAGGAACCTGAGGTGTGAGGGGACAGGCAGCTTGCCCAGGGCCTAGGGAGCCACTGGCCTGGCTAGTGCTGAGGGGGAGCCAGAATGTCCCCTTAGCTGGCAGAGTGCTTCATTTGGCAGCCAGTCCTTGGGGTTGATCCATACAAAGCTCCAATGAGATGACTCAGCCAGGCTTGCTCCAAATTGACAATAGCACCTGGAATGCACCTTCTGGAATGTCAGTGGAGGAAAAGAAACGACAGTGGTGAGGGGTAAAAATTACTCTGTCAGAGTTTTATATGACAGCAAACATTTGGGCAAAAAGTGAATTCAGGGTCAATCAGACACCCAGATGTTTTCTATCCACAAATACAACAATATCTGGAAAGATCTGGATAGTAAGTGGGTAGGCTTGTGTTTTTCCACAAGTGTGGCACATTCAGGCAAACTATAGCCAGGAACAAGCTTGGTCAGAAGGGAGCAGATTAGCTATTGCCACATTCTCCACAGGGTTGCATTCAACAGGAAGAGGTTAGATTTGGCTGGGACGCTGGTTTAACATGCACACAGAAATATACACACATGCAGTCGGAGGCTGTATGGATCAAGATACTGCATGCCAGGACTTCCAGAGAAAGGAAGGCTCCCCTTGGGATTGAAGAATGCCAGGTAGCAGCCTACTAGACACACAGTGTTCAGTGCATTGAGCCTGCCCACACAGTCAGTGACCAGCATTGGTCAGTAGCAGCAGCAGCAGCAGCAGCGAGAGAACACAGGAGAACACCATGCTCAGAGAAAGAGTTAGCATAGGATTGAGACAGTAGTGAATGTCTTGGTGATCAAGGTGGTTGACACGGGAATCCGAAGATAAGGTTAAGTTTCAATTCTTAGGAGCAGCTATCACCTGTAGGGAATGAAGAGGACTCACTAGGAAATAGGGTTTGCAGATTACAGCAGAGATATCTCTCTGTGAATTCCTAGAGCTGTGAGCTCATCAGACTTGAGAAATAATAAATATAATAAACAAATAAATGAGAGAGATATCCTCTACAATGTCTCCCCAAGGAACACTTTCTCAATAGAATGCCTCTTGAATGATTAAAACCCAACTTTATTGAATATATGTATTTCTTAATATAATGTTTTTTTTGCCAATGATTATATAGAAAAACATGTATATTTATGACTCTCAAACTTCATACAATATTTAGGCAAAATGATTTGTGGAAATAGTTTTGAGTTACATTCTAAATATAATTCACAGAAAGTCAGAATATTTGAAAGGTATATTGATTGTTAACTTGGGGTGAGTGCCCTGGTTGTTGTTAGAGCTGTGGGAGGAGCCACAGGACTTTAAAAAACTCTTGGTTACAAACATGTTAATTTTGTGGTCCTGAGACCAGATTAAGTAATGCCATCATTCTTATTCACGCATTCATTCATTTGACCAATATTCATTGAATGCCTATAAAAAAAACTACACTAGTTAGTGGGGATTAAATAGTAAACTTTTACTCTACTGGAGGATACAAATAAAGCAGACAGGCCTTTCAATAAGTGGAATAGGTGCCCTGATGTGGGAGTTGTGCTGGGCAATGGGAGCTCACCCAGGCCTGACGCCTCCCGACTTCCTGGAAGAAGTGATATCCACATTAAGATCTGAAGGATGAGTGAAACTAAGCCAGGGAAAAGAAGGGCTAAGGAGTTTATTGGAGGAGGAAACAATGGCTGTGCATGCAGCAGCTCAGAAAGAGGAAGAGTGAATAGTTCTGAAAGCTGGAATATTTGGTGGGAGAAATGAGGCAGGAGAAGTCAATGTGGGTCCTGGAGAGGATATGTTGCTTTTAGTGGGGAGGGTGGACCACTGGCAGGCTATGTGGGGCCAAAGCACAGAACACAGAGAAACACAGGAGTTGAGGGTTATGGAATCACTTGTATATAGATATCAGGAGGAAGTTAGTGAACTTCCTCCTAGACAGTGTCCAGAGTGAGAAGGGAGAACTAAGGACACAAACCTGAGAGACCACAACATTTAAGGGATGAGCAGAGTTTCATGGGCACCTGGGGCTGACTGGATGAGCAACCAGAGATCTGAGAAGATACCAGAAGAGGTGGCAGTGAGGTTCCCAAAGGAATTGCAGATTCAAGAAACAAGGTCATGTAAAAAGGGGCTGAGAAATTAAATCAAATAACTGAAAAAAATGTGGGAGGGAGTAGAGAGTGAGTGAACTTTCTTAAGAATTCTGGCCATGATGGCAAGAAAAAGACTGGACTGAACTGGAGAACTTTGGTATGGAAGTACAGTTGAAGATGGAGAAGATGAAAGCATATTTGAATATTAGCGCCTTGAAGAGCTGAAACATTTGAGCAAAGCTTGCAGTGGAGTCCAGTGTTTAAGGGATGAAAGGTGTTTCAGTAAGCCCAGAACCCATTTAGATGCTGTGTGGTGGTAAGGGGCTGAAGCTCTGGGACTGGGCCATGTGGATTTAGTTCTGCCTCTTTCATATCCTGGCTGTGTGACCTTTAGTAAGTCACATAAGCTCTATAAACCTCAATTTATTTATCTGCAACAATACAACCTACCTTAGAAGGCTATCTGAAAAATCAAATTCAATTAGGTACATAAATGGTTAGCATAGTGCCTGGTAAGTACTCATTAATGTCTAGCTTTCTTAGCATTAATGTCTCAGAGGGATGGTTGCTTGTCAGTAGCTTGTCCATAGAGGGAAAGTGGTGGGAGTCTCCTTCAGTGTCCACCTCTATCTTGAATGAGGAGAAGACTTATTCTCTTTGCTCTGCTAGGATCTCCTAACCAGCAGCAACAGCCTCCCAGTTCTCTTTGATCTTGGGGATCACCAGATCGTAATCACTGTGTGGGGCCTCTGACAGGGATGGTGGTTGGGGAGGCACCTACTTGCAACTCAGCATTGCAGAGAGTGGGTGACATCTCAGGGAAAGCATAGCTTCCTGCCTCTGCTAGAAAGCCCAGTCACAGTTTTTCTCCCCCTGCAGGCAGGAATGTTGTTGCAGGGAATGCAGATTGAGCTCCTGGAACACTGTACACTTCTGAAGCGGTGTCTTTGTTTTTGAACATCACCACAGTGTATAATGTGATGCATCAAGAAGGGAGTGCCCCAAGGGAGGGGTTAGGTGAGTCTTCATTTTCTAAACCAAATTCTATGCTTTCTTTGCTTTTGCTGCTTTCCCCCAATTTCCTCCCAGTAGGGACTGTGTCTGATTTTTCTGTCCCTCTAGAGTCCCATTGACTTATTCCCATTGGAGTCAGATGGGAACCCAGGGATGGAGCTGGAGTCAAGGTAGATAATCTAGTGCCCAGAAAGAAAAATGAGGCTCATGGTCACACAGTGAGTAACTGAGTGACTAGTCCAGGAATCAGAACTCAGGCCTCCTTAGCTTCTCCTCGTAAATGATGAGGATTTTAGTAATCCATCCATTCATCTCCCTTCAAACCCCCTAACTGTTGTGGATTTATTCATCCAAAATTCATTGGGCACCTCCTTCACAGACTTCAAAGAACTCACATCAGGTTCTTTCTAAGTATTGAGGATGTATTAGCTCAACAGAAATAAATCCCTGCTCTTGCGGGGCTTAGAATTGAGTGAGGGGAGATGGGCAATATTTACAATAAACAAATAGATGACAAATATATCCTCCATAATGTCTCCCCAGGAAACATTTTCTCAATAGAATGTCTCCTGAATTGATAAAATCAGACTTCATAGAATGTATGTAACTCTTAATACAATGCTTTTTGGCCAATGATAAATAGAAAAACATGTATATTTATGACCCCCAAACTTCATACAACAGTTAAGTAAAGTGATTTGCAGAGACAGTCTTGAGCTACATTCGAAATACAATTCATAGAAAGTCAGAATATTTTGAAAGGCATGTTGAGTGTCAATCTGGGATGTGTGCTTTGGCTGTTGTTAGAGCTGTGAGAGGAGCCACAGGACTTTAAGCAACTCTTTGTTACAAACATGTTAATTTTATGGTAATCAGAAAACATTGCTTGAAGCATTTTACATCCTAACATGATGGTTTATTACTTATATATGATACGTAGGTGTTTTACTGTGTATTAGTTACATTTTAAGAAACTGATTGGGAGTTTTGTATTGATGCATTGTAACTTTTCCCAAATAAAGTCATGGAAAGAGGCTCCTGGTTACCATTGTTGGGCTGAAGGGCTGATTTTTAAGAATCTACTCCTGATGTTAAATTCATCTTTGGAAGGTGAGAGGTGTACATTAGTGTACATTCTCATAGCACTAATATCTGGTGAGAGCTCCAGGCACAGCCTCAGTGTTCCTATGGGTGACAGATCCTTTTCTTGAGGGAGCCAGCACTGAAGATGGTGCTTGAGTCAAAGATATTTAGGTGGACACCCTGGCTAAGAACATGTTTTCCTTTAGGAAGCATGACTCTGTGATGAGGATCATGGCTCCTTGCAAAATAACTTCAACAGGAAGAGCAAAATGATCCCCTTGTCAAGTTCCATGCTGCCTTTTGCCAGGAGAGGTGGCCCAATTCCATGAGCATTTCTTTTTTTTTTTTTCTTTTATTTGAATGGTAGCTATGGAATGGTAGGAAGTCTCCCACAAAGGATTTCCTTTGGTCATTTGTTGTTTTTTCACTTAGCAAAAAAATGTGATGGGGGAGGGATAAGAATCTCCCTCCCTTTGTGGGTTTTGTGATTCAGAGTTTAAAAGGCCAGTGACAGGATCTGGGTCATAGACTCCGTTTCCTTCTTGTATGGAGGCCTGGTGCTTCACATGCCTGTCCCATTAAATACTGGGACTAGAGCCCCATATTGTCTTATTTTTATATTTGATCCCATGGGTAAAAAGTATTATTCTTAAGGTTAAAATCTGTACTAAGGGAAGTGCCATGTACTAGAATAATTAAACCTTAAATTTTAGCTTTGTAAAGAGTTGAAAGGCCACTTAGTTTCACCTCCTTCTCAAAGCAGATGCCCCCTCCCACTCCCAGTAACAGCTGGGTGAGACCATGTGTGCTCTGAGCACATCTGATTTGTCAGGGTTCTCCAGAGAAACAAAAGCAATATTATGTGTGTGTGTGTGTGTGTGTGCATATATATATATATATATATATATATATATATATATATATATATATATATGATTTACTTTAAAGAAATTGGCTTACATGATTATGGAGGCTGACAAGTCCAAAGTCTGCAGGGTGGGACAGAAGTCTGAATTCTCAGTGCAATGGTCTGAATATCTGTGTTCTACCTAAATTCAAATGTTGAAATTCTAATGCCCAGCTGGATGGCGTTAGGAGGGGGCGGGCTTTGGAAGTGATTAAGTCAGAATCCTCATGAATGAGATTAATACCCTTATCAAAGAGGCCTGAGAGAGCTCCCTTGCCACTTGTGAGGATACAAAGAGAAGTCTGCAATCCAGAAGAGGGCCTTCCCCTGGCCATGATGGCACCTTGATCTTAGACTTCTAGCCTCCAGAACTATGAGAAATAACTTTCTGTTGTTTATAGGCCACCCAGTCTGTGATATTTTGTTACAGAAGCCTGACCAGATTAAGATACCCAGGAAGAGCTGATACTGCAGTTCAAGTCTGAAAGCTGTCTGCTAGCAGAATTCCCTCTTGCTTGGAGGGGGTCAGTCTTTTGTTCTATTCTGGCCTTCAACTGATTGGATGAGGCCTGCCACAGTAGGGACTACAATCTGCTTTACTTAAAAATGGTTAACATTTATACCTCATTCAAAAATACCTTGAGAGAAACATCCAGAATGATGTTTGATTAAATATCTGAACTCTGTGGCCCAGCCAAGTTGATACATTAAATTAACCATCACGATGGGTACTGCATCTGGAATACTATTTGTACTTGTGAATGTTCAACAATTACCACCCCCCCTCCACACACACACACACCCTCACACATGAATTGAATTCCCCCATGTCGAAGGAAAGGAAGAGCAAGACTCGGGTGGCGAGAATGTCTCTGCTCTCTTTTGCTCAGGAAAGGGGTGGGCAAAGGATATGACACCTGGGCTTGGATGACTGATTAAAAGTGACCTTGGCTTCAGAGCTTTTAAAAGCTTATGTTAGTCAGCTGCAGAACTTCCTGCATCCCTGGATTTGTGTAGGGATTGAAAAAAGCAATTAGTCGATGTGTGTGTATAAAAAGTATACACGTATACACTTATGTGAGGCAATTTAACAGAAAGGCAAGGACTATAGAGCCACAGTGTTGAGTTGGAATCCCAGCTTTCCCACTGACTTGCTGTGTTACTGTAGGCAAGCTACTTAATCTCTCTGAGCTTGGTTGTTTCATCTGTAAAACAGAGAAATAATAGAACCCATACTTCATAGACTGTGAGGATTAAATGAGGTAGTAGCTGTGAAGTGCTTACAAGATAGCTTGGCACATAAGTACTAGAAATGTCAATTATTGTTATTATTATTACTATTACCATCATCATCATCATATACAGTGCATGTCACATGTTCATATACATAAATCACACATGGTTATCTGTTAGCAAAGACAACTTATACTTTTGGCAAATAAATGCACAGTGGGAATCTTATATCAAAACTCTACAAATGTACTATTGCAGAGCCCATGCTGAATATTGCTTCATAAGAAGATGTATGCTTTTGGTACTTCATTAATGAAACTCCATTTGGTAGGATCTAGGTCATATCTATTTTAAATTAAATTATTATTATTATTTTAGTAAACAGCATTATAGCAAGATGCTGGCATAATTGAAGAAAATTCAGCACTTTGGGTTTGCAAGGATCACCTGCAGTAGCTCAGCATTTCTGAGAGGGAGAGGGGAACGTAGGAGGTCCCTCTTCTTGCCTGCACACTCAGTGAACACGTCACTGGCCATCTGAGGCTCAGGTGTGCCTGAGGCTGCTGGAACGAGAGCACAGATAATGACAGCTGGTGGGCTCCAGTGTGATTTGGCTCCTTCTCCCTAATAAATGACTTCACAGATGCTGCCAGCTTCATGCTCAATTAATCTCAGTTGAATTGATCATCCAGTTAGCAATAAAGAAAAACTTACCAAAGAGATTTTATGGGGAAAGGAAGTGATTTTTTTTTTAAAAGATGACTCAGCCTTAAGGGGGTGGGATAAAGTAATTTTTTTCACCTATTTATCTTAGGGATCATTAAAAGAAAATATCTTTTAAATAAGCAAGCACATATAAAGCTTATTATATGACAGACTTTACTGAAGCTGAGAAACTTCACACACACTGTATCAACTCATTTAGCTCTCCAACAACAGGGTGGGGTAGGTAGTGGTATTATTTTTCACCAATTTTACAGATGAGGAAATCAAAAAGAGAGATTAAGTAACTTGGCCAGGGTCACAAAGGGTTGAGCTGGGATCCAAAGCCTGGCTCCTGGGCTTTTGCTACATGTCATATTACTCTATTCCTGTTAGGACCTGGATTTCAACTGCCCCAGTCCCCTTACCCCACCTTTCCTACAGGAGCTCATTGCCTTGTTCCTGAAATCTTATATTCATATTTATAATATCACATGCATATCTTCAAAAAGATGAATTTGTTACTACACATGTAATACATGTATTCATTTTAGAAAAAAGCAACAATAGAAAATACTGAGGAACAAACAGAAGAAAATAAAAATTGTTCATACTCATATAATCCTTGTTAACATTTTGGTATATATTCTTCTAGTTTATTTAATATGCACATCCTTTCCTCTTAAGCAACAATGAACTCATATGCTGCATGCTGTTTTGTAATTTGATTTTTTCACCTAACAATAGAATGTCTTTTTATTTAAATAAATACATTTCTATGACATTTTTAAATCTTAAAAAGTATTCCACCATATGGACACATTATAATTTACTCAACTAATCCTTTCTTTTTGGACAATTAAGTTGTTTCCAAATTTTGAAATTAAAAATAAGGCTACTATTGCCCTTGTCGGTTTGCTCAGTGGTTAGAGCCAAAGGGTCCTGATTCAATTCCAGCCAAGGCACGTACCTCGGTTGCAGGCTTAATCCCCTGCTTCCCCCTTTCCCCATGCAGGAGACAACCCATCGATGTGTCTCTCTCTCCTTTCTACTCCATCTGAAAAAGCAATGGAAAAAATATCCTCAGGAAAGGATTAAAAAAAATAATAACAAGGCTACTATGAACATCTTTGTAGTTTAATCTATATGTACATTAAAAATATTTTAATTAAATAAATTTTTAATATTAATATCACTGATGCTGAATTATTATAAATTCTTATTTGTTCAAAAAGTTTATTTATGTTCCACCATTGTCTTTCATTTCCAGATACCTATCTGTTAATGGAGATGATCATTGGGATCAGTTATAAGTTCTATACTTTTCTTTTTTTTCAAAATTTTTATTTTATTTTATTGATTTTAGAGAGAGAGGAAGAAGGAGAGAGAGAGAGAGAGAGAGAGAGAGAGAGAGAGAAACACTCACCCATTCTTCCACCCATTCATGCATTTATTGGTTGACTCCTGCATGAGCCCCGACTGGGGATGAAACCAACAACCTTAGTGCATCAGGACAATGCTCCAACCAACTGAGCTAGCTGGCCAGGGCCAGTATACTTTTCATTAATGTGAATCTGGTTTCATTAAAGCTGTATGAATTCAGCATTAAAACCGTTGTGAATTGTGTTATGATCTTTTTAAAGGATAACTGATGACATCTGAGTAAAACATACAGAAAATGGCATATTCTGTGACAAGCTCTCAGGCGGCCTCCCTGTAACTCTTCTTACCCAAGATCCCAGGGGTAAGCACCAGTGCTGGCTGTTGGCCTTTCCACTGAGCAGACTCCTTTAGGATTCAGAACTCATATTCCACTTCTGCCACTTCTTTGATTCAGTCCCCCATTAGTCTCTTTCTGAAAACTTTTCTTAGCCTCCTACCTGGTTTCTCAGCTCCTGGAGCTTTCCTTTTCCAAATCCATTTGCACATTGCTGTCAAAGTTAGCCAAAATGCCAGTCTGATATTGCTCAGATATCCAAAACCCTTTGAATAATTTCTCTTATAAATATTAAGAGTAAAAGATTAAAGGACAACAAAGTGTTTAGCCCAAGCTTCAAGGTGTTTATCTCCATGCTCTCCAGACTGTCTGCCCAGTCCAAGTGTAAGCCAGTGCCCTGCCCCTTTTTGTTGATTAGCAATGCATAGGAAAAGCTCCTGGGTACTGCTCGAGGGGCCTCCTGCTTTCCAACCACCTTTGAAAAAGGTTTGGCCTAGGCCCCAGGCAGTCCAGGGGCCCCTGTGCGTAGCAGCTATTCTTCCACCTGGCAATGAGGCACCACACCCATCCCCTGTGCTTACCTGCCCATAGGCTGCCTGCCCATTTGGACCAAGGGCTGAGATTCTCCTCATTAAGAGTATTTTTATTCCATTCAGGCTTGGGTAGTCTGAGCGCAGACATATGTTTTAGTGCCTCTAAAACTGTAGTTTTCCTAAAAGTGTCTTTAATTGGGGAAGCAGAGTGGCAGTAATTTGCAGCCAGATCGAGGGACATGACACTTGTTTTCTCAAAGAAAAGGTGCTTTCAAGGAATCTTACCCTTATTAATGTGATGCAAATGGAACTGAGCTTGAAAACAGATTAATTGAGCTCAAAGGGTATCTCTTAAGGATGTTGAGCTCTTGGCTTATCATAACTTTGCATATTTTAAATGGTTTTATCTAAAATAGTCATCATTCTCTTTTCTTACCTTCTAAGGTCACATGTGCTGTATACCCAGAAGTTATGGACAGCATCGAAGTGCTCCCATGGTTTGATCCAAGGCACTGCACCTAGTATGGAGGAGCAATTGAATGCAAAGACAGAGACACTAAGTGTAGAGTGTCTCATACAGTGTGACTGAAAAGGAAAACCGACAATCAGGTCGTGGAGATAAAAGCTGAATCACCTGGTTCTTTAACTGGCATTTCTTTATATAAATCTCTTTACTTTACTCGATGCTTAAATATACAAAACAGTTATTTACATAACCTCATTTTTATCAGGGAAATGGATTCAGAGAAATGAAGAGGCTGACCCGAAGTCACACTTCTTTAGTAGGTCAAGGGTAGGCCCATGACTTTGGATTCAGCTCTTCCCACTAATATGCAAGTGTCTTTTGGTAAAATATATTTCTGTGCCATTTTCTCATTGCTTTTAAGTGTAGATTCCTAGCATTTTATGGAATTACTAGCTTTAAAATAATGAGAGTAAGTTTGCAATGTAAGCCCCAAACTCCACTTGACCCAGTGCAGGTATCTGCAGGGAGGAATGGCTTATGAGCTTAGACTTTGGTGGATCAGTGACTATGGTGGAGAAGTAGGTTTCACAGGCATTGGGCCACAAAGTACACATGTTAGGGCTTTGCTTCCTCAGTGTACCCTCCAACTGCACTTGTGCAGCTGCTGCATGCTTGCTCAGTAAGTGGTTCTCCACCCCAAAGAGCTTGGGTTCTGTCTCAGGGTCTCAGGTCAGGAGAACTTGGGAGGGTCCTGAGGGGAGGGGGGGAACTGCACAGAATGAATTTTCTCCAGCATGCCTTTGCAGCTGTACTTCTTTCTTACCTAGTAGCCAGCCAACTCCTTGTTTCAGGAAGAAGCAGCAATATTTTTAGTGTTATTTGATATGCAGATATTGCAATGAACTGGGAATACATTTTAACCTTCTCTTCTTTTTGTTTTCCTTCTAGTATGGTATAGAATGTCAAAAAAGAAAAAAGTGACATTGAAGAACAGGTTCACCTTAAAGGGATCTACAATTGTCTTAAACGCTATTAGCTATTCAGCAAAACCACTGACAATCTCAGAGAAGAGAGAGAGTAAAGAAAATCAAGGCTCCTGACTGCTGTGACCAACCTGGGGGAGAGGCTTCAACAGAAGGCGGGGCTCAGCAACGTATACCCGAGTCACTGTGGCCCCTGTGGTTCTTCTTTTCACACCTCTTCTTCATCAGCTGTCATAATACCCCACGTATGAGGAAATGAATAGGGAAGCAGGGAGACTGAAGGAAGGAATTGAGTCCAGTTGATGGGACAGGAAGTCTCAAGGTATTTAGATAAACTTCTTTTAAGCAAGGGTCTGTGACTCTGCTCCATATCACACCTTCTTACCGTCTTTTATTCCATTTGCATGAGGCAAAGACTTGGATTTGCTGTTAAAGATAGTGGAGAAAAATGCCCCCCCCCCCCACTTTACCAATTGAGTTAGACACTTTGGAGAAGAAATAGCTTGATGTACCTTGCTGAAAAGGTGTTTCATGTCTGATGGATATGAATTTAAACCATAAATATGCTTACACTCCCAGCTGACCCCAGTCCTTTCCCTTTCTGCTGCTTTATGGAACATTCTGAAATGTCACCTTTTAACAGATGATAATGGCATACCAATGGAAGCTGCTAATAAAGCCACCTTTGAAAGCTTGGGCTATGGTTTTGGTGACTGTTCTAGAGCTACCAGATGAGCCAAACTGTGAGCTGGTAGTCTCTGAGTATCTACTACTTGCTCTTTATTCCTTGATAGTGAGGAGGGAGGTGAGACCCTGAATGAGGGTTATAGATAAGAATTTAGGTGATTGTAAGAAAGGGTGCTATCCTGAGATTGAGGGGTGCAAAGTTGTATTTACATTGATACTACTTTTGAAAATACAAAAGTTTAAAATGTAAGGTAGAAAATTTTAAAATAGAGTTTCCTTTTGGCCATTGACTATATGTATTTACCTCTTTTTGATAAATATATAACCATGTATCATTATGCATTTAAGTACCTGACTAGGGCCAGATGCTGTGGAGGGAACTAAAATCAACCCCAGATTTTCTCCGGAATTGGGAAACAGAGAGGAACACCATCAGATAATTTTCTTTTCTTTTTAAAAAATATATCTTTATTGATTTCAGAGAGAGGAAGGGAGAGGGAGAGAGAGATAGAAGCATCAGTGATGAGAGAGTCATTGATCAGCTGCCTCCTGCAAGCCCCTGGGGATTGAGCCTGCAACCTGGGCATGTGTCCTGACCAGGAATTGAATCCTGATCTCCTGGATCTTAGGTCGATGCTCAACCACTGAGCCATGCTCAACTGGGCATCTTTTTCTTTTTTCTTTTCTTTTCTTTTCTTTTCTTTTCTTTTCTTTTCTTTTCTTTTCTTTTCTTTTCTTTTCTTTTCTTTTCTTTTCTTTTCTTTTCTTTTCTTTTCTTTTTTCTTTTCTTCTTTTCTTTTCTTTTCTTTTCTTTTCTTTTCTTTTCTTTTCTTTTCTTTTCTTTTCTTTTCTTTTCTTTTCTTTTCTTCTCTCTTCTTCTCTCTCTCTCTTCTTCTCTCTCTTCTCTCTCTTCTCTCTCTTCTCCCTCTCTTCTCCCTCTCTTCTCTCTCTTCCCTCTCTTCCCTCTCTTCCCTCTCCTCTCCTCTCCTCCCTCTCCTCTCCTCTCCTCTCCTCTCCTCTCCTCTCCTCTCCTCTCCTCTCCTCTCCTCTCCTCTCCTCTCCTCTCCTCTCCTCTCCTCTCCTCTCCTCTCCTCTCCTCTCCTCTCCTCTCCTCTCCTCTCCTCTCCTCTCCTCTCCTCTCCTCTCCTCTCCTCTCCTCTCCTCTCCTCTCCTCTCCTCTCCTCTCCTCTCCCTCTCCTCTCCCTCTCCTCTTTTTCTTTTTTTCTTTTCCTTTGTCTCTTCCTCTTTTTTTTAACACTTGGACTTATTATTGACTTTAGGTCTGCTGGGAACAATGACCTGCATTTATACTTTTTAAGATATTTCACTTCATTGAAAACAAAAATAAATGTTACATTATAGACTTGTGAATTTCATGTGTTTGTTGCTCAGTGTTGAGAAAATATCCACCTCTTTCCTGCAATGTGTTTCATTTTACAGCTCATCAACAAAAGGTGTATGCCTCAAATTTCCACTGGCTGCCATTGATTTCTGGCCAGAAACAAACTTCTTTGCAGAATTTATGACATCAGTGTCAGCTACTGCTGAAGGACTGTGGTTGGTGGCATGTCCGAACCAGCAACGAGAGCCTGAAATCTGACTTTATCCAGGAAACCTTCAGAACACTCTATTGACATTAGGTACCCAGCTTTCAGCTTGTTTTTGGCAGCCCGGATATTGTATTAGAAAGGTTTCCTTGAGCAATTGCTTTTACTTGGTTGTAGGCAGCCTTGATAACATCTCCCGCAGCTGCAGCCTGTGAGATAGTATAAATCCCAAAGAGTCCAGAACCCGAGTAACACATTAAAAGTGGAAACGTCAAATGTCTGGTGAATCCCCTTGGCAACAGCTTGATCCAGAGGGCTGGTAGCATCACTGGCCCTCTTGACATGTGACCCAGTGCCAAGGACACGCTGGAGAACACTAAATGCATCTGCTTCTGCCCTTTCAGTGGCAGCACTTTCTGCTACAAAAGCAGCATGGATGAGACTGTCTCCATTCTGTTCTTATATTCACCTCCATGGTATCTGGATTTTGCTCCAGATAAACCAAGCCCACCCCTCAAGTTCAGAAGCCATTCATCAACTTGCTTCAGGGCAGGATGACTCAAACCAAGCCCAATTAAAGTAATTCTTGCACTTGTAAAATGGTTCTGAACATAGTAATGTAACTCATCTGGTGTCATTTTCCTAATCCTTTAATCAGGACAATACAAGGAATTAGCCAAGGCATTTCAGTAAGCTGCAGCATGCAAATTTTCAATGATATGAGCCTATAGATTCTGAAAAGCTACAGCTTTGTCAATCCTTAGCTGAGACTGAAAGGCAGCTACCTGACAATGACGAAATTCAGGTGCTGTGGTGACAATGAGCAGGAACTCCATTAGAATTTTGATGTTACCCCCCAGGCATTCCCCAGTGGAGACCATGTTTTTCTTTGTTGAAGTCACACTTAATTTACCACTGACTGCTTCTATTCCATGGGTTATATTGAAAGATAATACTCCTTTTGTCATCAGACTGGATGCAGTATGAATTTGAAAAGTATACACATTTTTATAAAACTGGCGGGTTTTTCTTTTTGCCTGTGTGTGTGTGTGTGTGTGTGTGTGTGTGTGTGCAATTTTTGAATTGAAAATGCTTAAAGATCAAACACAACAGCTTCAAAGCAGGCTGCCATTACAGCACTGTGGTGGTCACCTTGTCGAGGGATATCTGGGTGAACTTTTTGCTCAGATCTGCCCTTCATCATTGCCTGAGTGTTAGATACTGTTGAAAACAACCTTTCATTCTCTCAGCTACTGTAGGATCAAGGAAGCATTGCCCATAGCTGTACAGCTAAGTAGAAACCAAGTTGGTTTGCTAGTTTGCTTTATTGCTTCATCTCTTTAGAAATATTTGTACTGGAGGCATTACATTAAGCACTTGGGAAGCTGCAGTGAACAAAATATTCTCACAGAGTGTTGGGAGCATTGAATCTTAGACTAGTACTTTATCCACTATTCATACATACACAAACATAATTTTACATAAGTGCACAGGCATAATTTTATAATTATAATTTGCTTCTGCCCCCTTTCCCCCAGTGCTGTCATAGTCTGTTCAAGCTGCTATAACAAAATATCACAGACTGGGTGGTTTATAAGTAGCAGAAATTTATTTCTCATAGTTCTGTAGGTTGGGGATCAGGGTGCCAGCATGCTTGGATGAGGGTTTTCTTTCTGGTTCATAGCTATAGTCATGCTGTGTCTCCATATGGTGGAAGGGAGTTAATAAGCTCTATGTGGTCTCTTTTATAAGGGCACTAATCGCATTCATGAGGGCTAAATCCTCATGACCTAAGCACCTCCCAAAGTCCCCACCTCTTAATACCATAGTCTTTGGGAGTTATTTCAATGTATAAAATTTGGGGGGAGGTGGGTTTAAACATTCAGACCATAGTGAGTGCAACTTTATTTTTTCTTTTGTTGTTTGGCTCTCCTCCTCCTCCCCTTTCTGTCCCATTGGATGTTCTATCTCCCCACCCTACCCTACCCCACCCCACCCCACCCCACCCCACCCCACCCAACCCCACCCATACCCACAACAAAACACTTTGTATCTGCCTGTTTTTTTCTTTATGATCATATAACCATGTATGGACATTTATTGTATGAGGCAGGGAAACCAGTGTTCTTGCATCTATAGAACTGTGTGGTTACTTTTTATTTTATAATCATCATAGAGATACATGCAGCCAAATAAACTCAAGGATAAATCAAGGCCAAGTAGATATCAAGATAATTCCACCAGGATTATCTTGCTCCAAAGTTCTTTTGCCAATTGTTCTGCTGCAATTAGTGTGGCAGTGTGGCCCTTTGCCTGGAGACCACTATGGCTCACCCTTATTCCTTGTTTAATATAAATGCAAGGTTGTCTTGATTCACAGTGTCACATTCCCTCTGCCTATGTGGGTGGGTAGGATAGATGGAGAGAACAGGTGAGTAGCAGATGGACCATTGGCCCAGTGTGTCACATTCACATTGATACTTTGTGGTTGGGGAGATCAGCAATATAACATCCAAACAGAAGACTTTTGAGAGTGAAAGGAGGCCTTTAAAATATTCCATCGGAAGAGGGAAAGAAATTGACACTCTCCCAGGCAAACTGAGTCATATGGACACAGTCCTTTTGGTGTTACGGGGCAGAGATGTACTGACAATGTTTGTGGCTTTTGCAACTTGCCTTTCCTTTTTAATATCAGGAGCACCTCTCTCCCTATTCTGATCCCTCAAATGTAAGTGCCCAGGCCTCTCAATCACTGGGAATCCCTGGTATGTTTGTTTCTCTTCAAGGAGCCTATATTCTAATTTATTTCAGGAAAATAAGCTTAGAAACTATGTAATATCAATCAGTCAAGCTTTATTGGGCATCTGGCATGTGCCACACATTCACTGAGCAAAAAAAAGGTAATCATGGTTCATATACCAAATGGTCATTGAGAGGTTTAACTGAGCCAATACATGCTGAGCACTTAGCACAGTGCCTGGCACATAGTAAGCCCTAATTACTTTTTGTTATTGCTTTAACTATGATTGTAGTCATTTCACAGCAATAAATATAAATAAGAGATTTGTTTTCAAGATCTTGACAGTGGTGATGGGACATATAGAAACAAACATTTAAACCAAAGGTGATAAAGGCATCTACAAAACTATGAAACACTAGAGCTCTAGAACATTATGGGTGTGACTCATTGTGCCTGTAGGTGGAAGCACAGTGTGGGTGTAGGAGGGGATGTCTGACTACCTTACATGCCTGCAAGAGTCATGGGAGCTTCCTAAGAGGACACACCTTTTGTTTAGACATTTGGTCTAAATGCTTAGAAAAATAATTTGCTTAAAAGGAAATTCAGTATGTAGATATTTGTATTTTAAAACAGTAAAAAGGCTAGTCATTATGATTATTTTAAGGTTAATATATCATAGCCTTGGGTTCTGAAGCTAGGAGGCTGAATTTGAATTCTGGCTCCATTGTAATGGATCATGTGACTTTAGACAAGAAACAGCTTATTTGGATCGCCGTTTTTGCATCTGTAAAGCAGAGATATTAGTAAGATTTACCTGAAGGAGTTCATGTGAGGGTTAAATGATTTCACTGATACAAAGTACCTGGAGCAGTGCATGGTACATGGTGAAAGCCCCACAAGTGTCACCTATAACTTGGTACTTGAGTGTCCCTAGAGATTGTTAAAGTGCTATTGCATTAAGTTAAATTCTTTTAAGAAACAGCTAAATGAATATGGGGTTAAAAGGTGGTTTTTACATGGAAGAAATGTGAATCCATTGAGCAAATTTAAAAGCTTAAAAATTCTTTTGGTTCCACAGATCTTGTTAAACTGTAGTGTCAAAAGATCACACTATTTTTATCAAAGTGTTCTGCTTATACCATATGATCCATTGAAAGCATTCTGTTTTCTTTTAAAATAACAATTTGTCCCATAAAGAGGTGATTTTCTAATGTTTGTTAGAAGAGGAATGAAATGTAGGCCTTCTAAGGAAGGGACTAAAATGCTCACTCTGTGTAATAAAATGCTTACTCTAACAAGGATGTTTAAAGCCAGAGCTCCTCCTAATCCCCTACCACAGGCATAAAGCTGAAGAACTGCAGGCCTGTACTGAATGCATGAAGAAACAAGCACCCACCAGCACAGCCCAGAAGCCTTCCTGGGAAAGAAGGAAAAGATAGACATCAAATAAAATAGGTTAGCAAAAGTATTTAAATACTCTTTCATTTCATTCAATAAATGTAAGTCGATGTACCAGACACTGTGCTCAGTGCTCTCACATGAGTTACCAAACTCTCTATGACCAGTATCTTAGACCAGGATATTGCCTTCTGGGAGCACTGGACAGAGAGTTCTAGCTTGACCTTGACCTGAGGGATCTTGAGTCCACTTGTGGTCACCTCTAAAATGCAGCAATCGCCTGGGTGGTATCTTTGGTTTTTCCTTGTTAATGTTCTCTTGCTGTAACTATTTCTCTTTAAATGTCCAAGAAGATTCCCAGATTGGCATCCCTTTTAACAGCTCTGGAATATTTCACAATTAGTGTTGAGCAATTAGAACAGTGACTGGGACCCCTAAATTTCTTCCTTGCCTGATTTAACAAATTGGCTCTTCTGTTCCATTCCCAGGAATTGAAAATGTTGTAACTTTGTAAAATAGGAGTAGAAATAACACCTGTTGCATAAAATTATTGTGAGGATTAAAAGTTTTAATCGATAAAAGTCTTTACAACAATGCTTGACACAGAATAATCGTTAACACATATTTGCCACTATTACTTTAAGCACCACCTATGAGCCAGGTACTAGGCTAAGTGCTCTCCAGGTGTTAGCTCATTTCATTGCTCATTTCATAAATGTTCGATTACTTATATGTCTGAGTGATAGAATTTGGTGACCATTAGTATTTTTCCTTCCCAACCTTTTCTATTTTAAATTTTATGTTCCTGTCTTTCTTTAACTCATATCAACATCACATGAACCACATGGGTTGCAATCTTTGATTTCTCTCTCTCATATCCTCCACTCCTTCAACCTGACTGCTCCTCAACACATTAGGAGGATTTAAAATCCCATATGTTTGCTCACTTTTTCTTCTCCCTGCTCTAGCCAGGCTCACGGGACATTGTCGTAGCTTCCTAACTGGTTCCCACCCAAATCATTTTATATATTGCGATCCAAAGTATCCTCCCATTGCGTAGCTCTCAATAAGTGCCTTTTCCTCAGCCTGGAATCTCAGATCCTTTTCCTTTTGGTCTTAATCTACTTTTGGAACCGTCTCTGATTTTTCCCTTATGCACTCTATTCTGCCAAACTGTGCCCTCTGCTCTCCCACTTAAAATTCATGCTGCCCCATCTCTCTGGGAGGCTCTTCCTGTAATTCATATGAATACAATTTCCATGTCAAACATTAAAGGATTACATAGAAGTCCTCTTTGGCCAGCCCCCTACCCACTCCCAAACTTTTCAACAGCTCCCTGGGAGATCACCACCATCCTTGGTCAAAGGGCCCTCCTTCCACTCTTTTCCTATGCATTTACCTTCATATATATGCACTTACAGAGAATTTATGGTGGTAGTGGTTGTTTTGTGTGTGGGTGTACCTAAGACATAAATAGTAACCAACTGTGCTTATCATTTGGCAACTTGCTTTTCTCCTCCAACAATATGTCTTGGCAATCTGTCCAGCAGATACATCTTAAATGCCACCAAGAATTCCCCCAAACTTTACAAGATTTCCACTGTACTGGAAGCACTCTCTCTTTTGACACTCCTTAGAATCTATTAAGAAGTTTTCTACATCATATATGTGTGTAGAACTATGAGTGATTTTTAAATATTTTATACTTTTATTTTTACTTTTCTATATTTAAACAAAAAGATGATAGGTTAAAGACACACACATAGACTCCATCATACACATTTTCTTTTTTTGGCCATAATTTTATGTTACCTATTGGGACTGAAGGTGCCCTGGAGAGGGAACATGTAGGTCACCAGGACAATGTGCCATTGTTGCAAACTCTTCAAACATGCCCAGCTCTTAGACAACAGCCTTACTATCAAGGATATGAGAGGAGCAAGTCTAGATGAAATTCTGCCACACTGTGCAGTGAGCAGCCATGTTAGGGCCTGTGCAAAAGAAAAAAGGGGTGCTTCTGTACACCTTTATGAAAAGTTCATATTTATATTATTATTTTATTATATAGTCATACACTGTACATTAGTTAAATATATAGCATTTTAATGTTATATATTACATAAACACATATTACATACTATATAATTCTAATATATTATATTAAAGATATTAATATCAAAAGTTAATAAAAGCTCTACAATAAAGCACCACAATTATGTGGATTATGTGCCACATCTGCCTGCCTTGCCCAATCTGTTTGCATGCCATGTCTACCCTCATAAACCCATGCAGTAAAGAGGCACGTGGCGTGGTCCCAAATCCACGGGCTGGTTGGAAACAACTATTCCCGATTCACAGTAATGCTGGATTTAAAACAAACATCAACAGAAAGTCTGTATTTAAAATTTGATATTTTATCATAGATTAAAAAAATTATTGCTTTAAAATATGTGTTTTAGCACCCTTTTAAATCTTGCACTTGAGGTGACTACCTCACTGGTCTGTTTCACTCTCGTCTGGCCTGCTGTCACACATATAGCCATTTATTCACCAAGCATTTATTAACAAAGTAGCACAAAGTGGGTTGTGCAAGCTGTTCTGTAAGCTTAATGAAGTTCCAGTTTGCTGTCCTCTGGGTGTAAGAAAGTTGTGTTTTCTAGAAGCAGAACTGCTGGATCCAAGAGGCTGGATTCTTTGACTTGCATTGCTTGCATTACACAAAGAGAATCCTCCAAGTTCATGACTGTTTACACAAAACTCTTCAGGGGCTGGCCTTGGGCACCAGCTTCAGGGGCAAGGCTACAGGCCTCACTGGATTTTTATACTCTGTTCCCACAAGAGTGGAAGTGTTTTAAAATATTTTAATCAATCCACATTTCTTATCTTTACTTTTTACCAATTATGAATATTCACCATGCCATTTAAGAAGTCTTTAATTTAACCAATTTAAAAATCCATTACAACAGTCGGCTAATTAGCAAAGCCTCAGGTATTGACCAAGATGTGAATCATGGTTGCTCTCGGGGTGGCCTTTTGGAGTGTGGTCTTTCTGATATAGTGAGCAGACCACCCTTGGAGTGTGGCTTGTTTTGTAGGGCAACTGTAGAGTGAAGCTTGAACTAATGGCACATTCATAACATCACACCATCTTTGCTTTAAGTACATTAAAGTAAATTACGGGCCCCATAACAATAACCTATGGTTAATGGACAAATTGATTACCTGGTTTTCTTATCTCAGTGAACTAGGAGTGTGGTGGTCCCTTCTGGGTTATTAGGAAAACCCAAATTTGTACTTGTCAAGCCCAGTTCCAGGGAAGGGGCCCTGGGAAGCCTGACCCTAACCCTCATTGCCCAGGTGGCTCCTCTGCTTTGCTGCTCAGCCTTCAATCTGCGATCAGCACCTACAGCAGAGGTGGCTGTCTAAACATGGTGGTGATGCCCATGGGGCAGGAGTCGGTGGGGAAAATCAGATCAACTGGAATGAATGAGTGAAGGCAGGGGTAACCACCTGCGTTCAACAACAGCAGCATGGAGTGTGAATAATTAAGTGATCACAGAAGGTGTTAACCAACAGGGCCCATTGCAAAGGAGGTGTGGAAAACTCAGGGTCCAAGAAACTGAATTGGGTGAGGGCTTCAAGCCAAGGAACTGTGATTTCAATGTAAAGCCCTCACTGTCCCCGAGGCTGACATGGCAGGGGAATAAAGATCATGGTTAAGTTCTGTCACATACTGGAGCACAGGCTGGTACATGACCAACACTAGACCAAGGTTTGTGCAATGAAAGGCTTATGTTGACTCTTCAGCACCCTTGGGTCCTAGCTGAGTGATCATTACACAGTCCTGCTACTATTCAAGATATCGTTCAGGACTTATTCTAGACCAGATTCAAGATACAGACTCTGGAACTTGTTCAACATCAACCTCTGAGATTATAGTTTTATTTTCTAGGGATCTCAAACTTTATTCTAAAAGAAAATGGCAGGAAAAACTCTGACTAGCCAAAGACACTGGATTCCTTGTAGATAGGTCCCAATTAGCCAATGTTTTAATAGTAGCTGTTAATGTTAATTGAATCCTTTCTGTGTGCTGTATATGTGTACTGTGTACTTTATTTGCACCAGTTTATCCCTATGTTCTGGGTAAGAAGACTGAACAGTTAAGCCACTTGCCCAAGTTCAGTGACAGAGCTGGGATTATTGCAGAATCTATGCACCTATGCTCTCAGCCTTTGTCATATATGGCCAACACCACTAAACAATTTCTTGGAAATGCATTTCTTTCCTTGTTTTTCACATAAAAGATGCTGCTGCTATGCTGACATATGTACTGTGTAAATCCTCCCTGCTTTCTCTGAGAAATAATGGGCAGTCCTGTTGAAGTGTCTGGCTTTTAACGGACTAGTGATTACTTTATCAGCTGAAGCAGCTGTGAGCCACCTTAGAAAAGCTGTCCTTACCACAAAAACAATCTGAGAAAGAAGTGTAGAATTCTCAACCCAATGCATGGCCATTTGTTAATTTAAAAAGAAAAGCTTAAACAAATGTCTCAAAATGCATTCACATCCTTTATATTATTATGTACCCAATTAAGCACTGGGTTAATTTCTGGCTCACCTCTTGCTCATTGGATGAACTTAGATCACTTAGTTTCTTTGATTCTCTTTATTCTTACTAGTAATAAAACAGAGTTTTGACAAAATTATTATCCCATAATGAATACTTTTTTGTTATCCATTCTTCTCCTGTCTTCCTTTCAGGGTTTGAAATACTTTGCCAGTAGAATAAATTGCACTTAAGTGATATTTCTTTTTATTTTTTATTTTTTAAATGAATCAGAAACATTTATAACAGCAAATATGAGCTTGGCTACACATGAGAATAATATAATGAAAACACAGAAATGTTTTACCATCACAGTTTGGCCATCACCATTTTGGATAGGTGCATGATTTCTCAAGTTTTAAAATTTAGATTATGCTAGCCTAGAAGTCTTTGCAATGTCAGGTTACAGTGAGATCAGATGATCACAAAAAAACATTTTATTTATAAAGTTCAAGTAAATCTATGTCTTTCTGTAAATTTGGCTCCTCCTACTTTATCAAGAAAGAAACTGAGGTCCTTTACGTTTCAGTGATTATTGCTTTAGGGGTTTGTCGTGAGCATGTTGCAGAATTCCAAGTTCCCACACGCCACAGTTTCTGGACTTAAATACATACAAAAATATATTTTGAAGTGAGGAAAATTGTGAGGGCTGATAAAAACATCAGTAAATTATTCACTGCAAATGTTCATCCACAAGAGATCAAGTAATAGTATAAAAGTGAAGAAATACTCAGTGATATTTAACCATCATATATGACCAGCTCATCAACATGTAGATTTCAGTCTCATCGCTTTAAGTTTCTTTTAGTCTGAGGGCCGTTACAGGTGCTGCCCTTGTCATAATCCTCTGACCCTGGAGTCAGAAGATGTGAGTTTTATGTCCAAATCTAGCAGTGTGGCCATAGACAGGCCATGAAATCTTGAAGCAGTACTTTTTATCCAGCTTACAGAATTGTCAGGCTCGAACAAAGCAATGAGTATGAAAAAACTTATTTATTTACTTACAAAAGGTTAGCGCACTACAGAAATGTGAGAAGCTACAATTAAACCCAGAAGGTTTTAGAAGTTTAAAAAGCTATGGTATTAAAAGTTAATGAATAAATGATTGAGTAGGAAAAATATTTAAGGTAGCATTTTACTTTCTGAAGTTATCACGTAGTTATCTCTATTTTATCCACACAATAATAAGATTGGCTATGTAAGAAAGTGGTACAGGCATAATTTCCTCTTTTAAAAAACAGCTTTTAAGAGGTTAGAGAACATTGATTGGAATATATGTATCTGGTGTGAATTTTCCCCACACGTTTTATTATGAAAACTTACATACAGAAACTTTGAAAGAATTTACTGAGAATACTTGTAAAGTTACCACCTCCCATATATTTATTAATCCATTTTTTATGTATTTCAAAGTAACTTGGAGACATCAGTAAACTTTCCCCTAACTGGCATACATATCTTTAACTGGAGTTTAGCACCTGTTTATAGTACTTCTTTTCTCTTGATGTAAATGGGGTCTAATTTAATGTCATAAAAATCATGGCACGCTAGTATCTTTTGCTTGCTTCTTTGCTATTGAAGCAGTTAACCCCCCCTTTTTAAGTTAAATCTCAAGCAGAAGCTGACATATGAAACAGATCCTTGCAGAGCTACTTTGGATGAAGCAGGAATGGGGGCCTGGAGTGCCAGTCCCCGAACCCCTCCCTCACTCCCCCAGGTGCCCCTGAGGCCCCTCATTTGAGTGTCAAGGATTATTAAAATTGTTGAGTTTCTTATTCTCATCAACCTCAGTTGGATCATCTACCAAACAAGGCTTTGGAAACAGCTGTTTTCTCAGGTTCTTTTCAAGCTGTTCTCTGCTCTCATTCAGTGATGCTAAAGCACTGAAATCTTTTCAGACTTCTCCTCACAAATCTCAGCAGAAAGTGTTTTCTTGTTTTCATTAGCACAAATCAAAAAGCCTCCTCTAAGACTCTGGATCCCAATGCCTGGAGTAAAATCCACAGTTGGAAGAGCTGCCCATGGAATGGAAGAAAACTGGAAAAACAAGAACCTAACCTAGGTGGATGGCCAAATACAGTAGCCTGCACACTTGGGGTGAGCATGCGGACATGGTGTGAACGGCCTCACTGTCTATCTTGCAGGGCTCTGCCAAGTTAGACTGAGAGCACCTCTCAGGAATTTTGGCGTCCTGCTGTGAGTGAAGTCTGCTTGGGAAACTCCTTCTCTTGGTCCCTCATTGAGACACAGCGCTCTTGTATGTGGGGAGGGCAGCTCCTTCACTATTTGGGCAGCAGCCTGGGCATGTGGATTAGAACTAAGGCTGGAGCCAGATTGGGCAGGAATCACATGAAGGTGAGTGTGTTTGGGGAGAAAAGCCACAGAGAGACCATATTGATTATCCTGATTTGAGAGGAGAAACTGGATCTGGAAAATGGAGGGAGAAGACAGGACCAGGCCAATGTCGGAGTCCCCAAACAAGAACTAGGAGAGTGGATCCAGGTCTGTGCCAAGAGAGGTGGTGGATCCTCAGATATTATTCTTCCTAGATATTTAACACTGTGCTGTAAACTCTGTGAGGATAGGACTGTGTCTAAATCAACTTTATGTCCAGGGCCTAGAAAAGTAAATGGTAGGTAATAAATGGATACTCAAAAAATGTTTATTAAAGGAAGGGAGAGAGAGTGGTTGAGATGGAGGAAGGCAAAGAGAGAGGTTGGAAAGAAAGAAGATGGGATGGTAGGTTTCCCTGAGTTGTGGTAGGGTCCATTCTTCCACACTACTGCTAACAGTACAGCAAGGTTGTCATAGCAAAATTAGATCTAACCTCTCCACTGTTTTAAACATATTTTGACCATGACTCATAGTAAAAACAAAAAAATCACTTTAAATGGTGACTCAGTACACACACACACACACACACACACACACCAAAAGTCTCTTAAAATGTGATAGTTCAATAACTTCCATTTTGTTCCACCACATCCTATTCCATTCCAAAAATACTGGTTTGTAACCCACAGACTGAACAATTCTAGGTCCAATCTCTTTGATCTGTTCTGGGACATTTCCCCTGCAATGATCACTTTCCTTTCCACAATGCTTGATCTCTCTTCTATAGAACGAATCCTCTCTTCCTGCACATATACGATTTATTCTGTTTTATCTAAAGCAAGGACAATTCTTCATTTTATTTTGCTCCCTTTCTAGTGACAGCTCTTCATGACATTTTCCTTTCATAGGAATAACTTTTAAATAAATGACCTGTACCTGCTGTTTCTTTCTTTTTTAAATGTATCTTAATTGTTGAAAGTATTACAGATATCCCCCTTCCCCTTCCACTGGTGTCCTCTACCCCCAATCTGCCCCCCCCAAGCCTTCCCCACACTATTGTCTGTGTCCATGGGTTATGCATATATGCATATAAGTTCTTTGATTAATTTCTCCCCACCGACTCCCCCATCCCCACCTTCCCACTGAGATTCATCAGTCTGTTCCATGCTTCTATGTCTCTGGATCTATTTGGTTCATCAGTCTATTTTGTTTATTAGATTCCACATATGAATGAGATCATGTAAAACTGAATCAGGAAGAATCAGAAAACCTGAACAGGCTAATAACAACTGATGAAATTGAAGCAGTAATAAAAACAAAACAAAACAAAAAAAAACCTCCCAGCAAACAAAGGCCCAGGTAGAGATGACTTTGAAGGGGAGCTTTCTAATTTTTTAAGTTGTAGGATTAGATAGTTTACTAAAAAATTTTTCTTGCTTTTTGAGGTAGGTCTATAGTGCTATGAACTTTCCTCTTAGGACTGCTTTTGCTGTTTCCCATAGATTTTGGGTTGTTGTGTGTTCATTTTCATTTGTTTCCAGGAAGTTTTTGATTTCTTTCTTGATCTTATTGGTAACCAATTTATTGTTTAATACCATGTTATTTAGCCTCCATGTCTTTGAATGTTTTTGAGTGTTTTTATTGTAGTTGATTTCTAATTTCATGCCATTGTGATCTGAGATGCTTGATATGATTTTAATTTTCTTTAACTTGTAGAGACTTGTTTTGTGTCCTAACATGTGGTCTATCCTTGAGCATGACCCATGTACACTTGAGAGGAATGTATGTTTTGCAGCTTTGGGGTAAAATATTCTGTAGATACCAATTAAATCCATCTGATCTAGTGTGCCATTTAAAGTCACTGTTCCTGTGTTGATTTTTTGTCTGGAAGATCTATCCAGTGAAGTCAGTTGGGTGTTAAAGTCCACAACTATGGCTGTATTGCTATTAGTCTCTTTCTTAAGGTTATTATTGAAAGGTCCTTATTTGTTGCCATTTTAATTCTTTATGCCTATGTTTCTCTATCTATTTCTTCTTATTATTACAGCAGTCCCTTTAACATTTCCTGCAATGTTGGTTTGGTGGTGATAAACTCCATTAGCCTTTTTTTGTGAGGGAAGTTCCTTGTTTCACCATGTATTTTAAATGATAGCCTATCTGGATAGAGTAGTCTTGGTTTCAGATCACTGTTTTGCATTACCTCGAATACTTCATGCCATTCCCTTCTGGCCTGTAGAGTTTCTGATGAGAAGTCAGCCAAAAGTCTTATGGGAGTTCCTTTGTAGGAAACAGATTGCTTTTCTCTTGCTGCCTTTAAGAATCTCTATTTTTCTTGAATTTTTGTCATTTTAATTATGATATGTCTGGGAGTAGACCTCTTTGGATTCTTCATGCTTGGGACTCTCTGTGCCTCCTGAACTTGTGTGACTTTTTCCTTCACCAGGTTAGGGAAGTTTTCTGCCACTATTTCTCCAAACAAATTCTCTATCCCTTGCTTATTCTCTGCCCTTTCTGGCACTCCTACAATATGAATATTGTTACATTTCATGTTGTCCCACAGCTCCCTTAAATTGCCCTCCTGTTTTTTAATTGTTTTTTTCTTTTTGATACTCTGATTGAGTGATTTTTTTCTACCCTGTCTTCTAATTCACTGACCCAATCCTCAGCTTCCTCTAATCTGCTGTTTATTCCTTCCAATGTATTCTTTATTTCTGCTATGTCATTCTTAATTTCCTTCATAGTTGCCATATCTTTTATCATGCTGTTGAGCATCCTTACAATCAGTATTCTGAACTCTATATCTGATTGCTTATCTCCATTTCATTGAGCTCTTTTTCTTTTTCTACAGATTCTCTTGTTCTTTCATTTGGGACTTGTTTTTTGTCTCCCCATTTTCGCTGCCTGTTGGGGTTTGTTTCTATGTATTAGGTAGATCTGCTATGACTCTGAGTCTTTTTGGAGGGTCTCTGGTGCAGGCTGATGTCAGAAGCTGTTTGTGACTGGCCCTGAGTACCCTGTTGGGAGGTATCAACAACCGTCAGCTTGAGGTCTCCTCTACTGGGTCCAGGTGCAGTTGGATAGGACCAAGATGCACACCAAAGTCTGCTTTTCCAAGGCCCAGGGCCAGAAGCAGATCAGGCAGAGACTCAAAGCACTCTGAGGTGCTGCAGGCTGATTAATTTGATTCTTTAATGACCTCAGGCTGTAGAAAATTCATAGTGTGGGGTGGCTGATTGCTATCAGTCTCTTAACAAGCTTCAGGTGTAGAAACTCCTTAGCATAGGGTGAGAGGTTTTCCAGCAGGGTAGGGCAATTTCTTACCCTTTAGGCAAAAGCTACTTGGATGGTAATGTCTGCCTCTGCAGTATAGGGGAATGACTCAGCACAGGAATCCAGAGGGGTGCCCTATGAGCTCTATTTCCAGAGCCCACAACCCTAGCTTCTCCTCACACAGCTACTGTCCACTCTTCCCTCTCTCTGCTGGAGCCCAAGGTGAGTGGCTACACCCAAAACTTTGTGCATTGGCTCTTTAAAAGGGTGCCTGCAGTTCCAGCCATCTCTCCTTGGCAGACAGAAACCCTGCTGCTTTTCACAGCCAGATGTTCTGTGGGCACCTTTCTCAGTTCTGGTGCTCTTGGCTGGGGAGCCCATCCTGGGGTTTAGGCCCCAGAGTCCTCAGTGGAAACCCCCCACAGCCGAGATACCCCTCCAGGCCTTTAGCTGCTGCCTGTGGGAGCTGAGCCAGCTCTCTTGTGCCTCCGCATTTCCTACCAGTCTCTATGCAGTCTCTGCTTTAGGTCCTTGGTTATGAGGGTGCTCTACAACTTGTCTTCATTTGCAGTTGATTATTCAGGATGTTTTTTCTGTATTTTAGTTGTAATTCCAGTTTGGTCCCAGGAGAGTGTCAGTGTAGCTTCCATTTGGTCCGCCACCGTCTTTAATCCTCTCACTTTTGTTCTTTTATCTAAGACAATAACCATGACTGTTTGGGGGTGTAGGTATATGTATAAGACTATTAAGAAAAATGTAATGCAGACAAGACAGGCTTGTTGGCACCCACAGAGAATCCAGTCCATAGAATATTATTAAAATCTGGAGATTTGATAGATGAAAGATAGAGAGATAGATAAACAGATAGATAAATGGATGAATGAACAGATATACATGTAGGCAAATAATTAGATGGAGGAAAAAGGAAGGGAGGGAGGAAGGAAGGGAAAGAAGAAAGAGAAAGAGAAAAGAAGCAAAAAGGAGAAAAAAGAATCTGAACTTATATCATGGTTTGGCAAGAAGACAGACAAATGTCAAATACAATTATTTGGCCTTAGGAAACTCAAGCTAAAAATTCTAAAATGAATATGTTTTGTTCCCCTTTGTTTCCACTACCCTCCAGCTTTAATAATACATTGTAGGTATAAGGGATTTTTAATTATTTTCATAGTCTTCTTTAACATCTTCCTTTAATAATTAGCTTTCCCCTGAGGATGGCTATGAGTGTAGAAAAGAGGTGACCAGTTTTTAAAAATTCAGTAAGGTTTACCTTCATTTACCACAACAGAGATGAACACTACAACAGACTGTAAGTGGTCTCCACTTTTCCTCCTTGCTTATGAGGGTGCTCTTCAGCTCATCTTCAGTTGCAGTTGATTAGGTTTCTCTATATGTAATTGTAATTCCAGTTTTGTCCTGGGATAGTGTCAATGTAGCTTCCACTCAGTCTGCTGCCGTCTTTAATCCCTTGCTACTGCTTTTCTATCCAGACTTTCCTTCCTGATCTCCCTGCTGTGAGATATCTTTCTCCATCACCTTTTCTCTCAATGGATTTTAATGACCTTTGGCTATGCAGATCAAATGCTTTCTTATCCTTTTCCTCTTCACTTTTTTTTCTTATTTGCTATTCTTTTTTTAATTAAAATAAATTTTATTTTATTTTCAATTACAGTTTACATTCAATATTATTTTCTATTAGTTTCAAGTGTACAGCATAATGGTAAGACAATCATATACTTTACAAAGTATTACCAGTCTCCAGCTGGAACCATACATAGCTATTACAATATTATTAACTTTATTTTCTATGCTGTACTTTACATCTCCATGGCTATTTTGTAACTACCAATTTGTACTTCTCAGTCCCTTTACTTTTTTCACCTAGTTGACTGAGGATACTTTTTTTAAAATTTATTTTTCATTTTATTTTATTTGACTGAGGATACTTTTGAACCCTATTCTCTTAACAAGGGTCTTCTTCCTTGGTTTATTCATGCATTCTCACATGATTTCTCTGAGATAGGTACTATCATTAATCCCATTCTACATAAGAGAAAACTGAGTCTTAGAGAGGCCATGTTGTTTCTCAGTGGCAGACCTGAGATATAAACTCAGGAATTCTGATTGAAGAACCTGTGATTCCAACCCCAAAGATACATTACATCTCTGGGTCTCTCAGAGTCCAGGGCCTAGTCTTTAGTAATACAAGTCTAGAGCCAAGTTTTGTCAGTATTCATAGAAATTATTAGACTCTCAAGAGGCTAATTGATATGCCAGAAGACAACTTTATTAATTTACTACTCAAGAGATGAGACTGCATCTGCACAGGATACATTCTACTATGCAGTTAATGAAGACATCAAAAAATAGTAATGAGAGCCTGGCTGGCATGGTTTAGAGTTTAAACATTGACCTATGATCCATGAGAAGTCGATTCGATTCCTGGTCACGGCACATGCCCGTGTTGCAGGCTCTATTCCCAGCAGGGAGAATGCTGAAGGCAGCCGATCAATAACTTTCTCATGATTGATGTTTCTAGCTCTCTCTTCCTCTTCCTGAAATCAATAAAGTATATTTTAAAAAAAGATAATTATCATTAAGTGGGGATATTCTCTGTGTTGAGCGATTTATACATATGCTTCACTGCATCTCACAACACTCTGAAGTTGATGTTACCAGCCCAGTTTTACAGATGGGAATACTAAGGCTTTTTATTGAGTATATGGTAGAACTCCATACATTTCAACATCTATTGCTATAATAATTATTAATAGTAGTAGTGACAGCAGTAGTGATTATGTTAAGGAATTTGCTCAGTAGCTTCTGCTGGTAAATATCAGAAATGAATATAGGTCCATTTGGCTTAGAGATATTATTTTTCATCATTAAACTTAACAAAAGTTTAGGGTCAGAACAGCTTTAGACAAAGGGGAGCAAGTATCCTCACAGACTACTTTATCCTGTTTGAATTATTTTAAATCCAGAGAACTATGTCTAACAAAGAACAAGGTTTGGTCACCTGAGACATAGAGCTGATTTCTATGTCTCAGGTAAAGATGAAAGGAGTGGTCCTGACTGATTCTGTTTTCAATCAGCTACCTAAATCTCCACACCCTGGTGTCAGTCAGACCATACTCTGATCAGGTGGGTTATAGCTTTCTTTACAAATATCTAGATGCTTTCTTTGGTGCAGTGTCTAGTCCTGGTCCCCTTGTCTGGATTTAGAGCACATTATTCTTTTATTTGGGTCTCTTATACCCTTTCTTAGGATGAGATATTTCTTCAGCAGATGCAGGTTATATGGTGCATGTGGGTACTTCAAGGAGTTCTGCTGCTGAGAGAATCATTTTTGGACCCAGGCCCCTGTCTCTGGGCTGAAAAGACATTTGAAGAGCACTTCTGTGTGATGAGAGACTTTGCAGTAGAAAAGTGAAAAAAGCTTCACAACTGATTTTGAGGAATTTGGGATTTTATGGTGAGTATGCAAATGGAAAGGAGAGGTATAATTCAACATTGAAGTTGGAACAGGGTAACTGGAAAAATGGTGGTAAAATTGAAGAAACCAAGAAGTTGAATAGAAAGAAATTTTGGGAGTGGAGAGTGGGCATAAGGCTACAAATGGAGAACATGAATTCTATCTCAGACAGGATGGATTTGTAGTGTGACTGTAATAAATGTTTTTATTCATGTGTTTTTCTGCCTTTCCATCATTGTTAGAGTAAGCAAGTTGGTTTACACAGTTAAAAATATTTGGCTAAGTAAAGTCATATATGTGTGTTCATATCCATATGACTTTATACCTAGGAATAGGGTTTTATATATCGATGAACAAAATATATATTTACCAAAAAGTCTTCAAAAGAGTAAATAAAATTTACTGATATGAGAAGAAAAAATTAAGAAGCATATGAAAATGAACTTGAAAAATTTCAGCTAACCACAGTAATTTAAAAATGCATTGAAAATGTAAAAATATAGTGAATGCATTTAAAAATTATTTCTGGAATAACAAAATAAAACATTCAATATTATTTAGCAATGTGCCTGCATTTGGGTAGAGGTATATTTGGCATATAGGAGTTTTAATGTGTTTAAAATGATTTACTCTACAAGAAGTCAGTAATTCAATAAGACTCAAGGCTATAACAGGCAACTTTGATACATTTAAGAGAAGTCATAAACTAGTGAACATAAAATCAAGTCAATGAGTGAAAACGAATGGAAAACTGTTGTTTAATCATCAGAGTCTGTGCTTCAACTACTATAGTAAATATACCACAACCAACAACAGACATAAAAACAAACCTGACCACCTATTTTTGGATGGCATTTAAATCACAAAGTTCTCAAAATGACTAGTGTTTGGAAATGTGAGGGATAAGGTGAAGGCTGATGAGTAAATTTTGAGCAATATGTGCATTCAGGGGATAGATGTGAAAATAAGGAGAGAGAGGAGAAGAGCACTGAGGACATAGTCACTGGAAACACTGCCATGTCAGTGATGGGGAGAGAAAAAATAAAGAACTTAGGCACCTAGAGAGGTAGAAGAAATGAGTACTGCAGATGCCAAGAAGTCTCCTGACTGATCAGGAAGGTTATTTGGCAGTGCTGAAAAGCAGAGAGAATCACAGAGGATGGAATCGGAAAACTCATGGTTGGGTATGGCCATTGGGTGACTACTGGGGCAACAATTACAGAGGTCACTGAGGTGAGTGGAAGGTGAGGAGGAAGAACATTCCTAAAAAGTTGATGGTGGGGGAGGGAGAAAAGGAGGGAGAAAGAGGTGAGGGAGAGAACAATGAAAGAATCCCTTATTTTGGATCTTGTAGTAAAACTTTTCCTATAAGCTTTGGGAAGGCTAATATTTAGTGAGACAAAAACAGGTGAGCAGATTTTGACAAATTCTTGATATCAAGAGCTTTTAGGCCATCAATAAGAGGCAAGAGTAAAGGAGAAAGAGGCAAAGGCAACATGTCCCAAAATATGTTCTGCAAAACACTTGTCTGCAGGATGTTAATAGATGTTTGGCAAACAGGGAATTGAATGTCCCCTTCTCACAAAATTATTTCATTTCTCTATGTCCCACAGGAGAGGAATTACCAGCACCAGTGCTGGCTTTCTGAACCAGTGGGCCTGTGGCTTCAGCTCTGCTCACTGCGTTGTGTTTCCACTTCCTTTCTGGTCTCTGAGATGCTTATTTTTTTTTAATGCTGGATTATGCCTCTTTAATTTTCTTGACTTATATTTTGTCTTTCACTGCTCTGTATGTATGTACCACAGAGGGATGTGTCAATGATTGAACAAAGAGTGTCATTTGGACCATAAATCTGAGGTAGGGTTTTTTATCACAGGACATCTTGGAGCTTCATGAGCTGTGAATTGCAAAGACCGGACTAACCCAAGCACTCTTCCCCAAACTTATTTGACTGTGGAACTCCTTTGAGATCTCCTGCTCTGTGAAACACACTTTGGGAAGCTAATAAATGAGATGGTGGACATGACAAAAAGGTACTTTAGAAAAATTGTTTAAGTCTTTCAATTGACAGTGGGAGGAGCAGCTACTCCAAGGAGCATCTTGAGTCTGAGTGTGCAAGGAATGATGGCACTTCTGGAAAAAGGGAGATGTTCTAGCTCAGGAATGCATAGGTTGTCAGCATGCTCATCAAGAGTGTAACTGAGGAAGAGGAAAGATAGCGCCACTGTGAGAAGCAGCAGAGCGCCCCCGCTCCTAGCGACGGACTCAATTTACTCCTAAAATCCTACGTAACTAGCTTGGAAAAAACAGAGAAACATACCTGAGTGGACGAAGTGCGAGTGGGGGGGGGGCACTGAAGAAACATCACAGAGTCCGGTAAGAAAGGGGGGCATGGGAAGGGGGAGTCCCTCTGAAGCCTGTGCTGGGCTCTGAGCCCAGAGGCTTGGAAGCTGCAAAGCTCCCTCCCCTCGGGAGTGCGGTCAGCATCCAAAAGCGGAGATCCCACACCCAGAGCGATGAGAGGGGAAGGAGTGCCCTGTGCACAGGGCAGAGGGACCTAGGGGAGCGGTGAGTCCGGGAGGAGGGGAAGGCACCTTCCTAGGAAACAAAGCCTCTAGTGGCAGCTGTGACTGACATTTAGTGCTCGGGGTGCCAACCATAGGGAAGGCTGTCCCAGGCCTTTGGCATCCAAGTGGTAAGGGACCAGAGGACTGCGCTGAGCAGCCACACACAAGGACCCTCTGCCTCCCAGACACACCCGCAGGGCACAGTCCTGAGGGGGAAGGGAGAGCAGCTCACAGGAGGACTTTACAAGAATAAGACTCTCAGGGAATGTTGTTTGGGAACTGGAGGAAATGCTGAAAACCCCTGCTGGGGGCTGGGAAGGCAAAGCACTCACCAGAATGTGTTTTTAATTGAACCCACAGAGCCCAGGCTGCCAAAACAGCCATAAAGAAAAGGCAACAGGCTGAAATCAATCTGAAACTGCAGTAGGTCAGAGTCTGGGGAACTAGAATCATAGGACAGGGTAGGGACTGAGGAGCTGGCTGTAGAGCAGAGATTAACTCCCACAGAGTGAGTACCTGACAGTGACACCTCTAAGGGTAGTGATACCCTGGGCTACACTAGCCACCCTGCAGCGTAAAGACTCTACAGAAGACTCTGGAGCAAGACCAGGCAACTAGAAGTTTGCAAAATAGCTGACAAGAGGAGGTGGTCCACGGAGAGCCTCAGATCAACCATCTACCTAAGGAAACCAGAGACAAACCTAGACGGCTCCTCACATTGGGTGATACACAAGTACCTCCCAGGAGAGCTGAAATCAGCACACAAAACAGTGACCCTCAGACAACATAAGTTGCCCAGAAGAAACTCACCTGATTGATTACCATTTTTTCTTCTGTTTTTTTGTTTTTTTTTTGTTTTTTTGTTTGTTTGTTTGTTTTTTGTCTGTGGGTTTCTTTATTTTTTCTCTTTTTTCCTTAGGAAGAAGAGAAAGGGGAGAAAATTTGTTTTTTCTTCTTTTTTAAATTTTATAATAATTAAAAAATTTTTTTAAAAAACATTTTTTTAACTAAATTTTTTCCCTCTTTTTTATAAAACAATTTTGTCTTGATTAGCTTGTTTTTAGTTTAGTTTTTGTTATTTGCTTAGTTTTGTTTTATCCTTGCTTCTAATATCAAAACTTTCTTGATATTCCTGCTTAATGACTGCGACTTTATCATTATAACCAAGTTTACTGCTTTCCTCTATAGTTTCCACCAAATCTCTTACTGAACTCCCTCCCCACCTGAGTGTTATCTCTCTCTCTCCTCTTGATCCATTGGCATAACTATTTTCTTTTTCTACTATTCTTTCATTCTTCTGTTATCCTCCCTTCTGTCTTCCTGTCTTTTTGTTCGTTAGTTTCTCTTATTCTCTTTATTGTATTTTTTGTTTTCTCATTTTCAACTATTTTATCCTATTCCTATTCTCTCCCTTAATTTTGTGCTGGCCCTTCTTTCAGAATCTTTCCTCTGCTTCTGTTATCTCCCAGTAGCTTCTCTATTTTTTACATTTTAGTTTATTATTATTTTCTAAATTTTCACCAGTATTAACAACAATATACATCTCTCTCTCTCTCTAAGCATTACTTTTCTTTCTTTCTCTCTTTCTTTTTTTTTTTTTTAAGCATTTTTGCGTATGTGTGTTCTCCCTTCACTCTCCCAGTTCTATTTTCACGTGGGTTGATATCATTGTGACTATAAAGATATTTTGTAAGATACCTCTTGTTTCCTGGAAGTTTAGTTGTGTATTATCCTGCCTTGCCAGCACCCGTACAACAGCTTACATGATGAGGTTGGGGCTGAGACACAGTTACCCAACCTGAGAGGAGGGTCCTTCTAAGGACTGATCAAAGACAATCTAGACCCAACCACAACAGGAGAACATGAAACCACAAAAGGGACACCCACAAGAGGGGTACGCCTAGAGCAAAGATCTCAGGAGTGTAAGAAAAAACACATCTCTGGGCTCTACTGGACCCACAAGACAAAATCCCATCCCACAAAGCTGGGAGACAGCAAATATATCTAATATATAGATACAAACACTAAGACCTACCAAAATAGGGAGACAAAGAAACAACCCCCAAATTAAAGAAAAGGAAACATCACCAGGAAAAGACTTTGATGAGATAGAGTTAAGCAAGTTATCAGAAATGGAGTTCAGAGTATGGATGATGAAGATGTTCAAGGAACTTAAGAAGACTCTAGATGATAAGATCGAGGACCTTAGTGAAAACATGAAAAAAGAGATACATACCATAAATAAAACTCAGGCAGAGATAAAGAATGCTGTATCTGATATCAAGAATACACTGGAAGGAATTAAAAGCAGGCTCAATGAAGCAGAGGATAGAATAAGTGACTTAGAAGACAAGGTAAAAAAAATCACACAATCAGAGCAGCAAAAAGAAAAAACACTTAAAAAGCATGAGGACAGTCTAAGGGAGCTTTGGGACAACATGAAGCGAAACAACATTCTAATTATAGGAGTGCCAGAGGGGGAGGAAAGAGAGCAAGGGATAGAGAAGTTGGTAGAGGAAAGAATTATAGAAAACTTCCCTAGGCTGGCAAAGGAGAAAGCCACACAAGTTCAGGAAGCACAGAGGGTTCCAAACAAAAGGGACCCAAAGAGACCCACTCCAAGACACATCATAATTAAAATGGCAAATGTCAAGGACAAAGAGAAAATATTAAGGGCTGCAAGAGAGAAACAAGCAGTGACCTAAAAGGGAAGCTCTGTAAGGCTGACATCAGATCTCTCAAAGGAAACTCTTCAGGCTAGAAGGGAGTGGCATGGAGTTCTCAAAGTAATAAAAAGCAAGAACCTGCAACCAAGATTGCTGTATCTAGCAAGGCTATCAGTTAAAATTGAAGGTGAAATAAAGAGCTTCCCAGACAAAAAAAAAAAAAAGGCAAAAGGAGTTCAGTACCATGAAACCAGCATTGCAAGAAATGCTAAAAGGACTACTCTAAGAAAAAGAAGAAGAGTGAGAGAAAGGTACATCAGCATAAAGGGGGAAAATTGTCATAAATAAGTATATATCAATAGTAACCTTAAATGTAAATGGAATAAATGGTAGAATCAAAAGACATAGAGTAGCTGAATGGATAAGAAACTAAGACCCAAATATATGCTGTCTACAAGAGACCCACCTGAGAGCAAAAGATTCACACAGGCTAAAAGTGAAGGGTTGGAATAAACTACTCCCTGCAAGTGGAAACAAAACAAACAAAAAAATGCTGGAGTAGCAATACTTATTTCTGACAAAATAGACTTCAAAATAAAGACCATAACAAGAGACAAAGATAGCCACTACATAATACTAAAAAGATCAATCTAACAAGCAGAAATAACCCCAATAAACATTTATGCACCCAACACAGGAGCACCTAAATATATAAAAAATTTCTTGGAGGACTTTAAAGGGGAGACTGACAGCAACACAATCATAGTGGGGGACTTTAACACCCCACTGTCAGCATTGAACAGATCATCAAGACAAAAAATCAACAGAGAAATGCAGACCTTAAATGAATCACTGGACCTAATGGATTTAATTGATATTTATAGAACATTTCACCCGAAAGCAGCAGAATACACATTCTTCTCAAGTGCACATGGAACATTCACAAAAATAGACCACATGTTAGGGCACAAGGCACGTCTCTACAAATATAAGAAGATTGAAATCATATCAAGCATCTTCTCGGATCACAATGCCATGAAACTAGAAATCAACCACTATAACAAAACTCAAAAATATTCAAACACATGGAGGCTAAATAGCATGTTATTCAACAATGAATGAGTTACCAATGAGATCAAGGAAGAAATCAAACGCTTCATGGAAAGTAACAAAAATGAACAGACAACAACCCAAAACCTATGGGACATGGCAAAAGCAGTCCTGAGAGGAAAATTCATAGCATTACAGGCCTATCTCAAGAAACAAGAAAAAGATCTAATGAACCATCTAACAGAACAACTAAAAGAACTAGAACGAGAACAGCAAGAAAAGCCTCGAGGAAGTAGAAGAAAGGAAATAATAAATATCAGAGCAGAGATTAATGACATAGAGACTAAAAAAACAATACAAAAAAATCAATGAAACCCACAGCTGGTTCTTTGAAAAGGTAAATAAGATTGATGCACCTTTAGCCAGACTCACGAAGAAACAAAGAAGACCCAAATAAATAAAATCAGAAATGAAAGAGGCGATATAACAACTGACCCAACAGAAATACAAAGGATTGTAAGAAAACATTATGAGCAACTATATGCCAACAAACTGGACAACATGGGGGAAATGGACAAATTCCTAGAAGCATACAACCTTCCAAACCTGAATCAAGAAGAGGCAGAAAACCTGAATAGGCTGATAACAACTAATGACATTGAAGCAGTAATCAAAAAAATCCCAGCAAACAAAAGTCCTGGACCAGATGGATTTTCAGGTGAGTTTTACCAAACATTCAAAAAAGAATTAATACCTATTCTATTCAAACTATTCCAGAAAATTCAAGAGGAGGGAAAACTCTCAAACTCTTTTTATGAGGCCAGCATCATCCTAATCCCAAAACCAGATAAAGACACTACAAAGAAAGAAAATTACAGGCCAGTATCCCTGATGAACATAGATGCTAAAATCCTCACTAAAATACTAGCAAACTGGATCCAGCAATACATTAAAAAGATCATACATCATGACCAAGTGGGATTTATTCCGGGGATGCAAGGCTGGTACAACATCCGCAAATCAATACATGTGATACATCACAGAAACAAAATGAAGGATAAAAATCATATGATCATATCAATAGATTCAGAAAAAGCATTTGACAAAATCCAGCACCCATTTCTGATAAAAACTCTCAGCAAAGTGGGAATAGAGGGATCATACCTCAACATAATACAAGCCATATATGACAGAGCTACAGCCACCATCATACTCAATGGGCAAAAACTAAAACCATTTCCATTAAAATCCAGAGCAAGACAGGGATGTCCACTTTCACCACTCTTATTCAACATAATACTGGAAGTCCTTGCCATAGCCATCAGACAGGAAGAAAACATAAAAAAGATACCCAAATTGGAAAGGAGGAAGTAAAACTGTCATTATTTGCAGATGACATGATACTGTACATAAAAAACCCTAAACACTCCATCAAAGTACAACTAGATTTGATAAACAAATTTGGTAAAGTAGCTGGATACAAAATCAACATCCGGAAATCAATGGCATTCTTATACACCAACAATGAACTTTCAGAGAGAGAAACTAAAAAAGCAATACCATTTACCATTGCAACTGAAAAAATAAGATACCTAGGAATAAACTTAACCAAGGATGTAAAAGACCTGTACACGGAAAACTACGTGACACTGAAAAAAGAAATAGCAGAAGATTTAAACAAGTGGAAGAATATACCATGCTCATGGATTGGAAGAATTAATATCATTAAAATGTCCATACTACCCAAAGCAATTTATAAATTCAATGCAATTCCTATTAAAATACCAACAGCATATTTCACAGACCTAGAACAAACATTTTGAAAATTTATATGGAAACAAAAAAACCCCCAATAGCTGCAGCCATCTTGAGAAAAAAGAACAGAGTGGGAGGGATCACATTACCAGACTTCAAACTATATTACAAAGCCACTGTAATCAAAACGGCCTGGTATTGTTACAACAACAGGCATATAGATCAATGGGACAGAACAGAGACCCCAAAAATAGACCCACGCCATTATGGTCAGTTAATATTTGACAAAGGAGACAAGACTCTCCAATGGAGTAAAGACAGTCTCTTCAATAAGTGGTGCTGGGAAAATTGGACAGATACATGCAAAAGAATGAAACTAGACCACCAACTTTCACCATACACAAAAATAAACTCAAAATGGACAAAAGACAAATGTAAGTCACGAAACCATAAAAATCTTGGAAGAAAACATAGGCAGTAAAGTCACAGACATCCCACGTAGTGGACTTTTCACTGATACATCTCCTAGGGCAAGAGAAACAAAGGAAAAATAAACATATGGGACTACATCAAACTAAAAAGCTTCTGCACAGCAAAAGAAAACAGCCTCAAAATACAAAGGAACCCCATGGTCTGGGAAAACATATTTGCCAAGGATGTACCTGATAAGGGGCTAATTGCCAAAGTGTACAAAGAATTCATAGTACTCAGCAAGAGGAAGACAAATAACCCAATTAAGAAATAGGAAAAGGACTTGAATAGACACTTCTCTAAAGAGGACATATGGATGGCCAAGAGACACATGAGAAAATGCTCGAGGTCGCTAATCATCAGAGAGATGCAAATTAAAACCACAATGAGGTATCACTTCACACCTGTCAGAATGGCTACCATCAACAAATCAACAAACGACATGTGCTAGCGAGTGTGTGGAGAAAGGGGAACCCTAGGACACTGCTGGTGGGAATGCAGACTGGTGCAACCACTATGGAAAACAGTATGGAGGTTCCTCAAAAAATCAGAAATGGAGCTGCCGTTTGACCCAGTGATTCCACTCCTAGGAATGTATCCTAAGAATCCTGAAACATTAATCAGAAAGAATATATGTACCCCTATGTTCATAACAGCACAGTTTGCAATAGCTAAGATCTGGAAACAGCCCAAGTGCCCATCAGTAGACGAGTGGATAAAAATCTTGTGGGACATTTACACCATGGAATACTACGCAGCTGTAAAGAAGAATCTCGTACCCTTTGGGACAGTATGGATAGACCTGGAGAATATTATGCTAAGTGAAATAAGCCAGGCAGCAAAAGACAAACATCACATGATCTCGCTTATTCGTGGAATCTAAGGAACTTAATAAACTGATGTAGATTCAATGACATGGAAGCATAGGTGAGAATGATGAATATCAGAGGGATGGAGGAGGGTGGGTAGGTGGAGGGGGAGAAAATAACCAAAGAATTTATATGCATATATGCACAACCCAAGGACACGTACAATGGTGGGGAGAGGGACTGGGGAGGGGGAAGGGACAGGGTGGAACTGGTTATTGGGGAGAAAAAGGGACATCTGTAATATTTTAAACAAAAAATAAAATTAAAAAAAAATAAAAGAGCGTAACTGAAAATAACACATTTTTTTTTAAAGCCTGGGAGCTGAGATTGCCCAGGGAAGGGCATTAACCTAAGGAAGACTTGTGCGTGAAACTGGGTGAAGGCAACTCTCACAATGCAAAGTGTCTGTAATGTGCCCACCTTTCAAGGGGACTGGGCTCTGTTTGCTGTAGTAAAGGAGCTCAAGTACCCTAAGCACTGAGTGAGGGTGTCATGGTCCCATGTCATGTCCATGTACATGGTGCTTATCCATGGCCATGGTCTAAGGAGGAGAATTCTGCTTTCTTCTTTGGATAGTGGTTAAGGATGAGAAATTCGTGTGGCTATTCATCAACTCACCTATGTAACAAACATTTATTGGGTCTCCATTGTGTGTTTGAGCACTCAATAACATGGCAGGAGATAAATTGATAAAAAAATGAATTTAATGAGCAGTCTCAGATCTCACCAAGTGTGGAATCTAGCAGAGGAAACAAATAAACATACAGTTAAAATGTGGTGAGCTCTGGCCTGTATTGCTAAATGGTAAGAGCATTGGTCTATACATTGAAGGATTTCAGGTTCGATTTCTGGTTAAGGGCATGCACCTGGGTTGCAGGTTAGGTTCCCCAGCCTGGTAGGGGCACATGTGGGAGGCAATCAATTGATGTGTCTCTCACTTTGATGCTTCTCTCCCTCTCTCCCTCCCTCCCTTCCGTTCTCTCTAAAAATCAATGGGAAAAATATTCTTGGATGAGGATTAACAACAACAACAATAACAACAACAAAATATATTGTGTGAGATACCCCTGATACAGGAAGTTCAGGGAGACATGGGATGTGTAGAACGGCACCCAATTCAGGGGGTAGTCTAGGATGGACTCAGGGGACAGAGTGCTGTTTAGGCTGAGTGCCAAAAGATGGGTTAACCAGGTACAGGTTAACCATGTATAAATTCCAGGCACAGAAATTAGTAGTTCTTTGAAGGTCTTCCAACAAATCTATTGGAAAAATTGAAAAACATTCAATATGGTTAGAGTATAGAGTTCTGGATGAGGGGTCTGGCATTGTGGTAAGGGAGTTAGAGACAAATCATGAGGCAGGCAGAACACTGTGCACCACAGGTCCTTAGTCTGCCTGCATGGCAAAACCCACCAAAGCCTGGGCCTCACTTCCAGAGATTCTGAGACTTTCTGGTTCTTTTCCTACACTGATCATGTCTACTGTGTTCTTTTCTCTAATGCTCCTTTACTTTTCCACCTCTCAAATTTCTCCTTCAGAGAATTTGTCCCATCCTGTTGGGACAGGAAGTTTGGAAGTCATCTGGAAATGATCAGGACCTGAAAATATGACCTATCCATTGGAGTGGACAGTTAGTCTGGTAGGTGTACACTGTACTATGAAGTGATGGTTATAGGTAATAGAAGACAGTTGAGGAAGGTGGTCTATCAGGAGGGTTCCACACGAGTGGGGGTCAGAAAAAGGACACATAAAAATCTGACAGCAGGGAGACTTAGAGAAGGCAACAGGAGGAAATCCAGACAGGCAGCCTGCCAGCCATGGGCAGGAGGGTTGGCCATGGGACCATGGTTCAGTGAGGGACATTCTTACCAAATCTGGAACTAGGTACTGGCATCACAGACGTGACTCTAATTGGTGAGAAGTTACTTGAACCCTGGGACCTCTGCCACTTCAAATCTTTCCTGGCTGAGGACAACCTGAGCCAAGCCTGGGGCTGGAAGTCAGGGAGCCCTGCTCTGGGAGAGGAGGAATCTTGATGAGGGAGTCAGGTAGGTCATTACTCTCTCTTCTCTCAACTCTCACCTCTTTATGGATGCCCACATTGACCTCTTACCTGTACTTTAGTCTCCTCTCTTCCTAGTTAAGTCTTTCTCTTTGTCTCTCAGCCTAAATATTACTTCCTTATTGAAGCCATTCCTGAACCCCTAACCAGGCCAGAAACCCTTGTTATAAATTCTCATGCCTTGGTGTGTGGAGAGGGGGGGTTGTGCTCCTCCCTAACCCTCAGCACATCTGTAGATGATTTAAGCAATTACTTACTGCGTTCCTCTTGACAAGCAGGGAGCTTAGTGAGGGCAGAAGGGATGTGTCTGCTTTGCTTGTCATTGTATTTCTACTGCTGGTACAGTGTGGCACCCAGCAGGAGCACCTACACTATCTGCTGAAGAATGAATACATGACTTTTTCCAAATGCTGGCAGGACTTCTGTTAGATTCCTATGACCACCATTTCCACAGGCACAAAAACACTGCCCTCCTTTCTCACTCTTTGTGTGCAGTTTATGTCCAGACTTTCAATCTCCCTCAAAATAAGGAGTGTTGAAGATATGAAGCAACTATATGTGAATACTTCAAAAACTGATTTGTGTTCCCCATTCCACCTGGGTAAGGTCTCATTGAAAATATTTTAAGTGAGCTTTGAAAATTGTCATCTGAGTGAAGAAAGGGGGCATCAGCCCTGCTCTTTGCAAATTCACCTTTTGGCACAAATTGCCTGTTGTCTGAAATTCTGACAGTCACACAGTGTTCAGGTGGAGGTGATGCTAATAACCCAGGTGCCCTGTGTAGTTACCTTTGCAAAAATTGATCTCCTTCATAAGGCAGCAAAGAGTGTCAAAAAGAGTGCCACATTTAGGCCAGTGCACAGAGCATTTAGATAATGCTGTGAAAGCTCTTTGTTTCTCTCTGGCATGTGGATGCACAGGCTTTGATGTTAGAATTTTGGCTCATTAATAACTAATTTACATTTCCCAGACAGCAAATTGTGATCTGACACAAATTTATAAAAGAGCTCCAAATGGTGAAATTCTCTTCTACAATGACTCCTTTGTGGGTTTTTTTTTCTTTCTAACTTAAGGAGTTTGTGATTAAAATTTTAATGCAATCATTGAAATCTCATGGGCTACTTAAAAATAAAACACCATCTTATTTCCTTCCTCTCAGAGATCATGACAACTGGCTGCTCCTCTGTGGGAGTCTTATAATTGCTTTTTCATCTGCTCTGGGCCTCAGATAAAGTAGGATGTCCTCAGTGAACCAGAGGAAAGGCATGGTGAAGGAATTGGAAGTGGTAGCAGAAGGCAGTGGTTCTGTGCTCATCAGCTCCCCATGTTTCCATGCAGGTTCCAGGAATGGCAGATTTTGTATAAGATTGTCTCACTGATCTCCAGGAGCTCTCAGGGGTGATTCTCACTGCTCCAGATGGCTGAAAGACTGACTAGATCATTTTGGTAACACAGACAGGCTGATCAGAATGCAAGATAAGGAAATATATATGTTTCCTCTTGCCTACATCTTGGAAGACCAGATGCCTCATGGAAAACATGGTGGCTTTTCTGTATTTTATCCAATGTTTCTTTGGGAGAAGGTCAAGGTAGGTTGCAAAGGAGCCCTTGGGAGGCAAATCTAAGTGCATTCTTGGTCTCCCCCCCATTCATCTTTGCCAAAGGGTTTGTCATCCTGTGTGTTGATGACTCAGGACTTAGTGGGAGAGGCAGGGCAGTGCTTCCCTCTTCTTGTTGGAAGGGGAAAATACCATGTGCATCCAGTCACCTGAAAACACCTTTTCCCAACCACAAAGGGAGGTCTGTGCCTCCAGGAGGTAAGGAGATAGACCTAAGAAGTGGATCAGAGAGCTGGCCTGGGTAGGGCAGCAGGGTGGGGTCAGGGGACAAGACACTGGGTAGCTTGGCCCATTGCATCACTTCTGGCAAAAGGCTCAGTCTACTGAGTTACTCTTTGCTTGGAGAAAGAGTTTAAGGAACAGCTATGGGTTTGTTGTATGAAATGAAAACATACCCATAATGAAAAGATTTTGAAACTGGTACCACTTGAGGTCAGATTTTAAATGGTCACACAGCATGAGCCAAATTGACTCCATGCAGAGAAGCAACAAGCCACCCCAGTTCCCTATATTATTTTAATAACAGAAAGAATGTATTCGGAATTCCAGGCAAGACCTCCACCTGGGCACAGTCCCAGATTCTAAGTCATCTGTTCATGGCTTTTCAAATGAGCCTTTTACAAAGAGGCTGTTTTTCTCTCCAACCTCTTCCCAACCAAGAAGGAATCTGAGATCTTCCCTCCTAGGTCTGATTGTAGGAAACAAGAAACCTGAGAACCCTACTCTGAGCAGGGTGCTTCCAAAGAGTTGCTAAGAAAACTGCAGTGTTGATCGGGATTGCCTTTTGTTTGTTAAACTAATTAAACAAGGAGGCCATTAGGCTGAGGTGGCTGCAGTGCTGTGAGGGCCTACGTAGGCAAACCAAAATCTAAGCCTGTAATAAGATTACAAAATCAAAACCCCAAGGATAACCAACCACAAACAGCCAACTAGGCTTTATGCTATAGCCAGTCAATAATTTTCTTACCTTGCTTCTGCCTTTTCTTTGTAGAAGCCTTTTCCAAGCTCTGGTTGGTGAAGTGCTCCTACCCACATCCAGTTTGGTGCTTCCTGATTCAAATTTTTTTTTTGCTCAAATGAACTCTTAACATTTTTAATATGCCTTGCTTTATCTTTTAACTTCTCCAGTTCACAAGGTCTTTCCTAGGAAGCGGCATGAGGCACATTGCCCCTTTCCCTGGCTTGCGCATCACCAGGGTGTGTGGGACAGAGAGGGAACTAAATTTGGTGGTTATTTCTGTCAGACTCTGAGTGACAGCTATAAAGTGGATGTCGCCATGTTTGGAAGCCCATCTGGGTCACTGACGTGGCAGGAGGGTTTCCATAATGCCCACAGACCATTCTGAGAGCCACGAGGGAGGAAGGAAAGCCTTGGGTGTGTCCTGACAATGATTAGGTCTTTCTTAGCACCTAGAACATTGTTGACATTTAACAAAGAATGCTGCTGTCATGCTTATCAATTTTACCCTCTTGGATCCCAGACAGCTCATTTAACACTTTACTAATTTTCTAAGTCACAGAGACCAGACTGAATTTTCTCGGAAGGGAACCAACCCTGGTCCTAGCCATGGAGGAATCTGGTTAGCTGTTTGTGACTGGTTATCCTTAGGATTTGATTTTGTAATCTTGTTACAGGCTTAGATTTTGGTTTGCCTATGTTGGCCCTCAGAGCATAGCAGCCACCTCAGTCTAATGGCCTCCTTGTTTAATTAGTTTAACAAACAAAAGGCAATCACAATCAGCACTGCAGTTTTTCTTAGCAACTTTGGAAGCATCCTGCTCAAAGAAAGAAATCTTCCATTGCTATAAACAGGATAGATTCTCCTGGCTGTGTTGTTCTCAACTTCTTCCACTTGTGGCTAGTCCTTGGAGTCAATTTAGGGTTGAATTCTGGGTTCACCACTTGCCGCTGGTGAGCTTGGATTTCTTACTTAACCTTCCTCATCTGCACACAGGAGGTTATATTAGTTGTTAAACAGATTAAATGCAAAATTCTTGGTACTTGGCCTGGCACATAGTGTTCAAAGGAGCTGTTGATATAATTATGAAGCATAAGAAGCCTCTGAAAGTGGCATCCTGTAAAGTGATGAAACAAGAACACCTTGAGCTGCTCTCCCGATTGCCACTTCTGGGAGATGTCACCATTGTTATGGTATCCAGAGTTCTGGCCAATGAGGGATACATGTTAGGCTCAGACACCAATAAGAAGTGGTTCTTTCCACCTGAGGTATTTATAGCAAACTCCATGGCCCTAGCTCTCACAGGGAGAACCCATCCTCCTGAGCAAACCTGCGTATAGAGGATAAACTCCTCAAAAAGAAGGACCTCTTGTTTTTTGAACACCATTTTTCCCCCCATGCAGTACTTGGCATATTGTAGGCACTCAATGTATATTTGTGTGAGAAGGTAATGATGTGTAAGGCAGAGAGCAGATAGCTGTGGGGCTATTCCTTGGTCAAACTGTAGCTCACCTTCCCTCCAAGCACGTTAGAGGGAGTGGAGCTCATTATCAGTCGATACTGACTTGGTTCTTAGGGACTGCATTTGGGAAATTGCACAGATAGAAACTAAGATCTCTCTGTAATTACTCATAGAAGCAGATGTCTTAGAGCAGAGAAATCTTAGGATGTAGACAAATAAGAAATGAGTCCAGGAGAGAACTATATCTTGGCTTTACTCTGTCAGGGTTTTCAGTAGTTTCTTAGAAGGGGAAATTAGGGTCAAGTTCTATTGTCTAAGAATATCTAATAAAATAATACACAATTCTCATTGCAGAGTATGAGCCAGTCACCCTTATTAGATCTTATTGTCAATTTTATAAGGTCTTCAATTAAAGACTCTCTTCAGGCACTGACAATTAAAACCAAGATTCTGATGCTAAGAGTGGTCAAAACTAGATGTATGAAAAGATTTAATCCTGTTTGTGTGTGATATGCGGGATACAGGCAGTTATCAGCACTCAGTAATAATACCATGTGTTATAATTTTGGCTTAGTTCATTCATGTTTACATCTCTGTTTTTATTTGATCCTCATACTCATTCATGAGAGGTGAGCAAGACAGGTAGGTTGACTTGTAATGTCCTGATTTTATAGTTGAGGAACTCATGTTCAAGTTTGTCCTTATGAAGTTGGGGATTTGGAGCTCAGCTGAAAGAAGCACACTGATTTCCCCGATGCAGGGCTCTTTGTCTGCATCCCACCAATCATGATTTAAACTGTCCAGACTGCAGGCCTTGTTCCTTTAGTCATGTAATGGGCCACACCTCTGTCTTCTAGACTGGGAGGGTGGCCTAGTGGGATGGGTGATTGCTATTGTAAGAAAGAACCCAGTTATTATTTGTGGTAATAACTGGTGAAAATTAAGATGGGGAAGGAGGGAAAAATTTGTAAACCATCTATTCACACTTGGCTCTTGCTTAACCAGATATCTCAGCTTCTAGAAGGTTTTAGAATGGTGTCTGAATAGCAATAGCAGTGGTGCTGCTTTGTCCAGTCTGTTTGCACATCCAGGTCTAAAAAATCTGGAAATGTGATGATAGCAGGGATACCAGGTGACAACTACAGCATTACATTATTTGACTGCTGCTGTCATGAGTTCACTGAGAGCTAAAAAGGCAGGTTTTGTGGTTCCAAGATGCTTATGGTTGGTTTAAATTTGGATTAGATGGAGCTGTGAGGGGACTTCTAATATAGCTCTTTGTGAATATAGAGCCTGTGTGGATGGGGTCAGATGGGGCAGTACAAGATTTTAGCTTACAGTTCAGATTGTTGTGGCATGGTGACAAGAAGTTGTTTTTAATCATGTATAAATGCCTTCACTTTAACACATGATAGGCATTTGGATTTTCTATTGCCATCAATCTTGCACTGTCCTGGGGTGCAGACTGCACAAAGAGCAAGCCAGCACTCTGCCCAGCACCTGGAGAGAGCTGTGTGCAGCCAATGAGAGAGCACAGGACTGCCAGCTGTTTATTTCCTTGTGATCATCAAGCCCATCTGTGACTTCAAGTAGCTTCCCTTCATGATTGCCCACTTGTCTTCCTCTTCTCTTATTTCCCTGATGTGAAATTCAGAAGATAAATGGTTGTCACTGTTTGACTTGGTATCTTTGAAACAAATCTACTTAGATATAAAGTAAATGTAGCAGTTTGTTATCTGAAGTGGATTTGATCCATTAGACAAGTCCATCTGTTTTTTTTGTGTTGTTTTTTTTTTCTTTTTCAAATAATGAGAGTACTTTTCCGAATCCTGGAGACATTAAGTAAGAGCTCTGAGAAACTCTTTTGTCACTTTCTGTCTAGAGCTGTGTCTTAGTATTGTGAATGCAGAAAATGTAGTAACAGAGGCTTCTCTTTGGGCTCCAGAGTGGGCTTGGGAAGGTTATTCTCCCATTGTCTTGGAGCCACACATATAAAGGTACTACACATGTCATCTCGTTTCTGAAACAAGATTTCCTTCTTTTTTCCCCTTCCTTTTCTAAAATTGATTTTAGAGAGAGAGAGGAAGGGAGATAGAGACAGACAGATGATAGATGATAGATAGATGATAGATAGTGATTTGTTCCACTTTTTTTTCCTTTATTTTGCATACTTTAATTTCAGAACAAAATAAAACAAAAAAATAAAACACCACAATACACAACATCTAAACCCAATGTCAAATATAAGAGAAGGCTTGAGGCCCTTGTAACCTACCTTAGGCAAAGAAAGGAGAGGAAAAAACTTTGGTAAACAGTAGAGGAAACCAGGTAGGCTAGGGCCACACAGGGCTGCTGGGGGAGCCATGAAGACACTACACAAAGGACACAAGGTCTGCAGGTAGAAACTCCTAGTCTACTTCTTCCATGCGAGAGGCATCTTCATCACACTTAAGGGGGCGGATCTCATCTGGAACAGCAGCACTGGGTTCTTCTGCTGTCACTTCATCTTCATCAATGCCTAGGCCTAGCCTGATCATTTGGTAGATGCAGTTGGAGCGGGTCTGGGGATCCTCCAGTAAGAAGCCAGAAGACAGCAGAGCAGTTTCAAACAGCAATACCACAAGATCCTTGACAGCCTTGTCATTCCTGTCGGCCTCCACCTTCTGTCGCAGAGTCTCCACAATGGGGTCGTCAGGATTGATCTCCAGGTGCTTTTTGTCCATCATGTAGCCCATTTTAGAGTTATCCCGAAGTGCCTGGGCTTTCATGATACGCTCCATGTTAGCTGTCCAGCCATAGGTGCTAGTCACAATGCAGCAGGTGAAGACACAAGCCTATTGGAGATTGTCACCTTCTCAACCTTCTTATCTAAGATTTCTTTCATGAGTTTGCAGAGGTTCTCAAACTTGGCTTTGCTCTCTTCCATTTTCTTTTTCTCCTCTTTATCCTTTGGTAGCTCCAGGCCCTCCTTCGTAACTGAGACCAAGCTTTTTCCATCAAACCCCTTGAGCTGCTGCACACGGTACTCATCAATAGGCTCCATCATATATATGACCTTGAAGCCCCGCTTTCACACTCACTCCACAAAAGCAGAGTTGGCAACTTGTTCTTTGCTCTCACTAGTGGTGTAATAGATGGACTTCTGGGTCTCTTTCATGTGAGAAACATATTCTGAAAGAGAAGTCATTTCATCTCCAGACTGGGAGGTGTGATAGCGCAAAAGCTCAGAAAGGTGTCACAGATTAGTCGAGTCTTCATGGATTCCAAGCTTTAGGTTTTTAGAAAATGCCTCATAGAATTTCTTATAGTTCTCCTTGTCTTCCATCAGCTCAGAGAGGAGCTCAAGGCACTTCTTAACAATGTTTTTATGAATGAACTTCAAGATTTTGCTCTGCTGGAACGTTTCTCAGGAGATGTTCAGGGGCAGGTCCTCAGAGTTAACCACACCATGGATGAAGTTGAGATACTCTGGGATCAACTCATCACAGCTGTCCATTGTGAACACCCAGCGGACATAGTTTTATGTTCTTCTTCTTCTTCTTGTTCTCGGAGAGGTCAAAGGGAGACCAACGGGGGATGAACAGCAATGCCCTGAATTCCAACTAACCTCCTACAGAGAAGTGCTTGACTGGCAGGTGGTCTTCCCAGTCATTAGTAAGGCTCTTATAGAACTCTCCATACTCCTCCTGGGTGATGTCATCAGGGTTTCTGGTCCAAATGGTCTTGGTCTTGTTCAGTTCTTAGTGATCAATATACTTTTCCTTAATCTCCTTTGTTTTCTTTTTCTTATCCTTGGCACTATCATCCTCTTCATCTGATCCCACATCTTCAATCTTGGGTTTCCCCTCCTCATCTTTATCTTCCTCCCCTTTCTCCCCTTTCTCTTCCTCTGCTTCATCATCACTGATTTCTTTCTCTCATTTTTTCTTCAAATAAAGGGTGATAGGATAACCTATGAACTGTGAGTGCTTCTTCACTACTTCTTTGACCCACCTCTCCTGTAAGTACTCTGTCTGGTCTTCTTTAATATGGAGGATCAGTTTGGTACCCTGGCCAATGGGCTCACCATGGTCAGCTTGCACAGGGAAGGAACCCCCAGCAGAAGACTCCCAGGCATATTGCTCATCATCATTGTGCTTCGTGATCACAACCACTTTCTCTGCCACCAGATAGGCAGAATAAAAGCCAACACCAAATTGTCCAATCATGGAGATGTCTGCACCAGCCTGAAGAGCCTCCATAAAGGCTTTTGTACCAGACTTGGCAATGGTTCCCAGATTATTTATGAGATCAACTTTGGTGATGCCAATGCCTGTGTCCACCAGAGTCAGGGTGCATTCCTGGGGGTTGAGGATGATGTCAATTTTCAGCTCTTTACCACTGTCCAACTTGGAAGGGTCAGTCAGGCTCTCATAGCATATCTTGTCCAAGGAATCAGAAATATTACTGATCAACTCCCTGAGGAAAATTTCCTTGTTGGAGTAGAAAGTATTAATGATGAGAGACATGAGTTGGGCAATTTCTGCCTGGAAGGCAAAAGTCTCCACCTCTTCCTCTCTGTGGTGCACCTCAGGCATCTTGAAGGTGAAGAAATCCAAGTACTAGAGAGCAGAGACCATGTCCAGCACACAACCTGCAAACAGCGTCTGTAGGGGTGACTCTAGAGAGCTGTTGTTCCATTTAATTATGCATTCATTGGCTGCTCCTTGTATGTGCCCTGACAGGGATCAAACCCAAAACCTTAGTGTATTGAGATGACTCTCTAACCAGCTGAGCTACCTGGCCAGGAAGAAAACCAGATTTCTTGAAATCTGAATTATGATTTCTGGAAAGATGTACTTCTTTATGCAACCATTCTGAGAGATTTAATTGGAGATCATATGTACAGAGAACAGGTTGGAGTAATAAAAAATGCCTAGCTGGGAGTCATGAGGTTCCTGATTTGGAGACGATATGTATGGTAGAAAGAGCATGGGCTTTGGAGTCACACAAAACGTGATGCAAATGTTAGCTCTCTAATTTTGTGACTGGGCAAGCTTTGGTTTTTTTGTCTATCGAAGGAGGCCAGTAATAGCTAGCACATAAGGTGGTGATGGGGATTAAATGAGGTGATATATATGCTGATGCTTCCCAGGTTGGTATCTCCAGTATCTTTAGTCCAGACCTGTCTCCTGAATTTCAGACCTGTATCTCCACCTGCATGCCCATCTGTACTTTCCACTCAGCATCTCCAAGTCTGAACTCATTTCTCTCCCTCACTCTTCAGACCAAACTACTACCTTCCTCCTATATTTTCACTTCATTAAAGGGTTTCATCATTCTCCATTGTCCATACCAGACACCTGGAGCCACCCTCAGTCTTTACTCTCCCTCCATCAGAATTCTATCAGTCACCAAATCCTGCTAATTCTACCATCCCTGTATCATTGTACTCTGTTTCATCCTTTCCACTCAAGGCCACTCTTAATCCAGTTCCTCATCATTTCTTTTCTTGGTTACTGCACATTCCATTTTATTTCATTTTAAAATTTATACAACGACCAGAGAGAACTTCCTGGTGTTACACATCTATTTAAAAGTCTCTGCATTTCCAACATTTAAGTCTTAAATTCATTTTGAGTTTACTCTTGTGTATGGTGTAAAAAGGTGGTCTAATTTTCCCAACACCATTTATTGAATAAATTTACCCCATTGTATGTTTTTGCCTCTTTTGTCAAATATTTTTTAGTATAAACGTGTGTGTTTATTTCTGGGCTCTCTTTCTCTATGCTGTTTAATTGAGCTATACATCTGTTTTTATGCCAGTACCATGCTATTTTGATTACTATGGCCTTGTAGTATAGTTTAATATCAGGTAGCATGATTCCTCCAACTTTGTTCTTTCTCAAGATTACTGTGGCTATTCAAGGTTTTTGTGGTCCCATATAAATTTTTGGAATATTTGTTCTAGTTTTGTGAAATATACCATTGATATCTTTTTTTAATTTTATTTATTTATCATTGATATCTTGATAAGAATTGTGTTGAATCTATAGATTGCTTTGAGTTGTGTGGACATTTTAATGATGTGAATTGTTCTATTCATGAAAACGGTATATGCTTCCACTTATTTGTATCTTCTTCAGTTTTTTTCTTCAGTGTCTTATAATTTTCTGAGTACAGGTCTTTGACATTCTTGGTTAAATTTATTCCTAGATATTTTATTATTTTTGAAGCAGTTATAAATGGGATTGTTTTCTTAGTTTCCCTTTCTGAAAGTTCATTATTGGTGTATAAAATTGGAACTGATTTATGGATATTTATTTTATATCCTGCTACTTTACTGAATTGATATATCAGTTTTAGTAGTTTTTTGGTGGAATCTTTAGGGTTCCCTATATACAGTATCATGCCATCTGCAAATAATGACAGTTTGACTTCTTCCATTCCGATTTGGATGCCTTTTATTTCTTCTTCTTGTCTGATTGCTGTGGCTAAGACTTCTAATACTATGTTGAATAAGAGTGGCAAAAGTGTCTTGTTCCTCATTTTAAGGGAAACACTTTTAGTTATGGGCCATTGAGCATGGTGTTGGCTGTGGGTTTGTCATATATGGCTTTTATTACGTTGAGGTATGTTCTCTCTATTCTCATTTTGCTGAGAGTTTTTAAAATCATAAATGGGTGCTGGGTTTTATCAAATGTTTTCCTTGTATCTATTAATATGACCATGTGGTTTTTTATCTTTCATTTTGTTACACAATAAAATAGTACATAACAGTTATAAAAAGGGAAATCGTACCCTTTGTGACAGCATAGATGGACCTGGGGGGCATTATGCTAAGTAAAATAAGACAGTCAGAGAAAGACAAGTACCATATGATTTCACTCATATGTGGAATCTAATGAACAAAATGGACTACCAAGAAATATAGAGACAGACTCATAGAGAGCAGGCTGACAGCTGTCAGGGGGTGGGGTGTTGTGTGTGTAGGGGTGGAGGGATTGAGCAAAAAAGAAAGAAAAGAGAAAAAAACTAATGGATGTAGACAACAGTGTGATGATTGCAAGGCAGGAAAGGTGGAGGAGGGTATGGGGGATAAATGGTAATGAAAGGAGACTTGTTTTGGGGTGATGAACACACAATACAGTGTACAAATGATATGTTGTAGAAATGTGCACCTGAAACCTGCATAATTTTATTAACCAATGTCACCTCAATGAATTCATTAAAAAGGAAATAAAAAGAGGAAAAGGCATATATAGGATAAGTGAAAAGAAAAAAAAAGACTATGGTCATATTCTCTGACAAGCAATGGTGACAGGGTGACCAGTGAAGGACGTATACTATTCATGTTCTTCATTTATTAAAAATTTTCCATGGATAATGATGAAAATGTTCTAAAGTTAGATTATGGTGATGGTTTCATCAACTCTGTAAATATACTAAAAATCATTGAATTGTACCTTTTAAATGAGTGGAGTTGATGATATGTAAATTATATCTCAATAAAGCTAAATTAAAAAAAAAAAAAAACTGGAAAAAAAAAAAGCCTCATCAACTCCTTCATGAGCTTCAAGGGGAAGTTCAACTTCCTTGACCTGGGAAAACATGTTCTCCATGAACTGTATCCCTTCATTCTTTCTAGCTCTACCCCTCACCACTTCTGTGTTCTCACCCTAAGCTGATGTCAACCTAAACTACTTCATGTTCTGCAGGAGCGCCAAGCTCTCTCTGACTTTTCTTCAGGATTCTCTGTTTTCTCTGCTTGAAATGATTTTGTATTTCCTATGTATCTGGCTAATTCTTAACCACCATTCAAGATTCAGCTCTGACTTCTGGCCAAGATGCCAGTGTAGGTAAACACAGTACTTGCCTTCTTCCACAACTACATCAAAATTGCAACTAAACTACAGAACAATCATCATTCAGAACTGCCTGAAATAAAGATAAATGGAAGTCTACAACTGCAAAATTAAAGAAGAAGCCACATCGAGACTGGTAGGAGGGGTAGAGGTGAAGAATTGGCTGGTTCCACACTCACTGTGGTGGATAAAAATCAGGAGGGATCTCTCAGCTGTGGTGGTGCCCCCTGAGGAGTGAGGGGTCTCAGTCTCACACCAGGCCCCCCCAGTGTTTCAGTGCCAGGAAGAGAAGTCCCCATAACTTTGGGCTGTAAAAACCAGCAGGGATTGTGGTTGAGTGACATGGAGGGCCTCTGGAGTCCCAGGCAGTTCCTCTTAAAGAGCTGGCACATGGATCCACTCAGACTCACTCCCTCTGAGCTCCAGCATGGGGAAAGCAGTTTGAAAAGCACCAGAGACATATCAGGAGGAACTGAGTTGTTTGGCATCAGGGTGAGAGCTAGAGGGGCAGCTTTTTCCCAGATAGAAGTGCTGACAGAACCCACTGTTCCTTTGATGAGCCCTCCCCCACAGAGCCAGCCAACTGAAGCCATATCTGAGACATAATCAACTTGGCTCACATTGTTTGCTCCACCCTGGTGATTCCCTGGGACCACTCCTTACCCAACTTTGGGCCCACTCACGATGTTTTTAGTGGCTTTACCATAGGAATGGCTTTTTCTTGGTCTATGCATCAGATTTTCCTAAAATTGTTCAAACAAGCAGCATCTGGTGTCAGCAAGCCCCATACCTCTCATTAAGTGGCTCCAGGCTCAGCACTAGCAGCAGCCAACCTTGGTTCACCACTTGGTCTCACTTGGGCATCTCCAAGCCCAGCACAAGAAGCAGTCACCTTCAGATCCCATTGTAGCTTATGCCTGGTGGCCCCCAGAACAAACACAGGGAGATGGTGACTGACCTTGGCCTGCACTTCCCAGGAGGCCCCACAGCCAGTGCACCCAGTTGACAGCTTCAGACCATGTGGAAGCACCACCACCCAACCACTTCCACAAGCAACACACTCAAGGGTAAACTCAGAGGGCACCAGAACTCTTGAAGTAAGTCCTGCTCTGTGCAGTGGTTTCCTGCACAGACGATCCTCCAAGACAGTTGGAGGGCATGGGTCAGTGTTCACAGCCAGTCCTTGGGGGTAAGTCCCTCCCATTTATGTGCCAACAACAATCAAGACTTAACTACAACAGGAGGGTGTACAGCCCACATAGGGGCACACCTCAGGTGCCCAACTGGGATGATCAGGGAGGCTGTGCCACTGGACCCTACAGAACACCTACTACATTAAGCCATGCTACTGAGCCTGGGAGATGTAGCAGCTCTACCAATACATAGAAACAAACAGGGAGGTGACCAACAAAATGATGAGACAAAGAAACATGGCCCAAATGAATCAACAGAACAAAACCCCCCAAAAAAACAACTAAACAAAATGGAGAGAAGCAATCTATTAGATGCAGAGTTCAAAACACTGGTTATAAGGATGTCCAAAGAACTTAGTGAGAACTTTAACAGCATGAAAAAGAACCAGTTAGAAATGAAGGATATAGTAACTGAAATAAAGAATAATTTACAAGGGAATCAATGGTAGAGTAGATGAAGCTGAGAATCAAATCAGCAGTTTGGAATATAAGAAAGCAAAAAACACCCAATCAGAACAGCAAAAAGAAAAATGAATCAAAAAAATGAGAATAGTGTAAGGAGCCTCTGGGACAACTTCAAGCATATCGACATTTGCATCCTGGGGGTGACAGAAGGAGAAGAGAGAGAGCAAGAAATTGAAAACTTATTTGAAAAAAATGACAGAAAACTTCCCTAACTTGGTGAAGAAAATGGACATACAAGTCCAGGAAGCGACGAGAGTTCCAAACAAGATGAACCCAAAGAGGCCCTCACCAAGACATAACATAATTAAAACATAAAGGATTAAAGACAAAGAGAATCTTAAAAGCAGCAAGAGAAAAGCTGTTAGTTAGCTCCAAGAGAGTTCCCATAACACTGTCAGATGATTTCTCAACAGAAACTTTGCAGGCCAGAAGGAAATAGCAAGAAATATTAAAAGTGATAAAAAACAAGGACCTACAACCAAGATTTTTCTACCCTGAAAAGCTATCATTTAGAATCAAAGGACAAATAAAGATCTTCCTAAACAAGAAAAAGCTAAAGGAGTTCATCACCAGCAAACCAGTATTATATGAAATGTTATAGGGTCTTATTTAAGAAGAAGACAAAAATATGAAAAATAAAATGGCAATAAATACATATCTATCAACAGTTGAATCTACAAACAAAATAAACAAGCAGAACAGAAACAGGCTCATAGATACAGAGAACTTTTTGTTGGTTGTTAGATGGGATGGGGATTGGGGAAAGGTGGGTGAAAAGGTGAAGGGATTAAGAAGTACAAATTGGTTGTTACAGAATAGTCATGGGGATGTAAAATACAGCATAGGGAATATAGTCAATAGTATTCTAATAAGTAGGCGTGGTGCTGAATGGATGCAAGATTTATTGGGATGATCACAATTTATGTAATGTCTGGTCACTGGAGTGTACAAAATCATTAAAAAATATAATGAAATAAAAAATAAAAAGTTTCAGCTCAAGTGTCACCTGCTCTTGGAAGAGGTTCTTGAACCAGGCTGAGTTAAATCCTTTCTTTCTGTATATATGCATTTATGGTCATGATTTTTTTGTCTGCCTTCCTTTGAGGACAGGGACTATTATATACATGTTCAGCTTGGCAACATCAGACCCTACACAATGCTAAGCATTGGCGGACATTAAGTACATATTTATGGTATGATGATTAAAGGGTATCAAAAGGGACTAGTACAGACCCTCGCTTATGGGAGGAGCTCAGTAAAAGTATCTTCTCTTGATTTTGCGACTAAATAGCTAGTCAACTTGGATGAGGCCTGTCACCTCTCTGGGCCTCAAGTTTTTCATAAGAAAAGAAAACTTGTAGGTAATTTAAAACACACACACACAGATAATTTCTAAAAATCAATGTTGTGTAAATCTGTAATAGTAATAAATAAATGCAAAGTAATTTATAATAAAATTTTATGTGTTCCATAAATAAATGTACAACTACACTAAAGGACATAATGAAGTGGTCAGATGCTTATATCTGCTTATAGTGAATAAATCTGTTTTGTCAGAGCAGTAAGTCTGAATTGTGCTTACACTTTTCTCTTAAATTTCTTATTTTGAAATAAGGGCTAAATAAAAAACATTTGTAAGTTAAAAAGGATAACAGTGACTGGGCTAGTTGAAAATGCAAATTGATAAAGATGTTTTTGTATTGGAGACTAACATAATACCTAATACCATAAGTGACAGTGCTGTTGGTGACATAATTTTCTGAATGTCCAAAATAGTAGGTGATTTTTGGTAAAGTTCTAAACAAAACATCACAATTGTCTTTTGATTTTCAATGGACTTACATTCTTGGAAAATTCAGTATGTAGCAAAATAGTGTACAAAAAAGTATTTATATGTAAAATGGAGTTAAGCAATAGGCTCAGTTAATTATCAATAGGTTTCTCACTTGCATAAATGTCCCTTGGACAGTTTGAAAGTCATCCAGGATGTAGCACTGCTCTCTGTGGTGTGGGGCTATCTTACACATTGCAGGATGTCCAGGCTTCCTGGCCCTCACACATTAAAGGGTGTAGTGTCCACTATATTAATTATACATAAAAGAATACCTACAACACACAGATTTTTAAAATACCTTCTAAGTGTCTTATAAGGAACTAGATGAGCTGCAGTGCACTGTGCAACAATGAAATACTTCCATCTACATATTCTTTCTCAAGGAAAAAAATGTACTTCATTTGTTTAAAGCTAAATATTGTAAAATGAATTTATTTCCCATAATAAAAGATTTGTAGCTTTAGGGGAAAAATCACTAACTTTCAGTTATGAAGGAATTAAATGCTAAATGAATACACAAATAGCCTTAAAAGAGAGTGCATGGTCACTGATGGAGATCTGATCAGAGGGACATGATGTGTGGCTTTGCAGCTTGTGAACCACACAACTCCAGAACTGCCACTGATGCAGCCCTCTTGAAAAGCAAAGTCTTTCTAAATAAGTCCTGTTGTCTTCCCATTGGTAGAAAATAGAATTGCTATTTATTTGAGTGTCTGCCATGTGTCAGGTATTTTATATGTTGTCCATTGTTTCATTAATACAATTATCCTCTGAGACATGAGTGTTATTTCCATTTTTCAAATGAAGAGACTGAGGCACAGGCAGTTATATACTTAACCCAAGATCACAGGTAGGATTTGGTGGATATTGCATTGGTCTTTCTGACACCCAAGTTTATGTTCTTTCCACTCCACCATCATGGGGTTATTATTATAATAACTCTGGTGCTGGTGCATGAAAAACTAAACAGAATGTAATGTTCCTGGCAAGGCAGACTGATGTAGCAAGCTAGTATTTATGGTTTTATGGTCATAGCTAAATTTATCTGTCAACTTTATTAATTATTACAGTTCTTCTTTTATAGTCATTAAAGCCTGCCAGTTAAGTATATCTAAATTTCAGAGATCTTGCTTGGGAAAGAGCCACCTTTAAACATGCAGGTATTGTACATAGCAGTAATTGTAATACAGTTATGGTCTCACTTAAGCTAAAACAAAATTTAAAGCTAAAATAATGATTTTTCTTATTCTTTTTCTGTTGTAATGTTCATCTCTATTGTGGTAAATGAAGGTAAACCTTACTGAATTTTTAAAAACTGGTCACCTCTTTTCTACACTCATAGCCATCCTCAGGGGAAAGCTAATTATTAAAGGAAGATGTTAAAGAAGACTATGAAAATAATTAAAAATCCCTTATACCTACAATGTATTATTAAAGCTGGAGGGTAGTGGAAACAAAGGGGAACAAAACATATTCATTTTAGAATTTTTAGCTTGAGTTTCCTAAGGCCAAATAATTGTATTTGACATTTGTCTGTCTTCTTGCCAAACCATGATATAAGTTCAGATTCTTTTTTCTCCTTTTTGCTTCTTTTCTCTTTCTCTTTCTTCTTTCCCTTCCTTCCTCCCTCCCTTCCTTTTTCCTCCATCTAATTATTTGCCTACATGTATATCTATTCATTCATCCATTTATCTATCTGTTTATCTATCTCTCTATCTTTCATCTATCAAATTTCCAGATTTTAATAATATTCTATGGACTAGATTCTCTGTGGGTGCCAACAAGCCTGTCTTGTCTGCATTACATTTTTCTTAATAGTCTTATACATATACCTACACCCCCAAACAGTCATGGTTATTATCTTAGATAAAAGAACAAAAGTGAGAGGATTAAAGACGGTGGCAGACCAAATGGAAGCTACACTGACACTCTCCTGGGACCAAACTGGAATTACAACTAAAATACAGAAAAACATCCTGAATAATCAACTGCAAATGAAGACAAGTTGTAGAGCACCCTCATAACCAAGGACCTAAAGCAGAGACTGCATAGAGACTGGTAGGAAATGCGGAGGCACAAGAGAGCTGGCTCAGCTCCCACAGGCAGCAGCTGAAGGCCTGGTGGGGTATCTCGGCTGTGGGGGGTTTCCACTGAGGACTCTGGGGCCTAAACCCCAGGATGGGCTCCCCAGCCAAGAGCACCAGAACTGAGAAAGGTGCCCACAGAACATCTGGCTGTGAAAAGCAGCAGGGTTTCTGTCTGCCAAGGAGAGATGGCTGGAACTGCAGGCACCCTCTTAAAGAGCCAATGCACAAAGTTTTGGGTGTAGCCACTTACCTTGGGCTCCAACAGAGGGACCCCAGAGTGGACTGGAGCTGTGTGAGGAGAATCTAGGGTTGTAGGCTCTGGAGATTGAGATCAGAAAGCACCCCTCTGGATTCCTGTGCTGAGTCATTCCCCCATACTGCAGAGGACATCTTTCTTAGGCAGACAATTTGCTGCTTTTGCCTGGGTGGGGGAAGCAATTGCCCCACCCTGCTGGACAACCTCTCACTCTACCCTGTGGAATCTCTACAGCCTGAGGCTCATTAAGAGAATCAGATTAAACAGCCTACAGGCAGAGATAGACCTTAGAGTGCTTTGAGTCTTTGACTAATCTGCTTCTGGCCCTGGGCCTTGGAAAAGCAGACTTAGGTGTGCATCTTGGTCCTGTCCAACTGCACCCAGACCCAGTAGAGGGACCTTAAGCTGAGGGTTGTTGATACCTCCAAACAGGGTACTCAGGGCCAATTACAAACAGCTTCTGACATCAGCCTGCACCAGAGACCCTTCAAAAAGACTCAGAGTCATAGCAGATCTACCTAATATATAGAAACAAACCCAAATAAGCAGCCAAAATGGGGAGACAAAAACAGGATCCAAATGAAAGAAAAAGCAAAATCTCCAGAAAAAGAGTTTAATGAAATGGAGATAAGTAATCTATCAGATATAGAATTCAGAATACCGATTGTAAGGATGCTCCACAGCATGAAAAACGATATGGCAACTATGAAGGAAATTAAGAATGACATAGCAGAAATAAAGAATACATTGGAAGGAATAAACAGCAGGTTAGAGAAAGCTGAGGATTGGGTCAGTGAATTAGAAGACAGGGTAGAAAAAAATCACTCAATCAGAGTATCAAAAAGAAGAAACCAATTAAAAAATAGGACAGTTTAAGGGAGCTGTGGGACAACATGAAACATAACAATTTTCACATAACAATATTCACTAGAAGAGGTAGAAAGTAAGCAAGGGTTAGAGAACCTGTTTGAAGAAATAATGGCAGAAAACTTCCTTAACCTGATGAAGGAAAAAGTCACACAAGCTCAGGAGGCACAGACAGTCCCAAGCATGAAGAATCCAATGAGGCCCATGCCCAGACACATCATAATTAAAATGCCAAAAATTCAAGACAGAGAGAATCTTAAAGGCAGCTAGAGAAAAGCAATCTATTACCTACAAAGGAGTTCCCATAAGACTTTTGGCTGACTTCTCATCAGAAACTCTACAGGCCAGAAGGGAATGGCATGAAATATTCAAGGCAATGCAAAACAAAATCTGAAACCAAGACTACTTTATCCAGCAATGCTATCATTCAAAATAGATGGTGAAATAAAGAGCTTTCCAGGAAAAAAAAGGCTAAAGGAGTTTTTATCACCAAACCAACATTGCAGGAAATGTTAAAGGAACTGCTGTAATTAGAAGTAGAAATAGAGAGAGAGAAATATAGGCATAGAGAATTAAAAGGGCAATAGATAAGTATCAGAAAACATAGGCAGCAAAATCTTAGACATCTCTTGTAGCAATATGTTTGCTAATACATCTCCTAGAGTAAGAGAAACAAAGAAGAAAACAAACAAATGGGACTACATCAAAATAAAAAGCTCTGCACAGCAAAAGAAACCATCAACAAAATGAAAAGGGAGCCCACTGTATGGAAGAACATACTTGCCAATGACACATCTGATAAAGGGTTAATATAAAAGATATATAAGAAACTCATACAACTTAACAAAAGGAAGACAAACAATCCAAATAAACAATGGGCAAAGGACCTAAATAGAGACTTCTCCAAAAAGGACATACAGATGGCCAAGAGACATATGAAAAATTGCTCAAAGTCCCTACACTGCTGGTGGGAATGCAGCCACTATGGAAAGCAGTATGGGGTTTCCTCAAGAGATTAAAAATTGAACTGTCATTTGACCCAGTATTCCCATTTCTGGGAATATAGCCTAAGAAACCCAAAACAGGAAGAACTTATGCACCTCTATGTTCATAGCACACAATTTATAATAGCTAAGATCTGGAAACAGCCCAAGTGCCCATCAGTAGATGAGTGGGTAAAAAACTGTGGTACATTTACACCATGGAATACTATGCAGCTGTAAAAAAGAAGGATCACTTATCCTTTGGGAACTAGAAAGTATTATGCTAAGCAAAATAAGCCAATCAGAGAAAGACAAGTATCACATGATCTCACTCATATGTGAAATGTAATTTAAAAAAGTAAACTGATGAACAAAATAGATCCAGAGACATAGAAGCATGGATCAGACTGAGGTATCTCAGAGGGAAGGTGGGGGAGGGGGAGTGGGTGGGGAGAGATTAATCAAAGAACTTATATGTTTATAAGCATAATCCATGGTCACAGACATTGGTGTGGGGAAGGCCTGGGGTGGGAGGGATGCGGGGTAGAGAGGGTCAATGGGAGAAAAAAAGGGGACATCTGTAATACTTTCAACAATAAAGATAAATTAAAAAATAAAAATAAAAATCATATGAGAAAACAAAAGTATACAGATGACTTATTTTTCATAGTTATGTCCATTGTTTGCTTATCCTAGACTTCCTGTTATAAAGATTATGTATTGTTAGATTGAAGATACCAGGAGGTACAGAATATTAGGAAATGAATCCCATTGCAGTTGTTACATTTTGTAGTGATTTCCAAGAATATTGTATTCAACAACAACAATAACATTTAAAAAGCACACCACAACCACCAGTTATAGAAACTGGCAAACCTAAAAGATCACTATCTTCTAGTGCTCTATAGATGCTAATGTATCACACTTTGAACACATGAAAACCAGGGAGATGCTTCAGTTTTGGACCAAAATGCTTCAAAGGCTTACAGCTCTCTAAAGGAGGCTTTGAAGTATGGAAATGATGTAGTGATGACAGAAAGCTCACCTCTCTGTGTGACTATTTTATTATTTCAGGCTTTTAATTTCCAGCTGCAAAACAAACAAGGCCCCCTTGGTGCTCTCTGACTTATCCCAGGCTATCTTTATGGACAGGAAGGGCTGAATTTCCAATAAGCCAAAAATAGAGCTAATCAGTACAGTTTATTATATATTTAGGCACCTGCAAACTCCTCCTTATTTTGATTTTATTATAATCACAATGCCCTTTGACATTGCTTTTTAGTGTTGTGAAAATTAAAGGCAAATGAAGTGTAATGGTTTGATTATTATATACTGTGGTGGAAACCAATAATTGTCTAACTTCACAGCCATTTCCCACTTTTTTTCTCCTTCCTGCTTCCCACAACAGAGACTGAGCCACATACTCACTTTCTTAGCTGCATTTGCAGCTAGGGTGGCAATGTAACCCAGTTCTAGTCAATGAGATATTAGTCCTACTGGCTTTTGGGAAACCAGTCTGTTTTCCCTGATAAAGGAGACATTAGGGCTAGTGTCACTTTTTTCCTCTTTTATCCCCCTGTCTTATATGTTGATAAGATGCCTGGAGTTTCTGTAGACATTTCATGACCAGTGATAATTAAGAACATGCTAAGGACGCTAGAGGTTGTGGGAGGAAAAAATAGAATGAGATTGGGTCCTTGATGGTTTTTTGAGTACCTGAGCCAACATTAGTTGTAGTTTTTGGACTCCTTTGCTGTGTAAGGAAAATAAATCTTTATTTGTTTCAACCACCATTAGTTGGGTTTTCTGTTATTTGCAGCTGAAGGCATTCTTAATTAATACAGATATAATAGCCAATCAATTGTAGCTCCAGTAGGGTTTATTCTGACTTTCAGCCATGGGACCCACTTTTAGCCACACGTCACTAGTCTTCTATATACTTGATCAATGAGCATATCTATGAAATAGTGAATCTGGCTTTAGAAATCATACCTTACTGACCCTTGTGGAGTGGTTAATGCATCATTCAGCAATTAATGATGCCACCAAGATACATATAAATAAATGCAAGATTTTCATTGAGAACTTTCTCACTCATTTCCTTAGGGTAGCTTATTAAATAAAAATAAAACATATTTTCTCTCTCAGCGTTCCCGAGAATAACTTTACTATAGGAAAAACACTAAATTATAAAAACCTTAAGTTATAAGAAGTTTTAATGGAAAATACTTTATAACACACATATTAATCATTGAGTGTTAGTGACACATACAAACAGGAAGAAATTCTGGGTGATTAAATTCCATACACCTGCACACTTTACTTACAACCAATAATATGTTGCTCTTTTTTGAATCAGGTACGTGAGTTCTGAAGTATAGTGCTGTGTGTGGTTTTTTGTGTTTTCCCCCCCTATGTTCAGCCTTCATAATTTCCTGAGAACCTAGAGGGAACGCCTGCTTTTAGAGGAAGCAAGAAATTCTCTCCTCCTCTGTGTTTATTTTAGCTGGGCAGTAGTAACTTCTTATCTCTCTCCCTCTAAGGAAAGCAAGTCACCAAGTCCAATTTTTATTTTATCAGAGGAAGGAAAACTTTATTACTTTTATTTGGTGTTCCCAGAAGAGTATTTAAATGTCATAAGCAAGGCAAGCTTAAGAGTTAGTTTGGGCCCTTATACCACCTTCTCTTTTTATATATTTATATTCAGAAGAACCATTGACCTAATTTAGAGATAAATTAATTTCTCTTAATAAGAATGAAATATAATAAGAATGAAATACAAGTCTGGAGAACTGTTGACTGCTTAGATGTCATCCTAAAGTGAGAATAGCTGAGGGGTTTGAAATCAGGAAGAGTTTAAATGGTATAGTTATCTAATTTCTAGAAGGTGCCTCCCTCTGTTTTTTCATAGTCTTCTATTGGAATCTCAGTTCTAGAACTTTTCATTGTGTCAGGGATACATGTGCCTGCCTCCCCTTCTAGATTATGAATTTCTAGAAGGCTTTGGGTTTGATGTATTTCTGTATTTCCCCACATTTTCTAGGGTAAAATTTTATACTTATGACAACTGATAAATGTTTGTTGAATTGAATATTATCTATGCAGGTGTAGCTTGATCTCTGAGTCACACACTCAAATGATTCTTAACTAGGATTCTGAGACTATCTATTTTAAAGACAAATTTGTTAGTATTACCAAGCTCTGATTCCTTGATATTATATAATTATGTTTCAACTAAACTAAAAATAAGCAGCATATTTAAATAACTAACAAAATAGGCAAGTGGGTGATTCACACAAATGTCCTTGTGCCCCTTTTCTTGGTGGATAAAGTTAAGAGCATCATTAGTAAAGGTTGAGTTTTTCCGATATTAAGTAGACTCACTTGAAGCAAGCACACTTACTGAAAATTTGGATTGATAAGAAAAATAAAATTGGGGTTTTATTTTCTTCTCTCTAAATGCCTGCAAGTAACATTCCTTTAAATATCAAATCTAAAGTATGACTCATTTTAAAAAATCAATTATAATCACTGAAAAAGAAAACAATAAGAAACTTTTTTGGCAAGTAGGTTATTTATTTATTATCTATTAAATTTATTAGGTGATATGGTTAATAAAATTAAATGTTTCAGGTGAATAAACTTGTAAAAGATACTTTTTGAGGGGAGGAGAATTGGTATCTTAAGAAGTAGAGATGGGAGGAAGACATTTCTCACTGAAAACTTTTGGGCACATATATTAGCTATTGAAAGAGAAATAAAGACATAAAAAATTTCAATACAATTTTTGAAAACTTACAAAATTAGAGGACTTGTACCTGATTCTAAGATTAACTCAAAAGTTGAAGAATTCAAGATAGTGTGTTGGTATAAAGAGAGATGTACAGGTAGATGGAACAGATACAGACTCCAGAAACACAGAGACACATGAATGGCCAATTAATTTTTGACAAAGATACTGACCTAACTCATTTCAACAACTAGATATCCATGAGAGAAAAAATGAACTTTAACACTTGTATGATAAAAAATATTAACAAAATTAATTATAGACTTAAATGTTGAATCTAAAATGTAAAACTTCTGGAAGAAAAGCTAGGATAAGATCATTATGACTTTGGGTATGCAAAGATTTCTTTTTTTTTTTTTTTAATATATCTTTATTGATTTCAGAGAGAGGAAAGGAGAGGGAGAGAGAGAGACAGAAACATCAATGATGAGAGAGTCATTGATCAAGCCCTCAACTCGGGCATGTGCCCTGACCCAGAATTGAACCCTGATCGCCTGGATCCCAGGTCAACACTCAATCACTGAGCCACTCCCGGCCAGGCTGGGTATGCAAAGATTTCTTAGGACACAAGAAATGCAAACAATAAAATAAAAATTTTATGAAATGGATTTTATTGCTTTTCAAAATAGCATCATTAAGACCATGAAAAGCAAACAACACACAAAGGAAATATATAAAGAAATTGTACCCAAGAGCCTAGGCAAAATATAAAGACACACTTCACAGACAAGATATACAAATGGTCAATAAGTACATGAAAGATGCTCAACATCAAGAGTTATCAGAGAAACACAAATTAAAAGCATAATGAAAAATTAAGATGACTGATAACAGCAAGTGTTGATGAGGATATGGAGCAACATTGCTGGTTGGAATGAAGTTTACTGCTTATTTGAAAAACAGCTTGACCATTTATTGTAAAATTAAACATACCATACACCCAAGCAATCCCACTTCTGGGTATTTAGGCAAGAGAAATAAAAATTGTGTTCGCATGAAGATTTGTACTTGAAAGTTGTATTACCTTCCTAAATTTGCTACAAATTACCACAAACTAGGTTATTTTAAGCAACAGAAATTTATTCTCTCACAGTTTTAGAGAAGTCCAAAATCAAGGTGTCTGCAGGGCCATGCTCTCTCTGAAGGCTCTAGGGGAGAATCTGTTCCATGACTTTCTCTTAGTTTCTGATGTTGCCAGCAATCCTTGGCAATTCTTGACTTGTAGAAGCATCACTCCAATCTCTGTTTCTGTTATCATATGGCCTTCTTCTTCTGTGTCTCTGTCTCTGTTTCTTCTCTTCTTATAAAGACACAGTCATATTGGATCAGGGCTCATCCTAATGAGCTCATTTTACATCTTGATTACATCTGCAAAGACTATTTTTTAATAAGGTCACATTCATAGGTGCCAGTGGTCAGGACTGCAACATATCTTTTTGGGGGGCACAAACCCACAGATGTTCATAGCAGCTTAACTGGAAACAACTGCTTATGGAAACAACCTAGATGCCTATGAACTGATGAATGAATGGATAACAAGTTGTGGTACATCCATATGACAGACTACTACCCAGAAATAAAAAGGATTGAATTACTAATGTGCATAACAGATGAATTTCAAAAATGTTTTGCTGAGAGAAAAAAGCAGACAAAGGAGTACATCCTGTATAATTTTATATTCATGAAATTCTAGAAATGACCAATCTAATCTGTAATGACAAAACAAAAAAAAGATTACTGCTTGCCTGGGGCTGGAGCCAGGGAGTGTGGGATTTCTGGATTGACTGCAAAAAGGCACTAAGGTAGTTTTTGTAGAGGTGGAAATGTTTTATATCTTCATTTTGGTAATGGTCACAAAGGTGTTTATGTTTATCAAAATTCATTAAACTGAACACTACATAACTTAACATATACTATGCAAATTATATCTCAATAAAGTTTATTTGAAAGTTTAATTGCAAACAACAATTGAGTAATCTATGGCATAAAGCAAGATTTGTCTTTGTGAATATGTTCACATTCTTGTATTTATTTAAAATGAAGTGTGACTATGGCATCTGTGGAAGGTGTTAGCATCTACCCATTCACCACTGGGAAGTGAGGGGCATGTCTTCCAAGTACCACTTTACCCTTCTCCTGAAAATAGCATCTCCTCTTTTTCCTTCTTTTAGGGGGACTTCCAATTATCATGGACTTTTTGCCTATTGCCACCTTCTTTGCCTACTCCCACTTCATTCTCTCCATTTTTCCCTCCCATTCTGTCAATGGGAGGACATGGAGAATGTTGATGCACAGTAGAAGGTAATAAGCCTGAGCTGGAGCAAAGCCTCAATGAAAAGAGGAAGAGAGAGAGAATGTCCTGGAAGCATGAAGTGTCTGGCTTTGGAAATCCACCAGTTATTCCCCATGACCATTATTTGTGGTTTCTTGAGCCAATAAAATAATAAAATTTCCTTTTTTATTAAGTTAAAGTTAAGCTTCTTCCAATTCCAACCAAAAGAATCCCAACAAATTAAGATTTAAAACAATTCTATTAGTTCTAACCAGGCTGCCTTATATATAGAGAGGGCTGTTTCTATAAGTACATTCATTAGCCTATACAACATTTTCAAGTTGTCAATGTTCTTCTTAATGAATGTTACTCTAGACTTCCTCACCTTCCAACAATCCAGAGGTGGTGTTGCCTAGCATTTTGGGACTCTGACCTACTTTTATTATTCTTTAAACTTTAATTAAATGGAATAAAGTTGGATTAGATATTTTGGTGGCTGCTTTACTGGTTGTATGTTGAGCATGAGAGCAATGAGATCAAACTAAACATAGATTTTTAAGTATAAATTGTTATCAAGCCAAGTTTTTTTCCAGCTAATACTTTTATAAGTGACCATTTCAATCTCCAAAAAAGAATTTACATTTATTGCTATTTTATTTAATTCTGATATTTTTTCTTTTTCTAATATTTTAGAATCCCACTGATATTCTGCCATCTATAGTACTCTTCTCAGTTGTGTTTCATTTATTATTTTAATAAACAACAAAATGGAAAACCATGACTTTTTAAAGTGTGCTTATACTAGTTTCTGTGTGTTCCTAAGAGCACAAGTCCTGTTCAATAATCAGTTTGAGAAGTTCCCTGGAAGTCAACAGGATGCTTATGGATTGACAGCTCTCTGCTTTGCTACGAGCAGCCAAATCTCCCTTTTATGACCCTCAGGAAACTGTTTACTGTCTTTAACCTTTGCCATTTCCTCCAATCTCCAGGATATTGTGAAGACCACTGATCACTGGCCCTCTGATCACTTCTTCAGTGATTTTGGTGATAATTTTTGGGTCCCAAAGGCTTATACTAATTTAAGACCACTTCAAATTCTCTGAATATCCCCTCATCTCTCTGGGTTTTTGGTTTCTTCTAGTTTTAATCTCATTATCCTTAGTGCAGAAGATAGAAACAAAATGAAAATGTATTTATTTAACTTCCTACATTACTGATTATCTCTGAGCACTATTTTCCCCTCATGGGGTTATTGTGAGAGATATAAGAGACAATGTAGAGCAAAGTGCCTGGTGCAATGTAACATTGTAGTGACAAGTTGAGCATAATCCCAGACTTGCACTTTAGAGCAGGGTTAATTCTGGGGATGGACACCACTGATAGACAAGGTTGTGCCAGGGAGTAAGTTGTTTTTTAGGCAAATGGTGTCCCTGCACAGGTTCCTATTGTTGCCTCTGGGTGAGGGGTCTAAGACAGGGCTTCAGTTCAAGAGAAAGGCTGAGACAAAACCCGAGCCCCTGTAGGCTGCATGGAAAAGATTCAGGCCTGGGTTCCTGGATATCAAGAGAGTACCTTATGAGGGAACAAAGGAGATGAGATTCAGAGAGGCCAGTGGTCAGCAGTGCGTCATTGCATTTCTGGTCAGAGGAATGTGGGAGGGAATTGGTGGGCACTTGATGGCTTAGGACAACAACTGCAAAATTCTCAGCACAAATGACTTTGCCCAACCCCCACATTAAGACTAGACCAAATTCTAACATGACTTCTATTAGCTCAAGGCCCTGTCCCTAGGATGATGACCAAGCTCTCTTAAAATTCTTTCCTGAAAAAACTCAATGCTGCCAAAAGAATTTACTGTTTGTTCTGGCCAAATTACTTGACTACAGGCCCCTGACTTCCTTTTTCATAAAGCATTTACTTTAGAAAACTTACAGTTGTTAATTTTTCCTCTGTACCTCTGTGATGTATCTGTTATAACCCAGAAACGTTTTTCTCAAGGACCTGGAATTTATCCCTTTGAAATGTATCACCAAGGATAGGCCCTTGTCTCCCAGTCTCTGTGAGAGGCGAGGAACCTAACTCTCATACCCACCAGTTAGTAAACATGGATGACCTAATCACATTGACCCACCTCTCCCGCTCACCATCCCTTAGGTCTTTTTTTTTGAGCACAAGCAGGCATTTAAAAAGCCTCTCATCATTTTTTAAGCAGGATTGAATTCAGTTTATACTGAGGTATCTCTCTCCTTCTGTAGTAGTTTGAATAAACTATCTTGTTATTTTTCAAACAAGTATCTGGTGAATAATTTCTCATTAATAAAGAATTCAGATTATGATTGATCCTAAGTACTAGGTGCAGCCAAATTTGTAAATGTGATCTGGCTGTAGAAGGCTGAGGGTGGTAGAGACAGGAAGAAGGAGGTAATATTTGGCAATAATCCTCTTTGAGGACAAGATGGACAGATGTTGGCCTGGTGATAATATAGTCATTGTCAGATTAATGATAACAAAGATAATTCATAAATTAAGTGAACCCAACTGTAATCTTCTAGTGGGTGCAATAAGACTATGTTTAGCTGTTTCCCATTGTATCAGTAGTTTAGGGAAATGTTTAAAAGGCATGTGAATAGCATTCATGATGCCATGATTATGATTCCAAATAATCTCAACAGCTCAAATAAAGAGCTAAAATTATCAGGATGAAATGTGATAGAAAGAAAAATATGGAGACTCTAATATTTTAGCAGGAGAAGCTACAGAATTTGCAGGGCCCAGTGCAAAATGAGAATGTGGGGCTTAGTGCAATATAAAGAAGTCAGTATCCCTGCACATAGGCCCCCTGCCCCAATCCACAGCAGTGGGTGACCTGAAAGGATTATAACCGCTGCTTCAGGATGTTTTCTGGACCTAGATCAGGGTAGGTGAGAGGATGAGCACATTATGGCACCATGAGTCCAGGGCAGGACAGCCTCCACTTTGCCATGCCCCAAGACACTGTGAGGCACATGCCCAAGCCCAACTTTCCTTGCACCTCTGCTCAGGTCCCCACTGAGGGTGAAGTCAGCAGTGGTTGTGGGGTGGGGATAGAAAGATAGTAATGGGCTAAGACCCCAACTCAAGGGGTGTGTAGGAGGCAGCGGGAGATTGACTATTTGGGAACGGGGGATCCAGGCTCTGATGTGTGTGCCATAGTCCCAGGGACTTGATGCAACCCAAGTTCAAGGGCAAGATTATTAAGAATTTCAAGAGAGCATCCACAGATCATTAAACCCCACATATGGACCCTTTTGAAGGTAGGCCATATGTGACTGTTCTGGTCACAGGCCTATGAAGCTGGCCCTGACTCTAAACTAGAAAACAGTGTCAAAAGTAGAAATGATAACTTTTTTTAGAAAAATCAATTGAGTGGATGGAATGGTCCTTTAAGGAAAGATAAGAAAGAAGCTAATAAGGCAGGTTGAACACTAAGGGTAGAGAACCTTGAAAGCAAACTGAGGATTCAAACATCATCCTGTGGGGAAGAGAAAGTCAGGAAGGCTTGAGATCAGGAGAGTGACAAGGTGATTGTGGTATTTTCGAAGATTAATTTCCAGTGAGATGTCTTTAGAAACTAGTGTTCTTTCAACTGTATTTTTTGGTTGTTTTCATACATGAAAACTGAAGAAACACTTTTGGATCAAAGAAAGGCAGTTGCCTGGAAGGCCTCTTTTACTCACTTTTTCCTACTGTTCCATGCACAAAATCTGCTGGAACTTTTGACATTTTGCTCTCCTTGCCTCTGGATTTTAATGCCAGCAAATTAATGTGTAAGATGCGGGCAGAAAATGACTTTCACAGGACAGAGTGACTTTGCATTTTTGGTCAGGAGGAGAGGAGAGTAGCATACACACTGATTGCTGAATTACAATGAACCTTTCTATGATCCTTTGAATCTCTCAGAGGAATTAAAACAAAACAAAATTAGAGCAGTGATATCAAGCAACAGCTATGTATAAGATAACAGGTGGAGATAAAAGCCAAACCTGAACTTTTCTGAAAGCAGCAGAAAAAAATGTGACTTCTCTTCCTGCCTCTTTAGCTTCTTTCTTATCTTCTCTTAAAGGACCATTTTATCCACTGGTAATAATTTTCATCTGTGTTCCTCTCATCTTAGTAGTAATTTATAAGAACAGGCATTTCTATGGCCAACACACACACACACACACACACACACACACACACACACACAGGCACACCCCATAATCTTTTCCCCCATATATAAATAGATTAAAGTTGCCAGAGAACCGATGATATAGTTAAACAGTTGTTGAGAAGGCTAGTGTTGTAGAAAGCAAACTCTACCAGGGTGGTGTGTACCCAGAATAGGAAATTTATAATGCTAAAAGCATTTGGCAGGAAAAAAACACACACAAAACTCTGGTATTCACCACAGACAGCAAAATGGATGCAAACTCCTAGTGGAGGAGTTTTGCTTTCTCTTTGCTATCTTCTTACTTGCATCCTTGTTTGCAGTGTCTGACTAAGGGGACAAGGGGTCCCCCCTTCCCATTGTTCCATGCATTTTTAGCTAGCCTCAGCTAATGTGGAACCTGCTTTACTGTACAGATTATGATCCCCTTCTTTGTTAGGTGCTCTCTTTTCATTCTTTTGAGAAGGTCTTAAAAATGCTATCAGCTTTTGGGACAGCTCCCTGTATAGATACACTCATTTCTTAAGGTATCACCACAGGATGAGCTTTCTGAAAAACTGTATTAGAAAGAGGTCAACATTGGAGTCAGATCAACCACGGTCTTAATACTGGCACTGCTCTTTTTAGCTCTGTAACTTCTAACAGCTTATTTCACATCTTTACCCAACTCTGAAAATTGAAATGCTGATGAGCCTTTCATAGGTGTGTTGTGAGCATGAAACAAAATCATATGCATAAAGCACATGAACACAGCAAGTATATGAAACCTGATATCATTCCCTTGATTTACCCGCCTTCCTTTTTCAACCGTCTGCAAAGTCTCCGCTGTGAAACAATACAAGACATTTTTACAGAGTATTGCAGGTTTAAAGCCCATGACTACCAGTGACAAGACTTTCTTTCCTGCTTACCAGAATTTCTAAGATAACGTGTTTGCTTCCCCTCAAGATGCTCAGCATATTCAACTCACCAATTAAAACCTCTTATTTTGTCTCAATTATGTTCAAAGAACCTAACCTTATATTGTCTCCTTTATTGGCTCTGAGTTGAATTGTCATTAGGGCAAATCTGGAACATGTCTAATGATCTGTTTTTAGCAGGATGCCCTTCTAACAGATTCCCAAATCCTTCGAGTGTCTCAACCACTACCACTTACTTCTCAGGGGCCATTTTGTGATGGACATCAGGAAAGACCATGTTCCCTGTAACATAGCCACACAATCTTTATTTTCATAAATTAAAGTAGACATAAGGGCAATGACCCTGCCATCTAATTATTTCCTCATAAATGGCTTTATTTTGATTATTTTAAAAGTAATTTATCATGTTAGTATAGTTATTTCTCAATGGCTTATGTTGAATAACAACCTTATACAACAAAACAACACATTCGGCTACCTTGACATAACCTTTTGCAACTTATTTTTATATGTAAGTTTTACCAGGAAGTTATATCACTCAAAGTTAAGTGGATGTTATTATTTTCAGTGTGTCTCTCTCATTGATGTTCTATCTCTCTCTCCCTCTCCCTTTCTTTCTCTGAAATCAATAAGAACATATTAAAAATTTTAAATTGTTGAAAATCCTAATTATCATATAAATATTTATAGTTTTAAAAAGTTTCAAAACTTTTAAATGACTCTGAAAGAATCTTAATATCATAGCAACTTGCTACCCATCGTTATCCATTTTACAACGCATAAACATGTTCTGTATCATTTAGAACTTTTACATCATTCTAGTTTCTCCTTGAACTCATATTTTTATTCCATTTGTAACATAGACTTTTATAATATATTTTATAATTCAAAGCATTTTATTGTTCTTCCTATCATTACTTTACTGCAAATATCACATATATGGTTAAATTAAAAAATAGTTTAAATGTCCTGTCTGTAAGGCTCTGTTTAATTTTTTCTGATTTAACATAGCATGATGATCATGATTAGTACAGAATCTATTATAATTATGTAACTATGATCCATATTTTGGTAAATAAGTGTAAACATGAAAGAATAAAACTTTTGAAATATGTTTTACAGTAAGCATAAGGACTAGTCTATATTTACCAAAATTTTTGTTTTGAAAAAATTTAAATTTACGAAGTTGAAAGAATAATACAATGAACATCCATATGCCCGTCACCTAGATTCAACAATTGTTATTATTTTGCCATATTCACTTCCTTTCTCTTTCTCCACCTAGTTTTCTTTTCTTGCCGAAGCACTTGAGAGTGTTCAAATAGGAGTGAGGACATGTACCCAGGATAGCAGGAGGGAGGCAGAGTGCATGGACACAATACATATTGTAGGGGGAGCTGTGGTGGTGAGCATGACTTCAACAATATTTTGGACTTGTATTTTTCAATCTGATGTACTTTCATTACTAGCCTCTCAGAGCACCACTTTTCCAGTTTCCTTCTTACTGCTTCTGTTTCTTTGTGGAAGGGGACTTAAGAGTATGAGGGAAGAGTTCTTGTATGCTTATGGAAAGAGGGGTCATAACGCATAAGTTATGTCAGTCAGTGGGCTTCAGTCTAGGCCAAGGCTGTCTTGAGGTATACAAAGACCTTTGGGGGTGCAAGGCCATAAATAGGTTTAACATAATCCATTTCCATATGCATTCTCTCCTTAGAATTCTGCCTGCTACGCTTCATTTTCCCAGCTTAAGGAATCCCATTATTAAACTACTACTCACTACCTATCTGAAGCTAACTCTTTTATTTCCATGACTTCAACAATATTTTGGACTTATATTTTTCAACCTGATGTACTTTTGTTACTAGCCTCTCAGATTACCACTTTTCCAGTTTCCTTCCTGAATTATCGCCTACTCCTTCTGAGTTTCCTTTGCTTGTTTATCCTCACCCCTGACGGCTAAATGTTGAAGCACTGAGGGCGGAAACCTTGGGCCTTTCTCTCTTTATTGTTACCTAGGTTATCTCACCCAGTCTCATGGCTGAAACAGTCATCTACATACTCACAACTCCTAAATTTGCTTCTCCAACCTGGCCTCTTCTCTGAGCTCCAGAATTTTATATCTAACCACCTTGATGAAATCTCCATTTGGGTGTATATTAAGCATGTCAAATGTAACATTATCAAGACCAAATTCCTGCTAGTTTCATCTCAAGCCTGCTATGCCTGAGGTCTTCTCCACCCCAATAAAAACAATTCCATTTTTTCCAATGCTCAGATCAACAGTTACAGAGTTAGTCAATACTTTCTCCCTCTCTCAGCTCCCATTGCAAATCAAATAACAAAACCTATTGGCTCTACCTTAAAAACATGCAGTGGGACCTTGGTTCTCAAACTTAATTTGTTCTGGAAGGTTGTTTGAGAAGTGATTTGTTCAAACACCGAATCATTTTTTCCCATTAGAAATAATGTAAATTGAATTAATCTGTTCCAGACTCCCAAACCATCCCGTTTTAACCTTTCTTGTATAAAATACATGTCTAATGTAGTGTTTAATCTATAAGTAAACACTTTTCTTTTTTTAAAAATTACCTTTATTGTTGAAAGTATTACAGATGTCCCCTTTTTAACCCATTGACCCCTTCTACCCCACGACTGCCCTCACCCTCCAGGCCTTCACCACATTATTGTCTGTGTCCATGGGTTATGCATATATGCATATAAGTTCTTAGGCTAATCTCTCTCCATCTACCCCTGCCTTCCCTCTGACATTCATCAGTCTGTTCCATGCTTCTATGTCTCTGGATCAAATTTGTTCATCAGCTTATTAAGTTTTTTATTTTCCACATATGAGTGAGATCATGTGATACTTGTCTTTCTCTGACTGGCTTATTTTGCTTATCATAATATTCTCCAAGTCCCACCATGCTACCTCAAAGGGAAAGAGATCCGTTTTACAGCTGCATAGTATTCCATGGTATAAATGTACCACAGCTTTTTTATCCACTCATCTACTGATGGGCACTTGGGCCCATCAGATCTTAGCTATTGTAAACTGCACTGCTATGAACATAGTGGTGCATACATCCTTTCTGATTGGTGTTTCAGAATTCTTAGGATATATTCCTAGAAGGGGGATTACTGGATCAAAGGGAAGTTCCACTTAAAATTTTTTGAGGAAACTCCATACTGCTTTCCATAGTGGCTGCACCAGTCTGAATTCCCACCAACAGTGTACTAGGGTTCCCTTTTCTCCACATAAATTGTAGATACTTGTTTTGTGTCTTAATATGTGATCTGTCTTTGAGAATGACCCATGTGTGCTTGAGAACAGTGTACATTCTGCAGCTCTGGGGCGAAATGTTCTGTGCATGTCAATTAAATCCATCTGATCTAGTGTGTCATTTAGGGTCACTGTTTCCTTGCTGATTTTTTGTCTGAGAGATCTACCCAGTAAAGTCAGTGGGGTGTTAAAAGTTCCCAACTATGAACATATTGCTGTCAGTCTCACCTTTAAAGTCCTCCAGAAGAATTTTTACATATTTAGGTGGTCCTATATTGGGTGCATATATGTTTGCCAGGGTTATATCTTCTTTTTGGATCTATCCCTTCAGTATTATGTAGTGACTTTTCTTGTCTCTTGTTATGGCCTTCATTTTGAAGTCTATTTTGTCCAATATGAGTATTGCTACCCCAGCTTTTTTTTTTTCATTTCCATTTGCATGGAAATTTTTTTCCATCCCTTCACTCTCATCCTGTGTGAATCTTTTGTTCTGAGGTGGGTTTCTTATAGACAGTATATATTTGGGTCATGTTTTCTTATCCATTCAGCTACCCTATGTCTTTTGGTTGCAGTATATAATCCATTTACATTTAAGGTTATTATTGATAGGCACTTATTTATTGCCATTTTAATTCTTTATGTCTATGTTTCTCTCTATATATGTTTCTTATTATTATTACAGCAATCCCTTTAACATTTCTACATTTCTTGCAATGCTCGTTTGGTGATGATAAACTCCATTAGCCTTTTTTCTTTTTTTTGGTCCCGGAAGCTCTTTATTTCACTATCTATTTTGAATGATTGTCTTGCTGGATGGAGTAGTCTTGGTTTCAGATCCTTGCTTTTTATGACTTTGAATACTTCATGCTATTTCTTTCTGTCCTGTAGAATCTCTGATGAGCAATCAGCTGACAGCAGGAGCTGCTTTGTAGGTAACAAATTGCTTTTCTCTTGCTGCCTTTCTCTTTGTCTTAAATTTTTGGCATTTTTATTATGATGTGTCTGGGCATGGGCCTTTGGGTTCTTCTTGCTTGTGTGGTTATTTGTGCCTCCTGAACTTGTGTGACTTTTTCCTTCACCAGTTTAGGGATGTTTTCTGCCATTATTTCTTTGAACAGGTTCTCGATCCCTTGTTAACTTTCTTCACCTTCTGTCACTCCTATGATGTGAATATTGTTATGTTTCATGTTGTGCCACAGCTCCCTTAAGCTGTCCTGTTTTTTAATTGTTTTTTATTTTTGTATCTCTGATTGAGTGACTTTTTTCTACCCCGTCTTCTAATTTGCTGACCTGATCCTTAGCTTCCCCTAATCTGCTGTTTATTCCTTCTTCTATTTTTTATTTCTGCTCTGTCATTTTTAATTTCCTTCATAGTTTCTGTATCTTGTTTCATGCTTTCGAGCATCCTTATGATCAGTATTCTGAACGTCATATCTGATAGATTGCCTATCTCCATTTCATTTATCTCTTCTGGAGAATTCTCTTGAAGTCATATGCAGCATCTTTCATTTGGGGCTTGTTTCTTTGTCTTTCCATTTTGGCTGTCTGTTTGGGTTTGTTTTTATGTATCAAGTAGATCTGCTAGGTCTCCCAATCTTTTCAGATGTTCTCTGGTGCAGGTCAATGTCAGATGCTGTTTGTGATTGGCTTTGAGTACCCTGTTTAGAGCTTTCAGTGATCCATAACTTGTGGCTCCCTCTGCTGGGTATGGGTGCATTTGGAAAGGACCAAGATGTTCACCAAGGCCTGCTTTTTCTTGCCCTGGGTCCAGAAGCAGATCAGACAAAGACTCAAAGCATCCAGAGATCTGCCTTAGCCTGCAGGCTGGTTGTTATTCTGTCATTTAATGAGCCTCAGGCTGTAGATCACAGGGTGAGGTGAGACATTTTCCAGCAGGGTGGGACAATTGCTTCTCCCTCCACCCCCAGGCAAAAGCTGCCTGGATGGTGAAGGTCTGCCTGGGAAAGATGTCTGCTACAGTATGGGTGAATGACTCAGCACTGGAATCTGAGCTCTATTCCTGGAGCCCCCAAACCTGGATTATCCTCACACAACACTAGTCCACCTTGCCCTCCCTCTGCCAGAGCCCAATGTGAGTGGCTGCACATGAACTTTTGTGTGTTGGTCCTTTAAAAGGGTGTCTGCATTTTCAGCCTTCTCTCCCTGGCAGACAGAAAGCTTGCTGTTTTTCACAACCAGATGATATGTGGGCACCTTTCTCAGCTCTGATGCTCTGGGCTGGGGAGCCCAGCTTGGAGTTTAGGCCCCAGAGTTCTCAGTGGGAATCCCCCACAGATGAGATATCCCTCCGGACCTTCAGCTACTGTCTTTTGGAGCCCTGCCTGCCCTCTCACACCTCCACACTTCCTACCAGTCTCTTTTTGGTCTCCACTTTTCATCCTTGGTTATGAGGATTCTCTCCAGTTACTCTTCAGTTGATTACACAGGATGTTTTTTCTATATTTTAGTAGTAATTCCAGTTTGGTCCAGGGAGAGTGTCAGTGTAGCTTCCATTTAATCTGCAGCCATCTTGGAATCTCTCAACACTTCTTAAGTTTATCAGACCACTTCTTACTAGCCTTAAACTATTCACTTTTAGCACTTGTTCCAGGGGTGTCTTTCAGGAGTTCATATGCACCATCTTCACTCTCTGACATATCATTGCTATCTGCTAAGTACTTTTTGCATCAACAACAATTTTTCTACCTTTTCAATAGCCTGTGATCATTGTTTTGTGAGCACTTTCACACCCTTAAGTAACATCAGCACTCTTGATAGCCTCCTTATGTTTTAAAATGGTGTTAATCACCCATTTAGCCTGCAACAAAAGCCAAAACAAACAAACAAAAACACAAAAATATTCACACCATAATTTCCTGAGATATTAACAATACTAGCTTTAGCAGTAAACTGACTCATACTCAAGCATTCTCTCCTTTGTTGCCTAAAAGACACTTTTTGTCATGCTGAGGTATCAGCATAAAAGGATTATCGGATCCAGGACTGAAACTTGATTTGACAGCCAAGACATTATTTCCGTGATCAACTTGGTCAAGAACTGAATTGTTAGAAATGAGAGTCATTTGAGAACCGAAGTTTGACTGTATTTGGAGTCTGGCCTTTTCTCATCACCTTCACTGCTAACACCTTGATTATAACCACTGCTGTGTCTCACCTGGATTTATTGCATTAACCTCATACATGGTCACCTTTCTTCCACCATTGGTGTCTTTAGTCTGTTCTTAACATGGCAACCATTCCACCACTCAGAACCTTCCAATGGCCAGAGACCTTCCAGTGACCTATGAGGCCCTTCTTGAGCTGTTCCCCGTTACCTTTCTAACCTCTCCTCTTTCAATCTCGCCTGCTCTCATCCTGCTCCAACCACTCCAGTTCTTTTGCTGTACCTGTATCTCAAATATGGCAGACTTGCTCTTAACTCACAGTTTTTGCACACGTTGTTCCTTCAGTTCTTTCCTTAGATATTGCCAAGGCTCACTCCTCAACTTCTTCATGTCTCTGCTCAGATACTGCCTTCTCAGGGAGGCTTCTTTGACAACCACTTTAAATTAACAACTCCCTGGTACTCCCTATTCCCATTATGTTTTATTTTTCTATTGTTATCTATTTTACTGTGCTTTGCTTATTTGTTTATTACCTGTTTCTACCAGCAAAGTAGGGGTTTCTGTCTATTTATTTGTTTACTCCTGTATTCCTATTCTTTGTTTTTTTTACACATGCATTATTGCATGCTTCTATCTCAGGTTTCAGACTATCATCAGGGGTATGTTTGTTCTTGAAATGTCATGGAACTACTTTTCTTTTCAACAAAGCAATTTTTAAAATTAGGCATAGCTTCTGCAACTGTATTTCTAGGAGCTCCAGCTAACAAAGTTTTTGGGGCACAAGTGAAGTTGTATTTATCAACCAATTCCCTAATTCATGATTCATAAATGTACATTAAGTTGTAGTCTGTCAGTATTGCTTCTGACTCCCTGATTGTTCATTTTTTGAATGAATTCTTGGATATGTCCCTTCCAGTTTTCCCCGTTTCATTTGCGATTGATGCCCTCCACAACGACAAGTCCATACCGTCTGTGCTTCCTACTTTCCCACACCTGCTTCGTAGATTACTTGCTTGCTTGTCAGAACATTCTTCTGACATTTTGAAATCCTTTACCTTAGAAACTAGGAAAAAACTGGAGGCTGAAGCATGGCACCATGAAAAGATTTTATAGACGGGTTAAATAAGTTTTGTATTTTTATGGATTTGACAACCCATCTTTCAAAGGCATGACTGTAAAAACATCACATATTGGAAAATGTCTTGGTGGAGCCCATAAGTTATTCTATCATATATCTCACCTATTAATTATTTTCCCCAGCAATTGAGGATTTGAAAGTGGCTGACAAAGGTGTTAAGAACTAGTTCAAGACAGTTTGTATTCACACACAGTTTAAATACACATTCAGAATGATTTCCAGCTTTTAAATCTCTGTGTTATTATTCTATGGTGTGTAACACTGTGGCAAGAACGACATGGTTAATGCGATAATACAATCTTCCATCACTTTTATGACACATTTGCATCCTTTTATGCAACACCTAATTGACAGTTGCCCCACCAGTCCTCCCCAATGGAACAGCCTATTATATGGAATTTATGGTCAGTGCTTTTTAAATCAGTTAAATGACATAAAATAAAAATTTATTTTAAATGATGTTCAATGAAATCTTTTTTCTGGCTGGAAAAATTGTATTTCAAAAAATATTTATTTATTGTGTAGTTGAGCAGACACTTCTAGGACCTGCTAAGCCATAGTGTCAACATGTACTGTACATTAATCTGTCCTTTTCTGTCAGGGATATACTTGTTATAGTTTTGAAGCATAACTTCCAGCCCTTGCTGTGGCCCTTCTGATGTATGTCAGGGCACAGCCAGCAGAGTGCCTATTCTTGGGGAATACACTCCCCTCCTCACCTCAGTATTCCAGACCTTCCTTATCCTACACATGTTCTCCTCTTCCCCTCACTCTCTCATCTCAAACTTCCGCTTACTGACTATCTCGTTCTTCTAGACTGTCAGTTCCAAGAGGATAGTGATTCTGTTTTGTTCATGGATGTATCCTCTAGCGCATGGGAGGTGCTCAACATATCTTTGCTGAATGAATGAATAATAAATAAACTGACTACCTTGGCCTCATTATTTTTGTGTGTGTTTTGATGCAATATTTTATTCTTCCCAATTCATTAGATTCGTATTCTAGAAACTATTGTGTTTCATGGTGAAGCTCAAGAGTAGATACTGTATTTTTTTTTTTTTTTAAGAAGGTGAATGAACCACTGTAGTGAAATACTGGCACATTTTCCTGATGACTGATGGGTAGATCACCCAAGGTAGCCAGTGGCTTGGATGGTTGCCAAGCCTTTCAAACTGCCTAATCCAGTCTGTCTAGTTTTTGGTTGCACTGGTATGGTGAATGAGCACAAACATGGGTTAAGGTTTGGGGAGGGCAATACTTCAATTTTTGACTTGGTTGAGAATCAGCATAGGATAATCAATGCCCACATTTTCTGTAACAAATTACACAGTATTAAGATGGATGGATGGATGTCTAACTCCAGAGCTGACCTTGGGAATTTACCCTCAATATAGGGATTCTAGGGAATGTAACTCTACCCTGAACACACTGATATCCTGACAGTTCTACAAAGCTTCAAAAATGCAAGGACCACATCTACCTATTTGCTTTTGTATTCCCAGTGCCTGACAGTCTTTCATTTTCCAGCATTCCCTGTGCTCTGTGACACTGAGTTGGTGTTTAACAAACATTATTGAATGAGTGAAGTCATTCATTCTTATTTCTGGTTGATATGATTTTAGGATCAGGTTCAGGCTTGTGGAGCCTGATGCTTACACACTTTGTATGTGTGTAGGGGGTTCCTATTTAATAAAAATGAATACAAAATGATGAGAAGTTAGGTATGAATAGAAATATTTATTTGGAATGAGTAAAGAAATTGTAAATTACTGGAAGCTTAGAGGTTCATGTCTCTTCTTTCCAAGCTCTTTTTAGTAAGCTTGCCAGAAGTACTTTCTTAGAAATGCTTCCCTCTTGTAAACTAGCTTTCTTTTTCCATATATAATTCTGTAAAAGTCCTAGCAATTCCTAGCAGTATAGGGCTTATGCAAGTGAAAGGCCCCAAATCTTAAACTTCATTAGTTTCACAGTAAACCTACCTTCCTGATTATTTCACTATGGTCTTGAGAACCTGAGAAAGCCTTAGAAAGAAGAAGGGGGTAGAGGGAATGGGAGGAAAGAGAAGATAAAGTTGACCAAGGTAGACCATTGGCCCTTTGAGAAAACTCTAGAAACAATTTGGGACTCAAACTAGACTGCAGTCCAGAAATGCTGCCGAAGCCAATACTCTGAATTGTCTTCTTTTAGACCTCTGCTATGTTTCCTGACTTGCCCCAACTCTTGTGATCAGGGCTTGGCAGCCACCATCATCCTGCCTTTTGGTTGAAACTGGATCAAGCCTCAGGCATATGTAGAGCTGAGTAAATTCTCATGCTTTATGCTCTACTTGTTGGCAACCAGTGGGGATAAAGTCAATTGTTCTAACTTTCTCTTTATCTTTCTCCTTCATCTTGTTTTCTACCTTCTCAGAGAGGAGAGCGATTTATGGGTAGCTTTGTTCTTTGTTTCTCTTCTGAAACCTAAAAACAAGTTCATTTATAGGAGCACATGATAGTCATGTTTTTCTCTATCTCCTTGAGTCTCTTCAATTCCTTCATAGATCTTTAAGACCACATTCATGTCACACATCGAACATTGTAAATCTTTTCTATAACATTTCTAAGATAAGCACTTTTATATGCAGTAATGTTGATCAAGTGAATTCAATAGTGTGTATGGAACTCTATAAAGGGTATGACAAGGAGTTGGGACATATATGAAGCCTTCCAGAGATTATATGATATTTAGGGGGCAGATGGAAAATGACAAGTGTACAGCCGTGACACAAAGAAGGATGCAATGATGTATCATGAGGAAGGTTAAAAAAGGGGATGAAGGGCTATAAGAATCTAAGATGGGGAAGCAACACATTGGGTTATGTACTGTTTATGGAGGGGGTAGTCTATTCAATGCAACATTATAAAAAGGTAAGATTTCAACAGTCTTGGATGGGCTGGGAGAGTAGGAGAAAGGAAAGCATTCCAGGTAACTGGTATGGCATGAGCAAAATCCAAAGAGTATGGGCTGTTTTCATGGACAAGTGAACATAGAGCTTTTCTGTAATGTGGGAGAATACATTGGGAAGTATCAAAAAAGAAAAAAGAAGATGAGAAAAGATAAATTAAGTATAAATTATGGATATCTTTGAATATTGGGCTTAATAGTTGATATTAAAGAAAGAGAATGATGTGCTGAGGAAATTATAAAATTTAGAGCAAGACAGCTGAGTTGGATTATAACATAATTTACTAGCTCTCTGACTTTTAACAAATCATTAAACAATTGGAGATCCTCAATAAAATGGTGAATAATGTGTGAACTAGTGATCATAAAATTGTAGTGAGGTTCAAAGTAAAGGAAATGATGCTTGGTCAATAATTCTTGCAAGAAGCACTTATCCAGTGCCTAAATAGTATGAATATTGAGAAAACCAAGCATATAGCACTCTGTTCTCAAAGAGTTGACATGTTGGTGCAGAGACCCAGATAACACATGCATAGACTAGCCAAAGGGAAATAATTTCAGATAGTGATAATTGCTGTGAAGGGAGGAGAACAGACATTGGGTAAAAAAAGAGTAGAAGAGCTTGATATAAGTAAGGCAGTTGGGGAAGGCTTCATGGAAGAGTGGACAACTGATAAAAATGAGACAGAAATGTGAAGATCTGGGGAACAAGAATTTCAGGCAGAAATAAGAGAAAGACCATGTATGAGGATCAGAGAACAGCTAGTGTGGATGGAGAGAAGGGGGAGAATGGAGAAGACAAGTTCCTTAAAATCACCTGGATAGATTATAATGGGCCATGTGGCCTAGGGAAATGAGAGTATTCTTGGTTCCAAAGGCAATGGGAAATTGGGTGGGACACAATTTATTCTGTGAGAAGAGAATTGCAGCAGGACAAGAATGGAAGAGGGAGACCAGACAGGAGACTGGGGTGGTAATTTAAGCAAGCAATAATGGTGGCTTAGACAAGGTAGATGTTGCAAGGCAGAAATACATGATTAGGTTTGAGTTATTTAGAGTATTACCATGAAATTGCTGATAGATTAGATGTGACCATAGATGAAATGCTAAGTGACAATGCTTAGTAACTGAGAGCCCTGTGTACACACGAACTACTAATATAGCCTGTTTTGGTAGCCAACAGGGAAAGCTGAAGGTTTTAAGCTTGCTAGTGACATGAAGCAGCGCTTCAGTGAGGTAATCAGGCAGTCCTGGACAGCAGGAGGAGAATGGTCAGGGCCCAGGAAGAAGAACGTGTCAGTCAGTGCTTCTCAACCTCACTGGGCATGAGAATCACCAGGGGATCTTGTTAAAATGCAATTTTGTTCTGTAGGTCTAGGGTAAGATCCAAGATTCTGCATCTTCTCAAGTATTGCCAAAACTGCTGGTCTGCAGGTCATACTTCTGGCAGCAAAGAGTTCAGGAGAATAATTCCAGGGGAGTTAATGAGGGCTTGAGCTGGGGAAGGAGTACAGATATAGAGAAGAGAGTTCCTTCTTTTATAGTGGAGGTAAAAATTGAAGAACAAAGGCGAATCATGAAAAAATGAAGTTTTTAGTCAGGGTGACCAAGAAACAATGGTGTCAATAATATCAATATTGAAATCAGGAGGCAGTTGGGGGAAGGAAAAGGGGTAAATTTTTTAAATCGCCATTATTTTTTCTTGTGCTGCAGTGTGGGGTCTGACTTGGGTACTTGGGGTGGGAAAACCCCCTGACCTATTCAGTCTTTCTCTGCTCCTGTGTCTGCTGAATATGAGAACACAGAGACTACATGTATTTAAAGAGCCTTAAAGGAAAGAGGACTGGGGACATCATTCCCAGTAATGCAGTTGGAATTTGAACCAGTAAATCATCTTGGAAATCAAGAAAGGCCATGTTTCCTTGGACCATAGTATCAGTCTTGCTTGTTTACTGTTGTGCGTCCTCAAGGACAATCCCCACCCCTATGTCCTGCACATCATATGCTGCTGTCTTCAGATATTAATACCATTAAGCAGGAGTATATTATTAATATTAATTATTAAAATTGGTGTGATAGTAATAATATTAACAAGTCCACATTATTGAGTACTTATTATGTACCAAATGCTTTGCATTTTAGTTATTGCATTAAACTTTCATAATTTCAGGAGAAAGGTATTATGTCACCTCTTCCACCCTGGATACCATCCTCCCACATTGTATAGCCAAGAGATGTGAGGTTTTGCAAGGCTTAGTGGTTTGCCAAAGACCCACTGTGAGGTGGCAGGACTGGAATTCAGGTTAATCAATTTAGTAACTCTGCCAACAAGTAGGTCCAGGAAACCTGGTTCAGTCAGCTTCACTTTGAACCATAAGATAGAATAACTCCCCTGCACCTCCACAAAATCATTGTCCTTATGCTCAACTGGAGTTACAACAGGACACCTGGCCTAGCAATTAGTTTATCTGGGCTCTGGTCCTAACTCTGCCCCAATTATCTGTGTGGCCTTGGACAAAAAACTTGAATCCTCTGGGCTAAAACAGTCTCATGTAGTTAAGAGGATTCGATGAGATCTATGGTTTCTCAAGCCCAGCTATCTATTAGAGTCAACAAAGGAGGCCCCTGCCTAGTAGCTCATTTGGTTAGAGCATCATCTTGATAAGCTAAGGTTGTAGGTTAGATTCCTGGTCAGGGCACATACAGAAAACAAACAATGAATACATAAGTAAGTGGAACAACAAATCAACCTCTCTTCCCCCCACCCCTTCCTTCCTCTCTCTCTCTCAAGTCAATCAAAAAATTTTAAAAAATAGAATCAACAAAGGAACCTTTAGCAAATACTGATACTGGGTCCAACTCAGAGACTCCAATTCACTTAGTTTTGCAAAAGACTCAGGTACTGGAACTTTACAAAAGTATTCGAGAACTTCCAATGGGCAGCCAGAGATTAGCCCACAGACTAACTAGTCACTTCTTAAAGGATATAAAGGAAGGCCCCTATCTGTCACTGTTCCTAAAACTTCCTAATGCAAATCTCCACAAGAGTGGGCATCAGACTCTTGTGACCAACAGGGCTCATTTCATGGTGGCTTTTATTTTGGCTACAAAGCCCAAGTGGGAATATATTATCTGAAGCATTAGGCTTTAAGAGGTCTTATCTAATAAAAATTCCAGATTTTACAGGTGAAAAATATGAATGTAAAAAAGATTATCTTATTTTTTAAATAAAGAAACTCCTTCTCTAGAGCGGCCCTTTGAGGAGCCTGGAGCAGCCTGGGTACTTTGTGTGCTGAGAGAACCTGGAGTTGAGAAATGTGTTCAGGGCCAGCAGGATCCTCCTGGATTTGGCTAGAAGTCTGAGACATTACTCAGATTGACATGAAAGCAAGCATGAGCTCTACGTGGAAATGATTTCACCTCTAACAGTTTGGGTGTCAAATACCCTCCTGGGCCTCTGGGGACTGGAGCTTTCAGCAGTGTGTGTGGCAACACCTGGAGTGCCATAAAACTCCACTTAATGAAGTGGCTTCACAACCAGCACCACTTGCTGGAGGGTTTTTCAGCTGCACGGCCCCTCCTCAGAAACTGCCAATACCTTTCTACTTTAAGATTCTTTAGTTCTAAGAATTGGTGTATTTTTTTCTAAGTGTTCCCAACAGAGCCATACTTGGGTTGACTCCCTTTCATCCCCACCTTCTCTCACTTCTGATTCTGAACTGCTGAACCCAAAGATGTTTGTCTTCCATGGCAGGATGACATAAGCGAGGAGGCAGTTCCTCGGCCAAGGGAGCCAAGTCCTCAGACATGATCTCGGAAGTAGGACAAGTACATTTTGTTTCTGCGATTCAACCCAGAGAACGGCTTGGTCCCTTAAGTGTGTGCCAAATGTATTTGCGCAACTTCAGCAGTGGCTTCCAGAATGCGGTTTAAGAATCTGCCAAAGGTTTCATTTCCTTTGGGAATGAACATACATGCCTGGCATGATTGGTGTTGGTCAGACCTGTCAATGTGAATTGGGAAAACCACAAAAAGGGTTAGGGTCTGAAGAGACAATCTCCCTGGCTAGCCAAGACATGAGAAGTGGTTGCAGGACTTAACCCAGTGGGGACACATCACATAGTCATGGGGAACATTGAGATCAAGTTGGCTAAGCCATAGTTCCATTTTGTTTTGGTGAAGGGTGTGTTAATGCAGTGGAAAGGAACAAGAAAAGCTACCAGTTTGGCTGCTGCTTCTGAACATTTGCTCTGCATTCTTGAGTCCTCCTGGTTAAAGAGAATTTGTAATTCTTTCCCCCAGGCAATGGAATAAGAAAGGCGCACGCGCGCAAACACACACTACACATGCAAACACATATAGAGAGGCAAAACCTTGTAGGGAATGAAAATCATCTATTGCATTTTGCCCACACTCACAGGTTCCTATTGGGAGAAATAAAGGGCTATAAAAACGTTCATGCATATATAAATGACCACCGTTTTAAGGACTAATGTTGGTGTTTTTCAAAGGCCAATCTTATAATAATAAAGTCCTTCATTTTGTAGTGCTTTACAGTTTACAGAACAATTGCACATGTCTCATATAATGAATCCAACAACTTGGTAAGGCAGGGATTAGTTTTCTGTCCATTTTAATACCCAAGGAAATAAAGGATCAGAAAGGTTAAGTGGCTTGCTCAAGATTACACAGAAATTAGGCTCCAGAATCAGGATAAAAAACATGGGTCATTTCCATCCAACCTCTCCACCATGTTGGATCTCTAATTTTGATCTTAGAAAGAGCAGAGGTTAATCTGTTTATAGGGCTAGAAACAGGGCCTGGTATCTCAGTGTGTGATCTAAGTGTGACCAGCAGCAACACACGTCCCTTCTGGGAACCTTTCAGGCCCACCCCAACCTCTCAGTAAGTCTCTGCCTTTCCTTAGGATGCCCCTGTGATGATTCTTGTGCACAGTCAAGTTTGGGACACCCTGGAGGCGCCAGCTGGGATTTCAGCCTCAGCCACATTCAGGAGTCCCTAAGTGCCAGAACTGCATAAACTGGGGACTCAGAAAAAATCCTCACCCTAGGGTCCCACCCCTGAGGTTGCGCTTCTGGGATGATACCAATACAAAACCTCCGCAGGTTGTTGTAATGTGCAGTCAGTTGAAAAACTGTCTCTGAGTTTCCTTCTCACCTTGGATGAATCTGAGAGCCTCGTCTATGAAGAATGGGCCTTTTATGCTTTGTCCCAACCTGAGGCTTTATTTATGTTTCAGGATTTATACACTTTTCATCAAACTTGACCTTTTCCTTCTTGCCCAGAGGCTCTGCATTCTTGAATCCTCTTTAATAAGTACTTCCGGAGGTGCCAACCCCCTATGTGGTAACCGTACCAGTGAGGTGGTGCATATTCTTCTCTTTCATTCAGGAAAAGTAGTTAAAATGTCATGAAAGAGGCCCAGACATGAAGGCAGGCACAGCCATCAGCAGACTGAGCCTGACTTGTGAGTGAGGAGCTGTGACCAGCAAAAAGCATGCTGCAGTGCTGAAGCCCCTGGGTAAGGAGGAAGAGCCCACACAGCTCACTCTTCAGGAAAAGCTCTCAAATGTCCATTAAGACTGGTAGAAAAGTCAGCATGTTGCAAACACCACCAACAGTGCCAACGAGCAAGTTCTAGGAAAGGTCTGGATCCCAGGAAAAGCCTTACTGTTTCTGGTAAGGCATTGAGAGACCCCAAGGCATTATTTTGTTCATTGCACCTCTTCCAAAAAACCCGCACAAAACAAATACCAAAACAAAACCCACATTTGCCTGTGTGTACAGAATCATGCTGTAAGATTTGGGAATGTGTTCACCCTCCTGTTGAGCCATCCGTTTGACATATCAGGAGGGAAAGTTCATTAGGGAGAGATTACTCTTGGGTCAGGAGAGGACAGCTGTCCAGCCGAGGCCCCTGAGCCAGCCTCTGTGTGAGGGAGCTGGTAACACTAGATGTCCCATATTTCACTGCTTCTTGGATATGCAGGGATGGTGCCAGGCAGCAGGGCCCGTGCTGATTTACTGGGTTTTGCAAAACAATCTGGAAATTGACAGAGAGTTCTTGTAGAGCCCTGCCCTGCCAGTGTTAACGCAAACACAGGTGCTCATATTTTCATCTGACATCTGTGCTTGTCTGGCCTCACACTGGACATGTGAGGACACGTGCTTAATCTGGGCGCCACACACAGAAAGTGGGCAGCTGTCGCCATCCTTGGCTGTCAGACTTGTGCCTGTCACATCTCTCACTATTAACTGCATTTTCTTTCTCCTTCACTCTCAGTTTCATGGCTTAGCAGTTGCATGGGTAATTATTTTATTTTCTTCTCCCTCACCTTCTTGGATTCCTCTCACTACCTCCTTCCTGTCTCTTCCTGGCCCATATACTCTGGGCACAACCTAATTATAACTAAGCTCCCCACTCTCTCTTAAGCTCAGGATCCCAGGAAACCTGGAAATAATGGGGCAGAACTTTTCTCGGATCTTGGGCGAGAAGCAAAAGCTTCTGGGCTTCTGGCACTGGGTGTCTTTGATGCTTACATCTCTGCATAAATAAGCTATCCTGTGACCACCACATGGCAGGTCAGTGTTGTGACCATCCATTTAGGCAAGGAACCATCCTATTCTCCCTACAGGTCTAACGGCAGCATGTGGGCAGTATGGTTGAGTGGGCCCCCAGGTTACAAAAGCCAGTGGTCCTCAATCTTGTGACATGTTAGAAACCTCTGGGATATTTCCAAAGCATACCAATTCCTGGGCCTAACCTCCAGAATCCACCTAACTGGGCTCTGCGATGCCCAGGTTAGGTATTTTCTGTCACAGGTGTTGCCTGGTTGAAAGCCACTTCTGTTTTTCCTTCCTTGGTTAGGGTCTCAAATAGTGTCAAATCATGAAATCCCCACTTCCAAGAAGGTGGATTTGGTATGTTCCAAATTTGAATTCTGGAGTCCATGTAAAAGTGAACAGGGATATGTCATTTTGGTGGATTGAATAGGGAAAGCCCAATGGGAATGAGAATGTTAGGAAAAATGCAATTTTGCTGCTGCCTGGCATGTACAGTGGCTTATTAACTGCTAACTAAGTGTTGCCCGATAGTGCTCCCGGAGGGCCTGGCTGTAACGAACAAGATGGAGGAATCTAGCTTATTTGTAATTACACATTAGTGCTGCTCACACCTACTGCTCCCCTTAAGGACTCTGTGCCCGGGGTAAACTTTCCATTGCTTATTCAATGTAGTTGTGTTCACAGCCTAATCGCTTTTAGGTTTGCCCTAATTTCTTTTGCAGGGGAGTGCCTCTGCAATGGGCACATTTGCATATCTGTTTTAATTACCCTTTCCTTAGGAAGAGAATGGGAACTATCACTCTCACTGGGGTGCAGTGGGAAAACAAATCAACCTACCTGCCCACCCTGCTCACAGTGGGAGCCACATACACTCTTGATTCAAGAATGTACCTTTAGCATCCTCTCCATCTATGGCAACAGAATGCGAAGGAAAGATTTTTTTAAGAGGAATACGTGTGCAGTAGTTACGATCCCTGCTGGTGGAGGTTCCCACAAAGAAGTTGGAATATTAGGCCTATGAGGGATCCAAAATGTCAGTTAGCCGGGGGTCACATATGCAAATGTTTATGTAGGCCTGTCTGAGGAAACTTTCTGGGGTGATGGAAATGTTCTATACCTGCAATGTCCAGTGTGGTGGCCACGGGCTACAAGTAGCTATTGAACATTCAAAATGTGCTAGTAACTGAAAATTTAAAGCAGGTTCCATAGATTATTAGCACTTTTAGTGGAAGACCACGTGATCCTCAGTCTTTAGCCTACTGTCTCACTGATTTATGAATCGCTATCACTGAGGCACACGCTAGGGGAGTGAGAGGAAACCAGAACACTGGCTCATAGTTGTTGTTTTTTGTTTTTGTTTTTTAAAGCAAATTATTTACTATATTTTTATGGCAGGAGGGATAAAAAGTGTTAGAATGGTCTCTAGTGAAGTCAAATATTTAAGTGATGAATGACTAATGTGTTTTGTAGAGACAAGATAAACCAATAAATTATGAAAAAAAATTTAGTTACTTTGAATTTAAATTTAAGTAACCTCAAGTGACTAGGGGCCACTGAATTGGACTCCTCAGGTCAGTGTGGAGCATGATCTGGGCCCAGATAAGACCCTAGGAAGTGACAAGGCCCAGTATCCTGTCTAAAAACAGTTTGCTCCACTGCAACATATAGTTGTCATGTGGGAATTCTACAGGCTTAGTGGTGAGATGTTTCAATATTTAAAGAGAAGACAACAATAATCCAGGATTTTATTCACAATCTCTTAAGTTTTAAATGTTGGAAACTATTCAAATATTTTAAAGAGCTTGTGACTTTTCTTCTAGTACAATTCCTTCATTTTACAGATGAGGTAACCAAGTCTCACGGAAATGACATATCCTACTCAAGGTGACACAACAAGTGTGTGGTGCAGTCCTTCCTGGTCTATACTCTAGGTCTACCCTCTTATCTATTAATTGGTGTGCGCTGGTTCTGTCTGTTCTCAATCTAGACGGTACCTATTTTATCATCGAGACATTTTCATTTTTCCAGATTGACCTGTGAGTTTGTTCCCTCCTCTTATTCTTTGGCAGCGACAACCCTCCCCAAGCATATGAAATGCCCTGGTGGCAAAAAAGAGGGAATTTTTATCTCTAGATTTAGGAGGCTAGAAGCTGTCTGTCTAGAGACCTGAAATTTCTTTGAAGTCTCATATTTTATCTTTTAGAAAAACCATGCAAACTTGGCAGTCTTCTCCTTAATATATTTGTGCTTATTTAATATTAAGACAAAATCCTCCTTCATATCTTCAAATAAAACTGAAGTTTCAAAGAGAAGTAATTATTTTACTTTGTGGCTTAATGAATCATCTAGCCAAAGTTTGTATCATTGGGTGCCACATACTCCAATTTGAAAAGTGCTAATGCATGGCAAAGAATTTTAATGGCCTATTTAAATTTCTTTGCCTTCCAAACTTGTCATTATTTAATAGGTAGAGAGGAGGCTTCTTGTTTGGGGATATCAGGATTTCTGGTTTTTCCAAGAAGATGTGAAGTAGTTTGGGGGCATGAACTTGGATTCTGCCTAATTATCCTTGAATTTCAATATTTCAAGGGCATAAATACAAAGATAGGGTAAAGCAGGGACTATAACCAGGAGCAAAGAAAGTTCAATCCAAGGTCACTGGCTATTTGAATGCCACTGTCTTCTAGGCTGCTTTTGTCTTCAAAAAGAAGGATACATGAGAAAGCATGGAAGTCATGAGGAGGAAAACCATGTGGTGGGGGAGACAATGAAAATAGCTTCAATTTAGCCTTCCATAGCATAGCATTTTCTTTTCTTTCTTTCTTTCTTTCTTTCTTTCTTTCTTTCTTTCTTTCTTTCTTTCTTTCTTTCTTTCTTTCTTTCTTTCTTTCTTTCTTTCTTTCTTTCTTTCTTTCTTTCTTTCTTTCTTTCTTTCTTTCTTTCTTTCTTTCTTTCTTTCTTTCTTTCTTTCCTTTCTTTCTTTCTTTCTTTCTTTCTTTCTTTCTTTCTTTCTTTCTTTCTTTCTTTCTTTCTTTCTTTCTTTTCTTTCTTTCTTTCTTTCTTTCTTTCTTTCTTTCTTTCTTTCTTTCTTTCTTTCTTTCTTTCTTTCTTTCTTTCTTTCTTTCTTTCCTTTCTTCTTTCTTTCTTTCTTTCTTTCTTTCTTTCTTTCTTTCTTTCTTTCTTTCTTTCTTTCTTTCTTTCTTTCTTTCTTTCTTTCTTCCTTTCTTTCTTTCTTTCCTTTCTTTCTTTCTTTCTTTCTTTCTTTCTTTCTTTCTTTCTTTCTTTCTTTCTTTCTTTCTTTCTTTTTCTTTCTTTCTTTCTTTCTTTCTTTCTTCTTTTTTTTTTTTTTATTAAATTTATTGGGGTGACAATGGTCAATATGAACATATAGGTTTCAGGTATAGGTTTCTATGTTACAAGATCTGTATATTGTTCTGTGTGTCCACCACCCAAAGTTATATCTTCTCCTGTCACTGTATATTAAGACCCCCTTCACCTCCACCTCTTTCCCTCTGGCAACCACCACATTGCTGTTTGTGTCCACAAGTTTCACTTTCATATCCCACATATGAGTGAAATCATATGGTTCTTAGCTTTTTCTGACTGACTTATTTCACTTAGCATAATATTCTCAAGGTCCATCCATGTTGTTGCAAATAGCAGTACTTCATCCTTCTTTATGGCTGAGTAGTATTCCATTGTGTCCATGTACCACAGCTTCTTTATACAGTCCTCTATTGCAGAACACTTTGGTTTTTCCCATGTCTTGGCCACCATGAATAATGTTGCAGTGAACATAGGGGTGCATATATCTTTGTGAATACATGTTTTCGAGTTTTTCAGGTATATACCCAGGAGAGGGATTGCTGGGTGGTATGGTTGCTCTGTTCTTAATTTTTTGAGGAATTGCCAGATTGCTTTCCATAGTGTTGGAGAGGTTATGGAGAAAAGGGAACTCTCATTCACTGCTGGTAGGAATGTAGACTGGTACATAGCATTTTCTTAAGGCAAGCCAATGTGGGAATGTTGTACTGGGTATTCCAGCTATGGACATATATACAATTTAAAGCAATAATGCAGATAAAAGAAGGGCAGCTGTCACAAAGAGAAGCCCCAGGCTTTCTGTCTTGTGTTCAATTTGTTACTCCAGCTTCTGGGTGCACCAACATGCTTTTTGCACTTTTGTTTTGCGTCCTACCCGCCGTACCTCAAAGGATTCCAGTCAGTTAGAGGGTGTACAGGGAAGCTTAAAAATCCTAAGTTTGTGGCTAGTAATGGCTTAATAAAGTTAATAGTAGACAAGCAGGAGAAATGTATCCTGAGCATTTTTTACTTTGACAAGAGATTGGGAAATTTTGAGACCCTTTGGGTATTTACTTTCATTTTCTACAGCTACTAAAGCAGAGTGAAGTATGTTGTGGGTTGTCATGAATGCAAATGGTCTTACAATGAGCTTTCGTTATTCTGGACAAATCCTTAGGTTCCTTCGGTTTTGTTCCTACATTCTGTTTTTCATTTGTTTGCTTTTTAAAATCTTGAATTTACCAGAAGATATTCACAGTTTTAGCTATCATTCTTCACAATTTAAAGTATATATTAGCTATTATTTTTAGTGATTTATTTCTTCTTGTTTCTGGTTTGGAGAGCACTGCTTTAAAACACTAGGCCGGTTTTAATTGATCATTGTTAGCTGGACATACTCTGACTCTGGGAAATTCTGAGACTCTATACCCAGATAACCAACTAGGACCTGGTTTGTTCACAATGCCATCACATCTGGTTGATACAGAAAACCACTCAGTATTTCATCCAGATGTTTAGTTTACATGACAAAAAGACTGAGTTTCTCTTCATTCTGACAATGTCTCTCCAAGAAAATATGGTAACACAATGTAATTTTACATTGAAATTTATCTCCCCTTTTGCTTTAATTAAAAGCTTCTTTTCAGCTTTATGAGATATAATTGACACGTAACCTTGTGTACTTTTCCCCAGTTTTATTGAAAAATAATTGTCATAAATCCCTGTATAAGTTTAAGGCATATAGCGTGATGGTTTGATTTATATATACTGTGAAATGATTACCACAATAGATTCAGCTAATATCCATCTTCTCATATAAGTAAAAGAAAAAGAAAAAGAACACATTTTTTTCCCCCTAGTGATGAGAACTCTTAGGATTTATTGTCTTAATAACTTTATGTATCATACAGCAGTGTTAGCTATGGCCATGTTGTACATTGCATCCCTAGTACCTATTTATCTTATTAACTGGAAGTTTGTAACCTTTGGCCACCTTCCTTCGATTTTTCCCATCTCCCTGAAATATCACCCACATATTTTGAATTGCCTACTAGATATAGCCTTCCTATTGAGATGTCATAAGCATATAAAGCTTAAATTGTGCTAAACAGAATTTATTTTTTCTCCCAAACCTGCTCTTTATCCTGCATTTTCTCTCACAGATAGTAGTAAAATGCTCACTCAGTTTCTCAGGTTAGATAATTCTCCATTATCTCTGACTTCTTCCTCTGCCACATTCAATTAGCTGCCCATTTTGTCAAATTTCTTCTCATATATTTGGCAGCATTCCCATATCATCCTGCCTGTCTAGACTATTGCTATAGCCTCTAAACTATTTTTTCCCTTGACCTGGAGTCTCTCTTATCTTTGGAGTAACTGTAACACTGCCCTCTTGAAGTCATTAAAAAAAAAAAAAAAGGTTATAGCAGTCTCCTGTTTCAAATTCCCTATTGATTCTTCTTGTTCCAAGATAAGGTTTAAATTCTTTATAAAGGTTGGAAGATTTGTCCCAAACTGGCCCCAGTTTAGTTGTCCAACCTAAGTTTTTTCCAGTTTTCACCTGCATACTTCACACGCCACACAGAACTGTTACCCATTCCTCAAATCCGGCACATCCCTTCATGGCTCTGGGTTGTTGCCACACCATCCCCTCTGTCTGGGATGCACTTTCCTCTGTTTTAATTAATCTTTCAAGTTTGATTTCAAATGCCAATTCCTTTAAATTTTTTCTACAACTCCTCCAGTCAGGATTAGCTATGTCAGATCTTGACTTTCTCAGTGCTTTGTGCACAGCTCTTTTATGGCTGTGCTCCTGAAGACACATACCTTGTTCACCTGTGTGTCCTCAGGGCCTAACACGGTGCCTAGCACAAGGTAGATGCTCAGTGAACCTTTGTCCAAACATTAATCTTACTAATCACAGTGGCCAGCTGTGAACTCTTTAAGAGAAGGGATTGAATCTTACATATTTTTGTGTGTCATCAGTGACCATTATATACCAAATGTTCTCTAAATGTTTATGGACTCAATGAATTAAAGATTCCCAGAAATAAAGTATAGTGATAACTAAATATCTCTCTGTCACTTGGTTTTATGGCCTTGGAAAGTTACAAATCACTGTTAGGAGGGAACCAAAACTTTCAAAGGCCAACAGTCCATCATGATGGTCATGCTTTTTGTTTTCATTTTATTTCTACCTAGAAATTATACCAAGAATGGTAATAGCTACTATTTACTGAGAAACTGAAATGTGTCATGTTTTGCATTAAAAATGACCTCATACAATTAGCATTTCTTTGAAGGCAGCTATAATGGAGCTAAGGGCTACCATCAGAAAAACCCTGGAATTTATTTAAAATTACCTTGAGCACGTCTGAAAGACTCAAATTATTGTTTAAGCCCCTCAGACATTATCTTGCTAATCCTTTTCTAATGATCTCATCTTAAGAAATAGCACAAACAGAATAATAAGCAGATTTAGGTATTTACATAATTACGCAGAATGATTTCAGGGCATTTTAGACAAAATATACAGCCACTTAGATTGCTGTCATTGCAGTTATCTCATCACTCTTAGAAATTAAATGGAGATGGAAATGGAAAAAGTAGAGATGGGGAGTTTTTCGATCCCTGCTCTTGGTTTAGCTACTTAAATGCTCTGGGTCTGTAACAAAGTGTCACTGTTAGGAAATTTGGTTCACAGAAAATACAACCATTAAAACCTTGAGCAAGATGTCAAAAACTGATCTGAAGTAGAAGCAACTAGATTCCAGAAAACCTTTTGAAGATGCCTACTACCTAACATTTATGGAGGGGAAAATTGATGCTCCTAGGGGGTGAAATAACTTACCAAATTACCTATTTCTGACTTGATTGCCATTTTTATTTAATATTTTATTTCTATCTCAATTTTTTTAAACAATTTTTATTATATAAATCCTTTTATTTTTTAAAAAATATATCTTTATTGATTTCAGAGAGAGGAAAGGAGAGGGAGAGAGAGAGAGAGAGAGAGAAACATCAATGATGAGAGAGTCATTGATCAAGCCTGCAACCCGGGCATGTGCCCTGACCCAGAATCGAACCCTGATCACCTGGATCCCAGGTCGACGTTCAACCGCTGAGCCATGCCGGGCCGGGCTCTACCTCAATTTTTTAATGTCACAAATTTATTTTATTATTTTGTACTTTATTTACCCATATGTTAATTTTCTTTACTCCTCATTTCTTTTTCTCAGAATCATTTTATTTTCTTCTGAGGCTCTTCTTTCTGAAATTGTCCTGTGGGAGTCCTTTAAAGCTTGTCTCAGAGTTTTCTTGTTTGAAACTATGTTAATTTCATCTTCCTATTGGAAAGACAGTTGTGCTGCATTGTTAATGATTTTTTCTCAGTTGTTATTGCTATTTGTAAGTTAGCAGTTGGGCTAATATCTTTTGTAGGTTTTCTGTCTGCTTCTTTGGTGATTCTGCAGTCTCACTATGAGATGTCTGAGTGTGGCTTTCTTTGATAATGTTGGTAGTCATTGGGCTTCAAGAATCAGAGAATCATTGTCATTAATCAACTCTGGGAAGGTCTCATTCCTTAACTTTTAATTTTCCTTTCCCCATTCCCTTCATTATCCCCTTTGCTGCTGCCTTTAGATTTATATTAGAACTTTTCCCTTGACCCCCTTGCCTCTTACCCTCTCTTTAATGTTCTATCCAGCTCTGACTAGTTACTTTAGCTTTTCTTTTTCAACTTTCCAATTGACTTTTTTTTTTAAACTCAAAATTTGCCTGATTATATTTGACAGTTTCTTATTTCTCTGCCAACTTTTTGATATGATCTTTTATTTTTTTATTGTGCTAATAAGACACATAACACATGATCTACACTCAACAATTTTTAAGCATGTAGTACAGTATTGTTTGCTATAAGCACAAGGTTTTATAGTAGATCTATAGACTTTTTTCATCTTGCCATCTTTTATTTTTAAACATGTCAAATTAATATTTCATATACTCAATAACTCTATTATCTATATTCTTGCATTGTCTGGTTTTGAAAGTTGTGGGATCTCTTGCTCTCTCTCAATACCTGTTTCTTGGAACTTTAGTGTAGGAATTCTCTGAGACCTAAGTTGAAGTACATTTCTTTTTAACTAAATTTTAGCTTACATTTTTTTAAAAAATTTATCTTTATTGTTGAAAGTATTATAGGTGTCCTATTTTCCCCCCCCAATTGATCCCCTCCACCTCACTCCCACCCCCTTCCCAGGCCTTCACCCCATTATTGACTGTGTCCATGGGTTATGCATATATGCATATAACTTCTTTGGTTAATCTCTTCCCACCCTCCACCTCCCTTCCCTCTTTCCTCTGAAATATGATCGTTTGTTACATGTCAGTGTCTCTGGATCTATTTAGTTGGTCAGATTCTTTTGTTCATTAGCTTCTTCTTAAAGAAGACCCTTCAACATTTCCTGTAGTGCTGCCCTGGTGGTGATGAACTCCTTCAGCTTTTTCTTAATTGTGAAGCTCTTTATCTAACCTTCAGTTCTAAATGATAGCTTTGCTGGGTGGAGCAATCTTGGTTGTAATTTCATGTTTTTCATCACTTTGAATATTTCTTGCCACTCCCTTCTGGCCTGCAAAGTTTCTGTTGAGAAATCAGCTGACAGTTGTATGGGTGCTCCCTTGTAGGTAACCAGTTGCTTTTCTCTTGCTGCTCTTAAGACTCTCTCTTTGTCTTTAAGCTTTGGCATTTTAATTATGATGTGTCTTGCTGTGGGCCTCTTTGGGATCCTCTTGTTTGGGACTATGTGCTTCCTCAACTTGTAAGTCTATTTCTTTCCCTAGGTAGGGGAAGTTTCCTGTAATTATTTTTTCAAATAGGTTTTCAATTTCTTGCTCCCTTTCTTCTCCTTTTGGCACCCCAATAATAGAAATGTTGGGCCGCTTGAAGTTGTCCCAGAGGCTCCTTATACTATTTTCATATTTCTAGATTCTTTTTCCTTTTTGCTCTTCTGGTTGGGTGTTTTTTGTTTCCCAGTATTCCAAATTGATGATTTGATTCTCAGCATCCTCTACCCTACTGTTGATTCCCTATAAATTATTCTTCATTTCATTTCATGTAATCTTCATTTCTGATTGGTACTTTATTATGTCATCAATGGTCTCAGTTATTTTTGTAATACTCTTACTAATATGCTTGAACATCCTTATAAACAAAACTCTGAACTCTGTATCTGTTAGCTTGCTTTGTTCTATTTCATTTAGTTCCTCTTCTAGAGATTTTCTGTTCTTTCCTTCGTGACATGTTTCTTTGCCTCCACATTTTGGCTGCTTCCAGGTATTTGTTTCTATGTATTAGGTAGAGCTGCTATGTCTCCTGGAATTTGTAGAGTGGCTTTGTGTAATTGGTGTCTTGTAGGGTGCAGTGGCTCAGCCTCCCCAGTCACCCTAGTTGGGCCTTCTAAGTGCTCCCCTGTGAGGGCTGTGTGCACTGTCTTGTTGTAGTTGAGCCTTGGTTGCTGTTGGCGTCACTGGGAGGAACTGACCCCCAGGCCAATCAGCAGTGAGGACCAGCTGCAACTACAGCCAAAAGAGCTGCTGTGCTGGAGACACCCCTATGGAGCAGGATTTACTTCAGTGGAGCTTTGGTGTTCACCAAGTGCGCCCCTTGAGTGTGTCACTCGTGGCTGTGGTAGGGTTGTAATTCAGCATGGTCGAGTCTGACCACCAGGTGCACTGTCTCTGGGGCCTCCAGGAAGGTTGAAAATCAGCCTCTGCCAGTGCCTTGCCCAGGGCCACTCAGCATGAGCTACACAGCAAACCATAGTTGGCTGCTACTTGTGCTGGGCTTGGAGGTGTCCAGGAGAGGCCAAGCTATGAGCCAATGCAGGCTGCCACTAGTGCCAGGCCTGGGACCACTTATCAAGATGTATGGGTCACACTGCTGCTTGTTTGAGAGATTTTAGGTAAGTCCTAAGCATGAGGCTCGAGAGGCCACTTGCACAGAAAAGCCACTGGAAATGGCCTGGATGAGCCTGCAGGTAGGGAGGGGCAGGGCCTCCTGGAATCCCCCGGACGGGGTGAAAGGTGTGAGTCAGGTGCTGGAGGTTCAAATATGGCACTTGCCTGCTCCCTCGGTGGGGGGAGGGCTCTCCAAAGGAGCAACGGACTCTGCCAGCTCTTCTGTCTGGGAGAAAGCTGCCCCTCCACCCCTTGCCCCTATTTCAGGCAGGTTAGTTCCTCCCCAAGTGTCCCAGGTTCCTTTCAAGCAGCTGCCTAGTGCTGGGGCTCAGAGGGAGCGTGTCTGAGTGAGTCCATGTTCGGACCTTTTAAGAGGAGCTGCCTGGGGCTCCCGCAGCTTCCAGGAACGTCAGTGACAGTCCCCACTGGTTTCACAGCCCAAAGTTGTGGGGACTTCTCTTCCTGTCCCTGCAGCCCTGGGTTGGGGGGCCTGATGTGGGGCTGGGACCCCTCCCTCATCCATCCTTTGGGAAACCCCCGCTGCTGAGATAACCCTCCCGGGTTTATACCGTGACACTGGGTGTGAGCCCATGGCCGCGTCTCCACTATTCAGCCCATATCTGCCCAAGTCTCCACCCGTCCTACTGGTCTCAGTGCTTCTTCAGTTGCCTGGTTGTAGGGCTTCTGTTCAGCTAGATTTCAGGAGGTTCTGAGTGATGGTGGTTCTGTATTTTAGTTGTAATTTTGATGTGGTTGCGGGAGGCGGTGGGTGCAGCTGTTACCTACGCCATCTTGTTTCAAGATAGAGTTATCTGTTTCTCTCTGTGGTGAATTTTTATTTTTTAAGTTCACTCATTGAGAGTGCTTCCCTTCTGAGGTCCTGGATTTATTTATTTCCTTCCTTCCTTCCTTCCTTCCTTCCTTCCTTCCTTCCTTCCTTCCTTCCTTCCTTCCTTCCTCCTATTTTTCTCCTTCTCCTCCCTCTCCCTCCCTCTCCTCTTCTCCTTCTCCTCCTCCTCCTGCTTCTCCTTCTCCTTCTTTGTTCTCAGGCCAGCGTTCACTCTGACTTCTCATCCTACTCTAGCCCGTGCATTGTTTCCTGTCGTGCAGGCATGGAATCTGCTAAAACCCAGGTTGTCTGTCCCCAGTGGTCAGCAGACAACATAGGACAAGACCTGCTTCAGCAGCAACTTACATCCCTCAATTTATGCTTTTTTTTTTTTTTGAAGGATTTAAAAGAAAATTTAAGTATAGATTATATACAATATTATATTAGCTATATTAGTTTCAGGTGTACAAAACAGTGATTTGACATTTTTTTACCTTACAATGTGATTACTAATTCTAGTAATCATCTGTCACCATGCAGACTTTTCACAGTATTGTTGACAATATTCCCCTTCACCTTTTTCACCCATTCCTACTCCCTCCCTTCTGATAAGCATCCCTTTGGTCTCTGTCTTTATGAGTCTTCTTTTGTTTTGTTTGTTCATTTGTTTTTGGCTTTTTTAATACTTCTAGCCTCTGAAATTTGTCCCTTACTTTCTTTCGGTTCTGCCATACATTTCAAAACATATTTTAAAATGTATTCAGTGTTTTGGATATCTCTGGATAGCCATATTTTTAGGAGCAGAAATCTCAAAGGTAAATTCTCCAATAGTTGATCAATATAATAGTTATCATTCCTGTTTCAAAGTTAAGAAACACATTCACCAACAGGATAAGTGACTTTCTTGATAAATATCAGTGTCTGTACCAGATACTTTGGCAAACATCCTACTTATTGTCTTAGCTAATAAGGCAACAGTCTTTCTTCTAACTCATACCATGAAGATGTTCAAAAGGCAAATGATGACCTTGCTTCATACTTCTTGAGAACAAATAATTGGCTAGACAGGAAAGTCCACTGCAGAATCCACCAACCTACCAACTTTCATACTCATATTTTCTTTTTACTTTTAAAATAACAACTTTATTAATAAGCAATCCACATACCACATCACTCATCCATTTAAAATGTGCAATTCAATGTTTTTTAGTATATTCACAGAGTTGTGCAACCATCATCACCATTAATTTTAGAACATTTTCATCACCTCAAAAGGAAGCATTTGTACCTATTAGCATTCACTTCTTATTTTCCCTTATCCTCCACCCACCAATCTACATTCTCTCTCTGGGAATTTGCCCATTCTGGATATTTCATATAAATAGAATTAAACAATATATAGTCCTTTGTGACTGCCTTTTTTCGCCTAGCATAATGTTTTCAGTGTTCATGTATTTTATAGTGTGTTTCAGTAATTCATTTTTTATTGCTGAATAATATCTCATTGTATGCATATACCACATTTTGTTCATCCATTCATCAGTTGATGGATAGTTGGCCATATTTCTGCTCTTTGACTATTATGCACAGTGCTGCTATGAACATTCTTATACAAGTTTTTGTATAGATATGTATTTTTATTTCTCTTCAGATATGCCCAGGGAAATGTCTTGGGACACTGTCTTGATATTTATTGCCCTCTCTTCTGTTTCTGTGGGTGAAATTTCTGCTTTTACTTAAGCTTGCTCTTTCTATCTGTGCTTTGAACCCCTTTCGTCTCATTGTGTCCTGATCTCCTTGCAATCATCCATTTTATTTCTTGCACACCAACTATATTTCCCCTTCTTGTGATCCCACATTCACTTCCAGGTACTACTCCATTTAGCTGCTGGCCTTTACAGTAACTGATTGAAAGTGTTTTCTAAGTTATGGTCTCTACTCCTTTTTTTTTCTCTTTTCATTCTTACTGTCAGCCCACTACAACAGGGCTTCTATTCCTTGCAATTGTTCATGTCAAGATCACCTTCATGTTATGAAGACCAGTGATCACCAATCTGTTATTTTAAAAAAATATATTTTAAAATTTTTTAAATTACAGTTAACATTCAATATTATTTTATATTAGTCAGGTGTGCAGCATAGCAGGTAAACATTTATATAAATTACAAAGTGATTCCCAATAATTCTAGTACCCACCTGGCACCATACACAGCTAATACAATATTATTGACTATTTTCCCTATGTTGTACTTCACATCTCGTGGTTATCAATTTGTACTTCTTAATCCCTTCACCTTTTTCTCCCAGTCCCCCAGCTCCCTTCCTATCTGGTAACCAACCATCAGTTTGCTCTCTGTATCTATGAGTCTGTTTCTGTTTTGTTTGTTTTTGTTCTTTAAATTCCATGTATAAGTGAAATCATATGCTATTTGTCTATTTTTGTTCTTATCTTTCTTGACCTCTGAGCAGCATTTGGCACCACTAGCTGTTCTCTTTTTCCTTGAAATACTTTCTTCTTTTGGCTTCTATGATACCACACACTCTGCTGGCTTTCTTCTTATTATAACTTCCTCCATCTTAAGTCCTTCTCTTCTGCTCTTTCTCCAAATTTTGAAGTTCTCTGAGGTTCTGTGCTGGACCTGCCTTCTCTCCATTTATACACTCCTCCTGGGTGATTATTATATGTTCAATGACTTTAAATGTTAAGTATTTGGCAATGACTCTGTAATCTGTACCTTCTGCTCAGAACCCCCACTTTTTCCCCTCAGCATCTGGAATATTGTCTAACACATACAAATGAAGCTAGAAGACAACAATCATAAGATTAAACAGGGCATCTTAAGAACTTAAAGCCTAAAGTGTTTCCAATCAAGTGAAATGGATGTGAATACAGTAGTATATATCATGGATTGACTGCTCCTTGCTTGTTCATGCTGAAAGATTTACAGCAAAAATCCATGAAATTCTTGGTATTCTTTAGAAGAAAAAAATCCTTGTGTTTCTTTATGTAAAGTTTAAAAACTGACTGGTACAACCTACTGTTCCTTTAAATATCCAAGACTTTATAACATAACGAAACATTTAGAACAGGAAAGAAATTCACAAACCCTGGGGCAATAGACATTAGAGCACTGAGGAGAAAATATTTTCAAAATCGGGGCTGAGGAGAAAATATTTTCAAAATTGGGGCTGCTTTTTTCCAAAGAGGGAGAAATGTGTGTGTGTTTGTCTCTGTGTGTGCCTAGATGTATCTGTGCATGTGTGTCTGTGTTTCTGTGTGTGTCTTTATGTATCTGTGTGTGTGCACCTCTGCATCTGTGTCAATGTGTGTGTCTCTGTTTGTCTTTGTGTATGTCTGTCTGTGTGTGTGTGTGTATTGAGGAAGAGGTGCTGGCCTGCAGTTTGGTTGGGGGGCACTGACTGTAACATCAGTGGAGGAAGGGATAGGGAAGGTAATGTCTTACAAAGATAAGACCTGTGTGGTATCATGTCTGGCAGGATAGGTACAGATTGGCTCTGTTAATAAGTCTGGTCCAGGAACTGCAAGATGATAATTAATTGCACATCTCTTCAACCTAAGGCATTCTCAGATGGACTCCTGCAGGGGTCCCCATTAGGCCTGGGCTTATTTGAATTCTGGCTAATGATCTGGAGGAGGGTGTTGCCAGTCCACTAATGACTCTGAATTGCATTCATTTTGGGGGCTGCAATCATCAGCATGAGATGAAAATAAAGTACATTGTTTTAACTTTATATTGCAATTTAGTGGCTTAAAACAATATGAATTTTTTACCTTAAAATTGTGTAGGTCAGATGTCTGACAAAGGTCTCCATAGACTCAAGTCAAGGTGTGGACAGCCTGTGCTCCTTCTGGAAGCTCTGTGGGAGGATCTGTTTCCTTGACCTTTCCAGCTTCTACAGTTTTTTTGGTCCTTGTCAGCGCCAGCAAGGAGGCATCAAATCCTTCCACTGTTGTCTCTCTCTGGTTCTCTGAAGCCAGGTAAGGTTGTGCCATCTGAAGGACTTGTGATTACATTGAGCCATCCAGATAATCCAGAATACTCTTCCCAGCTCAAGGTCCTTGACCTCAATCACATCTTCAAAGTCCCTTTGTCATGTGAGGCAACACATTTATAGGTTCTGGGTATTAGAATGTGTACTTTGGAGGGTGGGGCATCATCCTGCCTACTGTACACATAGAGGTGAGAAATCAGAGCAGTGTAAATAGTCTCAAAAATGGAAATCATCATAAGAGGGAAAATGGCTAATCTAGAATGCCTTGATTCAGCAGTCCAGAGACTAGTAGAGATTAGAGGCCTGGCAAGAGCAGAGAGCTGAGACACATCCCACTGTGAGCGGAAACTGACCACTTAAGTGCCCCCTAGACTGGGGCCAGAGAACTCATTTTGAGAAAAGTGAGGGCCAGGCCATTGCCTGTGTTGTTAAAAATCAAACATTAGACTAATGTGTCTTAAATAATGTTATTTCTTTAGCTGAGGTGTCTTGACAGTGGAGACTGCAAGGGAGAAGAATGTGTATGCTGATTAAGAGAAAATCAGGGTAGGCCTAAGAACATTTGCAAAAATGATGCCTATGAAAATGTCTTAAAACATAGCCAAGGAAATAAGTTAGTCAGTTTCAACCAGATATAAAAATAAATAAATACTCTTGAGACTGGCACTGGGGTAGGCAGAATAAAGATTTCCAAGTCCTAATCCCTTCAACCTGTATATAAATTGTTATATTTTGGCATTATATAATAGTATATGGCATTCTATAATTTACTGATGAAATTAAATTAAAGATCTCAAAATGGAGACGTTATCTTGAATTGTCAGAGTGGGCCCAATGTAACCACAAGAACTCTTTAAAAATGGAGGAGAGGGGCAGAAGAGTAGAGAATCAGAGAGATGGTATCTTGAGAAAGACTCAACTTGATGTTGCTGATTTTGAATACAGAGGAAGGCGCCAGGATCCATGGAATGTTAGTGGTCTCTAGAAACTGGAAAAGGCAAGAAAGTGGATTCTTCCCTAGAGCTTCCAGAAGGAATACATTCTTACCAATGACTTAATTTTAGACCAGTGAGACCAATGTTGAACTTCTGAACTGTTTAACTGTAAGATAATAAATTGTATGGGCAAAGGACCTGAATAGACACTTCTCCAAAGAGGACATACAAATGGCGAAGAGATATGAAAAAATGCTCAACATTGCTAATCATCAGAGAGATGCAAATTAAAACCACAGTGAGGTATCACTTCACACCTGTCAGAATGGCTGCCATCAACAAATCAACAAACAACATGTGCTGGTGAGGATGTGGAGAAAGGGGAACCCTAGTACACTGCTGGTGGGAATGCAGGCTGGTGCAACTACTATGGAAAACAGTATGTAGGTTCCTCAAAAAATTAAAAATGGAGCTGTCTTTTGACCCAGTGATCCCACTTCTAGGAATATATCCTAAGAATCCTGAAACACTAATCAGAAAGAATATATGCACCCTTATGTTCATAGCAGCACAATTTACAATAGCTAAGATCTGGAAACAGCCCAAGTGCCCATCAGTAGATGAGCGGATAAAAGAGCTGTGGGACATATACACCATGGAATACTATGTAGCTATAAAGAATAATAATCTCGTACCCTTTGGGACAGTATGGATGGACCTGGAGCATATAATGCTAAGTGAAATTAGCCAGTCAGAGAGAGACAAACATTGCATGCTCTTACTTATATGTGAACTTAATAAACTGATGAACAGAATAGATTCAATGACATGGAAGCATAGGTCAGACTGATGAATGTCAGAGGGATTGAGGAGGGTGGGTGGGTGGAGGGGGAGAGAGTAACCAAAGAATTTATATGCATATATGCACAACCCAAGGACACGGACAATGGTGGGGAGAGGGACGGCGGAGGGGGATGGGACAGGGTGGAATGGGTCATTGAGGAGAAAAAGGGACATCTGTAATATTTTAAACAAAACAAAACAAACAAACATAAATTTGTATTGTTTTAAGCCCCTAGGTTGGTGGTAATTTACTACAGCAATAATAGAAAGTTGATAGAGAGAATATGTGTCTTTGTGGGTCTGCTTCCTGTAACAAAGTCTAATGCTAAATTGATGCCTCCTCAAAGTCTGACTGAAAGGATGAATGAATAAGTAAATGAATGCATAAACTACAGGAAAATCTTCCCAGGGCACTTAGAAATAATGTCACTGCTTTGCTATTTAAATTTATCTTCCTCTTTCATAAGCTTTCTTTGCTTAGGAGTACAGCCCACCAGTAGAAAATTTTAGACATACACATACAAATAAACAACTGTGGGCTTCTAAAGGACAGGATGTGTCCCCCTCTCAGTGTTCTTAAACTAAGCCCAGCTTGGAGAAAACAAAATGCTGTCCAGTTTTGGACCCAAGAGTGGTGTGGCAGGATGAACCTGTAGCATCTCTAATGTTACAACCCAGGTTGTGAAATGTTCTTAATCATCCAACCTTAGACTCCTGGGTCAGCTTAATTAAGCCTCTTCGGACCGTACAGAATGTCCTGGTCAGCCACAATGGTTTGACAAAAGTTTATATTGCCAACTTTGCTGTGGGAGCTTGCTTGATTTCTTCCATTTCTCTTTTGTTTCTCTGTGCAGGATTGAGGCCCAGGTGGACCGTTGCTTTTTAACAAGAATGCAATTGACCTGGTTCTCTCATGGGATATCTGGGCTTGTGGCCATCAAATAAACTATTTTTGGAGGTGGGCAGTGAGATAGAACCAGTTAACACTACCTCCAGCAAATCTCCTTTATGCCTACTGGCCTCTTTCCTCTCCTTCCTTGAAGTGCCTACCAATACATATTCTCAGATGGGTTTGGAAGAGGAGTCTGCTACCTGCTGTGTCTGAAAAAGGGACAGTGGAAAAGGTCATTGGTAGTCAATGAGAGAAAATGTTGCTATAAATGAGTATGTCTCCAGAGTTAGTGTGGGAGACAGAGCAGCTGGTTATACTTTAAAATATGTTATTATTAGATGTTCCTTAACCATGAACTAGCATTAATGATAAGATTACATGGCTTGTGCATTATGGTGTTATCTTTAAAGAACTCACTAGTAATAGGGGTCAAGAACTCAGAATCTGAGTACTTATCCACATATACTCCACTGTTTCAGTGTCAGCTTGGATGAAGCTGACAATCCCCAGTTTTACAATGAAATTGGAAGTTTTCTCAATTTCAGACAGTTTCACCTAGCACCTACCTAAGATGATGGAAATCCCAGGAAGGAAAGTAGCACTTTCATTTTGGCAAGTTGCTTAGTTTGTCAAGGTCTCCATTTCTTCAGCTATAAAGTGGGCATAACAACACCAAATTCCAGGGGTTGTTGTGGGGGTTAAATGCTATAAGGCATGTGAAGCACTCAGGAGAGTGCCTGCCACAAGCTGAGGTCTCTAATTTCTCCACTGTTCTTAGTGACAAGTGCTTAAGTATGACTAGATGTCAGGTACAAGGCCAAGTGCTAAGGTTTGAAGATGACTAAGAGCCCTACCTGAGAGATTGTTTGCAGTTGTTGGGGGGAAAGATGCTTGAATATATAAGATTAAAATGAAGAATTGTGGGTCCTATTAAAATTATGAATAGGGTAAAGTGAATGTCCCATTGTGCCTGGAATAGGGGTGAGCATAATGAGAAGGGCTTCTAGATCAGATCATCTGGATCTAAGACTTGACATATGAGTAGGTGTTCATGAAGCAGATGGGCAGGAAAGAGTCCAGAGAGGAGGGAGCTCACTTCTCTTTTGCTTGATTGAGTGCCTGTGATAGAGGGGCCTGCAGCACAGACCTGGAACACTCCCTGTGTGCCCCTCCCTAGGCTCTTCACAACACACTCAAACTGCTGCCTCATTTCGGTTTGCTGAAGGTGGGAGATATTACCATGTGTAGGAGTGATTGAGAGGAGAACAGTCATCCAAAAGAATTCAACTTCCACAATCAGAGTGCTTTCAGGGCATGCAGAGGAGACCCTACATCCCAGCTCAGCTTTTTCCAGGGCCCTTAAACTCCACAGGGTAGGTTGATTCCTGCTGCATTCAACCTTTGTGTGCAGCAGTGTGGGAGGTGTATTGAGAAGGTAACTGGGAAAATGGGCTGTGTACATAAGAAGAATCCTTACTACTTGTTACATAGTAATGAATTCTTCCCATTTCTCTGACCTTTTCCTTCCTTCAGGGAGTTCAACTGATTTATGCTGACTCTAGGAGGCAGGTGGGACATCAATCATTTCTCTTCATTTTCTTCTTCCAGGGCTGGAAGAACCTAACTCAGTTTTGTATATAGTACATACTCAATAAGTGCTAGTTGAAAGAATGAGTAATTTCTTATGTGAGTAGCAGCTCTTCTCAGCATGTATTTGGACAGCAAGTCACACAAAGGCAGAGCTTACCACTGACCTGCTCATTGGAATATGTCCAGGGCCAGCATAAGGCTTGACATTTGGTCAGTGCTCAGGAGAGGTCAATGTATTTTTGTAGTCATTAGCACAAAGCTTCAGAATGGTCTTACTTTCCCCCACTCTTACTGAGTTACTACTCCTTGTAGATTGTACCTGTAAATATTCTCACATTTGTTTCCTTTACATCCCTAGTGCTGCTTTAATTTAGACCCTGGTTATTATCTATCTAGACTATTATAAAAGCCTTTACCCAGTTTCCTGGTCTCCTTGTTTCCAGTGTCATCTCACCCTTCCTAATCCCTAGCTTACTTTTTAAAGGTGCAGACTGATCACATGTGACCCCATCGTGTGTGTGTATATGTGTGTGTGGTGTGTATTTCTTAGTCTATAAATTTTCTTCATAATATATTCTGGATCTAACTCTCAAGACATGATCTCCTTTTGCCATTTGCTGTAATCGGATGTACCACTCATCATTCCACTAATATTTCATATCTTTCTATCTTCATGAACTTGCTATATCATTCTTTTTTCCTGGAATGCCATACCTGTTACTCAGTGCTCAATTTGAATGCTACCTTGCCTTAGCCAGAGGCAGAGAAATTGAAATGTTAGAACTAAAAGGGCCCTTGGAATCTTCCACTTCTGCCTCCTTATTGTATATGTGGGAAAATCAAACCCTAGAGGAGGTGAGTAGGCTTATGTTAGATCAATGTTAAAGCCAGGGCCAAAGAAGGATCTCCTGGCTCATAGTTTACTACTCTTTCTATGTGAACATGCCCTTCATTCACCTTCAATAAATTCTCTTATGACACTTTTTATACTCCATTTTTTTTTTTTTTTTACAATTTTCTAATAATTGTCTGGATTTGTAGCTCTGAGAGCAAAGACCATTTCTTAATTTTTTTAGTATATCCCACAGCACTTAACACAGGACTTACACATGGTAGGTGCTTTCTACATTCACTAAACATGAGTGGGTGGATAAATATGTGGATGGGTGAGTGCATGGGTAGGGGGATGGTTGGGTGAATGGATGGAAGGATGTGTGAATGGGTGGTTGGGTGGATGGATAAATGAATGAGTGAATGGATGAGTAAATAGATAGATGAATAGATGGATGGGTAAATGGATAGACGGGTGGATGTATGATAGATGGATGCATGGATGCTTGACTAAATAATTAAATAATTATTGATGTAGTAGTTCTCCAAGAATGTGCTCAGTTATCCTAATAGCCCCACAGCAGACTTTATCTGCAAATGAGTGTATTGTACAACACAGCTGTAGGTGTGGCTTATTTTCACATGTGATGAGGAAAAGATTATGGGAGGGGGCTGAGTAAGGGATATTCCCTTCCAGGTGTGTATAATAATAATAACAACATAATTCTTCATTTGTTTCAGTTACTGCACTAAGTACTCTACATACATGATAATATTTAATCCTCACAAAAACTTTATGAAACAATTGTTCTTATTCCCAATTTATAGACACTTAATGAGATTGAATAACTTGTCAAGGAAATTGCAGAGCTAGGATTTGAGCCCAGCTTTTTCCAATTCCAAAGCTCAAGTCCACACAAAGACAGAAATATCAGGGTGGCATTTGGGTGTGAGGCCTTGGAAATCAGAGCTGAACCCAGTCAGACCACTAATTTCCTGAGCTAGCAAATCACTTAATTTGGTTTCGAGTTTTATTCTCTGGTTAAATGGAAATAATAAAATCCTCTTAGCAGAAGTGCTGTGAAAATTAATGACTGCATATGAAGTGATTTAAGATAGAGGTTCTCAGATAAAAGGAGCTGGAGGGAGGGAGTTAAGAGTGCTATCAGGAAAGAGGGAAGAACTAAGTTTATCTATTTCCATGGGCTGTTTTGTGAGTGGACAATGTACTTGTAAAACATTTAGCTTCACATTGATTTGCACTGAGGAAGAGATCTGGGCAGGAAGTAGAACCTACTAAATAATTTCTATATTCAATTTCTATACATTTATTAAACATTGTTTTAGCACTACAGTATTTTAAAAGAGAACTACTGTTATGAATTAATAATGGTGGTAATTAAATAGCACTGGAGAACCAGAAGCAAATGTGTCACATGGCCTTGATCTCTGAATCAGCCTGGCTTCTCCAATGGTGGGCTCAGAGTGCCATGTTCTTTTCCCTGGTCTGCTTGTACTTGGTCATGGCAGTGGGCAAAGGATGGAAAAAGAGAAGCTCTTCATGTCACCACATCCTCTTGCCTTCTTCTCTGCAGATAAGAGTGTCTTGGCATGATTTGCATAGGTAAGATTCCTTCTCCTGAATTTCATCAGCCTTCATCAAATTGTACACAACCACCACACATGCCCTATTGAATAAATGAAACTCCCTCAGCCTCTTCTATCCTAGCCATGTTTTACTGTATATTCACATCTACTTTCTTATCTATTCATTTGCTCCTCGATGCTTATAGAACATTAACTCTGTGCTAGATACTGTTCTAACACTGGGGACACAACAGATGTGATCTCTACCTGGTGGAGAGATTCATTGTTAAATAATCACAAAATGAAATAATTGGTGGCAAGGCATGACAAGAGTGATGAGGAAAAGTAAAGGGAAGAGAGAAAGTGTATTTCAAAAGAGCATGACTCTGTAGGGTGAGGAAGACTGACCTGTAATCTGTAGGTCAAGGAAGACTTCCTGGGGAGGTGATTTTGAGCTGGCATGGAAAGGTGAGCAGGGATTAATAATTAATAGGGTTTATAGTATCCAGTTCCTCTGCTAGGTGTATGGGATACTAAGATAAAATGAGCCCAGGTAGTAAACAATACAGCCTTAACCTCAGGATGCTTCTGGGTCCAGGGAATGAACAAACACTGGTAGTGATGGTACAGAGAAGCAGGTACCATAGATAGAAGTGTGTTGACCAGCCAGGCATGGCTCAGCGGTTGAGCATCAACCTAAGATCTAGGAGATTGCTGTTCAATTCCTGGTCAGGGCACATGCCTGGGTTGTGGGCTTGATCCCCAGTCAGGGGTGTGCAGGAGGCAGCAGATCAATGACTCTCATTATTGATGTTTCTATCTCTCTCTCCCTCTCCCTTCCTCTCTCTGAAATCAATAAAGAGATATTAAAAAAAAAAAAAAAAAAGAAGTGTGTGAGGAGGAGGGGATGGTACTGTTACCTGAAACATTCCCAGGGCCAGTTCATACCGTCTGAGGAGTCTGAACTGCTTAGAAGCATGAGTATGATTAGTGGATGAATGGCAAGGAAGGGGAGTGAGGGCATTTTATGGAAAGGAAAGAACTCATGCAAAACCTCAGATTGCTGAAGCATCCCTTTGAGAAAGCATGCATAGATTTTTGAATCTGGAGTTTAAGCATATGTTAAGAAGATGAGAAGGAGAGAGGGAGAGAAAGGAGTTTGGTAATGAAAGGCCTTGTGAGTTATGCTAAGGAATTTAAACTTAATCCCCCTTTTCTGTGGGGAATTGTTGAGAGGTTTTAATTAGGGGAGCAAAGTGATCAGATTTGCACTAGAGAATCCTCTCTCTTGAAGGAATGGGCTGGATGGGAATCAGAAAGCCACATTAGAAAACTAATTTAGAAAGAACGAAGAGCATGGATGGGATAGAAGGTGCATTTGGGAATGGCCTTTTGAGACAGGGTGACTAGTTGAATGTAGTTGAGAAGGTACTATGTCTTCCAGGAAGTAGTTCTCTGCCATGTTCCTTAAATAATGGGTTCCTTGACCAACTGTATTTCTTATTTTGCCCTCATTTAGAGTCCACCTGCAAAGGACCATTATGAGGAATCCAGCAGCAAAGACTCCTGATAAGTTGGTTTAGGTTTTCTAAACGTCTTTGACCATAGTGCTATTTCGTTTTTTCACATAACATTTACCAGCATCTAGATTGATATTCCTAAAATTAAAAACTGAGCCATCAATCCTTGCTTAAAATCATTCAGTGATTTTTGGACAAAGTTCAAATTCCTTGCCTTACACCTCAAGGCCTTTGTCTAACTAGTTTTTGGCAGAGCCCACTTTGGGAATAGTGCTCAGGATGACTCCATTTGTAGATCTTCTTTTAGAGAAATGTCTTTTCAAGTCTTTTGCACATTTTATTTGGTTGATTTCTTATTATTGAGTTGCAGGAGTTTTTTAAAAATATACTTTGAATATTACTATCTCGTCAAATATAGCATGTGTTGAAAATATTCTTTCAGTGTCTTGAGGTAACAGGACTATGTGAAGATTCTAGGGTAAAGATGGTGAATGAGTTGGACAAGTTAAATTTGAAATGCCTGAGGAATATTCAGGAGCAGACCCCATAGAGACTGTCTTGGTTAAGTATCTACATTTTCTTAAGAGGAAAATATCCTGGCTATTGTCAAGACCTATATGTCTGTGTCTTCATTGTGAACATCACTGTCTACATTTTAGGCTAGGGCCAGTTACTGACACCTAGAAGCCTTAAGTAAACCTATGAAGAACTTGGTTGTGAGAAACAATGTATAAGAAGATATTCATGAATAATTTGCAGCAAATCTATTTCTTTTGATGTTCAAGTCTTCACTTGCATCAAACCAGACAATCAGATACTTGCATGTTAGTGCTGTGTTGTTTTAGACTCTCAGACACTCATGTTATTGAAGCATGCTTTGGTTTATGTCTCAGCTTTGTAGAAGAAAGTTGTAAGTCACATCCGGGTGAAACCTGTTGTTGATTCTAGGTTAAGTCTGATGTCAAGGACTTTCTCCAAATATTCAAAATATCACATGATCAGGATCTATTTATGAAGTTGCTTTTAAGACCTAAAGAGAAGAAAGAATGTGCTTCTCTTGGATATATGGTTTGTTTTTTCTAATGGATGTGATGAATCTGGCAACTATCATGTTTCTGGTATTAGGAGATAACACAACTTGTACAATCATCCCTATACAGATTGTATAGGTTATCTCTGACTTTATGGTTCTCTACTCATAGTTTTTAAAAAATATTTAACTCATTCATCAAAATATATACTTTGTGACCTGTCTCAAATACTCCATAGAACAAGGAGAGTTAAAGAAAAGTCAGTGAAGATGACCTGGAGGCAATTGGATATAATGGTTGAAGTGTAGGGGGAATTTTTATTTAAAATTACGGGTTTGGAAGTCATCTGAATACAAATGATAGTTGATGCTGTGGTGATAGATAAAGTCAACATGAGATGATGAAAAAAGCAAAAGGCAGAACCTCAGAAGCACTGTGTATGAAGTGAAAGAAAGCAAAGGAAACACTCAGTAGACAGGGAAGAAATATCCATGGAAGTAGTGGCAAGAAGAGAGTGTTTTCACTATAGATGAAGAGGGATAGCATAGAGAGAGAAGTCCACAATGTCAACTCCCATAATGTTCAAGAAAGATAAAGACCTTGGAATTTGTTAGTGGCTTTAACAAGTGAGAGATATAATTTGAAGAAGGAACCCAAGTTAGAAGAAGAAGTTAAAAATATAGGAATGGAAAGGGAAATTTAGAAAGAAAAATCTTGAGGACTAGGGGAGAGATGAGATCCAAAGCAGAGATAGAAGGTTTTGCCCTAGAAAGAAAGGAGACTTTTTCTATGAAACGTGATGACAGAAGAAATGATTGGCATGGCAAAGTCTGTGCAGCCGTTCACCAAATTGTTTTCCTTTTTTCCTCATACACAGCTTGACAACATTCCCAATCTCTTCACTTGCATCAAATATAGTCATTAAGTACCCTTGGGGAGCCACTTAGGGATGTAACAGAAGGGAACCCTACCAATTTCCACTAAGTACAGTCATATGATTAAGTACCAGCCATTGGAATGTGAGTGGAAATGGTGTGTGCCACTTACCAGAATTCCCATGCACATCTCTCCAGACTTTGTCCTCTGACTTATGGGGATGATGATGTTCACGGAGACTTTGGAAACCACTTGGAAAAGATAGCAGAACCTTCCTCAGTATAGGTGTCAGAAAGTCTGTGATGAGCAACACTCTCCATACTCCCAGCCCTTTTCTCCCAACTTGGAACCACCCTGGACTACATTATAGGAGTCAAATATAAACTTTTCTTGTGGGAGTTATTAAATCATTTCAAGTTGTTACATGTCACAAGGTTACATGCTAAAGGTATCCTGGAATAGAAAATAACTTTTAAAAAGAGGAGAAAATGGCTTTTTGAGGAATAATATAAACCCAGTGGATAAGGAGCCCGATGTATAAAGCACCATGGAAGAGGGTTCCTGGCAGGGCAAAGAGCAAGCACATTGAAACTGTGTATGTTCCTGACCACCCCAGAAGGTGAAGATTCATACCCATCTTATCTTGTCTTCACTTTTCCCTGGCTTGCTTTTTGTACTTTCAAATTACAAACAACATTTCTCTCCATTTACCTTTCAAAGATGTTTGAACTGTAGACATAAACAGGATGTAACGTGCAAGTATTTTGGTCCTATATTTTCTTATATGTTGGTCATTATCTTCATTCAGTCACACCCAATAAATTTTTATTGCTTTTAACTACACATTCCAGACACATGCTAGTGACAAAACAATATACACAATACAGTCTTTTCCATGACATCTTTACTGAGTCAGACAATTAGATAATCATTATTATACAGGTTATGAAAGGAGGTTATAGGAGCAGCAAAGAACAGAAGGCAGAACTTGGGGAGCAGTGCATAAGAAGTAAACGAAAGCAGAGGAAAAGCCAGAGCTGTGAAGTCCTGGGAGCTTCTAAAGGAGCCACTTAGGGAAGTAAAAGAAGGGAATCCTACCATACAGTCTGCTTCATTATCCATGAAAACACCCATTAGAGGAAGCATGGATTCATGAAACCCACATCATTTGGACATTTTAGTCTTCCCCTTCAAAATCTTTTTTCAGGGTTAGAGGGTGGAGGCTCAAAAAGATTCATTTTCCTGCTGCTTCGGGTCCTTTGTTAAAGGTGATAATAACAGTAAGTTGGTCAGAAAAGCACTGATAGGAAGGAGAAGTGGACAATCTCGGTAATTCTCTAACTTGGATGTCAATCCTTGAAGAAGAGACCATTGACAAAATCACCTTTCTCAATGACCACTTCCCATCCTTGTCACAACCTGGCACTCTAAAGTCGGCCGGACACTTCCAGATATCCACTTGTTTCATGCCACCTTCTAACAGGTTGGTGCTGGGAGAAAAGGCAGAGCTTGTACCTTCTGGCTGGGACAAGCCCACTATGTGGGGTGGACAGTGCCTGGGACCATTAGTGCCCCTAGAAAAGGGAGCTGCAGGCAGTGCTCAGGCCATGGGGTCAGCACAGAGCTGCCTTGGGCCTTGGCCTCTCTGCTCTTGCTTGAGCTGGGAGCGTAGAGCAGAGTGCTATTTGTGTCAAGAGTAAAAGTCCAAATAAAAGGTAATATGTAGGCATTTTGTCCACAGTTCATGTGGCATCTCCCAGAACTAAGGTGCCTTGGCTGGGCATCTGTTCGAGCTGCATGGGCACTTTATCCTATCTTTCTCCAGAGGCTGACCCACACAGAAGCCTGCATTGTTAGTCTCTGGCCACCCATTCTGCAGTCAGTGGCTCTCTCCATTGCAATGCTGTGAGCCAAGACATTTTAGATAACCTTGGCAATTCGTATTGTCCATTCTCTGAGCATCTGTGCTCACTGTTGCTGTGGTGATTCATCTGTGTGGAGCATGCTTTAATGATGCGTTTTATATGAATGCAGCCCTAGCTGACAGTTATAAATCCCGCTTGCTTTAATGGAAACAAAACCTGTAATGCGCCTATTAACTGGTAGGTTTTTATTTTAACCTCCTGTGCTCTTCAGATAAAAAGAAAAATCTTCCCTGAGGGAATGTGGGGTTTAAGTTTCAAATTCAAGTGATAGTAAATTGTTCTTCTCCCAGTACAGAGCCTGTCACAAGGTAGGGGCACAGCAGATCCGAGTTCCTCATCTTCCTTAAATGACTGGAAAGAAACCCCTGCCTCTGGACTGAGTCCTGGAGAGTTGTGGGTTTAGTAGAACCAACAAACTTTGAGAAAGGAAGTGCGACATTCTCTTGGGTTGGAAGACTGCTGACCACCTGATTATTGTTCCATGAGAGTCATCTGTAGAGACGTGCTGGTCACCCTTCATTTTGCAGCTGTGAGAATCACCGCTTTCTTCTTGTAGAAGTTGGAAAGGAAACTTTGCATTTCTGTTTCAGAGGCTGCCTGTGCCCTGCTAGTCTCTGCTTGCTGCTCCCAAGGGCTTCAGAATCACCTGGGGTGCACCCTCATAGCTCTGATTTGGAATGTCTCAGGCAAGGTCCCATGCATTAAGAAATACTGGGCCTAAACTTTGCAGTGCAAGGGACTGTCATAGGACTAAGAAAAAGAATAACCTGCAGCTGGAAACATAGAGTTGGCAACAAGTAACAATGAAAGGCATGTTTCTTGTTACTGCTGTGTATTGGCTCTGGGTGCCATGCCGTGGGTGCTGGGCATGCTAAATTATGTCCATTTATTCAATGCTACTAGGTGCTGATCCTCATGTTATGTGCTGGGAATACAGAAATGAGTAAGAAATAGCTCTTGCCTCAGGAAATTCATAGGCCCATGTGTATGCACAAACAGACAAATGTAAACCAACTAGTTATATGGTGCAATAATGTAGCATGAACCCAGCCTGAAGGGTCATGGAATAAAAATATTTGCTACCATTTATTGAGCACTTACTATGGTCTGGACTTTGTCTTACATCAATTAAGTCAAGTCATCACGACAACCCTATAAGGCCAGTAAGTAAAGAAGTTGAGGCTATTAAAGTAGTTTGACAAGGCTGCCCAGTTAATAAACAGCACAGGCAGATTGAAGTTGCCAAAGTCCATGTTCTTAAGAGCTGTAGTATAAGGTCTTCCTAGAGAGAAGGGGCCTGTTATTTGCTGAACACATACTATGTGTGGGGTTCACTAATTGAATATTCATGACATTTCCAAAGGTGACCAGAGCTCTGTAAGGGGGAACATGGTAAGCACAAATAGGCCGGGCACACTTTTCTGGATGCCACCGTTATATCCTTTGGTTCGAGTTTGAATAGTTGGAGGTATGCTGAGCTGTTGGATTCCTTAGCCTTCATGGCAGCTGGGAAGGTCACTTCCAGCTCTAGCTCCCTCCTTAGTTTACCCCAGTGTGCTTACAATACAGGGAACAGACTGCCCTGGTTTCTATTTCCTTGTCTCTCATAAGCCATTGATGCTGTGTGGATGGCAGCTGTTTCAGCCTAAGGCGACTGAGGATTGCATTTTTCATTTCCATTCTCTGACCACTTTTGAATGTGAGCTATATCCTTCCTTCTGCCAGTCCTTTGGATCAAATCACCCAGGTTGGTAGGTTGGTGCTGGGAGAATGCACCCATCTCCTGGAATAGGAGTTAGAGCTCTTCAGTTTCTCCTCATCTTTGCCTCCCACTGACTCATCTGACACACATTTTATCCAGTGGAGTTTTAGTTGAGGACACCCTCCTTATTTCTTCTCCTAAAAATGGTCATATCTTGTGTCCCAAGAATCATGGATATTCCAGCATTAGCCATGCGTAATGGGTGGTTCCTGGCACGTGGACTTGAAGATGGGCTCCACTGATGGGTCCTTAATCAATGTACAGCTTCCATTGTTTTTTTTAATAATTTACTATTTTAGGCCAATCACATCAAAGAAAAATATAGACTTCTTTTTCTTTCATTTGGTTCATCAAAAAGAGGAAGACAAAAGGTATGAATACTCTTCCTGTTAATCAACAGAGAAATTTTTCTCATCTGAATATGCAGCTTGGGGCCACTAGACTCACTACTGTAGGAGTGAAAGGTTGCCATCTGGGCCCTAGGGTATTAAACAGGCAGGCATGGTAGGTGGGACAACTGTGCCTGTTGAACTTAAGAGCTAAGCCTGGGAGTCACTAAATAGAGAGGCATACACTGTGAGCTGGGATGGCAGGGGTTGGAAGCCAGGGCAAGGACTGGCAGTTTCATTCTGGGATGTTATAAATAAGGTGACAGGCAAGTGGCGACTAGCAGATGATGCACTTCAGTAGCAGTCAAACTGGAATGATGGTCCTGGGCCTTCTGGGAGCTAGTGAGATGGCTGCTTCCGGGGGGGGGGGGGGGGGACTGGGAGGGGGTGGAGGCTGTAGGAGTCAGGGTTCATTTCAACACCTTGTGCTGGATCAAAAACACACACACTGTTGTTGCATGGACTCATTAGGCCTCACTGATTCAGTCCAGTACTGAGTCACAGGGCACTAATTTCAGATTAGTGATATATATTTCAATATTAACCTGTGAGTCACAAGTATCAAGAAGGGACTGATATGGTTTCAAATCATACCATGATGTCACTGGGGTTGAAAGACAGTCTTTTCCAGGGTGTTAAGGTGGCTGTTTGCCAGAGAGGAGCCATTCGGCACATTCCTGTCCAAACAGGCTGTTTAGTGTGCCTTTGTAGTATCCAACTGCTTCTTCCCAAGGCAGAGGCAGAATGAATGAGATCATGTGTGGAGAATGTTTGAAGATCTGGAAACAAAAGTTCCTCTATATGTAGGAGCTATTCTGCCATTATCCCCTGTCCAAAATAAATGGACTTTTCTGCAGCTTTTGATGGGTTCCAAGAAAACATGACAGCGTCTGTGCCCAAACTTGTCTGATTACCCTCACCCCTCACTAGCTTCTACTTGGAACTTGTGCTCATATCAGACTTTGAGCTTCGTTGGGACCATCTCTCTTTTTCCTGTTTGTATCTGGACTTGCTTTCTTCAAAACCATTGTGTAGACATCAGTTCCCCTGAGCATCACCAACTCTGATGCTCTGAACCAGTTGTCTGAGGTGAACCATGAGGCCCAGTCCTTCTCTGTTGATGTCATTTGTGGTCCTTGGTCTTGTTCATCTCTTCATTCTTTCATTGAGATTGTATTGAGTGTCTACTATATGCCATGTACTGTGGTATGAGTTGGGGACACAGAGATGAATGTGTATAAACCCTGAGTCCTGGAGTCTCTTCAAGGCCTGTGGGAGAGAAGGGCACATAATCCAGTCAGTCTGTGCAACAGATACAGGTGACAAATGGTAACTGTAATTAGAGGTGGGACAACATGCCCCAGGAAACACCTAGATAAGTAGATTGTTTCATTTGATGCCATATCTAATGATTACACTGAGCAAAGTGTTCCGTTCTGTAACTGAGTCATCTATCCAGACTCCTCTCTCTGGAGCCACACAGAGCAAATTACACTCCTCTTCCATAATAAGGGAACTTGGGGTATGTGAGGATTGCTGACTTCTCTTCCAAGGTTAATAGTTTCATGCCATTGGGTCTAGACCTATCTCTGTTTTCATTGCTCCCTTCTGGATATAGTTTAGTTTCTCAGTTTCTTTATTGAAGTGGGAAAGCCAAAACTCAATTCAATATTCTAGGTTTAGCTGAGAGAAAAGTCATAAAGAAAAATAAATGAGGAGCAATGAAAATAACAAAATAAAAAGGAACCTGGCACAGTGTGTGTGTGTCTAACGCATGGAGGAGAGAGAGGGAATATGCTTTTATTTTTAATTTTACATAATGCAAAGTCAGTTCAAAGATTATTTTAGTATAACATGATTAATTTTTACTGCCTTAGATTTTAACCTATATTCTCATTCCCTAGTGTGTTTGTGCTAAAGTCTAATTAAGAAAACTTGATGAAAATATCTGACTACATCCCTGGGCAGGTACTATGGTTGTCAGCCTCAAGTCACTCTTGACCTCTATTTGACTTTTCTCCATTATTCATTGCCTCAGCATCCTGGATGATTCTCCATTTCTAAGTAGCTTTCTAATGTAGTAATATATGTTGCTTTCTCTCTGCATCAAAGCCATAACCAAGTTCTGCTCTGATGCAGATGGCCACTGAGAAGGCTGGCACAGACAACTCCAAGGCCATTCTGCACAGTCTTTGTGAATAATGCACAACCTGAGTAATTCACTCCTTCACTATTCTGAGGAGTGCACAACCTGTGCAATCACACATCGCACTTGGATGCAGATAGCCTGTGATGTCTGCCTCTAAAACACAACCCAAGAATCCTGTTTCTAACTTTGGGAGAGTGTCACTATGTCAAAATTTACTTGTCATAAGTGTAGTAGATTGGTACTTGGCTTCTATTCCAACTATATAGCTACCAGAATCCCTTGCAGCTAGGGTTATGGTGGCAAAGCAGGGTCCCCCAGTTAGATGCACTCACACAAGATTTAAAAAGGGGAAATATGACAGAAGCACAGATTACTGCAGCTTTGGCTACTATTTCTGGCAAGCAAAGTCTTAAAGGTGCTGTGTCTACCTAGAATAAAATTCTATTGTATAGTGACCAGCCTCATGTCAGTAGAGAGGTAATTGTAGCAGCATGCTGATAGTTTCCAGATCCCTAGTTGTGGGGTTGTGTCCTGGAATTCAGCTGTTGCTGTGGCAGCCTGTTTGGGGTAGAGGGAACAGCTCCCCTAGTGGCCAGGTCAGCTCTGCAGTACCAGAAGTCATTCTTGGAGAGCTAAATAACAGCCTATCCTTCCAAACCATCCAATAATTTTGTAAGCACTAAATTTCCTGTACTAAATTCCTTTCAGTTTAAAATAGTTAAAGAGTACTTTCTGTTTCCTGAAACTGAACCCTGATGGATACATTTATCAAAGGTAGTCCCTGAAAGGTGATTTCAACTCTTTTACCTTAATTAAAAGTGTCCTGTGATTACACTTAAAGAGCACTGTGCTAGAACTTGAGTTTTAATCCTGTATCTGTTGCTTATACACCTATGCCTGTGACCTTAAAAAAGCCACTCAGCTCTTAAATCTTTTTTCTTATCAGATTAGGCAAATAATACCTGTTTTACATATGAGAGCACAAGTGGAGAGAATAAATGTGAAAATGGACTTCAAGCAATAAAACATGACTGCTGTCTTTTCTCCTCAGTATAATATACTCCCCAATAAAACCCAATCTCTTCCTTTCACAAAGTATCAGTTAGAAAATGTATATGTATCACAAAGTGAGAAGTAATATTAAATACCCTGCCTCCCATTTTATTTAGCATTCATTGTGACTATTTTCAAACCAAATTCTCTGAGACTCTAGAGAGAGAGTTTGCATTTATGGAATAATTTCTAAATGAATAAGTGAAAAGTTGGTGAACTAAAGGAACCTCTCAAAGTCAGGAAACGATCAAGGTAGACATTAGTATTACCTAGTATGTGAATTTAGGAAAAAGATGAAAGTTTATAAAGTGAAATAATATCATGTTGACAGGAGACCATTCATTCTCTATTCCACTCTCTGTTGAATACCTGTCAAGTGCAAGGCTTTCTGCTAGGCATTAGGCCCTTTCTAGATGTTAAAATAAGTACATTAGGGAAGATTTTACTGTGTGTAAATTATATATCAGTTAACTTGACTAAATAAAAAACTAAGACACTGAAATAAACATAATGATTACTCATTTTCCATTCCTAACAAAGCTTGTTTGTTTTCTATAACAGACCCACTGCACAGCACGCTGTAATTCACTCCTCTGTACAGATAATTACTCTTTGCCACACCCCTGCTTGCCTTCACTCCACTGTTCCTTCTCGTGGGAATCCCTGTACATGTCTTCCTACAGAATAGCTAGCTCCTGTAGGGCCCTGGTCAAAGGCACCCTACTCTGAGAGAGCTGTCGTGTTCTTTAAGTATAAATTAATCCCACTCTCTGCTGTTCTAGTCATTCGTATTTGTTAACTGTAGGATGAATTATTTTTCTGTCTCACATTTTGTTTTAATTATTTCATTAGTTTTTAGATATATAAGTATAAAGTATTTATATATTTTAGTTAGCTATTTTAGTTAATTGAATCTGGCACAGTTTAGCACTGACAATGAATTAAGTTTGCTAAATTCAATTTTGAATGGATCCTACCAACATTTTACTGTATTGAATAGTTGAAAGAAAGAAATAACCATAAACTAGATATAAGTGAGGCCTAAGGAAAAATCAATACTGTCTTCATTTTTGCCTAGCTTCTGCCTGCCTATCCTCACCACATGAACAAGTGTTCACCCATCTTGTTAGAAGCAGATAATATAGTAGTCAAGAAATATTGGAACAATAGAAAATAATGCTACCTTTTTAGCCTTAAGTCTAATTGTATACAATGCCAGATACATAAAATTTCAGGGAGAAAAAAGTGTGTGATTTATTCAAATCAGGATTTAAACCAAATAAGTGAAGTACATAAGTATATTTTGTAAGCATTCTAGAATTACTATTTTAGGGTGTGTACATATCTCTTCAGATTCAGGAAGAAGGTAAAGGCTTGCAACTGCTTGCCTGAAGAAGTAAAATCTAAGGAGTCATTAAAAGATATTAATGTTATTAATGGAAATGCCATACATACATTTGCAAAGCTTATAAAGTGCCTAATTTTTTTATGTATTATCTCATTAGATCCCCACAGTAACTCTGTGTGGTAGATAGGGCACAAGTACATGAAGAAATGGATTTAGTCTAACAATTGTCTCTGACATACCAAACTCTGTGGTAAATGATTTAGAAAAATATGCCTACCTGAAAAATTTATTAGCTGCCATTTTGTTTTAAGATGTTAGGCTGTACCATTAATGAGCTTAATACCCTTTAGTTAGGGTCAGAATCAGCCAGTGTTTCCCTGGAGCCGACAGAAAAGCAAAATAATATTCTTTGAAAAGAGGGCTATGTTCATATGGGTTACAATGCTGGCATGTGTATGGTTTTGGAGTGTTTATTAACATCAAAGCTGTATAAAACAAAAGATGCTGAACATTTGATTCCAGGAATTTGTCTTTCTCTCTCCATTGTAGTATATATCCACACCAGATAATACAGAGCTGAAAGAAGATGGGGTGCAGATCTGAAATGCTCTGGACTGGTTACATGTAGGCGAGAATCAAAACCTTGTTTACTTTCAGCTATCTGTTCAATTGGTATGATGCCAACTAGAAATCAGAACTTTTTCTGAGGAGAGAGGTTAGAAAACAACTCTCTTTTGTTTTGAATAGGGACATGAAATATGGAAAAGTATTTAAAATATGACAGAATTTTTTCAAGTAAGATATTCATTTGTTTGGCTAAAAAAATAGCACTGTGCTATATGCTGGGACATACAGATAGGGATAGAGAATGACAAGGTTCTCATCCTTGAGGAGCCCACAAGCTAATGGGGAAGATGAACACGCAAACAAAATCAATTCAATAAGAATGTCTATAGTAGTGTGGAGGTGAGAGCAGTGGCCTATCTGAAGAGATGGGGAAGGCTTTTTGGTGATGCTGGAAGGTGCAGAAGCTAGTTTTGGTGAGTGGAGAGAGAAAAAATTAGTCCAGGCAGAGGAAATAGTGTAAGCAAAAGCACAGAGACATGAAAAGTAGGGATGACTTGTTAAAATGATCAGTGATTCATAAAATATGTGCAGGAATTCAAATTAAGATGGAGTAGATGAACATGAAAATAAAGAGAATTTCTAAATGATGTCTCTGAGACTACATTTACATTGGGGCTCACTTTTGGTCTAACAAGTTTTTTAACCTAAAACCAGAGAAATCCCACCAGCAAACTTTTGGTACATTGATTCCCTGATGTAATCACGTCATAGCCCCTTGGAGCTCACACTGTGGCTTGATAAGAGTGTGCACATGCAGTCAAAAACACCTTTGCCTGGCTGGGTGTGGCTCAGCTGTTGAGCATCGACCTGGGATCCAGGAGATTGCGGTTCGATTCCTGGTCAGGTCACATGCCCGGGTTGTAGGCTCAATCCCCAAATGGGGGCGTGCAGGAGGTGGCTTATCAGTGACTCATCATTGATGTTTCCTATCTCTCTCTCCTTCTCCCTTCCTCTCTCTGAAATCAATAAAGATATATTTTAAAAAACAAAACCAAAAAAACTCCTTTGAGTTTTCCTGTTCTCCTTCCAGGTCTCCTACTCAGCAGTTTGGCTATTACAATAAGTGCTTAATGTGTGCTCTAGCACTGTTGAGGTATCATTTAGATGACTGCAATGCTGAGCTAAAACAAGTCAGAGGCCACAAGTGCATTAAGGACTCATCACTACCAGCTTGCTGGGAATTCAGTTGGTGGAATGGTGGTAAGCCTCAGACAGCCCACTGAGACATGATCCTATTTGTGCTCTTTCCTCATCCTGTCCCAATCCCTCATGCTCTGTCCCTTATAAGTGCTGCCTCTCAATGTTTGAAGCAAATGTGTAGCCTGGCTGCTTTTTCTTGCACACTCCTTGGGAACAGAGAAATGTCAATTGGTGAAGACATTGTTACTGCCTCTCTAACAAGAAAGGGTTTGGGGCACTGTAGTAATTGCCATGGGATTTTTTAAACATCTGTTTTTTTTATAATTATATACATTTCAGTGTATATTTAAATTTTTCTGGATATCGCAGTTGTTTCAGTTATACTCATTTGGTTTTGAAAGAAAATTACTAGAAGGTTTACACATATTTGATATATATTTAGTATGCTTTAAATATAGCATCCAATGCCACCCCACAGATTTCTTATTAACACTGGTAAAGGTCTATACATTTAAGCAAGCTCTTCTTTTATTTTTTTCTGCATCCATCTAATACTAAGCATTTCTTCATGGTCATCATTCAATTAAATTACAGTACTAGACACACCACAAAGTGCTGGACACTGGGCTGATAATAATACCAACAATAATACTTGTAATAACAATCATTAGTCCAATTATCTCTCACAGGTGTTCTAGGGGTCGCCAAGAAGGTATCTATGGACACATGCTTGGTTTTATGGGGCACATGCATGGTACATGCATGCTCTCTTCCCCCACAGAAAAAGACAAAGTTCAGCCTATAGCCTTAGCCTCCAAAGAATTCCCTTTGTCCCAAAGGGGAACAATTATGAGGACAAAGGGAGGAGCCCATATTTTGTAAGCCGCTTACCCATCAAGTTACACTCTGTGTTGCTGTGAATCCTTCTTATTTTAGCTGTCTTGGGTCTCCTTATCCTAGGCAGTGGCTGGGTCAGTTTTTCTTATCATGCACAATACAGGTAATGAATAGTATAGGTAAATTCACAACAAATTCTTTGCCTGTATTTGTTCAAATCTTCAGTACCAAATCTGCCTTATTCATTTTTCTAAAAACATGTATTCTTACCAGCAATACTAACACACCACTGCTAGTACTTGATGGTTTTCTGATGTTAGAGGCCAGGAAAAATTTCTTCATGCATGGATTCAGCAGCTAGCATTTATTAACTACTGTGAAACAGAAATTTTAGCAGATAATGAAGACAGTTGAGTAAGACACAGTTTCTATGCTCAAAAAGACCACCTGTGACTTATTTTTTATTTATGTGGCCCTGAGTTTGAGGCATTTGACTGACATGTGCCAAATGTCTCACTGGATCTTCCATCCTGGAGGAAGGACTGATGTAAGCTGGAGTCAAGCAGATGTCTGGGCCCACATCTACCTTCTGAGCATTAGAGGCCTCCTGGGTGCACTTAGAGTCTTCAGGTAGAGTGCTTGAGAGTAAGCCAGGAATGTCCTCATTCATCTTCTCTCTTGACCTGTAAGTGCTATACTGAACTCTGACCTGTGTCTAGGTGAGAAATCTTATGGATACCTGAGTCTCAGAGAAGCTGTCACCCTGTGACATCGCTGTGAAGTTCAAATGTAGGCAAATGTTGAAACATAATCTTACATGTTAGGTTTGAATATTTTCAAAATTAAAAAGATATACCTTTGTTTTATATTCCATTTGTGTAGTACTTAATTCAACACTGCCAGTTACTAATTTGGATAACTCTAGTAATCTAAATAAATCCTTCCTTTATTACATATAACACTGTCAGTGATATAAAAGCTATGCAGAAATATCATATATATGAAAACTTAAATGTTTACATTTATTGAAATAACTTCTCTATTTGTAGATTTAACAAAATTAATGTAGAGCATCACCCATAAGAGGAGTATGTGTGAGTACTTTCAGGTTAGTTTGTCTATATCTGAGCAGTTGTAGATAGTTTGGTAGTAATCACTGACTGGTGAGGAGGAAGAAAGAAGGGAAGTTGCAGAAGGAAGAAGTTGGAAGATGTCTAGGAAGGTTTTGAGCATTCAAGGACAGCAGGAGTGAATTGTGCCAGGGCTGGGTTTTGGGACTCTGTGGGTGAATATTGAGAAAGCTGGGTGATGGTGCTTGGGTACAAATACCTGACAGAACAGTTATGAATGAATGATTCTGGCAGGGGTGCAATCCAAGGAAATATAACTTGCCTTCTTTTTATTAAGTTTCACTTCAGGCAGAGCAATAATGACTGGTTTTTGTTCAGTTTGTGCTCCTAAAGCTCAGAAAATGAGTAGTCATTTTTCATCATTTTGTTTTCAAGATATCCCGCACTGGCTATGGCGAGCGGGCAGCCTTTCCTGATCTCACCCACTCTGTGCATTCTTGGGCAGGAACCCTCCCCTCTCACATCCTGTGGACACAGAAAACTTTAGCCACGGAGATTCATAACTACTTTTTCCTCTGTCTGAGGCTTTCTTGGCTTTGAAAACTTCCTGGGTTTGCCGACATCACCCTTATGTGGAGGAGGATTGGCCTGACTGCTGAAAACATACATGTAATTGAATGAATTCTATTAAGAAAAAGGAAAGAAAAACGAACCCAACTAGGCACACCTTCAATGGCCATTGTTCAACACTCAGAGTCTGTGGTTCTGCGCCATGGGAAGGAAAGGAAGAGGTGACCCTAGGAGGCATTTCCTATGTACAGATTAGAAAGAGCCTGGTGATTGGTCAAGAGGAAATGAAAAGAAGTGTTCTCCTTCCAAATAGGGTGATTCTGAAGCAGCTGACCTGAGGAAAAGATGTAATGACAGAAGCCTAATGAACAGGAATTTCAAAACAAACAAAGGTGTTATCACCACCTACCCAGCCAGGGGCTCCCTAGAATCTGAGGGTTCTATTCCTCACTACGCATAGAAAGCCAGACACATTCACTCTTCAGCAGTGTTTCAGCACCCTCTTTCAGTGACATATTCCAGTGCCGAACTGTTCTCAGCCTGGAAAACTTTTCTCACGTCTAACCCAAATCCCTCACACGGCAGCCGGAGCTCAGCGCGTCCTGTCCCCTCTGCTCTGGTGGAGATGGAAAAGAACCTGTCACCACTTCCTCCTTAAGAATCTTCAGACATTTGACGACTTAAAAACAAATCTTATTTTCCCTTGGTCATTCAGAACGTCTCTCCGAATCAGTAAATTCTGGAGAATCCTTGTCAAATCTTTATTTTCAGGGAAATAAGCTCTAACTACCAAGCAAATAAAATGCAGAAACAAACACCCCTGTTCTGCTTTGTCAAGGAAAACCCTTTGCCCTGGACTCTCAATTTTCAAACAGAATGCAGTGCACTGTTAAAAGAGTATTTTGTTTTCCTTTTCTGGGATCTATTGTTTGTTGCTTCAAAGACAATGAGTGGCTCATACAGCTGCAGTTGTCAAAGTATTAAACTTCCCTTGGAGGTCCAGATGAGCTCTCAGAGAGAAGAGTAAAACTGCCAAGTAGGTGTGTGTGTCTTGCACGTCTGCGTGTGAGGATGGGGCAGAAGGGCTGGGCCAACAGTGCCCTCCTTTCCGGCTGGAAGCACTCACTGCCTCTTTCTTTTAGGCTCAGGAGGCTGTCCCCACAGTGACACTCACACACTGAGGAACTGAATAATTGTTGGCAACATCTGGGGGATGGCAAGCCAGATTGGGCGGGGAGAGCATTCCATTATTATAACACAATGCCATAATAGGATACAAAATTCTTTTCATATCAATTCTTTTACAATAGGAATCTTAAAGCTTGACTTTTACACTGAAGAGGGAGGTACAATGCAACGCTATGTTGTGCTTTTGAAACCAAAGTTACCTTATTTATCTTGGGGTGCTCCGCGTGGGTCTTAGAGGCAAGGCTCTGCTTTCAGAAAGGGGTGGGCTCTTCCTGAGGGGGACTGTGGTGCTCTCTCACACCAACCAGCTCATAACCTTCTCCTAGAGGCCTTCCCTACACAGCTCTGAACCTGACAGCCGATGAGAGACTCTTGGGAAACTGGCCCTGCTGGAAGATCGGGCTTATTTTTCTTGCCCCATGACCAGAGGGCTTTGGGGTGTAAAGCCAAAGCGTGCCCAGGCCTCATCAGAGGATGCGGCTTGCAGTGCCTGCAAAGCTGCTTTGTACACGCAGATCTCAGAGAAAAGCGTTCACTTCAAACCCCCCCCCCCCCCCGGGGCCTTGGCATGATGCTAATTCAGGGCTGGCAAGGACAGGGTGTCCTCCTCCCTGTGCCACTTTCCCTGGGCCTCTCAGAGCCCAGTGCCTACCTCGTCAGTGTTGTTGACAGGCTGACTCACAGACCGGGCACAGATGCTGGAACCCAGAAACCTGGATGCTATTTCTAGCTTGGCTCTGGTCCCCGACTTTGGTTTCCTACCATGGAGCCTGGGTGGAGAAGTCATTGGGCAGGTGCTCAGCTAGGCAGACTATTTGGGGTGGACACATTAGAGACATGGGGCTTTTTCTTCATAAAAGTATAGAAAATGAGTTTAACAGTCCTTGTGACTTGGTTCATCTCAAGTGCAATCTCTGACTTTGGCAATGGTAGAGTAGGCAATATATTCAAGAAACCTCTACGAACTGTTGAGTTTCAATATGTTTTTGAGAATAACTTAAATTCTTACTCTTAATTCACTGTCATATTTATTTGTTGAGCATGCATTTATTTAGAATATTTAATAAAAGCCCTTCATAAAAATCTCCATAAACTTTTTACATAAATAAGCTGCATTCTTCAAGCCTCACAACTCCCCACAAGATCAATTCCTTTTTCAATTCTTTTTCAAGCACCCTGCAAGGTAGGGGTTGCTTGGCAATATTTCAGACTCTCTTAATAACAACATCTTATGGGGAAATTATGACATATTTTCTTATTTTCTATTAGGTTTATATTTGCTCTTTGGATGAAAGGAACTCCATATGTAAATGCAATTATTATTTTCTGAGTTTCTTATGTGCAGTTAAGCACAAGAATCTCCTGGGCTGTTTGTAAGGGATTCAGCCTGAATGTTGACAGTGAATATCAATGGAGAAAAGCAATAAAATCCATACAATTTAACATTGCTAAGGAGGGCCACTGTCTCCTGGGGGTTATAACCCTAATGAAGGGGTTCTCCTTCCCATTAGTAAGAAATAGCCCTGGCATCTTCCACAGCAAATGCTTTCAGAGGCTGAGTTTTCTCCCAGATTAGTAAACTGGCATTGGACAGTAGAGGACATTCCACTGAACTCGGGCCGTCAGGAGCTGAAGACAAAGGCAGCTGATTCAAATGCACCAAATTGGAGTTTCTCTAATCAAATATATTAAATTCACCATCATTGTTGATTGTTTTAATGGGAAGAAAAGGCAGCTGTACCCTGCATTTTCTAAGCATTTTATTTAGTGCCATGGGGAGGGTGGCAGGGGAGGGGAGGGAGAGTAGGAAGGGAAGGGAAGAAGGATAGAGATGGCTAAGAAAGCCACGGGAAGCTAATGTCTTTTGTCTTAAAAGTAAAACGATTTGCATGCTGTTCAGAGCCATACTGAGAGTTCCAAGAGCCATCGTTCATGGAGAAAAACCTAAGATAAGCAGTTTATAAAGCACGTTTACAGCAAGTGCACTGGGGAGCTTGGGCAAAGGGTGACTAGTGTTAGACAGATATGTTTTACTGGTTCCATGGAAGCCTGCCCAACTTCCTTCCTTAATGTAGGGAGTATTTTTCCCCTACATTATTTGTGCTTTATACAAAAGGATTTAAATTTCAAGACATTTGTGGGAACTTATTTCCACTCCTTTGTAACCTTCCCTGCTAAAAGCAGAATTCACAAAGGACCTTTTTCACCACGTGAGCAATGGGGTCCAAAATTCTAGTAAAGAAACTGATGGCCCAACCTATTTTTTTCTAAAACAGTTTAACAGAAAGTCCCAGTGTGACGCTTCCTGCCCAGAGTGCAGCACTACGTGCAGTGTCTTGGGACTCACCTCTAGCTTCAAAAGAGAGCTTGGGTGGGTGATGTCACTTCCTCTGTCTGCTGACTTGATAACAGGATGAACCTGAACAAGATATGAACCAGACATTCCACTGTGTAATTAATTATTTCACTCCATTGTAAGGCAGGGTACTTAGGTAGACATTGTTTTTGTACTTAGAGTTTTGCTCACACAAATGCCCTTCGAAGAGGAAACAAAAGGTCTAGGAATTGCCGTGTGGGCCTCACAGGCTCACACAGGCTAACGTGAGTCATCCAGAGAAAGGCCTTTGGGAGTTGGTGCCTGTTACAGCCTGAAGCCAGCCTGTTTCTGAGCTGGAATGTGAAAGGCAGCTGGCTGTGTCAAAGGGGCAGAGAATAAAGCAACAGTGTAAAATGCAGACACAATTTAGCAAAGAGAAGATGCTATTAAAATGGTTTCTGCTCCTCAGGCAGCTTCTTTTGGAGGGCCGCTTTTGGGAAACAAATGATTCTATTCCTCTTAGAAAGAAAAAGAAGGTGGGAGTTCCTTTCAGAAAAATGTTATCAAACTCTTTATAAATATCCCCATTTGAAGGGAATCAAAGGGGATGTGATAAGGCAGAATGAATATACTCCGGGGCATTGTATCAAGCCACACAATGCAAGCTAAATGAAGCTCTTTGTCCTTTTTTGGAGGAAAACTAATAACTCAATCAATCAGCTTGGGTCTCCTGTCATATACTGTGGGCATCCAGCCCCTTTATGGAGGTTCTTTCCTTACCATGAGACAGCTGCATGAGGCAGGCTCAGGGAAGGGAAGAAATTGCCAGTGCATTCCTCCCCACTTCCCTCCCCCTCTCACATACAATGCCTTTTTGTCCCAGTGGCCCCCATCCCTCAGGGCATGGCCTACACTGGGTGGAGGCCGTTGCCAGGGTGCTGCTTAGTTCCCAGCATTATCATCTTGTGGTGGCTCTGCAGGGTGAGCCTCCTGGGTCAGCTTGGAGTCACATACATCCAAGCTGGCAGGCTCTGGGGAGGTGACCACTGTACTTAGCTTGGGTCTGGGTTGCATTGAGTGTGGCTGTCTCTTTCCACTTGTGGATCGGGCCTGGAGGCAGGAAAGAGGGTGCAGAGATGCTCCTGAAAGCATGGGGGCCATAGAGAGAACTCAGGGCCAGCAGTTGAGCAACTGAGTTGCAGCCTAGCTCCAAGTTCACTAAGCAAGCCTTAGGCAAGTCACCTAACCTCACTGTAGCTTGTTCTCTGCAAAATAAGAGGCTGAAGGGGATGATATCCAAGGTCTCTTCCTGGTCCAGCAGCGTGCACCTCTTAGGAATAACTGAGGACATGGGATAGGGAACACTGTGGGCTTCAGAGTCAGATGGGCCTCAGTTTGAATCCTGACTTCACCACTGTTCAGTCTTGTTCAAGTTATAAAGGTTCTGTCTCTCTTTTGAAAACATATTGGGTTAAATCATATCTACCATGTGAAAATGTGTGAGTTTAATGACCTGAATTATAAGAAAGAGTGCAGTATGATTCCTGGCACACAGTATGTTCTTCTAAATGTCAGCTTTCCTTCTAACCTGTATGGTATTGACTGTCAAAAGAAAAAAAGTACTTAATAAAACTATGCCTTAGTCCAAAGGATTTGAAATTTTAAAAGAAATTATGTAGCATTTCCATGTCTTAGGTTAGCAGTTCCTAGACATTTCAATTTCAGAGACAAGTTGAAAAAAAATAATTTAGATTGGTTGGGGGGTAGAATTGTCAATTTTTTTATTTTGGTCAAGTTTGTGAAAGGATAATAGAGTAATTATCAACTACTCTCACCATCATTTCAAAAAATAAAGGCCATGATGACAAGTCTCTACCAGGTAAAGACACTTGTCTTCATTAAAATGACATATATGTCACACATGTATTTTTATTATACATAAAATATATATAAATTTTGTCTTTCCATTTTCTTCTATTTAATTTACTGTGGATGAGTGGCAGTTTGCCCCATTCTGCCACCAACATGGGGCTAGTCTTGGGAAATCACTTTCTTAAGGAATAAATTTAGCTTCCTTGTGTACCTTTATGTGTTTGTGTAAACTAACCTCTGCCACTTTATTTTTTATTTTTCTCTCTAATCTGTCTGCCCCTGTGTGTACAACACATACATTTCAGTTATATTGCTTTAGCTTACACAACCTACCCCAAAATTTTCAGAAGTGAGCTAAATGCTTTTCAGGTGTCATAAATTTCAATTCTGTACCCCTCCTCCCTCCCACTTAAAGTGATCTTTCTTAGTAGCACACTCAGCCTGCCTCCAGAAAAGAGGGTCCTCCTTTCATTGGCCTTCACAGCATTTTGGGGCTGCCCAGATGCACTGCCACTCTGCGTAGACTACTATGACACAGAAAGCAAAAGGGATCTCCAGCCTTCCCCCTCCTGTGGACCCACTTTGCCTGGGGCATCTGGTCTCAGCCCCGGCTTCTCTGTATGGGCCCAGCTCCCAGGAAAGAAAGGCTTTGATTTACTCAGTTGGTCCTTCACTCCTTTCCCTCTTGGTAAAAGGCAAGAGACCTCTGGGCTTTGCCAAGATTGCTCCTTCAAAGCAGGCGCCTGGGCAGCTTTTCTTCATCTGGGAATCTGGGCCATCACCCCTCAGTGTGGAGTCCTGGGCAAGCGTTAATGGAGGAGGAGCTGGGTGGGAAAAATGGACGGCTCTCTGCCTTCTCCTGATTCAGGTTCTCACACTGTGGCCTCATGTGCTGTGAATTATAGAAATACAAACACACCCACAATTAAATATAAGCACTAAAATGCTCTTAAATGCCAAGGGTAAGTGACTGAAATGTTCTCTTGATTTGTGCTGTCTATAGACAGCTTGCTTCCGTGAGTGCCAATGTGCAATGCAGCTCATGCTAGCCTGCTCTCTCTCCACTAGCTTGCCTTGTTAATGGTGCTTTCCTTTAACTTTCTGCTGCCAAAAACTAGAATTTTGCTGGGATCACATTTTATCTGTGAGAGGCTTGACCCTTCTGTAGTCATATTTGGTCTTCATGGGAGGTCTCCCCATGGTCAGAAAGGAACACGCAGAAAATCCATTAGGCACAATATCAAATCTCTTTCTGGGTAATAGATGTCAGTGCTACTCACTGAGATTTGAGTCAGAAGTCTGAAGCCTCCTGGAGCTGAGTGTGGCTGAGCCCAGTGGCCCAGCTGGCAGGCTATGGAGACAACCAAGCACAATGCCATCTCCCTGCTCCCCACCTGTGCCCAGGTCCTACAATATGCAAATCACAGTAACGTGCAGAGAGCAGTCAGGGTCTCCCCTCTCTCTTGCTCCCCCCTCCCCCAGGTTCTGCTGCTCAGGGAGTCTAGTTCCTGCAAGGTGTGGTAGAAGACACCAGCAAGGAAGTGGGGTGGGGTCTGCATTGAAGCCAGGCTTTACCTTTGTGGGCTGGTCTCTTTTGAAGTGATTTAGACCATAAAGAACAACAGTGCTTGTTTTTCATTTGGAAGGCTTCAGTTCTACCAAGAAGCTTCTTAAGTGTTAGGAGGCACACTGAGGTTCCTGCTCTCCCTTTATGTGGTTCGCAGTTCTCATGTTTTACTGATTTTTGATGTGGTGGCTGTAGCCAATGAAAGCAATTCCCCTCCTCCCTGCCCCATGCCCCAGTTCAAAGTTATAAACTGAGAGTTTTTGGTTTCTGTCTTCAACATTTCCTTTCTGACATCTCTGTAGGGCTGAGAATGTCATTTTCTCAGTCACTCCCAGAAGCTTCAACTCTCATATGCCCTTTGCTCATTAATGGGGTCAGTGGGATGCAGCAGAAGGGAGCCAGAGTCAGGGGCATAGGGCCACCTGGCTTGGCAGGCATTCCTGAGTGCAGACCAGGTGTTAGGTACCATTCTAGGAACTGAGGATACAAAGACAACCAAGCAGGGACCCCCACTCCAAGGGGGCTCTCTAGCCTTCCTGGGGACAGAGGTTCTTTCCTTTACCATGAGATAGCTTACCATGGGTGAGGCAGACTCAGGGAAGGGAAGAAATTACCAGTGCATTCTCTTGATGTGTCTCTTGAAGGCCACCAACATCCATTTAATTGCCAAATCCCAAGATCCTTTTCAGTTTATACTTCTTTACCTCCCTCCAGTTTTGAGCCTGTTGATCACCCCTTCTTTAGCTATTATTTTGTTCAATAGACACCAATGAAGTGGCTAATTCATATGCCAAAAGAAGAGGCACAGCATGATAGTTAAAATCAGGTTTTGGGGTTGTAACCTCCGTATTCACATCCAGCCCTGACTTGTCTTTGATGAATGACCTGGATAAGTTATGAAGCCTCTCAGGGGCTCAGTTTCCTCATTTATTAAAAGGAGCTAATAATATTACTTACCCCATAAGATTTTGTGAAGATTAGGTATGATAATATGGGGGATATGCTTAGAACAATATCCTGGTACATCGTAGGTGCTCAATAAATATTGACTTCTATTATTGTTTATTATTATTATTATTATTATTATTAGACACTGTGCTAATCACTGGGAGTTTAGCTGTGAACCCAATAGTATTTTCCCTCTCAAAATTTAAAGCCACTATGGGAGACAGCCATTCAACAAGTGGGCATTCATGTGTTAAAATAAAAACTTCAAGTAAAGAGCTGTGCTTCTGTAACCTGCTACTGCGCTAGTCTGCTTCCTAGATTCTTTAACCTTTCTTTCTCTACCTCCATCACTGACTTGTCTTTCTCTTTCTTCCACAAAGTGGGACTCAACGAGATTCCTTTTCTTTCTTTCCTGTGCCCCCACACCTACCCCAACTTTCCAATACAGCTGGCAGTGAAGTCTCAAGGTGAACTGAAGGCTTGGAATCTTCTCCATCAGGAGTCATCCTGGGGTAGCAGTGGGACAATGCAAGGAAGTGCTTAAGTGTGAGCTTCTTTGTCAGGGAGAGATGGCTTCAGATGGCTGCCCCCATCCAGGGGTCAAGTCTCCTGCAGTCACCTAACCTCTCTCTGACTCACTTTCATGATCTCAAAAAGGGAGATAGTAATATTCTCTACCTGGGATTATTTGATTATATAGATATATTCTCAACTATATATACACAATTTGCATATGCATACATCTAAGTAAACAAATGTTTACATACAAATACACACACATGTATAAACATACATATATGTATATGAAAAATTTCAATTCAGTGGCTGGTCCACAATAAACATTCAATCAATGGTAGCTCCAGCTCCAGCTCTAGCTGTTTTTGGGAACTGAGCATCCCTGTGGGGTGTGGTTATTGGGGCACAGTTTCTGGAATACAGAAAAGTAGCCCTGTACATTGACATTCAGCCTTGTGTCATCACTAAGCTAGGACTATGGGAGACAAAGTTGGCAGAGATGGGCTCATGCTCTTGAAAGAATTCACAGTACGGATTTATGCACATGTGACTGACTCTAATGCAGTCAAACTGAGGACACATGTCTAGATGCTCAGAGAGGAAACAGTTCTGCTCAGGCCATTAGAGAAGGTATCTTTAAGCTTAGTTACTTAAGCTTAGAGAATCAGAAAAATGTTGATGTTGGAGACGAAGCTGGAGGTAGGCATTCTTATTGGAAGACAGAGGAAAGTGTTTGAACAAATGCACAGATGTAGGCCACCACCTGGCAGATTTGGGCTCTAGTCATAGTGATTGGTGCACAACAGGCACAGAGGGACTACATCTAGAAAGAAGGCTGGAGTTATGGTGGAGGGTTTTTAGGCTGTTAAAGGGGTTTGCAGCTAACCACACTTTTGAGCTAAAAATGTGTTGCTCTAGAATGACTTAAAGAATCCACCAGGAAGATCCTAAATTGTAAGGAGAAAATATATTTAATAAAAGAAAGAGGATTTGTAAAATAAGGACATAAAGCAGAGTTGAATCATGCCAGCGATAGCACCTTTTTTGTTTCTATTGGCAAAGGACTCTGTCATTAAGCTATAGTGCCACGGACACCACTATCAGATTAAAATTGTCAACAGATTTCCATGTGTAATAGAAACTTTAACTTTTTTATTACTTAAAAAAGGAACATGGTGCCAAAACCACAGACTTGATGTTATTAAGCTTAGATATTTGAGCCTGGCTATGTGAGGAAATAATCTAAATACCAGTCTTTTCCCCAACTAACCCATCTTTTACCCATATCTGAACCTTCCAATGGCTTCTCATTACCTAATGAATAACTTCCAAACTCTTAAGAGTGGTTTACACCCTACTTTATCACTTCAACCTCTTCCCTTGTCACTCTTCTGCTGTACACCTATTCCCTGGCTATATTTAACTCCTTGTAGATGCTTGAACACGCTATACACCAACTTTGTGCTTTCCCTCTCCATCTTCTTGGCCTGGTTAATCTTTCTTCTCCTTATCCAAAGTTCTATTCTGATTCCACTTTTTCTGACAAGGCTTTCTGATCTCCTGTCACAGATAGTGCTTCTCTTTTGTTCTGGCATAGCAACTTGTGCCTATCTTTATAGCAATAAACTCTTCTGCCATATTATAATTGCTAATTTAATGGACTATCTTCCCCACATGCTTGTGAGCTTCTGAAAGCAAGAACTGCTTCTTTTATCCTATATTCCCAGTGCCTGGCACATCATATGGATAAGAAAGGAATTTCTGAATTGAAGAAAAACAATCCTAGGAATTCAAAACATTGCATTGTTTGCCTCAAGATGGCATTAAAACATTTCATGGGCTTAGAGACAGCATCTGTTCTTGAGTACTTAATATGAAAAAAATAAAAGAATCCATCCTGGGAATGCTGAGAAAGGCAGGGTCCTCTTGAGGAATTTAAAATTTTCAGCTATGACTTAGGCCAGTGCACAAATATTGTCTTAGGCTTCCTGCTCCAGAATTGACCAGCTAAGCATATTTCTGATTACTACTATCTACTCTCAAATCAAATTCCTAGAAGGTAGAACCTGGGAACTGGCATTTTTAACACTTTCTTCTGGTGGTTCTGATCTACCCTCAAGTCCGAGAATCCTTGACCTTGGCAAAGTCTCCAATCAACGTAATATTGGTAGATGTAGGATGGAAGGGCAGATTGAGAAGTGGCAACACACATCGATGCAGTGTTTATGGTTCAAGATTCTCAGCAAGAATCAAAACCCTAGAGTAAACTGTGTACAGCAGTCCTCCTTATCCATGGGACATACATTCAAGACTAGCAGTGGATGTTTGAAATTGTGAATAGTATCAAACCCTATAATACTATGCTTTTTCCTATACATACATACCTATGACAAAGTTTAATTTATAAATCAGGCACACTAAGAGATTAATAGCAATAACTAATAATAAAATAAAACATAATATACTGTAATAAAAGTTATATAAAAATGGTCTCTCTCTCTCAAAATATCTTACTGTACTGTATTCACCTTTTCACTTCAAGGAAGCACTTTACAGCCTCTTTGGCATATCAAATTGCCAGCGTCACAACTCTTGTGCTTTGGGTTCATGATTAAGTAAAATAAGGGTTACTTCAACACAAGCACTGAAATATCCAGGTGGTCGATCTGGTCACTGAGATGACTACTAAGACTAACAAGCAGGAGTGTATATAGAGTGGAGACGCTGGACAAAGGGATGAGTCACATCCCAGGCCCGATGGAGCTAGATGGTGTGAGATTTCATCATGCTACTTAGAACAATATGGAATTTAAAACTTATAAATTGTTTATATCTGTAATTTTCCATTTTTTTAATGTTTTAATTTATCTTTATTGTTGAAAGTATTACAGAAGTCTCTTTTCCCCCCATTGATCCCCTCCACCCTGTACTACCTCCCCTTAGGGCCTTCACCACACTATTATCTGTGTCCATGGGTTATGCATATATGCACAGAAGTTTTTAGGTTAATCTCTTCTTACCCACCTCTACCTTCCCTCTGAGATTCATTAGTCTGTTCCATGCTTCTATGTCTCTGGATCTATTTTGTTCATTAGTTTATTTTGTTCATTAGATTCCACATATGAGTAAGATCATGTGATACTTGTCTTTCTCTGACTGGCTTATTTCTCTTAGCATAATACTCTCTAGGTCCTACCATGCTCTCTCAAAGAGTAAGGGACTTTCTGTTTCACAGCTGCATAGTTTTCTGTGGCTTAAACTTCCAAGAAGAGGCTTAATATGATTTCAATCTTCTTGAACTTGTAGAGACTTGTTTTGTGTCCTAACATGTGGTATATCTTTGAGAATGTCCCATGTGCAATTGAGAAGAATGTATATTGTGCAGATTTGGGGTGAAATGTTCTGTAAATGTCAATTAAATCCATCTGATCTAGTATGTCATTAAGAGTCACTGTTTCCTTGTTGATTTATTTGTGTGGAAGATCTATCCAGTAAAGTCAGTGAGATGTTAAAAATCCCCTATTCTGACTATTTTGCTGTCTATCTCTCCAGAAGTTTTTTTTCAGCCTATGTGAGTCTTTTGTTCTGAGGTGGGTCTCTTGTAAACAACATATATTTGGGTCATGTTTTCTTATCCATTCAGCTGCCTTATATCTATTGATTGGAATATTTAATGCATTTACATTTAAGGTTATTAGTGATAAGTACTTATCAATTGCCCTTTTAATCCTCTATACTTATGTTTCTGTCCCTATTTCTAATTCTAATTACAGCAGTCCCTTTAACATTTCTTGCAATGCTGGTTTGGTGGTGATAAACTCCTTTAGTCTTTCATGGTCTGGGAAGCTCTTTATTTCACCATCTATTTTGAATGATAGCCTTGCTGGTAGAGTTTTGGTTTCAGATCCTAGTTTTTCATTGCCTTGAATACTTCATGCCATTCCCTTCTGGCCTGTAGAGTTTCTGATGAGAGATCAGCTGAGAGCCTTATGGGATCTCTTTTGTAGTTAACAGATTGTTTTTCTCTTGCTGCCTTCAAGATTCTCTCTTTTTCTTGAATTTTTGGCATGTGTCTGGGCATGGACCTCTTTGGATTCTTCTTGCTTTGGACTACCTGTGCCTCCTGAACTTTTGTGACTTTTTCCTTCACCATGTTAGAGAAGTTTTCTCCCATTATTCCTTCAAGCAGGCTCTCGAAACCTTGCTTACATTCTTCATCTTCTGGTATTCCTATGATGTGAATATGGTTATGTTTATGTTGTCCCACAGCTCCCTTAGACTGTCCTCCTGTTTTTTAATTGTCTTTTTTTTTTTTTTAATCTCTGATTTAGTGATTTTTTTCTACTCTATTTTCTAATTTACTAATCTGATCCTGAGCTTCCTGTAATCTGCTGTTTATTCCTTCCATTGTATTCTTTATTTCTGCTATGCCATTCTTAATTTTCTTCATAGTTTCCATATCTTTTCTCATGCTGCTGAGCATCCTTATGATCAGTATTCTGAACTCTATATCTGACAGATTGCTTATCTCCATTTCATTTAGCTCTTCTGGAAAATTTTCTTGTTTTTTCATTTGGGTCTTGTTTCTTTGTCTTCCCATTTTGGCTGTCTGTTTGGATTTGTTACTATGTGTTAGGTAGACCTGCTAAGACTCTCAGTCTTTTTGGATGTTCTCTGGTGCAGGTCAATGTCAGAAGCTGTTTGTGATTGCCTTGAGAATCCTGTTTGAAGCTTTCCACAATCCACAGCTTGTGGCTCTTTGTTGTGGCAGGGTGCTTTTGGAAAAGACCAAAATGCTCACCAAGGTCTGCTTTTCTAACCCTGGATCCAGAAGCAAATCAGGCAAAGTCTCAAAGCACCTAGAGGCTGATTGCTATTCATAGTCTCGTAATGAGCTTCAGGCTGTAGAAATTCCACAGGGTGGAGCGAAAATTTCCCAACAGGATGGGGCAATTGCTTCCCATCCCCAGGCAAAAACTGCCCAGATAGCAAATGTCTGCCTGAGAAAGATGTCCTCTGCTGTATGGGGGAATGACTCAGTGTAGGAGTCCATTCTGATGCCATCTGAGCTCTATTCCCAGAGCCCACAACCCTTTATTCTCCTCACACAGCTTTAGTTCACTCTGCCCTCTCTCTGCCAGAGCCCAAAGTGAGTGGCTGCACACGAAACTTTGATGTTGGCCTTTTAGAGGGGTGTCTGCATTTCCAGCCATCTATTTCTGGCAGACAGAAACCTCACTGCTTTTTACAGCCAGATGTTATTTGGCACCTTTCTCAGTTCTGGTGCTCTGGGCTGGTAAGCCAAGCTTGGGGCTTAGACCCCAGAGTTCTCAGTGGGGAGCCCCCACAGCTGAGATATCCCTCAGGAACTTCAGCTGCTGCCTGTGGGAGCAGGGCCAGCCCTCTCATGCCTCGGCACTTCCTACCAGACTCTATTCGGTCTCCACCTTACTTTCTTGGTTATCAGGATTCTCTCCAGCTAGTCCTCAGTTGATTATTCAGACTTTTTTCACTATATTTTAGTTGTAATTCTAGTTTGATCCTAGGAGAGTGTCAGTGTACCTTCCACTTAATCCACCACCATCTTGTAATTTCCTGAAATTTTTCATTTAATAGTTTAGGCCATGGTTGACTGTGGATAACTAAAACCACATAAAACAAAGCTATGGATAAGAAGACTACTGTATTTTGCAAACTGTCATAGAAGAATGTCTTTTCTTCAAAATTCAACCTCTCTTCTGCTTCCTTCATCCTGTGATTTTTTGAAACATTTATAGAACAAGGAACAGGGCCAAGATTTTTTGAATGTTATATTATCCTACTAGGATTTTGGAATGAAGGCCTTGGGCATGAGGTGAGGGATTGTCATTAGAAAAGACCCTATCATGGAGATAGTGAGGAAGGCCCCTGTCTCGCACTCCACAGGGCCTTGGGATAACAGGTCTCCAGGTATTTTGATACTTTCTGGTTTTAAAGATTAAATCATAAATTCACCGAAATGAACTCTCAGCCTCCTATCCAGGGGACTTTCATCAGATTGTGGACTCCTTTCAGGTTGTAGAAGATGGGAAAGGATTTTAGGAATGGTGGCTCTGGTGACATTCAGTTGGGGGAGACCAGTGCCTCTCATTGAAAACAAGAGAAAGAGGAGACTAAGAACATTCAGTGGGACTTTTCCTGCTCTGTCTCTCATCAGTGAGAGGGCTCAACTGCTTCCAGCCTGCTGTTTCCTTCCTGGGATGAACTGTGGTTCTGTTACTGTGGACAGGGAAGGCTCTGGACTACGTGGTGACTGAGACAAAAGAGAAATAGATGGTCATCTCCCAGCTGGGGTGCTTTGCTGATGGGTGATTCAAATACCATGTAATAATCATCTGGAAATAAAAAAGGTTTAGAGGTAAAACCCTGTTCAAAATAATGCTATAACCACAAGAAGATAAGAAACAACAATAAAATAGGAACATGGTTCTGAAATTTTCCTTACCTTTGAAACTTAAAGCAGAAAGAAAACCTGGATATATGTTCCAGGTGGCTAAAGAGAAGATTAGGGGGTGCATCTCTGCTGAATAAGGAGATGTGGTCTGTCTCTTCATTTTATTATTATTATTTTTTGAACTGATAATGAGAAAGAAAAAACTTCATATTAAATTGACCTAGAAGCAAAGGAAGAAATTATTTCAAATGTTGTTTTAATCAATTCCCCCAACACTGAAGGTGAAGAAGTCACTTTTGTTTTTTTCCTTTTTCTTCTTCTTATTGCTTTAAATTTTGTTTTTTAACATAAAATGTCTTCAGTTAATACAAGATTCTAATCACATTGTGAAACTATCATAATGAAATTGTAATCTTTGACAATGACAAATCTAAAAGACATGGCAAGATGCAATGATTAACATTTATTGTGCAAGCACTTTAAAACTCATTGGCCTTTAAGTAACTGAAAGTTCTGTATGACAGAGCTGTACCTAAACTCTTACTTAACTTTGCAACACCTTTAAGTTCTTGCTAACACAATCTAGAATAAAAGAAGTAGTAGTCAGGCAAAAAGCTCTATTAAAAAATATAAGTCCTGGCTTAAGAAAACTCAATGTGTGTTTATCAAATAGTAAAAAGAAAAACACCCAAAAAACAAAAGTTAAAGGTGATTATCTGTATTTAAATAGATTTCTCAGATTTGCTCCAATGTTGTTTTAACCAAATATTTGTCATGATTTATTTCTCCATTTTTTTTACACACAATTTTTAGGGATAGATTTAACACATAAAATAAGCCAAGTATATTTTATTACCCTTTGTTGAATCAGTATGTCTTTTACAACTCTGTTTTTTGAATAAAGAGGTGTCTCTTTTTCAGCTCTGGCTTAAAAAATGAACATTGACACCAGGTAGGTCTCCATGACCCTGCAATATTGAAAGCCAAGGACTGTTGTTATTTATATTACTTGGATGAGTACAACTCATCTACCTGACATGCTGTGTTTCTGTGTGATACTAGAACATAATTATGACTAGTTTTGTTAACTATTGAAGTATATCATGTGTCCCTAGTCACTCAGAGCCACGATTGCCACACAAGATAGCTTCCTACCTTGGTTAAACCATCTCCCTTCTGCTTACCTCAGAAATATGCTTCCAGACTTCTCATTGAGAAGGACATCTGGGGGCCAATGTGTTTCTAGGTGGTGATTCTGTGCCACCAGGATACACCGAAGTATCATATCGTGTTTCTACTGTGACACGAAACCTTATAAGAAAGAATTTCTGAGAAGGTAATTTCCTAACTAAAAGTGTCTTGTCCGTTCCTATTCTTTCCTTGAAATAGCATTTCTTCTTCCCCTCATTAGCAATGTCATTACCACTCTTACAAATATGTTAATTAATTCTGATACTAATATAACATTTATTGAGCTCTCACTGTGTGCCCAATACCTCATTCAATGAAAATACAGTGTTTGTTATATAGGACAAACGCTGGTCTAAATTATTTAAAAATTTTATTTATTCTTCATGATTATGAGAAGCTTTAATATTATCATCCCCATTTCACATCTGAGCAAACTAACATAAAGAAAAAGGTTAGTTAACTTGCCAAGGTTATACAGTAAGCAAGCAGTAGAGCTCAGATTGAAACCCAAGTAAGTCTGGCTCCAGAGTTCATGCTCTTAACCACTTCCCTATGTTGTCTATGAAAAGTTTGTTATATCTCTAAACATATATTGTAATCCTACAAGGTAGATATATTAATGCCCTCATTTTGCTGATGGAGAACCTGAGGCACAGATAGCCATGTAACTGTCTTATCACCATACATTCAAACCCAAGCCACCCAATTTCAGAGGTCTCCAGCTTTGTCTCCTACGTGGGTCCCCTAAAGGTGACAATGCTGGAAACAGTCTCCTGCGGGTAGTGTTTAAGAAGAACCTCCATGCAAAGAGCTAAGGTGGTTAATGGTTACTGAAGATGGGGTATGTGCTTGAGAAAAACAGAAGAGGTTTACAATGCTTTCTGGGGGCAAGTATCACATCTGCACCCTACGGAGTCTCATACACTTTACCTAGGACTTACCTGAGACTCGACTTCAGAGGCAGTGAGGGAATTCAAATCTCTGGGGTCTGACTCTCAGATTCCATGACTCTAGGAGTCAAAGCTTCATCTGGAACTGGAACAACTTCCCTGGCTCAGTCTAGTGCACCTGCAGATTCCCCATTAAACTACCTAATGAATCAGGAATAATCATTCTTGCTGTGGCTAGGGGAGAGGGGGTTATTTGCATTTGAATTAGTGTTGAGTTCAGAGACAGATTCCTCATCAAGATGGATTTAGAGCAATTGCTGATATCCTGGGGAAATCTGTGACCAGCTCATTATTTTCATTTTACAGGGTAGTACTAAAATTTTTCATTTTTTTCAAGTCTTCTTTCTAAAGTTTGGCTCTCTTTATCCCCACGACCATAATTATAATAATTCTGAAACATCAGTCTGCCCAGACATCAAGGTGTTGAACGGATAATTTCACTTTAATGAATTTGTCACATATGGGCTTATTTTCCACATCTGTCTTAAGCTGAATAGCTAACTGGTTAATATGAAAACTGTTCCATTTCATTAGCTTCTCTCTGTTGGTTTCCTTGAGGTGTTACTGATGCACTGCCAGTTGCAAGCCCTGTCAGCTCTTTCTTTTCAGGCAAAGCTATTTTAAGGCACTGATTTCAACTAAAGAGAATAAAAAAATGAAATAGCTTGATCATCCAGATACCCTGGAGGATTCCATATATCCTGTGGCTTCTGAGAGATTAGCAAGTACTTGTCATGGACTTCATAAACACTTGTATCTGAGGCTGTCTTGGGTAAACTGTGCAAGTAAGGCCATAAAGCCCTGGCAGAAATGGAGAAAGAGGTTTGGCTGATGAGCACAGGAAGGGATAAGAAAAGGAAAAAAAAGCAGTGGGGTGAAAGGGAACAGGGAAGTTTTGTTGAGGGTCTAGAGTTGGAATATAACTATTTCTAACCTTTTTAGGAAGAAAGTCCCTTGATAGTTAAGGTAGGCCAAGAGGATGTTTCTGAAAGTAGTTTAAGGTAAAAAAGAAGATGTCAATGAATTACTTGAGCTGTGTAGAAAGGGAAATGTGGTGTCTCCTTCATAGGCAGTGGAGAAATGATCAGTAAGAGGTTGTAAGAGAAAACCTGATGCAGACCATCAGGAGGTGGATTGTCTTTCACAGCAAGAAGGTAGAGCGCACTTCACAGGTGCTTGATTCAATGACTCCATGTCATCAGGATCCAGTTATTGGTGATTTCTTCTCCTATGTACTTGGCATTGGTTTCATTCTTAAACTCTCTCCTCAAAGATGTATGATGGATACCAGCAAAAATTAGGGCTTTGCTCTTTCTTGTTCACTTCCCTGGGGTTGGGGAAGGGAGAAATTCTTCATTCATGGAAGAAAAATCTTTCACTTCAGTCTGATTGGACCAATTTTGGCCTTGTCCAACTCTGACACCATAACTATTATCAAGGGAATGCCATGAGTTGTTGCTGAGGCCTGAGCTCCAGAACCAATCCCTGGCAAGAGGTGCTGGTTTACCTGGATTACCCTAAACTAATCAATGTCTGCTCTGGGGGCTGGTGATGGGATCAGCTTTCTGTGAGATACATGGGCTATTTGGAGAAAGGGTGGAGTCTAAAGAAATTAAGAAGAAAGGAATAAGGAATAGAATAATAGAGCTCACTATGCTAATCTACACAAATCAGTGACCCCCAATACCATGAGGAAGGTAAGGATCTTAACTGAAGTCTACTGACATCATAGGTAGATCAAGACTAGATCTCCTTCCCTTAATGATCTGAGACCAAACTCTTTTGCTTGGGTGTTTACGCCTACAAACAAGAAAAAATAGAAATGAAACCAGAAAACAGAAAGCAGCACCCAACACTCAGCTGTCAGAAGGAGTAAGCATGTGTGTAGGAAGCTCTGTGAGCTGGGAATCAGGTTTTATCCTCCACAATATCCCATAAGCGGAGAGAAGGGCACTCTGTGCATCCAAGGCCCTCGGTCTGTAACCAGAATAGAGAGTGACGGGTGGGTCTCAGATCTTCATGGTCCACATAAAGTGCCCTCTTGCTTGATAAAACTGGTAAAACCATTTCTCTAGCAGTCATAGACTTAGTGCATTTTGTTAATATTTATACACATTATTTCAAGTGCACTTTTATGTCTCTTAGTTATGCAGAAATATTTCATAATTGTCCTTCCTATGTATTTCTCAGTTCACCCTTTGGGAATAATAGGTTGTGTGATCTTTTTAAGCTAATGGCTAGGTATGCATGAGGACTGAGCCACATCCTCCCAGATTATCCAATATTTGTATCACCAGTGTAAATTTTTAAGTAGTTGTGAAGTTAATCACAGATGTTCCAGGAAGAGCTGGATGTGAGTAGAGTCTTGCAGCGCATTCATGTGGAGTGAGCTTAAACTAGCCCTTGTCCAGTAAGACACACAACAAGAGCCCTATGAGAACAGAGGCTAAAGGTTTGGCATCAGGTAAAGACAGTGACAGGGAGAAGAGAGCCATGAATGTCAGAAGTAAGAAAGAGCTTGATGATTAGTGCTAGATGTGCAATTAGGGACCAGTTAGTGACCCAGAGGGTAAAGTTAGGAGCTCAGACCCTGAGAGTAGCTAAGAGAGAGAAAAAACAGAAATAATTAGGGATACACAAAGGCTAATGGCCAGAATCCTTGTGCAATTTCCCCCTCTAAAATGGCAGCCTGGCTGATAGGCTGGTAGAGTCCTGTCTGTGTAGACCTCCCTGTACCTGCTAAGTTGCTCTAGTCCTGAGGTAAATGCTATGACACTATGGCCAACAGGAATTGAACAGCCAGGCCATTCCAGAGAGGCTTGAAACTCCCACTGGGGCATAAAGGGTTAAGGTGGGTTTTTTTGTTTGTTTGTTTTAAAGATTTTTAATTGATTTTTAGAGAGATAAGAAGGAAGAGGGAGAGAGAGAGAAACAGCAATCGGTTACCTCCTGTGAGCACCCTTGCCAGGGACCAAACCTAAAATCTGGGCATGTGCCCTGACCAGTAATTGAACCTGCAATCTTTTGGTTTTATGGGATGCCCACCCAACCAATTGAGCCACACTGGCCAGGGCTAGAATTAAGGATGTTTGAAAGATCCCTGTGAAGGGAAATGAAGGACAGTGAGAAGAGTGGAAGATGCTAGTTTGTGATAAAGAGGCTGCTGAGGTTAACACCATACAAACTTTTACCCAGAGTGAGATCTCTCAGCTTCAGTATGATGAACATTTGGGGCTGACCATTCTCTGTTGTGGTGGTTGTCTTATGCATCATAAGATGTTTAGCAGCGTCCCTAGTCTCTACCTCCTAGATCATGTGATAGCTCACTAAACTTATGTGTTCAGTAAACACATAAGGCTGCTGATTTTCTAATATGCTCATTTCCTGGGAGCTCAGAGTCCTGAGGCTCCCTGAGCTCTTTTCAATCTAAGTGGGACGAGGCCAGGTCATAGAAACCAGCCAGCTGCTGTGTAAGGGAAAGTTCTGCTGGTGGGGCAGGGGCTGGGGTGGGGTGGAGAGCACTGGGAAGGGCTCTCGGGGTCAGAGATGAAGGTTCTCTAGGGAAGCTCCTTAAACTATAATGTGCAAAGAAGTCACCCACTATTCTTGTAAAAATACAGATTTTGATTCAGAACCTGGGGTGGGGCCTGGAATTATGCATTTCTAAACTCTGACACTGCTGTCCCAGACACCCCTTTGAGTAGCAAGGGCCTAGAAGCATCAGTGAAGGAAACTTATTCATTCTTCTGAGTGTTTCTTTGTAAAGCATAAAGAAGGTGTAGGACACAAGAGAGTCAAAGAAATAGTGCTGAAAAGACGAGTGTAGAGGCTGGGAGAAAAGGACAAGCAGGACCTTCTCCACCCGATAAACAGGTGAGCAGGGACAGAGGCACCTCTAGAGCGGCTTAAAGAAGGAGAGTTTCAGAGTTTATAAAATTACAGCTTCATACAGCAGGTAGTAAACTTATGGAACCAATTATCCCCAAGTTTTAGTAAAGATTAAAAACACAGTTACAAAAATGCTATAAATAAAATAGTAAATTACATACTTGCAGTAGGTTATGGAGGGATGGAAGGATATTTTGGAACACCTCCCTCACTTTTGAGGTTGGCACACATGTAAGCTCTTTGCTCATAGTTTCTAAACCAAAAATAGGGATTTATGATTCACAGAGGATTCCTTCTTTTTCGCCTCTTTTCTCTGGGTGTAGATACTGGAAGATGGAGTACGGATGCTGGAACATTAGCATTTCCAGTACTTTGATGGCTTCTGAGAACAAAGGGCTAAACATTTGAAGCGAGTACTGTAGTGGGAAATCTAGGATCTTTGGACCTCCCTTTCAGATACCACACTGGGCCAAATTCCCCAGTCATTCTTGTGGTAGCAGGATGTGTGGAATGAAGACTTAATGTGCTGTTCTGTACATTGGGGCTAGATGGTCTGGAGCTCAACTCCCATATACCAACTCTGTGTATTCCATTGCCTTAGCTTTTCTTGCTGATTTCCTAAGGGGGCTTGTAGGATGATGTGTCTCCACTTATTCTGGTCATTGCATTTACTGAATTCACTCATTTATTACACAATTATTTGTAAATTACTACATGCCCAACACTGAGTAAATAAGAAACAGAACACAAGCACTCTCCTCTCATGATATTTTTCATCCAGTGGGGGGAAATCCACAGCAGAGTTTGTAATTTTTAAAATTTACCTTTTCAATTAAAGTACTGTGAAAGATAGTTTATATTAGACATATTCAGAAGCATTCTCAGATGGGATGGTTCATGGAAGTGTCCTTATGGAAATGACTTTCAAATTGAAATCCTGAGGATAAGGATGAGTAGCTTGACAAAGAGTGAGGAGAATATTCTAGGAGTATATAAAAATGCTAAAGTAGGAAAGAGCTTGGAGGCTAAAGCCAGTGGATGTAGGGATTGGGGTGAAAAGTGATGTCTGCTGATGATGGACAGACTATCCACAGAGGGCTTTCTAGGCTGCAGTAAGATCAGTCCTGTAAAGGTCTTCAGCAAGGCACTGCCTTAGGGCTCAGAATGTTCCAGCCCTCAAATCTGAGAAGAAGACCGAGGCCTGAGTTCGCACCTGGCAAGCTCAGCTGCCCGGCGGGCACAGAGTGGCGGAGAGGGGCTGCTTCAGTCACCCACCTGGATGGACACTAAGAATTCTGTGCCATTGTCCAAAATGTAAGGCACAGGGTGACTTTTTGACAGAGAATAGAGGCAGCATGAACAAGGGAAACACATTAAAGCAAAGAGCTACATCATTAGCCTTTGGCAGGGAGTAGGAGTGAGTCCCAAACGGAGCGCTCAGGCATTTGTCATCAATTATGTTTTGTACTTACAAATTCTTTTTCCAAGAGTAACAAGCAAGAGCTGTAAAGACCTCAAAAACTATTATATATTCCAAATTCTGTCATCGGCATGTAATATTCCCTCAGGTTTCGGGCATAATTTAGAATATTATTATCTGCTAAAAGGATCAGCTTCTTAGTGGTAGCTGGTAGATGTAGTGGTGTCTCTTTTTACAAAAATTATCTTTGATGAATTTAGTTTGAAGGAAATAAATTCATATTATTTTCATTTACCTTAGTCTCCTTGGTCACATTTACCTATAATCTCTTGGACTATAGATATGGGTTAATTTTTAGCTCATTATACTTAGAAATTAGGCATCACTAAGAAAGGAAAGGGGTCAAGTCTCAAACAAAGAAAGGGAAATCTTTCTTGTTTTAGCTTGTAGACCCCTAAATACATTTTCTGGTGACTGACTTGCAGTCTAGAAAACAGGGAGAAAGGTGGGGTTTGGAAATCTGAGGTACAGTTTTTAGCCAAATAATTCACTTTTCTTGCATCAATTTAGCATAAAACGTTTTCAAAAATAAATTCTTATACTGTTGTGGTATGCCCTCCACTTAGCCACTTCTGAAAAAGATGTCTCAGAGTTGGAATCCAGCAAAGAAAAGATGAAATTCAGTACTTACCTCTACAGGAGGGCACATATCGGATTAGAGACTGAATTGCCTAAAACTGTAAAGTCAGCATAACTGAGTATTTTATTTTAATTCTATCCAAGAGTTATCCATAGCTGGCTTTTCTGAGTATCTCAAAGCAAGATGGGAAGAAGTTGGGCATGGTCTCATTCTCCCTATTTTGATGTGAGATTTCCCCAAGAAGGAGCTTCTCCAGATACTGTCTAGACTTGGAGATGAAAGAGAAAATAAATACTTAGAAGATTTGTATGTAACATGCTTAGGAAACCAGAGGTCTAAGACCTGAGTTCTAAGGCCTCCATCTTCCTGTCAGACATCAGTTCAAAATGAAAACATAAATAGATAAATAGACACTTAGGAGCCCCAAAGAGAAAAGTATGATACACAGAAACAATGCTGGAGGATAATCTTCTGCTTCATTATCAGATATAACAATAATTAAAGGGTTTTGGAACCTCAGTGGCCACCACTGCACTGTTTAATAGTAATTATTGGGTAATTACATATTATTATATGAGAGATATATAATTATATAATCGTTATTATTAAATATGATGTTGACCATTGTGGTTCTAACTTCTTCATTTGTGGGGCCTCTTTGGGGATGGTAATTGAGATAATAAGGGATAGAGTAGAAGGAAAGTAATTGGGTGAGAGCATGTTTGCTTGGCTCAGCTAGAACAACGGACAGGGAGAAAGGATCTTAGGAATCAGTGACACCTGTCCTGGAGCTGTTTGGTTGGCATCTCTGACTGACCTGTGAGGTAATTATTCTCAAAGAATTTCTGACGCAGAGCGTTCTGGCTTTATTTTTCTCCGCTACCTTTGCCGAGTGTCTAACGTGGCATCACTGAGGGCACAGAACAAATTTATGTGGCATCCTGCCTTGGTTAGACTAAGAGACACTGGTGACTCTTGCTATTTATCGCCTGTCCTGTGAAAGTGGCCTTTGGGGAGCACTGAGGTATATGCTTGAGTCTGAACTGCCAGCGTTGTTCTCTGTTTAGTGTAGCGAAAGGCAAGCCCAGGCTTGTTTGCCTCTGTCTCAGTGTAAGCCCGGTCACAGTGGGGGAGTTGCCAAGCAGTGAAAAGCTTTCCAAAGGTGATTAGATTAGTAAGAGAATAGGGCGGGCTTTGTGAAAAGGCAGTGCTAGGTGTGCCTTGGCTGAACACTTCTCATCCAAAAGTTCCCTCTCTGGAGAAGGTGATTGCTAAGGAAAAGAGTTACAGTAGTTTTCAAAATGGAAACAATACTGCAAATCATTTCATAAATAATTCCTTCTTCACAACACATGTTCAAAAACTCAGCAGGAAAATGACCCACAGATGCACACACATAGAGTACTAAGAGACATACCATTAGGAGCAGGATGAGGCCACCTCTGTGGTTTATTTTAATAACACACTTCCTGGAGAGAGTCAGGTGACGAGCAAGCTCCTCAAAATTAGACTGGATTCAAAAAGTACAGGACAACCGAGATCATAAAATCAAATCTTTAAAATAAAATATTGAATTTCTCTGGTTCATTCTCTTCTGAGAACTCAGATTATTCTCAAACACCTGCATTTAGTTATTTATTTCTCCCTTTAATAGGAAAAAAAAAGTAGAAGGTAGTCGAAGTCTCTCTAAGTGAGGGCAAGTTATGCCTTAAAATAAGGATCTGAAAATATGACTTTCATTTCCTCAAACTAGCGCTTTTATCCCTGGACTCTGTGATTAACAAGAGTTTTCTCTTATGTTTGTGTCTAATACATATACAAATTTTCACTTACCTCAGAATTTGAACACCAGTTTCTGATTTTCATATTTTACTGTAAGATAATAGAAGGTTGGTGTGAACAGGAGGTAAATTTAACACTAACATGAATAACTGGTTTGGGATCAGGGGAGTTGAAGGGTAGAGTGTTCGTTCTGGGTAGATCAGTGCTGGGTATTTTTAAGTAGTATTTGACATTTGGAACTTTGGGCCAGTCTAGGTGGCTTTGGCCATAATGAGTCAGGAGACAGAGTTACCTTTGAAGCCACCTCCATCACCAGGAATGGGCTCCCTTTCCCAGGTGAATTTCACTTGATTTGTCACTTGCAATAATCCACTGGTGAAGATAAGCTCCATTTTGTTGGATGACTGCCTGATTTTTCAATAACTGTGTTAGTTAGAGGTGTGGGTGCAATAGTCTTGGACCAAAATTTAGAAGATTGGGTTCTGACCTTGACCTAAGGTTAGGTTGACAATATACTTTATCATTCAAACCAAGATACTTTTGAGAGTCCAAGGAAACCCTTTCATAGTTTTTATGGAACACCATGTAAAAATGGGACTTTCCTGGGCAAACTGGTGTATACAGTCCCCCCACATTGGTCTCGGGTAAGTCATTTAATCTCTTTGAGCCTCAGTTTTAACAATTTTAAAGCAATTAAACATACCTGCCCTGTTTATCTCACAGGGTGTGAGGCTCAAAGGAGATAGTAAATGGGGAGAGTATTTTTAGAAGAAGGGCTCACTTTACAATTTACAGATTACTTCCTGATGTCCAAAAAGGAGCTCAGAGGTGGGTAAAATGGGTGAAGGTGGTCAAAAGGTACAAACTCCCATTCACAAGATAAGTAAGTTCTGGGGATGTAATGAGTCATGGTGACTATAGTTAACACCGTAATGTTTTTTGAAAGGCGCTAAGAGAGTAGATTCTAAAAGTTCTCATTAACAAGAAAAAAAATTGTAATCATGTGAAGTGATGGATGTTAACTGAACTTAGTGTGGTAATCATTTTGCAATATATATACTTTAAATCATTTTGTTGTACACCTAAAACTAATACAATGTTATAGGTCAATTATATCTTAATAAAACTGGAAAAAATAACATATGAGAAAGGGTAGTAAGTCTGCAAATAGTATTATTAGCAATTTATATCATTTTTTACAAATTAAATGAATAATATAGAAGGAGCCTAGATTAGCATTCCTTAATAGTGCCAAATGCTGAACACAAGCCCCCAGAGTTACAATTTTTTATTACAAAGTAAAGGCTTCATTGTTACTTTCCTAACCCTTGTACACCTGTGGAGCCAATTCCATTACTAGATCTATCTTTTGGTGGAAGGAAGAGTAATTAATGTTCACCCAAAGGTAGAGGTTACATTTTCTCTTGGTCAGGGGGTGAGGAAAATAAGATTTCATACCAGTGTTTTGAGATTCTTTTAACCATGTTCACAAGAGTTAGCATCAGAAGGCCAAGGAATGGCATCTAGTTTGAGGTTTTTTAAATGTTTAAAAAATGACTAGATAACTAGCTTGTTTGTCTGTTTATAACTATTTTGGTGATCTCTAAGTGGCAATAATTAAAATATTATTGCTTTTGTGCCATATAATTTTCCCCAAAACACAATGCCTAAATATATTCCCTTTAGCTCCAGTGGAAGAATGTTGCGACAAGCGTGGGCTATGGCAATCTCTGTGTCTGTTGCCACACAGGATGGGGGGGTAGGGGAGGTAGGGGTGGGGAACTCTCTAAGTATCCATAGGCCCAAGAGCCTAATTAAGTCATTGCTGCATACGCTGATCTTGACTCAGAGATAGACGCTGGGGCTTTAAGGTCAAATTTAAAAAATATATTATTAGGACACTTGTTATAATTATATGGTGAAAGCACAGTGTGCTTGGAGCCAAATGTTGATTAATGTTAATTTTAGGGTAAACAGAGGGAGAGAAAGACAGGAAAAGCCAGTGGACACCAAAGCTAAAAATATTCTTGAGTTGAGACTCAGCATCTATGAGTGTACAACCTGGTAATTACTTCTGAACAGTGATTACCTGTTCTTACATAATTAACCTTGAGGCTCATCTGGATTGCTAGAGCCTCTGTCTGAGAATGCACCAATCACTGGGATTCACAGACCATTGAACTAAATCCAGAAATGCCCCCACACTATGTAACTCCATGCTGCCAGATGAGAACAAGTGTCTTCTCTTTCTGTAATATAGGAGGGATATTGTTCATTAGGGACTAAATCTGTTGGGGAGGTAATAACAATGGCAGTGTAGTAGATATTCTTATTGAGGGTGATATGATTTGGAAAGGAGACACAGATGTGAAGAGAAACTTGCAGCTTAGTTTAATTAAAGCCATTTGAAGAGCCTTCCCATTCTAGAGTCCTTCTCTCTGTTTCACTTGGGAAAGCTTAGAAAACAAAATGTTAAGCGGCCCTTCAGCATTCTGGCACTGATTAGAACAAACTGTATCCAAAATAAAGAAAAAGTGAGAGACCCAGGGAGGCAGAAGAAGGCTTTTTAGTCTGTGTGAATGTGAAATAAAATAGAACTGGGTTGAAATTAAATGAAGTGGTGGTTGAAGAGCAGGAGAGATTGTTGGGGTTCCTTCTCATTTAGAGATCCTCTAAGACTTGGAGAGATTAGAATCAATCACAGCTAATTTATTAATTTATTTTCTAAAGCAGATATTGTTGGTTGTTTACCAGCAGCTATTATCCTTTTCATCCTTACTAACAGAACCCTGGTTTTATTTGGATAACCTTCCCTCCCTCCCTCTGTCCCTCCGTCCCTCCCTCCCTCCCTCCCTCCTTATTGAGCTTTGTATCTCAATAAGACAATCATGGTCACCTCATCTCCCTTCCAGGCATTGGCTTAGGCAAGAGCATGTTTATGTGAAGGAATGTTTGCTGGGGGTTAGGGGCACCTGAAAAGATGTTTTACTTATAAAATAAGATTGCGGGGAAAACGCAGTCACTTTTAGCTTCCTCTGCTGCATGTGGGTATTTGCATGTAGTGCTGGAATCTGCCGTCTTGCTTTTTTGAAATGAGCTGGTTTGAATTACAACCAACCTGCCGAGGAGGGCACAGCTGAAACTTTCCTCGCAGATGATGCCAAAGAGCCCATGAATTAACTAACCTTGGAGCTTACTATGTGAACAACACTCTGGTTGAGTCAGGGTTCTATTACCAGTAGTTGAAAACACCCTAACTGATAAAGTATTTTTTAAGGAGGGCTATATATCTTTAATTGCAAATCTATTTACTTGCCTATCCTAAGAGCCTCAAATCCTTAGGAGGGGTCTTCTGCACCCCACACTGGACAATGCTTAAGATTAGTAATAACAACAACTATAATAATAACTTGCAAGTGTTCAGGCTATATATTTTCTGAAGTACTTTGACAGTGATCCTGACCTTCGAGGCAGGTAAGATGAATAACACTATCCCTGTTTTCAAGATGAGAAAGTGAACACAAGGAAGTAGAATGACTTAACCTGACAATAGAACTAGGATAAAATGTCTAAGTCTGACAAAGAGAAATATTTTGACAGTGAGAAAGTATAAATGTAGGAAAGGATTTAAAAACAGAGACTGTGAAGGCCTTCAGAACCAGGCTTAAATTCTTGCTCTACTTCTTATTGATATTGTGGCCTTAGACAAGTAACTTAAATCTCTCTGAACTTTAGCCTCTTCATCTGTAAAATGACAGTGATAAAGCCCATATCACCAGGACATTTCAAGAAATTAATAAGAACATGTATTTAAAGTATTGAATCTAGTGCTTAGAACATTACAGATTGCCCTCTCTTAAACACCGTTCACCCTTACTGAAAGAAACTGAGGTCACTCCGTTCTTGTCACTGTTTAAAGATGAACTGGGCAACCATGAGCCCCAACTGATGGCAAAGGAGTAGGTAGAACTACCTATTTCTAAAAATTCTACAAAATGCAAAGAGTCTATGGCAAGAAAGTAAATAAAACAAAGAATAAAAATTGAAAGTGCTTCTGGCCAGCTGGTGAAGGTGAATGGTGTAAAAACAGGACGCCGCATGATGGAGACAGGGCCGGGGAATTTATGTGGGAGTAAAAATAAGACCATGAAAACAGGCCAGGAAGGAGCTGGCAGTGTACTAGCATAGAATAAAGAAAAGCTGGGGACGTAGCGGTATGCAAGCTAAACATTAAGTCAGTCGTTTTGCTCTTACTAAGGAAAAGGCAGTGGTGTAGCCTTGGAATTCATGAACAAATGCGCAGCACGAGGAACTTTAAGCTGGCTTTCCCGCCTTGACCAGCTCTCTTAGAATTCTACATTCTTTCTGGTCTCACCTCTTACTAAGATGAAGTGATTGAGAAGGGATTTGAAGAAAATCCAGAGAAAGCCAATGAAAATGATTAAATGGCTGGAAAGCAGGACTGAAGTGGCAGCAGTGATTTCACTTGTAGAAATGAGGGCAGGCTGTGAACCCAATGATTCCAGTGCCTGAAGGGATATTGTACAGAGGTCAGAGTTCTGTATCTTTTGCACCTGGTCAGGTGTCTATACATATCACATGTTCAGGTAACTGTTTGCTAATGATATTGATGATGTAAGTTTTAAGTGCCTTCTAGAAATTTAGGTTGAATATTATGGAGACCATTCTGACACAAAGTATTAGAGAATTTGGAATAGAAATGAGAATTTGGAATTGAAATGACAAAATCTTCTTTTAGGAACATTTTGGAGAATAATGTAGAAAAACTGTAAAGTTTATTTTATCCCATGCATTTAAGCCAAATAAGGCCAAATAAAAGGAAATCAATATTAAAAAGCATGCAGTTAGAAAATTGGACTCTGTGTTTATGTCCTTGCTTTGTCACGTACTAACTTGGTAATTTTGGGCAAGTTTGTTAGCCTCTCTGGGCCTCAGTTTCCTTATCTATAAATTGGGAATAATAATAGTACTCACCTCATAGAGTATGAGGGTTAAATGCAATAAAAAATGCCGATTAGTACTTACACAGTGCTTAGAATGTTGGAAAAGAATAAAAAGCACAAATATTGTATTTAGGAATATTAATATTAGCCTTCATTATTGAGTAGGTCCAATTTGTTTGCTTTAGGAGGTGCCTTAGAATTTATTAGTCTCAGATACTTCTGGTAATTCACTAAACTCCCTTCATTCCTGGCTCTGGTGGCTCTCCTGCAGCGACCAAATTTCCCTTCCAGGTCCACTTCCACTCCCTCCCACACACAGCCCCTTCTGAAGAGGGAGACAGCATGGCTACTGTTGTAACACATGCCCCAACTGGTCCTAATCATACTGTGCAATCGTGTATCTCTGACCCATGAGGTAGCCTGCTCCTATTTCCCCTTTCCCCTTACTCTTTGAGAAATTTCAACTAAGAGGCACAGACAACCAGGACTCAGTTGGTAGTGGTCTCCAAAGGTGGAGGTCAACAAGATTGGCTGCAGAGTCCTTCATGTCAGGACTGGCCATATGGGCCATGGTGAGTGGTCAGTGAACACAGAAGCTGGTCTGCAGAGAGGGGACAGTCAGTCAGATGTGAGAGACCATGGGGCCTCAAAGAAGCAGAGAGGTCAATGCTTGACAGCCTCCCAGGTCCTCTGAGGCCTGGCTGTACTTCTTGCAGATTTTCTATAATAAACCCCCTTGCTTAATTCCTTGAAACCAAATGACTATTGCCCTGGACGATGGTCCAGAGTGTCCTCTGTCAGGCATGAGGAACCACTCAGTAAATGTCAATGACCAAAACAATGATGATGACAAGGAGGGCAGGGATATAAATGAACAATCTGTTTTAAAATTTTTCTTCTTACATACTGCTGTTCCCACTGGATTTTGTATTACTGTCCTAGCCTTTGGCCAAGACAAGGTGCACACAGTAAGCTCCTTGATTTTTTGGATAGCAGGTATAAATTCAGGTCCAGTGTCTACTGATGTCCTTTTTCAGGCCACCACTTACTCTTCTGCCCTGTGTTTTGTGTTCAATGTCTGCAACTCAGACATCCATTTTTCAGCTGAACCCTAGGTCCTTCAGTTTAATATTTTTCGAGTTAACAGCTTAGTAATTAGCATAATTAACTATCTTTTATGTTTATAAATGTGAAATAGCATCATTTTTTGGAGACAAGGCTCTAAAGTCAGTATGTGAGGCAAAGATTGAGTACACTCAGAATTACTGGGGAAAGCCCATGTGTCATCTTAACGTAGATGGCGGTACATTATTTGTTACGTAAACCTATAAAGTAATACCCATGTATAAATGTTTACTAATGAATACAGTAATACAGAGTGTCTGATAGTGGGTTTTATACAAAGTACATTTCCTGGTTTCCTTTTTCCTGCCTCTGTCTCTCTTTTTGCTGAGCACACATAATTTAATACACATAAGTTAAATGGGTGTGCGAGGCACTATGCTATACTGAGCTACAATGCATTTCCTGATCTCAAGGGTTTCCAGTAGGGGAGAAGGTGCTTGTCATCTCTAGTCTGTGCGGGAAAGACCCTCTCATGTCCCCCCCTTCTTCCCACACTTGCTTTGCAGATACGTCTGCAGCCCTGCAGGCAAATATACTCACCTGAGACCTAATCAGAAAATTAAAGGAAAAATGAGGAGCTGGGAAAGATGCTAAAATCATCAGTTATCCACCTGGGACACCTACTCTTGACTTCCCTGGCAAAGGCAGATGGTAAAAAGGAGGGGAAAGTGAGTAGAAGGGCAATTTGGGGCTCTCAGATAATTTTACCTGCAGTCTTAAGCTCTGAAGGTCGGGGTGTTAAACTGAGGCAGCCGGAGCCTCTGTTTTTCACCATGCTCAATTGAGTTTCATATCAGAAACTGACAGTCCCTCTGGAAGCTTCAGGTTGCTCTCCAAATATCAGTAATGACATCCTTAGGAATGAGAACGCTCTTGTTCCCATGGAGAGCAGCTGTCTGTCGGCATGTGCCTTTAAGTTGTACATTCGGCATGACTGACTTTTTAAATAAAAAGCACCTAGTATGGTTTACCATATGTCTGACACAATACTGTAAATATGAAATGCAGATCTTTGCCATTCACTCTTGAGCAAATACATATGCTATCACATCTCAGAACAATTTATTTCTCTTTATTTTAAGTGTACCCAGTGCCATCCATCCAGATGTACATCAAATGCACAAATAAAAATGGACAATAATTTCTTAATTATTTAAATTTTATTTGTAACATGAAAGAGGTAAAATATTTTGGATAATAAAATAATAAAGAATAAAATGTATTTTATAATTTTGTAAAATATAAGAGAAGGCTGTGGGTGTTAAAATTAAAAATAATAAGATAATAAAATAAAATGATAGAATAAAAATTTTAGGATAAAATGGGCCAAACAGTATCTCCTAAGAGTTGGAACCTTGATTCAGGGGTTTGGAGATGTCATTTGAGCCTTACTTAAGTTCTGTCTTTTCCCATGCCATTGAATAAACCACAGCACTATTTAGTGACCTAATTTTTCTGACCATCTGTGGGGGATAATTCCACCTAGGTCACAGCACCTGACACAGAATGATCAGAAGAGTGAGAGAAACAAAGGCTTCGTAGCTAACCGAAGTTCAGAAAGAGGGTCTTGTATGTGTATGACTTCATGTATCTTTTGAAGCATGGCAACTGGTTTATTAGTTACTTTTAAGACAGTTGCAGAAAAATAGTTTAGAAGTTAGTGGTCCTGTAATTCTGAGCCTGTCGTTCAGGATGGGGGCAGACTGGAGTGAGACCAGGAAAGTGCTCTGTTGTTGGAGGGGAGGGAGAACCTCCTCCATCCTGTGGAAGTGAGTGTGAGCAGGAGGCTGGGATCATATAACTTTGCTGCCCCCTCAAGGGGTGTTGGGAACTGGTCTTTGCCCTGAAGTGTGTGGCTATAGTTAGCTGCCAACTGCCCTGGTCTCCTAGCAGCTTAACATTCTGGCTTCCTGTGTGGCCTGGCAGTGTCACTGGAGAGGCCAGACTCTCAGCATCCCCTAAGGCCATGCAGCTCTGGGTAACAAAGAAGAGGTCATTCCCTACTGCCAATGTCACACAATTAGCAGGCCCAGCTTTCAGAAGAACAGTTACCCCAAAGTTGGCCTGGGTGCCACCCCAACTTGTCAAGCACCCTCCTCCATGGAGAAAGAAAAAGCCGATTCACACCATATGCCGAGCCTGGCTCTGGTTCCCCCGTCCACTGACTATTACACAACACATGCCAGGTTCTGCTCAGAAATTATGGAGCATTCAAACCACTGAACTGCCTTTGTCAACAGATCAGTTCAGCTCTCTTTTCCAATCAGTGGACTCCCCTCTCACTTCTACAGGAATCCTAGAATTTTAGATGAAGAAGTGACCTTAAAAATCAGCAAATCCACATGCTCTCATCTCAAAGATAAGTCATTAGTCAGGCTAATGACCTGATTACGACCATGTGCAAGCTGGTCTGTCTCCTGCCTCTGTTCAGTGGAGATTTGGAGTTGCAGAGGGTGGCAATAACCCAGGATTCTTGAGTCCCAGCTTGCAGACCTGCCACTATGGCCCCCCACGCCTCTGCAGAGTGGAAGCCCTGCATATTCCTTCCTGAAAGCCATGTCTAACCTTCTCTGTCTAACTGTACCATTCCTTCTCTAGGTCACTTCTGCCTGTGCATTCGTTTGCTATGGCTGCCATACCACAGTGCTACTTTCTCATAATTCTGGAGGTTAGAAGCCCAAGATCAAGATGCCGGAAGGTTTGGTCTTTTCTGAGGCTCCTCTCCCTTGGCTTGTAAATGGCTGTCATCTCCCTGCATCTTCACCTGGTCTTCCTTCTGTGTATGGGCAAGTCTGACCTGTCTGTGTTCTAATCTTTTCTTCTTATAAGGTCACCATTCAGACTGGATTACGGTACACCCTAACAAACTCATTTTAAAGTAATCACCACTTTAAATATTGTAGTTCCAAATACAGTCACATTCTGAGGTACTGGGGGTTAGAGTTTCAACATATAATTTTGGGGACACACAATTCAGCCCAGAACAGCCTGCTTCTACTTCTGCCACCTGAAGCCCCCTCCCACACTCTCCAAAGGTACTGGGCTTCCAAACACTCAGGAAATCATTGCTCATACTGGGAGTGTGGAGAAGGAGCCCTGTCCTCTACTTGCCTCTCTGATGGGTGTGGATTGCAGCTCCCTGAGGCAGGGTCTCCTGCCTGAGCTTCCTTTCTCTCTGCTACTCATGAAGGGAGCTCTAGCCTGGAAGGGGAGCTCATCTCACTGGTCTCTAGCAATGCAGGCTGAATCTCCCAGTTTCTGACAGCTGCTCCCCTGCTTTTGTGGTGGAACTCACTTATGTGAATATTAAAAATCAGTGAATCTGATTGCTCTTCAGATGGACAACTTCTAGTCTCCAGTGCAGCAGCAGTCTGCTGTGGCTCTTGTCAGCTGCTCTCAGGCAATTGCTCCCATGCCTAATAATAACAGTGCTAAGAATTTAATGTGAATATTTAAGCAGTGCTAAGAACTTAATGTGAGTATTTAATAGTGTGCCATAAAAATTTGGTAAGGTCACAATTATTACTCTCCTGTTATAGGTGGGAAAGTGAAGATTCTAGAAAGTACAGGGAATATAGCTAGGAAACAGAGGAATCCAAATTTGAATCTGTTTATGGGACTTCAAGACTTTACTTCTAACCATGATACTATACTGCCTGCCTAGCTAACTTGATCAGCTTCTTTACTAAAATCCCATGTATTTCTAGGGAACTTTTTCTCACTTTCTGGAATAGTTCTCAGGTTCCAACCCCAGTATTACTCTCTCTCTGTCATTTCTTGAAGACAGAGCTCAGCACAGTGAGAAGGGGAGGGGCTGGATTTTGGGGTCAGGGTTCAGGTTCAAATACTGGCCACACCATGTACAAGCCATGTGACCCTGGGTAAGTTATTAACTTTTAATGAGCTTCAGTTTCATTATTTGTGAAAGGAGATAGCCTGTTTCTCACAGGGATGAAATTAGATAAGGTATGCCAACCACTTGCACATTGCCTAGCATGCAGTAGGCACTCTAAAAAGGTAGTTCTGAATTAAAGGAGACTCAACAAGATAATTAAATGCATTTGGAACTTTTGATTAAATTTTGCATTAAAAATTTAAAAAATAATTATATTAATATTATATGTTAAAAATAATAATGTATGTGTATATATTCATTTATTATAAAGTCTACATTCAAATACCTCCAACTGACTCAATAATGTACCCAGAAGTATATTTGTGTGTACATTATTGGAACAATTAGAGGAATTAGAATGTGGACTTTGTAATAGCTGTGAATGAATATGGCGTTCTTTAATAAATCTGACAATTTCAAGTGACTGAAAGTAACCTCACAGGGTGATCTAATCACAAATTGCTAAATGGGCAGGTCACAGTGGGTAGTCAAGCCCCAGGCCTATAACTTCTTTAGTAAAAGTTTAGTCTTTGCTTTAAGCAAGCTCTGTTTATTGTTTGTGTGCATATAGGTTAATACACCTTTGATATGTCAGAGTAGCCTTTTTTTCCAACCCCTCAGAGGCTTAACCACCCTCAAAGGGAGCACATAATCTTCTTTGTAACTATTCTGGAGTCCAATCATAGAGATTTCCCTGCCTTGCTTTCTCCTACCTTTATGTAATCTTCCCTACTTTCCCTCCTTAATTCCTAATGTATAAAAGAAACTGCAAAATTGTCATTCTCTGGAGTATTGGGGATTTTGCTTCCCAGCATGTCAATCAGTTTGACTCAAATAAGGTCTTATAAAAATTCTCAGCCCTGCCGGGCGTAGCTCAGCGGTTGAGCTTCGACCTAGGATCCAGGTGATCAGGGTTCGATTCCCGGTCAGGGCACATGCCCGGGTTGCGGGCTCGATCAATGACTCTCATCACTGATGTTTCTGTCTCTCTTTCTCCCTCTCCTTTCCTCTCTCTGAAATCAATAAAGATATATTTAAAAAAAAACAATCTCTACAGCTTTGGACATTTCTTACCTTGACTTAGCTAATAGTATGGTATTAATGTCACATTTCCTGAGTGTGGTCATTGTGTTGTGGCTATGGAAAAGAATGCTCTTGCTCCTAGGAGACACATGCTGAGGTACTTAGGAATGAAGTGTTCCAACATCTGCTACAAACACTCAAATGGTTCATCAAACAAATGAGCACACACACATGTGTTTATGTGCACACGTGTGTACACACACATCAAGAAACAGAAAGCAGATGTGGCAAAATGAGTAGTCATTGTACTTTATTGCAGCTTTTCTGTGGGTTTGAAATTTTTCAAAATAAAAAGTTTTGGGGCAAGGGACCTTCACGCAAAATGTGGGATGCAAGCCTGTGGGACAGCACAATGGGATATGGGAGTTTATTTTGATTTTTTTCTGCTGTTCTCTATCATAGCCTTAGGAAACTACCTCTTTTTGGCATGGGAGTCAGCTCTCCTGTTTCCCCAGAGGGCTCACCACCACATTGCTTATAGAAGAAACCCATCTTTCCTCCCAGCTGTGTCTCCAGCATTTTAGAGATCTACAGAATCCCAAATTTAAGGTTGCTAGATTTAGAAAATAAAAAATACAGAATGCCCAGTTAAATTAGCATTTAAACATGAATACATTTTTCAGTGTATGTCTTAAACATTGAATCGGTCGAAACTTGTACTAAAAAATTTTTTTGTAGTTAATCTGAAATTTAAATTTAACTGAATATTCTGTATTTTATCTAGCAGTCCTACTCACACCTATCCCCCCATCTCACCTCATCCCCTCAGCCAGAGGTCATGGTCTTCTATGAACGTTGAGTCTTAAGACCTAATAGAAAGGGTTCCTAGTCCTCTGACAAGGTTTGCAAATTGCCGCAGTGACCCTGGCCCTCTGCCCCACAACTTATAAGCAAGCACATGGGAGGGCAGCTGATTGGGCAGGGACAGAACCATGGGCTTCAGGAAGGGAGAGAACAGCTCCAGAAGTGCAGGTGACTCTAACCCAGTCTTGTCCATGTGGGAGTGCCTGTGTGCTAGGTGCCTTTCTCCTCCCTCCCTCCTTCTTTGCCTTGCTCTTCTCCAGCTCAGCCAGCCAGCCTCACAACATAGTCCCATGGCTGCCAGCAGGGAATTCGGAGCTGACTGACCAGGGTTTGAATCTTGGCCTCACCACTTACTGGCTGGTAGCATTTGGGCAGTGAATTATCTAACCTATCTCAGTTTCCTCATCTGTAAGATCCAGGTAACAACAGTACCTCCCTCACAGCTTGGTCACGAGGTCATGAGGATTAACTGAGCTAATATTTGCAGAGCACTCAGGAAACTGACAAGCATGCATGTAGTAAGCCATAAATAAGTATTAAATAAATAACCCCTTTGTGGAACAAAGCTAAGGTTTCTGTGCCATAAACCTTCCATCCTGTGGCCCCAAGACCATGCAGGGATTTCACCCTGGAGTTTGTTTGGTGACATGGGCAATGTGCTTAATTCTTGAGGCTCATTTCTTGCTGGGCACTTGCTGATGTGAACTCAGGAAAGTGACATGGAGGCAAAAAGTTTGGCAACCAGGAGGAGTGACTGTGCCTCCAACCCAGCTAATTACCTCCCAGGAGGACTCAGGCACTGGGGAAAAGTGGCAGCTTCTGAGAAATAAACCTCATGAATATCCCATCCCCATGATAATGTACTCATACTGTCTCCTTTGCTCTTTCATGTCCTTTTTTTTTTTTTTTTTTAACTGTATCAATGCTTCCTTCCCTCCCCTCTCTTTAGTTTTCAGTTCTGTTTCATGACTTCCTCTCCATTTAGACTTATGCCTCTTTACTTTATTTCTTTCAAAAGGAAAAAAATCACTCAATGTGTTCAGGGCTGTTGAGGTTATAGTTGAGGCAGGTGAGCCAGTGTTCCCAGTCAGTCCCATAGGAAGCATTTGATGATGGCAAATTGGCTTGGGGCCAGAGACTAACCTGAGTCCTGTGTTCTCAGGTGGATGTGACTCTGGATGGAGGAGGGAGGCCACAGTGACTCACGCTGGCAATCATCTGAAGGGAGTGATGCTTAAAACTGAAGAGCTGATTCCTTCAAGTACAGTGAGAAATGGTAACTTCCAGTGGCTGCTAGGACCTCTCCCTCCTCGTGGGCACGTTAACATGAGGAGGAGCCTCCAGATAATTCCAGTTCCTAGCAGGTGAGTCAGCCCAACTTCAGGTCTTTCCAGCTGAGGTCCCTGACACACTGGACCAGAGACAAGCTGTTGCTTCTGTGCCCATTCAAATTCCTGACCCACAGGATCCATGAGCATAGAAAAATGGTTGTTGTTGTAAGCCATTAAGCCATTAAGTTTTAGGTTAGTTTATTATGCAGCAACTGTGACCAGAACAGACTGTTTCCCACTGGCAGGGCCTGTGCTTGCTTTTGTGGGGTCTCCTTTTCTTGTGCTTCTATCACTAACCAAGCCTGTTTATTATTGATATATTTGCAATGTTTTTTAAAAAAATAGCATTACTATAAATAAAAATTCAATATATAATTTACTCATGATCCCATCACCTAAACAAAAAATTTTAATTGCCCACATTTGTCTTTTAGATCCACAAGTGCTTCCTACCTGCTTACTGTGTGATATGATGTAAAGAACCAACATTCCCCTTTTCAATGCCTTCTAACAAAACTATTTGTTCCATGGAGACCAGCCTAGATTCATGTTAAAGAAAAAGTTGTTCCATGACACTTGTTAAAGATGGTAAGAAAGACCTTATTCAAAAGGAGCCATCACAGTAGTTCAGAGACCACAGCAATGGGGAAGAGAGAGTAAACTCAACTCCTAACACAGGTTGGGGGAGTGGGAACTTAAAGCCAAGGAGCAGGATAGGTATTGGTGGATGGAAAATTACTAAGAGGAAACATAGACGATAAAGGAAGATTCTGGCTAAACTGACCTAACAAGATTCTTGCTGAAGGCAGGCAAGGTGATGAGAGATGACCTGGGAGATGGTGGAGGGTGAGGAGCCTAATCAGATATTGAAGGTGATCAGATATTGAGGGTGGGGAGTTCTGGTTAAACTGACTCAATCAGGATCTTTCCAAAATTGGATAATGTAGAGAAGAGCACAGAAGTCCAAAAGTCAGGCCTAGCTCAAAAAGACCTCAGAGGATCCTAGTAGAGTTTGGGCAATTAGAGATCTTTGTCTCTCATAAACTTTTTATTTAATATCTTAGAGTTGCAATCAAATCTTGTTTTCCTGAGATATGATTTTTCAATTAATGATTGACTTTGAATATCATTGATATTGACCTATTGTGTACTAATTTAATAGTTTAAGGCTAAAGGACATACTATTTAACCTAACTTTCAAGTTATTATTATTGGTGGTAGCAGGTACCTTCTGTCACACCTCTATTCCACCTGTACTAGTTTTCCCTTACTTCTTTCTCTTTTCTTCTATTACTACTTTTCCCTAGGATAGGTTTATCAATCATATTGTCTACGACATAGGAGTTTAGTAAAATCCCAAATATCTAGATAATTTCAGATACGGACTGAGCCCAATAAGAGATTTAAAGTTCTCCACTGCGGATGTTTCTGCTTTTGCAGTGTTAATTCAGTACCAACTCACTCTGCTTTTCGGGTCAGGTTTTATACTCTATGTTTAGGTTTTTGGATCTACCAATTCCCTTGTCTCTTCCTATCAAGGTTTTTCTGCCTGTTTCCACTGCCTTTCCCCACCATTAGGGCTATGGATTGTGTCAGAGCATTTCCCTCAGGGGTGGAGCCATGGGTGCTGACATGGGCTTATGTCCTCAAGCAACAGACTGTGGGAGCACTGCAAGATGACCTTTGAGAGTTTACTTTATTTTTTTACTGAGAGCATCTTTAGATTGTTGAAGATAGACTAGGAGACCCAGGGCTGGGTTTAGAATGAGGCAAAGAGGAAGAGTTGTATAAGTGCAGGGCTGATCTATCTTTATTTAAAAGTTTGATATTTTGTTTATGGTGGATGTTTTGCATTTGTTTTGACTTTTTTAAAATTTTATTTTATTTTATTATTTTATTTCTTTTACTTTTAAAATTTATCTTTATTGTTGAGAGTATTACAGGTATACCATTTTCCCCCTCAAATGACCCCCTCCACTTCTCTCCCACCCCCTCCCCAGGCCTTCACCCTGTTATTGACTGTGTCCATAGGTTAGGCATATATGCATATAACTTCTTTGGTTAATCTCTTCCCACCCTCCACCCCCCTTCCCTCTTTCCTCTGAAATATGATCGTCTGTTGCATGTGTCAATGTCTCTGGATCTATTTAGTTCATCAGATTCTTTTGTTCATTAGCTTCTTCTTAAAGAAGACCCTTCAACGTTTCCTGTAGTGCTGGTCTGGTGGTGATGAACTCCTTCAGCTTTTTCTTATCTGTGAAGCTCTTTATTTGACCTTCAATTCTAAATGATAGCTTTGCTGGGTAGAGCAATCTTGGCTGTAGTTCCATGTTTTCCATCACTTTGAATATTTCTTGCCACTCCTTTCTGGCCTGCAAGGTTTCTGTTGAGAAATCAGCTGACAGTTGTATGGGTGCTCCCTTGTAGGTAACTAGTTGCTTTTTTCTTGCTGCTTTTAAGACTCTCTCTTTGTCTTTAAGCTTTGGCATTTTAATTATGATGTGCCTTGCTGTGGGCCTCTTTGGGTTCCTCTTGTTTGGGACCCTCTGTGCTTCCTGGACTTGAAAGTCAATTTCTTTCCCCAGGTAGGGGAAGTTTTCTGTCATTATTTTTTCAAATAGGTTTTCAATTCCTTGGTCTCTTTCTGCCTCTTCTGGCACCCCAATAATAAGAATGTTGGGCCTCTTGAAGTTGTCCCAGAGGCTCCTTATACTATGTTCATATTTCTGGATTCTTTTTTATTTTTGCTCTTCTGGTTGGGTGTTTTTTGTTTCCTCATGTTCCAAATTGCTGATTTGATTCTCAGTGTCCTCTACTCTACTGTTGATTCCCTATAAATTATTCTTCATTTCAGTTCCTGTAGCCTTCATTTCAAATTGGTACTTTATTATGTTATCGATTTTCTCAGTTATTTCCCTAACCATCTGCTTAAACATCCTTATAACCAAAATTCTGAACTCTCTATCTGTTAGCTTGCTTGGATCTATTTCATTTAGTTCCTCTTCTAGAGATTTCTTCTGTTCTTTCCTTTGTGACATGTTTCTTTGCCTCCGCATTTTGGCTACTTCCAGGTGTTTGTTTCTATGTATTAGGTAGATCTGCTATGTCTCCTGGAGTTTGTAGAGTGGCTTTGTGTAATAGGTGTCCTATAGGGTCCAGTGGCTCAGCCTCCCCAGTCACCTGAGCTGGGCTTTCTAGGTGCTCCCCTGTGTGGGCTGTGTGCACTGTCCTGTTGTAGTTGAGCCTTGGTTGCTGTTGGTGTCACTGGGAGGAACTGACCCCCAGGCCAATCAGCTGTGAGGACCAGCTGCAACTACAGCCAAAGAGCTGCTGTGTTGGAGACACCCCTGTGGAGCAGGATTTACTTCAGTGGAGCTTTAGTTCACCAAGTGCGCCCCTTGAGTGTGTCACTCGTGGCTGTGGTAGGGTTGTAATCCAGCGTGGTTGAGTCTGAGCACCAGGTGCACTGTCTCTGGGGCCTCCCGGGAGGTGCAAAGTCAGCCTGTGCCAGTGCGTTGCCCAGGGCCACCCAGCATGAGCTACATAGCAAACCGTAGTTGGCTGCTACTTGTGCTGGGCTTGGAGGTGTCCAGGAGAGGCCAAGCTATGAGCCAATGCAGGCTGCTGCTAGTGCCAGGCCTGGGGCCGCTTATCAAGCTGTATGGGGCCGCTGCTGCTTGTTTGAGAGGTTTTAGGAAAGTCCTAAGCATGAGGCTAGAGAGGCCACTTGCATGAAAAGCCACTGGAAATGGCCTGGATGAGCTGCAGATGGGGAGAGGCGGGGCCTCCGGGAATCACAGGTGGGGCCAAAGGCTTGAATCAGGAGCTGGAGATTCAAATATGGCGACTGCCTGCCGGCTGTGTGCAGGGAGGACTCCCCAAAGGAGCAATGGCCTCTGCCAGCTCTTCTGTCTGGGAGAAAGCCACCCCTCCACCTCTCTTCCGGATTCCAGGCAGGTTAGTTTCTCCCCGAGTGTCCCAGGTCCTCTCCAGCTGCTGCCCGATGCTGGGCCGCAAGGGAGCGTCCGAGTGAGTCCGTGCGCAGGCCCTTTAAGTGGAGCTACTGGGGCTCCCGCAGCCTCCATGACCCTCAGCCACAGTCCCTGCTGGTTTCACAGCCCGGAGTTGTGGGGACATCTCCTCCCGGCCTGGAGCCCTGGTCTTGGGGCCCACTGTGGGGCTGGGACCCCCCCTCCCACCTCCGGGAAAACCCCACCGCCGAGACTCCCCTCCGGGTTTCAACCTCTGCACTGAGTGTGGGCCCGCCGAACGTCTCCGATTCAGCCCAGATCCGCCCGCATCTGTGCCCCTCCCACCAGTCTCGATGCCTCCTCAGCTCCCCGGTTGTGGGGCTTCTGCTCAGCCAGATCTCAGGAGGCTCTGAGTGATGGTGGTTCCGCACTCTAGTTGTAATCCTGATGTGGCTGCGGGAGGCGGGCGCAGCCGCCACCCACGCCGCCATCTTGTTCTTCCTCCTTTTGACTTTTAAAACACATGGCTAAAAATAGCATTTATCCTGATTGCTGAATTTTGTCCCTCATCCCCTTAAATTTTGCACCCAAGGTGAGTGCCTTACCCTTTCCTGACAAGACCACAGATCTGTTTCCTTGTGGGTTTATTCTTGTTCTACCTCTTGTTTAGGGTAAGAAAGCACAGACACACCACACTTGTCCTGGACTGTTTTTTACTAAGCCCCTGATTTTTCTTTCTCATTCCAGCTCCACTCCATTGTCACCTTTCTTTCACCCTTTCGAAGGCCTGACCCATGAAAACGTTGGAATGTCTAGTTGTTGTCTGTACCTGGAAGAGGAAATGAAGGACTGAGGAGACCAATGGAAAAAAATCTGAGCACACTTGACTCTCAGTTAACAGATGTAGATAAGTGAAATGACTCTTTTTTCTTCCCATGAATAATCAGAGCAATTATTTTAACATTCTTATTCCTGCTGGGTGTCCAGAAATGCCACTCCATGGTGACTTGCACTAAAGGATAACTTTTGCTGTTGTTAATCCTCACCCAAATATATTTTTCCATTGATTTTTTAGAGAGGATGAAAGGGAGGGAGGGAAGAAGGGAGAGAGAACGAGAAAGAGAAAGAAACACTGATGAGAAAGAGACGCATCGTTTGGTTGCCTCCCTTACATACCTTGACCAGAGCTGGGAATCAGACCTGCAACCCAGGCTTGTGCCTTTGACCAGGAATTAGACTCGAAACTCTTTGGTATCCGAAGATTGGGGGGAGGGGGTGCAGTGCTCTAACAACTGAGCCATGCTGGCCAGGGCTAATGGATAACTTTTGATGTAGATGATTTGATGCATCAAAATGGTTTGACCATATATAAAAGTCATTTTTAATTTTTTTTTTATTTTTTAAAAATATATCTTTATTGATTTCAGAGAGAGGAAAGGAGAGGGAGAGAGAGATAGAAACATCAATGATGAGAGAGTCATTGATCGGCTGCCTCCTGCACACCCCCAACTGGGGATGGAGCCCGCAACCTGGGCATGTGCCCTGACTGGGAATCGAACTCCAATCGCCTGGATCCCAGGTCGATGCTCAACCACTGAGCCATGCCCGGCCGGGCTAAAAGTCATTTTTTAAACATGAGTAATGTGTCTGTGTACTTGTTATCATGGCTATTAATTGAACCGGAAATTTAAATTTAATAAAGCTTCAAAAAAACCACAACTAATTAAATGGCAGATTTCTCTGACATTATGAATATGTGCAGATATACAGGGTGTCCTAAAATATATACATGCACTTTGAATGATTATAAAGTCAGTATTTATTAACATACAGTTTGTTTTCAAAATTTAAAAGAATTTAAAAGAAATTAATAATTTTTTTGTCAATGCCTGTATTCAAACTGATGACTATTCTGGTCCAAGCACTGTTAATAATGTGAAGCACTGGAATTGCAAACATCAAGAATCATTTCATTGGGTATTTGTGTCTTCCCAATTCATTGACTATTGCCTGTTTTGTGCCATAAAATTTATCTTTTATATATCTTCATAAAAAATAGTCTAGTGGCACTTTAGGATAAATTTTCTTTATTCAAAGCTTGGTCTGGCTTCACTCATTATGTCAAATTAGTTAAACCTGAAAAGGAGTGAAAATTAAGTGAGTTATCAGCTGTTAAAGTGTGTATACATTTTTTTGGGACACCCTATATATGGATTCCTTCCATCCTCTCTCCTTCCTTCCTTCTTTCTTTCCCACCTACACTTTTAAATGTTGGAAGTCATTTGGGGTTGGCCTATTAGCCATTTATTGCAATGTATTATGCCCATCCTAATGAACCAGATACAATTTTATAAATGTCTTAAATACTGATACATTTGGTTTAGTAATACAAATCTAAAGTTTTGTGTGATCACATTAGGCATAGAGAAGGATATCTTCTTCCAGGTGTCTCAAGGCATTGGCCAGTGCAGTCTTCTACTGTATATAGAGAAAACCTGTTGAGATGGATTGCTGTACAGTACAGGGCACATCAGAACATCAGAGTTCCTCTTTCTGGAATGTGTTTTGACTGAAGCTTAATTAGTCTTCTAAAGGAATTTAATATATAACATATATTGGGCAACACTTTGAATTTTAATGTGAACCTGTGCAATGTAGACACAACTAAATCTGGCAGCATATTAATGCCACTGATAGCACATTTTATTTATAGAATTTACTCTCTTCCCAATTCTCAATTAGAGGCCCATAGACAGTAATTAAGCCATTATAAAAACACAATAGAACCATCATACTGTCAAGGCACAAAGAACAGGGAATCTGGATAACACAAAGGAACACAATGCATCCAATTTAGTCCTGCTGTGGAAATGTCACAAACCAGTACCCTCCATGATAGGGTAAGGGAAAAGGTTAGTTCCACAGATAACTAGAGATTGACTCTGAATTTTCAGAAAGTAGCAAACTAGTCAGCAAACTAATCTATCAACCAATCAATCAGCAAGGAGCAACTGTCCACCACATAGTGAGGCATACAAGATGCAGTCTTTGTACAATCATTTGGGAAGTAAAGACTTAAAACAAAAATACATTATGACAGTGGTTCAAGATATGATCTTACTCATATGTGGAATCTAAAGGACAAAATAAACTGATGAACAAAATAGATTCAGAGACATAGAAGCATGGAAGAGACTGATGAATCTCAGGGGGAAGGCAGGGGTGGGGGAGTGTGTGGGGAGAGATTAATTAAATAATTTTATGCACAACCCATAGACGCAGACAATAGTGTGGAGAAAGCTTGGACAGGTGCAGGGTGGAGGGATCAATGGGGGGAAAAAAAGAGGACATCCGTAATACTTTCAAAAATAAAGATACATTAAAAAATATATATATATCACAGGAAGGATGGGCTCAAGCAAATAATATAGAAGGAACATTACATAAATCCAAAGGAAGACCCACGTTACTATGTTCCAGAAATGCTGGGGAAGCCTTTACTTGAGGATGTAGGGCTTGAAATGGGCTTAAAACGATGTGTAAAATTTGGATAGCAAGAGAAAAGAAAGGAATTGGTATAAAAAATATTGGGGAGCCAGACATTCAGGAAAATATTTACATGCATATATTTGATGCAGTAGTTCACAAAATAAAGCATCAGACAATTAAGTTGTGGATATGCTGTCTTCTTTTAAAATGAAGCAATGTCAAGATGGCAGAGTAGTTAAATGTGTGACACCCCACCTCCCACAACCACATCAAAATTACTGAAATACAGAACAACCATCATTCAGAACCACCTGAAATGTACCTGAACAAAAGCCTTACAACTAAGGAATTAAAGAAGAAGCACATTGAGACTGGTAGGAGAGGCAGAGACATGGGGCAGAAATGCTGAACCAAGTGGTCCCACAGTCACATGTGATGGTTTAAAATAGGGAGGAATATCTTGGCTGTGGAGGTTTCCCTGAAAAGTAAGGGGTCCCAGCTCCACACTAAGCCTGTCAGCCGAGAGTGCCAGTACCAGGAAGAGAAGTCCCCACAACTTCTGACTGTAAAAACCAGCAGGGATTGTGGCTGAGCAACGTGGAGGCTGCTGAAGTCCTAGGCAATTCCACTTAAAGTGCTGGCACATGGACTTGCTCAGACTCACTTCCTCTGAGCTGCAGCACTGAGGCAGCAGCTTGAAAGAAACCTGGTACATTCAGGGAGCAACTAACTTGCCTAGAATCAGGGTCAGAGATGGAGGGGCAGCTTTCTCCCACACTGAAGTGCTGGCAGAAGCCATTGTTCCTTTGCTGAGTCCTCCCCTCCACAGAGCAGACAGACAGGCACCGTATCTGAATCTCTATCAACCTGGCTCACACTTTTTGTCCCACCCTGGTGGTTCCCTGAGTCCTTGCCCCTCCCCACTTCCAGTCTCATCCAAGCCATTTCCAGTGACTTTTCCATACAACTGGCATCTCTTACCTCATGCTTCGGACTTTCCTGAAATCTTTCAAATTAGCAGCAGCTCGCTTCAGTGTACCCTGTACCTCTCAGTAAGTGGCTCCAGGCCCAGTACTATTGGCAACCCACTTTGGTTCATAGCTTGTCCTCTCCTGGGCACCTCCAAGCCCAACACAAGTAGTAGCAGGGCACAGGCAGTGGTTGACTTTGCACCTCCCAGGAGGCTCTGAAGGTAGTACACCCAATGGTCAGCTTCAACCATGTCAGATTACAACCCTACCACCTCCATGAGTGACACACTCAAGGGGAAGACATGGTGAGTATCAAAGCCTCACTGAAGCAAATTCTGCTCCAGAGGGCTGGCTCTTGCACAGCAACTCTTCTGCTGTAGTCGTAGCTGATCCTCACAGCTGACTGGACTGGGGGGTCAATCCCCTCTAGTGACACCAACATCAAACAAGGCTCAACTACAATAGGACAGTGCACATAGCTCACACAGGGGTGTTCCTAGAGTGCCTAGCTCAGGCGACAGGGGAGGCTGAACTACTGGGCCCTACAGGACACCTACTACACAAGGCCACTCTACCAGGTCCAGGAGACATAGTAGATCTACCTAATACATAGGAACAAACACAGGGAAACTGCCAAAATGTGGAGACAAAGAAACATGTCACAAATGAAAGAAAAAGAGAAACCTCCATAAAAAGAACTAAATGAAATGGAAGCAAGAAAACTACTAGATACAGAGTTCAAAACAATGGTTATGAGAATGTTCAAGAAACTTACTGAGAACTTCAAGAAATAGTGAGAACATCAATAACATGAAAAAGAACCAGTCAGAAATGAAGGATATAGTAACTGAAATAGAGAATAATTTACAGGGAATCAACAGCAGAGTAGAGGACACTGAAAATCAAATCAAGAATTTGGAATGTAAGGAAGCAAAAAACACCTAATCAGAACAGCAAAAAGAAAAAAGAATAAAAAAATATGAAGATAGTGTAAGGAACCTCTGGGATAATTTCAAGAGTACCGACATTCACATCATAGGGCTGACAGAAGGAGAAGAGAGAGGGCAAGAAATTGAAAACCTTTTTGACAAAATAATGACAGAAAATTTCCCTTACCTGGTGAAAGAAGTAGACATATAAGTCCAGGAAGCACAAAGAGCCCAAACAATATAAACCCCAAGGGGGTCACACCAAGACACATCATAATTAAATATGTCAAAGATTAAAAAAAAAAATGTCAAAGATTAAAGACAAAGAGAGACTTTTAAAAGCAGCAAGAGAAAAGCAAGGGGGTACCCATATGACTGTCAGCTGATTTCTCAACAGAAACTTTGCAGGTCAGAAGGGAGTGGCAAGAAATATTCAAAGTGATGAAAAGCAAGGACCTACAACCAAGATTCCTCTACCCAGCAAAGCTATCAGTTAGCACTGAAGGTCAGATAAAGAACTTCCCAGACAAGAAAAAACTAAAGGAATTCATTACCACCAAACCAGTATTATATGAAATGTTAAAGGGTCTTCTAAGAAGAGAGAAGGAGAAGGAGAAGGAGAAGGAGGAGGAGGAGGAGGAGGAGGAGGAGGAGGAGGAGGAGGAGGAGAAGAAGAAGAAGAAGAAGAAGAAGAAGAAGAAGAAGAAGAAGAAGAAAAGATCAATAATAGGAACAATAAAATGGCAATAAATACACATCTATCAACAATTGAATCTAAAAATCAAAATAAATGAACAAGCAGAACAGAAACAGACTCATAGATACAGAGAACATTTTAATGGCTGCCAGATGGGAGGGGGGTTCAGGGCATAGGTGAAAAGGTGAAGGGATTTAGAAGTACAAATTAGTCATAGCCCATGGACACAGACAATAGACAAGTGAAGGCCTGTGATGGGGTGGGAGATGGGTGAAGGGGAATAAAGGGGGGAAAATGGAGATATCTGAAGAGAGGAAGATAGGTTGGGGAAGACAGCCTTGCCATTCACAGGCTGGCTGCAAGCTGCCCAAACTGTTTGGCCTTGTTTAATTTTCTTGCCTCAGTTTCCCCATTCCACTTGCCCAGGAATTTTCCTAGCTTCTTACTATCCTGCCACAGTTGGCTCTGGATATTGGGTGTGAGTGTGGGATGGGGGCTTGTGGCAGTCACTTCATTGACATCCTTGATAGCCTTACTTTCTTCTTTCACTAGAGATGAAGCTGGCCCAAGGTCAGACCTATCCAAGGTTGTGTGGCTGGATTGTGTGTGGATTTTGAACCATAGCCAATATGTTCCAACTAACACTCCTAAATCTTATACATGGATGTTATATTTATCCTCTCTAACTAAACCTTCTCTGTTCCAGTCCCTGGTGTACTCAAGGACATGAATATTCTAGTTTCCTCTCCTTCCTGGCTGTCTTTTGTTGCTATATGTGAGCATGATATTTGGACGAAATTCCTATGAGTAGTTTCTATTTCTTCTGTTGCTTCTCATAGTTAAACCCAAAAAAGTTCTAGCTTTTAGGGATATTTAAGTTTGGAAGCAGTTTAATTATCTGCCTCTGTTCTGCCTCCCCTCTCATTTATTCATTAAAAAATGTTTTAGACATTTGCCATTGGGAATATTAAAATCTCTACTGAAAAAGCCCACCAACACCTTTAAGCAGTGACTTAAATGCTTAATAAGGCTCATTCTACCTTAAAGTGGACATTTTTCTGTTTTATTCCCTGCTAACAACTTTCTGTCCTTTAGTAGGGAATTTATTCTTCCTTCCCCTTCCATATGGTTTTGTTGGAGCTGTCAATCATACTAGCCCATGCCCTGGCTACACAGGTGAATATACAAACAAAATCTGGATGTGATAATCGAATAATGCCCTCCCCCTACTCCCCTGTCCCAAACATGGTGATGCTCTATCCTTAGAACCTGTGAATATGTTTTACATATTTGTTGAGATATTTATATGAGTATGCTATTTAACATACATTGCCATTGCATGGCAAAAGGGATATTACAGATGGAATTAGGGTTGTGAATTTTAGGATGGAGAGATTATCCTGGATTATATAAGTGAGCTTGTACAATCACATGGTCCCTCAAAAGTAGAAGAGGAAAGAAGAGGGGTTGGAAAATGTGAGACCTCTACTGGACTTCTGACCTCCAGAACCATAAGATGATATCTGTGTCCTCTTTAAAGCTACTTAGTGTGGCACTAGAAAATGAAAACACTGACGGAATCTCCTGGCCACAGTAATTGGCCCAGATATGGGCATGTGATTCAAGCTGAGCCAATCAGAGTCTTTCCCTGAGACTCTAAGAAAGAAGTAATGTCTCTTAATAGGAGCTATAAGGATGTGTGATCCCAGACCTGCCAGGGGCATGGCGCCTGCAAGAGGAGAAGCTGATAAAAACTGGGCCCATGCATAAGCAAAAGCTGTGATGAGTCAGTGAGGTCCTGGCAGAGTTTCTCTCCACCTGTGTTTGAGGCCAGCTCTACCCCTACCCTTCCCTGTCACATAAGCTTATTAACTCCTTCTTTAATTCTAAATTATTCATGGCCCCTCAAAATACCAAACCCTGGTCTTTCATACTTAAAATCATTTCTTGGATTAACAAGCCTTCTCCAGAAACTGATAAATGCATATGTTCCCTGGGAAATTTAGCACATTAGCAGAAGTTATTTTATCAGATAACTCAGCTTCTATTGAATGTTAACAGAGCCCAAAGGAAATGCTACACAGAGCTAGGGGGTTTTGATAGAAGAAGAATGGGAAAGTTCTAGGTCATGGGGAAATAGAGCAGGGGGGTGTAGGGAGAGGACGTGATGTTGAGTGAATTAGTGAATGCAGATGGACGCAAACATCAATCCTAGACATTGGGAGAAAAGTGGGGATTAAAGAGGAGAAAGGAGATAACCCTTCTCAAATCTGTTTAGTGCCTCTCCATTCACAGTGTTTGTAGTCATCCTTGCCTCTCCTCACAGTCTTGATAATTTGTTCCAATCACAATTCCTGTAGCAGGAAGGTTAGCCTTGGACTTATCCCAGAGGAAGGAGGACACCTGTTCCTGGGCACTATCCATGGTCTGCCAGTGCTCCCCTACTTTGAGAGCTTCTGTACCCCTTGTGCTAACCCTGCCTCAGCAGACTGCCACGAGGGCCACTATGGTGACCCCTGAAATCCTGGAAGTGGGCATGGACAAAGTGCCCATAGCTTTCTGAAATATTACAAGTTAGGAAAAGAAAAGCTATATGAAAGCAACACAAAACTATCTCATACAGTTTGCTTATTGTTGGAGTTTGAAATTCTGCCAACTGTTCATATTTCTTAGTTGTCAGCAGTTTGGTTTGAGACAATAGTAAGAACAGTCCTTTTGGCTTCTACTTAAACTTCAACAGAAAAAAAACACACACACAAAAAAAAACAGCTTCAGAATTTGAACTGGAATGGTCTCCTTACCTTATTTGCCCCGACCCTGAGTTGCACTGCAAGGCAAGGAATCTAGAACATGGGGCATGGAAACACTGTGTTTATGGGACAAGGCTCCGGCTTACACATTCTCTGAGTCAGAGACTTTGGATCTGGTGGTGATTTAATAGGCATGTGGGAGGGAAGCGTTTTGCCAATTTTGAGAACCCCCTTCTTAGATTCAGCACTAAGCAAACTTAAGAACTTAAATCCTTCATCTTTAGGAGTTTATTTTCTCTTGGAAAAATGTCTGAATCTTTTTTCTCTGTAAGAAGGGGAAGACAAGGCTAAGAGTAAAGATGACAGGTTTACTTGGGCATGGAATCACTGTTGGACAACTCATTTTTCCTGAGTTAAGTCTCAAAAAATCTGCAATTTACAGAATAAGCTTTCCTGAAATTACACATAGGGTGGATAATTGAGAGCAAACTTCCTGGGCTGTTAGGCTGGTGTAGCACTGCCCTTTCTGGGAACTTGGGTCCCTCCCAGTGTAGAGCTCCAGGGGCAGGTTGTTCATTGCCAGCACCAGGGTCTGACCCCCAGCTGTTTCAATCCCTGGCTCTTGGCTTTGCACTTATTTCTGAGAAGCTCTGAGGCTAGCTTCTAGTTTCCTTATAAAACCTGCAAATATTCATTTTGGAGGTGTCAGTTGATGCTTTTTTATGTGTATCTCAGAAAGGCTTATAAATAATTAGTTTTATATGGCCTGGAGAGGAGGAAAGCTATATTTTTATTTAGCAACAGATAACTGATAGCTTCTCTGTCTACAATGGGCTGCCTGTCACCAATGCCATCAAAACCTAGAAATGGGCACTCTGGAGTCTTCCATTTCTGTCTAATGGATTCTGACCCATGGATCTTTTCATCTCCCTATCTTCTGGCTGATTTGGCACAATAGCCTTACCATATGGGTTTTATGAGGAAGTCCAGAACAGGTTAGGAAAGTTTAGGTCAGTGCGGTAAAAGGTTCTTTCAAAAAATCTGTACATAATGTGGCTTTCTCAATTAATGCACTGGAAACAGAATTTTCCTATTTGTGTCTGTGCTCACACACAGACACATGTACAGATGTTAGGGCTTTGCATCATAATTAATTGAAATAAATGACATTACCTAATATACAGGTAGCACCAAATCCACCTTAAAACCTAACAGTAAATCATAACTTACATAAGGAAAGAAGAGAATCTGGAAGGAGGCAGCAAGCATAGGAAGTGAAGCCTCCCAAGAGATATCGGCTTAAGCTTTGCAGGTTTCAGCCTCTGGGTAGACCAGTATCCCAAACATCTCAGTGTAGAAAGGAGACTGAGGCCCCAGAATGGGTCCCTAAGCTTCCCTACACTGGGCCAGATGGTACAGGCCAGCAATGACACATAGTTCCTTGCTGTACAGAGCAAGAATCGAGTGCACTGTGGACCCATAAGAAGGGCAGTTTTTTGCTTATAGTGTTCATATATTCTAAAGTACAGACCAGTGGATGTTTCTTTCCCCCAGTAACAGACAATCTGTGAAGAGGCAAAAGCTACCCAGTGAACAGCATTTCCCTTGACTGAAGTATAAAGGACTTTTGAGAGAAGATGAATTCATTCTTTGAACTTCTCTGACTGGATAGTGATTCTGAGACTTTAAAAATCTTCAAAGATCTCAACCCATGAAATCAATAATTCATTTTTCATGTTGCCAGAGTTAAGGCAAGAATTCCACTCAGCAAGCCATGTTGAGGACCTAGTATGTGGGAAGCATCATTCCAGACACTAAAAAGGCTACTGAGCTAGGAAAAGGACAGTCCATGCCCTTGAGGAACTGTCTTGGGAAGAGTAAAGTTCAAGGATATACACGTCTAAAGTATCAGTATAGGTAACTGCAGGACTCATGGGTGAGGACAGCCACAGGGCTTGGGAGTAGGGGAGGGAAAATGGGGAAGGGATAAGGATGCTTTTTATGCAAGTAATTACATAAGCCAAAAGCTGGGAGGCAAAAAATGATCTGAAATATGTCTCATCCTTTTATTTCTTGATTAATAATTTTGAAACAATGACACAAATACTAACGACACTTAATATTTATTAAGCACATACTGAATATCAGGTATTAGGCTATAAGTCTGGATGAATTTAATCCTTACCATCAATCCTGTGAAATTTGCACAATTAACCCCTTTTTTTTTTTCAGATAGGAAAACTAAAGCTCAGAGAGGTGAGGTTACCTGTTCAGGACCTCTCAGCTAGTTAGTGCAAGACTTGAGATATAAATCCATGTCTATCCATGGCCTGCCCTCTAAATCATCTTTTTGTTTAATTTTGTTTTTAATTGCTTGTTTGTATTTATTTATTTATTTGTTTATTCATTGTAGAGACTTGAAGAAGTGTCTCAGGGCCCTGGATCCTGAAAAGGGTCTAGCAGACTCAGGAAGATCCTTGGCTTTTCATGTTCAGAGTCATGACTCCTAATAGCTGGGGCCTGGGCTTCACTGCATGAACTGAGCATTGCTAGCTTACAGCTGCCAGGTTCTCATGCTGAAGCCCAAGTGTCCACAGTCATTTTCATGGGGGCTGGCCCCTCTGCCGGCTCCGTGAAGCGAGTGCCTTGGATAGGTTTTCTTCTTCTGTCAGGTGGCTTCCCACATCCATCTGCCTTGCTGGCTCTTAAACTGCAAACAGGAAACAAAACTGAAAAAAGAGAAAAACAGTGCTTTCAAGAAAAGAAAAAGCATCTTTCTTTAGGCAGTGGGGCCCTGAGAAGGGGAGTGATGACGAGAGGTTTGTGAGATGCTTTTGCCTGGTGATAAGGAGCTACAAAAGCTATAGAGTATGCTGTGCCATTTGCCTGTGAATAGCTGACTGAGGCCTCTTGTGGGTTAAGGGCGCAGTGTGAGCTGTCAGTCTTCAACAGAAGGCCAAACAAGCCTGCAGCACCCTGAGGGCACACAGTTGAATAAAACACATGCTCACAGGTATCACTAAGCTGAAGATGCTAAGTGCAAATAAATCACTGCTTGCAACACTGGGCCCCACAAACCTGATGCTTTCTTTCCTCACTATGGGCAAGAAGGGACACAGGATAAAGCAACTTCTTGGCAGCAAGCCCCGGGAATATCATTTTGTACTTTAAAGCTGCTGGAGAATCATGGATGAGCCAGTCGACTGCTTTGAATAAGTAAGTAGTGGTAAACTTCCTTTCATGTAACTGAGGAGGAAGCAAAGGAAAGCACCTGAGACATGTCAAGCAGGGAAGCTAAGTCCACATTTATTTCCTTTGGTTCAGGCTGCAGGTGTAGTTGTGGCTATTGCTGCACACTGAGACTGGCACAGTTGTGTTTTCTCCTGACTTTAGAAGTCATTGTTCTTTAGTGTTGTACACTTGGATGGCACATCATCTGTCAGACTTTGGACACCTGTTCTTTCCTGGTGGAGAAACACTGATCAAAAATGGGCTCTTCAAACAGTGCTCACAGGCCACCACCACAGCACATGCTGTGATGTTGTGCCTGGGCAATACTTCCACACGCCTTCCTATATTAACAACACATTTTCAGTGATCACAATCAGAGAAAACATTTGTCCCTATACTTGGGAAACTGAGTAAAAAATACAGCCATAACCCCACCCTTCTAATTTGCCAATTATAGTCATGTTTGCATACTAATTCCTGGTCTTTTTGTTCATGCATTTTCTTTACATCTGTGGTTCAAGTATGCAACTATTTGCCGAGTCCTTACTGTGCACTAGTTACGATGCAGCTGGGGAAGCTTTGGGAATTTTCTGGAGTGTCACTTTAACCAATGGTAAGTCATTTAAATAATTTTCTTTACCAAAAGCAAATTTGGTTATATTATGTAGTAAGCTGAAAATAATGTGCATGAATCAAATTTTAATATAAGCTAAGACTTCAAAGATGGGCTATGAAGCTTCTGTATAAAGAATAGATTAAGGGGATTAGCAGCAGGAACCTTGGAGGAGGCCCTTGCAGTTGGCTGAGGTGGATCCAGTGAGAGAGAAAAAACCCAAGCAAGGAGGGGACAGAGTGGAAGAGAGAGGTTCTTATAAAGTGGAGTTGAGAGGACTTGATCACTGGTGCAAACAGGGTGAGAGGCAGAGGGAGGGGTTAATATTTTTGCCTACTTTCCTTAGATAATTTCCAGAAATCAGGTTTGTATGGCTCTTAAGCCACGTTGCACACTCTGTCAATTGCAATAGGTAATTGCCAAGTAATAATGCAATAGAAATAATAACATTAACTCACATTAAGTTTTCTCTATGCGTGAGGCATTGTGCTGACCTGTTCAAATGCATCACCTCTGTTAATTTTTACAATTACCTATGAGGTAGGTTCAACTATTGTATTTTTTTGTACATAAGGAAGTTGAGGCTCAAAGAGGTTAGGCAACTTGATCTAGATTAAACAGATTTTCATATGCCAGGAGGACATCCTTCAAGAGGAGGGACTTTACAGAAATATAAACAGCAGCTCTTCAGTTTTATTTAGAGTCCATTGAGTATGAAGCCATTGCTTTACAGAGAGAGTGGAAGGGGAAGAGAGAGAGGAATAGAAACATCAACCTGAGAGAGATGCATTGATTAGGTTGCCTCCCACTTGAGCACTGACTGGGGCCAGCAATAGAGCCTGCAATTCAGATATGTGCTCTTGGCCTGAATCGAATCCAGTACCCTTCAGTCTGTAGGCTGATGCTCCAACCACTGAGCCAAACCAGCCAGGGTGGTAAGAAGTTCTTTTAAAAGATATTCCATACATCTCTGACCTTTTATATAGATTATTTTGCACGTGATGAAACCTGTTATTCGTTTGGCTATCAAGAACATCAATCTTGTGATTCTGAGAGGCTTTCTCAGAGCTGAAGTGCTGAGGTGAATGGGGGGTTCTGGCTCCGAAGCAGCCCAGGTATTCTTGGTTTCTCTGGAGCCAGCCTCCCTTTGCCACTGCCCATAGCATCCATCTGCACCACCGCCCCATCTCGTTCTTGCTCCCAGGTCTGTCATCTGACACATGTTTCCCTCTCTCCTCACCATTTTTATCTTTCTGTTTCCTTTCCCATCACCTCAGTGCTTTTCAGTTTTCACAGAGAGCATATTGTATTTTAATGATTCGAAGAGCTACTGGGTGTGCTGAGTGCCAAACACAGTGAGGTCTCTACATGGTCTTGCTTAATCCTTATCATAGTCTTATTCTCTGCTTCCAGTGGAGAGCTCAGCCGTGAGGTCATTTGTCTCAGCATGCTCATTGCTCTTGAGTGTGGAGCTAGGATTTGAACTCATATCTAATTTCAATCCTGTTTCCTTAGGTGCAAATAGTGTCATCTGCACTGCCTGGAAAAGAATCTACTCCTGGCCTTCCATATAACAAGTCAAAGCATAGCTTTAGTTTGCACTGCTTCTGGCTTGTTCTCACTTGAGTAGCAATAAGCTCCAGGGGTATTCTTAGGGAAGTATTGGAGTCCTGCATCATAGTTAGTAAGGAGCACAAGTTCTAGAGACAGAGAGCTGAGGCTGAGCCCTTTATTTCCATACTCTTGCTTCTTGAGAATAATACCAGTACTTAGCTCATTCTGCTGTAAGGAATAAATATCATCTTATAAACAATAGTGATAATAATAGTAGTAATATTAGTAGTAGACATTAGTAGTAGTAGTAGTAGTAGTAGTAAAATAATAGTAGACATTTTCCGAAGGCCTACACTGAGTCAAGAGTCATGTGCTGCTCTGAGCCCTTTGTGAGGATTAACCATCTTAAGCCTCACACTGACCCTCTGCACAAGGTGCCATGATTTTTACTTCTCAGGGGTTGAGGAAACCAAGGTACAAAATGGTTAGGCAACCTGCCTGAGGTCACACATCTAGAAAGTGGTGTTGCTGCTCCATTTATTTATCAGGCAGAACGACCTTTCTCTCTGAATGTGCCCTCTCCCTCCCCCCACACTCTTTTGTGTAGCTCAGGTCTTTGTGGCTGCTCTTTCTGCCTTCCATCCCCCCTCTCTCCCTCTCTCTTCTCTCCTCATCACTCTCCTCCTTCCTCCCTCTTCTTCCACTCTTCCTCCTTTGTCTCTTTCTCTCAGTCCTCAGATGGCCTCTCCTTCTAGAAGCTTATGTCTGACTCCAGGGACCCGAGCTCTAGCTTCTGGCATGTTCCTTGTTTCTCAGCATGTGGATGCTTCTCCGCCGTAGCCAAGTCTGCCCGGAGCATGCCACCTGCTGCGGAGCACGGGTTACTACCTTGCCACCAATTACACCCATGTATCATAATTGTACTTTTTTGTTGTTGAAAGCCAAATGATGAAACTAATAGGGTTCATGCTGAGAACAGATGTTCTTATTTCTGCCCAGATGCTATACATGGCAAGGATTTCCTGACTCTTTTGTGCTTTGATTTGAAGTGTTTCTGGTTGAAGGGTTCTTGGGAGGGGCTAAAAAATCATGCTGTCCTCCAGCAACTGGGCACAGGTCTTGAGGGGGTGTGAAGTAGCCATCCCTGGCATTTTAGAATCCATCTGCTTCCTGAGGACATAATATTGCTCCTAGCTGAAAACTACATTTGCTCACATTTTATAATTAAACATTCAGATTTTTGCTTTTCTGGTGGTTTCAATCTCAAGCTAATGTGTCAGTTAAGAATTCTTTCATTTTCTGCTTTATTTTCCGTCTTCTTACTACTTGGAATTCATGGAAGGCTTTTCCTCCTTCTCATTAAGAATCTTAAAAGACTGTGATAATATCATTCATTCATTTAATATTTATTGAGTGCCTTATATGTGCAAGGCATGGGTACAAAAGAGACAAGGTTTCCACTTTTAAGGGGTTAGTAATCTGGTAAGGGAAGACAAACAATAAACAAACAAATAAACAAGCTGATTTCAGATTGCAAGAGTGCCATGAAGGAATTAAGCAAGATGATAGGGTCCTGGTTGGTGTGGCTCAGTTGGTTGAGCATAGTCCCATGCACGAAAAGGTCGCAGGTTCCATTCCTGGTTGGTGCACATGCCCGGGTTGCAGGCTTAATTCTCAGTAGGGGGCATGCAGGAGGCAGCCAATAGATGTTTCTCTCACATCAATGTTTCATTCTCTCTTTCTCTCTCTTCCTCTCTTTCTAAAATAAATAAATAAACATATTTTAAAAATAAAGAAAGAAAGAAGATGATAGGATACAGAAAAACCAGGAAGTGAGGGTTACTTTGTATAAGTTGGTCAAGAAATGTCTTTCTGAGATTGTGACAGTTAAGCTGAGGTAAGGGAAGAACATTCTAGAAAGAGAAACTGACAAGTGCAAAGGCCCCAAGGTAGGGAAAAGCTGGGGAGTTAAAAGCCTTGGTAACTCTTTTAAGCTGTACTTTGTCCTAAGGGCTATAATAGGGAAGAAGGACATTATAGACTCACCTATATAAGCCTTAGATGGATCTCCTTGAGTCGGGCCTCCAAACTGTGGTGAAATTTGACCATAGCCACAGTTAGATTTCAAAGAGTCATGCAAAGGCAGCACAACTGTGCTCCAGTTAACAATCCATTGTCTTGAGAGAGATTAAATGTAGTTTTGCTAACATTGAAGCACATATACACACAGAGGGAGTTGCCTGCATTTCACATTGCTGTTGAAGCCAGGGAGGTGTGTGGGGATTTGTGACAACTCCAGACAACTCTTCCTGTTCCTGTAAAACTCTACTCTCTGTCGTGCTCAGAATGGGAAGAGCCCAGGGTTTCATTGGGGAGAAGTCCAAGGTCACCTGCGGCTACATGATCAGCACTGTGCTGGAGGCTCCTAGCATGGTCCCAGGTCAGAGGTAGAGGCTGGGATCTTCCACAGAACCATGTGCCTCTTCTAGAGTATACTCAGCTTTCCCAGATGCTGCTCACAAACTTAGCCTGCCACAAAAGCTGAGCTGAGCAGGTCTCCAAAGATGAAAGATAATGTTAGCTCAGGCATCTATCCAGTTTCATTTAGAAGGAAACTATATGCAAGGTAGATCTACATGCAATCTAGAAACATACTCAGGAGGGTCATTTTGGTGGGTCTCTCTTATGATAATCCTAACTCCCTCAATCACCAGCATTTATAGGTTTCCACTGGCCACTCCTTAAAATCAGTCCCTGAGCATCTGCCAAAGTCCACACTGCACTGCCTCTGGGTCTGCATCCATTGATGGCTATACCTACCGTCAATCAAAAGGTGCTTCATTCTCAATAACAATAGAGGAAGGAATGGGATGGACTGGGAGAGTGAAGCTCAAAGAGGAATGGAGTGGGCTCTGAAGGGGCGGGAAGCAGACAGAAAATTTCCTTTGATTCACAAAAGAACTGGAGCTCAGGACTGCCCTGCCCAAGACTGAGGTGGAAGGTCTGGGAGTGGAGAGAACTCCTGGGAGAATAGAAACCTCTGGAAGGATTAGAGGTAAAATAATGGAGTTCTAAAATTTCTGGATGGAACTAAAGGAACTGAGACATTTGACTCAGAGGCCCATGACAGCTGTCTTTAAATATTTAAAATGGAAGAGAGTATTGGCTTTGTTCTTTGTTGCCATGGAAGGCAGAACTACAATAATAGTGATGATACACCAATGTGGGGCATTAATTGAGTGGATTCTATATACTAGGGCCTGGCTATACATTATAAAGTGTTCCTTAATCAATCTTTACTACAAATTGCTTAGGCCTTTGCTCATGGTCATACAGCTAGCAATACAGAGAGTTAGAATCAGATCCTTTATCTCACCAACTCCAAAATCCAGGCTAGCAATCTCTGCACATTGTCACATTGTGATTTAACAAAAGGAAGAACTTTCTCAGGTAGCAGAAGGAGAAGAAGTGAGCTCTTTGTTGCTGGAGGTGCGTAAGCTGAGATGGTATCATTGTTCAAGGATGGTTTGTGGGCAATTCTGACTCTGGAGGTGTGGCAGAGACATGGCCACATGGCTTCTAGATCCTCCTGAGATGTTATGATTGTTGAGGAGCTAGGGAGTTGTGGGTCAGCTTGTTACCAGCTGAAGAGAGATGAAGAGCCCAGGAGGAGCATAAACTCATCTCTTCTGATATATTCTGTATATATGCACTATGTTCCAAAAGAGCCTAAATGTGTATTGTCAGTTTCACAAACTTCAAACCTGTAGAAAATCAAAAGGGAAACACTGAGATGCCACCCTCAGAGTATGAAATTGTTAGTGGCTTACCTTATATTGTCAACCAATATTCAGCCTGAGCATACTACAGTTATTAGGGAAGGTTTTTCTGCATAAAGAAGCAACTCTTTTTATTTGTCAGAAACTACTTTGAGCTGACAAGCACACTGCTTGATTCCCTGCATCCTGCATTGGGTTATCCAGATGGAGAAATGGGTATAGAAAGAAAAGTGTTCTGGGAAGAGAATACAACAAGTGTAGTATTCCTGGCCTCCCAGGCCTGCCCAAGCTCCATCTTCAGACATGATTTCCTTTGGGTCAGAGGGCAAAGAACCTTTTTTCTATACCTTGGTTGCATAAAAGTAGCAATTAATATCTATTAGTCTGAACCATTAGAAACTGCCATATTTGCAAGTTAAAAGGACCAAATTTAGCAATAAAGAACAATGGTAATTATACCAACAATTTGAGCAAGTCGAGGGCATTGAAGTACACTCATTAGTACTTGGATGGGCAAAAAATTACAACTGTTCTTACTGTCTTTCAAGTACTCATTTCTCACTTGGTAGTGGAAGTGAGCATGAGGAAGGGAGAGGATGCTTTAATGTTCTGATTTAATGCAATTCTGACTGACTTCAAACAACCTCTTTGACGTTAGCATAGCTTATTTTGTGAAAATTGTGGTCCTTTGTGATTTCTTGCTAATCTTCTTTTTTCCTTAATCTAATGGTGCCAGAGTATAAGGGGGATCTCATGTAACATCATGGTGGAGATGAAGGAAGCCTCAAGGGTGCCCCTGGGTCCTTGCCTGCCTTGCCTGAGCTCAGCATCCTCCCTGGTACTGGGCATCCTGCATAAGTGTTTGCTGAGGGCTCCTGTGCACATATGTGGACAGGACCTCTGCCTCTGCCTAGAGGTCTTTACATCTGTAGCCTCCTATTCCTGACTGTCTTCCTCCTAACCTTCTGGCCTTTTCAACATCACTGAGAGGCTGAGAAACATGCAGCCACATTCTTCCCACTTTCCTCCATTGTGTGAGGCCCAGAGGCTGTTCCTGTGCTCTTCCTCAGTCTGTGCTTCTCTACCAGCTCCCATGCTATGCTGGATGCCCTGAATTCCAATGCATACCTTCTATGGAAGGCTTTCAGACTGTGCCAAAGGAAAAAGGAACCTAACTTCAGTATTCTAGTAGTTTCTCAAACCTATAGAGAGTTGTTAACCATCTCCTCTCACTGCCCCTCTCAAGGTTTGCCTGAAGGGTTGTGGACAAAGAGAAGTGGAGACCCCCTCAGGCTGACCATTGCCCTGTTTTCTCCTCTGTTCCTGCCTCCCTTTACCTCTTTTCTGTGTGGAAGGAGCTCTCCTAAATGTCAGATCACCATATTTTCTTACCTTGTGGAAGGTTTCTACTGATTTATTTGTGTGATTCTACTTTAGGATCTTCTTTGGGCTAGGTAGAATTAATTTCACCCTTTCTTGGGACTTTAGGCCTTGGGAATGCAATAGAATGTATTTCAGAAACAGTATCCTTGATGTCTATAACGGGTGAGGAAGTTGCCAATTACTTTACATATATTCTTTGATTTGATCCTCTAACAACCCTGTAAACAAACCCATTTTATAACCGATATAACTCAGGCACAGAGACAGGATGATTTGTCTGAGGTCACACAGAACAGTTGTTTTCTCAGAACAACGATTTAGACCCAGACCTCCCAGATTCTAAAATGAAAGGCTTTCCCATTAGCTGTAATCATCACATGCCTAAAATATTGCCAACACATCTATCACATATGTATCATACAAGTAAACTTTTTGCAAGACCACTGTATGTTTATATATTTCACAGAGCATAACTCAAAGGGAAAGAGGAACCTTGACTTTTGGAAATTTATGTGATATTTCAACTCAGAAGGTTTTGTACCTCAGTCTTGTCACCATTTGGTTTATTTCCTCTCCCCCACCTCTAAAAGTCTCCTTTGATGTATGAGTTTCTGCAGACCTTCAGTTGGGTCCATTGTTAATAGTCCCAGGTGGGGGTTGGCAAAGCTGGAGTCCCATGGAGTCAGATTCCTCACATCCTTCCTTTCTGTCCAGCTTCCCAAAACCAAGCATTGTGTCGTGTTCCACTCCCATGGTGCGTGTTGACTGGCTGGCTGAGAGAAGCTGCAAGGCAGTTGGCATGTCCAGCAATCAGAACTGGAGAGCTTTGTTATGGAGTCAGGATGCTGGTGAACCATGAGCTCCAGAGGCAGGGAATAAGAGCAGCAGGCTCAGCCAACACTGGCGGCTCCCACAGAGCAGCTGATGGTTCATGTGAGCCCAGAAACGAAAAGACCCACATATTGGGTGCCTTTTCTGAGCCTCACATCAGACAGTGAGTTCTGTCCATTCTAACCATAAAGGTCAGTGACTAAAGCAGGAGTGCAGCACGAGTCTAACTGCTCTTGCTTCTGACTATGCAAACCTGTTGGCACAGAGTGTGAACTGGGTGAGACAAGACCTGGGCAAGACCCTCCTGGCTACCCTCAATCATGAAGACTTATTGAAGGCACATGTGCTATGATTGCTAGGGACAGAACAGATCCTCTAGGATATGCAAGGCCACTGATCCAGACCTGGATATTGAGGGTGAAACTAGATATAAGTCATCCACAAGAAGCATAGCTATATGGGCTTACAATAGAGTTGATAAGGGAGTTGTTTTCTGAATAGCAAATGAGAGTTTGCCAGAAAAAAAGTGAGAGAAGGTACTCTTAGGAATAGAAAACAGCAAATGCACAGGTATGAGAGTAGGCAGGTGTGTATGTTGTATGTGTGTGTGTGGGGGGAAGGCATCTGAAGAATGCTTTGTTGTGGGGCTAGAGCCCATTGTACCATGTGTTCTTGGAAGGCAATATTTCCTACTCCCAAATGTACTTTTGGACATCATAATGGTGACAAATGTATGCTCCCCTCTTTTGGTCCCTGACTGTTTCCCAACCTCTCCTTATGTGGGACTGCCTTCTCACCCTAATCTATGCCCACAGGCTCAGCTCACTCTGATCCTTAGCACCAAGCATTGACCTTTGTATCTTAGAGGTGGTGGAGGTAGGGAGGGAGGTGATGGAACTCTGATTTACTTCTGGATTCTATTTGGTCTTTTTCCCACAAAGACTTTTGCCTAGTCCCCATTGACTCATGGATAGGCCCATAGACCATGGGCCTGCCTAGTTTTACTGATTTTTCTCCAAATATATGAGTCCTTTTCTGGAACTTTAGCTCAATGGCTGGGGACTTGCCACATACTGTAAGACTTCCCTGGTGCAGGCTGCCTGTAAATTGATCCATTATTTGTTTAGAAAGGCTACTTCTTTCATTATCCTTTGAAAAAAATCTGTTTCTAATTATTTCATAGTTCCCCAAATTGCTTCTCTGTTCATTGGCTCTTAGGTTTTCTCTCACCACTGTGTATACTCTATACTCTAAATTATTAGTTCTAAATCCAATCCTTTGTGTTCTCCATACTATGTGAACATTTTTATATATACATAAACAGACATAAACACAAACATATATGATACACATATGAACACACACACATATATATACTTAACAGTTTATTACAAAAATATTTCATGAACATTCACCCATTCAGTTAATTGACAGATATTTAAGTCTCTACAAAGAGCCAGACACTATTCTAGACAATAGTAATAGAGCAGTGAACAAAACAGGCATAATCTCTGCTCTCAAAGAGTTTCCATTTTTTGTGGGGAGATAAATAAAATATGTAAAATGTTAGGTGATATGTGCTAGAAAGAAAGAAAAGCTGGGAAGGTAGGTACGGAGTGTTGGGGTGGTAGGTGGTGGCTGTGAATTAGATCATGGCCAGATAAGCTGAGATTTAAGCTAAATCCTGAGAGATGAAGCCTCTACAGGCAGGAGGAACAACAAGGAGTGAGTGAACACAAAGAAGAATATATATGTGGCATTAAAATATAATGTCTGGAAGCATAGGTAGTAAACACTAGAAGTTCTTAACACCCAGTCTCAACCCAGTCTCTTCCCCAGGGGCAGGAGTGCAAACAGTTTTAGTGTCTCCTTCCAGGCCTTTTTTATATATTTTTTCCATTTTTAAATTAAATTTATTGGGGTGACATATGTTAACAAAATTATATGGGTTTCAAGTGTACAATTCTATAATATATCATCTGTTTATTGCATCATGTATTTTTATACATTTTTATTAAACCAAATAAACATATTGTTTAATGGATTGGTTTTTGTTCATTTTACTGTATTGTTCATCATCCTATATCAACATGAACATATCCCAATAATTTAATACTTCTATAGTGTTCTGTTAATGCATATACCATACTTTGCTTAGCTACTCTCCTATTTTGGATCTTCCAGTTGCTTTTCACAATTATTTAAAAATGTTGCACTAAATGACCTTGTACATATTTATTGTGCATATGAGCATGTATTGGCAGGTTAGATTACTTATCCAGTACTTTCACAAGAAGTTATTTCTCTCAATTAAAAGCTTTGAAATGAGTTTCATTATGAATTATGTGGTTTGATTAATGCCCTTTTGCCAATTCCAGAAAATCACTTTAATAAAAAGCTAGGGAAAAATTTCTCTAAGGTTCTTTTTCTACTTCCTAGCCTTTTTCCATATGCCAAAAAAATTTTTTTTAATGATTTTCTTGCCAGCAACTGCTTTTGGCATAGCCAGAAGCTGAACATCACTGTGGGGGTGGTAAGGAGCATTTGCTACAAATTGCATAATTGGGAAAACTTTCCTTCTTTGGTAGTCATGTTTTTGTAAGATTCAGTGAACTTTCTAAAGGCTGCCTCTCCATCAATAGTTTGCTGCAGTAAAACCACGACAGCAAGGCCACATCTCTCTCCCTAACTCCTTCCTCTGTCCCATGCAGTGCCATGTCATTCATTCTGATCCTTGGGCGTTCTCTTGTCCAGGGCTGTAGGTTTTGCTTCTTTATTCCCTTTTGCATTTAAACTTTTCCCCCATAACAAGGTACCTCGGATATGATAATAGAAGGCCAGTGAGTTCACCTCCCAAACAACGGTGGTGTGTGTGTGTAAAGACCATAAACGTGTGATGCCTGAATGATGAAGTTCCATTCCATCTTTGTCTAATGTGGTAATCATAATCAACAGTAGATAGCATTCTTCAGCATTTATTTTGTGTTAGGCACTGTGCTAAGCCTTCATTTTTTTATTTAATCCTATAACAACCTTACAAAGTTGGAACTATCCTTCCCATTTTACATGTGGGAAAATCAAGGATGAAAAGATAACTGCCCAAAGTACACACAACTAAAAGGTAAAAGACTTAGGATTTGAAGCCACGTCCTTTGAACTGTGGAGTCCCACAGTCTTGACCATTGTGAGTCCTGCCTTATTTCCTGTCTAGGTTATGTCTGAAGGGGTTTCATGTTAAATGAGCTTGTTCTCTACTCCTCCTCTGGTGCAAGGCAAAGCCACAGCCATGGCCCAGAGAAATAGAAACATATCTTGAAGCTGTTCATGATGCTGCTGGTGATAACTATGGCTTATCTTCCAAGACAGAACTACTGTGTGGGGTAGAGGAGACAAACAGATTTAAACTCAGAGAGTATGACCACTGGCTCTATCACTTAATGAACACTATGACATTTCTTGGTTTCTTAACTTGGGAAATGGTGACCATAGATGCACCCTTACAGATTGCTGTGAGGATGAAACACTATGCATATAGGCATCCACTTTTATTATTATTCCAAGAGAAGCTAAAACAATGCAAAATTCTATGAGAAGAATCAGTGAGTCTGAGTTCCTAACGGAAGAGATGCATAATTTCCAGGAACTACAATATAGAGGAATCTTGAAAACACTGAGCTAAGTGAAAGAAGCCAGACACAAAAGGTCATGTATTGGATGATTCTATTTATATGAAATGTCTAGAATAGGCAAATATATGCAGAGAAGAAGCATTTCATTGGTTGTCTAGGACTGAGAGGTTTAGGAGGAAATGAAGAGTTACCATTAATGGGTATGGAATTTCTTCTGGTGGGGTGATACAAACATTCTAATGTTGATTATGGTGATGGTTTTGCAACTCTGTAAACATACTAAGAAACATTTAATTGTGTACTTTAAGTGGGTGAATTATAAGGTATTGAAATTATACCTCAATAAAAATTTTCTGTTAAAAATAAGTCTTTGGTATATGTTTAGTTAAAAGAAATGGAGAAATACCATAGTCTATCAGGGTGTTTATACTGAATGCATTTCTCTGAAAAAACATGCTGCTTCTTTTTTACTAAGTAAAAAGTATTAAAAAATAAGTTAACCACAACAACAAAAAAGCTAAAAACTAAACATACCCAGGGCGAAAAGAAAGATGGAAAAAAGTAGAAAGCTGGTAATGAGACTGTCTATACATCTATACTGGCCTGACTCATGTTCAGCCAGGTATGCATTTTGAGCTGTGATGTATTTGCTGTGATTCATCCACACTGTATTGTGGAGAATTCATGTGACAAAATGGTCTCCATGAAAAAACAACTTGACCTTGTCCTATAGGCCACACTGATTTGCCTGTGGCAAGATGCTGAGGCAGAATGAGAACAATTTAGTGCTTGTAGAATCAAACCATGGTGTCCGAATCCTAGTTAACTGACCTACCCATGTCCAGCTCTAGATATGTAATCTACAGCAGGTGTAATACCTACCAAAATATGAGAAGATGCAGAAGTAACTTGTTCATAAATATCTTGTCTCTTGTCTCTGGAAAGAGAAAATATCTGTAAAAGTGTTTGGCTCATGTTAGGACCTTAATGAACGTAGAAAGCATTGTTGTTGGAATGAACCCAGACATAAAAGATCTGTCTCCCTCCTTGACTCATAGGTAGTTAGTGAATTTAGTGGGGGAAAAAAGAGTTGAATGTTTTTTGAGATAATGGTAATTTTTATTTTTGGTGGTGACTTGCAGTTTACAGAGTGCTCCTATGTCTATAGCTCATTTTATTTTTGAACAACAATGTAGAAGCATAGAATGCTAGTGAGCAGACTCAGAGATGGCCAGTGGTTTTCAAGGTCACACGGCCAGCAAAGGAAATGAGACCCAAGTCCAGGCCTCTTCTCAGGACACATGAACTGAAATTACTCAACCTAGTTGGTTAACTTAGCTTTTCAATGTCTCAAGGGTTTATATTGATGTTACATGCATCAAAGAGAAGATTGTTGGCAAAATCATCACATATGACAATGATGGGAGATCGACAACCAAGCCACCACTTTTTGGGGCCAAAATGAAGGTGTGAACTAAGTTGAAGGGCAGAGAATCCATGCTTGTGAAAAAAAGAAGCTTAACAAGGTGGTTAGGAGCACAAATTTGGAACTACATTTGGCTCTACCACATTTGGAGCAATATTTCATTATTCAAGATTGTTGCAAGGATTGAGTGTGCTACTGTGTGCTGTTTAGCAGAGTGCCTGGGACAGAATAAAGTGCTCATTAAAAGCTATTTTTTGAATCACTTATTTCCTTCTAATTCTTTATTTTTTTAATACTTACCCAATAATATGTTTTTATTCATTTTTAGGAGAGAAAGTGGAGGAGAGAGAGAGAAAGAATGTGAGAGAGAAATATCTATCAGTTGCCTCCTGTACACACACTGACTGGGGATCAAACCTGCAGCCAGTTGAGCTACCCTGCCAGGGCTCTCCTACTTATTTTTATTTCATCCTCTCATTGCTGTATTCTTCACTGTCAGGTTCGTCCACAATAACAGAATTCAGACCACCGTGAGGAAGCATAGAAATACCTGTGGAATTCAGGGTCAGCTGACTTGGGGAAGGGATGATAAATTCTTTTAAGCTTAATATATAAAGCCAAGGACAGTCTGGTTATGCTTATTATCCCCTTTCTACAAATGCAGTTCATCCACTTACCCCATTCTTCACACATTTATTTTTTTCTCATTGTCATTTATTGAGCCCAGTGCAGGTTTGACCATTTGCTGAGCTGGAGAGAATGGGTGCCAACTCACAGGAAACATATGTCAGAAATGATCAGGAAGAATTTGTACTGGAAGGTGGTCTGAGCTTGGGGTGGATCATCTAGAAAGTATGTGGGATGAGATGAAATGGTGATATGAGAAAGTAAGATGATTATGTGAGAAATGGGACTTAGGTTTGTGTTAGTCTCAAAGGCAAATTTGCAATCAGAGTCCAAGTTATTCATCCAAATCAGAAGGCATGGCCATGGTCTGCCCTCCCCATAGGCTGGACAAGATTAGAATCCAGAGGTTTACACAGGTAGCAAGCATGGACACAGATGCTATGAGGGGTGACTATTCAGTGGTTAAGGCCTCAGTCTTGGAAGCTGAGGTGGCAGACACCTGTCTGAATTTAACATTACAATCTAAATACCAAGTCACAGGGCTTGCCTTTAGAGGCTGAGACATAGGATCAGAACCTGGGATAGGTGAGTGGCCCACACAATCTCCCCAGAACACACTGGGAATGGTTGTGTCCCAGCTCAGAGCCTTAATCTCCTACCCTCTGGACAGGCTCAGATTAGCAAATGGGTGCTTCTCCTCTAGGCAAATGGGTGCTTCTCCACTAGAGCTTACAGCAAAAGATCCTAAAGAGACTCCCATTACCTCTCAAATGCCCAAATTTATTCTTGATCTTCCTAAGAAATGAGAGGTGTGAAATAATAAGTTCAAGTTTAAAAACCTCTTGATTTCTCAACCACTGCAGGAGTTAGTGACCCATTAATCACCTCTGTCAATCACCAGAGGCTCATTTGACCCCAGGAACCAATCACCGTGGCAGCAGGTGATCCCTTTGCGTGGCCCAAACATCCATCCTCTTATCTTCTGCTAAATTTTTTGGTGTGCAGCCATGTGACAAGGTAAAATATATTCTCTGTAGTTTGTCTAGTTTAAACCAGTACTTAGTGTAGGTAAATGTTGACTTCAAATCTGGGCTTTGTATGAAATGTTAATGGTGTACTACTGGAGAGAGTGGAAAATGCCACTGGAGAGATAAATGAAAAAGTGTGGAAAATGCAGCTTAATGGAAATGCAAGCAAGACCCAGGTTCAGCTGCCTGCTGCGATGAAAGCCAAACTCCTGAAACAGGTGAGAAAGGAAAGAGGTTTATTTAAGTGTTGGCCACCTGACAAGATGGGAGATTCTTGTCCCAAAGTCCATCTCCCTACCTCAGTGCAGGCAGAGATCTTTATGAGGAGGGAGAGGGAAAGAAGAATAAAGAGATCAAGGGGAGGGGGAGGTTGAAAAGTTCTCTACGTGCAAACCAGCACAATCCATTCTGATAAGGACCTTGAGATTGGTCAAGTGATGATCTGGTGTGCATCATCCTGGTTTTTGTCATGCTGGTTTTGTATCATCCTTGCTTGATAGTTGAAGTCAGAATTTCTCTTAGAGCTGGAATGACTAAAGGTCAAAGTCTGTATCTTCTGAAGTTAGTTCCTAGGATTTTTATACAAACATACTATTTATCTACAAGCTACATATTAGTCAAAGTCAGCGTTTACAAAAACAATGTCAGAAGAATAATGGGGTGGGTAACAATTCTAGTACAGAAATAGCACTGAGTTAGGATTTAAGAGATCTGAATTCCAGTCTTTGTTTTACTATTAACTATATTGTAACCTAGATTCGTCTGTTTTGTTAACTGTTAAATAGGAATAATACTTGAGTTTTTTATTTGACCCTAACAATAACCTGATGAAATAATACAGGTAGAAGGATTTTGGAAACTAAAAAGTGCTTAATTCTTTCATTCAAAAGTATTTGCCTATATCAGCATATAGGTAGCAACCTAAATGTAGCAGGCCAGGAGCTTGTAAACAGGTACCAAGGGCAAACAGAGTTGACGTCACTCAGGGCCTAAGCTGCCTAGAGGGTAAGGTTAGGCCTCAGCTATTAAGAGAGAAGGAAGAAGAGTGGGGAAGACCAGGTGGAGGAGGGGGGCTAGAGCTTGGAAGTGAAACTGAGGCAGGAAGGTGATGACAGCTCTCTTAGGTTCAACAGACAAAGATTATATCCAGGAAGCCAGACCACAGGGATCAGGAATCATAACCAGGAGCCTGGAAAACAGAGGTTCAGAGGGTCAGAAAGGGGAACTGCCAAAGGACTAGTCAGTTACCCCTCTCCCCCCCTCCCGCTCAGGCAGTCTCAGTGAAGAACAGGGATTTTCAACATTTCCCCTTACCAGACCAGGTGAAAAAGTTGATTGAGGGAACACATAAGCATTCTCTAGGTAAATTCTAAGTAAGTATAAAATAAAATAGTGGTTCTCAAACTTCAGTGTGAGACAGAATTGCCGGGGGGACTTCCTAACACACAGCTTGCTGGGCCCCACCTCCAAACTTTCTGATTCAGTAGCTCTGGGGTGGGGCCCTCCCCCAGAATATTTGCATGCCTAATAAATTCCCAGGTGCAACTCATCTGCTGATCTGGGGATGACACTTAAAGAGAACCAAGCACACCGTCGCAATTGTTATGAATTCCTGACCCGTGAAACACATGATAATCACCAGAAGCATGTCAGGAGAGTCCTGGTTTCCTACTCATCACAGCAGGTGTTCTAACATGGCAGACTCAGACCCACCCAGAGGCAGATACCATGGAGGAGTCCTGGTGTGGGTGGCACTGCTGCTGTCTTCTCCATCTCATGTTACTCTTGGACATGGACAGAACACCTGGTCCCCTCTCTGCTTTATCTCCAAAGCTTAGGATGCTCAGGACAGGTTGAGAACTGCCATTTATGGACACAAAGAGGGGTATTTTTCTTTTTTTGAATATTTGCAAGTGGAAAAACATCTGCTGTATCTTGTGGAATCTCTTCCCTCATGCTGTGTCTGCCTTTCTTCCAGTCTTAGTGATGGTTGTGATTACTGGGTTACATTGTCTCACTTTTTGTGATTCTTCTGCACTAGCTGTACACCTTAAATAGAGGAAGTTGGGGTGGCTAGTTTACTCTTCACTCTGAGTAACAATCTTAGCAATATGACTGATAATGTATGCTGTGTCTTTCTCCACCTCCCCTTTCCTCCTTCCCTTCCCTTCCATTAACGCACACACACAGAAGCCCTACACTCTTCATTCACTAATTTTTAAATGCTCTGGTGGTGGAGAGAGAGACTAAGTAGAATATAAGGGGAAGTAAATTGTTGAGCATAGAGGACAGAGTGGGGTTGGGCATGGCTGGGCCAAGGAAGTTTCTCTACACTAATGTTTAGTAATTCTAGCTGCATGTTAGAATCACGGCGGGGGGGGGGGCTTATAATTACTTATGCTCAGGACATGAGAGTCTGATTTAAACTGATCTAGGATGGACCCTGGGCATTAGAAAGTTTGAATCTCCTCAGGAGATTCTAATGTGTAGCCAAACCTGGGATTTGCTGTTCTAAACCAAGTTTTCTTAAAGACACGTGGGTGCAGAGTATAGCTGCATTTTTCTGTAGCTTCCTTTTAAATACCAAAAGCCACATTAAGTTAGGCTGGAGGCTGCCACCTATGGGGTAGGTTAGAAGTCAATACCATAACCCTAAGTTTAGGCAGGTAAGACTATGAAGTAGGTATCTTAAGACCAGGTGGGCAAGTTAAAAAATGCAAGAGCAAAAGGCAGCAAAAAATCCCCAGAATGTGGATGACAGAGGCTGGGACCAATTCAGGAGCATGAGCCAAAGGCTTCAGTGCCAAGAGAGCAAACTACCAGGGTCAGATTACCATAGGCCTGGGGATCCAGTACAGGGATAAAGCTTAATTCTAAAACCAACTATAGCCAAGTCAGGAACTCCATATGTCCCATGTCCTCTGCCAGAACTGGATGAATGGGACTGAATTCACCAGGGGTGTTCACAGCCAAAATAAGAAATATAGAAAGTTACAGGGGGTCTTGAAAGAAGGGAGATGAAAAGTAGAAAATGCAGAGTAAATTGTTTGGTTTACATAACGCTTAACAGTAAATTTCATTGTTTTTTGTTTTTCACCAAATTGATCAAATGTTTTTAACTTACTGTAGATACAGCCTGAGACAATGGGAATGCAAACATAACATTCTCTTATAGCGATACTCCTTAAACTTTAATATCGCAAGTGAATTCCCTAGGGATCTTATTAAAATAGTGATTCTGTTTCGGTAGGTCTGGGGTGGGGGCCAGGGGCCTGAGAATCTGCATTTCTAATAGTCTCCCAAGTGATGCTGATCTGAGAGCCATTCTTGAGTAGCAATGACTTAGAGGAGAGGGATGGTATCCACTTAAAATGCCCTGAAGAACACCTCACAAAAACCTGTTGAGTCACTACTAATGTGGAGGTTGGCAGTGCTTTTCCTCATTTCTCAGATCATTTAAGGGAGTCTATGATTTGTGCAGAAAGGTTTCATTCCCTGAGAAAAGTACCTTTCTGCAGACATAAGAATAAGGACAGCATCATGTCATAAATAATGTCTATTTCCCATTACCCTCTCTCCCTCCCCACATCTGTCCCATTGGGAAGACAGGTTCTGCAGTGAGCCAGGTTTGAGTTGATCTAGTGAAGCAAGAACCAAAAATAAGTAACCTGTTACCTGGGAACAGAATAGCAATTCTTTGATAAGTGAATATCAATGAAGTATAATTTTCTGCTGTAGCAGAATTTTTACACCTGACAGTATTCTTAATATACTTTAATTAAGAGGTTAATCTGTTGTAGAAATTGCTTTTCTCTGAAGCCACCTGAAATCAATTTAAACTCAATTACAAGTGGTTAGCTATTGTTTATGTGGTTAAAGATTAGAGAATACAATTTTGCTTGTCAAGAGCCATCCAAGCAAATTTTGAATGTCATGATCAATGGAGGGTCTGAATAGCTGAGTGTCCTTTAATGGGCATAGAGAAACCATTAGAAAATGTAATCAATCATATTTGATGACTTGACCTTGGGACTCAGCTAGAAAAAGGTCTAATTATTTCTGTCCCATAAGTGCCACCAGGATTGCTCTGCTGAAATTAATTGATCATTACGTGCTTTCTGAGAGCCTAATATACCCTATTTGATGGAATATAAATTGTAAAGATAATCTTGTAAATTATATAACATGCTTCAGAATACATTTGCCCTCTGTCTCTTTAGCACAGATTAAATCTGACAGCTGGTTTCAAAATGATCAAAATTGCTTAACTCCTCCAAAAGTTTGGAATGGTTGAGTTTTACAAAGAAAAAAAATATATATTGCACAACATGTGCCCAGTCTAAAAATTTGAATTACAACCCATTTTGCATCAGTGAAATTTAGAGATAGAAACAGTTCTAAAATGGTTTTCTAAGGCTTGGATGCATTATTTTATTCAATTGCTTAGTAAGGTACTTAGCTGCTCTTAAAAATTTGGATGCATGTCAGAGACAAGGAAGCTGTTTTAATCCTATCCACTTCTGTGCTAAGTATATGAAAAAATTATATGCTTCTAATAGGCCAACCATCTTGCTAATGTGATATCCCATAGTGATTGAATGATATGCAATGACAGTGTACTCCGCTGATTATCTGTGGGTTAAAGGTTTCTTGTTGTCCTTTCAGGTGTCAAAATAATGAATCCAATTACCTCCTCTGTTTATGTGTATTCTTCTGGGATCAAGACATTCTGCCATTATAGTGTACACATCCCATGACATTTGGTAAAGTGCAGAAAATCTTCCTCTAGAACCGTCCCCCTGGACCCATTCAAAAATTATTTTAAATATTTCCTTTGGGCTGATACTTCCATATTTAAAATAAAGCTTCCAGGATTTTCTTCCATAAATGTTGAATGGTTAACTATTGAGTACAAGGCCATCTGTTTCCGCCTAATTGGCATAATGAGGGAAGACCACATTTCTGAAGCCTGAAAAAAAATGTATGATAGAGTGGACTCAAAGTAGTGTTTTGCCTAAGGGACTGGAGCAGCTACCTAGATGCCAGGGTGGTGAAAAAATAGACCTTTGAAGTGTTTAATATCACTTGGGATTTAAGTCAGGGATGAAGTTCTACTGTAGTACCATATTTATTACTTCAGGGCTCTGGTCAGGCTATGTGGGTTCAAACCCTGGCTCTGTCTTCCTCATTGTGAGTGTTTGGGCACACTTAGCCTCTTAAAGCCTCACTTCCCCCAGCTGTCAAAGGAGAATAATAATGCAGATTAAATGCAGTAATGTGTATGAAATGAACATTTTATAGAGTGTCAGTCATGTACACTTACTAAGCTCTTCATCATAATCAAACAAAGCATAAAATGATTTGGTATTTCTCTCTTCTGAGCCCTAACTAAGGGTGCATAATTTGAGAAAGGTGTTTCCCCTGCCTTGCAAAATTTTTGATATGAAAAGTCTTATGAAGATGACAAAATGAAGCTATATTTGTTTTTTTTTTTATGCCACAAATGCCCTTTATGACAAATCCTCCTGAGGTGAGGATGGAAGTGAGAGTTAGGGAAGATTTTCAAGACAAGAATTGCTGTTCTGTTCCCAGATACAGGTTACTTATTTGTGGTTCTTGCTTCACTAGCTCAACTCAAACCTGGCTCACTGCAGAACTTCAGTCTTCCCAATGGGACAGATGTGGGGAGGGAGAGAGGGTAATGGGAAACAGACATTGTTTATGGCATGATGCTGCCCTGAGTTGTTCTCTCAGCTTGGACATAAACCAGCTATGTAAGATTGAGAACAAAAAGTCTCTCATTCTCTGGGCTCAGCTGACTTGTGTGAAATGATAGGGTTAAACAGATGATGGCAGAGGATGTTTAGAGCACTGAGGTTGTATGTTGCTGACCATCCCAGTAAGAACATTTCCTGCTCCACACCTAGGAAACGGTCTAAGGGTGGGAGTGGATATAGCAGCATGGGCAATGTGGTAACCCACATCTGTGGCTTTCAGCCTCTTGTCACCTAACCCCTCCTCTCATGGCACACATAGTCCCACATGGGTGGCCACACGTGGGTGGCCAGTCACTAAGTCAGGGTTACACAGCTTTTAAAAATCATGTCTCCCTTTGAGAGGCATAAAACAAAAATCCCAAACTTCTTCAGTTTGCTCCATCCTGGCAGATGCTAATAAGCCTCCATCATACTCTCAATACCTTCTTTCTCGCTTTATGATTTGGGGACTATCTGCTCTGTCATATCTTGTGCTACTTTTCTCCAAATATCTGCCCTTAGCAGAGGTTGTAAAAGGGCATCCTGAGGGCCACATTTAGCCCACAGATGACATTATTTGCCACTGCCCCCTCAAATTTTCCATATTTGGAGTTAGTTCCCAGCATTTAACAATCAAAACATTTCACATAAAACCCACATTTCCAGCTTCTTTTGAAAATATAGCAAACAGGAAAATATGACCAGAATTTCCCCAAGAAGGAAGACCTAGTTCTTGCACCAGTAGGTGAAGAGTCTGTCCATGATAGAAAGGGGGCACCGCGTTTTCTGCCCACTCTAGACTGTCTCAGTTGAGTGATATCCCCTTGAACCTTTTTGAACTGGCACAGGACCATCATGTTAACCAGTCACCTTGAGAACCTGGTTGCAAAGGAGCCTCATTGGAGAACTGCACTCTTGCTCCCTGGCTTGCTTTGCTCCTTTAAGTTGCCTGCCAGGCCCTCTAGCCATTTGATTCTGTGCCCCTCCCATGGGTTCATGGATGAAGTCTCACCTTAAAGAGTCCTAGTTCTTTAAGATTCATTCCTTATAAACATGCAAATCCTTTGAAAGGGATTCGCACTTTGAGATTTAAACAAATTATACACCACCATACAAAACTCTCTAAGTGCATGTTTTGCTAGAAACAAAGAGGAGAGGGTTTGGGGACACATAGGATCTAGGCTGGGCTAGAAGAGTAAACCAAGAATCTGGGAAGGATGGGAGAGGGGCTGGGGCTGGACTAAAGACTGACACCTTTCAAAAATCTTCCTGAAAGTAAGCAAGAGGCAGGGTGAAATGGGGAGTGACATGGTCCTCTCTCAATAGAGTGGTTCTCCTCTTGCCTAGACTAGTTTCACACAGTCTCTTGGGGGCATTGGTGCTCCCAGCTCTCTGCTGTCTGTCTCTGCTGTCTGAATCCTCACGGGCAACAGAACAATGGAGCAACCTCAGTGCAACTATTTTTAGAACAGAAACATATGCAAATTTTTCTCAGGTGCTAAATTCCCTTCTAATTCTGAATTTCTTTAATTCTGGTTTCCTTTGCTGTCCTATAAGAATTGTGCCTTTTGGCCACATATGAGGCTTCATCAGTAGTATAAAGTTGCATTCGACTTCCCATGATACACCACTGTTTATTTGCCAATCAGGCCACAGTGAGTCCTGTTTAAAGCAATCCTGAAGAAACTGTAATCCAGAGAAGGTTTGTATTAGAATCACATCACTAAATCAAACCTAGTGAGGACAATACCACTGGTGGCTAACGTCAACACCTGAGATTGAGTTCAATGTACCGGTCAATGGCTGACCTCAGAAAAAGTCAAAGGTCATGAAATCAATATCTACATAGTACCTTCAATGCAATATTTAGCATTACCTTGAATTGAGTCATTCACTTGAGAACTCAGCTGCTGAACCAAATGCAACAGATGCCTGTAGAGTACACATGCATACAGAAGGAAATTCGACTGAGGAGATCATCTCCCTGATTTAATCATACAATGGAAGGTTCCACTCTTGTGCAAAATACTTTAACAGGCAAAGGCTTTCTGCTTTGCACTCTAAAAGCTCTTTCTAACTCCATTTACCTAGAAAGAGCAAGCATACCGCATCACATTAAATTTCCTCTGTCAGCTGAATTGTCAGGCATGAAATTTTGGGGTTGAATCATTTTGTTTAAAAAGGAAAAAAACAAGTAATTTACCTTTTTTTTCCATGATTCTTTTGTTCATTCACTGGGTACTCAGGCCAAATCCAACTGGAGGAATAAAATGTAGCTTATGTTGTGTGCAGATGTGATACGAGGTTTGAGTTCTCCACTAACGCTGTCGGAATATTCTTTTCTCAAGTAGTTAAAAACAAATCCTGCCATTCTTATGCAACTGTATATTCTTCTCTGACCTTTTGTATGTATATTCATATGGTGGTACTGAAAGTTAGAGCATAATTTTTCCTTTTGTTCTGTTAAGTTTATAAACTTGCTGCATAGGCTTCATTTTTAATGACTGGATAATAATCTATCAAATGAATATACCAATGTAGTAGATTGCAAAAAGGCTTCGAATTCTTCACCTCTCCCAGTTTCTACATACTTTGCAATGTGATTTTGTAGCTCCTCCCATCAGGGGGTAAAGTGTCTTTTCCAACTCTTGGAATATGGATTGATCCTGTGACTTGCTTTGGCCAAAGAATGTAGCAGAAGTGATGATGTGCAGATTCTAAGCTTGTGCCTCAAGAAGACTTGATACTTCTGCTTGCCTTTTTGGAACCCTGATGTAGACTATCATCAGAGAAAAATCCCAAGCTAGTCTACTAGAGACTGAGAAACCATGTGGAGGGGGGAATAGTCAACCTAGCCATCACAGCTAAGCCTTCATAGACCAATTGACTCTGGTTGACTTATGAGCTGACCACAGATGCTTGAAGGAGTCAGCTGAGACCCAAAGAAACCCCCAGCTGATCTAACTCATATGCAAAAACAAATGCTTGTTCTTTTAAGTCAGAGTGTTTTGGGGTGGTTTGTTATGCAGCAATAGCTAAGTGATACAGCCATACTTTTCTTAACTATTTCCCTTTTGTTGTTTATGTAGGTGTTCCTAAATTTTCTTTATTATAAAACAATGTTGTGGTGAATGTTTTGGTCCAAGTTAAGAATATTTTTCTATGAGAATTTTTATTTTGTTAAAGGAAACTAGCAATTAGACTTTATTTCCTATAACGCTTTTCAAAATACTGTATTATTGAAATTCTGAGGTCATCTATAGAATTATCATTGTCAAACAAAATGTAAGCTTTTATTATTGCATAATGCTTTATACGTCCATATGTGGAACAGTAAACACATGTTTCCCCTACAAAAACATGGCACATGATCCTTTCCAATCTCAAACCAGGCAGGTCTCAAAAACCCTCAGAAGCTTACAGAAATTTCTGTTTCAGGTGGGCAAATGCTGGGCATTTTGCTCCTCTCAAAAGGTTCTAAATATTTATTTATTTATTTATTTATTTATTTATTTATTTATTTATTTATTTATATTTTTGCCAACCCATCTTTTCTCCTCCAGAGAAACCATAATGAACCCAAAGTTTGTCTGTCTCCTGAAAAATGCTAAACCACTTGCTAAGTAAGCTGTGGCCACTCAGATTTATTGGTGGTGGTGATAGGGGTCTCTGACAAGTAATTTATTTAAATAAAAGGTCATCCTAATTAATAACTGCTTCATATAAACTGAAAGAGCCCAATAATAGTAGCTCCAATTATTTATCATGTTTCTTCATTGTATAGGTCTTGCCCAATAATGATCTCTATGATATCAAAGGTAGTCTGAGATGATGATTGATTTTTTTGTCTTTTATCCTTTTTATTGAATTTATTGGGGTGACGCTGGTTAACAAAATTATATAAATTTCAGGTACACAATTTCACAACACATCATGAGATGACTGATATTTGAAAAGAACTCTGGGAGGAAAATATTGGCAATGAAAGTCTATCCTTTTACTAAATTAGATCACCAGAAAGTAATTTAGCTATGTTATTTATTCTAGGTCCCTTGGTTCATTATTGTTATTGTAATTATTGCTCTGTTATTGATATCTCTCTAAGAAAAAAAATTTCATGAAAGACATTTTTGGAGCTTTGAAAATTATTCTTGATGATATTGTCATTTGTGTTTTTCACCATTTCTTACATATTAAACCAGAAAATACATTTTATTTAGATTTTGAAATTATTTTATAGTATCTCTTCTTTGGTAAACAGTTATATTTCCTTTTGTTAGCTGTTGGGAATTATAATCATCCTGTTGACCCTTTTATTTGACTAGCAGGAAGCTCAATTACAGTATGTGACTTTACCTAGATTTTTCTATAACTCTTGCCTCCTCCTTCTGTCTTCCCCTCCATGGCTTATTTAATATTTCTCTCTTTATTATACTGGTTCTATTATATTTACGTAGTTTTGCAAGTTTCTTTGAATACTTTAAAAAAAAATTTAAAAATATATCTTTATTGATTTCAGAGAGAGGAAGGGAGAGGGAGAGAGAGAGATAGAAACATCAGTGATGAGAGAGTCATCACTTATCGGCTGCCTCCTGCATGCCCCCAACTGGGGATCCAGCCTGCAACCCAGGCATGTGCCCTGACTGGGAATCGAGGCAAGATCTTTTGGATCCTAGGTTGATGCTCAACCGCTGAGCCATACCCTACAGGACCCTTTTAATACATTTTGCTGACATTCCTGCCCTATCTGAACTACCTAGGCCTCCGGTAAAGTCTTAGTAGTTCTGATAATTTGCCTTAATGTGAAAACTAGAACTATCATCATGGAGTATTAGAACCATCTGATGTTTCACTCATTTTGCAGATAAGTAAATAAAGCTTAGAAAGTGGTGTTGACAGAGCCAGCTCTAGGACAGAGGCCCTGACTCATGTTGTGTTTGATTTAAATACATTATGTCCAGTACTCTTACTAAAAATGTGGAAAGCAGCCCCTGATTCATTTTATTCAACATAAGGGTCTTCATGATCAAGAGAAAGATACTAGAACTTTTTTTATTCCATGTTAGTAGAAGCTGTATTTTTCCAAGCATTTTTTGGCATCTATTCCTTCTTACCCAATTCTCCATATTCCCCCAGGGGTCACTTGTCACTTTTATATAAATGGGAAGAGGAAGAGAAAACATCATAAGTGCCCACCCTCCTCTCCCCAAGTAGTTGGAATCTCAGGTTAGGATCATGTGCTACAAGGGTCATGAGGGCAAAGGGACTCTGTGTCCCTCTGCAGCCAACATGATCCCCCACTTCCATCAATCCCCACTTGTCTCATGACCCTTCCTACACAGCATTGTCCCTTGAGATCCAAAGTCATCATTATGCACCTGAGGCCTGCTTAGATCAGGCATGCTCAAGTGACCCAATTTGTAAAACTGAATAATTTGTGTATGAGTTGTCACTATATAATAAAATTGCATCTCCCTAATGAAATATTTTCTTTAAACGATCATTTTTGGGGGGCCTTTATTAAATACAAGAACTTAGCTGAACCAAGGAACTCTATGATAGCATTAATAATTAGCTGAACACTTGAAAAACTTACAAATATTTTTTGAAACCTGTGTTTTTCTTAAAGGAATGCTTAATGAACCATCTCAAATCAGATTGATATATAATATGTTTTATTTAAAGAAACTAAAATCTCAGAATGTTTTCTGAAACAAATTGACTAATCAGTCCCCATCTTTTTGCTGCCTAAAAACTGGATCCTACTGTTAATAAAGCTCTATCTTCTTATTACAACTTTTACTTTCCCCATTCAACAGGCTTTTACTTTACTGTTGAAACAAAGGAAGAATGTGTACATACTCTGGATAGGCGAGAGTCAAAGTAAGGATTTTATTCCACAGCCATGGGGAAGCTCCAGGACCTTGTCTCTGGGGTCAGATTTCATCTAAAATTATTGGCAGGTAATTTAACAATGAAAATATTAGTTAACATTTACTGAAGTCCTGTTATAGGTAGTCAATTAATCTGCCTCTTTTCTTCTTTTTAGACTTAATTATCCCTTTATTTACTAATTCACAAACATTCAGTGAATCACCTTATATAGATGTTTGATTAAACTCATTCATCCATTGAAACCTCTGTGAGCTAAACAGCAACCCATATGTTGTGAACATTAAAAATATCCTTATTCTCAAAAAGTCTACATTCTAGTGGGGGGACAGATAATAGACAAATCTATGCATGTCAGGTGGTAATAAATATCATCAGGAAAAAAAAGGGAGGAAAGAGTGATAGTGATAGAAAAAGAGTGAAAAGAGTAAAAAATATATATAAAGATATTCAGGTAATTTAAATGTAAAGTTTTGTTTTAGAGTTTGGAAATTGTTGAAGTTCTTTTTTTCAGAATTGCTACCTTATACCTCCTTAGGGCAGTAATTCTGAAATTTAGACCCTAACTTGCTAAAAGCCCCCATGCTGTGTATTTGTAGGCCTTTAGACATGGTACCTGGAAAAGGAAAATAACCTAAAGAAGCACAAGCTTATGACCCTGGAGGTCACCTTGTCCTTAACTTGTAAAACACCGTTTGCAGCCCGTCTGACGTCAATCAGGAAGGGTTGACAGATGATTCATCTGTGTTCATACCATTGTTGGTTCCTGTTATTGTTTTTCTCTTCACATTTTAGTTAATCATTTGTTTGAGTTAGGTTAAACACTCATGTGTTTATTAGGTCTTTTCCTACAGTTTCATTTAGGCCAAACCCTTGGTGAAAATGTAGGTGTAGGTCAGGTCTCTGTTCATGATATAACCTTCCCATCCTTTTCCCAAGAGAGCCACATGCAGGCATAGTGCTAGAATGAATGGATCCAGTTTGTAAAACAAAATAAAAAATATCCATACATAGATTGGAGGATGGAATGTGCTGCTCTTCACATCAGCAAATTTACTTTGAAGGTTCTATTTCTACTCTGATATTACTGTAAAGTTTAAAATAATTGCATATTGAGCCATTGACCTGAATTCACATCATTAAATAACAAGAGAGGGGAGGGCACAAGAATTTAAGGATAAACACAGGAAGGACAGACACCAGACTCCACCAGGATTTCAAAAACCCAGATCTGCTTATGGAGTACATTCTAACCCAAAGTTTCTGAGCAGAAAGTCACTGCTAAGATATGCAGACATGAAGGGAAAAGCTTAAAAGAACTTTTCTATTTCTTAGCCAGGGTGAGGCACAAACAGCAAGAGGTCTTTAGCAAGTCATGCTTTCTTTCCCCCCACCCCCCTAAAATTCCTCCTTCTTAGCTTTACAGCAAACAGAAGGCACTCTGGAGCTGACGTGCTCTGTCTGGATTGGGAAGCCTTCTTCCTACCCTGTTTGTCAGAAGGCTCTTTGTCCTCAAACACTGAAAAAGGTAAATCTCACTACCATCAACAGCATTTTTCTGACCAGGCTCCAAATGAAAGTTCAGACTAGACTAGAGTCTTTCAAAGCCAGGCTGAGCCTAGGCTGGGCCCTGCTTGCAGAAACAACTGACTGCTGGTAATCACCCAAGTCAGAGGAGCCTACAAACACTTGAAACAGGGCTTTGGAAATGAAAAGGAAGTTTCTTCTCTTAGTTCATCTCATCACCAGCTGGCTAGCTTTTATAATACTTATTGCACTACAACTAAATAATTTTTATGCCATAGATTTCTGCTAATTAATTGTAATTACCACGAACAGAAAATTTCAGCATGACTAGCATGTTTACCCAGAATGGCGAAGTTGGAGAGATGTTCTTTAAGAGACGTTCTTGGGATTGTCAAATTTTAAAAGTTGGATGGAGCCTCTGAAATTCACTGGTTGAAATAGTTCATTATTAGGTGAGGAAATCTGTGTGAGTTAGCCCAGGCCTGGCAGCTAGTTAGTAGCAGAGAAAGGACCAAAACACCGGCTTCTGCATTCACAGTTCAGTGATGTTTGTAGTACACTCTGCTGCCTCCAGAACTAGTTCAAACCAGAAGCAGCCACTCCTCTCGGTTTGGGTGGATTCATCAAATCCAGAATGGAATTTGGTCAAAATGTCTCATTGCATCATCACTTGCTTTGAAACTCTGAGTTCTTTGGACATAGAGTTCTTGTCTATGTGATGTGAACCAATAAATTCTCTGGAAAAAAAATCAGTCCAAACACTTGGCTGGTGTGTTAGAAGGGAAAAAAATATCTGGATAATTGAATTTTAAAAATTGATTTAAGCAGTTACTTTTTGCATCCTATGGACACTCATATTTGCTCTAGACAAACTTGTCCAAATCTGAGATTGGGACATAGAATTGTATGGAAATTGTGCAGTGGCTCTGTTGTAGCAGCATGTGACATGCCAGTGACCATGGTGACAGGGAGGCTCCACATTTTAGTCTGTTAGTTTTTAAACTGTCAAGCTATATTTTCACTTTTAAACAGCAGAATTGTTTTCTCAAATGAAATATTTATGTGTAATCTCTACATATAAAATAGATATGTTTAAATGTTTATGTTTAAAATAATAAATTTCCCCTTTCTAAAAATAATAAGTGAGAAAAATAAAATTGTCTCAATGAGCTAACATTTGAAAGTGTGAGTTGTAGGAGTCAGTTTTAGTGTTAGAGCAATGTCAGCATGTACTTTATTTCTGTATGTGGATTTACTGGCACCAGATGTTATTCATCTAGTGTATCAAGTGCCCAGCACACAATCTGGCTTATGGCAAGATGGATCATCAATGACTCTTATCTTGTGAGCTTCATAAAAATAGGAGCTACATCTTAATTTAGCATTTAATCCACCCCTCTCTGAAATGACTTTAACAAAGCAGGCATCCAACAAATATTGGTTGGATTAGGAGGTAATGAGTTTGTATCTGATGAGGTTAACATTAATGGTGGTCCACCTGGCAGCTCAGAGCAACTGAAGGTTGAGGTCAAGTCAGTGAGTTTAATGAGATTCCTAACTGAAATGTGAGGGGCAAATTAGAAATGAATGTGTCAGCTTGCTTCATACAGACTCTTCCTCTTGTGGTATATTTAATTAATGGCATTCTCTCATCCATGAGGTCATCAGAACAGGGACATTTTCAACTCCCCCTCTAACCTTACTCTCTTCCTCTTTCAGCCAGTGACAAGCCCCATAGATTTTATTTTCTATGTGGCCCTTTTGGCCTCTTCAAACTATCCCCTTTGTCACTGCTTTCACTCACATTTTTATCATCTGGACTATTGCAATAACGCTCTAACTAGTATACTTGTCTCAAGAGTCTGCTTTTTCTAGTTCATGCTCTGCTTTGTTATAAAGTTTGTTTTCTAAAACCCACATTTGGTCAATCAAGCCACCTGCTCAAAGGCTTTCAATGGCTCCCTACTACCTGTAGGCTAAATTTCAAACTCCTTTGCAGGGCATTCAGGCCATGCTTTTCATCCACACTCACTACTTCATCTCATGTGACTCTTTACCTACATGGAGGACACAGTTCTCTGTGGGGCCTCTGCTCCTTTGCTTGTATTATTCTTCTGCCTGAAATGCTCTTGTACATTCTGCCTTTTGTGTCTGTCTCCCTGTGGATATCACTCCCCATCATGGCAGGTACCATGTCTCTTTTGCTCATCACTCTAGTTCCAGGGTTTAGTCCAGTGTCTAGCACAAAATATGTATCCAATAAATATTTGTTTGGTGAATAAAAATATAAAAAGGCTGATAAATATGATTTGCATTAAATTAAAAATAAAATACATTTTTATTAGTAGGAGATGATATACTTAGACTGAGATTGCTTGATTCAGTTTGGCACTATACATAGTAACAAACACAAAGATTGATAAGACATAGTCTCTACACCTTTGGAGAGTTTGAAATAATCAGTACTGGCAGGAAAGGTAAAGGTGTCAAAAGGCAGACTATAATAGGTAAACCCTCATAGTGGTCTCCTAACTGGATTCCCTGCCTATGATTTCTGCCCCCTCCAATCCAGTTTGCACATGTTTCTCAGATTCATCTTCTCAAGTGCCCTTTTGGATATATCAGCCCTTATCTTAAAAACCAAATGTCCTATGATCCTTGTTACCTAGAGACAGATGTTCAAAACCAACTTATTAAAGCCATAGCAACCGAGGACTAGATCTTCCCAAAAGACCCAGTCCTTGGTTGCTATGACCTATCCTTGTGGGAGTCTGTCTTGCTTCCGGGAGCTTCTTACACTTCAGCCTGTGTTGGTTCATTGCTGGAAGAATGAAAAGAGTCACAGCAAACCTAAGACAACAATGCTGTCCTGGGAGCAGTCATCCTCTGTGAATGTCCCAGACCTAACTCTGTTCTCTATTTCTTATGACCACCCTGTTTGTAAATCACCTCATCATAGCATACATTCAGGGCCCTTCTACCTGCAGGAGCCTCAGGAAAATAACTAGGGCTCTCTCTCCTGGCCTCTCTCAACCCTACAGTCAGGATCTACTACAAATACTTTTAAGCTTTAACTTCCATGTCTTGCAAAGTCTGCTCCCTCGCTGCTCCACAGCAAAGATGATTGCATTTTGAGCTGTGAGAATCACCCAGGAACTTGTTAAAATGCAGGTTTCTGAGCCTTATCTTTAAGAACTATGCATTTTAAATCAGCATTCTGTCTGATTTTGATGGAAGGGCTTCACTTTCTATACTTTGAGAAGCAACTTGAGTGTGGTCATCAACAATTCAGAATGTATTCAGTCATTCATTTATTCATTCAGGTATTCAGTCACAAATACAAGCATTTCTTCTACAGCAGAGCTTTTATAACAAGAATTGCATATGATGGTATCAATTAATTAAGAATAATGGGTTACATCTGCTGTTCATAGTCGTAAACATTTGTCTTCTAAAACCACCCAGTAATCATACCTCCTAAAGGAAAAAAAATGCTCACATCCACTCCACACAGCTGCTTGGAGAAGTGGTGTGATTTACTTGGCACATCAGTAGGTGATAAAAAATGTGAGAAATCTGATCTGTAATTGTGAGAGAAGAAATGTCTCACTTAAGCTAGATTGAGTGAATTTGCTCAATGATGTTTAGTTTTTTAAGTTATTATGCTCTTATAATTGCAAATTTTAAATTCCAAAAGATAAAATATAGTTTTGAAATTGCACATCTCAAAATTTAGATCTTAAGGCCCTGAGATTTTTTGAGAACGAAATATTCATTAGGAAGACAACTCTCAAAGTATAGAGAACAAATTGTATTGATTCATTTACCTACTAAGTTCCATATACTAAAGTAGAGACACAGTGATAGAATTGTGAACAGGACTTACTACCCTGGTTTTTGAGAGGTTTATCAGAATTTAGTGGGTGGGACATATGATCATCATATTTTACCAAATTAAAGATACAAGCCATAATATCACATATAGCCTTATAAATTCAAATGTGAGATTATTCTTTAAATTCTTCAGTGTATTCTTTCAACATGAATTCACAACTTCAGCCAGACTGATCTACTCTTCATCCCCTAGCCTTGCCCCATAACTTCTTGCTGGCTGTCTTTGATTCATGCAACCTTCCATTCTTGGAATACTCTCCTTTTTATTGTTCTACCATCTGAGCCTAACCTTTATCTGAGATCCTGTTAATGTCCTACCATCTATGTGAAGACAACTGAAACTATCTTAGACAACAATGAACTTTAGAACGCTTCCATCCCTTATTGTTTGCACTCTTAGTTGACATTTAACAGATGCCAAGAAAGCATTACAAACATTCTTACATACAGGTTAACATTTCCCCAATTACACTACTACACAGTCTTTTGGGGGAGCGGTGATCATGTCATATATATCTTTGTATTCACTAGATTGAGCATAGTATCTGACCCACAATGGATGCTCCTTAAATTTAAGATATGAATAAGAACATGGACACTGTATTTATTATTTATGTTTTAAATTTTCTCCACTGGTCCATTCTATTGTGTAAACTCTGAATTCCACATATGACTATGACATCTATTATTTAAATGATGGGTATTGTCAGGTTCAAAAGTTATCTCTTAGGGTAATGTCCATTTAAAACCAAGAGCCTAAACTTATACGCTTCCTGGCCAGTGAAATAACTAAGGAAGACTACCCATTCAGCTCTGTGTTCTTGCCACAAAGTCAAGCCTGTCTGTTCTGCTGAGAGCCAGCAGAGCTGAGTATGTTCACTCCAATGGTGTGCACCACTAGGGCTCTAACTCCATCAGCTCTTCTTGTTCCTCTAACTCACACCTATAACAGTTTGTTCTCTGGTTAAGACCCTTTTGGCACTTTGATCCAAATGCAAATACCTGGACACAAGAGCAAAGACCTGTCTCCAGGTCTACCCTAACCTAAGTTTACCTTTCGCACAGAACCTAATTCTCAAAAATCAATGCAATCTTGCCAGGCAAGACTTTTTTTGTTGGCTTCCATCTGTGCCACAAAAAGGTGTTCATCAAGTTCTAACTCTCTGCTGCCCTCAACAGGCCCATGACCTCATTGCCTTTGCCCTTTGACTGGTTAACTTTGTGCATTACAGATGTGATAAATAAGACCTTGCAGTTTGAGACTGAGCATGTATTTTGTGTCAAGCAATTTTGTGTGTTTTGTCATTAATTTTTGTTCTGGTTGTATGTGGAGATGTGCTTTTTTTCTTGACTTATTTACAATTATCATACGTACGGTATGGTTTGTCTTACCCATATACCTACCATCTATCTTTTCTTCTACTTAAAAGTAGAAGTCACTTATTTTGGTAAAAACTATATGATTTAACTAAAAAGCATGTGACTTTTGGAGTAAGACAGGCTTGAATTTTAATCCCAACTCTACTAATCACTGGCTCTATAAATTTGGGTAATATTTTTCTGTGTTTTTTTTTTTTCTTTTATAAAAAGGCATTGCAATAATATACAAAGATGGTGCTCAATACTGCTTTTTCCCTTTCTTCATTAAGTATTTAGCAGTCATTGTGTGGGAGACTTTTGTAATCTACCCCCTCACCCTTCTTTGTCTTCTTTAGTTTGTGATCTCCTTGATTCAGGAGAGAAAATACATGTTGGGCAGATGTTTAGTCATCAGGCCCAGCACTTTTTCTCAGCACAGACTAAAGGACCTTCTTGACCTGCAAGCTCGAGAACTATTCTCAGATTAAGCCATAACCCTCATGAAATGTTAGTTTTATGAAAACTAGGCAGACAATTATGTCTGATTAAATAAAACTGGGTCTAAAAAAATAAAATAAAACCTGGGTCTGGAAGGGCTCATTGGAAAGGTAGGTGCTAGTTCCTAAGCATAACAGCCAAATGTGATTCTACTAGCAACATCAGTCAAAGGCAAGACCTGATTTACATTACCACTTATTAAATTTTTACTATGTGTCAGAGATTTTATGGACCATATCACTTAATCATCAGAAGATCTTTGTGTGTTAAGCTCTCATTCCTATTTTATAAGTGAGGCAACTGAGGCTCAAAGAGGTGGAAGAAACTTGCTCAAGGTCTATAGCTAGCAAAGGTCAAAGCTGAGATTTGAACCAACGTCTGATTGGACACAAGCCTGTGCTTATATAGGTTGTGTTCCACTACCTCTAAAAAGCAAGGGATTCTGAAAGTAGTGGGGAGGGTGGTATGAAGGGATATAGATCTTCATTTGGCTCTACATGGAGCACCTCATTGTCTTATGAGGGCTCTTAAAGAGTGAGTTAAAGGCCAATTTTAACTATGATACCATAAAATAATACTGACAGATCCTAGTCTTTTGTCTGTTGTTGTTCCAGTGTTGATTGATTGGGGTTACATTTTTAAAGATTGCATCAGTAATTCATGTTTTATTACTCCTGAATTAGAGTAATGCTTCAAATCATCATGTTGCAATTCAGCATAATTATCTATAATTAAAAATAAATTCCTATAGGGCAAGAATATTAATTCCTATCCAAATCTCTTTATTTTGATTGTGTCTATCAACCATTACCCAGCTCTAACCTAATAACTCTGAGCACTTATTGTGGAACTACCTTTGCTCTATACAGTGAGTTTATACTTTCTGCACCACAGTGTTTTCTCTCTTTGAGATCAGCATTCACTCAGGTATTGTGCTTTAGTAAATAGTTTTAAAATTATTGGCTTCTGTTTGTGGTTTAATTAACTTTGAGATTCTGATGAAAACTATGAAGCACACTCTAGGGCAAAAGCACACAGGCACATATACACAGACTGTGCATGGAATTTCAGGAAAATTGAGCATCCCTTAGGACCTAGCTTCTCCAGATGGAATCCCCAGACCAGCAGCATCAGCAGTGTTGGGAACTTGTTAGAGAAGCAGATCCTTCAGCCCTATTAAATCAGAGACTCTGGAAGTGAGAGCCAGTAATATGGATTTTAACAAGATTTCCAGATGATTCTGATGGCCAGAAGTTTGAGAACCATGGCACTAAGATGAGTTAAGAATATTGCCCTGTCAGGATACTGTAATAAATATCATCACGTCTGAGAGCAGAAAGAGTAATGGATCTTTGTAAGCTTTGAACTTGTTACATAGAGTGTTAACAAGCTTCATGTTTCTCCCTGGGAGCAAGGAGGAGGCTGGTGGGGTGGGGCTACTACCAAACCATCTGGGGACACTCCAGGGAAATGCTCCCAGGTGTCCAGGAATATTAAAGAAGATTCAGGAAGTGATAGAAACAGGCAGATCCTCTAACTGGGTAGATACATACCATCCTTAGATGGCTCTCTAGTCTAAGAATCACCCTTGCCTTTCTGGAGACGCTCACGCTCTATAGCAGAGCCTGGGTGTGATTAGGGAGAACAAAATTTGGTGTTCAAAGTGTCAAGAAGTCAACTCTTGAAGTCATTCTCTAACCTTTTTTTTTTTTTTTACATAGAAAGTTTTACTTCTCAGCCAGGTAACTCAGTCATTAGAGCTGTTGAATATTTAACTTTTATTATGTGAAGAAAAATTACTTAGATTCATAAAGAAGTTCTCACCTAAGGCCTGAATCTTTCTTGAGTAAAAGCTTTGACTCATGGAGTTTATTGCCCTAATTAACCAGTCTTTGGTCCTCACCCTTCCAGTTCCTCTCCCACTCTTGCCCCTCTCTGCCTAAACTCACCTGCTGTCCTCCCAAATTCAGTGCAAGGAATTCAAAAACAAAGAGGGAAAGTAAGCTTCCATTTAGATATTTATTGTGTTCAGTATCTACATTTGTGTTTTATGCTTTAATATGTGAGAACCTAAGAGGAAGTCATGTGTTTTAACTTTTGCATTTTACCATTTCAGTATATTAGAATTTTCTTTGAGTATTTAAGTAAGGTGCTTATAAGAGTATGGAAATGGATTATTTATGCTGACTATCTGGCGTCTTTGTGTTCAGTGGCCAAATCTCTTACAAACTCATGTTGTTGGTTTCAAGGAAGGACCAGATTTCAGAATGTGAAAAAAAGTTGGGGGGGGGGAGGTGGTGTCAAAATTGAAATAATTTCAAAAAAAGAATTGCCAGACTCTTTATGCAAGCTCCTCTGTCCTGGGTGCTTTCTTTCCCTTCAGGGGGCTGTCAAGCTTCTATTCATGATCTCTTTATTAACACTGTCTTTTGGTTATATTTTTATTATACACTTACAACATTACTTTTTTAAAAATATTTTTTCAGGTCTGTTTCCTGCCCTTGTGTGAGCTCCTTAAATTCAAGTACTATGTTTTATTGTTATCCCTTCAGCACATATCATATACTAGCATATCATAAAGGCTCAGTAAGTACTCCCTGAGTTCAGAAATGTTAGTACACAAACTATTGTACTGTAGTGCAAAGGGGCATTGAAGGATAGAAACTAAGCACAATTTTGCTGACTGAGTAACTTAGATCAGTCAGAAGCTAGACCTATTTCTACTTCTCTTAGCTCTACTGGCAACAAGGAAACCAAGATGCCTTTGGAGAGAGATTTTTTTTCCATTCCTACATGTCAGGAGAATTTACTCTCTTAAAAAAAAAAGAAAACAAAACAAAATAAGAAAAGAATTTAGTAAAGGGATATTTGAATGGACCCCAAACTGCTAAGCACTTTACGTGAATCCAAAACTAAAAGCTCTTGACTTTGCTTCTCCTTCCAGCTAACACTTTGTCTCTCTCCTCTGCTGAGCAGCTGCTTCCATTTCTTCACCTCCATCTGGCTTCAGCCCCATCCTGTCCACTGAGATGATTTTTGACCAGATGACCAGTGGTGACCCTGTCTTTAAATCTAGTAGTACTCAAGTCTCACCTTAGTTGACTTCACAGAGGATTTAGTGCTGTTGATCACCCTGCAAGCCTATTTTGAAATTATTTTCTTTTATCAAAGCACTTATTTTTGTTTAGTAACTCTTTTCTTTTTATTGTTGTTGTTTCTTGAATGCTAACCTGCCTGAATATCTTTAAAGTCCCTCTTGGTTGCCGTGTTTCCTTTGATTAGATTTCTCCAACAGTTTCGAAGTGGAAAGGGGGCTTTTCAGTATCTGCATAAGCAGCACATTCTGCTATTCACACACCATCTTACACAAACTGTTTCCTTTTTGTCCTTTGCAATGTCATTCTTCTTTCCACCCTGGAAACTTTACACACTCCATTCCCTCTGCCTAGAGAGATCTCTCCCCATCTTTGCCTTCAGATATCAGTACAAACACCTTTCCTCATGGGAGTCTTTCCTAGCCACCTGACCACCTCCACGCTAAGTGAGTTATCCTTATTATTGTTCTCAGAATAGCAGGTGCTTTTCCTTCAGAACACACATTTACATTTCTAAATGTATATCTATATTTTGGTGATCTGACTAATCCCTGAATTCCTATAGATTGTAAATTCTATGAAGGCAGGGACCTGGCCTGACTGTTCAGAGTGAGTACTCAAAAATTTTTGGCTCCGTAAGTAAGTTTATTATCTCAATGAATTTTTAAGGCAATGCACAGAACTCTGACCTGACAATTATCAGGGGGCACCGTTTCTCTCCCCCTCAGCATTTCTGTCTTAACCATAAAGTAAACACATCTGTCCTTTTGTTTCACTCCTCACAAAAGGAAAGAATGTCTGAACTGATCCGGTAGGTTCGAGCAAAACAACTCTTGTTTCATACACCTACCTGGGCACAGGATATACTCTGCTCATGGCCTGCTTATCTGAAGGCTTGTTGGAGTGAGTAGGCACAGATGATTCCAGCTGACATGTAACAAGGTGACAGATCTGCCTATTTCCATGGTTGGTGACTGGTCTAGCTTTATCAATCAATCTGATATTTTGTTTTTCATCTCTCTGACCTCTTCATTTTCTTCATGGATTAGTACTCTTGGTGCTAAGAGTTGGGTATTATTTAGTACTCTAACAAAAATAGCAGCCTTCTTAGATTTTCCCTTTCCTGTTATAATTCATATCCTTGTTCCATAAGCTGACTAGGTCTGACCACTTTTTCTGTTTTCTACAAATCATGGTATAAATCTTACTGGGTTTTGTTTCTCCCAAACTCCTTCCCTATACAAGTACTAGTTGTTCTAAAAGTTTCAATGCCATTCCCAGAGTCACAGATGAGAGAAGAGTTTGTTGCATCTCAGCCACCTGCCTCACCTCAACTTCTGATAAGTGAAGTATTCAGGCAGATCACCCTTTGCACCTGCCACACTATCTTCCCAGCCACGGTAACTGAGCAGAGCTGCAGGTCAGGGGCATTGGACCCATGGGCAGAGACTCAGGGAATAAAATTTCTACCTGGCTTGTAGCCTCTGAGGTAGGCTGGCACAAATGCAGTGTTCAAACAAGGTCAGAAAATGATTAACTAGGCCAAACAGAATTCTTCTTTAAAGGAATTGAATTGGAGACGTGGGTAAGCTCTGGGTAAGACTTATAAAAACTTCCATTATCTGGGAAGGAGAACCTAAGAAACGATGTGCACAAAGAAGCCAGAATCTAATAATAACTGAGGCTTGTTAAAGGAGGAACAGCAGAGAGAGATCTCTGAGATCCTGCTGTTGGTTGCTACAACTGCCTTGGACCCCAAGTGTGCGCATGTTTCACTTGCAATACTATGGGGAACCTGGGTGTGCCCTTTTCCTTTGCAGCCAACAAAGCCTAATGAAGACTCTCACAATTCAGATTTCTTCTATTTATCTCTCCTGAATTCCCCTTCTGTTTCTCCAGCCCCCTCGAGAAAACCTCTATATGGTATTCCTAAGCATAAAGCAAGAGCATATCTCCATTTCATACCCAGCAACTCTATCCATGGTCTTGGTTTACTCCAAACTTTACATATGACCTTTTTGGCCACAGGGTCTCATGTCATTGGTATTATGGAACAGAGGAAGCAGTGTGGGGCAAGGTAGCAAACACACAGCTTGCAAGCTGATCCAGCCCTCAATATGACTGGTTTAGCTCCCAAGTATTTCTAAGAAGTTTTTAAAAATTAATTTCTAATGTTTAAAAAGAAGGAGATTCCCCATGAAGATCCAGATTTCTATATTGCCTTGAAAACTGTGAATGCTTGATGACACTGACTCTCCAATCCCTTGAGTAAAATCATTTGTTAGAGCTAAGTAACAGCTACTCCCCTTTAGTTAAGGACACCCTTAGCTATGGTTCATCCCTGGCCTGCCCCCATCACTTATGTATCTGTCTGACCTGTGTTGTCATTGAACTTTGCATTGACTTATAGAGACAGAATGAGGGAGCAGATAATTGAGGAAAATTAGAAGTTATTTCTTAAGCTAAGGCAAGAAAACACATTAAGGAAGGGATGCAACCAATAAAGTATGTCAGGGAGAGATGCTAAAGATGGGAAGCCCACAGTGCCATTGTTTTGTTGTCGTTGTTGTTGTTGTTGTTGTTTTAAATATATCTTTATTGATTTCAGAGAGAGGAAAGGAGGGGGAGAGAGAGAGATAGAAACATCAATAATGAGAGAGTGTCATTGATTGGCTGCCTCCTGCACACTCCCAACTGGGGATCGAGCCTGAACCCCGGGCATGTGCTCTGACCGGGAATGGAACCCCAATCGCCTGGATCCTAGGTCGAAGCTCAACCTCTGAGCCATGCCTGGCTGGGCAGTGTAATTGTTTTTGATTAAGAGGGAATCACTGATGGTTTCCATGAGTAAAAAGTCATATGGCAAGAATGTAAGGAAGCTAATGATGGTCATGTTGGATATAGCAAATTCAAAAAATGCAGAAGAGAGGTATGACAGTTTCAGAAAAGTAAAATAATGACCACTGATGATGTTTTTAGAATTTCAGAGACCTATGAAAGCCTCAAACAAAGAAGGGTAAGCCTATGACAGAAAAATAAATATTGTTCAAAATGGAGGTGATATATCTATGAAAGCATGCATAAGGTGGAATGGAGAGTTCTGCTTACTACATGGGGAGGGTTGGTATTACAGAGCTAGAGAGATTTGTAAGTTCCTATAGCATTTTATCCATGTTTTAGTTTTCCTTTCAAAATGGAGGAAATCTGAAAAAGTTTTGATTCACAATTGATAGCAGCACTTTTAAAAAATGTCCCCATGATAGTTTTTTGTTGATGTTGGATATTATCTTGTGGGGTGTTTAATTTTTGTCAGTGTTTTGGGAATATTTTATATAAAATAAGCATTTCAAATTTATATGAAGAAATTTGATTTACAGAAAACAAACTATATAATAGCCATTAAACATTATTTGGTTAGTCTGCACATAATCACTGAGAATTATGAATTATGTGTGCAAAATCCATGAGCCTCAACCCACAACTACTGAGACTCTTTCATTCAAGACTTTGGGATAGACTTGGTTTGTGTTCTGCTTTCTTACCATCCTGGGAATCTTACCAAATGCACCCACTTTTGTCTTCCTCAAATTCCCAGACTAGAAATATCTGCTCTTGAGTAAATATTTAATTATTTGTCAGGCTAGCCCATCTCACAAAGCCATGGCCAGCTCCTGATAGAGGCTAAGAAAAATTCTCTCAGATTTACTCACTTGAAATACCAGCTTCCCTTTCTTCTGTGGCCTCAGTCTCCTTGCTTCCTGCTTTGTTGAAATCCATAAATTAAGAGGTAATTTTTGCCTCTCTGGCTTGATATCTACCTAAAGCATCCAAATGCCTGAACTCCCTTCTGGGTTCAGAAGGGGAAAAACATATTTTTCACTCATGGTGTCCATCTTGTTTCTCCTTCCAACTCTGATATTTCCCTCTCCCTTTTTTGTAAGTCAACTACTTTTCCTGTCATTAACTCCTTTTCCCTACAGCAGCTTCCACAGTGCATGGCTGTGAAGTTTCTCTGTTTAGTTTTCTGTGGGGTTCATTATATTTATTCGATGAGGAAGGTTTCAATTACAACACAGTGAGCTCATCCTCTTTAATTTATACTTTCACTACCGGCTTTCTCTATCTATACTTCTAAGTATTAGTCACCTATATGAAATGAAGATATTTTAAAATATCCTTTTGGGTTGGCCCAATTGTATGGTTCTTTTTAAATAAAAACTATTACCTGAAAAAAAAATTAAAGTCTGAGGGCAGTGAGAGATTTATAGTGTTACAGCATCAACACTCTTTGGAGCTGGAAAGATCTTGGAGAGAATTTAATCCAAACTCTTGATTTTTCAAATGAAGCTTGGGGAAGAGAGGCGATTATTCATTATTTTATTAGCTAATGTCAGATCTCTTGACTTCCTAGAGAAGACCTTTTCCACCCAGGCTATTGGGGTGTGTGTGTGTGTGTGTGTGTGTGTGTGTGTACTATGCACTTGCATACCTCTTTTCTGCTTTCTTCTATGACAACATGGTCATACCTATGTAGTCATAACTATATATAACCTAGTCGTGTGTGAGCATGTGTGTACCTGAAGAATGGTTTGTAAACCTGTCAGAATCATCAGAACCACCTGAGATGCTTTTAAAAAAAGAAAGTAGCATGGGCCCCTACCAGACACCCTGAAACAGAATCTTTCAGGCTTGTGCCCAGGAACCCAAGATCTGAACTGGGAGATGCTGTTTTGCATACTTCATTTGCCCTCCTCCCCTCTCTTTTCTTTCACATCAGGCACTGCATTTTCTAAGATGTTCCAGTTTTCATAATGCTATCACTGTGAAAGAGACCGTAGGTAAGTTCACTACACTGTGATGTTATGGCAGAAACCAGAAACCCAGAGGAGAGAGGTGTACATGTAGCAGCCTGTGGTCCTGAGCACAAGGCCCTGTATCTTTAAGCAAAGCTAAGCAAGTCTAGCAACTGGCTTTGTTTGTATGTTTATGTGGAGGCAGTAACCAGCTTGTGAGGAGTACCTGAAGTCATGGGCCTTATCTGAGGAAGCTGCCACATGAGTCAGGCCTTCAGGGAATTGTGGAGTGGAGTCCTTATGTACTCAGCGATGATTCAGGGCACATCTGAGACCTCTGCATGCCAGGCTGACTGAATAAGTGACTCTCCATGGCCTAGACTTGGTCTTGTATGGATGGTAGGGAGTCATCCTGACTTAGAAAACTGCATAATTACTCTCACCAGTAAAACAGGTTAAGATAAGGCCATTCTCCTGGTATCAGTCATGGATAGCCATGGCATTGTGGGGTCAAAAAATTCAAGGTGTTAGCTCTAGAAAACCTACAAAATAGCTGGGTATACCCAGGGGCAGATAATTCATCAGACAGATATACAGATGGGGGATCTAAATCCTTTCATATGTTTAGAGATTGGATGCATCCCCTCTGTGGTGAAGGATTTGGGAGCAGTTCTGTATGAAAACAGTGAGAATTACCCAGTCTTTGAGGCTTCATACACATCTGTGTTTAGTTCGAATGCTCTTCATTCTTGTCCCTTGGAAGTGAAATATTTGCCTTTTTTCCCTTATGGATGACAAGGACGGGGCAGAATTCATAAATATTCACACTTTTTTCATTTAAAAAAAAATATCTTTATTGATTTCAGAGAGAGGAAAGGAGAGGGGGAGAGAGAGAAACATCAATGATGAGAGAGTCATTGATTGAGTCCGCAAGCAGGGCATGTGCCCCAATTGGGAATCGAACCCCGATTGCCTGGATCCCAGGTCGACACTCAACCACTGAGCCACTCCTGGCAGGGCCCTTTTTTCATTTTATGGCTCTGATTGCCCCCAAAGCCTTGCTGTCTTGCAAGACAACCAGAGGCCGAGGAATAATAAAGGAAACATTATGTCACTCAGATTTTTCTTGCGTCACTTTCCCTCAGAGTTGGGAAAATATCCCAGGTACCTCACACCTGTGAATCACTTAGAAACCAGGAATTACAGGGCAAGGGGTGGATTTCATGCATAACACAAAGGTCTCCTGGAGGTCAATGAGCAGATGTAGCTAGACCAATCATGTTCTTCCATGTAGACAAAGGAATGTAACACACATGGTCTTTAAGTTTTTTTATTTGCTTTTATCTTCAGGCATTCCTGTTGGAAAACCAGTCCTGGGGGAGAAGCTTCTTGACTAAGTGGCTGCTTCATGTTGAAGGGGCATAGTGGAGAAAAGTGAGCTGAGCACCATGATGGAACTGTAGCAACCAGTAAGTGACATGACCCCTTGGCAATGCTCCCTGTCAGTTTCTCTACAATGGATGTGGGCACCTTGAGTTAGAAGGGACCATGACCCATGATGGCTGGGTCACAGGGAGAGAGGGGCCAGTTATTGTAACAAACAAGGGGAAATGAAGGAGTTTTTGCACGCACACACAAAAAAACACAGAATGATTAATACACACAGAGATTAGAGCTGGAGGCAATATAGCTCTCAGGACCTTGGCACTTAGGGGTAGTGGATCTTCGCACTCTGCCATCGAAGTGACTTAGCCAACTCTTTGAGTTTTGGTTTTCTCTCTCTGTATACTTTAGTTTCTCCTCCCACCACTCTTGACTTAATACAACCCCTCTACATTATATATTCTGTTTAATCATAGTTTCTACTTCATCACAATTTTGGCTTGCTTTTAATTTCATCTGGTTCAAGGCTACTCATAGACTTATCCAGTGCACTTCAGCTCCCATGGCAAACAGCCTGAGTCTCTGTGTATTTCCAAATTCAAAGTCCTGTCAGTGAGGATATGATTAGCCCAGCAGATCCCTTTTTGAGCTCAGTCCTTCATGATAGGTCATGTGATGAGCCTGGATAGGCAGCATTTGAAACAGGTACCTATTTCCAGTCCAATCAAATCCAGGTAATAGAAACATATCTAGGGCTAACATTTCTGTAGGGATATGGTAGGACAGTGTCTCTTAGAAAGGCCATGAATGTGATCTGACTATGCTTTACTGCAAGTAGCCAAGAGTTAAGAGCTCCCAATTCAAGGGAAAAGCAACAGTTATAATCTCAGGCAAATGTCATAAATCTGGATATTGTCAGTACGCCCTTAATATTTGGAGAAAAATTTGAAGTGACCTTGATAAACTATACACAGGATAAAATATAATGTTGCTAGAGCCAATGCCAAATAGTAAATTTAGGGATAAAGCAAATTATACACAGATGCAAAAAATGGTGAAGAAGAAAAAGGTGGGGAGAAGAGAGGCTTGGAAATCCAAGCAAGCATGAAATACAAAGATCTGGGGGTCATGGTGGAAAACAAGCACAAGCAAATTATGTAAAATAATATTTAGTTATAATGTAGTATAAAGAAGCCAATAGAATGTCTTGTATGCTTTCTCAGCATTGGCTAAATTCTTATTACATTTAGTTTTGTTTCCATATATATGTATTTGTTGTTGTTGCTAATCCTCACTCGAGAACATTTTTTCCATTGATTTTCTTTTTTTTTTAGAGACAGTGGAAAGAAGGGAGAGAGGGAAGGGGAGATAGAGAGATAGAGAGAAGGAGGGATAGAGGTAGAGAGGGAAACATTGATGTGAGAAAGACACATCCATTGGTTGCCTCCCAAACACTAGATTGAACCTGCAACCCAGGTAGGTGCCCTTGACCGGAAATTGAGCCTGTGACCCTTTGGTTCGTGGGCCAATGCTCTAACCAGTGAGCAACACTGGCCAGGGCAGTTTTCATATTTTTAATAAAAGAAGAAAAGAAAAGTAAAAGATACTGGAGGAGATTGGGGGATGCAAGGTGGAAGGAAAGAAATAAAAGGGATATAAAATAATAGTTGGATTCCTTTAGTCTGGGAAGCAAAACAAACAAATACATAAACAAGCAAAGGATTATCTTTTAAAATTAAAACTGAAAAATCCAAGGCAGCAGATGGGTGAACTATCCTTTTATTCCAATGCTACAATTAAAATCACAGAGAAAAAATGGAGAGGCTAAAACTTTTGGCAAGTTGACTGTCAAGCAATTGATTGAATTGCAAAGAACCAAGCCAATTCACTTTTCTTAACCACATAATTCACTGTGTCTGAACACTGTGAAAATTATCTCTTTTAAAAACACCAAATACATTTAATTATTCACTAATCAATTCACTCCTTAGCACTAACATGTTGTATCAGTCAAGTAGCTGATTTTACTCCAAAAATGTCAATTCAGTGGCAACATGTAAATATGCTCTCAGGCTTTGTATAAGAATGGGTTCCTGAACTGGAAATTTAGCCACCACTTTACCCAAAGAGACAGCTAACATGAAATTTGAGTCATTGCATTCTCTTGTCTCCAGGTGAGGCCAAGACTGTCAAGGAGGAGGAATATAGTTTGCTTTCACCTACCTCATGAGACTGTAGAGGAGATTTATCAATACATTCAAAAATATGCTCTACTGCTACTCTGACACTAATCAGCCAGAGTTAGCACAGACTTCAGTTAAAGGGCACTCTCCTCCAGAAACTGCCTTCACTTCAGACACCAGCTACATGTTCCAGGGTCCCCAGGCCACCCAACTTCTGAAACACTGTCTACACATTTGGAGATTCCAATGATGCCCTCAGATTATTTATTTATTTATTTTTATTTAATTCTATTTTTAAAAATATATCTTTATTGATTTCTGAGTGAGGAAGGGAGAGGAAAAGAGAGAGATAGAAACATCAGTGATGAGTCATTATTGATCAGCTGCCTCCTGCACGTCCCAGACTAGGGATGGAGCTCACAACTTGGGCATGTGCCGTGACCGGGAATGGAACCTTGATCTCCTGGATCCTAGGTTGATGCTCAACCCCTGAGCTACACCTAGCTGGGCCTCAGATTTTATAGTTCACTAGAATGACTCACAGAACTCAGAAAAACATTATACTTACAGTTTTCTTATAAAGAATGCAAATTAGAACCAGCCATAAAAAGAGACCTATAGGGAGAGGGCTGGTAGGATCCAACATACAGAACTTCCCTTTCCTCACCCCATGGCATCAGGATGTGTCACCTTCCTGGAATATGGATATATTCACCAACCAGGAAGTACACCTGAGCCCTGGTGTGGAGAATTTTGTTGGGGTTGCATTATGTAGGCATGATTGATTGAATCACTTGTTTGATCTCTGTCTTTTTTAAAAATTTATTGTAGAAAGTATTACAGATGTCCCCTTTTCCCCCCATTGACACCTTCCACCCCCACCCTCCCCACTGCCTGAGGAGTACTGCACTATTGTCTGTGTCCATGGATTATGCATATATACATATACATTCTTTGGTGAATCTCTTCTCCCTCCGCCCTCCCCCCCTTCCCTCTGAGAATCACCAGTCTGTTCCATGCTTCCATGTCTCTGGATATATTTTCTTCATCATTTAGTTTATTTTGTTCATTAGATTCCACATATAAGTGAGATCATGTGAGACTTGTCTTTCTCTGACTTATTTTGCTTAGCATAATACTCTCCAGGTTCCTCCAAAGGATAATAGTTCTTTTTTACAGCCACATGGTATTCCATGCTATAAATGTACCACATCTTTTTTTTTTCTTCTTTTTTTTTAATGTTTTTATTGATTTCAGAGAGAGGAAGGGAGAGGGAAAGAGAGATAGAAACATCAATGATGAGAGAGTCATTGATCGGGTGCCTTCTGCATGCCCCCTACTGGGGATCGATGCCCGCAACCCAGGCATGTGCCCTGACCAGGAATCAAATCACTATCTCCTGGTTCAAGGGTCGACACTCAACCACTGAGCCAAGTCAGGCTGGCTACCACATCATTTTTATCCACTCATCTACTGATGGACACTTGGGCTGTTTCCAAACCTTGGCTATTTAAATAGCGCTATCAACATAGGGGTGCATATATTCTTTCTGATTGGTGTCTCGGGATTCTTAGGACATATTCCTAGAAGTGGAATCACTTGGTCAAGTGCAAGTTCGATATTTAATTTTTTGAGGAAATTTCCTAACTGTTTTTGATAGTGGCTGCACCAGTCTGCATTCCCACCAGCAGTGTACTAGGGTTCCCTTTCTCCACATCCTTGCCAGCATTTGTCCTTTGTTGATTGGTTGATGGTAAGTAGCCATTCTGGCAGGTAATACCTAGTTGTGGTTTTAATTTGCATCTTTCTGATGATTAGCGACTTTGAGCTTTTTTTCATGTGTCTCTTAGCCATCTGTATGTCCACTTTGGAGAAGTGTCTATTTAGGTCCTTTTCCCATTTTTAATTGGATTGCTTGTCTTCCTTTTGTTAAGTTGTATGAGTTCTTTATATATTTTGGAAATTCACACCTTATCAGATGTACCATTGGCAAATATGCTCTCCCATGCAGTGGGACCCCTTTTCATTTTGTTGATGTTTCTTTAGCTGTGCAGAAGCTTTTTATTTTGATGTAGTCCCATTTGTTTATTTTTTACTTTGTTTCCCTTGCCTTAGGGGATGTACCAGGCTTGTACCCCTGGGATAAATCCCACTTGGTCATGATGAATAATCTTTTTAATATATTGCTGAATCCAATTTGCTAATATTTTGTTGAGGATTTTGGCATCTATGTTCATCAGGGATATTGGCCTGTAATTTTTTTCTTTGTAGTGTATTTATCTGGTTTTGAAACTAGGATAATGCTGGCCTCATTAAAAGATCTTGGAAGTCTTCCTTGAAATTTTGGAATAGTTTGAGTAGGATAAGTAAGTGTTAGTTCTTCTTTGAATGTTTGGCATAACTCCCCTGTGAAGCCATCCAGTCCAGGACTTTTTTTTTTTAATATGTCTTTATTGATTTCAGAGAGAGGAAGGGAGAGGGAGAGAGAGAGAGAGACATCAATGATGAGAGAGCGATTGATCAGCTGCCTCCTGCACCACCTCCCCCCACCAGGCATGTGTCCTGACCAGGAATCGAACTGCAGTCTCCTAGATCATATGTCAATGCTCAACTGCTGAGCCACTCCTGGCTGGGTGGTCAAGGACTTTTGATTGCTGGGAGTCTTTTTATTACTGCTTCAATTTCAGTAGTTGTTATTGGTCTATTCAGGTTTTCTGAGTCTCCCTGATTCAGTGTTGGGAGATTGTATGTTTCTAGGTATTTGTCCATTTCACCAAGGTCATATAATTTTTTGGCATATAGTTGCTTGTAATATTTCTGTGGTGTCAGTCATTACTTCACTTTTGTTCCTGATTTTATTTATTTGGGTACTCTCTCTTTGTTTCTTGATGAGTCTTTTAAAAGGTTACTCAGCCTTATTTATCTTTTCAAAGAACCAGCTCTTGGTTTTGTTGATCTTTTGTATTGTCTTTTTAGCCTTTATGTCATTTATTTCCAATCTGATCTTTATTATTTCCTTCCTTCTATTACTCTGGGCTTTTCTTGTTGTTCTCTTCCTGATTCTTTTAATTGTAGGGTTGGATATTTTATTAGGGAATTTTCTTGTTTCTTGAGGTAGGCCTGTAGTGTTATGAACTTCCCTCTAAGGACTGCTTTTGCTGTGTTCCATAGATTTGGCGTTGCTGTGTGTTCATTTGTTTCCAGGAAGATTTTAATTTCTTCCTTGATCTCAGCGGTAACCTGTTCATTGTTTCATAACATGTTATTTAGCCTCCATGTGTCTGAATGATATTTAGTGTTTTTATTGCAGTTGATTTCTAGTTTCATGACATTGTGATCTGAGAAGATTCTTGATATGATTTCAATCTTCTTGAACTTGTAGAGACAGTGTCCTCACATGTGTTCTCTCTTTGAGACTGTCCGATGTGCCCTTGAAAAGAATGTATATTCTGTAGATTTGGGGTGAAATGTTCTGTAAATATCAATTAAATCTGTCTGATTTAGTGTGTTTCCTTGTTGACTTTTTCTCTGGAAGATCTATCCAGTGATGTCAGTGGGGTGTTAAAGTCCCCTACTATGACTGTATTGCTGTTGATTTCTCCCTTAAAATCCACCAAGATTTTTAAAAATATATATTTAGGAGCTTCTATATTTGTTGCATATATGTTTACCAGGGTTATATCCTTTAGTATTATGTAGTGACCTTTATTGCCTCTTGTTATGGCCTTCACTTTGAAGTCTATTTTGTCAGACATGAGTATTGCTACCGCTGATTTTTTTGTTCACATTTGCATGGAAATTTTTTTTCATCCTTTCACTTTCATCCTGTGTGAGTCTTTGTTCTGAAGTGGTTCTCTTATAGACAGTAAATATATGGGTCATGTTTTCCTATCCATTCAGCTACCTTATGTCTTTTCATTGGAGCATTTAACCCATTTACATTTAAGGTTATTATTGATAGGTATTATTTATTGCCATCTTTATTCCTTATGCCTATGTAACTCTCTCTATGTCTTCTAATTATACCAGTCCCTTTAACATTTCTTGCAATGCTGGTTTGGTGGTGATAAAATCCTTTAGCCTTTTTTGGTCTGGGAAGCTCTTTATTTAACCATCTATTTTGAGTGATAGCTTTGCTGGACAGAATATTCTTGGTTTCAAATCCTTGCTTTCCATTGCCTTGAATACTTAATGCCACTCCCTTTTGAACTGTAGCGTTTCTGCTGGGAAATCAGCTGACAACCTTATGGGAGCTCCTTTGTAGGTAACAAAATTGCTTTGCTCTTGTTTTCTTTAAGATTCTCTCTTTGTATTGAATTTTTGGCATTTTAATTACAGCATGTCTAGGTATGGGCCTCTTTGGGTTCTTCTTGCTTGGGACTCTCTGTGCCTCCTGAGAGTGACTTGTGTGACTTTTTCCTTGACCAGATTAGGGAAGTTTCTGCCATTACTTCTTCAAACAGGTTCTCTACCTCTTGTTCACTTTCTTCACCTTCTGTTACTCTTGTGATGAGGATATTGTTACATTTCATGTTGTCCCACAGCTCCCTTAACTATCCTCCTGTTTTTTAATTATTTTTTCTTTTTTGTTTTCTGATTGAGTGATTTTTTTTCTACCCAGTCTTCTAATTCACTAATCTGATCCTCAGCTTCCTCTAATCTGCTGTTCATTCATTTCAGTGTATCATTTATTTCCATTATGCCATTCTTCACTTCTGATGGTTTGTTTTTCATAGTTTCTATATAATTTTTCATGCTGTTGAGTATCTTTATAATCATTACTCTGAAATCTAGATCTCATAAATTGCTTATCTCTAGTTCATTTATCTCTTCTTCTGGACAACCCTCTTGTTCTTTCATTTGGGCTTATTTCTTTGTCTCCCCATTTTGGCTGCCTTTTTGCTTGTTTTTTTCTATGTATTAGGTAGTCCTGCTACAACTTCCAGTCTTGGTAAGGTGGTCCTATGTAGTAGGTGACCTGTGGGACACAATGGTGCAATCTTCCTGATCACCAGACCTGGCTGCTCTAATAATGTCCATTGTGGTATTGTGTGGACCCTCCTGTTTTAATTGAGTCTTGATTGCTATTGACCCATTCTTGCATGGGCTCAACCCTCAAGCTGGGCTGACAGTGAGCTTCAACCTCCTACTCAGCATGCAGGCTGCTGTGCAGGTGCTTATCACATAAAGCAGAATTCACCTCAGCAGAGTTTGGAGCCTGACAAGTTGTGAAGCTTATTGGTTCCTGCTCTGTTATTGTCTTAAGCTGGCCATTGGGGATTGGTTTTCAGCCTCTTTTGAGGGTCTCTGGTGCAGACCAATGTCAGACGCTGTTTGTGACTGGCCCTGAATACCCTTTTTAGAGTTATCAGCAATCTGTAGCTCGTGGCTCCCACTGAAGTACCTGGGTGCCTGTGGAAAGGACCAAGCTTTTCACCAAAGTCTGCTTTTCCTAGACCTAGGCACGAAAACAGGTTAGGCAAAGAGTCAAATCACCCAGAGATCTGCCTCTGCCTGTAGGCTGGTTGTTAATCTCAGCCACTTAATGAGCCTCAGGCTATAGAGCTCAGCAGCAAGAGTAAACTCCACAGGGTGAGGCCGAGAGGGTTTCCAATGGGTGGAAGAATTGCTTCCCCCCAGGCAAAAGCTGCCTGGGTGGTAAAGGTCTGCCTGAGAAAGATAGCCTCTGCGCTATAGGGGACTGACTCAGCATATGGATTTATGTGGCTGTCCCTTCAAGCTCTCTCTCCAAAGCCAACAACGCTGGATTCTCCTCACACAACTCTAGCCCACTTTGCCCTCCCTCTGCTGGAGCCCAAGGTGAGTGGCTGCACACAAGATTTTGTGTGTTGGCTCTTTAAGAGGATGCCTGCATTTTCAGCCATCTCTCCCTGGTGGACAGTAACCCTGCTACTTTTCACAGCCAGATGTCATGTGGGCACCTTTCCAAGTTCTTTTGCTCTGGGCTAGGGAGGCTGGTTTGGAGTTTAGATCCCATAATTCTCAGGGAAGACCCCCCACAGCTGAGATATACCTCTGGAACTTCAGCTGCTGCCTGTGGGAACCTGGCCAGCCCTCTTGCACCTCATGCATCCTACCAGTCTCAATGTGGCCTCTTCCTTATGTACTTGGTTAAAAGTCTTCAGTTGGTTATTCAGGATGATTTTTCTATATTTTAGTTGTAATTTCAGTTTGGTCCTGAGAGAATGTCAGTGTAGCTTCCACTTAATCTGCTGCCATGTTAGAATCTACACTTGTTTGAGCTCAGTCTCTAGCTTCCCTCCCCAAAGTTCAGGAGGTTGGCATGAAATCATGTGGCTCAAAGCTCCAACTCTCTAGTCACATGGTTGATCTTTTTGGCATGGCCAGCCTCCATTCTGAAATGATCTAGTGGTCCTCCATGAGTCACCTCATTAGCATAAAGTTAGTGTGATCCCAGGAGCCAATATCTTATGGTGAAGCTGGAGGCTCCCAAATTGCTGAGGATTCTGCCACTTCCCATGGAGAGAAAAATAAAGTTTAGGTGATATTTCTACTACCTTACCTGGGGAAGCAGCTCTTTTCTCCTGCCCTGATCACTTTTTGATTTAGATTATCTACATCTCACAATAAATAACAGTGAATATTTATCCCAAAGCCCGAATGAAAAGAAATAGTTGCTCATTGGCACATTTCCCAAGGGTGGGGGTGGGCTGCTTGATCTGCGTTTGCCTTCTTCATCATCATAACCACCACCACCATCATTCTCCTCCTCCTTTTACTCCACAATTACCCGAGAATAGTGGCCTACAAGTGCCTGCAAGAAGCACATGAAACATCTCCTTCCTGTAAGTAGCTGGTTTGGCCAGGCCAGAGCATGGCCTCCCAGGGAGACAGGTCTGCTGGGGCATTCAAATCCAATTGTTTGAAAACAGAATTATAAAGGAAGGATGGCAACAAGAGTAACAGTGCTAGCCACTGTTCTCTCAGCTCTCCAGACACAGGGACCGGGAAGAGCTCAGAGCCAGGAGGGCTGCATGGTGGGCCACCTCTGCTCTTAGGACACGTGCACTAGAGTTATTGTGTCCTTTGGGGATGATTTGGTCCTCATGGAAACAGTCAACTTGGGTTCAAATCCTTGCTCTGCTGATCTTTAGCTGCATGTATTGGTCATGTTGCCTGGCCTATACTGAGCCTTATTTACCTTGTGTATAATGGAGCTAATAATATCTTCCTATTATTGTTGTGAGGGTTAAGTGAGATAATGTACATTAAAGCTCCTATGTTACCTGGCACATTTAGACCATTTCCTTCACTCTTCTGACTTGTCCTCAGGTTCCTGATGGCACTTTCCTTCTGTACACAGCATCCTGTGCCAGTAGATTTGGCTGAAGCTCCTGCTTTATTTCTTGCTGGGCTGTGACAATTCAGAATGCCCCACTGTCCACTAGAGTCAACTCCTGACAGTGAGCAGTGCTGAAAGGGAGTTTATAATTTCCTCCTTTCTTCACTCTTCAAACTTTGCTGGAATAAAAGGAATTGGCATTTATGTGGCATGTTTCAGAGAACCAGAAAAGCCTTTGCTTTTCCCACCCACCAAAAAAAAAGAAAAAGTAATTTCTCCTCTACATTGCCTGCTGAAATTCATCTATTGACATTTTGTTCTTTTGATTTAAGGCCTTTCAGTAAGGCCTTACTGAAAATTTAAAATGCAAATTTTCTTAGAAGTCATTATATTTAAAACCTGTCATTTGTTTGTTCCTAGGAATGAATTAATTTCATTCTCTCTTCTGAGCTTCACATGTTAGAAAGGGCCTGAGGCCATTGGCCAAGGAAGAAAGCAGCCCAGACTACTGACACCTACTTTACAATTTTGATTTAAACCCATTTCAACAGAGGGTTCAAATGAATTTCCCATCAAATCCACAAAACTTATTCTCCCACACCCCCACCCACACTCCCACCCCACTTGCTTTCCCAATCAATACTTCACTATTACAGTAAAGAACAATGTAACATTTATTGAGGGCCAAGTGTGTCACTAGTTGAGGGAAGACATATGTCATCTCATGTAAACCTCACTGCAATCCTGGCAGCAGGCATTATTCATATCACTTTATGAAGAGAAGAAACAAATAACTGAGAGTTAGTAAATTTCCCAAAGACACAAGGAGGTCCAGCTGGGCTTTGGACCCAGGCTGGTGTTATTCTCAAAAAGTTTCATAAGGCAGTGTTAACTCTTTGCACTTTCTTCTTGATCCTACTCTCCTCTTCTATTTCTAGTTTTTAACCTTAATACATGAATTTTAAAAAATGTTTCTAAAAAGACAATAATACATTTTAAATAAAAATTAATCCAAAACAAAATCTTTGTATTTAAAGCCATTTTATTATAAAAACACTTAAAGAATAGTATTACAAACTCCTTATAATCATAGCCTGTTCCTGAGGGTTACCAGATAAACACAGGCTAGCAACCAGGTAATATGATGCATCTGGAGAGCGAAGTTTATATTCTCCTCAGAACCTTTCAACAATTACTCTTTACAACCACCTGTGGGAGCACGGTTCTTGTTATGGTCTTCATAAGTAATAATGATCACTAATCCTTGCAGAGAGTTTACTGTGCAGCAGACATATTTGGTGCTTTAATAACTAATGTGATTATCCCAGCCTCCCTGTGGGGAGGGCACAGTTAATACTGGCCCATTTTGCAGAGTTGGGTGCTGAGAATAGAGATGTTAATTTCTTGCTCAAGGCCACATGGCTCCTGATTAGTGGTAGAGCCAGGGCAGGAGCCCAGGCGACCAGGCTCCAGGGGCCACATTTGACACCCTGAACTTGACTTCTTCAATTCTTCCCCTGACTAAATTTATGTTTACAGCATAAACAGAAAGCACCATGTCCCCCATCTTCTGTTTGTCAGTGTTATGTTGCCCTATTCTATTTTTTACATCAAGTGTAAACCATCTGGAATTATAATGTGGAAATTCTGCAACGTTTGCCCCAAGAGCAGTGAGCCAGACTTTGAGCTTTTTGGCCAAACATTGTTCACCCTTCTCTCAACTACCTTTCAGTGAAGCTTTCCTAGACCATCTGCAGAAATGGGGCATCTACAACCTCTCATCTACCCTCTACTTTGCCAGCCCCTAACCCTACCAGTTTTGAAACAGAATTGAGAATCTCCTTGTTTGTGAAGCTGCCAAATCAATTCCAATTTGTTAACTGAGAACAAGTGGGTCCGACAGGTAAACAGAATCAGAGGTGCCAAGCCAAAAAATGAGGTTTAGCAAACAGACTATATGAGAATGATGGGGAGGGGCACTAGAACAAGCAGGGCTAGCAGCTCAGCCCATGCAGACAAAGGGAATAGTACACAGGAGGACTTGAACCCTACTGAGTCCCTTTCTAACAAAACCACATATTAGAGCCATGTGATAATAGTTCAGCTTACATGGGGTGTGGGAGACAAAACCTGGCCCAGGAAGTTGGAGTGCTGACATCTCATCTGCCCCAGGACTGCAGCCAGAGGAAAGGGTACCAGGATGACTTGCACCAGAAAAGAGGGAGAGAGAGTGCCAAGGTGATGTGAAAGTCTTCAGAGGGGAATGAAGGCATGTGCGTGGGGTGGGACACACCCTTGGCCAGCTCTGTGCTAATGCCTTATACCTATTCTTTTCCAGCAGCTCTGAGAGGTGGCCCTTCCTTTGTTACTTGTGGCTGGTGAATGGGGTCCTACAACAGAAAGCTCAAGAGTGTTGCCTCAGGAGCAGAGGGTCTGCGTTCCATCTGAGCCCAGTCCCTCTCCAGCCATGTGACCTTGGGCAATTTACGCAATCTGCCTGGGCTTCAGTTTCCTCATTTGTACATTGGGACAAAACTAGTTTTTGCTGTGAGGTGTAACAGTTAGGGTATACAAAATTCTTAAAACAGTACTCAGAACGTAGAAAGAACCTACAAGTAATCTGGTACTGGAGAGGAAAGCCATGGTGTTGCCATCAGGCTGCCAGGGTCCAAATCCTGGTGCTGTTACTTGTTGCTGTATGACCTTCAACTAGAAACTCAAATCCTCTCAGCTTCAGTTTCCTCATTTGTATAAGGTGAACAATAATCACATCAGGAGGCTGTTGAGAAATGTAAATGAGTTAATATTACATAGTTCTCAAAACAAATAGCACCTGGCACCCAGTGAGCATTCAGCACACTTATTATTTTCCTATATAGAGGGTTGACATGGTACACGGTGATCACCTGCAAAGGCAGTAATGGGGTGTGATACCTGTGATTTTGTTCCATGAAGAGATAATATAAAATTTTAGCCAGGAAATGACCACTTCTTTTTACCACTTCATGTATTAGAGTTCTCAAGTGATTATATTCAAATGCCAGTTTCAGTCACCAGTTTCTTATCGAAGACATTTCCCTGGCTACCCCTTCTACCTGAATTCCACATACACTGACTTCTCCACATAAGTGATCCACTCATGTTAAAGTCTTTTGAAACCAACTCACAGGTGCCTGCCTCCTACTTGAGTCTGTACGTTAGCCATAATTGCTTCACAAAGTTATATGGCTCATAAAACAGAACAGCATATTGAATGGAAAATTAAACCACAAGTAAGCTGGTTTCATCACACCTTGTAAGGGTGCTTGCATTGTTCCATGTGATTTGATTCTAGATCAAAACTACAGTAGGGTTTTAGGAAAGGCAGGTACTATTCACACCTACATTGTTTGTGGGTTTTCCAATTGTCTCAGAGTCCTGGGCATTTTGTAAATGTGTTGGCTGTTACCTCCTCGCCTTGTAGTGCTATGAAGAGTACACAGGAACATGAGATTGGGTATTTGCTGAATGAGTGGCCACATGGCATAACACAGGTGATTTTGGAAAACTGGAGGATATAAAGGAGAAGGATGCTCCTGTTTGATACTTTCTGTTTAGCACTGGATTCATGTAGACAGGCTGGTCCAGAGATGCAGGACTACCGGTAAAGACAGAGATCAGTCAGATGTATTAGGAAAGGATCAGGTGGATTTGTTAACAGCCTGGATCTAGGATAAGATCAGAATTTAAAAGAACTGCCCTCTTTGAGCTTAGAATAAGAGGAGATTGTTGGAATAGAAAAGTTGGGAAGAATCAGGGGTTTAAAGAAAAGAAAACCATTAGTTCCCTGAAAACCACTAGCACTGTGGAAGAAAAGTATAGAACATGTTATTGCTTTCAAAGAACTTATATTTTCATTGGAGAAAGAAAGACACAGATATACATAAATCTGAATGACAAGTGATTGACTTAAAGATCAGTCCAGACCACCAATAAGGATGTTTCATGAGAGTATAGCATTAATTTTGGTGTATAATTACTTTCCAAATGGTTTATGAAAAGAACAACTATTAGAAGCTCACTTTTTGCTGGGGAGAGGGTATGGACAGAAGACTGTAAATAAAAAGTGTTATCTGAGCTGCTTTTGAAGCTTTGGCAGGAATTGCAAAAGTGGAGAAAACATGCAAGATGGCACAGCAACAATACGGAGGGGAAAGGCCAGAGGCAGGGATGGTGTTGGAATGTGGAGTCCTGGGAAGTGATATCTGTATGCAAGGGCTAGAAAGGTAGACTGATGTAAAGAGGCTTGAATGAAGGCTGGGGAGTTAATTGCAGTATAAAATAATTAATTTTAGGTAAAAATATGCAAGTATATTGATTTTCTCATTGGTCATGTGACTTCCTCCACTACCTTTGACTCAGTCTTTTAACGGTTACTTGCAGGGCAGAAGTTTAGGTTGGTCAAGAAAGGAACATTTGTAGTACAGGACCATGGTTCAGCACAATGATGCTCTTAGCTGCAGAGAAGAATCTTTTAAATCATAGATGATGATTAGTCATAATTATTTTGCCACTTGAATATGTCCCTTTATTTTTCAGAGTGATGAAGAGATTGCCGATGGTGAGGCTTTCACCACTTACACCTTTAACACGTACCAAACAACTCGTAAATGTCAGGCACCACGGAGTGCACTGGCGGTGCAAAGATGAATAAGACACAGTCTGATGGGGGAGACACATAAGAGATAATTACAGCAAAATGTGTAAGTGCAGAGATTGCGTTGGGGGTGGGGTGCAGACTCAGACACCTGATCCAGCACCAGGGTTTGGGGAAAGTTTCCTAGAGCTACTTCTGTCTAAGCCAAGTAATTAAGGACAAGCAGACTATGGTAGGCAAAGGCAAGGAAAGGAGGTAGAGGACATTCCAGGCAGAAAGGAGGACATAAGCAAAGCCACAAAATGCGAAGAAGGGAGAAATCAACCATTTTATATCCTATATGGAGGTCCACCAAGGTAGAACAGAGAAGGGGCCAACTGATTTTGTAAGTGGGATGACAAGGAAGGGAGGAAGGAATGTGAGATGAGAAAATATAGACAGAGAATGTTGACTGAAATATTTTGTTGAGAAAAGAAGTAGCTAGAGGAAGGAAGGGACAACAGAGAGGATTCTTCATTTCTTTTTCTTCTAATGGGAGAGATTTAAAAACTTTGTATCTGATAGGAAAGAACTTATGGAGAGGAAGAAATTGTAAAGACAAAAGAAAAAGAAGGTATTTGATGGCCCTGGCTGACGTGCTCAGTGGTTAGAGTGTTGGACTGCTAACCGAAGGGTCCTGGGTTTGATTCCCAGTCAAGGGCACATACCTGGGTTGCAGATTCTTTCCCTGGCCCCAGTTGGGGCACATGCAGGAGGGAACAAATTGATGTGTCTGTCTCACATCAATGTTTCTCTCTCCCTCCGCATCTCTCCCTTACACTCTCTAAAAATCAATGGAAAAATATCCTTGGCTGAGGATTAACAAAAAAACAAAACAAAACAAAAAACCAAGAAGGTGTTTGATAGATCAAAGTCGAAAAGGAGATAGATGGACATGATACCAAGAGCTCAAGAGGAAAGAGATTGGTCTAGAATAGTGGAGAAACAAGCCCTGGCCATGTGGCTCTGTTGGTTGAGTGTCATCTCATGCAATGAAGGGTTGCCAATTAGGATTCCCAGTCAGGGCACATAACTAGGTTGCAGGCTCAGTCCCCCATAGGGGGGCCTGCAGGAGGCAGCCTATTCTAAAAAACAAAAAAGGATAATAGTATAGGAACAAAAGAAACTAACAAAAGGGTCATCTTTTCCATCTTTTGTGAGACTCTAGGTAAGAAGGTGAGTGAATGAAAGTTTTTGTAGGTGGGGACAAGCTTAAAATTTGCACATAACAGTCTCAGGTTTTTAAAAGATGTAGAACTGGAGGCCATATGGTATAATCAAGGGTTACAGGAGAATATTAAAGCTTTCTGGAGAGTTCTGAAGAAATAGAATTTCTACTGAAAGGGGGCTGAGCAAAGATGAGCTTCAGTTCTGAAGCTCAGTTGAAGAAGACCATGGATTTGTGGCAGCACCCATCAAAACTGTTGGGCAATAGTTAATGAATGGAGAAATGCATATTGCAATACTCACTCAGGGTTGGAGCTTTGCCACTTATGCATAGCAAAAGTCCAGGGATGCAAGGCAACTGGAGGTTAGTGAAATGGTAGTTTCAAGGAACCTGCCTGAAAAGAGGCCCAGGAAGTGAATAATAATTCTGCCTTCTTATTTCTCCCAGTGAAGCTCAAGGGAAAGAAATTATCTCAGAAGAAATCATGCATGTTTTTTAATCATTATTTAACTGATGAGATCCCATTTCCATTTTTGCTCCAATTCACGATCATGAAAAACAATGTTTAACTTCAAATGTGTCCTTGTCCTTGACCTGCGGTTATGCATCAGCTTAAAGTTTTGGAAACTCCTCAATCATTGGATGACTCCCCCCCCATAACAATCAGGCATTTCCCCAGTAACCTGGAGGCTAGCATGGTCTTTATGCATTTTGAGCAAGGGAGGCAGGAACATTCACCCAGACCTGATGAGGGGAGGCCATCCAGCTCCAGATTGAAACGACAGAAGAAATACCTGGAAGTCACTTTAAAAACAAGCATCTGGAACATGTGGTGAAAAATGAACCCAGTTTACCACCCCTCATCCAAAAAAATATAAGAGTGGGGAGAGAAAGGGATTACTGTATTTTTTAAAGAAAAAGGCTATGGTCTCATATAAATCAATTGGTTGGATAGAAAAGTTAAAATGTAATAAAAGAGGTTGTGGTGTTACCTTAATTTAATTAGAAGAACTGAACCATTTTTTTGTTTGGTTTGGTTTGGTTTGGTTGTGGTTTGGTTTGGTTTGGTTGGTGTCAGAGCAAGAGAAATAATTACTTCTTCTCCCTGGTTTGGGACCACCCTCTCAGTGGACCTGATAAAGAAAGAACCCACACCACTCTGGTGTATCACTGCAGTTTCTTCAGGAGGCCAAGATGCTCTGAGAATGTGCATTCTGATTCATTTCTCTCATAGATATTTTGGAAAGACCTCTCATCCTTGCCTACTCAAGACAAAAAGCTCCTTGATGGCTTGTCTATTTATTAACCATAGAGACATGCAGATAGGTGGGTATCATTCTAACTTTGGACATAAGAGAATTAAAAGTTTTATAAATATATTGTTTAAAATAAAAATTGTACTTGTACAGCACATTATGTTTATAAAGCAATTCCTCTTGTTACCATATTTGAGCTTTACAGAGTAAATATAACCCCTTACACTCCCTAGCTTCAAAGGATACTTTTTTATTATCCTAATTTGATTGTACTTCTCTGTTTCTTTCCTTGGTATTTCTAAGTCATTTTTATTTCACTCCCTTTCCTCCTAAAATCTTCAATAGATTTCTGGAATTAAATAAATTCTCATTCAACGCCCTCCATGCTTAGGCTCAAATCATTCTTCCCATGTTATCTCCTCAACTCATATCCTTCTAACATATTTATTTTTGTTCTCTCTCTTCTCCCTCCTGTAATCCCGTCCTTGCCTTCCTCTTCTCCTGACTTCTTTGCTTTTAACAAGACTGGATCCTAAGCTTTAACCAGCTATTAAAGGCTTCACTTAGATACCACCTCCTAAAATTATTCTTGCCAACACTCTCCTATCCAAATGTCATCGTTTCCTTTTAAAAGTTCCCCATATATTTGATATCTTTGTTTCAAAAACTTAAAAAATTAGCCTGCTATATTTGATCAAACATTTAATTAACTCACCCCTAATGTGATGGCTGGAACTGCTTCTCTTTGGTGATGTTAGCTGGTATTGATGATGTTGCTGCTGTTCCAGGTCTGCATCAGTCAGTCTGGAGCACAGTTGACTCTTTGCATTGGTAAGTTTTGAAAAGAGCTCCTCGCAGCAGTAAGTTGTTCTGAACATAGATGCATATTTCAGTGCATGTCTCCTCAAAGTGAGAAAAGTTCATCATTGCTTATGTAATGTTTATATAACTCAAGCAGTGGGAGGTTGTTGTACCTAGCTTTCAGCACATCATCGCTTTACAGCTGAATGATTTCGTATTGCAGGTTATCAGGCACATCAGCTGGTTCCACATTGAAGAGTGAAGCAAAGATGTTCAATTCCATTTATTTACTTTTCACGTCCTTGAATCTTTGATTAAATGCTTCAATTAGTTTCTCACATTCACCAGCATATTCAAGTCTCATAGGAGGCTTTTGTCCTTCTAGAGTGGGAAATGCATCACCTTATTCTTTTTGAGTTGCACTTTCCACAGCCTTTATTTAGCTTCAAATGACTTCATGTTTGAAAGTGGGGAGCTGAGAAAATTACTGGGGCCCTGTAGCTTGACATTCAGCTCTGAGAGGTACTTGGTGATGTCCACCATGAACACTAGATCACATGGCCACTTGCTATCATTGAGTTCCCTGACAGGTTTCCCTTCATCTCCATGAGCTGCTTGACTTCATCCCGCAGTTCATAAAACCTCATGTGCATGTTCCCATGACTTAGCCACGGCACTTCACAGTGATAAACAAGGTTGCTGTGCTAAGAGTCAAGATCAATCAGTAATTCCTTAAACTGGTGACTGTTAAACCCTCTGCTTTGGACAAAATTTATGAATGACACTACTATTGACACCACACTGTGGAGCCTCAATGACTATGCACAGAGCCTTTCTTGGTATATGATGCAGTGGCATATAATTAAATCACTGGATCAAGACTGAGATGATTCATTTCTTTCTTGACAAATGCAATTAACCTTTTTTGCGAGCCAACCATAGCTGGAGTTCCATCTGTGGTAAGGCCACTTAACTTTTCAAATGTTAGCTCAAGTTTTTTCATTGATAAAACAAGTCTCTCAAGTCCTCTCCTCTTGTAGTACCATGCATGGCTTCCAGTGACAGCAGTTTCTCTCCCATGTCAATCTCTGCAGTTATCCCATGAATGAAAATGGTAAGTAGGGCAGTATTTGTTATGTCCGTTGTCTTGTCATAAGCCAGAGAGAAAAACTGGAAATTTCCTGCAGAATCCTTCAGTGTTTTTTCAATATCTTGTGCTAAATCAGTAATCTGATCTGGGATGGTTCTCCAAGACAAAGACTAACATGCTGAAACAATTTTACTTCGTCTGGTACTAACAACTCCACAGCAACCACCATGCACTCCTTCACAAACTCCCTCTACATGAGGCCTCAGCTTCTTTACAATTAGCTTGCTCACTACAAAACTCGGCTGAATAATGTTGTCTTTGTCACAACGAGGCCTAGTGAAAGCAGCAAACTCCACTGAAGAACGCTGATTTTTATCCAGATGCATTTGGCCTCCCAATTCATTGAGTTTAGCATGTTTTGAACTGTAATGACACTCCAGATTGGCTTTTTTCATTACTGCTAACGCATCTCCACAAACTAGACACACAGGTTTGCCTTTGACTTCAACAAAAAATAATCAGTTGTCCATTTCTCTTGGAAAGATCGACCCTCTGTATCAACTTAACTTTTCTTTGTAGTTGCCATTTGTAGGATGTCACACCACTTAACTTTTAATAACTATCCAGTGTGTGTGTCACCAGCGATGCGATTATTTTGCTTTGATCACTGTCCTAACCCTGAATTTGGATTTAAAACATATACAACATTCTTATCATCGACAATTGAGGTCTTTTCTATGTACTATAATTTCCTTAATCTTCATCTGAGATTCAGTTTCTGCAAGGATTGTTGACCTTGGATATGTGGATAAAGGTTGAATTGGAATTATGATCTGTGTCGACAAAGAAGTCGACAACCTCCTCATCAATATCAGAGGCAAGATCATCAACATCATGAGGAATTATCTCATTGCATCTCATCTCATCATCACCAGATAGCAGTAGTTTCGCCACAGTGTGTTAACACTTTCACAACGTGAACACTCCCAGCTTGCCTGGCACTGACTGTCCTCTGAGTCACTGCAATACTGGCAGACGGGCTGCGGGCAGCCGATGAGAAGCATACGTGTCTGTCTCATCATGTATGTATCCTGTCTATCCTTTAATGGATGTTCCTTGCTTGTCCCTCAAAATTTATGTTATTATGATTCAATTAATATGGATTTATGTTGCTATGAAAAAAGCTCCTAGATTTATTGAATTTTGAGTCTGGCCTGCAGTTGCCTTGGCAGGGCCATATCAAATGAATTCGCTGGGCGTATACAGCCACCAGCCGGACGTTCCCCACCCCTGACCTAGATAAACAGGACCAATGGACAGGGCTTACTTATGGCAAGGATAAATCTTTTACTAAAGAAGTTATAGGCCTGGGGCGTGACTACCAGCCATGGCTTGCCTAATTATAAATTTATGATTGGATCATACTGCAAAGTTACTTTCTGTAGAAGCCCTTTTACATCTACACAATGGTGTCAAAGGCATTTAATGAAGCATCTTATTAGCTTATAGCTTCTTGAAAGCTGTGACTTTTTTCTTTTTAATTTTAAACCCAGATCAAGCATCATTTCCACTCTGAATTCTTTTCCATGAGCACTTAATATTTTTTCTTTCCCTACCATGTACTTTTTATATACTTTACACGGATGTGCTTATCACATTATATTGAAATGGTCAGTTTTGATGTTTATTTTTTTTTTATTAAGCCCTAAGCAACTCAAGTAAAGCATAGTGGTTAAGCAGCCAACTGCCTGGGTTTAAATCCCATATCTGCTGTTTACTAGCAGCATGACCTTGTGCAAGTTACTTAACCTATCTGTCCTTTAGTTTTCTAACCTCTAAAATGGAGATAATAATAGTACCTACCTCATAGAGTTGCTGCAAGGGTTAAATAAGCTAATACATGTAAAATACTTATCAGATAATAAGCAATTATAATTACAGTTGACCCTTGAACAACACGGTGGTTAAGGCTGTTGACTCCCTGCACAGTCAGAACTTTGCATATAACTTTTGACTCCCCCAAAACTCAACTACTAATAACCCACCGTTGACAAGAAGCCTTACCGATAACATAAAGAGTTGATTAACACATATTTTGTATATTATATGTATTATATGCTGTATTCTTACAACAAAGTGAGATAGAGAAAAGAAAGTGTTATTAAGGAAATAATAAGGGAGAGAAAATACATTTACAGTACTGTACTGTATTTATTGATACTGTGAAAGTTTCATAGCCTGTTTACAAGATGAATCATTTCTCAATACCTACATCAATATTGTCTTATATGATACAAAATACTGTAGATGTTATATGTATTATTAACACTAGACATAAAAAATGAAAAGATAATGTGAAAAAAATTCTTATTTATTTACAGGTATAACAATTCATGCATTGATAATGAAGGAGCAGCAATATTATTGCTTTATGGTAGCTTAGTGTAATCAATATGATATAATTGCTTCACAGTAGTAAGGAAATCTCCCAAAAATTTATTAAAATATTTATTGGAAAAAAATTCACGTACAAGTGGACCTACGCAGTTGAAACCTGTGTTGTTGAAGGGTCAACAGGATTGTACTTTATTGTCCTTTGTATTTTTCTTGAAAGAACAATATTTAAACCAAGCATTTATTGCTGAATAAATAAATGAAAAAATGATGGGAAGTGTATATTATGCTTCTTTATAGAAGATTCTAAAGTCAAAAGTAGACTATCCTCTTACCCATAGCTTTCCCATAGCAATTAATATGAGGTTTATAACAGATGATCAATAAATATTTATGGAGCATGCTTTATAAATATTAATGTAGTGATTGGCAGGTTGAGAACAATAAAAATAATAAATTGTACAGTGAATTAGGCTCATATCAAATAAACTGTGACACAAGATTTTACATTAATGTTCTAAGACTATTATTTCTCTTTTGTTTTAAAGCTACCAGTTGGGAAGATTACTTAACTTTCATGGTTGGTTTTAGGCAGCCTCTAGCTCTTTAATAACATAGAGAAAATTTATAAGGTAGATATCAACCCAGATCACAGAGGGAGCCAGGACCTTGCAACAGGAACAGAATATTGACACTGAGGTGGATTCTGTGGCCTCCAAAGGGTGTTGTGGGAAGCAGACCCACCACTGAGGAATGTTAAGGAGCCCTGCAGTAGCTCCACATGAGATCTGGTCCATCTGGACTCTGTACCCTAGAGGGAGGTGCCTACCACACTGAGGCGTTGGTTGGTAAGAAGGAATCAACTGAGGATTTTGAAAAATCAAAATTAAAAAAAAAAGGAAAAAAAAAGAGCCTTTTTGGGCAGATTAATCAGGTAGGTATGAGGCTATTTCACAGCCCAGCAAACATGCACATTCATGTCAGCAACCACACTGCAAGAAAGCAGGGGACCTGTTTGTTCAACTGGAAATGCTTACACTGGCTTCTTCCCCTCCCTCCCTACTTTGTCACTCAACTTTCCTAATTCTGTGTTGGAGAGGGTTTTTTCCCCCCTCCCCTTGGCTTTTTAAAGTAACATTGGTGGAGCAGCTAATGAGGCGGTGGAAAGCAAGCTGGTCCGTTCTGCGTTGCTAATGACTCCATTCCCGGGAGCCTAATCAAAGATTTGTACATTTAATTGCTGTCAAGTCAGCTCCAGCCACCTGCCATTTCTACAGCACCTGAGCTCAGTAACCCTTTATTCTAAGTGAATCTATCATCATTTCTAAAGGCCAGAAAGCCAGGCTGCTAGGCAACCCTGAATGGGGTTTATCCAGGAGGGCAGAGACCGATAGGCCTTGAGGAGAGATGTCGCTGACCTAATTGGGTCGACATTGAAGGGACCCATCCTTTTCCTAGAATGGATTCTCCTGCTTCTAGCAGGGGAAAAGAGTGGGTGTGGTGAGGATGGGAGTGTGAAAAGGGAGAAAGGAGGAGAAAGGGTGACATCTGTTCAAATTCTTTCAGATGTTTAGCCTTTGTTCTATTTATAATAAAAATTCTGTAAACTCACATACTACACTCTATTTTTTTTCACCTGTGATAGGTACATCAGCTATATACTGATTCTATCTGATCTTTTGAGATGAGTCTGTAGAGCAGTGGTGGCAGTTCTCAGACTTGAGTCTGAATCAGAGTCAACTGGAGAACTTATTAAAACAGAGTTTGTTGGGTCCCTCTCCAGTTTCTGATTCAGTCTGACTTGGGTGGAACCTGATGATTTGCATGTCTAACAAGTTCCCAGGTGATCCTTTTCCCAATGGACTGGGGGAACTATTTTAAAGCCTCTTGGAATTGTTAATCTCACTGTATACAGGTGGATGAAATTGTCATTTGCCAAGAACTTGATCAGCTGTTCTGCCTGCTAGTAACTGATTTGGCCATGGGAGAGAGGCACTGACTCTGAGAATACATGTGGAAAAAGAAGGGATTGCTCTTTTTCATTGCTTTCCATCAGGGGCCCAAATATCATGTGTAAAGAAAGGAGACATAACAGGCCAAGTCAGTGATTGGGCAGGTACCGTATTTTAAACTATAGACAAATAGCCCCTCCTGTCCCAGAATTCCTTCAGTCAGAATATGACTACTTGTATTTGGGAATTCATTCTCCCTGAGGGTGACCAACCATCCCGGTCTGTCCAGGACTGAGGGGTTTCCCAGTTCAAAAACTTAGAGTTCTGGGTAAACCTGGACACTGATCATCCCATCTCCTCTTGGGTTTGGCAGAATCTATGTCAAAAGGGCATGTTGTTGATTCTGATTTGCAAATAAAATGAAGGTAAATATTAACTCAGGCTATGCACATTTTTCCATACCCCTGCCAAAAAAAGAGAGAACTAATGTATTTAGGTAGATAATCTTCATTTAGGATCCGCAACTTGCTGTTGGCAAGCTGTAGGCAACTTTGGAACTTGATCCATTTTTCATTATTTATTAACAGTGAGGTTTTCTTTTTTTCTTTCTTTATGGAAGAAATTTGCTAAATTTTAAGTGATTTTTAAAAATAATTTAGAGGAGCCAACTACTTCCATTGTTTCACTGCAATCTATGGTTTCTCCTTGATCTTGACCTGACTTTCTAGCTAGTAATTTATGACCAACCAGCCGATCTGGCAAGGATATTGTAGTGATACCATAGTGATTAGCTATGTCCTAAAGCTTTCTGTTTGTTGTTTTCTTGTATTTGTCTTCCTCCACTCTGCACGACTGTCACCCTGTTCCAGACAAATGCACATTTGTTTTGATTTCCTCTTTATTGCTTAGTCTATTTATATCAGGGGACCCTGGAAAGTGTGCAAGATAACCTTACTAGAAATCTAAATTAATTCTAAAGAGCAAACACCATATGATTTGCCAATCAGATGGAAAAATATTGCTAATTGTTATTCATTTACTCCCTAAATCTTTCCCCAGAGTGCTTAAAATCACAGAGATGAGGTACACTTGCTCTTTATTCACCTTTGGAATTTATATCTAAATACATCTGTGCCCTGAGAAAACAGGACCAAAAAATAATAATAATTGCTATCAATCTGACAAGACCGAGGAGGGCAAATGTATGTATGTGCATATGTGTATATTTTCATGGAAAAATTAAATTGGCAGCCCTCTTGATGGAAAATTCAGTGCTTTTTGGGTTGAGATTTCCCCAAGAGCAAAATGCTCTGAACAGGGTTCTCCTGGTTCTGTCACTTTCTGCTGATTTAACAAGGCTGGGCCAAGCACCATTCTCTGGGAATATCCTTTTCCTAACCCCACCCCCAGTGTTCCTTAGATCAATCCTTCCTCCATGTCACAGTTATTTGGTGCCCCTGTTTAGCCCTTTTAATACAGGCTTGGGGTCATTTGTGTATGTATCTGTCTCCTACTTTGGCTGCAAACCCTTAGAGGTAAGGATCCAGGATATAGTCATAGTAGGAGCCTTGATGTTGAGCTTGACCCCTAGGAAGTATTTGTTGACTGAATAACTGTTAAACCTGAAGTAGTTTTAGTGATTCTAAGCACAACTCCTAGCTGATCATTTGTATAGAATTTACGGTACTTATTTTAATACTGTAAAAAGGATTTGGGCCAAGTCAAGAGATTCTTAATGTTCTGCCCTTGTAACATGTAATCTGGGCACAGGCATACTTAAAGGTTAAATTGGCCACTACTTGAGAGACAGGATTTAAAACATAAGGATGAAAAGGCAGTTGGTTTGCTTTATTTCACTCATAGTTCATGCACTTGCTTCATTCCCTCTGGTCCCATAAAACTCAGAGCTATGGAAAATAAAATAAGGAAACTCATCCCTCTTGCCAGTTATTTCTCCCTCTCTCTTAAGGTATTAAGGTAAATGGTAGAAGAAATGGAGAATATTCTCCTCTGGAAAGCTTGACTTTATTGCAGGTGTGATTCACTTTACCCTACATGAAACTACATGAAAATCACATATTTAGAAATCTAGTCACATTTAAAATGCACAAGAAAAGGTGTATTTAAAATTGGCCATTTAATGGAGGTGTTTATAAATACTTTTAAAGTCACATTTTTGCTAATGGATTATCAATCCATAATTTCTCTTCTCTGAAAAATCCAGATTTTCACAAACAGTTTGCCCCCAGTGGATTGCACAAGCACTGCTGAAGCTTGGTTGCAGGAAACATGGAATATATAATTATTAATGTGTTGGGAGTCTCTCTAAGGCACTTGGGCTTTCAGGCTTTAGTTTTTCCTCTGTTGTCTGCCTCTAGAGAGCCTCCTCTTCACCCCACCTCTCTCTCCCTCCTCCCCTGGCTCCTCCCCAAACTGGATAAACAAAGGAAAAAACAAAAGAATAAAGAAGAGACCTTTCAAGTGTTCTCCACTTTCTTCTGAAAGTTCCAGCCTGCTGCTAGGGTTTGATGAGAAAAGTTGAGACTGAAAAGAATGAAAGAGGGGGGGGGGGGGGGAATCTGCAGTGTCAGAAGCAGGTGGAATTAAGCCACGTCTGAACTCTTTGCTCTCTCTCTGGCATACATCTAGACTGAGAAGGGGACTCAGTGTAATCTGTAATAGCACTCACAAAGCACTTGTCACTTCTTGTTCCTATTTTCCCTCCACACTTACTAACCCTGCATTCAACGTTTTTGGGCCTCAGTTTTCCATACAGGCACTGTGGAACCTCGGAAGGTCTTTAAGCAGAGGCATGGTATAAGGGGCCGTCTATTTTGTGTGACATTACAGAACCACACAGAACTCAGTTTGTTCTGTTAGGCCGTGTGCCAGGAGGAGAGCAGAGAGTCTAGTCAGAATAGTTAGCTTATCAGCTTCCACTGCAAGAATTTTCCCTGTTTGAAAATTTCCAAGGCTGTTCCTATACCAACCAAAAACATTACATACTCTGTGTTTCTTGTGCAATGTAGCAGCAGGATCTATGTTACCAGGAAGGTGTGTGAAATTGTGATTTATTTTCCATTCTTTTGTGTGGTTGAGTCTAGTGTTTTCAAATATAACAACAGAACTCTGAGAGACACATACCCTGTAGATACAAACCCACTGCCATGTGCCTCCATTGGGAGGTATGTAAATCAAACACTCCTGGACACCTGGTTGGCATGGAAAAGCCGAACAGTTCATCTCAAAACTCTAAATATCCAGGTGTTTTCAATAGTGTAGTCAAAATACCTGAATACTGTCCTGAACTACGCAACTGTAAATCAGATGCTTATTTCATGTAACCACAGACTGACTATTCTGGACAAAGTCCTGACATTTGCTTTATGTCTCTTTTTTAGAAATTCATTGTAATTTTAATCTTTGCAGTGAAAGAAAAGCTTTCATCTGTCTCCACAAGTCTTCTTATTTTGATGATTGACTCATCTCAAACATGAAGAGTTAAGCACCGTTTAAACCACCACCAACAACAATAAGCAAACAAATAAGTGTGAAGTCAGAAGCTCTATACCTCAGCCCTATAGTTCACAACTTTGCTGTAATCTGGCTAAATCACATCCCTCCAACCTCAGTTTATTCACCTATACTACAGAGATAATAACCCCTGTCTTGTAAACTTCTTAAGAGGAATCAATGAGATGCTGTGTGGAAGCAATTGGAAACTATGTGCACATCACATCATATTTTTCCCCCATAGATCATTTAGGCATTTGCCCTTTGTCCTAGAGGAGAAGAAGCACTAAAGGACATGCACCCATAGACACCAAGCTTGACTTTTATTCCAGCCATCCCTTTGCCATCCCAACCTAAACTATCAACAAATGCTAGAAATCAACCTTGTGCTGTTTCCACAAGGGCCTCTCAGAACAGCAATCAGCTTGCCTTGCTGGGTGGATGTTGCTCAGTTTTGACCCAGTTTAGCTATCAAATTAATCATCCTCAATTAAAAACATCTACTTGAACATTTAGAGGGATTAAGAGCACTATAATCTCACTTAGCCATTTGGTTTTTCCTTTTTTTATTTTTAGAAAGACATTTTAAAATTATTTTTGGTGGAGTTTATTGAGATATAATGTACATATACTAAAATTCACTTTTTTATTGTACAGTTCTATGAGTTTTGACAAACATATTCTTGTGTGATCACCACCATGATGAACATATAGAATAGTTCTATCACCTTTCTAAATGCCTCTGTTCTTTTCTGTGGTCAACCTCTTCCCTTTACTTGACACCTGGAAACCACTGGTTGATTTTCTGTCTCTATAATTTTGCCTTTCCAGAATCTTACGCAAATGCAATCATGTAGTATGTAGCCTCTTGGGCTTGGTTTCTTTCACTTGGCATGATGTATTTGAGATTTGTCCATATTGTTACATGTACCAACATTGCTGAAGTAGTCCAATGCATGGATGTACCACAGTTTCTATATCCATTCACCAACTGAAGGACATTGAGATGTCTCTGTGTTTTGGTAATTATAAATAGAGGTCTAAACATTTGCGCACTGCTTTGTATGTATATTCGTTTTCATTAGATAATTGGTTTTAAGAGATGTATTTAAGTTTATGCCAGATGAACAGAGACTGAGAGACTTGGGAGACTCCTGGGGAGAGGAGAGAGCATGTTTTCTTTATCAGTCAGTCAGGCCCAGACCTGTCAGTTCCACATGGGCTAGTTGGAGCAAGAGGGTGTTATTTGTCAAATATAAATTAAAATTAACTCTATTTTTCTGAGCCCCTGGGGAAGAACATAAGTACATGATGGCAACCACCAGTTTAGTGGGACTAAGGTTGTCTAGGTTTTTAAAATTCTATTTCCATGGATTCTAGTGATTCCCAGCATAGGTTATTTGTGTATACCTAATGAATTCTTTTTCAAATCACAGGCAACTGGTCTTTAATAGATAAGGAAGAAAATAGAGCTTATGGGTAGACTGTTTACTAACAAACTCCTCAGGGTCACTGGGGTTGAATAACTTTCTTTTTGGCTAACTTTGGGGAAAATCCATGTTTGTTAGTTGAAATAGTTATATTGGAATCTCTACTGTCCATAGGATACCAAGGTAATTATCAACCCCTACTAAGAATTTCAGGCTTAGCACCAATTCTACCTGTTTTCTCTTTGTACTCATCAAAAATAGGAGTTAGGGAGGAGTTACAGCCATACCAGTAAGAAAGTTCACCTCACCCTGGGATCTCATCAACTCTCTTTCACCATTGCACCTTATTACCCTAGGGCCACTGTGTTCTCTAACTCCTCAGTACTAAATATTTTCATCCACTCAGGGAACAGTACCTGTGTGCTCACCTTACCTGGTGTCAAGCCCTTAGATGAGGGTAGGAGCTCACTAAGATGACTGTGTTAAAGAATAATCTGACCTCTATCACTTAGACTTCAATATGAATGAGTTTCAGTGCTGATAGTGCTACAGTCATCTCAGGACAATTTTTCAGGAGCAGCAAAGACTGAAGAAGAATGTGTAGCTAAAATACAGTGTTATACATGCATAATTTTCTTCTAATTATACATGTAGATTATTTCAGCTTTATTTATGTGGGCTGACCCTATCTGAAACATTATTTCAATGAGGAAATGTGTTTGAAGTTCTGAACAACTAACTTACAAACACAATTTTGAATACAGCCCATACATGAGATGAGGAGTTAGATATATCAATGGCTCCTTTATCTAATTGCTAGGTTTATTAGTATCCATGTTAAGAGGCATTTGGTCATCCAAGGTTCAAGTTTCATCAGTACCACTAACTAGCATTGAGACCTTAATGATATTAATAATGGTAATAAAAACACCAGTGATAAGAGCTAGCTTTTTATGATCAAATGAATAAGAGAATAGGTGCCAAATTTAGCACCATTTCTAATGGCCTTCTCCCTGTACTTGGCAGAATAGGAGTAAGGAGAACATAAACCATGACTGGGCTCAAATTGCAGTTCTAACATTTGTTTTCTGGGTGTTATTTAGCAAACCATATAATCTCGCTAAGCTGTAGTTTTTATCTAAAAATGGGGATGACTAGTAGGGCTACTTCATAACACTGTTATAAGAATGACATGAAATGATGCATATATTTAACCTAGTGCCTGTGATATAGCAAGCACAAAATAAGTATTAGCTGCTATTATTATTGTTGTCTTTTTGCATGGGTATAGTCAGACTAAATAAATTTGAAAATAAGCAGGTGAAGAATTATGCTTTTATATTTCAAAATGGTAGAATCAGTGGTTGGTAGAGATAATCCTAGTTTCCTCTGGCTTGAGAAAGAAGGAGATCTGGACAAAAGACTTTAGTTTGGATCATGAAAGAGGCTCCTGGGCTGATTAGGGATCATGTAGCCTCAAACAAAACAAATATTCCTATTCCTATGTGAATTTCATTTTTTTGATAACAATAAAAAGTGATTTTCAGACAAGAAAGGGTCAAACCAACATGATAACTGAAAAGGTAATGCAATATGGTGGGCCAACATGAAAATGTCTGGAGAATCGTGGGGAATGGAAAAGGTGCAGAAGGCCAGAAACAAGAAAATGTCTTAGCTTTTAAAATTCTAGGCTAGATAATTAAATAGAGTACCTGCAAATGTTTAGAAGAGACGCGATAATTTAAGAAGCCATCATGGGTTTATGAAGACTGGGACACACAAGCCTCATTTTCTTTCTTCAGACAGTCACTGGCCTGGAAGATCTGGTGAGTATATGTCCTAACTATATGATGAGAGATTTTATGACATTTTCAAATACAGGAATTATGGACAAATACAAAGATTTAAATTTAATAGGAGTAAACATAATGTTTAGTTCCTAAGATACAAAAATCAGTAGGCCAAGAGTTCTAGAGAGGTCTCTTTCATTTCAAGGAAACACAACTCTGTGTGTGTTCCTTGTGTTTGTCTTTATGAGTGTGTACTGGGTGATACAGAATCACCTCCCAGGAAAAAAGCCCAAGCAGATTTCAGGAAATCAGACCAGGAACCAAGACAGCTCCCATGTTCCCTCCTTTCTCCTTGCCTCCCCTAATTTCTCTTTCTCTTTCTCTTCTTTTTTCTTCTCTTTGGGTGTCTGTTCCATTAGCCCACTTCTTTCTGCTACATGACTTTCTGTGCTTGCTTCTCAGTGTGCAAATTGATCAAAAGGCTGCCTGGCCTTACTGCATGTAACTTTATAGTCCAAGGAACCAACACTACCTGGCTACATTCTCTGTGTGTCTTATTTCAATATCCAGAAAGAGAGACTTGGACTATCTGGGCTTCAGCTGTGCATAGAGGAGGAGGGGGTCATGTGGGCAGTGGGGATGGTAGGTGGTAAAGTTTTATAAAAGAAGGTACATGTACTATACAAATGTAGAGTTGAGACATCAAAACATATATGTAATTCAAGAGAAAAAAAAAATTGGGTAGGTGGAGTTCAGCTACAATATGCACCAAATAACTTACTTTAGGAGCATTTTAGTCATAGCCAAACATACTGTTTCCTCATTGGTCAGAGTGATCAGTTATTAACTATTGTAATAATCCAAGAAAGAGGTGATAAAATTCTTGAAAAAGAGAGAAGCACCAGACCCAAGAGGCAATTTTAGAAAGACAGACTCACTTGGGTTTTATAAACAACTGAACAAGAAAAAGAGAGATGTGTGAGGCCTGGTTTCTAAGTGTTTGACCAGTGGTTCTATTAATTAGAATGGGAAACATAAAAGAAGAATCTAGTTTGAAGAAGGAAAAAGACAAGTTTAGGTTTATATCTACCATGGAAATTACCAGAAGCCTATTCTGGCTTGATATAAGGAATATCTTCCTGACATATAGATCTGCACCGAAGTGAACTCCCCATCACTAGGTGTATTCAAGCAGAGGCTTGAAGAACTAACTATATGTTAAGGTGTAAAAGAGGTGATTCCTGTATTGGGTTGGAAGCCTGCATGAACAATCTTTCAAATCCTGATCAGCCGCCTCCTGCACACCCCTGACTGGGAATCAAGCCCGCAACCCAGCATGTGCCCTGACCGGGGATCAAACCCTGATCACTTGGATCCTAGGTCGACACTCAACTGCTGAGCCACGCCCGGCTGGGCAGGGTTGACAGATTTTAAAAACCACTGTAACATATACCATTAAATAAAAACAACTAAAAAATGAGAATGATAAGTGCACACTTTTTATGGTGTATTGATAGTTGGTTATTTACTTTATACACATTTTTTACTTGAGTCTGTGTATATCCAGAAATTTAGTTGCTGTTTAAAAAATCAACATTCAATATTTAGCATACTTGTCAATGTCGGGGGTTTTGATATAGCCAGCTTTATCTGTGTGTATGTAAATATGAGGTTATGTATGTGTAAATTAAAAGGGATCATGATTTGTAACTAAAATGATTACTAGTTTCTATTTAGTGCAATATCTATTTTATTGCTGCAGAGCAGCCATTTGTAAGTCTTTTGCAAGATACAGATTCTGAGCAGAGTTAAATACCAATCAGTATATAAACAGATTGATGAATTGCTAGATTGCTAGGATATGAACCATATGGAACTGCACATAACACTCTGAAGAGTCGGGATAATTTCAGCATTCTGTGAAAATCAAGGACAAGATGCAGCTACCAGTTGATTAAACTTCCCAACACTATTCTGTTTTCCTCTCAAGGTTGTATGGGATACTTAGCATTTTGAACATTAAAAATATACCTTGCTAGATTTTTCCCCTCATAATGCAAAACTAATAGACTCTGTGGGTGTTAGTGCCAGAAAAGGCTGTAGAGAAAGACTGGAGAGGGATTGTTACCCTGAGGGCCAGGCTCTGTTGTCCCCTCAAATTTTGTATGTATATGAGTAAGGTTCTGAAGAACTTAGAAGGTCTTCAAAGGGGTCTATGATGCAAAAAAGGAAGGTTAAGAATCTGTTATGTTTTAAGTGGTAACAGCAAGGCTAGAATCCAGATTTCCCATCTCTCAATTCTGAGGTCTTTTTATGAAATTACACTAGTTTCATATACTAACTCCAGTGATGGCATAATATATTTTATACCTTGCTACAATGAGGAAAGAGTCCGTTTCCTGGGTTGTGTAATTAGATTCATCTCCCTTTCTAGTTGTAGATGTAACAGTGCTACTAATGTGGGGGTGGGGCAGTTTGCGGTTGAGTTGAGTGGTCCTGGATATTCTTTATAAATTTTAGAAATTTTAGGTTAAATCTATGCAAGATAGAGCTGGGAACTAAGCAATTGTCATCTGAATTTAAGCACAAAAGGCAGCCAGTGTGGAAAATGCTTAAGCCCTCAGTAAATTTGGGTTTTTCAAATCTGACCTGCATTGCCAAGAAAGAGAAAATTTTCAGTGGAGTACTTAGAGATGCTCCACAGAGAGGATTAGTAAAGAAGACTCTCAGGAAAGGCTCTCAGAACTGCAATCGTTTAGCCAAGAAGGCTGAGGGTGAATGTGACAATGGTGTCAAAGTTTACACAACACTCTCACACAGGGAATTTCCTCATTTGGTTGTGGTCTCTAAGCACAGAGCAACATAGGGTTAAGCTTAGACTCTAGGCCCTCACCTTGGCTTCTGCAGACCTGTTGACAGAACTGCAATGCAACCAGCATTTGGACAACCAGGTGGCCTTCCTCTCAGACACTCAGAATAGCAAGGGGAGGACAGCACTGGGGAAAGGCTGGAGCTGCCATGTCCTGAGGGCAGAAGTGGCTGGGCTCAGCAGTGCTTGGCTGGGCTCGGGAGTAGCTGGGCTTGGAGCAGCTTCTGCACTTGTGACTCCAAAGTGGCCTCCTTTGTGTCAGGAGAGGCTCTAGGAGAAAGACAGGAAAGTGACTGGAGCAAGAACCATCATTTTCCTGCATTTTCTCTTCCATTCTACTAGCATATAGACTCTTTTCATGTTGTTTTAAAGAAATAAGGGAGAGTGCTCTAATTTAAAGTGTTGTTATAATTTTCCTTTATGGACTATAATAACTGGCTCTTGCTATTGGATATGATAATTTTTCTAACTTCATTAGGTGTTTATCCCAGGTACATCTCTTGAAACTTCCCTTGCTGCCCTTCCAATCTGCTTAACTACCTGGTTACTGAGGGGCACCCCTCATTAGCATCTTTCTGGGACACGTGCAAAGAACAGGACCTAAAGGAAATATCATTTCCAGGAATGAGTATATCAAATGGGTAGAAAAATGTATGCCCATCACCTTTAGAGGTACCTGGTAGGGCTTGGAATGAGACATGTCTTATGATGCTTCAGTGAAAGGAAAAATTATAAACATAAAACAATATGCTTTGAATTAAATGGATTGAGTAAAATCAACTGATTGCTGTTCTATGAAAAAATGAGTAATATCTCAGCCTGGCATGGCTCAGCGGTTGAGCGTCAACCTGGGATCCAGGCGATCAAGGTTCGATTCCTGGTCAGGGCACATGCCCGGGTTACAGGCTTGATCAATGACTCATCACTGATGTTTCTATCTCTCTCTCTCCTTCTCCTTTCCTCTCTCTGAAATCAATAAAGATATATATATATTTTAAAAAGAGTAATAAAGGGGGAGGAAGAGAAGGGGGAGGAGGAGGGGAAGGAGAGAAGGAGGAGGAGGGGAGGAGGGGGGATGGGAGGAGGAGGAGCAGGGGAGGAGAGGGAGGGGAGAGAAGGGGGAAGGGAAAAGGAGGAGGGGGAGAAGAGAGGAAGAGGAGGGGAGGAGGGGGAGAGGAGAGGAAGAGGAGGGGGGAAGGGGGGAGGGAGGTAAGGAGGAAGAGGAGGAGGAGGAGGGGAGGGGAAGCAGGAGCAGAAGAGTGTCCTGAATTTTAAGGCACGAAAGCCCACCACACTTTCCAAAAGGAGTGTCTCAGTTTCACTCACTACCTAGACACTAGTATCACTTCTTTGTTTCATGTTCCCACCATAGCAGGAAGCAATTGCAACTATGTCAGCTGCTTCCCTAGGTGTATAACCTTTGGCAAAAATAGTGTGTATTTGCTCATGCCTGATTCCTGGTGGCGAGTCCACGTAGATGGAGCCCTCCTCTCAAGGCCGCCTCTCCTCTGATGACCTTTGGGGCACTCATGCTCAACTTTCCTGCTTTGAGAACTTCCTGGTTAAGGCCCCCTTATCACTGGGAAAACTTGACCTCTAGCACGCAAAGCATGTCATAGAGCAGAGGGAATGGAACTTTCTGACTTTAAAGTCAATTTGGCTCTGCTTATCTTTGAAATAGAGCATTCGTATTTTGAAACTGTTTATGAGAATTTCTCTGAGCACTGACCTGCAAACACAGATACCAAGAAACCCCGGGGCCAGAGGGTCCAAATAACTAGGATAAGGGCAACTGAGTTGATGATAATAAAATCTGACACTAGTTGCTTAGGCTTTTGACTTCTCCAATGGCAATCCTTCCTTGTCCTGGGCTTTTGGTCGAAGGAAAAGAGCACAAGCTTTTGAAATAAACTGTGTTTGAGTCTTCACCTTGCTGTTTACCAGCTGTAAGAACTTAGGTCAGGAAGCTAAGTTTCAGTTCCATCAGATGTAATAGGGACAAAAACTTTTATTTCACAATATTTTTGAGAGGATTAAATGGAGTAATAAATACTTAGAAAGTGCTTCACAAGTATTTTGTATTTTATATCTCCCCCCACTTTATAGATAAAGAAACTGAGGTCCAAACAATTTAAGTAACTTGTCCAGTATAACACAGCTGGTATTATATTCTGGAACTTAGGTCAGAGTAGGTGGTGAGGAAATGATCTTTAAAATCAGATTAATGTCATGTTACTATGCTCCCTTAGAAATTTGCCTGCTGGGTTAAAAGAACCATGGTGCTCTAATATTTTCACAAATTATATTAGGCTCAACTTTTATAAGACATTCTTTGGAGAGAAAAAGAAGAGTGAGCCCCTATTGCATTTATTCTGTGATCTTGTAATATAAAAATTATAACTGAATTAATCCAAAATGGTAGGTATCAATTGAGGAAAGTGTGAACAGATATAGTTCTGAATATACTGTTTTGAAAATACATGTTGATTGTGCGTTTAGAAAAGTAAGTTCTTGGCTATTCTGGTAGAGGGCCAACAAGTCCTGGAAAACAAAACAGAGATTGTATATCACTTTAAGTGTCCTACTCTGGAGGAAGGTAAACAAGCCTAGAATTATGACAACAGGGCTGGAGTCAACGTGACACTCTGGGAACTACAAAATCAAATCGGTTATTTTGGCAAATGGAGTTCTAGACACTTTCACAGCACCAGATGATGTTTATTCCAACAAGGTTATTATAATGTATCTCTTGGATTAAGTTTTTTCTCTTACAAGTATATCATGTCAGATTCAACTAAAATAAACTAATGCTAACGCTGCCTTCCAAATGTGGTTACTTTTCACTTAATATTTAGCACACCTAAATATTTATACATTGTCTTTCTGACTTGATCTCCAGAACAACCAATAGATCAGGAGTTATTATTTGTGATACTTGTGAGGTGAGGCTGGGGAGCTCCTGTATCTTGCATGTATCTAGAAAAGTGGCTGGTTCATAATGGGTCCTCAATAAACAATAAATAATAGCTGTCACTGAGTGCTTACCGAGTGGCAGAGACCACCATAAGCACTTTACAAACATTGACACATCTCTTTAAGAGGAAATTTGCCATAATTGTGATGAATGTGTGAGACTGCCACTTACCTACTCACTAGCTGAGTGACCTTGAGCAAGTTACTGAAGCACTTGGGCCTCAGTTTCATCATCTGGAATATGGGAATCATAACAGGGCTAACCTCATAGAGTTGTTGTGATGATCACCTGAGTTGATACACACAAAGCATTTGGAACAATGCTGGCTTACCTGAATCCTCAATATACACAAGCTAGTATTTGCATTTACCCCAAGTAACCTCTTGAATCATGGGTGGAACAAGGATTTGAACCCAGGCTGCCTGGTTCAAAAGCTTGTGTCTCCAATCACTATTTATTTTGAATGAGTAACCAAAAAAGTAAATAAATAAGAGTGTTGTGACAAGATAGTGGCCCGAATCCAGATCTCCTGTCTCTCAACCCCACAGTTCTAGCACTAGATCATGGTTGGACTATGGAAACTGCTCAGATTCACTTACCCCAGAAGACCCAAGAAGTTGCTGGGTGTACATGGATCTTGTGTCCTCCCTTTGACCTCAGATCACACCTCCTCAGATCACACAGGCTGCTAAGCCTGTGGTGCTTGTGCACACAGAAGTGCACCTCTACTCTGGGATTGGATTCTTCTGCCCACTAAGAGAAAAATGGACTGAGTGAGCACAGCTAACAAGTGGCATTTGAATAGCACTCTCCAGTTTACAGAACACTTTCACATCCATTGTGTCCCTTGATCACTGGAACAAGCTTGTGATGTCCATTATCTTTGACTTTGAGTGCAGAGACATCATGTGACTTGTCCAAGTCCCAGGGTTGGCAAACCCCAGAGTCCAGACTTCCACAGGGTCTCCCGACTCTGGATCTCATGTTCCTTCTTTGACAAAATATTTGACCTTTCCCCCTTAAGGATCTTTGTCTTTGGCCTCAGAAAAAATATTTCATGGTATTTTCAGTGTAGGTTTTGATATTCTTGGGAAAGTTTCTGGGACAAGATGAATTTTCGGATCACATCTACAGCCATGGAGTCTGTGGTTCTTTTTCAAGATTTTGTGAAAGAAATAAAATTATTCATTTGGAATGCTTGGTACAGGAAATATAACAGCTGTAAAGAGCTATTTATTTGGGACCATCTAACCATGTGCTGTGATAGAAAAATATTGGAGTAACAAAGGAGGCATCAGGAAAATTATTTCATTCACTTCATATGTTTTTGTCTTACTCTTATGATATTTTATTTCAAAACTTCTGTTCACAGCACTCTTCCACATAAAACAATGCTCTTGGGATGCTCTCCACTTCATCATGCTTCTTTCCCTCACATATATAGAGATTGTTTTTCATTTTTAACCCAATTGCTTCTTTGATTCCATAGCAAATTGCTCTTCTGAGCATGTGGTATAATTACTTCCAGAGCAATGGGCTGAAGTTAAAACAGGCCATTATGTGAGAGAGACTACAGGCTAAGTGGAGAGACCAGAGCTGAGCTCCTTTTAAAACTGCTATTCTTAACAATAGCAGGACAGAAAATTACTGGTATTATAAATTGCTTTTTCGATAAAGGCTTTGTCCCTATCTTTTAAAAAGCTGTGCCACACTGAGAAAATTTCTCTACATTTTTAATTGGAGATAATTTTGTGTAAGAAAAACCTCCCAGTGAAAATTGTCTAATAAAATGTGCTTGGTTTGGCTTTGGCAAAGCTCCATGTCATCCTAAATGAGGGCATAAAACACACACAAACAGTATTTTCTCTTACCTAAAAGTGTAAGCAATAATTTATATCAAAAGCAATGTAGGAGATTGAGAAGGGGAGAGTGGCCCATCAGGAGAGCACCTCCTTTTTACACACTTATGTGAGAGTAGGGATAAAGGAAATGTGTTGTGCTGCCACCAAGTGGTGAGCCATGTTAAAACTGATGACTACCAGGATCCCTCGCTTATCCGGAACCCAACCTCAACTATCTAGAAGATGGACAAGAAACAGGAAGAAAGCAGAGATCCCACTGCTGCCAAAGTAACTGCTAGGAGAAGACACGTCCTAAAGCTTATGTGCTTTACTGAGAGAATGCCGTATCAAAGGCTCGTTTAATGCTTATTTTAGGCACGATTCTAACAGCCTTGGTTTTCAAACTCTACAGCACAGTCGAATCAAGTAATTAGAGTGGAAAGAAGAAAGGAAAGTGAAGCTAGATATTTCATACATATGTATTTTATTCTAACAATACCGATATCAACCAAGGTTACATTGGTATTATTGACTAACTTTAAAGACGATAAAACGAATTCAGAGGTCAGTCAGCCAACACGGTGGACTGAATCCTTACACTTGGGACCCTATTCTTCTGAAGCTCGTGTCCCCTCCCCTTCTCTCCCCAGCCTTTCTAAAGACAGGAGAACTAAGAAGTGAGACTTAATGATCAGGGCAAAGGTGGGAGACAAAATGGAATTGGAACTTGACATTTTCCACACTCTGGGACCCTCCAGTGGAGAGGAAAGTGGCCTCACCAGTTCCCAAATGCATCTCTTTTAGAGGATGGTCATCATGACTGTGTCACCAAGATGCCCAGCTGCTATCTCTGTGTAAGCTGTAGGCACAATCTGGAGGAGGATACATGGCATCCACGTGTGACTTTCCTTTCACTAACTGTAGGAATTAGGTCATGCTACATCCCCTCATTGTGCCTCATTTCCCTACCTGAAAAACTAACATAAGAATTCTAATAAGGAACATGCAGGAAGGGAAGCAGGTGAAGGAAACCAAGAAAGCACCAAGATGGCACTGAATTTCACAGTCGGCTCAGGAGGCTTAATTATGCTTTGGCAGTCTGCATTGTGAGAAGTCTTTGACCACGTTTTATACCACATGACTCAGCACTAAATTTAACCTACATTTCACTTACTTTAATAGCCTATAGATAGGAACAAGTTAGCAATGTTAACACAATTAAGGACAACCCTTAAGGGTTTGAGAATTCAAGTGTATATAGTCTATACTAGTGCTATAAAGCCATAGATGGAAGATATTTAGGCCAGGGCACCTTGGATATGCTATTCTATTCCTCATCCCCATTTAGTTTTTAATCTTAAACTTTAAGCTGGTTCCATATATTACAGCAAAACTTACTCCCTTTGCTGTATCAATACTGTAACCGTGATTCATCATATCTCTTGGGAGGACCTCTCACTGGGAAAGAGTTGGTTGAACTCTAGAGGATTTGTGGGTTGGGAACTAAGTTGGCACATACTGAAGGCATTGGACGCTCTTACTGGGTTGAATCATACGGCCCAATGGAAACTTTCCTCATACTGGAGTCATTAATGTGTCATAACTCATAATTTAAAAATTATTGGGTGTTTAGGACTTCCTTTCTTACTCAGCCCATAGACCCTTACCCTCACACTCAGATTGAACCTTCTGAATATCAATAAAGGGGGGAAGGGGGAAGTGTCCCCATACCTCTTCCTGGAGCAATAATGAGAACAGACACAATGAAGAAACATCTACTCAGGCTCCTTAGGAAGACAACATTTACCTTTTATGTCTTTGTGTGTGACTGTTGCTTATTGTCCTCAAAATGCCAGTGCTTTTTTTTAACCTCCTGGCAGGCCGTGGGTGACTAGTCAAAATGAAGTGCTCCTCCCAGCCCAGCAGCTTGATTACTTGGTTCACCCAGGGCCAGCCATCAGGGGAGACATCCATGGCGAAGCGACAGAGGTTGTGCCTCTGAGATAATGCCAGTCTTGCCAGTGTTTTACAAGTAGAGCTGAATTTCCAGGCGCCCTCAACGTGTGAGCATCTTTTTGTTTCCATGTTTGCCTTAAGAGATTATGAAATGGAGGTTGAGAGAGATGGGGTTAAATGTTTGCAAAGGTCACTAAATTTTGTGTCTGAAAGATGAGCAGTGATTCCAGGACCAAGTGGACAGTGAAGACAAGGGGAAGGGTGACAGAGAAAGAGAAAGAGGTTTTTTTAAAGGCATACAACCTTGAGACTTGTTCCTCTTTCCCCCTCCCAGTGTTCCTTTTTGTGCATCCTGCTGATAAATTTAGATGTTGATGTCTATATTTAATTTTATTTGCAGAGAGAAGGGAAAATAGAGCTAGTTAGACATTTAAAGGCAGTCGTCTGTGTTTCTTATTAACTTTTAGATAAGAAAAATACCCACATAATTTATTATTGATAAAGACTACTGGGACTACATGTTTACCAAAGACAAGTGACTTAAACCATGGACAGTTTAAGATGTTACCAAAGCAAAACTCAATTCATACTAGCCAACCCTCCTCCATTTTTATAGATGTCACCAATCGCCTGTGCTTCCATCTGTTCCTGTTTAAACATCTGCATGTCCATATGTTGTGACATCAGTCAAAGCTTGTTACTGTCACCTCTACTGTGTTCCCCACATGCCTGGAGAGTGTCCTGGTTCACTACCTCACCCACTTAGCCCTACTGCCCTTCAGAGGCTTCCACATGGAGAAGAAGGGTCTCTGGTGCGCAAGGAAATAAGAACCTGACAGCCAGGCCTGTGGGATGAGGACATCTGTCTGACTGCTCTGCTCTTTCCTGCCCATGACCTCACCGAGGCCTCAGTCGGACCAGGCAGTTAGTATGGTCAGGATCAAATGCTGCCCAATTTAATTCAATTACTCTTCACCACAAGAGAAAATATGGTTATTATAGTGACAGGACCTGTGTGAGGACTACAGGCTCCTGGCCAGGGACCTGCCAACAGGTTGCCAAGCTGTGAGGGACATGAACGGTGCAGGTGAGGATGATTGGAGGGGGCGGGGGGAGCTGTGCCCTCTCCAGAACACGCAGACCTGTGGTTGAGGATCCAGCCACCATGCCCAGAGGCGCCCTTCCGACAGGAACCCGCAAATAATGGGGGCATATCTGATGGAGGCTTGGAGTCAAGGTGTAGAGGAGCCAGGTTTAGCTGTTACATGATGGCTGTGAATTATTTACCAAATTCTGGGGAGAGAGGGATGAAATAGAACAAGTGACAACAGCCAGCACAGGAAAGGGAGCTATTTTCAAAAACCACTGTTTTAAAGGAACTGCATTATTTATGGTTCATAAGTCTCTATGGCAAATTTGATAACTAAGAAGTCAATGTGAACTTTAAATCTTTTTTTAAAAACTTTATCTTCTTTTGCCATTTACCTCACAGTATTTAATAATAATCGACACCACCATTTATTCTGCATTCACTGTTGGTCGACCCCTGTTCAATGAGTTTATGTGCGCCAGCTCTTAACCCCTCAAGAACCCTGTAAGCTTGGGGACCTCATTCTCTCCACTTCACAGATGAGAAAAAATGAGGCCCAGAGAGGCTGAATAACCTGCCCAAGATGACATAGCTGGTAAGTGACTCCAGCCAGATCTGCTGATTACAAACCCTTGTTCTTGACCATTATGCCAAACTTCCCCTTGGCCTTATTTTCCCAAATCTTCTTTGCCTCTCCATGCATATGTGTCACTGAAGAGAGAGAGGTACTCCCAAACACTAAAAGTACATTGGATACATAAAAACCAGTGTCCACATAGAATCATACCATCATTTCTTAATCAGCATGGTGGTTAAACACACTGGCTCTGGAGTCAAAGCCCAGCTCTGCCACTTCCTAGCTGTGTGAATGGGGATTCTCTGTGTATCATCTCCCTCATGTATAAATGAGAAAAAATATTTCTTCAAGGGTTGTGAGGAGAACTGGCATAGTCCATACACTTAAAATGGTGCCTGAGAAAAGTGCAAGAATTGTCTGCTATTATTTTCACTTCCCTTCTGAAAGCAAATAATGCAAAAATTGGAGGTGAAGGGTATTTTCCTTGGTGTGCATCTATGCACACCCTCAGAGGTAGACTGGCACATATTTGCAGTGCACACAGTAGTAAGGCTTAAGTTGGGTGCCACAGTCATGAATAGTCATCCTGCCAGAAAAGCCAGCCTCATGGGAATGGGGAGCCTGTAGGAGACTCAGGTGACTCCTAAGCAAATTTCTGGGGGGTCAGGTGAGGTACTCCTTTAACTTTATTCCTTTTCTTAGACACGACCTCTTTTTACTCAAGAGCACAGCAAATGGGAGAGATTGTAGAACTCCCACAGGGAAGGGGCAGCAGCCCTCCCCTTCCTTCTCCACAGCCCCTCCACATTCCCTCTAGTCCACTGCTGCTTTCTGGCCTTCTGGGGATGGGGAGGGGGAATACACTGTGCTGAGTGTCCATCGTGGCAAATGTCCTTCTGAGTTTGCCAACCTCCTTCAGATGAATACTGACTAGAAGCTTTGAAGAGAGTTTTGAAAACTCTAAAAAATCACAGGAATTTCCCCCAAGGCCTCACCACATGTGCCAGAATCATGATGGCAACAACTCTGAGAAGCCAGGGTGGGGCATCTCCAGCCTAAAGAAATGGAACGCGAATGCTTCTAGTCATATTTACATTGTTAATGAATTTTGTCTAGGGCCGGGATCACTTTTTGCAGGTACCATAAATCTAAGCTAATATTCCTATCAGTGTATTTAAAGTAACACAGGCTCTAGAATCAGGCTATCTAGTGACTTTGGTGGGAGTGAGGGTGGGGTGCCAGACCTGCATTGAGCTGCATTGAGCTGGTGGCAGCTACTTCCTGTCTCCCAGAGCCCACATGACTTTACATTACTCTGAGCTATGGGATGATGACCCACCAGGTTTGGTGCCCATTGTAATCACTGCTGAAGCAGTGCCCCCACGCCCTCTGCTTTCACATCCCTTGTGGAGGGTACAGAACTTATTAACAGAAGTAAGGTCTATTTGATTAGTTTTGATTGAGCTTTTATGGAGTTGTGACTCTGAGAGTGGTGTTTTCATAAAGAGGGGATGGTTTACTGTTTTAATGAGAAACGACATCTTCTCATATAGGATTGTAGCTCAAACACATGGAGTTAAAGTGAACAGAAAGGTAGGGACCTGACTCCTCTTCCTTGCTTTATACTTTCAAGCAAGTACATTTGCCTCTCAGACTCAGTTTCCTCATTGCTATGGGAATTAAATTAATTCCTGCAGCCCATTCTGTCTCTTGCAAATGAGTTGGATTAGTCTTCAATTTTCTGAGCCCTCCCATAGCCAGCACTGTAAATTTAAGTTATAATTGCTAGTATTTATTACTTAGACAAAGAAAGGAAACATTTCCAGTTCCAGGAAGAGCAGGGCTCACAGCTGTAGCTGAGCATGAGAGGAGTGAGGCTGCCAAACCACAGACATGCCCAGCTCTTGGGTCCTCCAAAGGGAACCTGGGGAGAAAATGGTGGCCCCAGTCAGGTAACTGTTTCAGTGTAACATGAAGAGATGTTACCTTGATTTCCACACCAGCTGAGCTCCTGAGTAATTATTTTTTAAGCAAAACAGAGTATAAAACAGATTCACTTAGCGTCTGGGGAGCCAATTGCACCCAGGCCTGCCCCAACTGGCCTTTCTCATTGCAGGGTGTGGGAGAACACAGGGCTCTGTGGGTCCCTGGGGGCCTGCCAGGCCCAGAGCCGTTGCTCAGCTGTGGGAGGCATGCCAGTTCTCAGGTCTGCTAATGAGTGGTGTGGTGTCTGGCAAGGACCTGGCCTGCGAGTGAGTGTGACTAATCATGAATCTTTTCAATAATGCTGACAATTCATTCTCTTTTCTCTCCTTTGCCTGCTCTCTATGCTGGAGCCAGCTGAAATAGGAGCAGATTAGTCTAATTCTGGAAAAGGCAGGGCATGATAAAGGACCCCCTAAAAGGTTTCCAGTGCTTCATGCTTGGATGTTCTGCAGTTAGTGTAATTATCCCACTTGGGTGAGTAGATAGGGAATTTTTTGCTGTTGTTCCTGCCACTCAGTGGCGGGCAGCATCTGAAGCTAGTGGTGCCCTGTTACTGTTCCATGGGCTGTTTAATAAATTTAGGTTTGACACCAGCAAAGGCAGTGACATATATGCTCCAGCCCAAACTGATGACCCTCCCATTTCCTGTTCAAAGGCTACATTTTATCTAATAACATTTCCCTTCTCACTTGGAAATGTGGTAGACCTTAAATGCCCTGGACTCCTTAATGGGGAGGGGCATAAGGGAGATGAACCTTTTCTGGGCTCATCTCCCTCCCTCCCACCCACTTTGTTGCTTGATAAATTCACTGTTCTTCTAACACCAGAGCTGAACTGCGTGTTCTCTCACAGGAAAGGTGTGTATGTGTGTGTCTCAGGAAAGTTGGTAATATCATCTGTTGGTTAGTGGGCTGGAAGAATTTCAGACTGCAAGGCAAGTTTTGCTGATTTTGAACGAAAACTTTTATAAAGGAATAGTAATTGTCTAATGGATGTGGTTGCCTCATCATAGCCCAGACCTCTAAGGATGACTCAAATAAATTTCTTAACAGAGCTTAAGCATTTAAATTTTGAGAGATATGAGCAAGTGAAAGAAAAAGAGACATGCAAGAAAACAGCTGAAAAACATTCAGGCCACTTTTAACATTCCTTATTTCCTAAATAAACATGCTGTCTAGCTCAACATTTTTTTTACCTTTTAATATTTAGGCCTGTTTCTTCTCTCTTTCCCAGCCTTGTGGGACTACTACCAACTTCTAAGTTAGTAGAATATCTAGAGATATTAAAGTTATATTTTCCAAATTGAAAATTGAAATGAGTTCCAATGTGTGTCAAAATATTGTAGAAATAAGTGAAAATATTTAGAATTAGAGTTGTCTTTGAACGTTCTGACCACAGAACTCCCTTTCAATTTCTGAGTACCTTGTCTTCTGAGGGTGTCATGGATCGTGGCTTCATGCAGGAATTGCAACTGGTGACTGACTGGAGGTCACATCTAACAGTTAGCCATATTTTGTATGATACATGCAGTGCTTCTATACCAGAAAATTTCTCATAAATATCCACATTTCTAGCTTCTCTTTAAAAATCCTAAAATCTGGCAACATTGACTTCATAGACCATCATGCTAACACATTATCGGACTGAGTGGCTGTTTCTTTTTTACAGAATACTTTGCCAAACTACTCTCTATTGTTTCACATTTAGCCTCCTTTTCCTACTGACATGATCTATCCGGCCTCTCTAGGCATTTGAATATGTGCTTGCTGGTTTAATCATACAGCCCATTGGTGGTCAAGTCTCCTGACTTCTCGCCATCAGAGAAGGGGTAGAGAGAGCTCCTTGACTCTTGTCAAGTCAGGTTCTATTTCAGAGGGCTGGTCCTCAGCACAATGTTGGTCAAAATGTGACATTCTATACCTAAGGTGTTGGGAACCCCAATGCCTATGACATATTTTACCTTTGTTTATTTGATCAGAGAAGATCCCCAAAAAGGTACTTATCAATGGATGATCTGATTTGGGTCATTCCCTAATAATATAAAATTTGAGACACAAACATCTCATGTATGTTGTTTGTACTGTAGTTGTTCATCACATTTGGGGCCAATTGTCTAACCACAATAATCATTTTTTGAAGAATAGATGATTGGGTCAGGCAGTGGGGCTGGGAAATAAAAAACATATTTGGCTTCCTGATAATATAGTGATTAACTATAATGTATTGAGTAAACTGGAACTTATAGTGTTTCAAACTGTTTCAGTGGGGAGAAACAGTGATGATTATGTACCAGTTGAGGATTTAGAATGAAATAAGTAGTGTGTATGTGAGTACACATGTGAATGTGTGTGTGATTGTCTTAGACAATTCTTAAATCTTCTGTTTGCCTGGGAACAATATTATCAATACTGTCTCTATCATTTTACTATAAAAACATAAATCACAGATATAACTGAGGTTCTTAACAAAACTCGGGAAAATATAAAAGAGATGAACATGAATAAAGGAAGATAAATCAGTGTTTGTGAAAATCATGATGTCATTTAAGAAACTTGTCAGTGAAAACAAATTTTGTTCATTCATTCATCGATTCATTCATTCCTTTATAAGCAGATAATACCAAGAACCCACCCTAGGCTGAGCTACATGAAATTGCCAATATTTGAGTTTTTAATTTGCAAAAACAGAAATCTCATGTGTTCAACATGAAACATGTTAGGTGCAATGTTACACTTAGGTACTAGGGATACAAAAATAAGATACAAGAAGACAGATATGCAAACAACAGTGCAATGGTGGGTTATGAGTGTAGTGATAGGCACATGGAGGAAGACTTGTGAGGACCTAGGGAAGAGACAAGTCAATTTTATTTTGGGAGCAGATTGGTGAAAGGCTTCAAAAGGAAAGGGGTGCTTAAAATGAATCCTGAAAGAAATCCAATGATATTGAAACAATTTTGCATGTGGTTAAGGGAGAATGTGTGTAGATGGGGATGGAGGTCAGGATCAGCATTCAAGACTAAGAGAAGAGTGAATAGAGAGAAAGGCATGCTATGAGATTCATGGATTGTGAGAAGTTTGAGCATGAGGTCAAGGAAGGCACTACAACTGGTAAGGCTAGACTGGTGGGCTTGAGGCCTTTCAGCCCATCTCAGGAGCTTCTCATGATTGTGTTAGAGAAAAAGAATCACTGGAACATTTTCAGCTGGTGTGAGGGCATGATCAGATTTGTCTCTCAGGAAGGGCTTTCACATTGCAGCTTGTGGCAAGAGCCAGATTGTAGACCAGGGAACATACAGGCCCCATTTTATTGACCTAGTCAAGAACCTAATGAGGTAGATAAGTCAACATCACCCCTATTTTATGGCAGAGGAAGCTCTAGTAGAGATTCATGGACTACTCAAAGTGAATAGTCTTTCATGATAAGTGTACTAACCTCCTTGGTAGACGATGAAATCTTTTTATAATTATTAGCAGTATTAGCTAATATAAATTAAGGGTTACTATTACAGCACTGTGTTAAGGATTTTATATTTATCCCAGGTTATCATTACACAATCTTATGAAGTAGGTATCATTACAATTCTCATATTTCAAAAGAGGATACTGAAAAACAGTATTTAAGAACCATGCCCAAAGTTACACAGCCGGTAAGTATTGGTACCAGGATTTACACTGAGGCAAAGCATTGCTCTAGTTGTGAAATAGCAGTGACAGGAACAAAGACTTCTGACTTTTTATGTCAAATCCTTCTGAAGATCTATAACCAACTCAATTTCAGTCCCCAGATACAGTTTTCAGATGCCAGTTTAGACTACTGAGGTAGAAGTAAATAGGTACACATTGACACTCTCATACTCATGCACACATTTACATGTGCGGTCATATGCACACTTGTCCCATTCTGACTCCTGAACTTTACACACTCAGGAACCCAACAAAAAGCAATAAAATGTGGTGCTGTTTCTCAAGCAGGTTCCCTATTAATTAAATGGAATTAGAATATTGCATAACCTAAATTCCAGGGATAATTGCATAAAGGAGCCAAGTATCGTTTTGTACAGTGATTGATTCTCCTTGGAAGAATGGAAATGATCATTATTCATTGACAGCCTCAGGGAATATCAGGGAATTTAAAAAATTGCAAGTTAGACCCCCTTGACACTCTTCATCAATCAACACTTTATCATGAGCACAGTGGGATTTGGTTTCCTGGTGTTCTCAAGGCTGTTATGCAGCAAGCCCCTGGCTCTGACCTTTCCAAAAAGAGTCCAGAAGCCACTCTTGCAACATGGCCTCGCTCCTGACCTCAGCAGAACACTGGCAGCTAGGACGCAGAGTATGACTCAGTTGCCCCAGGATGAAAAAGAGGAAGCAATGTGGAAGTGAAAACAGTGAAGGAGAGAGCATCCTCAGGGAACCGATTCCATCCCCTCTTCCTCCCGGCACTTCCTGTGCTTCTGAACTCAGTCCTCGGCAGCAGAAGCCTCTGTAGAAAGAAAACCAAGACTTAATGTCTAATGGATTGACAGGAGATTCAAAAGAGATATTACAGGGAAAATGTGAAGAACAAAGAAATGGAGAAGTCATAAAAAGAGCCTTCTTGTCAATTAGTCTTAGTAAAAGGAAATCATAGCAGTGAGAGGAATGGGAATTCTGTTGCTGATGCACCACAACCTGCCATGTTAATTAAGCCAAAGCTAATTGTGATGACTGGTAAGACTCCAAATTTCATTGTTGAAAGATCAGTCTAAGGTGAGGCCTATGCAAACAGCTATCCACACAGTGTTACAGAGACCCAGGCCCTTTCTACATTGTGGTGCATCCCCTGGTACTCAGATCCTTCACTTCCAGCCAGCAGATAGAGGCTGAAGGAGAGCTTGGAAGATCACAGGCAGGTTTTCATGGGTCAGGTCTGAGTGACATGTTATTTCCACCTACATTCTTATACCCAGAAAACTGAGCCAGCATAGACCCACTTTTTGACCACAACTTTACTCTGTAGGAGGAAGCCTGAATCTTTGGTACGTAGCTGGTATCTTTGCTACACCTGCACACATATTTCATTATAGCTAATGAGTATCAAAAATCTATCTCAGAGAGTCCCACTCTCCAATCACTGACCTGTTTCAAGTGATTACTAACACACCATGCAATTTACTGTAGGACTCCAGTTCATGCCATGTGCCAAACGACTAAGAAGGAAATGCATGACTTTTACCATTATTTGTGAGATAAACTGTATTTATTATAGATACTATTCTTTGTATACTGCTAGAATTTTGAAACATTTTCTGTTTGATCCAGATTCCTGGAAATATTACTGTATTAACTACTTTCAGGATTAGTCTTTTTATGGTAAATTGAACTTTTTTTGTTTATGTATATTATAGAAACATTACAAAGATAGTATGCTTGTGTTTGTATCTATGAGGTGTCGATATTTGTAAGACACTTGAAGTTAAAAAAAAGATTTACATTTAATGAATCTTCAAATGATTTTCTTTATGTCTTAAGCTGTTATCTTGATAACTTGTCCAGTTGTCCTTGTTAAACAGGAGATGGACTCCTCAGACAGAATAGGGGGACCTTCCTTCTGCCTGACCAGCATCTGTTGGTATGTGATTGATGAAGGGCCCTCAACAAGAGGTCAGGGCAGAGCATTAACAATTCTTTACAGTTCAGAAGGATGAGGGGCAATTCCCCACCTTGTCTTTTCTGAGCATGTCTGTTTGAACACAGGAGCAGCTAAAACTCTTGAGTGTAAAGGGAAGGGAAGTGAAACTTACAATCCAGTGTAAGATGCCCATACTGAAGCTAGTCTGAAATATATCTGTACCAAAAACTTCCAGTCAAAATAGCAGTGTAGGTAAACGCTGTGCTTGCTTCTCCCACAACCACATCAAAAGTACAACTAAATTATAGAACAACCACCCTTGAGAACTGTCTGAAATCTAGCTGAACAGAACTCCTATAATTAAGGATATACAGAAGAAGCCAGGAAGAGACTGGTAGGAGGGGAGGAGACTTTAAACGGGCTGGTGCCACACCCATAGGTGGTGGTTAAGAACAGGGAGGGTTATCTTTGCTGCGGAGGTCCTCACTGAGGAACGAGGGGTCCCAGACCAACACTTGGCCTCCTAGTCTGGAGCACCAGTGCCAGAAAGAGAAGTCCCCACAGTAGATGGCTGTGAAAATCAGCAGGGACTCAGTCCAGGTGAGAGGGAGGGCTACTGGAGTGCCAGGCATTCCTCCTGTGGGTTGTGCACAGACATAAATACTCATCCTCAGCTCCAGGGAAGGGACAGCAATTCAAAAAGTGCCAGGGACATACAGGGAAAAACTGAATTGTTTGGCTTCTGGGGGAGGTTTGGAGGGGTAGCTCTCTGGAGACTAAAGTGCCCTCAGCAAGTGCCATTGCTCCTTTGTTGAGCTCTACATACAGCCAGCAGGTAGAGATGGGCGACAAACCTGGCCTAGGTGATTCTCTGACACCTTATTCCACCCAACTTGCTCACCAGCCTGAACCTCTGTCGGCAACTGCTTCACAAGCTGCCAGCCTCAGTGCATACTGCACTTTACTAAAATCTCTCAAAGTTTCACAAATGTCAGATAAGCAGCATCTGGCCTCTGCTTGACCTGCTCCTCTTGCTAAGTGGCCCCAAGCCTGGCACTAGTGGCAACTGGCCTTGATTCACAGCAAAGCCTTTCCAGTGTGCCTCTAAGCCCAGCACAGGCAGCTACCAATGTCAGGTCACTTTGTAGCTCTTAACCACTGATCTTGGCCTGAACCAGAAACCCCTCCCAAGAGGCCCTAGAACTAACACAGTTCAGAACACACTAGAGCACTATATAATTGGCTCCATAAACAACACACCCAAAGGATGGACTCAGCACACACCAGCAATCAGGCTCACAAGTACCATCAGACATTTCAGTACTTGGAAGGGCACTGGGAACATACACACAAGGGTTAGAAACCACTAACTTGAGGTAATGAAAAATTCACTCTTCTCCACCTCACTCTCCCAGAAAAGATTGCTCTGCATAGCTGGGGAAGAAATAAATGAGGTCAAGTTAAATTCAATCACAGGGAAGTATGAACTGAGGAAACTCTTTAAAAATCCATGAAATGTTATCAAAGTACCTAAATTTATTAGGTTGATGCCCTAATGCCCCCTAGTACAAGAAAGAATTGGCATCGCTCTTCTCTCCCCATGTCTTTCTCCTTCTTTCTAACTTTTTTTGACTTACCATGAGGAGTAAGTCCATTGCCTGAGTAGAATTAGGTCAGACTCAAGCTGAATATCAAGCTGACAGAGGGGAATTTGGTGCCAATGTTGATTAAATAAGAAGTAAAAAGAAAGACTTACTCTGAATCTAAATATGGGAATTTAGAAAGGAAAAGACTAATATTAGATTGCTTAAGAATTATTACAGAAAGATACATTTGTTTATCAGAGAATCAGGGAGTTTCTATGTCAATATGTTATTGTACTGATATATATATTTATACAGTATATGTATATATAGTATATATTTTTATATATACTGATGGATGTTTATAATACTCAAGCTTTAGCTATTAGGATAAGAATTGTTAATTTTTTATAAGGAAAGTCTGAAAAAGCTGTATGTATTGCTGCTCCTCAGATACATATAATTGCATGTATTACTATTGCAGAACTATTTTTTAAGAGTTTTCTAACTGCCACCATTCTATCCCAGAACTGCAAGCACATAAAAGGGACAGATTCTGACAGCCTTGCTTCCACACAGAAATGACAATCTCATTAATGATGCTAAGTTTATATTGTAAATATATAATTACCACTCTTGCACCACCTGCTCATGTTAAACACTAATTACTAATTAGTTTTAGCAAATGTATTATAAAAAGTGGCTAATTTTAACTCTTCCTCCCTATTTTAGAAAAAAAAAAATGAGTGATCCAGAGAGATCTGTTACCTGGAGGAATTAAGAATTTTTTAATGATCTTTTAAAAAATGTGTTTTTATTGATTTCAGAGAGAGGGAGATAGAAACATCAACGATGAGAGAGAATCATCAATTGGCTGCCTCCTGCATGAGGCATACTGGGGATGAAGCTCAAAACCCGGGCATGTGCCCTGACCTGGAATCAAATCCTGACCCCCAGGTTCATGGGTTGATGCTGAACAACACCGGCTGGGCAAGGGTGAACTTTGATCAGAGTTTTGAAGACTCATGAAAATGGTGACTCAGGAAAAAAACAAGAAGTGAGTTGCATCCTGAAGCTTGTATCTTTCTCCCCAAAATTTAATGATAGAAAATAAATCTAGGTAACAGACTTTAACTGTTCCTAATTTATCTCTAGGATGCTTTACAAGGTGTTGTCTGGATATCCATCCTATTCTCTCTAGCAGCAGGCTCAAATCCTTCTAGATCTTTCTCTTCCTCCCAGGATACCTGTTCGTCAGTCTCATACAGACATCTGGTCCCCTTACCCTCCTCCTTGCTCTCTTTACATGTACCTTCCCGGGGATTTGCAACCTCCCTATTCAGCCTAGACCCCAAGATGAGATGTTTTTAACCTGTTTCTCCTTCATACCCTATTCTTTCTTGTTCCTCTTGTCTTCTGACGCTTTCCAGCAAAACACAAACCGAGAATCAATCAACCATCCATCTTCTCTACTTTTAACCAGGACTGCCAGGTATCACTGGAGAAAAATGGCACATTTTTGGGTATTGATCCTACTACAAATCTATGGCTTCTAATATCAATTGTTACCCTAAATACTGCCCAGAAATCCTATCTGTTCCCAAAGAGCTTTTATTCTTCAACATGGTGGGACTAAACTTTACCATTCACCATTCCTAGCTGCAAGCTGGCTCTGGCCCTAGCACTGCATGGACACAGTTGTTGTCAAGCTTGACATTACCTTCTCTTTGCTGAGCCCATATTAAATGGCCAAAGGGAGGATTCTGAGGCTGGACCTCAAGCTCATTCTTCCCTTTGTCAGTTGTGTCATTTTGTCAAGTTTCTTCACTCTCTGAAATCTCTAATTTTTACCTATAAAACAGATATAAAAAGGGAGGAATTAAAAATATTAAGTGAATAATATGGATATAATTTAAGATTCAGTCAATAAATTTTCTTTTAATTGGAGTAGTTCATTTTCTAAATACTAAATTTTACCACTGATGTACTGAGTTTAAAATTTCCATCTTGCCCTGGCCAGTGTTGCTCAGTGGTAGAGCATCAGGTCATGCACCAAAGGATCCTGAGCTTGATTCCCAGTCAAGGGCTCGTATCTGGGTTGCAGGTTTGATTCCAGGGCCCAGCTGGGATGTGTGCAGGAGGAAACCCATCGATGTCTCTCTCTCAGTGACCTAAGTATCCATCTCAGAAAGTTAGATATATTACAACCAAATAAAGAAAAAGGAAGAAAATAATAAAATATGGACATAATAACTTGCTTGCTTTTCCTGAGGAGACTTGCAATTTTCCACTTAGATATCTCTAAGTGGGAAGACAAATTGTCTTCTGGACAAAATATTATCAAGGCTGCAGCTCTGAAGACATTTTCTATTACTGACTCTATCAATAATAAAAATAATATTTGGAGCTTCAACTGCCTTCCTCCTGTGTCTATCCCTCAATTATTTTCCATCTTGGACAGGGAAGAAATCAACATTATTTACTGATCTTTTAAACTTCCAGCAAATAAGTGGCTCCACTTCCTAATCTGTAGAATGAGGTAATAATGGTATTAAATGAGTTAACGTGTATAAAATATTTAGAATCTTTCCTGGCAAATAATAAGCACTTAATATATGTTAGTTATTAGTTGTGTGTTTTTTAAATCAAATTCTTACTGTATGCCAGAACTGGCCTAAATGCTTTATATTGCATTATGTTGTGTAATATTTGGAGGAAATCTATGAGATAGGCACTATGATTAATTACTTTTATGTCATGGATGAGGAAGCTGAAATTTGGGAAAGTTAAGTAGCTTTGTCAAAGGTCACACACTTTGTAAGGTCTGACTTCAAAATACACAGCTCTCTCTTGCAAATGCAAGCCATTGGTAATAAATGAATGAAATGAGAGAGAGCACAGGATTCACGATGAACTTGTCACTAATACTGGAGAATAAATTAAGAGCGCAGGTCCTACTAATGGCTAACCAAAAGCATCAAGTCCTGAGAAAACAGCAATAAGTTTCTCATGATATTTAAAAGGATCAAGTTTAGCAAGAGTAAAATTCAAAGAAATAGTACATGTTCATGAAATTCTAAGCATATTTTAGAGTATTCATGAACAATCTAAATATCTCACCATTAAAACTGAAAAGATTTGGGTCTTTTCAAATCACTGTCTAACCTTTGGACCTCCAACATTCCAGTTCTCTTTGGTGTTTTACCTCCTTCAGGAGAAAGCATGAAGAAGCCCTACACCTATTATTCTGATGCAGATTAATTTAGAACACTCTTTCAGGTGGTTCCCAAATCACTTCACCTTTTCTGTCCTCTCCCACTGAACTGGGCTGACCAATAACTTCTTTCCTTTCTGCATTAACAGCCTAGGAATCAGGCTACTACACAAGCTTTCCCTAATTATTACTGAAAAGAAGGAAATACCTTTCTAGAAAGAATATATGACATCTGAAACAGATCTTGAATCTGTTTGGTGAAGAAAACATGATTTTTTTAGACAATCAACATACAGGCCCCTTAAGCAGATGTGGATCTTGCTGCTGCTATTCATGCAGGTATGTTTGGGAAAATCTTTACAACATGAATCCAGGCCAGGAATTAGAGGAAAGAATATGTTGCTTACACTTTAGTGAGAGAGTATATGTGAGGAAGGATTTTTCAAGACTACGCTCATTTCTCGAGCCAAAACTTTATAATACTAAGAAGGGGGTTAAACATCAAATTTCAAAGTGCTATTCAAATAAAGCCAAGTTGACGAAATATCTGGAGTTCATGAATTAACCAGCATTCAGAACATGTCAACAAAACTGGAAACACATCACAGTTTTTAGAATGTATTATATTTGTGTAAAGTCTTGTTTTTAATGATTAATTCATTATGTCTTTGGACAAGTACAAATCTATTCTCAGAAACCTCAGTTTTTTCACTTAATAATAAAGCACACTGGCATGTAAAGAGGATGCTTACATAAGCCTATTTTTCACTTTTACTTTCTTGGATATGGCAGCTATAAAACCACAAATATCTGAGTCAGAATTTCCTTATTTCTGTCTGAGCTACCCCTGCAGGAGTAAGTAAAATACTTTTCAAGATTACCATTATCTCTGCTGAATTGTTATTTCCTTATATTATAAGGTACCCAGGTATCTCTTAAGTGTTAGCACAACTTCTTCAAAGCTACTTCCCTGAGTTCCAAGGATTAACAAAGGCACTTGAAAAAAAAGATCTATTCATTATTTTACTTTTTCTATATTTTCTTTATAGGTCATACTCATTAGGCCACCTCAGAGTTTTCATTTAATAAGAATGCATCTTTCCAACAAGAAAGAATTCTTATGAAGCTTGTTCTAACATCTCCAAAGTAAAAGTAATAAAAAACTGTTTAAATTGCCAATCTGAAAATTAATGTTCTTTTTTCATTAAAAAAATAATATTTTTATGAGGCCTGTTCTGATACTTCTAATATTACAACACTCTTAAGCCTGTCCCTTCTGAAATTAAGGGAAGTGATTAAAGGTCTCTGTGTGTGCCTGTGTGTGACATCTCTGAGGTCTTGGAAGACCTGGTCCTTCAGTTGGCTTTACTGTTTCTTTTCCCTTGTTTTCTTTCTTACCCAGAAATGTTACTCAAATTTCAGGGCTGTGCCCTTTTCTTCTTTCTTCCCAAACTCTCTTTTAGCTTCATACATTCAGGTAGAGATTTTCATAGAGCAAGAGTCCATGAAAGCATAGGAATTTGAAGTCCTGAATTACCCAACACTGAGCAAAACCTGTATATTTCACTGGAAAACACTGCATGCCCAGGGGAAAAAGAAAACCTAAGTAGGAGGTATGGAAGAAGAAAAGACAAATAAAAGGGGGTAAATAAAAAAGCAGGTGAAAGCAAGAAAGGTATATTGCCCTCTTTCCAGAGAAACCACTCAGGCACCTAGATACTAATGCCTACTTGGGAATCTCTCATCAGAGAAGACTCTATCAAAAACCACAGGTGAAGCATTCATTGCAAAACTGAGAAAAACATTATTTGGCTAAAGCTTATAAAAGCAAATAAATAGAAATTCTATAAAGGCCCTTTCCAATTACATTTATATAAAATATATTCCATGTTGTTGATACATAGAACTTTTAAATCAAATTTATTTTCAGAATGGTAACCTGAAAAAACTGTTAAACTTGTGTGTATATGGGTGGGTTGATGGGGTCAGTGACCATAAATGATAAGCAATAAGTACTAATTGTGTGGCAAGTAAAAATTTCTATCATTTTATGCCCTTGTATCTGTAACTATTACATTCCAGATTTAAGAGAGAGAAAACAAGTTGTTAAATCACAGATTCAGTAATAAAACCTATGGTATCTGCCCAGACTTTGCATAAATAAAATCTGTGTGCACCAAGGGTTTTTGATGGATGATGCAACATCTTTTTGTTGCTGCTGTTAATCCTCATCCGAGGATATTTTTTCCATTGATTTTTAGAGAGAGTGGAAGGGAGGGAGGGAGGCAGGGAGAGAGAGGGAGAGAGAGAGGGATAGAGAAGGGGAAAAACATCTATGTGAGAGAGACACACTGATTGGTTGCCTTCTGCATGAGCCTCGGCCTGGGATAGGATCAGACCTGTAGCCCAGGCACCTACCCTTGACTGTGAATTGAACCTGCGACCCTTTGGTGGGTGGGCTGACATTCTAACCACTGAGCAACACCGCAGGGCTGATGCAACATCTTAAATTTTACTCTTGAGGCTTTACCATATCTCCAGAATCACAGCTGAAATTATAGTTCTGAAATGTTCATAAATGTACACTTGATTCTCTAGGTAAATTATACATGAAGATACGCTTTAAGCATTTTTTGAATTTATGGTTGCTTTAAATGGTATTAAATTCCAGTGTGTTTGAGCCTCAAAACACACAAAAAAATACTGCTGACTTTTAAAACACTCCCTTTTTATTAAAACATGTACATGTATTATGGAAAATTTAAGAGATGAGTATAAGAAAAAAGAAGAAAAAATGATGCATAATTCTAGAATTTAGAAACCGAGATCATTATACCATCTCATTACCTATTCTTTTCTCCATCACTTATAATGGCCACAAAGTATAACATTGTATGGATATACCATAATTTATTTAACCAATTCCTTATTGTTAGAAATTTAAGGTTGTGTTCCTTTTTTTGCCAAAATACATAAAATTGTAACGATACCGCTGAAACATAAATTTTGTACAGATCCCTTTTATTTTTTTGAAATTAACTTTGGGTAGAAACAGAACTTAGGTGAAGAGAAAATGTAAAAGATGGAGGTCACAGAGAAGCCCTGCTTTCTAAATAGTCTGCTCTGCCTCCACAAGCCATCTGGTCTAGAGTCAGGCTCCTGCTACCTGCAGGGGCTGGGGAGGCAGCCTCCTCACTTAAAGACTGTTTTGCACAGCTTCACTGTTAGAGACTGATAAAACTCCTGGGTAGGTTCTAGGAATACCTGTCTTCCAGATAATACTTGTGACCCAGGGGGGAGGGGGAGGGGGCGGGAGGCTGCAAACTGGGAACTGTGGGAGTGCAGGGCCAATGGGTGGATGGGGATGGTGGAGAGTTCTCTTAGTGTATAATCCTATCAGTACATCCTATGGATTTAAGAAACATGTCCCCTAGAGTGCTATATGCCTTCAGGTGGGTGCAGAGGATAAAAATAGGCTGCTTCCTTGATTTTTGTACTGACAGGGACAGGGCCCACTCTGTGTGCTCTCCTACTGAAAAATCTACAGTGAGTCCTTTGAGCCCATGCATCATAATTCATTAGCCTGGTGTAGAGTAAATGAACTCTTGCTCCCTTCTCTGCTCCAGCCTCACCTGGCCATTTATTACCAAAGAATGTCCTTCCTCACCTGCAGAGAACTTCCTCTATGGACCTTCTCCAAGATCCCAGGTGGAGTTCATTTCTCCTCACTCTTATTCTAACAACAACCACAGCTTCAGGTTGATCAACCACAGGTTGCCTCACCCAGCAGGCTGTGAACCTGTCCATGGTAAGGATAATCTGTCTTCTTGATGCAGAGAACAAAGAACACAAAAACCACAGCTTTTCAGTTTTTATTTATTTTTGAAAAAACAAGTTTAAATGTTCAAAACCCCTAACTCAGGAATTTGTACTTGAATATTTTTAAATAGCATTATTTAGCCAATATCCACACTTATAATGAAATCATTCATGCAATCCATCTGAGTTGATTATTAAAATGGGAAAAAATCATAAAACAATTTTGTCACAAAACAATTTTTGAAAAATCTATTGCTTGTCATTATATTTTGTTTTTAAAAGGAACGTCAAAAAAATTAAAACAACCTGGCTGGAGTGGCTTAGTTGGTTTAGCGTCATCTTGTGCACTGAAAGGTTGCTGGTTTGATTCCCAGTCAGGGCACATACTAGGGGCGTGAGAAGAAGGCAGCCAATCGATGTTTCTTTCACATCGGTATTTCTCTCTCTACATCTCCTCTCCCTCTCTTTCTCTCTCAAGCAGGCCCTCAGATGATGATTAAAAAAATAAAGTAAAATAAACAAAAAGTTGTAGCATCATGCTTTATTGTTTTAGAAGTATGGATCTCTCATTTCCTCGGTGCTGTTAAGTACTCACAGGAAAAGCAGAGAATCTCAGAATTTATGTTAAACCAAGAACTGGGTCCTAACACATCTCCCCAATAGGAAGGTTGGCATAGTAGAACCTCAGTGCCATAAAAACAACCAGGAGAGCAATATAAAGATGAAAGCTCCTATCAAATGATTATAAATCAGTAATAAAAACATAAATAAATGTTTCAAATGTAAATATAAACTAGGATGTGACTTTAAAGCGTCTCCAATTCTTTCTCATTTAGCTCTGAGGATGGGTTACCAAAATTCATGATGTGTGAAAGGTCAGAGAACTTTGTGTTGTGGTCATTTAAAAAAAATAATGTAAAAGTTTTGAATGTACCCTCCAAACATTTGAACTTTATTTTAATGGTCATAATGTTCTATAAGGACAGTTAATCTTTGATGTAAGTCTAAGAAGTAAGATTAACTTAATACCACAGATCTTGTTATCAGGGGAGTTTACCTGCAAAGAGTGTCATGGTACGGAATCAAAGAACAGAGTCATAGAGAACCCCCAAGTCAAAGCAAGATTTTTTTGTTTATTTTGGGGTAGCCTTATCTCTCTGTAAGTGTAAATAATCTGAGGACAAGGAACTTACTCACTGTGTATGAAGGACAGTGAGGTCCCCGTACAGAGGCGATGAAGGGAATGACACCATTTACAAAGGGTTTTCCAAGGGATTGTCATTCTTAAAGATGACGTAAGATGAAAGTTCACCTACATTTCCATTCCTATAGTCACATTTTATATAAATGTAAAGATTGTTAGCATTTTGGAGTTTTCTTCTGCTTTAAAATTATTTAAATAATAGCCTAGATAATACTATAATATTGGGAGTGTGCATAAGAAACACCTAAGATGTGCTACCTGGGGAGGACATTAGGAAATTGGAGGTTAACATAACAGAAGACATATACTACAGAGGGAATATACTAAAAAAATCTCAGTTGTTGAAAGCATAGTGACATCTCATATAAATAAAATATAAAACTAACCCTAGAGAAAATAAATTCTGAAACTGTTAATAGTCTGTGACCTTTGGGTAATGGGGACTTAAACTTTTTATTTTGGGCTCTACTGTCTAGATCTTTTAAATATTATTATTATGTGCATGCCTTGCTTTTAACAAAGAAAAAATAACCTTAAAATAACTATAATAGTAATACCCTCTAAAAATAAATAACTTAAAGTTTGAGATGGTGGCAGAGTAGGTGGAAGCTACATTTATCTCCTCCCAAGACCAAACTGGAATTACAACTAAGTTATAGAACATTCATCCTGAATAACTAAATGAAGGCTAGCTAAAGAGGACTCTTATAACCAAAGATTTAGAGAAGCCACATTGAGACTGGTAGGAAGGGCAGAGATGTGGAAAGGGCTGGTCCCACTCTCATAGGTGGTGGCTGAGGTTCTGGAAGGATATCTCAGCAGCAAATGTTTTCCCTGAGAAGTATGAGGCCTAAATCCCAAGCTGCACTTCCCATTCCAGAGCACTAGATCTGGGAAGAGGCACCCACATAACATCTGGCTGTAAAAAGCTGTGGAGTTCTGTCCACCAGGGAGAGATGGAGCTTACTAGAGACACAGGCACCCTCTTAAAGGCCAATGTACAAAAGTTTGTTTATGGCCACTTACCCTGGGCTCCAGCAGAGGAAGGGCAGAGTGGACTAGGGTCACATAAGGAGAGTCTGGGGTTTGTGGCTCTGGGGAGAGACCTGGGGGTACAGCAGCCAGGATCCCTGTGCTGAGTCATTCTCCCATACTGCAGTTGCCATCTTATTTTGGTGGAACACTCCCCTGTATGTGGCATTAGCTTAGGGGAAAGCAATTTCTCCACACTCTGGACTCCATCTTGCCCCACCCTGCAGAGCTTAGGTCCAGCTGAGGAGTCAGCTGCCTTTGCCAGGGTGCAGAGGTCTGGACAGACTCAGGTGATGTCAGTGACTGAGTTGTTTGGCTTTGGGATGGGGCAATTCCCCCCAGTCTCCTGTGAACCAGAGTGGCACTCATCCCTCATGGTAGATCTGATAGAACCACACCTGGCTTTCAGGAAACCCAACACACCCAGCTCCTAGTGACTCCACCCTGTCAAGGTCAGGGCAAAATTCAGGACAGACTGAAGCCTGTGGTCTGAGGCAGGGACCACATCCATCACCTTCCCTGAAGCCTGAATTGCAGCTCTCCCTTATGGGAGATCCTCTAGCTTAATTCTCCTCATTCCACCAGAAGCTATTTCAGTGACTGAGCCTAACAGGCAGTCAGGAGGTAGAGGTGGACAGAGACAGGCAGAAGTGGATCTCATCAGGGTGCCTTGGGACTTTTGCTGACCTGCCACCAAGCCTGGTGCAAATAAAAGCCAGTATTGGTGTGCAGCTGGGTTCTTCCTACATGCACCCAAGCCCAGCAGAGGCAGCCACAAACTGTGGATTGCTTGTAGTTCCAAACAGGTTTCTGAAGGCCAGGCACAGAGAGCATCTGACATGGGACCACACCAGAGTCCTTCCCAAGAGACTCAAAACCAACACACCCAGTGGCCAGCTTCAAACAACATCAAAGCAGGATACAATAAGCTTTACCAACAGCATATCCAAAGGTAGATCTCAGCAGACCCTAAACCATGCTGAGGCGAATTCTGGTTCATGTGGTCAACACCTGCACAGCAGCTCACATGCTGTGTTTGGGGTTGAACATCACAGTCATTTAGCATGAAGGCTGGTCCCATGCACAAAAGGGCCAATATGAATTGACTCAATTACAACAGGAGAGTCCATATAATACACACAAGGGGCATTCCTAGAGCACCCAGATCAGGTAATCAAGAAGACTGAACCCCTGGATCCCACAGGACACCTACTACAGAAGGCTAACCCACCAAGACTGGAAGTCATAGCAGATCTAATATATAGAAACAAACACAAAGAGGTAGCCAAAATGGGGAGACAAGCCCCAAATGAAAGAACAGCAAAATTCTCCAGAAAAGAGCTATATGAAATGGAGGCAAGCAATTTATCAGATGTAGACCTCAAAGTAATGGTTATAAGGATGCTCAACAAACATAGTGAGAACTACAACAGCCTGAAAAAGAACATAGAAACCATGTAAAAGAACCAGTCTGAAATAAAGAATACTGTATCTGACATCAAGAATACACTTGAGCCTGGACAGTGTGGCTCAGTGGTGGAGTGTAGATCCATGATCCAAGAGGTCACTGGTTTGATTTGATTCCCAGTCAGGGCACATGCCTGGGTTGTGGGCTCAATCCCCAGCAGGAGGCAACCTATCAATGTTTCTCTTTCATTGATGTTTCTATCTCTATCCCTCTCCCTTCTTCTCTCTCTAAAATCAATAAAAACATTTTAAAAAAGTTTACACTTGAAGTAATAAAAAGTAGGTTGGATGACACAGAGGATCAAATCATCAATTTGGAAGACAGGTAGAAAAAACACACCCAATCAGAGCAGCAAAAAAACAAACAAAAAAGAAACAAAAAGAGAGAGAATTTAAAGAATGAGGATAGATTAAGGAATGTTTGGGACACATGAAGTGTAACAGCATCCACATCATACAGGTACCAGAAGGAGAGGAGAGAGAGAAAGGGACCAAGAACCTATTTGAAGAAATAATGACCAAAAACTTTCTTAACCTGGTGAAGGAAAGTGCAAAGAGTTCCAAACAAGATGAGCCCAAAGAGGCTCATAACAAGTCACATCATAATTAAAATGGGAAAGGTTAAAACAGACAATCTTAAAAGCAGCAAAATAATGTTAGTTGCCTACAAGGGAGTTCCCATAAGACTGTCAACTAATTTCTCAATAGAAATATTTCACGTCAGAAGAAATTGGCATGAAATATTCAAAGTGATGAAAAGAAAAACAAGGACCTACAATCAATACCACTTTACCCAGCAAGTCTGTCATTTAAAATTGAAGGAAAAATAAAGAGCTTCCCAGGCAAGACAAAGCTAAAGGAGTGTGTTATCACTAAATAGGTATTTTAAAAAAATGTTGAAGGGTCTGCTTTAAGAAATAGAAGAAGAAGAAAAAAACAAAGGAACATAGGTAAAAAAATAAAATGGCAATAAATAGGTACCCATCAAAAATCACTTTAAATGTAAATGCCTTAAATATTCCAATCAAAAGACATAGGATAGCTGAATAGATAAGAATGCATGTCCCATATACTGTATATGCTCTGTACAGAGACCCACCTCAGAATGAAAGATACACACAGACTAAAAGTAAAGTGATGAAAAAGATATTTCATGCAAATGGAAGTGAAAAAAGAGCTGAGGTAGCAATACTTGTATCTGACAAAATAGACTTTAAAACAAAGGCTACATAGTAGGAGACAAAGAAGGGCACTACAAAATGATAAAAGGAGCAATCCAACAAGAAGATATAACTCTGGTAAACATTTGTGCACTCAACATAGGAACACTTAAATATGTAAAGTAAATCTTTTTTTTTTTTAATCCTCACCCAAGGATATGCTTCAATTGATTTTATAGAGAAAGAGGAAGGAAGAGAGAGAGAGAAACACTGCTGAGAGAGAGAAATATCAATTGTTTGCCTCCCATATGCATCCCAACCGGCGATCAAACCTGCAACCTAGGTATGTGCCTTGATGGGAGAGGATCTAACCCACAACCTTTGGGTGTATGGGGCAATGCTCTGACCAATTGAGCCACCTGACCAGGGCTGTAAAGCAAATCTTGATGGACATAAAGGGAAAGATTGACAGTAATACAGTCATAGTGAGGAATTTTAACATCCATTGACATCAATAAATACATCTTCCTGACAGAAAATCAACAAGGAAATTAAATAGCATACTAGATCAACTTCACTTCAAAGCAATAAAATATACGCTCTTTTCAAATGCACATGGAACATTTTCTGGATAGACTACATGTTAAAACACAAAACAAGTTCAATAAATTTAAGAAGACTGAAATCATATCAAGCATCTTCTCTGACCATAATGCTATGAAACTAGAAATCAATCATAAGAAAACTGAAAACACACAAAGACATGGAGGCTAAATAACGTTTTACTAAACAATGAATGGGTTAACAATGAGACCAAGAAACAAATAAAAAGATACCTTGAAACAAATGAAAATGAGAACACAAAAACCCGAAATCTGTGGGACCCAGCAAAAACAGTCTTAAAAGAAAAATTCATAACATTACAGGCCTACCTCAAAAAGCACAGAAAAATCTCAAATAAACAATTTAACTTTACACTTAAAGAGACTGGAAAAGAAAACAACAAACAAAGCCTAAAGTGAGCAGAGGGAAGAAAATAATAAAGATCAGATTGGAAATACATAAATGAAATACTCTAAAAAACAATACAAAAGATCAATGAAACCAAGAGCTGGTTCTTTAAAAAGATAAACAAGATTGACAAACCTTTAAACTTACTCATCAAAAAAGAAAAAGAGAGAGAGAGGACCCAAATAAATAAAATTGGAAATGAAAGAGAAGTAATAACTGACACCAAAGATATACAAAGGATTGTGAGAAAATATTATGAACAACTATATTCCAACAAAATGGATGATTTGAAAGAAATGGATAAATTCCTAGAAATATACAATCTTCCAAAACTGAATCTGGAAGAATCAGAGAACCTGAATAGATAGATTACAACTAGTGAAATTGAAGCAATAATAACAATAAAAATAAACAACTCCCAACAAACAAAAGTCCTGGACTAGATGGCTTCACAGGTGGATTTTACCAAACATTCAAAGAAGAACTAACACTAATCCTTCTCCAACTTTTCCAAAAAATTCAAGAGGAAGGAAGACTCCTAAGCTCATTTTACAAGGCCAGCATTATCCTAATTCCAAAGCCAGATAAAGACACTACAAAGAAACAACATTATAGACCAATATCCCTGATGAACATAGGTGATCAAATCCTCAAAAATTATTAGCAAATCAGATCCATCCATACATTAAAAAGGTCATACACCATGATATTTTTTCCAGGGATGCAAGGTTGGTACAATCAATATCCACACATAAATAAAGGTGATACACCATATAAACAAATTGAAGGATAAAAAACACATGATCGTATCAGTATATGCAGAAAAAACATTTGATAAAATCCAGCACCCATTTATGATTAAAAAAAACAAACCTCTCAGCAAATTGGGAATAGAGAGGACATACCTCAACATATTAAAGGTCATATATGACAAACCTACAGCCAACATTATACTCAATAGGCAAGAACTAAAAGTGTTTCTCTTAAGATTGGGAACAAGACAGGGATGTCTGCTTTCACCACTTTTATTCAACATAGTACTTGAAGTCCTACTCACAGCAATCAGACAAGAAGAAAAAATAAAAGACATCCAAATTGGAAAGGAAGAAGTAAAACTGTCATTATTTGCAGATAACATGATACTATGTATAGAAAACCATGAAGATTCTTCAAAAAAAACTACTAGAATTGATAAATTCAGTAAAGTAGCAGGATATAAAATAAATATGAAATCAGTTGCATTTTTGTATACAAATAATGAACTATCAGAATGGGAAACTAAGAAAACAGTTCCATTTACAATTGCTTATAATTTCTTTAAAAATCACACACAGCCAGAAATAAATTTAACCAAGGATGTAAAAGACCTATACTCCAAAAAGTATAAGACTCTGAAGAAAGAAACTGAAGAAGATACAAATAAGCTGGAGCATGTACTGTGTTCATGGATAGGAAGAATTAACATTAAAATGTCCATACTACCCAAAGCAATCTATAGATTTAACTTAATTCCTATAAGATACCAATGGCTTATTTCACAAAACTAGAACAAATATTCCAAAATTTTTTATGGAACCACAAAGGACCCCGAATGGACACAGCAATCTTGAAAAAGAAGAACAAAGTTGGAGGAATCATGCTACTTGATATCAAACTATACTATAAGGCCACACTAACCAAAACAGCATGGTACTGGCATAAAAATAAGCATATAGATCCATGGAACAGAATTGATAGTCCAGAAATAAACCCATGACTTTATAGTTATTAATATTTGACAAAGGAGGCAAAAAAATACAACGGGGGAAATAAAATCAATTCAATAAATGGTGTTGGGAAAATTGAACATATGTGTGCAAAGAAATGAAACTAGACCACCTTCTTACACCATACACAAGAATAAATTCAAAATGGATTAAATACATAAATATAAGTCATAAAACCAGAAAAATCCTAGAAGAAAACATAAGTGATAAATTCTTGGACATTTCTCATAGCAATGTTATTTTGATATATCACTTGGGGCAAGAGAAACAAAATAAAAATTTAAAAATGGGACTACATCAAATTAGAAAGGTTGTGCACAGCAAAGGAAACCAACAAAATAAAAGGGCAAATCACTGAATGGGAGAACATATTCACTGATACATCTGATAAGGACTTAATATCCAAAATTTATAAAAAACTTATAAAACTAAACACCAAAAAATAATTCTATCAAAAAAATGGGCAAAGGACCTGAATAGACACTTCTCCAAAGAAGACATACAGATGACTAACAGACGTATGAAAGGACATTCACCATCACTAACTATCAGAGAAGTGCAAATTAAAACCACAATGAGATATCACCTCACAACTATCAGAATGGCTATCATTAATAAATAAGCAAACAACAAATGTTGGTAAGGATGTGGAGAAAAGGGAACACTTGTGCACTGTTGGTGAGAATGCAGATTGGTGCAGCCACTGGCAGGTGTTGCCTCAAAAAGTTAAAAATGGAACTGCCTTATGACCCAGCAATTTCACTTCTGGGAATATATACAAAGAAACTCAAAACACTAATTCAAAAGGATATATGCACTCCTATGTTCATTGCAGCATTATTTAAAATAGCCAAGATTTGAAAGCAGCCCAAGTGCCCATCACCAGAGAGTGGATTAAAAAGTTGTGGTACATTTACACAATGGGATACTACTCAGCTGCGGAAAAGAAAGAAATCTTACCTTTTGTGATAGCATGGATGGAACTGGAGAGTACTGTGCTAAGTGAAATAAGCCAGTTAAAGACAAGTTCCATCTGATTTCACTTATAAGTGAAATCTAATGAACAAAATAAACTAATAAACAAAGTAAATAGAGATTCATGGACACAAAGAACAGACTGACAGCTGTCAGAGGGGAGGGGTTTGGGGACTGGGTGAAAAGGGTGAAGGTATTAAGCAAAGAAAAAAAAAGACTTATGGACACAGACAATAGTGTGGTGATTGGTTGTGGGAGGCAGAAGGTAAAGGGAGCTTAAATGGTGATGGAAGCAGACTTGACTTGGGGTCGTAAATACACAATGCAATATGCAGATGACGTCTTGCAGAATTGTAGACCTGAAACCTGTATAAAAATTAAGCAATTTCATCCCAGTAAATTCAATTAAAGTAAATAAATAAATAGCTTAGATATCAACTCCTCAGGCTGATGATTCAACAAGTAGACCCTTTTAAAGAAGCTGCCTTTATAGACTGTGTAGCACTAAATTGTTACTGTTGTTTTAATTTAGCACCTATTAACTATAACAAAATGGTCTATAAAGTAAAAAAATTAGACATGCATAGCAATTTCTTTAAAATTTAAATATCAATCAGATATTAAAAACAATGTGATTTTACATCAGTTTTCTATCTTTTTGCCACAAATCTCCTTGTTTTTACTTATTCTCAAATTCATCTAATGCCATGAAACTAAATATTTTCTAATTAAATTTAATGATAATAGTACAGAATAATAATACCAAATAAGAGTACTATTGAAGAAATGCCTGATAAGAATCACTGGTGTTTCAATTCTATTTCATGAAAATGTAATTTTCTCCTTCATTTTCCACCACAGATTAAATGAGATTAAGTATTAGCAAGCATTTTGTTCATTGTTTTGTATATATTAATAGGGGATCAATAAGTTCTTTTAAATGATATCAAATTCAATAGAATTAGTTTGAAAATAGAGAACATGTGGTTAACTTTGCTTTTGCAATTAACCTATCAGGTGCAGATCTCTGCAATTAAAGAATCCTAATTCACAATTCTCTGAATCACTGCATTTGGCAGGCAATTGCCAGTAATTTTCATTTCACAGCACAGTGCTTCAGACAGTAATAAGCCAGAACAAAACACATGCAGGTTTAATCAGGTAACAAAGCATGTCAAATACTTATCCTGAAACAAGTGAGTCTGGCATATGAAGTGTGAACCTCCTAGAAGTACCTGAAGGGATATTATATTCTCTGATCTGTGCCTTTTCACAGCTTCTGCTGACACCTTTAAGAGAAAAATGAAAAAAACCTCACCCAGAACAGGCATTACTATTTAAAGCAAATCATTCTCAATGAAACTTCTGGGAGCCAAAGATACAAACACAGGCCCATGCACGTGCATGAGCACACACACGTGCACAGATGTATAAATGCACATATGCACACACACATGCATTCACACACAAATGCATATCAATGCAAATATAGATGTAGATATATTAAATAAAGGATACTTAAAAAGTGGTCTTTGTTTATTGGTCCAAATATCATAAGAAGGAAAAATGCTATATTTAGTTCTTAGGAAAGTGTATAAAAGATTTACTTTAGTCTATAGAATTCCCAACCAGCTGCCTTAGAGCCCAGAAATAAGCCATCAGTTTATCACTCTCAGATGAAGAATCAGGAGGCAGAAAGACTTTCTATGGCTCTTTATGTCAATTCCAGGAATCCTGAGTAAGAAGGTCTATGATGTATGGAGCAACCAAAGAGCTAGTGAGAAGAAAATTTTGCAAAATGCATCTTGCATAGCCCACATTTCATAGCTAAGTCCCATGCACCAGTGGACATAGTTGCTCACAGTACTGCCTCCCTTCAATCTGGCCAGCCTGACTGGCCAGCCTGGCACCCTACTTAACTTTGCCTCTCTCTGCAGGGTAAAGAGTCCACAGGGCTATGGGGACATGTCCATTTGAAGGCCTGCTCACCAAGATCCAGGTATGTGGTCCCCAGAACATGCCCCTCTAACCCAAACAGCCTCAAGCCCATTTTGGAGGTTCTTGCTGACTTTTTCTGAGGTTCAGTCATGTGAGGGCAGAGTTTGTTGTGGGCACACACTGTAGGCCCAAGGGGATAGCCAAGGGCTGATTGTTGGAGTGACTATGACTCAGACTTGTGGGCTGGGGTGCCAATATGTATGTGCTCCATGCCTTTTATGAGGCAGACAGGGCCCAAGCAGTAACAACTGAGAGTGTAACCAGGTAGAGACAAGTGGATCTATTTATTCACTTTCCCGAACCCCACATCATTAGGAAAGGGCCCAGCATGTTTCTGCAGAGAAAACTTATCTAGGTTAATTTAAGGCTTCAAGCTCTCAACAGGATGATTTTCTTACTTCTTTCCATTTTCCTTCCTAGTTATGATGAACAACCTCTCCTTAGTAGCTTTCTATAGGTCTCTGATATCCAATGACAAACTTATTTTCAACTATAATCATAAATTAAAATAAAATATAACAATGTCTGATAAATACAGTAAAGATTTTCTTTTCTTGGCCATTGTGTATATAATCGGGTCAGTCAAAAGTTAAAATAAAATTTATAGCAAGAGAAGCTACACAAGTAATGGATTAAAACTTTTTAATTAACATTTTTTTCAAAAAGAGAAAAATATATCTACATATCTACATGTTTGTTGCAATAATGAGCACTACAGTTCAGTTTGATAACAAGTAGACCATAATTATATGTTATAATTTATTTTAAAAATTATGTTAAAGGTTTTATTCCAAAGAAGTAAAATGTTTCAGGCATGATCTAAAATTTTCATTTGCCAAACAAAAATATTATGCTTTCCAATTTGCACTCAATTTCTCTGTTTGAAGTTTTAGACACAAATAAAATTGCTGCATGGTCACAATGAATGACAGAATTGAAGTGACTGAAGTTCTGTGTTTTTTCATTACATTTATTGTCTGTTGACTGAATTGTGCCCTCTTTACCCCCTGTGTTTCAGGGGGATCCCTTGAATCTTGTTATTATAGCAGGTAGTGCTGGTAGTTAGAAGACTTGAATTCTATTAAAGGTTCTGATACTAGTGTTCCATGTGATTTAATCTCTTTGATTTTTGACATCTCCAATGCTACTTACAGCTGAAAAGGTATATTTATACTATGATTAATCACTGGCATGCTCTGGAGTGGAAAAGAGCTTTGGTTTTAGGAGCCACAAAGGACAGTCTGGTTGCTAAAGTGAAGGGAAGATAAATTCTAGCTTTTTTTTCTGAAGGAGCTTCAAGTAGCTCTGCTGCTGAAAGTCCTATCATTCATACCTGCTTCAATAACTATATCTTTTGAGAGCTCTCCTGATCTACCATATCATTTATTAGTTGAGTGCCAACAATCTCCTTGGTATAGAACCTAACTCGACCCCTCCCTCTCTTGGAGCAGAAAATAGAAGGATTGTGACTGGACAGAGAAGAGCCACCTAAATAAATCATTAAAATGGTGTTTTAAAAAAACCCAGATTTTTCAATTTTGAAACATGTACTTCAAAGAGATGGTGGGATGGGATTAGAAAAATTTTTAAAAACCAAACTTCTAAAGGACCTGAATAGACACTTCTCCAAAGAGGATATACAGATGCCCAAGAGACATATGAGAAAATGCTCAATGTTGCTAATCATCAGAGAGATACAAATTAAAACCACAATGAGGTATCACTTCACACTTGTCAGAATGGCTTCCATCAACAAATAACAAATGACATGTGCTGGTGAGGATGTGGGGAAAGGGAAACTCTACTACACTGTCGGTAGGAATGCAGACTGGTGCAACCACTGTGGAAAGCAGTATGGAGGTTCCTCAAAAAATTAAAAATGGAGCTGCCTTTTGATCTAGTGATCCCACTTCTAGGAATATATCCTAAGAATCCTGAAACACTAATCAGAAAGAATATATGCACCCCTATGTTCATAGCAGCACAATTTACAATAGCTAATATCTGGAAATAGCCCAAGTGCCCACCAGTAGATAAGTGGATAAAAAAGCTGTGGAACATTTACACTATGGAATACTATGCAGCTATAAAGAAGAAAGATCTCGTACCATTTGGGACAGTATGGAAGGACCTAGTGAATATTATGCTAAGTGAAATAAGCCAGGCAGAGAAAGAAACATCACATTGTCTCGCTTATATGTGGAATCCAAAGAACTTAATAAAATGATGAACAGAATAGATTTCATGACATGGAAGCATGGACCAGACTGAGGAATCTCAGAGGGATGGAGGAGGGTGGGTGGATGGAGGGAGAAAGATTAACCAAAGAATTTATATGCATATATGCACCCAAGGACATGGACAATGGTGTGGAGAGGGACTGGGAAGGGGGGTGGGATGGGGTGGAATGAGTCAGTGGGGAGAAAAAGGGACATCTGTAATATTTTAAACAAAAATAAAAAAATAAAAAAGAGAAACATGCCTGACACATATTGGGAGCTCAGTAACACTTGATGAACAAAAGGTTCAGATCTCCTTAGGAGAAAGCAATGGCTGACTTTATTTTAATTTAAAAATAAAGAATACATAAATATGTACATCTTTTACTATCATGCTGGCAAACTCTATGATTGAAATAAACAGAAGGAAAAGAAAGACATGGGGCTGACTGGGGTAGGTAGTGGTGTCCATGAGTTACAATGAAAAAATTAGCATCAGGAAGAAAAGGCCAGGAGCCCAAATTTCTGGCCTGAACCAGACTGTTGAGATGTCTGATAAGACAATCACTCAGCAAAGGTCAGACCATAGGACAGAGTATATAGCAGCCATCTCCCAAGATGGCTAGACCTGGTGACCTAGAACAGAGAGAAAGAAACTAAACAGGGCTAGTGGAAATGCTCACCACAGATGTTTGAACAACTAACATGCTTGCAAACTATTAGCTTTTTTCCCACATGTTGAGCTCTCCTCCATGAAAAATAAAATAGTGAATAAATAGGTTTCCTAGGATTACTAGGCTTAAAAATGGAAGGTATAACCCAGCATTCTGACCAATGATCTAACCGGATCATTAGCATTAAATGCCTGAGGTCAGAAAAGTCAGCACCTATGGCCAAAACGTCTAGATTAACAAGAGGCTAAAGGGTCCAGCTGAGTACCTTGCATCCTTCCAAGGACAGTGGTAGCCATACTCAGAGTGTATTGTCTTATTCACTGTTTATAATAACTGGATACCAGGTAACAGCAGAGATATCAACTACAGATAACTGGGTAGAATAGAAATGCTGTAAAGTCCTTTCCTAGGTAGAGATTCTATGATTGTGTGATTGCCTTATATTCTCACTTTTCTTTCCTACATCCCACTCATGTTAACTGATGCTGGGATCAAGGAGGTATAAATGAATAATATTCAACTCAGTCATAGAAAGAAGAATCATCTATCCACCCTGTCTCCAGTATATCTCCCCCTTCCTCTGGTAAAAAGTCACACCGGTAAATAAAGTTCAAAGTAAGGGTCCAATACAGTGTCACTTACTTGAGCTTTGCTTCTGCTGACATATGCTCCAATGATAGATACAGAATATTATCAAATTTTCATTTTTTATCCATCTGTACAGATCACTAACTTATTTTCCTGTCCAGAGACATTAAAGCAAAGGACAAAAATGGGGTGATCTTAATCACATGACCTTTTGAGGAGCACAGTGCCTGCTTTGCCCCCCCAAGAGTAAAGAAATAATAAAGTCCATTATGCAGATTGTCTCCAACAAGAAGGTCCTCAGATGGTGTAAGTTGTTTCTCTTAGCAAGATTTTGAAAAAGAAAAACAATCTTTGATATGATCCAAAAAATATTTTTAAACTTTGAGGTGAAGACTAAGTGCTTGTTTCCTCTGACCCTGAGCATGGCCTACATGCTCCATCAAAATAAACCTTGGTTACTGGGTAAGATGCATGGGCATGGAGAGAAACAGCAGAAAGAAATAGGCACTTGGTAAAAACAGTAACAAAAATAAAATGGAAAATTCCATTCAGAGAAAAAAATCTTCATGGATTTTTTTTTTTTTTTAGATCCACTATTTTGGACTTTCAAAAGCAGTGAAGGCAACATGTTCTGAAATACTTGGACTTAGCTCAAACAGACTGTGTAATTTCAACTCAATTGATATTTCTTTCAGAAAAGACACCCTAGACTACTCCCGATATGAATTAAATTCCTTCTGTTGGATCTCAATTTATAAATATTTGAGAGAAAATTCAAGTTGATCAAGAATGCACTGTTGCTTGGATATTGTTTCTTCTGTATAATATATTGTTATTAATATGCTTATAAGATAAAAAATTGACATCAGATAAAAAGGAAAGTGCTACAAATTAAGTTTTTTGTTTGTTTGGTTTTGGTTTTGTCCATTAGACTTTAGACTTCAGGTTTTTTTTTCCTGTTTTATTAATTGTTGAGAGTATTACAGTATACCCTTGTTTTTCCCCTTTTTCCCACTCCACTCAGCTCCCACACCACCGTAGGCCTTCACCTCACTATTGTCTTTGTCCATGGGTTATGCATATAAGTTTTTTGGTTAATCTCTTCCCACCCTTTTTCCCCATGCCTTCTGAGATCTGTCAGTCTGTTCCATGTTTTCATGCCTCTGGACCTATTTTGTTAGTCAGTATATTTTGTTCATTAGATTCCACATATAAGTGAGATCATATGATATCTATTTTTCTCTGACTGGCTTGTTTCACTTAGCATAATACTCTCCAGGTCCATCCATGCTGTGTTAAAGGGTAAGAGATCCTTTTTTCTTACAGTTGCATAGTATTCCATTGTGTAAATGTACCACAGCTTTTTTATCTACTCATCTTCTGATGAGCATTTGGTCTGTTTCCAGATCTTAGTTATTGTAAATATGCTATTATGAACATAGAGATGCACTAAAATAAACAAAACCATATACACGAGACCTTAGAATCAAAATGCCTGGATGTTACATGAATGTCCCCTCTTATTGTTTCATAAAGGAGTCAGTGACATTTCTGGGGGAGGCATATTTCTTGGCACTTTTCTCACAAGAGTGCCCTCTTCTTGCTAGATGGGGGAGTTGCTTTTGTCCTACTAACAGACAGGAGTCACAGGAGAAATGACAAGGAGGCCAGGGGAATGATCTGTCCTCTCTGTGGCTGCTTTGTGGCATGGGTATGCCCTGATGTCAGGATGTTCTCAGCTAGAGCCAAGAGGTGAAAGTGGGAAGGTGAATCCCCTAGGTTTACCCATAAGTTCCACTGAAGAGGGGTTAGAATATACTTTTATTTTCCTACTAACCCCACTTCTGTGGGGAAATACGAATAGTCAGCATCTACAGAACAATAGAACTTGTAGACGTTAAGTTGGAAGCCTCATCTCTCTTGAGAAGTTGCAAGATGGAACATTATTTTGATAATAATCTCTCTTTGTAGTAGAGTCATTGGCAGCAAGGGGGCCTTTATTGTTGAGCTGATTCGTGGTTTGAGTGCTGAAGTCTGTGACACCTAAGCATGCACATTTGAGAGGGAGACTGATACATTCCTCAATTTTCATGACATTTACACACATTTAGGAAAGTCAATCATTGTGGAGGAGCCAATGAGAAGGGTCACATGAGTTGAAAATATGGTGGTTCCTATTCCAAAGAGTTTCTACTATAAGGAAAAAAGTCATTCATTTTTAGACCTTGAAGGAAACTTGGAGGTAATGTATTCTAACACCCACCCTTTAAAGATAAGGAAATCAAAGCTCAGAAAAGGCAATACTCTGCTCAAGAATAGATGACTGGTGTTAGGGCCAGTATTTCAGCTCTTCATCTAGTAATCTTTTCAGAACAGTACATGGGTACTTCTTCTATGAAAGAGAGAAAGAGAGAGAAATACTCTTTGATGATGTGATGAGCCAGGTATCAGAAAGGAAAGCTCTCCACCTACAGGTCTGGGACTACTTATGAGTAAATGCTATACTTTGCTTCCCACTATAATCAGCCTTCATTTGAGCAAATCTTGATGGTTGAATAGGGTTTCACTTTCAACCCAGGCTGACAGAAATGTTCATGATTCACCCAAATTCCCTGTGAACAGAAACAACTTGGCTTCTCACACCTCCAGTGAAAGGTGGATGGTGATAGTGGACTGCTTCTGGTCTCAGTGCCAAATTCTTCTGGAGCATTTGATGCCCTTGAGAGCATTATTTTGGACTGGTCATCTATGCTGTGAATTACATTTCACCTGCTGACATGGAGCAGCTACAACTGGTTAATGAAGATAGAGTTCCACCTGTGTATGGACTAATTCATTGTGTGCGATCTAGGAGTCAAAACCCATCTTATCTGTGGAGAAGTTTGAGATTGATCGTTGTTCAGTGCTCTAATAAAAAGAAACTCCACTAACGGCTGAGTTCTGGCCTCTTTTTTAAAGTTCTGCTCAGTTGCATGTTGTGGTTGGACAAGTGGACTCAACCTTAACAGACAAGGATACCCAGGAGCAAGCAGAAAGCTAATGTTCTTTTTGAAGGGATTTTAAAGAAATCTGCTTGTCTTACAAAAAGTCTTGCTGAGAATCCTCATGTTGATCAATGGCATTGCTAACTTTTCTAAGACAGGCAACTCAAGTTACATGATTTCAGGCATAGCGATATGATCATTTGGTTACAAATTACAGAGACTCACTCCAATCAGCATATGCTAAGAAGTGAAATTTACCGGAAAGATGTGAGGTTATCACTTGGAGACCAATGGCAGGAAGAGGAGCCAAGCTTCATAAAGGCCTGGAATGAGGAACTGAAATAGAGACAGGAACCAGTATCTTCTCTGGGGACTCATCTCTGTTTCTCTCTGCATTTTGGAATTTTTTTTTTCTCTCTCTCTCTTTGCAAACTGGCTTTTCCTGCTTTCTGGAAACTTGGCTCTACATCACTTCCCAGTCTCAGAGTTCCAAACTACCTCCTTCCATATTTCTGAAGAAGAGACACTAATAGGTCCTGCTTAGGTAGAGATTGGCTTCCCTTGTACACCCTTGGTTGAACTAACTCTGGCCAGGACCTCAGCAGCATGTTGAATGATCTAGCTGCTGGGGGAGAGGTAGTTCTCAGAGGAAGGAGGTTTGGGGTAGGCACCCATCCTTAAGGCAGCCCTCAACAGTTGTCATTCTAGGAAGGTGCTCAGAATGATTCATAGACATGATTGTATAATTTATTCTCTCAAGATATTTTTAAATTTAGCAGGGCAACCAAAACTGTTTTACAGATAGAAAAATGAAAGCAAGGAGTTGTCACTAAAGTGTCTAAGTCAATTTGAAACCTGTTTCTGGCTCCTGACTCAGGCTTTGCAATGTCAAATATTTATCTCCTGCCTTGTGAGGGCCTGCAGGCTGCAGATGCTTGGTGGCTTTCAGAGAAGGTTGGTGAAATTTGTCCAGATAATCTGCAGTGAAGCCAGGCAGAAATCAAGTAGATCCATTGTTTATGCCATATCATTTCACACACACACACACACACACACATGTACACACACGTACACACAATCTCTTCCCAAAAGTGCAGCCTGGGTCACTGGGCAGTGTCCTGGTTCCTTGAGAAAGTATTGGTCCAAGATCAAATGGTGGTGGCTCAGTTCAGTCTGGTTGAGCCTGGCATTTTTTTAATCAATAAAAAAGACTTGTTAAAATTCATGTTGAAATATTCTCCCATCATTCTGAAAGTATGCAGTTTGCTCATCTGAAAAATATAACCAGCTCGCCAGTTTCTAAGCTGAAATTTGTGTGTACTGCCTAGAATAACATTGACTCAGTATTCCTTTTAACATCAAGCTTTGGTAATGTTGCCCCTTTTCGTTTTTTCTTCCATATCCTTCTTACAGTCTCTGCACATAAGTGCATGTACACACACACACACATACGTGTGTGCACACATGCAGGGGTGCACAGACTTTTTCTCTCCTGTGTGTCACAGATTATAAAGAATTAAGAAACATAGAGTATTTTGGACTAAAAAAGCTCTAACTTTTTTATATCAATGGTTAAAGAGTCAAAGTTTGGATAAGTTGGTGCTTTCTTACACTGGGCATCTCTTCCTCCTCTGTAGAATTTTAGTATCACAGATAGATTTCTACATCATAGTTTGTTGTAGAGAGTGTTTGGCAACACATTCAAGTATATTTCAGCCAGAAAAGGTACAGTGCACTTTTCTAAGGAAAGAAACATTAAGTTCTAGTTGAATTAGTACAATAATTACCTATTTAAGAATAACGTTTATGAAAGACCTTTTTCTGACTCAAAACACCTGTGCATGATTAATGTTTATGAAAATTATTATCTCCCAAGCACATATAGTAAAAATCAAATCACAAAAAAATCCTAGGACCTCCAGATGTGGAGACATTACCTTAGTCAGACCTCTAAGATCTATCACTCACAATTGTTATTTATTCCTTGGCTCCAGCCTCTTACTGCACCCCACACCCAACCCCATTCCCACACTACCTCACACCACTAAGAGAGCATATTTGCTTCTTTCTGGCATGCCTACAAATAATAAATGAAGTAGCATTAACTACAGTTAAAATTTCTGAACCCTTTCTATTTGGCAGTCATACTGCTGGTGCCAGAACATTTGTGATTGCATTTCTTCTTCACTCAGCCCTGGGGCATAGGTAATTCCAGGCTAGATGTGAGATTTCTCTGACTCCAAGCTCCAGCATTTCAGTCATTAATCTAAATTTTTTATTCACAATAATATATTTAATAGTTATTTAGAGTATTTAAAGTGATTCTGTAGTGAGCTATTCCAAGAACGCGAGAGAGACAGAGCACCTATGGGCACTCTATGAGGAGTGCCCATAATCTTCAGCTCCAGTTTTGTCCTGCATCTTAGCCCCAGACCCACAGAGCAGCTGATGCCCTGGCTAGATAAAATGTCTGGAATGGACTGTGAGAGAGAATGCCAGTCTCGGGTGTACAAATAACCATGAGATCTAGGATTTGCACAACTTCTCCCTCGTGGTGAATTATTTTTTGTTTATATTTTTCTAACCCTAGGGGGAAAAAATGTGCCTTCCTAAGGAAAGAAAGTGAATCTCAGAAAAAATAAGTACTTATAAGTAAATATTAATATTCTTTAGATTCATAGTAAAAAAAATAGATCATTACCATAGACTCAAAGTCTTTAAGTTAAAATGATTTTAAACCACATTTTATCCAATTGTTTTTATTTTATAGGCAAGAAAACCTAAGAGAGAAGTAAAATACCTTAACTTGCCAACTCTGCTCTATTTCATGAGGCCGAATATAATCAAAACACATTTGGGAATGTGGCACAGCCTAATAATGCAGACTTTAACGAAAAACTGTAGTTTTTAATAAAATGATAGTACAATGCAAAATGTTATTGGTACTCAAAATATTAATAACACCACTGTATAATTATAAAGCCTAGTAATTATCAAATAAAATCATTAAAAAAGATTGTTGAATAAAAAGGCACTCTATAGGGGCATGCTTTATTCAACTCTGGTTCCACAAATATTTACTGAACATCTGCTATGTGTCAGGCACAGAGCAAGGAAGTATGACTTCAGAAGTGAAGGGATAGTATTTTCCTGTCACAAATCTATAATCTAGTGTATAATCATCAGCTTTAAAATATAACAATCTCTACTACTGTTACATTTTTTAAAAATTAGTGATTTTGCTAGTTATCAAAAGTTTTAAACTACTTCATTAACATTGAAGGCCACAGACACACACATACTATAAATAACACTTCCAATACACATCAATGTGACTATTAAAACTGTGAAGGGTTTGAAATTTTACTCTATTTTCAAACAAGAAGTTAGCCTTTTATAATCTCATGTATGCTGGCAGAAGACATGAGACTGCTGAATCGGAGACAGAGGACTTTATTACTCATAGTATTAGCAGTAGTAAGAGTATCAGCACTTCCCTGTGCTGATTCCCCAACCCTCAACACCCAATAGATACAAAGAGGGGAGGAGGACACCTGTAGATACAGAGGCTTACATCACAGAAGAGAAACCCTGAGTTAAAGGAACCCAGATTTTTTATAATGGGCAGTAAGCATGCCTTCCCTTTGTTTCAAAGGGAGATGCTACTATCTTTACTATACTGGGTAATAAGTACACCTGTACTTAACTCTGGAAGAAAACACTATCTTCATCTTCAATGTTATTAAAAAAACATGCTTTTTGCTCTGCGAAGATACATTATCTCTGTCTCTCAAGGCTGTTTGATATAAAAGCATCCTTGAAAAGATGGTCCAGAACAAGGACAGTCAGTGTTTCTACTTATAAGACATGCAGAAACCCAAGAGATGTATGGACATTTTTTTACCAATAAAATTTTAGTTATTTTATTACAAATATTATAGGCATTTTTATCACTAAAGTTCACGTAAACTGTTAGGGCTGCATGTAAAGTAAAGGCTCCTGGTAACTGCTCAATTACATAGATTCTTGTTTAAATGACTACCAAATCAGTAAGTTGCATTCATGTTGACATTCCTCCTCCCAATCTCATGACTGGTTCTATTCATAATGGGAAATTAGCATGCTAAAAATTTGAAACTGAAAAGCTATGTATCATTCTCATAAAACAAGCACAAAGGTAAGTTGTGTATACTCCATGGCTAATATAGCAAGATGTTAGCTTCAATCCCTCAGTTTTGAGTGACTCAGAGAAAGACTATTAGTTCTTAGAAAAAATAAGTTAATTTGCTAGGTTCCCAAGTTTTAAATTAACAAGTTAATGTCTATCTAAAACTAGAATACATGTATATGCATCTCTTCATATAAAAATTGATGTTGATTGACTATTGGTGTGATATATAGACTTTTAAGAAATATCTTAAAGGAAAAGAAAATCAAATTTAAAGGGGCAAGAAAAACTACTTCACTTAAGAACCCAATCTCAACCCCCATTATGATCATGGTTTTCTTCTATGAAGTCCTGTTTCAAAAATGAAATGGGTTATTATTTTTCTAAGATGATTTAAACTGTGGATGGGATGGCTGACTTTCAAGATTCTCACCTTCCATGATGTAAACAGAGAAGGTCCTAGCCTTGGGTTAAGAGAGATGCTTACCACTTCACTCTTTTCTGCTGTCCTCAGGATGTCTTATTGCCTATTTCTATAACTGATCTATAACTGTAATGGTCTTTGAGAACACTAATCCATTCTTTTGCTCAGCCAAAAAGTCTACTTGCCATAACTTAAATGGAGCAATTGTTACCTAAGGCATAGTAAGTGAGGAAACATTTAGTTCCTCCATGGCAAAAAAAATAAAATAAAATACTAATAATAAATATCTTCAGTAGCAGAGACTAATATAGACCTTCTCATTAGATATTCAGCTTTGTTTCATAAGAGCAACATTGTTTTGTAACATAAAGAAAGGGGATGATCTGTAGATTGTTAAATATTAGATTATCACATTGCTATGATTCTCAAAACACCAAGATTTTGCCTCACTTTAGAAAGACATGAGCAAGAGCAGGACTTCTTTAAATTATTGCCATTTTTAAATCTTTTAAATTACATAGGTTCAGAAAAGCACCTTTGGAAAACAATGAGTGGTAACTCTGAAACTTACAAGGTGGATAGATTGATTGTGGGGGACTTGACTTCTGTAATTCAGAGAAAAAGTATATGAGTGTCTTCTACATCTTGGAACCTTGATATAATTTCTTTCACTTCTTTATATTAATCTTTTAAGGCAGAGATTTTTTTTATTTTTAAAAAATATGTTTTTATTGATTTCAGAGAGAGGAAGGGAGAGGGAGAGAGAGATATAAACATTAATGATAAGAGAGTCATTAATCAGCTGCCTCCTGCAAGCCCTCTACTGGAATCAAGCCTGAAACCCAGGCATGTGGGAATTTTACCCTGACTGGGAGTTTTACCCTGACCTCCTGGTTTATGTATCAATGCTCAACCATCCAGCCACATCTGTTGGTAAGGCAGAGGTTTTAATATCTATTTTATAGGCCAGGAAACTGAGGCTCAGAAAGTTTAAATAGCATTCCCAAAGAGAAATAGCAAATCATTTTTCTTTGCCACAATTGTTTCTCTTTCCATCAATGACACCCACAAAAACAAATCATATCTTTTACAGAACCATGGAACTATATGTTCAACTCAAAAGGTCTGTGTGTATAAGTATATAAAATGACCATAAGGTGAATATTTATATGGCTACATATAATTTTCAGCAATTATTATATAGATGTATAATTTTAAACATCTTTCTAAGTACTTCACATGTATTATTGCATATAATTGTCATAACAAAACTATTAGGCTGTATCATTACCCCTTTCAAATTAAAAACTAAGACTTGGGAGATATCCTAAAGCAATTTCTAGAATGAACACTGCTCTAATCTTGCTGGCATCATCAATATCCTCTTCCTATTGAGCCCTTCCCATCAGCAAGTAAATCTGTTGTGGTCCTTGACATTACCCCTTCAGCCACTGCCCCATGTCTCTCTTTCCCTCCCCAGAGCACCTGATGATGTATTTACTTGCTTCCCCAACATTATCAGCTTCTCCAGAACCAATTCCAATCAGCTTTTGGCCCATTTCCCCACTGAAACCCTCAAGAATGTTGCCAATGGTCCCTAGGTGCCTGACCCTCAGCTCTTGGTTCTCATATTACTTGGCCTCATAGCAGTATTTAACTGCATGGATTTCTTGAATATTTTTCTTTTTTTCACTTCCAGGACATCACAATCCACCAGTTTTCTTTCTTTTTGTCTATCAGCTAATTTTGTCTCCTTTGCTATTTTCTTTTCATATTTTTAAATCTCAAATGAAGTAACCAGGTCTTAGTTCTTGAATCTCTTCTCTAGTCACACTCCAACATCTCGACTTGTAGGACCATCTGCCTGCTGAAGATGGACCACTCCTTTGAACTCCAGACACACTTTTTTGAGCTGTACCTTGATGTCTCCTCTTGAACCTGTAGTAATCACTCAGACTTAACATGTCCTAAATTTATTTTTATTTCCCACCAAATTTGCACCTTTTGTTGGTATTCCCAACCCTAAAAAAAAAAAAAAAAAAAAAGCCTGACTGGGAATTACTCTTGATTACTCTTGATTCCTTTTTCTCACCCTCTACACCTGATCTGCCAGAAGAGCCTTTTTCTCACCCTCTACACCTGATCTGCCAGAAGGTGTTGGCTCACCTTCAGATCATATCCAGAATCTGACTGCTTTCATCACCTGCTTCCATTTCTACCACCATTATTTCTCACCTGGATTATTACAAAAGCTTTCTGCTTGATGTTCCAGGTTTTATATCAGCAGTGAAGCCAGAGTAATTCTTTTAAATAGAGTTAGGTCATGTACTTCTGTACTCAAACCTCCAATGGTTTCCTTATGAATTGAACTGTGTTCCCCCAAAATTCATATGTGAAGTCCTAACTTGTGCTACCTCAAAATGTGATCTTATTTGAAGATAATGTCTTTACCAATTTAAAATGAGGTCATTTGGGTGAACCTTATTCTGATACAGTTGGTGTTCTTATTAAAAGGGAAAATTTGGAGAGATATTTGCATATAAGAATATCATGTGAACATGAACACGGCCATCCACAAGCCAAGAAGAGAGGCTTGCAATAGATTCTCCCTCATAGCCCTCAGAAGGAATCAACTCTGCCAACACCTTGATTTTCAATGTCTAGGCTCCAGATTATGAGACAATAAATTTCTATTGTTTAAATAACCCAGATTGTGGTACTTTTTTAATAGCAACCATGGTAAATTGAAACAGCTTTTCCTCTCTTCAGAGTGACAGTGAGGCCCTCTCAGTGACCTACAAGGCCCTTTACTCTCGAGGTCCATTACATTTATGAGCTCTTCTACCGCTTTCCCAGATACTTACTCTGCTCCAGCGCAACTGGCCTGTTTGTTCTTTCTTAAACCAGTCTTGCTCCTGCTTTTGCACTTGTTTTTCTCTACAGGGAACTTTTTTCTTCCAAATTGTTTCACGGTTTGCTCCCTCACTTTCTTGGTCTGTATTCAGACGCTACCTTTTAGATGCTTTATTCCCCTTGGTATTTAGCAGTGGCTAAGTTACTCAATATTTTAAATTTTTATTTTGTTTAGTATCTGTTCTGCCCTCTCTAAAATGCAAGCCACATGAGATCAGGATCTTTTGTTTGTGTACTGTTGAGTTTAAGACAGCTTTGGCATATAGTAGGAGATATAAAATGTAATTCAATGAATGCATGAATCATGAGCATAAACTTTACACTGTTATCTAAGTGTACTAGTACAGGAGTTTCAGCATGCCTTCTGAAAAGTGGTGCGGAACCTGGCCTATAACCACAATAGTTAAGAAGTGCTCCCATAGAGAAATACAAAAGAAAGCAACAAGTGCAACTTCTGTCCTTGAGAAATTACAAACTAACTGGGAAGACTAAACATAAAATACATGAAAAAATAGACTAAATTCAGAAAACAACGAATCAACATGAGCAATTAAGTCCAGGAAGGGCTGATTTCTAGAAGTGATGAGTCAAAGAGCTTTATCAGAAAACTGTCTCTTATATAGAAAAAAAAATCAACATATACCTGAACCCTAGAAAGCATTTTTTAAAATGTGCTCATAAGTACATTTGGAGAATATTTGTGAGAAAGAATCAAACACATGTATGAGAAATGTTTAGTCTACTGCATGAGCACACAAAATATATTTCTAAGCAAATACTTCTTCCCTTGAATAAACATAGTCTACCAACTGCCAGCACCAGGAACTTAAAATAATAGAGAAAATTGACACTACTAAGAGCACTCTGAACATGCAGAAGGTAATCAACAAACTGGGATCTGGATACCACCTGATGAAAACCAATTACATTTTGAAGAGGTGGCAAGTGACAGAAGGAAATAAAGTTAAATGGAAAATAACCTGTGATATTTGCTTTTGATCTTTCTGCTGTTCTATCTCTCTCCTTTTTATTGTTTCTCCTCCTCATGAAAACTTTCCTTGGCATTTCTTAGATAAGTAATTAAACCCTAATCTCAGGTATAAGTCCCAAAGGCAGTTATCAATAAAAACTAAACACGAGGTAACTTCTGGTCTTTGTTCTGATGATGATTCACCATGTGATCTTAAAATGCCTGGAAAGTACTCTAGGTTCTTTGGAAGAAAAGCACAACTGTTATGGCAGCAGATACTACTATTATTTGTCTAATAATAATCCCAGTTTCACTTCTAATATCTAGAAGTTTCTATTTTTCTCTTCCTTTATTTTCTATTTTTTTCCCCTTCCCACTCATGAAACCTTCCAGTAAAACTATGAACAAGTTAATGGGGGAGCAATAAATTCAAGATTCAAAATAGCAAAACATATTTACATGAATCTACATGGTTGTGGACACTAAAGAGCCTCATAGTAAGTGTTCAACACACTGAGATAGTAAAGGAACAGGCAAGAATATTACAAAAAGGTATTTCCATTACATTAGAAAGCACTCAGTATTCATTTAAATGTAATATGCAATACATCTAACCAGGTTCTAGAAACATAGCTACAAGGCAGAGCAGCTTCTTGAGCCCAAACCATATATGTAATTAGTATGTGGTATACTTGATCTCATGGTGGAAATGTTTTCCTAACTTAATTCATTGCTCCTTGCTTTGCAATTTAGTGATAAAAAGTACTTCATAGTGGAGAGTACACACAGAAATAGCTTAATGTTGCATTACACTAAAATTGTTCACCCCTGATGTAAGATATTTGAATACCTTCAATGTATGTATATTTATTTATTAATAAGTTACTTAACATATGAAATAATATATAAACTAATACACATATGATAGAGCATATAAATAGAACAAAAATGTTCTAAAAATAGAACATTTTAAAGGATAAATTAAGGATAAAATAGGTAGTATGTTTAAATGTCATGCAACTCCCTATCTCAAACAGTCTTCTTGATGATACCACATATTTTCTGCCCAATTCTTCTTAGTTGTGATGAGACCATCAATGTCTTAAGCTCATAACATTACTGACAATGAGCCTTTACTGTGAAGAAGTATTGACTCTGCCATCTTTTTTTCTTTCCTTTGCTTACTTCATTATTATATTTCATCATGGGTTTTTGAAGTATTAATTATAAGCCACTATTTTGTGACACTTGATTTAATTACAACTAGATAATATAATCCATCAATTCTTTCTACAAAGGCACATGTAAATACCATATACTGTAGTATGCTAAAAGCAATGGAAGCATGAGAACAACTGTGTCTCTGGGTGGTGGACCTTCTCTTCTCTCATTTGACTTCTGGCTATGGACTCAGGGGCCATGGAAATCCACATCATAAATAATACTCAAGTTCAAGATCTTTCTTATTTTTTAGATAAATATAGAAGAGCTAATATAATGTTTTCCAATCATTCATGTGGGGCATGATCATTGGACATCATTGTTCTAAAGTTTTTTTAAAATGGAGATGCCTCCTAATTTTAAAAACATACCTAAGGCAGTTCATGACTCTGGTAGTACAAAATTTTAATTTTCATATATCTGCATAAAATATCAAACTAGAATAAAGCTACCTCAAGCCAAGACCAAATGCCAAGTTTTACTGTCATCATGTTTTATTCTTATTCCTGCCATCAGCTGATAATGATTCTTCATTAGTCATGTTGTGTTTATGATCACTATCACTTCATTTGAAAGGTTTATAATGCAAGTAATTTCTTCACATGACATACATGACTTATACAACCACTGCAGTCAGTAAAGTAAGCTTTCAACTAAACAATTAAAGTGTGTTAAGGAATAAACTACCAGTACAAAAGCCAACATGGATAAATTTAAAAAATTATGAAAAAAATATCTGAAAGGTAGAACACACTCTATGATTCCATTTATGTGAAATTCCAGAAAAGGCAGACTAATCCATCATCATCATGATCGAAATCAGGTCATTGTCCTTTCAGGCACATAGAGGTGGTATTTACTGGGAAGGGACATGTGGGAACTTTCTGGAGTGATGGAAATGTTCCATATCTTAATAAAGAAGTAGATTAAATGAGTGTAAATGCATTTTTCAGAATGAATTTGGCTGTACAGTTAATATCTATGCATTCAGTTGTATGTAAATTGAGTCAATAAAAAGGTATGTAGGCCCAGCTGTGCGTGGCTCAGTGGTTGAGCGTGGACCTGGGATCCAGGCGATCAGGGTCAATTCCTGGTCAGGGCACATGCCCGGTTGTGGGCT